>NC_054390.1:8948415-10204147 GCF_001625195.1 Drechmeria coniospora | reverse complement strand
TTGCCGTTGCTGTTGCCGTTACGTGCTGTTGCCGTTCTTGCCGTGCTTCCGTGCTATTGCTGTTGCCGTTACCGTTGCTGTTACCGTTGCTGTTGCCGTTGCTGTTGCTGTTGCTATTGCCGTTACCGTTGCTGTTGCCGTTGCTGTTGCCGTTGCTGTTGCCGTTGCTGTTGCTGTTGCCGTTACCGTTGCTGTTGCCGTTGCCGTTGCTGCTGCCGTTACTGTTACCGTTGCTGTTGCTGTTGCCGTTACCGTTGCTGTTGCCGTTGCTGTTGCTGTTGCTGTTGCTGTTGCTGTTGCTGTTGCTGTTTTCCTGTTGATCGTATATAGCTGTAATAACATCCAATATTGCTTCCTGCTGGGCTTGCGTTGGCTGGATTATATCCTTTGGCAATACCTGGCCACCCTCTTCCTGGCTGCCTACCCTTGTAAAGTGGCCGTCCTCGCTATACACAACGCGAAAGTAGTAGACAAGTAGCTGCTTCATCCTCCGGAAGTAGGTCGATAACGTAGACTGGTTCTTAAAGCTACGGAACGCAATAGTATTGCCCCGGGCGGCCGGCTGGCCGGCTGTAAAGTTACTGAGGATAGTGGCCCGTTGCTGTGTAATCTTCTGACCCAGGCCCCGGTAGCTACAGACAGAATAAGCATCGCGAAGTACCTCTTCTGCTGCTTCCAAAATCTGTAGCAGTAGCCAGTCTTCTTCGTTATCACTACTACTGTTATATTTCTTCTTCCCAGGTAGTGTATACGACGATTGGATCTCTGAATCCTGTAGCCCCCGTAGGTGGTCGGGGAAACCCGTCATAACAAGCCACGGCTGCCGCTCCGTTCTAGCCGTCTCGTCGGTATCCGGTACGGTAGCTGCCTTTTCGTCCAGGTCCCTTGTTGCTTGCTGTATATCCTGCTTTAACGTGGCGAATAGGGCGTCTTCCTCTACCGATAACGATAATGGTACCCCTTGGCGTTCCTGCTGGTCCTGAACGATAAAGTAGTCAATCCTACCCTTTGCCGTAAAGTAGGTCTGTAGGCAGCAGGCCCGCCATAGGGGGTTACCTTCTGTGTGTTGTGCTCGTGTCTTGCCGTGCCTTGGTAGGTGGTCGTGCATTGCAGCCAGCCGCCTTGTACAGAAGTCGCAGTTATCCCCGTTATTGCAGAGGTATCCAGGGAATGTAGCTAGGCCCTCAATAGGTACGCAGGTTATAGTCCGGCTTGGCCTATTATCTCGAAGTTCCTTTTCAGATCGGCATTTATAGCTTAAAAGGGAAGTAACCGTCGACTTTAGGTCTTGGCCGAGGAGTCGGTGCGGTTCTGCTCGGAGATGGCTTCTTATGGCCGTTTCCTTTGGCCCTATGCAGGTCCTGCATAGCTGGCATACGACGACTTGATGGCTTGCATCGTAAGAGAAGGTACCAAACCCCATTATTGCTGTTGCCGTTGCTGTTGCTGTTGCTGTTGCCGTTGTTGTTGCTGTTGCTGTTGCAGGTGCTGACAGTTGCTGGTACAGTTGCCGTTACTATTGCCGGTACCGTTACTGTTGCTGTTGCAGGTGCCAACAGTTACTGGTACAATTGCAGGTGCCGTTACTGTTGCTGGTACTGTTGCCGTTGCCGTTACTATTGCCGGTACCGTTGCTGTTGCTGTTGCAGGTGCTGACAGTTACTGGTACAATTGCAGGTACCGGTACTGTTACTGTTGCTGTTGCAGGTGCTGATAGTTACTGGTACAATTGCAGGTGCCGGTACTGTTACTGTTGCTGTTGCAGGTGCTGATAGTTACTGGTACAATTGCAGGTGCCGGTACTGTTACTGTTGCTGTTGCCGTTGCTGTTGCTGTTGCTGTTGCCGTTGCTGTTGCTGTTGCAGGTGCTAACAGTTGCTGGTACAATTGCAGGTACCGTTACTGTTGCTGGTACAATTGCAGGTGCCGTTACTGTTGCCGGTACCGTTACTGTTACTGTTGCAGGTGCTGACAGTTGCTGGTATAATTACAGGTGCCGGTACTGTTACTGTTGCTGTTGTAGGTGCTGATAGTTACTGGTACAATTGCAGGTGCCGTTACTGTTGCTGGTACTGTTGCCGTTGCCGTTGCTTTTGCCGGTACCGTTACTGTTGCTGTTGCCGTTGCCGTTGCTGTTGCCGGTACTGTTGCTGGTACTGTTGCCGTTGCCGTTGCTGTTGCCGGTACTGTTACTGTTGCCGTTGCTGTTGCTGACAGTTGCTGGTACAATTGCAGGTGCCGTTACTGTTGCTGGTACTGTTGCCGTTGCCGTTGCTGTTGCCGGTACCGTTACTGTTGCTGTTGCAGGTGCTGACAGTTACTGGTACAATTGCAGGTGCCGGTACTGTTACTGTTGCTGTTGCAGGTGCTGATAGATACTGGTACAATTGCAGGTGCCGTTACTGTTGCTGGTACTGTTGCCGTTGCCGTTGCTGTTGCCGGTACCGTTACTGTTGCTGTTGCAGGTGCTGACAGTTACTGGTACAATTGCAGGTGCCGGTACTGTTACTGTTGCTGTTGCCGTTGCCGTTGCTGTTGCCGGTACTGTTGCTGGTACTGTTGCCGTTGCCGTTGCTGTTGCCGGTACTGTTACTGTTGCCGTTGCTGTTGCTGACAGTTGCTGGTACAATTGCAGGTACCGTTACTGTTACTGTTGCTGTTGCAGGTGCTGATAGTTACTGGTACAATTGCAGGTGCCGTTACTGTTGCCGGTACTGTTGCCGTTGCTGTTGCTGTTGCCGGTACTGTTGCCGTTGCCGTTGCTGTTGCCGGTACTGTTACTGTTGCTGTTGCAGGTGCTGATAGTTGCTGGTACAGTTGCTGTTACCGTTGCTGTTGCTGTTGCTGTTGCAGGTGCTGATAGTTGCTGGTACAGTTGCTGTTACCGTTGCTGTTGCTGTTGCTGTTATAGGTACTGTTGCTGTTGCTGTTGCTGTTGCTGTTGCCGTTGCCGTTGCTGTTGCCGGTACTGTTACTGTTGCTGTTGCAGGTGCTGATAGTTGCTGGTACAGTTGCTGTTACCGTTGCTGTTGCTGTTGCTGTTGCAGGTGCTGATAGTTGCTGGTACAGTTGCTGTTACCGTTGCTGTTGCTGTTGCTGTTATAGGTACTGTTGCTGTTGCTGTTGCTGTTGCTGTTGCCGGTGCCGTTACTGTTGCTGGTACAATTGCAGGTGCCGTTACTGTTGCCGGTACCGTTACTGTTGCTGTTGCAGGTACTGACAGTTGCTGGTACAATTGCAGGTGCCGTTGCTGTTGCTGTTGCTGTTGCTGTTGCTGTTGCTGTTGCTGTTGCTGTTGCCGTTGCTGTTACTGTTGCTGTTGCCGTTACTGTTGTTGTTGCTGTTGCTGTTGCTGTTGCTGACCCGATTGCTATTGTTGTTGCTAATTGCTGTTGCTTAGCTACAAGTACCTACTTATACGTTTGCAAGGCAATTGAAACAATCCAATTGAAATAATCCAACCCAAGTACGTACGGATAGATAATAGAGTACTACTATACTTACTCCAGTCTACTATTGGTCTGGCCCTGCTACCTTGATGGGATTTTTTTTTCAAGCCCCGCCCGCAAAGCTACCAATACCAATACACCGCTACTTCCCCCCCCCCCCCCCACCCCCCACCTACCCAACCATTGTCGTACCGAAATTCCCCAAATTCCCGACAAGAAAACTTTTACTGTTGGGGATTATTTTGCCGCGCCCTGCGCACCGCTACGGCCGATGCGACGTGATATTCGCCGAACAATCTTTTCCGCCCGTACGGTCGTATTTTTCCCGACCCGCGCGGCCGCGTATTGGTGGATCTTTTTGACTGCACCTTTTTGACTCGACGATCCCGACCGCAAGTACCTTTTCGCGCGCGCGCCCCGCCAATCGGTACCTGCCCCGCTCCGCCCGCGCTAACGCGCCTAGGGTTTCCTTTTTGACTGAAAAAGCCCCGCCACATAACGGCTAGGAAATCGGTCGCAAGGCAACTGTACCGAATTTCCAACGACAACGCGGAAATGCCCTGCCGCATTCAATTCACTCGATCTCAGTCTCGATCCCAATGCCGGTCCTGTTTTCCTTTTTGTCTGCAGTGTGGGTGAGGAAGTATAAGCTCTGGATCTCCGCAAAAAGCTAGCACCACCGATAAGGTTCGAGGCTGGGCTCCGCCGTGAGCGCGAACTCACTCCGTGCCGGTGCGTCCGCCAATGTGGATGTCGCTGTAATGTATAAGGTTAATACCCAAAAGTCTACGAACGCAGCCCCACACCGCCCGATTCCGGATTTATGCGCGCCACTTTGAATGCAAATAACTCTACGAAAACGCAATATATTTTGAAGCTGTATTAATTGCTGAAGGCCCGTTTTTGGTATTTAATATTTAGTATACCAACCACGGGCTCTTCGCACAGCCTCAAGTCGGCGCGGGAGTGACTCTACTAGCCGGTCAATATGGTCCTGGTCTAACACATGCCGTCTTCAAACACTGTCAATTCGGCAATTGAGGCTGCGTTATTTAATAGACCGGCAAGATGAGGGAATAAAGCAATTATTGTAGATTTTAGAGCTCTCCAAACGTTCTCGATTGGGTTGAGATCGGGCGAGTGCGGCGGCCACTCAATAGTATTAATACCATGAAGTTATAGCAACTCGGGCGTGCCGCTATAGCTGTAAAATCTCGCGTTATCTTGTTGGAATTGCCTTGTACCATCGCTAAAGAGGAATAAGACCAGTCGATGGAGCATTTTAATAGATTTTGGCAGTATATCTACAGCGTAGTGAGGTCTTATCGCGTTCTATAATAATAAGGTTCGTTCAGCCGCCTCTCTAAATACTGTAACGGTGCAGCCAATATATTGACAATCGACTGTACGACTTGAAATAAGTATCATTGACTAACGAAGGGGTGGTTCTAAGTACAGCAGTAATGACAGTTTAAATACCCTTCTTTTTTCCCTTCCAACAAGCCGTTACTTCCGTGGGCCTTACAGCAATCTATTACTGTCTTCATGATCGTCAGTATAGGTAGTCGCGAGTGCCGCCGTCGTCACGATCGTCAGGGTCGTTGAAACTAGCGGTTACCAATATTGTATGATGATCGCTGGGCTCGGTAGTTGTGAGTACTACTGTCGTCACGATTGTTACAATTGTTGAAACCAGTGGTAGTCACGGGTGCCGTCATCGTCACGATCATCAGGACCTGTAGTCACACGGGCTGTTGTCATCATTACCGTCAGGTAACGGAATGTTGGAATCGGCGATTGGGGTGATGACCTGTGTGTCGGCGTGAGACATTGATGTCATCGTGGTGCCTGTCGGGGCCGTCGTCGGTAGGTAGGGCCGTTCCGGTCATTGGGGCCGCGCCCACAGGTGCGGTCTACAGCATCTGTACGAGCGAGTGTGTAGCCGAGTGAGCTTTTCAGCCCGTTACAAGAATCGCCTACCGCGACGGGACTAAATATCGGATAGTCAAATAGTTAGCAGAGTTTTGGGCTCCCCGCGGAGCCATCCGCATGCTACCAAATGATGTCAGTAGTCGCTTGGGGATTCAATGCCTTACAGAAGGTATGGAACTCGTTGGACTCGACAAGCCGGAAGGGCAGCCTGTACACGGTAAATAATGAGACAAGTGCCACGTTAATGACCTCTTTATTTAGCACTGTGCTTCATCACCAATCATTCTCGGTACCAAGGCAGACTCTAACGCGGCGGCAACCAGCTCGAAACAATCCACACCTTACCACGTTACATTGGTTTGCTGTCTTCGTCGCGGTGCGCAATGTCGGCTTCCGACGGTGGTCACGCATTTCGGCAGCTTCGGCAGCGTGCGATTAAGCAAGAATAACGTATTGCTGGCACGAGTTTTGATCGACTTCGTCACACCTCTGCCAGGAGGTCACAGATGACCGCAGAGACGATCTGACAGCATTGTTGGAAGGGTTGTGTTTCATGAAGCGCCGTTGATTGGCTGGCGGGGTTGGGCCACGAAGTGCCTGAAGTGATTCACGGCCACTCAGCTGCTATTGCTATTGCTATTTTATTACGCCCGGAGGGAATCCCTAGAGGGCCACTGCGCTACGCTATTTACCGTTCAGTACACTGTTGCATGTCACTCCAAGCCCCACGAATCTTCATGCTCTGCGTTGTCCAGCCTAAATCGAAGTTTCCATGACAGGTCTGCTTGAAGGCCAATTTCTCCAAGTGTTCAGCATCCTATCCTCATCAGCTGAAGCACGGTCTGTCAAATTTGAGGCTGCTAAATGTTAGTATAATCTTGTTTGGGTAGTTAGTCTGTTTCTGCCCGCTGATCCACGTCCAGCCGTTTGGTTGCCATCGCAAATCGAACTGTCGCACTTACGGCCTGCATGTCTAGTTTCCACTTATCGTCGTCCGACGCCGTTTTGCCTCCCAGAAAGAAGGACAAGTTGCCCATATTTGTTCGTGAGTACTGAACCATGACTTCCCGCTGTGTCGTCCACTTCTTACATCGGAAAAGAAAATGCTCTACACTCTCTGCTGCTTGTCCACAGCCACACGCATCCGATTCCACCACTCCTATCTTGTGAAGGTAACTGTTCAATCGCGTCATGCCGGTACGGAGCTGCGCTAACACATTCGCCTCCTTTCTCTTGAGTGAGTCGTACAACATTCGGGTGTGTTTGCCCGGTAATGCCTTGTCAATGCGCTTGGAGTACTTTCCCACCCTTTGCGGGATTTGCCCAAGCTGCCGTTCCTGAGCGAGCGCCAGTCGAAGAGTTGTAGATCTTGCCTGGTACGGCGCTTTCTCCGCCACGCACTCGTGCCTCGTGGCTCTCTGCGCCGCTGCCTTGGCCATCGGGTCTAGCTCGAAGTCCTCGTCACTTGCTGGAACCCACAAGAACGTGACGCCGCACCTTCTACTCCGGAGATGCTCGATGCGGTCGTATATCTGTCGAACTGTGCACTGGCCGGATTGCTGCCGTGGCCTCCGTATGACCTGCAAAGCCGAGCGGTTGCTCGTGATGATTGTCAAATCTCGGCGATGCAAGCCTGCCGGCATGCACTTCAGCGCCATCACTATCGCGGCAAGCTCCGCTGTGCATGGGTTTTGCTCGTCTCTGAATCCAAGGGTGACCGAATGGCTGGCCAGCACCTCTCCTGCGCTGTTGAGGGTAGTGTCGCGAACGACGCCTCCCATTCCGACCGCGCCGTTTCTCAATGAGCTGGAGGTAGCGATGACGATGCCCTCCACATCGTTCGGCTTGCCCATTTCCACTTGATCAGGCTCGCCCACCACCTGGATGCGGTCGCTCTACGGCGCCAGTGTATACTCATGGATGGTCTCCATTCGGTTCGTATCCGTCGTTACCAGTGCCAAGGCAATCTTCTGCATTGGTGATACGAATCGTTTGCCCGCCTTGACCTTCAAAGCTGCCAGAGGGTGCGCTTTCGGGAGCGTCCGTAGGCTGATGAAGAATCTTGTCGCAGCTCGACTGGTGTCGTTCTCGAAAGGACCGGACACCGGCCGCAGCCTCAGCCACTGCCGTCGCAACAGTGCGGAAGGCTCCGGTGACTGCCTGTGCTCCGACCTTCTGAGCTTTGTCGATCCATGCCGCTTCTCTCACGCCGCACGAATGCATCCACACATTGGAAGCATAGTCCATGGTCGGTGGAACCGTCGCCACGAACAGCTGTCTCGCCATCCGCGGAGAGAGCATCTTGAGTCTTCGCAGACACATCGCGGCCGTGAGTCCCTTGGCGGCGGCTCTGGCCATGTGCTCCTTGTACCGAAGTTTTGTGTCCATGATCACTAGGACTTTTGCGCTGCTCTTAGGTTTGACCTCTTGTCCTTTGATCATAAACGGCGTGTCACTGTTGCGCTCCGCAACTAGTGTGAAGTGTATGACAGTCGTTTTGTCCGCTTCAAACGTCGCGCCGCTGCGTCTCTCCCAATCGAGCGCATCGTCAGTGATTGACTCTATGCCTGCCCGGTTTGCCTCTGCTGTTGGCCCTATCACCCATGCCGAGTAATCGTCGACAAAAGCTATCGAGCCGCCCTTTGCATTGACCCTTCTCTGCACAAGATGTGCGTTGAAGAACAGAAACGCCATTGTGACGACGGCGATCCCTGCGGCAGGCCCGCCTGGGGCAATTCTCGTTGCTCGGACGTGTGCCCATTCACCACCACCGAGGCCGTTCTCCCGGAGCAGAACGAGGCCGTCCAAGTCATCAGACTGTCCGGTATACCCCTCACCTTCATTCTCTCCAGCAGTCGCCCTTTGCACACCCCGTTGTACGCGCCTTTCACGTCGAAGCTGATCAGGCTAAGCAACTTGCCAGTTCGCCATGCCTTATAAACCTGTTCTTGCAGAAGCATGAGGGCCTGGTCGGCTGACCGTCGCTTTCTCGCCCCGAAGTGATTTGCAGGCAGGAGCCCATGGGCCTCCACTGCGTAGGAGATGCGCTCTGCGACGACCGCTTCCAAGATCTTCCCAAGGGTCGACAGTAGAGATATCGGTCGCCACGCCTTCGCCAGTGCGTAATCCCCTTTGTCCGGTTTCTTCAACGGGATGATCTTCGCGGTTCGCCATTGGTGAGGCACCACGCCGTCTCGGAGCGACGAGTCAAAGAGAGTCCACACCCGGAATTTCACCACGTACCAGAGCCGCTTCCACACCATCGCCGGGAGGCCATCATCTCCAGGTGCTTTCCACGGCTTCGGCGCCATCACTTTTTCTTCAATCTCTTCCAGTGTCAAGTCTGGCATGGGCACCGCGGCCCGCTGTGGACGTTCCCCTTCGGTGTCAATACTTGCTGGCAGGGGCGGAAAGAACGTGCCCAACAGCTCCTCGGCTTGCTCTGCCCTGCCCCCGGTCGTAGATCCATCTCCCTTCTTCAAAGGCGGCACTTTGTCATCCATGATGTCCTTGCCGGGCTGGAGATATTTGGCCGCCGACCAGATGTTGACATCTTCGGCGACGAAATCCTCCCAATGTGCTTTCCTTTGGCCCCGTATGGCATCGTGGTATTCTTTAGCAGCGTCTTTGGCTCGTCGTTCCAAGTCTGGCCGGGCTAGGCCAGCTCGCCTCTGCGCCCTCGCCTGGTTTCGCCAGTACGTATACGTCCGCCGAAGTCGCGTCAAGTCCTTGGTCCACCAACGTTTCGCATATGGTGGCGGTTGTGCTCTGGGTGTCAGCTCGTGAATTGCCTCTAGGACGACTCGCATCAGCTGGTCCGTCTGCGTCTGTACATCGACCGTCCAAGGGAGCGACCGGACTTATCCTCCACCCTGGCCCCGATCAGGATCCAAGGGGCATTTTTGAACAGCAGTCGTTGCGTGACATTTCGATCGGGCATTTCGACGCCGAATGTTGTCTGAATCGCTCTGTGGTCTGATCCATGTTCGGTCGGATGAATGTCGCACGCCACCTTCTCGTCCGCCAGTTCTGGTGTTGTGAGCATCAAGTCGATAGTGCTCCCCCTGTCCTGGCCTTGCCACGTCTTCGTACCCCTCGGTAAAAGGCTGCAGAGTCCGTGCTCGTTCATCAGATCGACGATGGGCTCGCCTTCGCCCTGCCTTCTCGCCGACACCTCGTCTCCGCCCCAGAGTAGGTCGTGGCGGTTGAAGTCTCCCGTCAGCACCACATCCGCGCGCCTACCTGTCCTGTCACGAAAATGCCGGATCAGATCGTGCAAGCAGTCCCACTGCGGACGTCAGCGCCTCCACACTTTTTCCCCCCACGTACACCAACACCACCAACACGTCCCTCCCCGCCAGTCGAAGCACCAATGCTGTGAGATCGGCCGATGGGACGGGCACCTATTCCGCCTCAATGTCGTTCCGAACCCAGAGCATGCTTCGGATTGGCCATGGCGCCTCAAGTGTGCGCGTTGGTATCATCTTCGACCAGTTACTGTGCCCCGCCGGGCTCGTTACCACCTTGCCATCAATTCTGCGCGCATACGGCTCAGACACTGCCAACACGGCAAAGTCCTTGAGGTCTGCGTCGTTCATCAAGCTTTGCTGCACCGGTTCCTGCTTCCGCACGTTGAGCTGTAGGATGCGGAGGTATTTATGCATTACAGCGTGGGTTCCTCATCCGGCATTTCCAGCTGAACGATTCGTGCGGCCCGCCACATGGAACGCACTTCGGCTCCGCAGCCTTGCAGTCCTTGTGATGGTGCCCGAAACTCGCGCACCTTCCACACAGCTGTGGTTTCTTGCACGAGTACGCTTTATGGCCGGTCTCTTGGCAGTTAAAACACTGGATCGGTCCTGTATGTGGCTCAAAGACATTTGTGATTGCAGATTCTCCTGCAAGGTCAAAATAATGGGCGTCCAGGAGCCTTTTTGCATCGCTTCCTTTCGTCACATAGACCACCATCGACCCGTACGCTTTGCCTGTCTCCCTGTTACTCAACCAAGAAATCTTGGCAATGGTACAGTTATTCTCGACACCGAGTGCTTCGGCCGCGCCCAGTAGAATGTTGCCCTCTCCGTCCAACACAGCCGTGCGGTTGGCGTTGCCAACCTTGACCGGGTAGAGCTGATCCCTCATGACTCGCACCCCAACAACTGCAGTCTTTTGCGCCGCTTCCTTTACACGCTGTAGTTCGGCTTCGTCTCGGCAGATGATCTTGACATGCTCGGCGTTCCGGGACTCCTTCACCACTGCTGCGCATCTCCAGGCATCATGGCCTTCCTTTGCCCTCATCTCGCTTTCGATGGCCTGCCGGATTTGCCCTACTTGTACTATGTTTTTGTTCACTTCTTCAACTCGTGTCGTATCGATCGTGCAGTAGAAAGTATCTCTCAACGAGGATGGTGTCGTTTGCATCGACAGGGTACGCAGGTTCGTTGGCTGACTCGTTGGCGGTGTGCGGGCGACTTCCGCGAAGGAGGCCCGAGGACTGCTCTGGTTCGAGGCTGTCGCGGTGCTCAGGGCTTCGAGCTGTTGTCGAATATTCCTGAGCTCTCCCTTTGTGTCCTGAAGCTCTTTCTTAGTGTTCTGAAGCTCTTGTCGCGATTCCTTCCGAAATTCCTCGTGCCCGCGGTGGGCCTTCTCGCTCGACTCCTTGATTTGGGTCCGAAGTTCTCGAATCACGTCTCTCACATGTGATGGGTGAGGAGCATGTCGTACCGACAGCCGCGTGCTCACTGGTAATCTGGACCAATCCAGAATCAGCTGACAAGGGCTGTGGAATGCTATTTGGACCCAGTCAAACTTTGTTAGCATTGTTGGCATTTGCCAATAACACCTTGACATCTACCATCAACGCCACACAGCTCGTGTGGCCGCCATCGCCACGGAGTTGGTAATCATATTACCACAGAGGCCGTCTAACGGGGGCCGTGTGGAAAGGCCCATGAAAGCAAGAGCGATTCTTAGAAGCGGAGAGAGCATCATCCGGGCACCAGACGAAGCCGTTACTTTGCGCCTTCGTTCCGACTCCCTCAGTTGTCAGCAACCCAGTTATTGACTTTTAGTACAATTGAGAACCCATCTTAGAGGCTTGAGCAACATCTCTAGCCGTTTGTTGCAAAGCGCGACGTTTCCGTGGGATGAACATCACGAGATCATGTTTCTGTCATTTCAGCCACACCGCCCCCCCGTAGGACGGCCCCATTTCAATTGCAGTTGCTAATTTGACTCCCGAGTCACTGAACAAGATCTTGCATCAAATATGTACAGTAATCTCTCCGTATCGTTCCATGATAAGCTTCGTCTTCAAGGAATCCTCAGCCAGGAACCAGCCTCTTTTCTGCAAAAACTCCACCAGCTTGGCGCGCCCCTCCAGCGCTTTCTCCAAGTCAGGTGTTTTAAACGACGCTTCGACGATTAGTTCGAGGCTCGCATCCGTCTTGCTCTTCCGAATCGGCCACACTTCAATGGAAAGCTTGAACACATCCCAGGTACCTTTGGACCGCTTCGCGAGTACCGGCCCGTAAACTACGCAGTCGGCGAGATCATCAGAACCCAAGTTATCGGCTAACCAAATCTTGAATTTTTCGGGTGCGTTGTCGATGAGGAACTTGCGCGATTCTTCCGCAAGGGGGAGGTCGATTGCTTCGAAACCCGTGTCGGAAATTGTCTCATCGTGGCTGATGGAGAGCGTTTGCTTCTGGTACCCAACGTCAACCTGCGCTTGGAAGGTACGACTTGTCGTTGAGTCGAAACCGTCTTGCTCGGCCGTCTTGAGCGCTGCATCGATGTTGCCTTTAGCGGTACTAGAGTCTCCGTCGCCAATCGGATAGCGCTTCTTGTACGTCAACTCGAACTCCTCGCCGCCTTCTTTCTTGCGGATGCGAAGGTTCCAGCCCTTGGTGTACAAGTCTTGTTTCTTGGTGTCGACGAATTGGACGTTCATTTTCTTGGTGCTCGACGGGATGGAGAACGCTGATAGGACCGCATCTATGAGTTTGTTGTTTGATCCAAGAACTTCTGAGGGCTTCAGAAGGACCTTGACCTCGTAGTCGGGGACTAGGTTGGACGCCATGATGTTTCAAATTGTTGACAGTGCTGCTGGCGATTTGGGAAATAGTGGGAGTGGGCGGCCGCGGACGGGTGAGGGACAATTGACAGAGGAACTCGTAGACTGCGAAGTGTCAGAAGTAACGGTTTTTATTATAGGATAGCTTGTCTATATTACAATATAATACCGGTACTTCTGTTGCTGTCGAACGAATTATATGTAATAGGTAAATAATTGGATTTGTAGGATCTTATATTAACTAAATAAGTAATGTAGTTATGTAGTAAAATAAAAAGTATACGTGATATAGTTAATACGACTAAGTACAAGTTATTGAGTGCATGTGTAATTAATTGTGTGTAGTTGTATATATTGTTATTTAATTGATCATGAACAGAAGGTGCGGGCAACAGGATATATATAGATAACTGATGCCTATGCAGATAATTGATGGGGTATTCGTTTGACCCTATAATCCTGCCTCAGTACAGGCCACATTATCTCTGTTACTTGCCCTAATGCACATTGATCATAGGTGCATCTATCTGACTGATGAAGAAAATTGGGTCTTTAACTCTCACTTTTGCTTACGGCGGAGCTGTTCAAGGAGCGTTAAAAACCGTGGCTCCCCAAAATCCGGTAGAATGCGTTTTTTCTTTTTCCCAGAACCGTGGAACCGCCTTTCCCGTGTGTGCGGAGTATTGGCCGATGGCGCCGGGTGAATTTGCTCGTGTTGTTGGTTTTGACCCTGCTGCGTACATTAACTGCATGTCCAATGTCCAGAAGTAATTTACGTAGGACAATTGTGGGGACTCGATGACCCGTGTTGCGATGGCTTCAAGCTGTTCGCGGGCTTGCTTCAGTTCCTCGCCAATCTGCTTCTTGGTGTATTCTAACTGTTGCGCCAGCTCGCGTATTACGAGGAGACGGTCACGGGAAATGCGAAACGTCCGGGAAAGCAAACGACACGAGCTTCAATGGCCGAGACCGACGCAAAATATACAGAAAATGTCAAGAAAAGACGCCCCAGCAACGAAACCGGAAAAGTGCTCCTCCTGAGAGTGCTGGAAGAATTGAAGGACCTAAAGAACGCGACGATAAAGCAACAAGAATTGATCTGCAAACTGCAAAAACAAGTCGTCGAAATGCAACGTAAGATTCGAGAGACTAAGGAAGAGCTGAAAAATATACGAGAACAACTGGAGGCAGTTACAGTAGCTACAGCGACCCAATCTAGCCCGAGGGCCTCTTACGCTAATGTTACTTGTCCCCACCTGGTAGTTAACCCAGCAACATACGATTAGTCTTATTAGCAAATACGATACTATCGGGCCCAACTGACACGCATTATTGTACCATTAATATTTCTAGGATGGAAAATGCAGAGCGTAACGCTACCTCTGCGGGTACGATTCGAAAGATAATTGAAACGGAAGCTCGGGCGAAGCTAAGTTAACCAGGCTGGCGGTTCCGCGCGGTAACCTTAGATCGTAAGAATATACATTGCATTAGGATCGCCTGCCTCGATAAGGCTGAACATCGGATGATCAAACAACTGGTAGAGGTTAAAGCTCCCTGTAGAGCTTAAATTCTTCGAGATGAACTGTACCCCGTTAAAGTAGATAATGTTAATCGCCTGGCCGTTCTCGATAACCTAGGTGACATTTGCAACGGAGTTGCTGAGGCCTTTGGCCAGGAGAATGACATGCAGGTAGCAAAGGTAGTATGGTTAAGCAGGCGCAACGCCCCTAAAGCTTATGGATCGATGGTGGTCTATATGACAAAAGCTTCGGATGCTAGGAAGGTTTTCTACGAGGGTTTCTTCTACGCTAGAGGCGAGTTAGGTTATACCGGGCCCTTCGAGTGCCGAATTTGCCCGGAACAGTGTTACAACTGTCAGGAAATTGGGCATAAGGCATTCTAGTGCTCTAAGCTACAGATATACGGTAAATGTACCGAGGAAGGCCATTACTATAGTGGATGCAATGGGCTGATTTGAAGTGTGCGCTCTGCGGTGGCCCTTACGAGTCGTTTAGCAGAAACTGCAAGAAGCTATACCCTTCTGCGCATAAGTAGCATACTTTGAATAATCTAGCTAAATGTCCGAAAGCGCAGCGAAGTATACGATAGCTTAATGAACAATAAAGAGATTTAGGACGCAGTGGTGCTGGCTATCTTGGAACTGTAAGTACGAATGATTAAGGGTCGGCTTTTAACGATGCCGATGGGTTACTATAAGTAGACGAAGATAGTACCTCCAATATACCGAGAAGGCAGATGGGCGATTCGAAGTCTGCTTTGGATTAGGAATAATCTGGATGCAGAGCAGGTGACTATTAAGTCCTCGGATATAACGGCGGCATTGATACGGCTCCTAGAGCGCTGGGTATTAGTGTTTTCGGTCTATGTACAGGGAACTAAAGCCGAAGCGCTAATGGAGGCATACGGCAATATGCGCAAGGCGATTACGGGCGCAAGGCGAGATGCGGGAAAAGTAGTGGATGTAATAATTGCAGGCGACTTTAATCGCTACAACTAGCTCTGGGGTGGAGACGATGTGCAGTTGGAAAGGCAGGGCAAAGCAGACCCGATTATCGACTTAATGAATGAGTTTGCTCTCAGCAGTCTACTTCCAAGAGGAACGAAGACGTAGTAAGGCGGAGAGTACGAATCGACGATCGACTTGGTCTTAACATCCGAGAACTTAGCTATCTCGACTATTAAATGTGCGGTATACGGTATAGAGTATGGATCAGAGTATCGGGCCATTGAGACAATATTCGATGTCTCCGTCCCGCTACCTAAGACTTATAAACGGCTCCTTCTCAGAAACGCACTATAGAATTAAATTAACGCTAGGATTGCTGCTACTCTAGAGGCTACCCCGATGGAGGGCAAGGTACAACAGAAAACGGATAGGCTTATGCCGGCGGTACTGGAGGCGGTCTACGCCCTGACACCCAAGGTCAAGCCATGCCCCTATGCAAAATGCAGTTGGATCCCAGATTACGTGTAGCTGCCTACCAGGCAGCTAGTGGCGTTTAGGCAACCATGCCTATCACTAAGTATATAAGAGCACCTACCTAGTCAGCTAGCTTTTTTAATCAAGTCTGCTGCTACATTTTAACTAACGCTAGTGGACTTTTAACTAACGCTAGTGGACTTTTAACTAACGCTAGTGGACTTTAGATCTTACTCAGCTCCGGCGCATATACATGTACTGAAGGAATCGCGCTAGAGCATTAAGACGAGCAGGGCAGACTTGCAGAGAACTCGAGAATACAGCCAAGGGAGCGGCCAAGCAGTACCACAATACTATTAAGAGCAGAAAAAGACGCACTAGAACGAGTTCCTTGCTGACAACGACAACATCTGGAAGGCGGTAAAGTATCTATAGTCTGGTGATATTATAGCATTCGGCAAGGTACTGTAGCTTACAAGGGCTAACGGTACGAGTACGGCCAATGGCAACGAACAGGCTGAAGAAATACTAAATACTTTCTTCCCTCCTCTACCGGAGTTTATCGAAGAGGAAGGAGAGAGACTATAGCGTAGAGCGGCCGTTACTATGCCGGATATTACAATGGAGGAGGTAGAGCAATAGCTCTTTGCGGCTAGGTTGTGGAAGGCAGCTAGCGAGGACGGCCTACCTGCAATAGTCTGGAAACAGGTTTGGCCGGCGGTTAAATACCGAGTCTTGTTACTGTTCCGCGAATCGTTGGAGGAAGGGGCTCTACCGGACCAATGGAGACATACTAAGATAATTCCACTAAAGAAACTAGGCAAAGGGGATTATTCGATTGCAAGGGCGTAGAGGCCGATCTCTCTTCTAGCTATACTAGGTAAGGTTCTGGAATCGGTTGTTGCGGAGAGGATCTCCTATACTGTTAAATTGTATGGACTCTTGCCAACGAATTACTTTGGAGCTCGTAAGCAGAGGTCTGCCGAGTAAGCGTTAATGCTACTGCAGGAGTAAGTCTATGCAGCCTGGAGAGGGCGACGGATCCTTAGCTTACTAAGCTTTAACGTCAAAGGGGCGTATAATAGAGTATGCAAAGAGAGACTCATTTAAAGAATAAGAGCAAGGGGCATCCCGGAAGTACTGCTTAGGTGGGTTGAGGCGTTTTGCTCGAGCCGTACAGCAATTACTTAAGTCAACGGACAAACTTTAGAGGTACAAAAACTGCTATAAGCTGGGTTGCTATAAGGTTTACTACTGTCTCCGATCCTTTTCCTATTCTTTAACGCAGACCTTATGCAGCAACGTATAGACTGCTCCGGCGGAGCTATATCTTCGTTAACGATTTTACGGCGTGGGTTACTGGCCCAACGGCGGAAAGTAATTGCGATAGGATTAAAGCGATTATCGAAATGGCGCTAGATTGGGAACGAAGGAGCGGCGCGACCTTCGAGGCGGATAAGACGGCAATTATATACTTTACTCGGAAGACGTAGAGGTCTGGCGCAGAACCCTTCTCTATCAAAGGACAGCTCGTTCGACCAAAGAGTTAGGTCAAGATCCTAGGAGTAATCATGGATGCCGGACTCAAATACAAAGAATATATCGCAAGGGCAGTAACAAAAGGCTTAGAAGCGGTCATGGAGTTGTAGCGACTTAAGGGCCTTTCGCCAGCGACGGCCAGATAGTTATTCTCGGCCATAGTGGCCCCGGTAGTGGACTATGCCTCGAATGTCTGGATGCATGCGTGCAAAGACGAGAAGGGCAACTCTATCAATCGAGTCCAGAAAATTGGAGTACATGCTATTATTGTGGGAATATTCCTAACAGTAGCGAGCAGCGTTACGGAAGCAGAAGCAGATATTGTAAGTGCCTAGGAGCGGTTTTGGAGAAGGGCGATTAAGTTGTAGACCGGTTTACACCTTGCCAGCCACCAATCCCCTTCGCAACGCTATATCTCGCATCCGAAAGGTTAGAAGATTCTATCGCTCGCCCTTTCACCAGGTAGCGATAGTATTCGGTGCGATACCGATAAATGAATTAGAAACGATCAATCCATTTACGTTGGCACCTTGGGTAGAACGAGTACGAACCATAATCGAAGACGAGGACAAGACGGATGGGAGACGGAATAATCGGACCGGGGCGGTTCGGGTTGTAGTAAGCTGCTCGGTACGAAATGGGGTGGTAGGAGTTGGCGGGGTCGTGGAGATCCCCCGTCAGTACGAGGGGAGCCGAAACTATATCGGTTTTCCTTTACACTTGGTCTAAGGGATGAACAAAACCCATTCTCCGGGGAGCTGGCGATAACAGTATACGCATTGAGGCTGCTGCTAGAGCTAAGGCATTGCAGTATGGCGCTGCTGACAAGCAACAAAGCCGCGGTCCTTATACTGCGAAACCCGTGTCAGCAATCCGGCCAACAGTATATTGGTTGCATATACAATGCTATCAATGCGCTTAAAGATAAGGGAAATGCTGTAACTGTTGTATGGGTACCCTCCAGTTCTGAATATAATCTTCTAAAGACCGCTAAAGACAAGGTGCGAGAGGCTACGCAACGAGGTACCATCCCAACCAGGAGTTTTCCTAGGATGCGTTCGACAACTTGTTTATAAGGAGAGAAAGAGATTCCTAAGGAAAGCTCTAACTTAAGCTATTTATATACACTGGGGTTCAGGTACAGCGTCCGGACTCACTGTACCTGAAAAATATAAGAGAATCGCCAATTATGGCCTACGCCAGAAACTGCTACTAGAGAGCCTATTATACGAAACCTAAGTAAAACGCCAATTGAGGCCCAAATCTAATATTTAGCATTGCGAAAATGGTTTGCAGCTCGAATCAGAAGCTATTCGGAGTTTAAGGCAGTTGCGGATGTGCAGAGATGGATTCCATTATATCAACTGGACTGTTGCATTTCTTATTGCAATACTGAATCTCGTAGTGGTACTCGTTTGAAATCTGCAAGCCACTTCGCCCGGCGATACTTGGATGCTGATATGCGGACGCTGTACCTGGATTCTACTGTAATAAAGTGAACGAGGGCGAAAAACGGTCGGGACTGTAGGACGTCTTATCGAGTTAGATAGCTTTGTCCAAATATCTTGTTGTGTAGTGGTGCGAAACCGTTCGCGATGGCAGAATCCACTGTAGGGGAAATCGTGGTAGAGCGCAAGGGCCCCGCAACGCCGAAACTAGCGACGCGTTTGGTGAAGCCGAGGGCGAAGGGCAGGGAGACGGCGCGAATTGACAATAAAAGACGGTCACGAAAGCTGCAAAACGTCCAGCAACGCGAACGAAACAAGCTTCAGTTACCGAGATCGACCCAGAGTATACAGAGAATGTCAAGAAAAGTCGCCCCAGCAACGAAACCGGAAAAGTACTCCTTCTAAGGGTACTGGAAGAACTGAAGGACTTAAAGAACGTATTGACAAAGCAACAAGAATTAATCTGCGAACTTCAAGAACAAGCCACCAAAACGCAACGAGAGATTCGGGAGACTAAGGAAGAACTGAAATATATATAAGAACAATTAGAGACAATTACAGCAGCTACGGCAACCCAATCTAGCCCGAGGACTTTGTATACTGAGGTTGCCTGTACCCCACCTGGTAGTCAACCCAGCAACATACGATTACTTTTATCAGCAAATACAATACCATTAGGCCCAACTAATACGCTTTATTGTACTATTGATGTTTCCAGGACGGAAAATGCAGAGCGCGATGCCTCCTCTGCGGGCGCAATTCGAAAGATAATTGAAACGGAAGCTCGGGCAAAGCTAAGTCAGCCAGGTTGGCGGTACTGCGCAGTAACCTTGGATTGCAGGAATATATATTGCATTAGAATCGCCTGCCGCGATGAGGATAAACATCGAATAGTCAAACAAGTAGCAGAGGGCAAGGCTCCCCGCGGGGCTCGAATTCTCCGAGACGAGCTGTACCCGGTAAAAGTGGACAATATCAATTGCCTGGCCGTTCTCGATGAACTAGACGATATTCACGATGGAGTTGCTAAGGCCTTCGGCCAGGATAACGATATGCAGGTAGCAAAAGTAGCGTGGTTGAGCAGGCGCGACGCCCCTAAAGCCTATGGATCGATGGTGGTCTATATGATAAAAGCTTCAGATACAAGGAAGGTTCTCCATAAAGGTTACTTCCACGCTGGGGGAGAGTTAGGCTACACCGGTCCCTTCGAGCGCCGAATTCGCCCGGAGCAGTGATACAACTATTAAGAAATTGGGCACAAGGCATTCCAGTGCTCTAAGCCACAGATATACAGTAAATGCGCCAAAGAAGGTCACTATTATAGCGCTTGCATTGAGACTATCGTCAAGTGCGTCCTCTGTGGAGGCCCTCATGAGTCGTTTAGCAGAAACTGCAAGAAGCTCTTCCCCTCTTTGCATGAATAAGCCGTTCCGAGTGGTTTAACTTAATGTCAAGAAGCAAGGATCGATACAAGACAGCTTAATGAACGACAAGGATCTTGCGGACGCGGCAGTAATAATGGTTCAAGAACCGCAGGCGAGAAATGTAGGTGGGCGTCTCCTGACAACACCAATGGTACACTACAATTGGACAAAGATAACACTATCGGATTGGAGGGAAGGAAGATGGGCGATTCGGAGCATGCTCTGGATCAATAAGGAGCTAGAGGCGGAGCAGGTGCCGACTGGTTCTCCCGACTTAACAGCAGCTGTACTGCGCCTGGAACACAGGTTGGTACTGGCCGTTTCGGTATACGTGGCCGACGAGACGACGAGGCCTTGCAAAGCACATGCGCTACACTGCGCACTCTGATTCTGAAAGCAAGGAGAGAGGCGGGGCAGCCGGTTGATGTTCTGATTGCGGGCGATTTCAACCGCTATGACCAGCTATAGGGAGGAGACGATATATCTCTTGTACGGTAGGGCGAAGCGGATCTGATCGTTGATCTGATGAGCGAGTTCTCCCTTAGCAGCCTGCTACCTAGGGGCACCAAAACCTGGCAAGATGGGAAGTACGAAACAACTATCGACCTGGTCTTGGCATCGGAGGGACTTGCAGAATCCATAATTAGGTGCACCACGCAGGGGACAGACCATGGATCGGACCACTTCACCATCGATACTATCTTCGACTTGGACATTCCGGATGTCCCACACCGACCAAGATTACTCTTCAAAAACACGCCGTGGAAAGAGGTGAATAACAGGATACGCCGAACGCTGGGTACAAAGTCCATGGTTAGAGATATACAAGGGGATACCGACCTGTTAATGTCGGCTGTGCTGGAGGCTTTGCACGCTCTAACGCTAAAGTTACGGCCATCTCCATATGCGAAACGGTGGTGGACGACAGATCTCACACAACTGCGAAACATCCATTCTTATTGGAGAAATCAGGCAAGAACCCATCGACGGGCAGGCCGACGAAACCTTGAGTTGGAGCACTTGGCCAAGGGTGCAGCTAAGCAATATCACGATGCCATTCGACAACAAAAGAAGAAGCACTGGGAGGACTTTCTCGCAGACAATAACAATATCTGGAAGGCTGCGAAATACATAAAAACAGGTAACGGAGCAGCTTTTGGCAAAGTGCTACAGTTAAATAGATCGGATGGAACACATACGACCAACGTCGAGGAACAAGCTGACGAACTGCTCAGAGTTTTCTTCCCCCCACTCCCGGAATACATTGAAGAGGAAGGCAACAGGCCCGAGCGTGGATCGGCTGTTCCGATGCCCAATGTCACCATGGAAGAAGTTGAACGACAATTATTCATGGCGAAATCGTAGAAGGCTCCGGGAGAAGATAGGCTCCCTGCTGTGGTTTGGAAACAAATTTGGCCGGTGGCCAACCACTGGATCGTGTCAATTTTCCAGCAATCACTCGAGGAAGGGAGGCTACCGGATCAATGGCGGCATGCCAAGATCATACCGCTTAAAAAGCCGGATAAAGCGGACTACACAATCGCCAAAGCTTAGAGGCCAATTTCGCTGCTGTCCACTCTCGGCAAAATACTTGAATCAGTTGTCGCGGAGAGAATGTCGCATGCAGCAGAGACATACGGCCTCCTGCCAGCAAATCATTTTGGAGCCCGAAAGCAGAGATCGGCGGAACAGGCGCTCATATTACTGCAGGAGCAGATCTGCTATGCTTGGAGAGCAAAGCGGGTATTCAGCCTGATTAGCTTCGATATGAAAGGGGCTTACAATAGAGTTTGTAAGGAGCGTCTTATTCAAAGGATAAGTACTAGAGGCATTCCTAAGAAAATAACCCGCTGGGTGGCGGCGTTCTGCTCGGCGCGAACGGCCACGATCCAGGTGAACGGTCAGACGTCGGAAACTCAAGACCTACCACAGGCTGGACTACCTCAAGGCTCACCTTTATCTCTAATTTTGTTCCTCTTCTTTAACGCAGATCTTGTCCAGCGCCGTATTACCTGGAACGGAGGCGCCATCGCGTTCGTTAATGACTTTTCAGCTTGGGTGGCGGGACCAACAGCCAAGGAAAATCGCAAAGGCATCAAGTCCATCATCAACATGGCCCTTGATTGGGAAGGACGGAGTGGCGCAACGTTTGAGGCAGAAAAGACAGCCATCATCCATTTCACCAAAAGCGAATACAAGAGCGATTCAGAAGCTTTCACCATCAAAGGGTTAGAGGTACGACCAAAGACACACGTGAAAATCCTCGGGCTCGTTATGGACACCCGGCTCAAGTATAAAGAGCACATCGCAAGAGCAGCTACAAAGGGCCTCAAGGCAGCAATGGAACTCAAGAGGCTGAAGGGACTCTCACCAGCAACGGCCCGTCAGTTATTTACCGCAATGGTTGCCCCCGTGGTGGATTATGCTTCCAATGTCTGGAGGCATAATTGTATCCACAAGAAGGCCAAAATGCTGGACCGTGTGCAGAAAATTGGCGCCCTAGCCATAACAGGAGCCTTCAGAACCGTGGCTACGAGCGTCGCAGAGGCGGAGGCCCACATTAGCAGTATGCAAGAACGGCTGTGGAAACGGGCGTTGAAACTGTGGGTTGAGCTCTATGTCCTACCCGACAGCAATCCTCTACGCAGAGAAGCATCTAGGATGCTACGAGTATGGAAGAATGGCGTTCAATCGCCATTCCAACAGGTAGCCGTTGCGTTCAACGCTTCGGCACTGAATGAACTGGAAACCATCCAACCATTCACCCTACCTCCTTAGCAGAGAAGAATACCTATAACTACTTCCGATAATAAAGAAAAGAGAGCTCAGCAAGGCAACATTGCCAGCACCGTGCGTGTGGCGGTTAGTAGCTCCTCCCGGAACGGCATAGTCGGAGTCAGGGGGACCATCCATATTCCAGGGTCTTCCGGCAAGACGTTCTCTTTTACGCTTGGGGGGAGGGCAGAGCAGAACCCCTACTCTGGAGAACTGGCAGCAATGGATTACGCGACTCGTATGGCGCTACCGGAGACGCACGGCCACGACATCATAATACTCTTCTCGCCCAACGCAATAACTAAATCCAATTTCGTCCGCAACTCTTATATTGCATATAAGTACCTCGTCTCGTACATATTATTTTTCCTGCCGCCTACACCCTTCCGGGCCAATTGCCCGATACAGTTAGACGCAATTCGTTTTTACAAACACCCTACTCTACTACCCGCCTATTCGGCTGCCCGTCTGTTAATTCAATTTAATTCAATCCAATGCGATACATTTACGTTTTCTATTTATTTCCCGCCCGACGCAACGCCCAAATCCATCCCCGTCCTCGTTTCCCGTATTGCGCGCGCGCGCCTCGTCCTATATGCATTTTTTCCTTACCGCCCGCGCCCTCCCGGGCCGGTTACCCAATACGGTTAGATTCTTATATTTCGTTAAACAAAAGGTACCGGGGTACATACGGGGCGCGACGCTAGAAATTTTTACGTTTCGTCGAAAAGTCCTACCGGTACGGAGTATAGGAGTTGGAGTTAGGACATTATTACGTATCCGTTATATAACCTGCTATGCGTACTCCGTATACTTACGCTAGCTATTTTCTATATAACATAACTCGACCCCAATATACGGAGTACCGTAGGCCGTACCTTTCGTATCTTCCTTACCATTATACATTCGTACCGCGCCTTCCCCTCCCTACCCCTCCTAATCTCCTTTCCTTCGCTTTGTCCCTCCGACCTTCCTTTCTCATTTATTACAACAATACTAAAAACGGGGATAGCATTACGGTATGGTACGGTCTGTACGTAGCGTCGATCGCCCCCCTGGGTCGGCGCAGGCGTTGTATAGATCGTACCGTTATCGATGCGTAACCCTGTCCGCCACAACTCGTACAAGCCGGTACCTCGGATCATAAGGGCGGGATATATCTTCAGGCGGTCCGTCCTGAAGGCGGGATTCTTAAAGTACTCGCGGAATTGGTCGACATTACGCTCTAAGCTAATGTTGGGAAGGTCCGGCATCACGTGGCTAATAACCTTGAAGCCGGCGTCCTTGGCGAGACAAACGTCTCGGCAACCGATATTACGGTATGTCCACTGTTTGTGTTACGCGCAATATCTTCGTAAAGAGATTGGACGCCAATCTCGAGCCTCGTGCAACCGTAGCGCGTATGTCGGTCAGATAAGGCTGCAGGCAATAGTCTAGTCGAGTCTCGATATCGATTCCTACGCACTTGATACTGCTCACACCCCCCCCCCCCTCCCCCCTCCCCTTTCCACCTCGACGGCCTCATCGACTTTGGACGTCTGGTATCCGCTCAAGGCGTTGTAGAGCTTGGGAATAAAGTCTTCGCGATACGAGTCGAGTAGTGACATGAAGGTTCCCTCCATAATGATGTACTCGACCATGTCAACCGAGTAACCGAGGGACTTGAGTTGGTCTACTCTTCCGCGCGCCTGTTCGACTGGGTCGTACGTACCGTGCCCGAATGGCTCGTGTCGATACCGGCTCATATCCAGTGTAGGACTGTATGCTGTACTCGAAGTCAGAGTCGGGTCCGCCGGGGCAGTAGACGCAAATGTTGCCCGTATATGCAATGTAAGGACACCTATAGGGTTTGCACATAACGGCGACGACAGCGATACCGGATGATGTTACTGCTTGTGTCAGCCAGTGCCTTGCTTAGCCATAGTCCGTTACCGTTACGACTATGTACGACGGAACGTCTTATACGAGTACAGTACTGGCCCTACAGTTTGCATCAGCGTCGTAAACTTAGTCTTGGGATTCCCACGAGTACGCGCTATACGAGCACATAGTACATTTTCTCTGTAAGGTACGAGCAGGCCATTTGACCCTACAAACTCTAACCAAGCAGTAGCGGCATCTGCGCAGTCGCTCGAGAGGCTATGGCGAACCAGGACCGTTACAAACGCGACTACTGTAGGCATAGTATGATTAAGGAAAGTAGAGTAAGAGCTGGCTGGTCGCGGGCGACTGTTTAAAGTCGCTTGGTCAGATACGGACCGCCTCTTTACGTGGTAACGTGCCCTCCCCTCTTGTCCTCTGCGCCCCCTGATGGCAGAGTCCTGATGCATCAGCTACTGTAGTGATACAGTATCTACTACTACAGCGGTGCATCAGCTACTATGTGGTGCATCTGCTGCCATAGTATGTGCGTGGATGAGGCCGTGTCCCCCACAAGGCCGCCGGAACGACGAATCGCTTGACCCAGATGGTGGCCGCTACGAGAATAGCTGATGCACTACTACTACCGCTCCGCATATTGCAAGCAGCAGCTAATGCACTACCACTAATCCGTATGTCGCAAGTAGCAGCTGATGCACCACCACTACTCTATGTGCTGTAAGTTGCAGCGCTGTAGTGGCTGACTCAAAGGATGCTGGGTTATTGTATAAATGCATTGGACAAGCACGGGTTTTGTAAGGGGACAACAAATACACACAATCCATTTTATCGGTCCGTCGTAATGCAAGCACTTGCGGCACTCTTGAGTATTCCTTGGAGCTGCGTTACAACTACTAACTATACTTTTGATAATACACTCGAGTATTAACACCCAACTTCATTCACCCTGGCACTATCTTCAACGTGCAGCCCTATCCGTCACTGGGCAAACACCGCCAATGGGTCTGTGCTAACCAGATGGGGAGACATCCCGAGACTACCGTCGACAGACGGCTTTCCGTTATTGCTGTTGGCAATACGTCGATAGCAATAGTACCTGGTCCGCATGGTCCCGGCGTCACCCATTCGGTCCAGGCGCGCATGCAGTTCGTGTTGGGACGACAGTCAATTTCCCCCAGCGTAGAGATCAACTTCGCTCCGGAAGGTGGGATGACCCCCCTCACATTGCGCTTCCTGCGGGCCTCATCGTGGATGATAGGGGCGGGTAATGTCCTTGGGACCGTGCTCTGCATTACATTATTCCTCAGCAGTTCTCGGCATACGGCTAACTCTCGGCGGTATTGCCCAATTAGGTTGGTAACGCTGCCACTTGTTACAATCCGGCTATTTTCTTCGTCGTAGTCCAAACGTGCTAGAACGTGAACGACAACGTTGGGATTGAGCAACAGGTTCCTAGGGTTTCTGAATTCCGTAACGCCGCTAAAGCTCACAGTCTGTCCCTCGGCATGCACAACGGCGGAAACTGCTAGATAGCGAGGGTCGACATTTACAACTGAGCCCATATTTGTCCGTTGTGATTCTGGGAAAATTTGTAGTAATCGATTTAGAGTCATTGTCGGGTCGTTGAATGTCAATATCATGAGGACCATGCCCTTTCTTGAAGAGGTAATCAGGGTCATGTGTGTAGGACTCCGTAGAACGTCGAAGGCCTTTGCCCACTGGATAAGGACTTGGAAGTCGTGTACTAGTGGCGGTACTACTACTTCGGCATGCTCCGTATGTAACGGGGCGTCGGGAAAGTCCTGTTCCTCTTCATCGGCCGGAGCGGGCGGCTCCAAAGGACGAGGAGCAGCTGCGAGCGACTGCTCAATCTCCTCTTGGAGAATGTTTGTCTGCTCATCCAACTCAGGACTGTCTGGCTCGGACAAGTAACGATCAAACCACTGCTGCAACTCTGGACTAGTTTGGTGCAACCCCCCGGGGCCGTTGACAATGCCACCTGCGTTTTGTATATGGCCGTACTCGTTATTTAGGTCCTGAGGTCTCACCCCTATAAAGGAAGTGGAAGCCTCCTCATCAGACTCCGTCTTATGACCGCTACCATAGGAATGTCTGCCCTGGGTAACTAGGGGCCCGATGAGACAAATGAGGAAAAAGAAGCCAAGCATAATGACAAAGTTGGTCGAAGAAGGCACCAGGAATTGTAGAAATTGCACATGAACCTACAGAGGATGTAGGCTAGATATATACACACTGATGGCATATTGTGTAGCAAGCAGGTTCAATTAGAAGTCATTTTAGAGGCGGAGTATGGAGGCTCGGTAATTACGACCATCTACAAAATAGCAAGGTATTACTAGGTACCATGGGACGGACGCGCGCGCCCGGAATATGCGCCGTATTGTAGCTGTATTTGCCTGGGATCATGGTACAGGTACCAAG
Source organism: Drechmeria coniospora (assembly GCF_001625195.1). Taxonomy (NCBI): domain Eukaryota; kingdom Fungi; phylum Ascomycota; class Sordariomycetes; order Hypocreales; family Ophiocordycipitaceae; genus Drechmeria; species Drechmeria coniospora. The sequence goes on along the minus strand of NC_054390.1, from coordinate 10,177,238 downwards.
GGTTTCCTACCGGCAAGTACGGGTACTACCTACGAGAACATGCTAGCGTCGTAAGTCGTTCTTCGTACTCGATATTATCCAACAACACGTACTGGTACTGATGTGTAATATCCCGTGCTCCAGCCATCGGTCGTAATGAATTACTTTATCGTATCCATTCCCCACCTTGTGCATTATGTAATGCAGCTTCCCATTAATCAATTCTTCGCCAATAATACGTAGGGCTTCCTATTCTCCCGATAAGGTATCGAAGTCGGCGTGGTTTGGAGCTGTAATATATAATAAATTACCCGTAACATGTGGCCTCGGCTAAATGCCTCCTTAAAGTAACTCCCTACAGATGGTCAGGTGTGATGTACGTATTGCTGAAGCTATTAAAGAGCTTCCTTAACGCAAGACATTTCCTCGTTTTGTAGAAGGTTCGTCCCTGGATACTTCTACTGCTTACCCCATAAGATCCATAGTGCTGATATTGGCATCTGTAAAGAATATCAGCTGATCTGTCTTTCTAGCTCGAACGGAGGGACGAGCAATATGGGTAGTTAATTACCCTCCCTGCTCTGGGCCGTCATACCAGATGGGTTCGACATATGCTCTCCTGAATGCGCAGGACGTCTATGTTCAAAGTTTCTGCACTCTGCACCACTAGTCGTTGTTGTGGCGCTGCTTGTAGAGAAAACGATAAAACAGCCATCTCTAGAGGGGGGATAGAACGGATGTTTAAGGTAATTTTGTAGCCTTTGCCTTGGACTTCGCGATTGCGGATCTATATGCCTTAGTATCTAATGGTACCTGGAATCTGACGTTTATATTGACAACAAATATTCTGTTAGCGTATCGGGTGGACATAGTACTAAATGAAGCTTCAATAACGTAACGGATAAAGTAGGCTACAACCTTTATATGTTTTTAAATTTCCTATGACTAATATGCAACGTCTACCGGCGCAAACGACATAGCAATCTGTCTCCGTTGTTAGAGCAGCAGATGTCAGCAATATAGTAACATGTGCAGGGATTGATTGGCCCTCCGCTGAGCATTCGTGTTCCATGCTCTACGAACATGTTCTACCCTGATATCCAAGTGAAGGATTACAGGGGCCTTGCAAATAGTAATGCGAATTAATATATACCAGATTGAACGGTACGGCAGTCCGTTTCAAAGCTAGGAAAGGAGCTTTATAAGTATGTATAGCAACATTAATATAAATATCTAAACTATCGCCCTAGAATGGAATCCTACTATACAAAGAACAGTGTACAGAGATATAAAGGGGGAAGTAAACGTTGCGAGGAATAGTGTTTTGCATTGCGCGTGTACTGTGCCTTGTGGTAAATAACCAATGTGGACCAGGTACCGACAAGGGCCATTAGCAGCTCACATAGGTAATACTGCTTAATCAAAAAAAAAATCTAGGAAACAGGAAGAGCGGCACTAGGGCAGCAATAAGATGTCAAGTCTATATAGCACTCGAGAAACACAAATAATTACACTTCAAGCATCTACTGGACTCAGTCCACTATTTTTATGTCCATATATAGCATATGTATATTATAATGATAATTTAAATATAATAGAAAATGAATATTATGTCTGTTGTATGTGCTTGCCAATAGGGTGTAGTGAATGAAATAATTATTTTGTACTTGTTTAAATAAGACTTGAATAGTACTGTGTCGCATTGTGTAAGATGCAAAAAATCAATAATGTGGGATACTAGGAAGGTATTAAGCTAGTCTCGTAGACCTATAAAAAGATACTTGGACCCAGTCTATTATTTTTCATTGTTACGGAGTTGCTAGGCGACTGCTCTAGGACTCTCAATGATGTTTATTAAAAGACTTGAAGGAGGGAAAACTACCTAACAACTAGGGCTTCTAGTTGTATGCGTTCCTCCTAGTAGGTCCCTTAGTTCCCTTCGTTCTCCTATATCGGGCTAAGCCCGATACTATAACATACCGTCTCGCTCTACCCGTTCGAAGTAAAGTCTAGCTGTAGCCGTAGCTAAACCGCCCTTCCCAAGGCTGGTTTTCCCAATCCATAGCTCCCCCGAAAAATTGTCTCTTTTTTTTTTTTTTTTTTTTTTTTTTTCGGGTATTCGTCGGGTGCTTGGCGTACGCGGTCTCCTCCCTGCATTGTCCCCTATTTGGGGTTTGCTGGTTACCCGGGGCAACTAATTCCACCCCGTTCCGTCCCCTCCTCGGGTATTCACCGGGTACTCGCCGGGTACCTAAGGCGCCTGGCGTTACCCTGCTTTTCCCCCTCGCTACTCCCTCCCTATTGCCTTCTCCGTTCCCGTCCTATTGCACTTCTCGTTCCTCTTTCCTTTAACCATTATACCTACCTGTTTTTTTAGCTTCTTGCCGTACGATTGTTGTTAAACTCCTTTGCCGCCTCCTGTTGCGCCTGCTCCTCTATTGCCGTTGTTTCTCCCCCATAAGGTGGGTTGCTGCTTCCTTGTCGGGGCCGTTCCGTATATCGGGTCGTTAGCTAACTGGCTAATAGCAATAGGAACTGTTAATCCTATTCTCGCCGTCGTCGCTCCTCCCTCGTAGAGGACCTATTTACCTTTTCGTCGCCGCCGCTGCCGCTATTATGTCTGCCGCCGCGGGTACTCCCCCCCCCCCCCCCGGACGCAGTTCGGGCCCGCGTTACGGCCATTATACCGATAAGTCGGACTGTCGCTGCGCCCTAGGCGAATACTTAGTGGAGGGCGATTCCTCCGACGAGGAGTTCGCACCTCCGGAGGAGGTACGCGGAATGTGCCTCCCCTGCGTTAACCGCCTCGTTACCAGCGGCCGCGACGACTGCGTGCCGGGCCGTAGTGCTAGTTGCCGTGCGTGCGCGCGCGCGTACGCTAAATGCGTCTAGGTACCGCATTTGTTCGCCGCGCGCCCTCAGCTGCGTCGCGCCCTACGCGACCTTCGTGCTTGCGCCTAGCGCAACGTCCACATCCTAGTCGAGGCCCGCCCCAAGGTCGGAACCGTACCGGGCGCTCGCGCCGTCCTCTCGCCCGAATTTCTAGCCCTGGGCCGGGTTTGGGCCCGCACCCTGGCTCTAGCCGAGATGGAGCCTGCCCCCGTACGCCCCGCCTATACCCTTGCCCCCGTGCCGGGTGTTACCTCTCCCCCCGCCGCCGCCGACGACGACGACGACCCGAACCGCACCCTCGTCCTTACCGCCAACGCCTTAACCCCGACCCGAGCGGGTGGCCGTTCTGGCGCTGTACCGAGCATGCAGCTCGGCGTGTTTGCCTAGGGCGTAGCTCGGACCCTGACGGGCATCCAGAGTGACGTGCGCGGCCTCGCCCGCCGTTAGCAGGCGCAGGAGGGCGTTAGTACCGAGTTAGTGGCCACCTTGGCCGAGATGCGCCGCGACATCTGCGAGTTGTGCGAGTCTTGCGCGGACGGTTCCCCCTCGGTGCGCCGTCCCGCCCCCTCCACTCCCTGCGTCGCCCGCAATAGGAGCAGGTCGCGCTCGTCCCGTATAGCCGACGCAACTCCGTCGCGCCGCCCCATCGCCTCCGCCCCTCTCGATATGCTTACTAATACTCGCAGTATAGTATGGCATCTTTACTAGTAGTAGTACTACTAGTAACAATAGGATAGTATCCTATTTAGGTAGTCTTACTAGTATAAATACCAGTATTTTAATAATTCCATTTCGGATACGATTCGTTTATATACGTCGACCGCCTTATCGTAGTCGTCCATTGTAGTCCCCCGCTAGAGGATACAGTCCCTCATTCTCTTAGTTAGCCCAATACGGAGCTTTATAAGTTTTACCTCGCTAGGCCAATGCATCCCTCCTGCTAGTATAAGCTTCTCTTTGAAGCGTATAAGGAACGCTAGGAACAACTCCGACGTCCCTTGCCTAATGTCCTCCAGTTCGACAACCGCTAGTCGCTAGCGGTAAGGGTTGCTATAAGCCGATTCGAGGTACGTTAGGAATTGGAACGAGTTGTAACCGATGCGGGAGCCTTCTTCGAAGTACGTTGTAACTTGTCGCTGGACTTTGGCCGAGAGGTTTTGCCAAACGAAGATCCATTGGTCCTAGGCGGACCCGATGAAGTCCTTATCCACTCGGAGCTTGCGGTCCATGCAGAACTTCCAGGCTGCAAAGGTACCCTTATTGCTATCGTACGGGTCCCCGACCGGAATCGGTTTGCGTTTGACACGGGCCCGTAGTGTGCCCGACTTGTCCCCGGTCCGCTCCTGCTGGGGGTCGATTGTTAAGGTATCCATTGGCTGGGCCGACGAGTGCCCTAGGTCCTACTGTACCTGTTGCTGCCCATTCTTCTGCAGAGCTAAGATTTATACAGAGTACGTTTCCATTTGGGCGTGCATTCGGCCAAACTCCGTATGGACTTTTGCCATAAAGTCCTCCATGACTTACTGGAGGTTAATTTCTTCGGGCTTCCCCTTATCCATTTTGACTTACGATAGTTAGTGTTATGGTATCGGGCTTAGCCCGATATACAAGAATGGAAGGAGCCAAGGGACCCACTGGGAAGCACGCACACAACTAGAGGCCCTAGTTGCCAAGTAGTTTTCCCTCCTTCAAGTCTTTTAATAAACATCATTGAGAGTCCTAGAGCAGTCGCCTAGCGACTCCGTAACAGTTAGGCTTTTCCTTCCTCCTAACCGGTATAAGTAAAGTCTTTTAAATGTTACGGAGTCGCTAGGCGACTGCTCTAGGACTCTTAATGATGTTTATTAAAAGACTTAAAGGAGGGAAAACTACCTAACAACTAGGGCTTCTAGTTATATGCGTTCCTCCTAGTGGGTCCCTTGGTTCCCTTCGTTCTCCTATATCGGGCTAAGCCCGATACCATAACATTCATGCAATTTAACCACAAGAGGAGGGGGTAGTAGAAGTATATCGCACGGACCAGTTAATTAATTACACTGTTAGTAACAGCAATAAGGGGTACCATTTAGTAACTGGGCAAGAGTGCACAATTGGTAGTACCAAATTATACAAACGAATGCGATTATTTCTTCTAGCCAGTACAGGAAAAGAGCGGCTATTTATGTCTACAGAACAATCCCCAATAACGGCTCGATCGGAGATTCTATCGTACTATGGCTTAATGGCTGAAACCATTATACAGTTGGATAGCTGTTTCAGTCACACTTTAGTTAACTGCTTCCGTCATAAGGTTAGATAGCTTGTCTTAGTCATTAGGTTGGCTGATTCCATCACATAATGATTGGGTGGTCCGGCCCATAGTAGTATTGTGAGCTGGCAAGCGCTAGTAGCGATTGAGAGAGCTGCAATTGTCTTTCCAATTAATTGGCTCCAGTAGTCGACTGGCTATTACATGTGTGGGTCACATTGTAGTAGTGAGTTGGTCGGTAGTGGTATTGCTGTATGTCGCTCCGAGTCGTAGTTCGCAAAAGTAGTATGTTGTATACTATTAGTCAACTCAATATACTTACCAATACTTGCAGTATAGTATAGCATCCGTACTAGTAGTACTACTACTAGTACTAATAGGATAGTATCCTATTTGGGTAGTCTTACTAGTATAAATACTGTTAAAATACTGGTATTTATACTAGTAAGACTACCTAAATAGGATACTATCCTATTAGTATTAGTACTAGTACTACTAGTACGGATGCTATACTATACTGCGAGTATTGGTAAGCATATTGAGTTGACCAATAGTATACAACATACTACTTCTCCGAACCACGACTCGGAGCGACACACGGTAGTACTACTACCAACCAACTCACTACTGCAATGTGACCCACATAGGTAGTAGCCAGTCGACCTCTGGAGCCAATTGATCGGAATGACAATTGCAGCTCTCCCAATCGCTACTAGCGCTTGCCAGCCCACAATACTAACTTGGGCCGGACCACCCATTCATTATGTGATGGAATCAGCCAAGCTAATGACTGAAACAATCCATCCAACCTTATGACGGAAGCAGTCAACTAACGATTGACTGAAACAGTTATCCAACTGTATAATGGTTTCAGCCATTTAAGCCATAGTACAATGGCGCCTTTGATCCACGATGGAATCTCCGATAAAGCCGTTATTGGGGATTGTTCTGTAGACATAAATAGCCGCTCTTTTCCTGTACTGTAGCTAGAAGAAATAATCGCATTCGTTTGTATAATTCGGTACTACCAATTGTGCACTCTTGCCCAGTTACTAACTGGCACTCCCCTTATTGCTGTTACTAACAGTATAATTGATTTACTAGTCCGTGCGATATATGTAAGGCGCGCTACAAGCGTGTAGGCCTTATAAGCGAATGTGAGGTGCAGTACCCGCACTAAGTGCGGATACTGGCGGATCTTTTGACAGTTTGGCCATTTGGTCGAACGGTTAACTGGTCGATTGTCCATATGGGCACACCTCCCCATATGTGTTACAATATACTTCCACTATCCCCTCCTCTTGCGCATCAATTGCAAAGAAATACTAGTATTTTAACATATATATGCTCTAAAGATAAGCGTTATATAGATTCCTTGCGCTAGGTCCTCTGCTTGTTTGTTATAGAGTTGTAATAGATTAATAATTACTGTAAATACTTTACCTAGAAAGGTTTGTGTATTATAAGTAGTTTTATTATACCACCCTTCCTCTTGTATCCAATCTTACAGTTGCTTCTATTGTGTTATGGTATCGGGCTTAGCCCGATATAGGAGAACGAAGGGAACCAAGGGACCCACTAGGAGGAACGCACACAACTAGAAGCCCTAGTTGTTAGGTAGTTTTCCCTCCTTCAAGTCTTTTAATAAACATCATTGAGAGTCCTAGAGCAGTCGCCTAGCGACTCCGTAACATATTGGTCTTTTTAATACCAAGCTTTTATTTATTTAATTGCTTTCTTTAAAAGCTTTTTGATCTTTCAATTAGTAGCTCCAGTAATTGTAAGTTCCAAAATAGAGTATTTATTTGGCTTCCAGCAATAGTTATATATTATTAAGTAGGGATATTGTTCTTGCAATTTGTATGCGCAAGAAGTGGGAGTAGTGGAAGTATATCGCACGGACCAGGGTGTTATGATATTAGGCTTTGCCTAATAGAGCTATGTCCTAGGATAGAGCCACGCGCTACCGCACGTGACTCGTATCCTATGACTAAGCAGGCATTGGAGTATAAGTACTCCAATGCCTCGTACCTTAAGTTAGTGTTCCGTAGGTTTCTTAACAACTATTTCCGACCACTAGATACTGGTAGTACTAGTGACTCCATAACACAGGGAATCAATCACGCTGTTAGTAACAGCAATAAGGGGTGCCAGTTAGTAACTGGGCAAGAGTGCACAATTGGTAGTACCGAATTATACAAACGAATGCAATTATTCTTCTAACTAAAGTGCAAGGGAAGTACGGCTATTTATGCCTACAGAGTAGTGTTAAAATACTGGTATTTATACTAGTAAGACTACCCCAATAGGATACTATCCTATTGTTACTAGTAGTACTACTACTAGTACAGATGCTGTACTATACTGCGAGTATTAGTAAGCATACCGAGTTGACCAATAGTATACAACATACTACTTCTCCGAACCACCACTCGGAACGACTAACGGCAGTACTACCGCCGGCCAACTCACTACTACAATACAACTTATATACGTAGTAGCCAGTCAAATACAGGAGCCAATTGATCGGAATGACAATTGCCGCTCTCCCAGTCGCTACTAGCCATTGCTAGCCCACAGTACTACTGCGGGCAATCAAACCATTGTGCGACCGAAACGGCGATCAAACCATTGTGCGACCAAACGGGCAATCAAACCATTGTGCGACCAAACGGGCGATCAAACTATGGTGTAACTGCGCAGCCACAATCTGGACCTACACGGTACTACTCTGTAGGCATAAATAGCCGTACTTCCCTTGCACTTTAGGTAGAAGAATAATCGCATTCATTTGTATAATTCGGTACTACCAATTGTGCACTCTTGCCCAGTTACTAACTGGCACCCCTTATGCTGTTACTAACAGCTTGATTGATTCCCTGGTCCGTGCGATATACTTCCACTACCCCTCCTCTTGCGCATCCAAATTGCAAGATCCCCTCCTCTTGCGCATAAATTGCTAGAGGTACTACTAATGGCAGTACTACTGCCCAGCTAATTTACTACTGTTGCGCGTCTCGTGCAAATAGTACTTGGTCGACCAAGCAAGATTATTAATCGGACCGTCAATTAACGCTCTCCCAACTACTACTAGTAGTTGCCCGCCAATAGTACTACTGTTGCGCGCTAGGACCCACCTAACTGCAACTGGCAGTTGCTTGCTAGTAGTACTACTACTGGCCCACTTGACTACTGCAGTACTACTGCTGTACTGTTGCGACCGAACTAATACTAAGTCTGCCAGTTGCATATACTTACTATGCAACTTGCAGTATGACTCAACCAGAGTATTTGGAGCTGTATTGCGTGCGGGCAGATTATTTGGAGATGCATTGTATGGAATCAATTAGAATTCCAACACGTGCACATTGCACTGATTGAGGTACTACCTCACAGGTATAAAATGGTCCTACCTTTCCTATCCTCCTAGATAGGAAGCAAGCGCAAGCAAGTACAAGAAACACACGCAAGTCTTTCTTTTGAATCGCATCTTAGCACTACCATTTGACTTGTTCAAATCTGTATTTCCTGCCCAGTTACTAACTGGTGCCCTTTCTACTGCTACCAACAGTATCGATTGATATCCATTTTGGATAGTCCGTACAACTGTACTTCCACTGCATACCGTTCCAATTCTTCTTTTTCCCCCAATTTAAAGAAGAGCTACACCCATAAGAGCTTATTTCGTTCCTTCTTCTCCCTTTAAGTTAGTTTCTTACAACAGAACTTTGTTCTTTGCCGAACCCAGAGCGGAACAGTTGAGACATACGCAGTGTCAACCCTTAACAGCCCCTACCCTATCCTGGTCCAGGAACAGCCCGGGCTCTGACATAGTCCAACCCGTTACAACAATATACAATATCTGGTCATGGAACGTACTTCAGAAAAATGAGTATATAGATACCCCTAAATTGCGATAAAATCAAATATGTACCTTAAAATAGCTAGAAGAGCTCAGGAATATCCCACCACGATACGTCCTGGTGTAAGAGATCCACTTAAACCTTGTGACACATTGAGAAGGACGCCCGATGTAAAGCTAGACCCACCGCCACCACCAGAACCAATAGCCCATTTATCTAGCTGAACATTTTGAGTGTCATAGAACAACGATGATCCGCTGCCGCCCCCAAAGTAGCCTCCGCCGCCACCTCCGCCACCGCCGCCATTAGCAGCCAGATAACTAGTAACGGCAACCCCGTCGCCACCTATATGGTTAATTCCAGGATTTCCCACCACAACTTCAGAATAAAGTCCAGCATATGACCCTCCAAGACCGGCACTACCAGCTAGGCCGGGATTTCCTCCATAAGCTACAGAGATATTGACAGTCTGAGCATGATTTGTATAATAATTAGACTGACCCACCTGCCCAGCATTTCCGCGCGATGGACCCTGGTGAATCTCATAAACGGGATTGGCTGGCTCCTTTGTGCTAGAAACCGCTGTTAAGCCACCACCTCCAGCACCAGAGACAACGAGTAAGGTGCCATCAAGGTATAATGCTGACGCACCGCCCCCTCCACCGGAGCAGCGCAGTCCCACTCCACCACGTCCATATGCACTTGTTCCCCCTGGGGCTGTAGCATATGAAACGAAGGGACTAGTACCTCCCATGCCACCGGCAATAGCGGATATAATTTGCCCAGGTGTCACCGGAATGAACCCCACAATTAAAGCACCTTGGCCCCCAGGGAAATTATTCGTGGCTTTACCACCTGCGCCACCCTGGACGGTAAAGAACATTTTTGTAACACAGGTCGGGACAGTCCACCTAGTCGAAGTCCCAATTGATAAAGTTGCACTAAGTGTACTTGAGCCACTCGGGGGAGCACATGTTGGAGTAGTCGTTACGATTATACTAGTTGTACATGGATGGGTGCAGTCAACCAAGGGTGTTATGGTAGATGTTCCAGGAGATGTGCCCATAACTGTTGTTGTTATGACCGTATCAGGAGGCTGTGTTGGTGTTGTTGTTACAATGACACGAGTTGTACATGGATGGGTGCAGCCAACGGGAGGGGTGATAGTCAAAGTTCCAGGAGATGTGCCCCTAACTGTTGTTGTTATGACCGTATCAGGAGGCTGTGTCGGTGTAGTTGTTACAATGACACTAGTTGTACATGGATGGGTGCAGCCAACGGGCGGGGTGATAGTCAAAGTTCCAGGAGATGTGCCCGTAACTGTTCTTGTTATAACCGTATCAGGAGGCTGTGTCGGTGTAGTTGTTACAATGACACTAGTTGTACATGGATGGGTGCAGCCAACGGGCGGGGTGATAGTCAAAGTTCCAGGAGATGTGCCCGTAACTGTTCTTGTTATGACCGTATCAGGAGGCTGTGTCGGTGTAGTTGTTACAATGACACTAGTTGTACATGGATGGGTGCAGCCAACGGGCGGGGTGATAGTCAAAGTTCCAGGAGATGTGCCCGTAACTGTTCTTGTAATGACCGTATCAGGAGGCTGTGTCGGTGTAGTTGTTACAATGACACTAGTTGTACATGGATGGGTGCAGCCAACGGGCGGGGTGATAGTCAAAGTTCCAGGAGATGTGCCCGTAACTGTTCTTGTTATGACCGTATCAGGAGGCTGTGTCGGTGTAGTTGTTACAATGACACTAGTTGTACATGGATGGGTGCAGCCAACGGGCGGGGTGATAGTCAAAGTTCCAGGAGATGTGCCCGTAACTGTTCTTGTTATAACCGTATCAGGAGGCTGTGTCGGTGTAGTTGTTACAATGACACTAGTTGTACATGGATGGGTGCAGCCAACGGGAGGGGTGATAGTCAAAGTTCCAGGAGATGTGCCCCTAACTGTTGTTGTTATGACCGTATCAGGAGGCTGTGTCGGTGTAGTTGTTACAATGACACTAGTTGTTGGAACTGTAGTAGTAACAATGGTGTCCGGAGGTTCCGTTATAACAATGGTTGTAGTGCAGGGATGTGTACAGTCAGGCGGCGGCGTAATAGTAGATGTACCAGGCAATGTTCCTGGGACTGTTGTAGTAACAATGGTGTCCGGAGGCAAAGTAACGATGACACTAGTAGTGCAGGGGTGTGTGCAATCTGTAGGAGGTAAAATTGTCGACGTTCCTGGTATTGTACCAGTCGTAATGGTAGTTGTAACAGCCGTATCAGGTGGCTGATTTGTGGTAACTGTTATAATAACCCTAGTCGTGCACGGGTGCGTACAATCTACCGGAGGCGTGATAGTAGACGTGCCAGGCAATGTTCCTGGTACTGTCGTAGTTATGACTGTGTCCGGAGGTACGGTGACAATTACACTCGTAGTGCACGGATGAGTGCAGTCTGTTGGAGGCAAAATTGTTGAAGTTCCTGGTATTATACCAGTTGTAATAGTAGTTGTAACAGCCGTATCAGGAGGCTGGTTCGACGTTACTGTTATAATAATACGAGTTGTGCATGGGTGCGTACAATCTACAGGAGGCGTAATAGTAGACGTGCCAGGTACTGTGCCTGTTAGTGTAGTAGTTATTGCCGTATCTGGTGGTGCGGTTATAATAATACTCGTGGTGCAAGGGTGAGTGCAGTTAGGCGGCGGAGTAATAGTAGATGTGCCAGGCAATGTTCCTGGTACTGTTGTAGTTATGACTGTATCCGGAGGTACGGTGACAACTATACTAGTAGTGCAGGGATAAGTGCAATCTGTTGGAGGCAAAATTGTGGAAGTTCCTGGCATTGTACCAGTTGTAGTGGTAGTTGTTACAGCGGTATTGGGAGGCTGGTTCGACGTTACTGTTATTATAATACTAGTCGTGCACGGGTGCGTACAATCCACTGGAGGCGTGATAGTAGACGTGCCAGGCAATGTTCCTGGTATTGTTGTAGTCACAATTGTGTCGGGAGGTAGAGTAACGATGATTCTCGTAGTGCACGGATGAGTGCAATCGGTCGGAGGCAAAATTGTCGAAGTTCCTGGGATTGTACCAGTCGTAATGGTTGTTGTAACCGCTGTATCAGGAGGTTGGTTCGACGTTACTGTTATAATAACACTAGTCGTGCACGGGTGCGTACAATCCACCGGAGGCGTGATAGTAGACGTGCCAGGTACTGTACCAGTTATTGTGGTAGTTACAGCCGTATCAGGAGGTACGGTTATAATAACACTAGTAGTGCAAGGATGGGTGCAATCAAGCGGTGGAGTAATAGTAGACGTGCCAGGCAATGTTCCTGGTATTGTTGTAGTTACAATTGTGTCGGGAGGTAGAGTAACAATAATACTCGTAGTGCACGGATGAGTGCAATCGGTCGGAGGCAAAATTGTCGAAGTTCCTGGGATTGTACCAGTCGTAATGGTTGTTGTAACCGCTGTATCAGGAGGTTGGTTCGACGTTACTGTTATAATAACACTAGTCGTGCACGGGTGCGTACAATCCACCGGAGGCGTGATAGTAGACGTGCCAGGTACTGTACCAGTTATTGTGGTAGTTACAGCCGTATCAGGAGGTGCGGTTATAATAACACTCGTAGTGCAAGGATGGGTGCAATCAAGCGGTGGAGTAATAGTAGACGTGCCAGGCAATGTTCCTGGTATTGTTGTAGTCACAATTGTGTCGGGAGGTAGAGTAACGATGATTCTCGTAGTGCACGGATGAGTGCAATCGGTCGGAGGCAAAATTGTCGAAGTTCCTGGGATTGTACCAGTCGTAATGGTTGTTGTAACCGCTGTATCAGGAGGTTGGTTCGACGTTACTGTTATAATAACACTAGTCGTGCACGGGTGCGTACAATCCACCGGAGGCGTGATAGTAGACGTTCCAGGCAATGTACCAGTTATCGTAGTAGTTACAGCCGTATTAGCAGGTGCGGTTATAATAACACTAGTAGTGCAAGGATGGGTGCAATCAAGCGGTGGAGTAATAGTAGACGTGCCAGGCAATGTTCCTGGTATTGTTGTAGTCACAATTGTGTCGGGAGGTAGAGTAACAATGATTCTCGTAGTGCACGGATGAGTGCAATCTGTTGGAGGCAAAATCGTCGAAGTTCCTGGGATTGTGCCAGTCGTAATGGTTGTTGTAACCGCTGTATCAGGAGGTTGGTTCGACGTTACTGTTATAATAACACTAGTCGTGCACGGGTGCGTACAATCTACTGGAGGCGTAATAGTAGACGTGCCAGGTACTGTACCAGTTATTGTGGTAGTTACAGCCGTATCAGGAGGTACGGTTATAATAACACTAGTAGTGCAAGGATGGGTGCAATCAAGCGGTGGAGTAATAGTAGACGTGCCAGGCAATATTCCTGGTATTGTTGTAGTCACAATTGTATCGGGAGGTAGAGTAACAATAATACTCGTAGTGCACGGATGGGTGCAATCGGTTGGAGGCAAAATTGTCGAAGTTCCTGGGATTGTGCCAGTCGTAATGGTTGTTGTAACCGCTGTATCAGGAGGTTGGTTCGACGTTACTGTTATAATAACACTAGTCGTGCACGGGTGCGTACAATCTACTGGAGGCTTGATAGTAGACGTGCCAGGTACTGTACCAGTTATTGTGGTAGTTACAGCCGTATCAAGAGGTGCGGTTATAATAACACTGGTAGTGCAAGGATGGGTGCAATCAAGCAGTGGAGTAATAGTAGACGTGCCAGGCAATATTCCTGGTATTGTTGTAGTCACTATTGTATCTGGAGGTACAGTGATAATGATACTCGTAGTGCACGGATGAGTGCAATCGGTTGGAGGCAAAATTGTCGACGTTCCTGGGATTGTGCCAGTCGTAATGGTTGTTGTAACCGCTGTATCAGGAGGTTGGTTCGAAGTTACTGTTATAATAACACTAGTCGTGCACGGGTGCGTACAATCTCCCGGAGGCGTGATAGTAGACGCGCCAGGTACTGTACCAGTTATTGTGCTAGTTACAGCCGTATCAGGAGGCATAGTTATAATAACACTGGTAGTGCAAGGATGGGTACAACCAGGCGGCGGAGTAATAGTAGACGTGCCAGGCAATATTCCTGGTATTGTCGTAGTTATTACTGTGTCCGGAGGTACGGTCACAATTATACTCGTAGTGCAGGGATGAGTGCAGTCTGTTAGAGGCAAAATTGTTGAAGTTCCTGGTATTGTACCGGTCGTAATCGTAGTTGTAACAGCCGTATCAGGAGGCTGGTTCGACGTTACTGTTATAATAATACGAGTTGTGCATGGGTGCGTACAATCTACAGGAGGCGTAATAGTAGACGTGCCAGGTACTGTGCCTGTTAGTGTAGTAGTTATAGCCGTATCTGGTGGTGCGGTTATAATAACACTCGTAGTACAAGGGTGAGTGCAGTCAGGCGGCGGAGCAATAGTAGATGTGCCAGGCAATGTTCCTGGTACTGTTGTAGTTATAACTGTGTCCGGAGGTACGGTGACAACTATACTCGTAGTGCAGAGATGAGTGCAATCTGTTGGAGGCAAAATTGTTGAAGTTCCTGGTATCGTACCAGTTGTAATGGTAGTTGTTACAGCGGTATTGGGAGGCTGGTTCGACGTTACTGTTATAATAATACTAGTCGTGCACGGGTGCGTACAATCCACTGGAGGCGTGATAGTAGACGTGCCAGGTAATGTACCAGTTATCGTAGTAGTTACAGCCGTATCAGGAGGTGCGGTGATAATAACACTAGTAGTACAAGGATGGGTGCAATCGGTTGGAGGTAGTATTGTTGAAGTTCCTGGGAGTGTGCCAGTCGTAATGGTTGTTGTAACCGCTGTATTAGGAGGCTGGTTCGACGTTACTGTTATAATAACACTAGTCGTGCACGGGTGCGAACAATCTACTGGAGGTGTGATAGTAGACGTGCCAGGTAATGTACCAGTTATCGTAGTAGTTACAGCCGTATCATGAGGTTCGGTGATAATAACACTGGTAGTGCACGGGTGGGTGCAGTTAGTCGGAGGCGTTATGGTAGTGGTACCTGGCAATGTTCCTGGTATTGTGGTAGTCACAATTGTGTCTGGAGGCACAATAACAATAATACTCGTAGTGCAGGGATGTGTGCAATCTGTAGGAGGTAAGATTGTGGACGTTCCTGGTATCGTACCAGTGGTAATAGTTGTTGTCACAGCCGTATTTGGAGGATTAGTAATGATAATACTTATGGTACAAGGATGTGTGCAATCTGTAGGAGGTAAAATTGTAGAAGTACCGGGTATTGTCCCAGTTGTAATAGTTGTCGTTACAGTCGTATCTAGAGGCTGGTTTGAAGTTACTGTTATAACAATACTCGTTGTACATTGGTGTGTGCAATCGATTGGGGGCGTAATAGTTAACGTTCCTGGTACTGTTCCAGTGACCGTAGTAGTTACAGCTGTATTTGGAGGCATGGTAATAACAATTGTTGTAGTGCAAGGATGAGTACAGTCTGTAGGAGGTAAGATTGTTGATGTTCCCGGCATAGTCCCAGTTGTAATAGTTGTCGTTACAGCTGTATCAGGTGGCTGATTTGAGGTTACTGTTACAACGATGCTTGTCGTGCATGGGTGCGTGCAGTCAATTGGTGGTGTAATTGTGGACGTGCCTGGTACAGTTCCGGTCACCGTTGTAATTACAGCAGTATTAGGTGGCAGGGTAACCATAATGGTTGTAATGCAAGGATATGTACAATCTGTAGGAGGTAGAATTGTAAATGTTCCAGGTATCGTCCCAGTTGTAATAGTTATTGTTACAGCCGTATCAGGAGGCCGGTTTGACGTTACTGTTATGACTATACTTGTTGTACAAGGGTGCGTGCAATTGATTGGAGGCAGAATAGTTGACGTTCCTGGTACCGTCCCAGTTACAGTTGTAGTTATAGCGGTGTTCGGTGGCTGCGTGATGATAACAGTCGTTGTGCAAGGATGAATGCAATCTGTGCTAGGTAAAATTGTTGAGGTACCGGGTATAGTGCCTGTTGTAATTGTTGTTGTTACAGCCGTATCATGAGGCTGGTTCGAAGTTACTTGTATAACAATACTAGTTGTGCATGGATGAGTACAATCAACTGGAGGCGTTATAGTAAACGTTCCTGGTACTGTTCCAGTTACAGTGGTAGTTACAGCTGTATTAGGAGGCAAGGTAATAATAATGGTTGTGGTGCAAGGATGTGTACAGTCTGTTGGAGGTAATATTGTCGAAGTTCCTGGTATTGTACCAGTCGTAATGGTAGTTGTAACAGCCGTATCAGGAGGCTGGTTCGAGGTGACGGTTATAATGACACTCGTTGTGCACAGGTGCGTACAATCAATCGGAGGCGTAATAGTAGACGTTCCAGGTACTGTACCAGTTATTGTAGTAGTTACAGCAGTATTCGGAGGCTGCGTAACAACAATACTAGTGGTACAAGGATGCGTGCAATCTGTTGGAGGCAAAATCGTAGATGTACCGGGCACTGACCCAGTTGTAATTGTTGTCGTTATCGCTGTATCAGGAGGTTGGGCCGAGGTTACTGTTACAACAATACTTGTCGTACACTGGCGTATACAGTCTCCTGGTGGTGTAATGGTGGACGTTCCAGGTACAGTTCCAGTTACGGTAGTAGTTACAACCGTATTTGGAGGTTGCGTAATAACAATGGTTGTAGTGCAAGGATGAGTACAATCTGTTGGAGGTAAAATTGTAGAAGTACCGGGCATTGTCCCAGCTGTAATCGTTGTTGTTACTGCGGTATCTGGGGGCTGGCCGGAGGTTGCTGTTATAACTATACTTATCGTACATGGGTGCGTACAGTCGACTGGAGGCAGAATAGTTGATGTCCCTGGAACTGTCCCAGTTACCGTCGTAGTTACAACTGTATTAGGAGGGAAGGTAATTACAATAGTCGTAGTGCAAGGGTGTGTACAGTCTGTAGGTGGTAAAATTGTCGAAGTACCGGGTATCGTCCCAGTTGTAATTGTCGTTGTTATTGCGGTATCTGGAGGCCTGTTGGAGGTTACTGTTATAACAATACTCGTTGTACAAGGGTGAATGCAATCGACTGGAGGTGAAATAGTAGATGTTCCCGGTACTGTTCCAGTTACCGTAGTAGTTACAGCTGTATTAGGAGGTAAGGTAACAACAATGGTAGTAGTGCAAGGATGCGTACAGTCCGTTGGTGGTAAAATTGTTGAAGTTCCTGGCATTGTCCCGGTTGTAATTGTTCTAGTAATAACAGTATCAGGAGGCCGGCTTGACGTTACTGTTATAATAATACTCGTTGTACATAGGTGAGTACAGTCTCCTGGTGGAGTAATAGTTGATGTGCCGGGTATAGTTCCGGTTACTGTAGTAGTTACGGCCGTATTCGAAGTGTTGGTAAGAGGTTGCGTTATAACAATGATTGTAGTGCAAGGGTGAATGCAATCGGTTGATGGCAAAATTGTTAATGTTCCGGGTATTGTCCCTGTTGTAACCGTTGAAGTAATTACCGTGTTCGGAGGCTGACTTGAGACTACTGTTATAATAACACTTGTAATACACGGAGGCGTACAGTCAATTGGTGGCGTGATTGTTAATGTACCGGGCACTGTTCCAGTCACTGTAGTAGTTACAGCTGTATTGGAAGGTCGTGTACTCGGCTGCGTAACAATAATAGTCGTAGTACAAGGATGAACACAATCGGTCGGGGGTAAAACCGTTGATGTTCCAGGTACTGTTCCGGCTGTAATCGTTGTAGTTACAGCTGTATCTGGAGGTTGGTTGGAAGTTATTGTTACAATAATACTTGTCGTACATGGGCGAATGCAGTCAACTGGTGGATCTATAGTTAATGTGCCGGGAACGGTGCCAGTTACAGTTGTGGTTACGGCCGTATTAGAAGACTGCATTATAGGTTGTGTAATGACAATGACCATAGTGCAATCATTTGTACATCCAGGCGGTGGCAAAATTGTGGATGTTCCTGGCACTGTCCCTGTTGTAACTGTTGAAGTAATTACTATGTTCGGAGGCTGGCTTGAGACTACTGTTACAATAACACTTGTAATACACGGAGGCGTACATTCAATTGGTGGCGTAATTGTTAATGTACCGGGTACTGTTCCGGTCACTGTAGTAGTTACAGCTGTATTGGAAGGTCGTGTACTCGGCTGCGTAACAATAATAGTCGTAGTACAAGGATGAACGCAATCGGTCGGGGGCAAAACCGTTGATGTTCCAGGTACTGTTCCGGCTGTAATCGTTGTCGTTACAGCTGTATCCGCAGGTTGGTTGGAAGTTACCGTAACGATAATACTAGTCGTACATTGGTAAGTACAGTCAACCGGTGGAGCAATAGTAGATGTACCGGGAAATGTGCCGGTTATAGTTGTGGTTACCGCTGTATTTGGAACTTGCGTAACTATAACTGTTGTTTCGCACTGGACTGTGCAACCCGGCGGGGGCAGGATCGTTGTTGTTCCGGGGATAGGACCAGCGCTTGTAACGGTTATAATGCCCCCAGTTATTGTAACGATAACGCTTGTAATACAACCTGTTATACATCCTGGAGGCGGGAAGATTGTTGATGTGCCGGGGGCCGGGCCAAGGGTTGTTGTAGTCGTAATCCCGCCAGTAACTATAACAATGATGCTTGTTACGCAGTTTGACGTGCATCCTGGTGGTGGTGAAATTGTTGTCGTGCCGGGGACGGGACCGGCACTTGTAACAGTTATAATGCCTCCAGTTATCGTAACGACAACGCTTGTAACACAACCCGTTATACATCCGGGAGGCGGAAGAATTGTTGATGTACCGGGATTCGGGCCAAGGGTTGTTGTAGTCGTAATACCATCAGTAACTGTAACAATAACACTGGTTATGCAGTTCGACGTACATCCAAATAGCGGCGGAATCGTTGTTGTGCCGGGGACAGGACCAGCGCTCGTAACGGTTATAATGCCTGCAGTTCTGGTAACGATGATACTTGTAACGCAACCAGTTACACAGCCGGGAGGCGGAAAGATTGTAGATGTACCAGGGGCTGGGCCAAGAGTTGTAGTGGTTATAACTCCGCCAGTTACTGTAATGATGACGCTTGTAATGCAGTTTGATACGCATCCAGCTGGCGGCTGAATTGTTGTTGTCCCAGGTATAGGGCCCACGTTTGTAGTGGTTGTAATTCCACCAGCAGCGGTTACAACAACACTTGTAATGCAGTTTGTAGTACATCCTGATGGCGGTAAGATTGTTGATGTACCTGGGAATGGACCAAGTGTAGTTGTAGTTACGGCTCCGCCGGTAACTGTAACAATAACTGTTGTAATACAGTTGGATAAACATCCTGTTGACGGTAAGACTGTTGTTGTTCCAGGAATAGGGCCTAGTGTTGTCTTGGTTACAATACTGCCTGTAACCGTAATCACTATCCTTGTAATGCAACCAACAGTACAACCAATAGGTGGTAGGATTGTTGAAGTACCAGGGACTGGGCCAATGGTTGTTGTAGTTATGCTTCCGCCGGTAGCTGTAACAATAACTGTTGTAACGCAGTTAACCGTACATCCCGGTGCCGGTGGAATAGTTATTGTGCCAGGGATAGGCCCATCGGTTGTAATTGTTGTAATGCTGCCAGTAGCGGTAATGATAATCCTGGTATTGCAATTCGTTATACACCCAGGGGATGGGAGGATTGTTGAAGTACCTGGTATAGGGCCAAATGTCGTTAAAGTTATGGCTCCGCTGGTAACTGTAACTATAACGATAACGCTCGTAATACAGTTCGATGTACATCCCGGTAGCGGCGGAATTGTTACAGTGCCGGGAACAGGCCCGTTAGTCGTGATTGTTGAAATGCTGCCAGTAGCGGTAATGATAATTCTAGTATTACAATTCGTTGTACAGCCAGGCGGTAGCAGGATTGTTGAAGTACCCGGTATAGGGCCAAATGTCGTTGAAGTTACGGCTCCGCCGGTAACTGTAACGATAACGCTCGTAATGCAGTTCGATGTGCATCCCGGTAGCGGCGGAATTGTTGCAGTGCCGGGAACAGGTCCGTTAGTCGTGATTGTTGCAATACTGCCAGTAGCAGTAATAATAATCCTAGTATTACAATCCGTTGTACAGCCAGGCGGTAGCAGGATTGTTGAAGTACCCGGCAATGGGCCAAATGTCGTTAAAGTTACGGCTCCGCCGGTAACTGTAATGATAACGCTCGTAATGCAGTTCGATGTGCATCCCGGTAGCGGCGGAATTGTTGCAGTGCCGGGAACAGGTCCGTTAGTTGTGATTGTTGCAATGCTGCCAGTAGCAGTAATAATAATCCTAGTTTTACAATCGGTTGTACAGTCGGAGGGTGGAAGGATTGTTGAAGTACCTGGGACAGGACCAAATGTTGTTAAAGTTACAACTCCGCCGGTTGCTATAACGATAACTCTAGTAACACAATTCAACGTACACCCAGCTAAGGGCGGAATTGTTATTGTGCCAGGAGTAGGACCCAGTGATGTTTCTGTAACGATACTGTCTGTTACTGTAATAAGTACAGTTGTAGTGCATTTTCGTTTGCATCCTGGTGATGGTAGGATTGTTGTTGTACTAGGCTCGGGGCCTACTGTCGAAATAGTAACGATATGGTTACTAGACGGGCAACTTGTATATGTACTGGTATATGTCAATTAAAAAGTTACAAGTCTATTAAACAATCTCCCTTACCGGACAAGAGTACTTGGAGACGTAACGGCTTCGCAAACATAATCGACTACCTGTTTCTCTATAACAACAATACCGTCGATACAATGTATATTGGCTCCGTAAACAATACGACTGAGGCCAAGTACAACAGCTAGATGTTTCAAAGTAGGGCTTTTCATGTTGGTTAATCGGTAACGGAAATTTTGTTTATTTCGCGAGCCTGATCTATCGACTTCATGATTTTTTCTACTAATAAGAATTTCTAAAGCGTAAACGAGCGCAGTATCTCTTTTATAAACGAATATTGATATAGTTTCGTATTCCAGGTTGTATTTGCATCGGAATTTAGCGAATTAATCTTATAGTCGTACTTTATTCAACCTATGTAAAGCATGTACGGTAACTTTTGCCTATAATGAGGCGCCAGTTATGAATACGTCCACTTGTAGGCTTGGTATCCACTAATACGTATTGATCCTTTGCTCCTCGCTTCCCAGGTGTTTTACTAGCGGGAGGAAGACGGAGCGATGGGTTACTCGTATCCCGTACGGGGTCTTGGTGGGGCCGGCCTAGATCCCATCGTAAAGGTTCTAAGCCAGCCCCCCTACTTCCCGGCCCCCCCTCCATTCTAGCCCCCCCATTTTCCCACCAACATCATAATATGCAAGCTACGCATTATAATCTCGTTTTCTCGCGTAATTCAATCGATTTTTACGGGAAAAGCTATCCCTAACCTATTTAATGGCTAGAAAAGCTAAATATTCAGAAAAAAACGCTCCAATTGGTAATTTTGGCCGTAAAAAGGGGCTATCGCAATACCAAGCCGTCGCACAGTACGGAATTCCACGCGCAACGCTCCAAGATCGATTACACGGCCACCTTTCGAGAAAAGAAGCTTTTATCCCATTAAAAAGGCTTTCCAAGGATCAAGAAAAGCACCTTTGTAATTTGGTCCCTATCCAAGGCGCGTTAGGGCTACCACCATTACATTAACAAGTGAAGGTCTTTGCCGCCCGGATCCTCGTTGCAGGAGGGGACCTTCAACCTCTTGGCAAGAACTGAATTAATGGCTTTTTACGCCGTAACCTATACTATTAATGTAGAGTAATGTTATTATGCGTTGGTATTTACTATTTAGGGGGGTAGCAGCGGGGGTTATTTGCTGATAATATACTTTTTGACGTATCATGTCAATGTTTAAATTTTAATATTTATAATATAACCATGACAACTTTATACTACTCCGTAATCTTGTGGGATTTCCGTCGTAGTATAGCGGGTCCCTATTTGGCGGCGTGATATATAGCTTTAAAAGCTAACAAAAGAATGTACATTACACTAAGTGCCGGCTTAGGTATGTATTGAAGCAACTGACCTCACTCAACATAATCCAGTATTTGAGCCAGATTGCCACAAAACGATCATCCCACCGCCGCTGCTATCCCTAGTCTTAAATACATACGAGCAACTACACTCCTTTTTACAGATATTTCATCGCGAGAATGGCTCTGCAACTGTTGAGAGAGATAGCAAGGGCCATTATGATTTTGGGAATAGCTAGCAGCACACTCAGGAATTGCTTATATAATCCCTGTATTGTATATAGTACTGCTACTTACAAAGTCAAATACCACTAGTCGCTTTCCTTCAGGCACTAATCACCAAAGTCTTTACCATCGGATTTGGTTAGTCATACACAATGCGATATATACGAGTTACTACAAAAGGGATTAAGATTTAGAAGCAGGATTATATTGTCTGAAAATCGGCTAGTATAAAGTATAATATGTATAAGTGTATACTAGGTCCACTGTATAGGAATATACTAAAAGTAGCACGGTGGATACAATGCTAGCCACAGTGGACTACTACAACCCTAAATTATACGAGTCGGTTGACAAGTGTATTTACGAGTCTCTATATGTAAACTAGGATAATAGGATATACTCTACCTAGCCCAACCAAGACTAGGAGGTAAAGGTAATCAATCGATACAATTAATAATTCAATCTACACATTCGTCTTGCAATTTATGCGCAAGAGGAGGGGGCAGTGGAAGTATATCGCACGGACCAGTCAATCAATCACACTGTTGGTAACAGCAATAAGGGGTGCCAGTTAGTAACTGGGCAAGAGTGCACAATTGGTAGTACCAAATTATACAAACGAATGCGATTAACTCTTTTAACTACAGTACAGGAAAGGAGCGGCTATTTATGTTCACAGAACAATACCCAATGGGTCTGGACAGATCGCCGTTTCCATTGCTCAGCGGCTTGATCGGAGATTCTATCGTAGATTAGAGGTTCCATTGTACCATGGCTTAATGGCTGAATCCATTATACAGTTGGATGGCTGTTTCAGTCACACAATAGTTGACTGTTTCCGTCATAAGGTTATGTGGCTGTTTTAGTCACACAATGATTAAGTGGCCCATAGCAGTACTGTAGGCTGGTAAGAGCTAGTAGCGATTGGGAGAGCGGCAATTGTCGTTCCGATCAATTGGCTCCAGTAGTCGACTGGCTACTACGTGTACGGGTCGTATTGTAGTAGTAAGTTGGTCGGGAGTGGTACTGCCGCTAGTCGCTCCGAGTCGTAGTTCGGAGAAGTAGTATGTTGTATACTATCAGTCAACTCTATATACTTACTAATACTCGCAGTATAGTATAGTATCTTTATTAGTAGTAATACTACTAGTGCTAATAGGATAGTATCCTATTTGGGTAGTCTGTCTTACGAGTGTAAATACTAGTATTTTAACAATTCGTACTTCTAAAACGCTCAATAATGCCTCAACTCTGTGTGAATAGTCCTCCAAAAACTATCATTATCTACAAGCTTTTAGAGTTATTCCGTCGGTACTATCGAAACTTAAAATGCAATTAGTACGATATTATAAAGTAGAGCAATTGGAAATACAACTACAAAAATAATAATATATGGTTTAAAGCACTATCTATTACATATATCAAATAAGGTTAGAGTTAAGACTATTGTGTGTTATATGTATATAGTGGCCAATAGTAGACTAGGATCATATAATCATATGGGGCACGATTACAGAGAGGATAAAAGCGGCCGCACAGGGGCAGCCTCTTTTCCCTCCTTTCGTACCAAATTGAATCCATTGAAAAGAGATCTCTTGTTACCAGTTTCCCCCAGAACCGAACCAACAAGTACAGTGTCCAACACGGCTTCTGGGCTTGCTACGCATGAACGCTCATAGGATAGCGACCCAACATATTCCGGCGTCGCTTCCTGCTAGTATTGGACAATTCGCGGATTGGCGAATCAAGCCAAGCCAGGTACGAATTCTTGGAGCCTGCAAAGTTACAAGTGTTGAGACAGCTGCAATATTTCTCTGGCAGTCGATCTACGCAGTTTCCTATATAGTTCAGTAGCGCACGATCACAAGTTCTTTCAAGTGTCTATCCACATAGTACAGCTATCTTCCATTATGCTGCTATCGATCTGCCGATTTCTTATCATGCGCTTTTTGTCTATTCTCTCTGTCATTTTCCTTGCGTCTCAGACCGCATTGACTCAACTCCATGCGGACGCCTCCAAGCCCAAGTATGGATTTGATCCGGATACCACAAAATACTGCTCATAGTTGTATGACAATGAGAATGGCAGTATCAGATGCCAAGATATGCCCAATCGTTGGGATATTACAGAGGAACAGTGGAAACGTTGGGTTCGTCCTACAACCAACTCCAGATCCACTGAAATGTATCTAATTGCCGTGTCCAGAATCCTTCCGTCTCCAAATCTTGCGATGCTTTCGTGGCCTTGAGGTCTTATTGCGTTGAGGCCACAGACGAGCCACCAAGGTCCTCGACATCAGAGGTCACGGTATCAGCAACGCAACAAACTCCAACGTCGTCAGCTCCGATACCTCCTACCACTGTATCAAAGCCCGGCAAGTTAGTTTTATTCCAATTTAAATTTGATCATTCTTACTGAATCTCTAGCGATATTGAAACGCCAGCTCCAACACAGCCAGGCATGGTCCATAACTGCAATAAATTCTACAAGGTAGTTCCGGGCGATAACTGTCAAAAGATATCAGCGAAGCATGCAATACCCGTCAAAGAGTTTTTAAAATGGAATCCCGAAATTGGCGGAGACAGCTGCTCCGGCCTTTAGGTCGACTGTTTTGTCTGTGTTTCTATCGTTGGGTACAAGTCGATGCCAACCAAACCCAGTAACGGCATTGAGACGCCCTCCCGTGCGCAACCTGGCATGGTTGATAACTGCCAGAAATTCTATCTGGTAGAAAAAGGTAATACTTGCAGTGGAATTTCAGCCCAAGAAACGGCTTCCTCTTATCGACTTCCTGAAATGGAGTCCGACTGTAGGCTCAGACTGTGGTAGCTTGATGGCTGAGTACTACGTTTGCGTGGGTACAACTGATGCCTCAAATAAAAAGCCGGATCCTGCCAGTCCATCGCCTGTACGGGCTGGAATTACTGAGAATTGTGACAAATACCATTACGCCATTCCAGGGGATACCTGCGTTGGCATGGTCAACCAATACGGTAGCATAGGACTAGACAACTTGTATGTGTCTGCTAAGGGCCATTGTTTACAAGTTGAGTACTCTAATTGTATACAGTTACAAGTGGAATCCCGCTGTTCAAACCGGTTCGTCAATCCACTCCGATACCTCCTGGGCTCATGAATTTGCGTCAATACTTACTTAAACAGATTGCAGCGGGTTCTGGGCTGGCTATTACTACTGCGTGGGAGTTCATTCGGACTTCCATGTCAAAACATTCTACTACGCAGATTGCAGTGGCACGATGAGTAATGACGTTACTGTTGCTAAAGGCAGTAGTGGCATATGAATCGATACGAACTGTGCCGTTGCGTCTATCAATACTTCTGCTTCAGGCGATTGTCCAGATACGCAAGTGCAGATTAGCTACAGGGAAAAGCCTGGCTGTACCGGAAATTGGTACGGGTATGGCTACACGAGTAGAAATACATATCGTGTTTTGTGGTCAGAGGGTTGGAAATTTAAATTACTGCATTTCCGATATGCTAGTAAGCGGGAAGGTTGCGTTAGCAAGGGGACTTATTCTTATGACGTTGAGCCAGTCGCAAATATATGCTAAGCAGACTTGGTAGTTTGAAAATTTGATATGTCCATACTGCCATCATTCACGGATAGCCTGCGAGTAGTTTTATTTTATCTCAGATCTACGTTAAACCAGCCGCAATTCCGCATCCATCTATTATTGGTATTGAACCTGAACACTATGTATTGAGGCAACCAAGAGGGGTCAACTGCACATTATATCTCCGCATTTGCTATTTTCTCTGCATGATTTTTGATAGAGACTATTTCAAGTTTATTAAGCATTCATGCTACGGGTGGCGGAGCTTTTGAGCTTGGTCTTACTTGGGTGTTGGGAGACGGATGTAAATTCACGTGATACAGCTCACGTCCTTGCAGCTCTTTGCTATAAGGTATTTATATGTTGCGACACCTGCAAACGTATTGTACAATTCAGCTTTCGTCTTCCAATCGTCTAATTTTACGTCATAGCCATGACCGGTAATTCTACGATTTACACGCCACGCCAACTTGCAGATTCATTTTTATCGTTTTACCAGTTCTTGACCACACTGCACCTCGATGCTACCGACCTGAAAATCCCTCCGAATGACGGATGGCCAAGCTTGAGCTTGGATGCTTGGGCAGGCTGGACGAAGTCCACCGATGCTTTCGAGCTTCTCCGTTTTCTGCTATATTTTCAATCCAGCACAACAATTCATTACAAGTCAAGGTTAATTGACTATACCACGATAAGCCTGGAACGCATCAAGAAGGAGACGGCACAACGGGAGTGTGATTTTGAATTTTGGTCCAACGACGGGATAGTGAACTCGAAACATTTCGTCTATATTTCTTGGTGTCGCGAAAGCGGCGGTCGAGAACTCTTGGTTAATGTCAAGGATGGCGAAATTTCCGAGGATATAATGGAAACCAATACCCTTCCCCCACGCGATGTTAACGAGTACCTCGAAGAGTTGAAGGAGTCGTATCGGAGCCTTTGGCTTATTCCTTGCACTGGCCGGGTAACTATAGAGGCTGAAGATGTAAAAGAACGAGCTGGCCGTATCAGCAAGGATGATATCATTGGCCAACCGGAATTCTGGGGGACTGACCTTGACATCCAGTACATTAGACAGATTTACCGAGATTATGAATGGCCTGATTCATTCCGTCGTGAGAGCGCCGAGAATGCTGTTGGAGAACTTATGGAGACAATTGCAGACAAGCGCTATTCCGAGTGGGAAGAGGAAATAGAGGACTCAGCCTCTGAATCTAGCAATGCCGAACTTCTAGACTGCTTGTCAGAGGATAAACCAGAAGGTGATTATTCGGATCACTTAGATGAATCAGACGGGTAGATAGAAATGCAATATATCATTCTAAGGACGGCATGGTATGTATTCTTTTATTGAAGACGATTTAATAAATATTGCGTATTGCGTATTGGAAACTGATCCAGTACGCACTAATGTTGATGAAGGTTTTTATCTTTATGAAATCATATGGCCACTTGTAAACATATTATTTCCTTGACCTTCAAAAGATTATTGCTATATCCCATAGTGATTGCAGAAGCAATTAAGCGTTAAACCGCTATCTTCGGAGGCGTAGGTCTAACTAGCCCAACACCTGATACATACGACCATAGGCAGTGGATAATACTGTATACTAACGGGATCTTGTTTATTATTTTCCCTCCTTGTGTGTAATATGTATATAGTGGCCAATAGCAGACTAGGATCACGTAATCGTGTGGGGCACGATTACAGAGAGGATAAAAGTGGCCGCTTAGGGGCAGCCTCTTTTCCCTCCTTTCGTACCAAATTGAATCCAGTAAAAGAGATCTCTTGTTACCAGTTTCCCCCAGAACCGAACCAACAACTACTGGCCTACTCGACTACTACTATAGTACTACTGCTGTACTATTGCGACCGAATACTAATACCAACTAAGTCTGCTAATTGCATATACTAACTATGCAACTAGCAGTATGACTCAAATAGAGTATTTGGAGCTGCATTACGTACAGGCAGATTGTTCGGAGATGCATTGTATGGAATCAGTAAGAATTCCAATACGTGTATATTATACTGATTGAGGTACTACCTTACGGATATAAAATAGTCCTACCTTTCCTATACTCCTAGTAGGAAGAAAGCAAGCAAGAATAAGAAGAATACGCAAGTCTTTCTTTTTGTGTGTTATATGTAGTGGCCAATAGTAGACTAGGATCACGTAATCGTGTGGGGCACGATTACGGAGAGGATAAAAGTGGCCGCTCAGGGGCAGCCTCTTTTCCCTCCCTTCGTACCAAATTGAATCCATTAGAAGAGATCTCTTGTTACCAGTTTCCCCCAGAACCGAACCAACACTTATGAATTGCATCTTGGCACTACCATTTGACTTACTCAAATCTGTATTCCCTGCCTAGTTACTAACTGGTGCCCTTCCTACTGTTACTAACAGCCTCGATTAATATCCATTTTGGATAGTCCGTATAACTATACTTCTACTGCGCACCCTTCCGATTCTTTTTCCCCCAATTTTAAAGACTATGTATAATTGGTTCCTTGATTGGTGTTATGGAGTCACTAGTACTACCAGTATCTAGTGGTCGGAAATAGTTGTTAAGAAATCTACGGAACACTAACTTAAGGTGCCAGGCATTGGAGTACTTATACTCCAATGCCTGCTTAGTCATAGGATACGAGTCACGTGCGGTAGCACGTGACTCTATCTTAGGACATAGCTCTATTAGGCAAAGCCTAATATTATAACAATTGGAAGTAAATAGGAAAGCAGTATTAAACGCGAACTGCTACTAGAGATTGGACTAGTGAAGAAATAATAGCGTATACTAATTGGGATAAGGCTGAAAACGACCGCCTTAATAATAAGTTGGCTAATATAATTTCTATACAGGCTTTTCCAATAAGGCAAGGTATTAATAGAATCTAGAGAGATATTGAGGAAGATATTGAGGAACAACAAGAATTATACTAAAGATAATGTTATGTTTTAGGCTTTGCCTAATAGAGCTATGTCCTAGGACAGAGTCACGTGCGGTAGCACGTGACTCATATCCTATGACTAAGCAGGCATTGGAGTATAAGTACTCTAATGCCTAGTACCTTGAGTTAGTGTTCCGTAGATTTCTTAACACCTATTTCCGACCACTAGATACTGGTAGTACTAGTGACTCCATAACAGATAATTACTTATATCTTTTTGTACTGTATAGGCACTAAATTTTTATAGCGGGGCGTTGTAGGGCGCTAGTCGGAAAATCGTATAAATAGAGAAAACGGTTCGTATAATTATGAGTACTCATTATTATAGTTACTCCTGTAGACACGGTTTTCCTGTTCCCTTTTGACGTGGGCATCGTCTGCTTATCCTACAAACAGCTTCTGACTATTAGCTATTATACCCGTGCATTAAAACGATATTAGTAGTCTTATTGTTGATTCATCGACCTAACCTTGCAACAGTCTTTTCTGTTGGTTTGTTGTACGTCTGGCACCGTTATGTATTGCTACCGCTTGCATCCACTGCAATCTGCGGTTTTTAAAATGTACCATCGTCGTGGCGTTTTATAGCGGGGCAGGTTGTACAACTGGAGGAAAGCGGTTGTACAAAGAGGAATTCTCTTTGCCAAGCTAGACGGAGAATACAATCTAGCTCTAAGTACTTCCTGCCACGCATTGTGTATCTTCCGGATATAAATTCCCCGGGAATGAAGACTGGGCAGATCCACCTGGTGGTGTAATAGTAAATTTCATTACAGAATACTGATCGACATTGCCGTACACAAATCGAACAGGATAAAGAACGCCCTGCGTTAGAGATATATCGGCACATGTTTGATCGCAGTTACCACCGTTTAGACAAGCAGTAGTGAAAATGCTCTGTAGTAGCCAACTTCCAACATATACGTCGTCTATATCCATAAAATTACCACATAAAGTGGCATTTGGAGATCCAACATACACTGTGACCTCGTCGTCGGCACCAGTGCAAAACTTATAGACTCCAGTCGATGGCGCTAAGAAATACCCAGTATAAACCATAGTAAAGCAATTAGCATCAACAGTAATTCCCTCAATAGTTCGTGTTGCTCCAGGGAGATATGTATTGGAAGTAAGTAGAGCATAAAATGGAAAGCCAAGGTTATTTGTTGTAGTAACTGCTATTGGACTGCTAGTTAAATAATAATTTGGTGATACCAGTCCACCTCCCCAACTATGAGGAGCTTGCGGGACATTTGGTTGGTTTCCATATCCGGTTAAGAAGGTATTTGCGTAGTAACTTAGAGTTAAGCCAGTAGCATCATCGCACGTTTGTTGGCAACCAAGAGTTGGGATAGTAACGATAACGCTTGTAGTACAAGGATGCACGCAGTTAGTCGGAGGTACTATTGTAGTCGTTCCGGCCTTTGAACCATTTACTGTAGTTGTTGTAGCGACATCACTAGGCTGCGTAAATATATTAGAGCTTCCCGCCACGCATTGTGTATCTTCCGGGTATAAATTCCCCGGGAATGAAGACTGGGCGGATCCACCTGGTGGTGTAATAGTGAATTTCATTACAGAATACTGATCGACATTGCCATACACAAATCGAACAGGATAAAGATAGCCCTGCGTTAGAGATATATCGGCACATGTTTGATCGCAGTTACCACCGTTTAGACAAGCAGTAGTGAAAACGCTCTGTAGTAGCCAACTTCCAACATATACGTCGTCTATATCCATAAAATTGCCACATGAAGTAGCATTTGGAGATCCGACATATACTGTGACCTCATCGTCGGCACCAGTGCAAAACTTATAGACTCCAGTCGATGGCGCTAAGAAATACCCAGTATAAACCATAGTAAAGCAATTAGCATCAACAGTAATTCCCTCAATAGTTCGTGTTGCTCCAGGGAGATATGTATTGTAGGTAAGCAGAGCATAAAATGAAAACCCAAGGTTATTTGTTGTAGTAACTGCTATTGGACTGCTAGTTAAATAATAATTTGGTGATACCAGTCCACCTCCCCAACTATGAGGAGCTTGCGGGACATTTGGTTGGTTTCCATATCCGGTTAAGAAGGTATTTGCGTAGTAACTTAGAGTTAAGCCAGTAGCATCTTCGCACGTTCGTTGGCACGCAAGAGTTGGGAGAGTAACGATAACGCTCGTAGTGCAGGGATGCACGCAGTTAGTTGGAGGTACTACTGTAGTTGTTCCGGCCTTTGAACCATGCACTGTAGTTGTAATAGCGACATCACTAGGCTGCGTAAATATAATGCGGGTCGTGCAAGGATGTGTACAGTCAGCTGGCGGAGTGATTGTCGACGTTCCAGATGCTGATCCGATTACCGTCGTCGTTACAACGATATCGCTAGGCCGTGTAACTATAATGCTGGTCGTGCAAGGATGTGTACAGTCGACCAGCGGAGTAATCGTCGACGTTCCAGATGCTGATCCGATTACCGTCGTCGTTACAACGATATCACTAGGCCGTGTAACTATAATGCTGGTCGTACAAGGATGTGTACAGTCCACCAGCGGAGTAATTGTTGACGTTCCAGATGCTGATCCAATTACCGTCGTAGTTACAACAATATCGCTAGGCCGTGT
Organism: Drechmeria coniospora; assembly: GCF_001625195.1. Taxonomy (NCBI): domain Eukaryota; kingdom Fungi; phylum Ascomycota; class Sordariomycetes; order Hypocreales; family Ophiocordycipitaceae; genus Drechmeria; species Drechmeria coniospora. Next base: position 10,145,859 of record NC_054390.1, on the reverse strand, counting down.
CACTATAATGCTGGTCGTACAAGGATGTGTACAGTCCACCAGCGGAGTAATTGTTGACGTTCCAGATGCTGATCCGATTACCGTCGTCGATACAACGATATCACTAGGCCGTGTAACTATAATGCTGGTCGTGCAAGGATGTGTACAGTCGACCAGCGGAGTAATCGTCGACGTTCCAGATGCTGATCCGATTACCGTCGTCGTTACAACGATATCACTAGGCCGTGTAACTATAATGCTGGTCGTGCAAGGATGTGTACAGTCCACCAGCGGAGTAATTGTTGACGTTCCAGATGCTGATCCGATTACCGTCGTCATTACAATAATATCACTAGGCCGTGTCACTATAATGCTGGTCGTGCAAGGATGTGTACAGTCAGCTAGCGGAGTGATCGTCGACGTTCCAGATAATGATCCGAGTACCGTCTTTATTATAACGATATCGCTAATTTGTGTGAATGCCGACGATGGTACTACAACAATAACAGTACCGATTGTATTAGTACCACTTGGTGCTAAAGTAGTATATGAGGTTTGCAATCCTGTACCAGTACTTGTCATTGTAGTATACGGGCCAGTAAATTTCGACGATGGTACTACAACGATAACAGTACCAACTGTATCAGTTCCACTTGGTACAAAGGTGGTAAATGAGGTTTGTAATCCTGTACCGGTACTAGTTATTGTGGTATACGGCCCAATAAATGTCGACGATGGCACTACGACAATGACAGTCCCGATTGTATTAGTACCGCTTGGTGGTAAAGTAGTAAACAATGTTTGCAATCCCGTACCGGTACTAGTCATTGTAGTATACGGCCCAGTAAATGTCGACGATGGTACTACAACGATAACAGTACCAATTGTATTAGTTCCACTTGGCGGTAAAGTGGCAAATGAGGTTGTTAATCCCGTACCGGTACTGGTCATTGTAGTATACGGTCCAGTAAATGCCGAAGATGGCACTAAAACAATGACAGTACCAATTGTATTAGTACCGCTTGGTGGTAAAGTAGTAAACGATGTTTGCAATCCCGTACCGGTACTAGTTATTGTAGTATACGGCCCAGTAAATGCCGACGATGGCACTACAATAATGACAGTACCGACCGTATCAGTTCCACTTGGTGCTAAAGTAGTAAATGAGGTTGTCAATCCCGTACCGGTACTGGTCATTGTAGTATACGGCCCAGTAAATGTCGACGATGGCACTACAACAATAACAGTCCCGATTGTATTAGTACCGCTTGGTGGTAAAGTAGTAAACGATGTTTGCAATCCCGTACCGGTACTAGTTATTGTGGTATACGGCCCAGTAAATGTCGACGATGGCACTACGACAATGACAGTCCCGATTGTATTAGTACCGCTTGGTGGTAAAGTAGCAAATAAGGTTGTCAATCCCGTACCGGTACTTGTTATTGTAGTATACGGCCCAGTAAATGTCGACGATGGTACTACAACGATAACAGTACCGATTGTATTAGTTCCATTTGGCGGTAAAGTGGTAAATAAGGTTGTTAATCCCGTACCGGTACTGGTCATTGTAGTATACGGTCCAGTAAATGTCGACGATGGCACTACGACAATGACAGTCCCGATTGTATTAGTACCGCTTGGTGGTAAAGTAGTAAACGATGTTTGCAATCCCGTACCGGTACTAGTTATTGTAGTATACGGCCCAGTAAATGCCGACGATGGTACTACAATAATGACAGTACCGACCGTATCAGTTCCACTTGGTGCTAAAGTAGCAAATGAGGTTGTCAATCCCGTACTCGTACCAGTACTGGTAATTGTGGTATACGGCCCAGTAAATGTCGACGATGGAACTACGACAATGACAGTCCCGATTATATTAGTACCGCTTGGTGGTAAAGTAGTAAACCATGTTTGCAATCCCGTACCGGTACTAGTTATTGTAGTATACGGCCCAGTAAAAGCCGACGATGGTACTACAATAATGACAGTACCGACTGTATCAGTTCCACTTGGTGTTAAAGTGGCAAATGAGGTTGTCAATCCCGTACCGGTACTGGTCATTGTAGTATACGGCCCAGTAAATGTCGACGATGGCACTACAACAATAACAGTCCCGATTGCATTAGTACCGCTTGGTGGTAAAGTAGTAAACGATGTTTGCAATCCCGTACCGGTACTAGTTATTGTAGTATACGGCCCAGTAAATGCCGCCGATGGTACTACAATAATGACAGTACCGACTGTATCAGTTCCACTTGGTGTTAAAGTGGCAAATGAGGTTGTCAATCCCGTACCGGTACTGGTTATTGTAGTATACGGCCCAGTAAATGTCGACGATGGCACTACAACAATAACAGTCCCGATTGTATTAATACCGCTTGGTGGTAAAGTAGTAAACGATGTTTGCAATCCCGTACCGGTACTAGTTATTGTAGTATACGGCCCAGTAAATGCCGACGATGGTACTACAATAATGACAGTACCGACCTTATCAGATCCACTTGGTCCTAAAGTGGAAAACGAGGATATTAATCCCGTACCGGTGCGGGTTATTGTGGTATACGGCCCAGTAAATGTTAACGATGGCACTACAACAATAATAGTACCGATGGTATAAGTTCCACTTGGCGATAGAGTGGCAAATAAGGTTGTCAATCCGGTACCGGTACTGGTTATTGTAGTATACGGTCCAGTAAATGCTGACGATGGTACTATAACAATGACAGTACCAATTGTATTAGTTCCACTTGGGGGTAAGGTAGTAAATGAGGTTGTTAATCCCGTACCGGTACTGATCATTGTAGTATACGGCCCAGTAAATACTGACGATGGCACTACAACAATAACAGTACCGACTGTATTAGTTCCACTTGGCGGTAAAGTAGCAAATGAGGTTGTCAATCCTGTACCGGTACTGGTCATTGTAGTATATGGCCCAGTAAATGTCGACAATGGTACTACAATAATGACAGTACCGATTGTATTAGTTCCACTTGGCTGTAAAGTGGTAAATAAGGTTGTTAATCCCGTACCGGTACTGGTTATTGTAGTATACGGTCCAGTAAATGCCGACGATGGTACTACAACAATAACAGTACCGATTGTATTAGTTCCAATTGGTAGTAAAGTAGCAATCGAGGTTGTCGATCCCGTACCGGTACTAGTCATTGTAGTATACGGCCCAGTAAATATCGACGATGGTACTACGACAATGACAGTACCGACTGTATTAGTTCCACTTGGCTGTAAAGTATCAAATGAGGTTGTCCATCCCGTACCAGTACTGGTCATTGTAGTATAAGGCCCAGTAAATGTCGACGATGGTACTACAACGATAACAGTACCGACTGTATTAGTTCCTCTTGGCGGTAAAGTGGTAAATGAGGTTGTTAATCCCGTACCGGTACTGGTCATTGTAGTATACGGGCCAGTACATGTCGATGGTACTACAACGATAATAGTACCGACTGTAATAGTTCCACTTGGCGGTAAAGTGGCAAATGAGGTTGTTAATCCCGTACCAGTACTGATTATTGTAGTATACGGCCCAGTAAATGTCGACGATGGTACTACAACGATGACAGTACCAATTGTATTAGTTCCACTTGGCGGTAAAGTAGCAAATGAGGTTGTCAATCCCGCACTCGTACCGGTACTAGTAATTGTAGTATACGGCCCAGTAAATACCGACGACGGTACCACAACGATAACAGTACCAACTGTATTAGTTCCACTTGGCGATAAAGTAGCAAATAAGGTTGTTAATCCCGTACCGGTACTGGTCATTGTAGTATACGGCCCAGTAAATGTCGACGATGGTACTACAATGATAACAGTACCGACTGTAATAGTTCCACTTGGCGGTAAAGTGGCAAATGAGGTTGTTAATCCCGTACCAGTACTAATTATTGTAGTACACGGTCCAGTAAATACCGACGATGGTACTATAACAATAACAGTAACAATTGTATTAGGTCCACTTGGCGGTAAGGTAATAAATGAGGTTGTTAATCCCGTACCGGTACTGGTTATTGTAGTGTACGGTCCAGGAAATGTCGACGATGGTACTACAACAACAACAGTACCGATTGTGTTAGTTCCATTTGGCGGTATAGTAGCAAATGAGGTTGTTAATCCCGTACCGGTACTGGTTATTGTAGTATACGGTCCAGTAAATACCAACGATGGTACTACAATAATAACAGTACCAATTGTATTAGTTCCACTTGGCGGTAAAGTGGCAAATGAGGTTGTTAATCCCGTACCGGTAATACTTATTGTAGTATACGGTCCAGTAAATACTGACGATGGTACTATAACAATAACAGTACCAATTGTATTAGTTCCACTTGGCGGTAAGGTAGTAAATGAGGTTGTTAATCCCGTACCGGTACTGGTTATTGTAGTATACGGTCCAAGAAATGTCGACGATGGTACTACAACAACAACAGTACCGATTGTATTAGTTCCACTTGGCGGTAAAGTAGCAAATGAGGTTGTCAATCCCGTACCGGTACTGGTTATTGTAGTATACGGTCCAGTAAGTGCCGACGATGGCACTACAACAATGACAGTACCAATTGTATTAGTACCGCTTGGTGGTAAAGTAGTAAGCGATGTTTGCAATCCCGTACCGGTACTAGTTATTGTGGTATACGGCCCAGTAAATATCGACGATGGTACTACAACAATAACAGTACCGATTGTATTAGTTCCACTTGGCGGTAAAGTAGCAAATGAGGTTGTCAATCCCGTACCGGTACTGGTCATTGTAGTATACGGCCCAGTAAATGTCGATGGTACTACAATAATGACAGTACCGACTGTATTAGTTCCACTTGGCGGTAAAGTGGCAAATGAGGTTGTTAATCCCGTACCGGTACTGGTCATTGTAGTATACGGCCCAGTAAATGCCGACGATGTTACTACAACAAGAACAGTACCGATTGTATTATTACCGCTTGGTGGTAAAGTGGATAATGAGGTTTTTAATTCCGTACCGGTACTAGTTGTTGTAGTATACGGTCCGGTGACAGCTGACGATGGGACTAATACGATAACAGTACCAATCGTATTAGTTCCACTTGGTGGTAATGTGGTATATGAGGTTTTTAATCCTGTACCGGTACTGGTTATTGTAGTATATGGTCCCGTAAATAATTCTGATGGGAAGATAATAATCGCTGTTCCAGTCAGGTCTGTACCGCTTGGTAATATGAACTGAGTAAATGTTTGAAACCCCGTGCCAGTACTCGTACTAGTTGTATATGGTCCAGTAAATGATGGCTGAATAATGATAACGGTACCGGTGGAGTCAGTTGCACCGGGCGGTTTGGTTATGGTTAAGGTATCGGTATCTGTGCCTGTAGTTGTAATTGTTGTAAACGGGCCTGTAAAGGTCGGTCTGGGTCTTACGATAATAACTGTCCCGGTTAGATCTGTATCCTTAGGGGGGATGGATATGGTAGAACTGCCTAATCCGGTGCCGAAGCTGGTTATTACCGTGAATGGTCCTGTAAACGTGGGAGTAGGTTGTACGATAATGATTGTTCCGGGGATATCTATTGCTGGAGGAAGAATTGATATAGTAGAGATTTGAGACCCTGTACCGGTACTCGTAATAGTAATAAATCGCGCGGCAAATGTCGATCTAGGTTGAATAATAATAATTGTCCCTGTTAAGTCGGTACCAGAAGGAAGCATTGAGATTGTCGACAGGCTTGACCCGGTACCAGTACTTGAAATTGTTATATACGGTCCGGTAAACGTCGTACTTGGTCTGACGATAATGACTGTGCCAATCAAGTCCGTACCGGAAGGAGGAAGTGATATCGTCGAGGTGTCTAATGCCATGCCGAAACTAGTGATTGTTGTATAGGGACCCGTAAAAATCGGACTTGGTCTTATAATGATAATCGTGCCGGTTAAGTCCGTACCGGAAGGAGGAAGTAATATTGTTGAGCTACCTGTTCCTGTGGCAAAACTGGTAATTGTTGTGTATGGACCCATAAAAGTCGGAGTAGGCCTTACGATAATAATCGTGCCGGTTAAATCTATACCAGACGGGTGTAGCGATACAGTAGAGGTACCTGCTCCTATACCGAAGCTAGTAATTGTCGTAAAGGGTCCGGTAAACATTGTACTTGGTCTGACGATAATGACCGTACCAGTTAAGTCCGTTTCAGATGGTAGTAAGGATATTGTCGATGTACCTAATGCCGTGCCGAAACTTGTTATTGTCGTAAAGGGACCGGTAAATTTTGGACTCGATTGAACTATAAGAATCGTTCTTGTTAATACTGTACCGGATTGGTGTAGCGAAATGGTAAGAGGTACCTGATTGTATGCCGAAGCTCGTTATTGCTGTGAAGGGCTCTGTAAAACCTGTATTACTGTTTTTTGAACTTTTTGGATCGATTTCCAAGCATGATTCATATGTTCTAATGACGTATCGTTATTAAGTTTGCTTACAATTGTGTTGGTTATGTATCTTACCGGATTTTTCTTGCCTCAGCTATAGTTCCAGAGCATACCACTTCAATTGGTACATATTCTACAACTACTATCCAATCTTGACAGACACCATTTACATGTTCAAATATACATAAAAGCGCAATAAAGATTGGAAAGCGCCATAATGTTATGTGGTTCATATTGTATCTGATTTTCTTTTAATATATAGGTGTAAATGTTTGGAAGTTTTGTATTTGCCTGGTAAATATAGAAATTTGGAGTATTAATATAGATGCAAAGATGAAGGTCGGCTGTCATAAGCATTATATGTATGAGTTCATGCTAGTTACACTGTATAGGAATAAACTTAAAATAGTGTGGTGGATACAATACCAGCCACAGTAGACTACTATAAGTCTAAATCATACGAGTCGGTTGACAAGTCTGTTTACGAGTCTGTTTGGGATAAGGATACATTCTCCATTTGTAAATTAGAGTAATATGATCTACTCTACCTGATACAATTAAGACTGGGAGGTAGAAGCAATCAATCAATACAGATCATTCAATCTATACAGTTGTATCTCTAATCCGTTCAACAGTAACAGAAGTTATTGTATTTCTATACTAACCTTTATTCCCGCTAAACGCCGAATAAAGCTGAATCTAGGTATAAATAGTCCTCCAATAACTATTATTATTTACAAGATTTTATAGTTCCGTCGGTACGATAGAAACTTTAAATCAACTAGTACAGCATTATAAAGTTTACCAATTGGAAATATAAGCCTTAAAGCACTATCTATTACACATATGCAATAAGGTTAGATTTGAGACTATAATAAACCCCTCACTAAAAGGCAAGCAATTAAGTTTATAATCACGCCACTTCCAATATCTTTAAAGAGGGTGTAGTTATAATAGCAGTCATTTTAGTTACACCCGTGACGCGCCGACTAATAAGTACAAAAACAAAGCCATTCCGGAAGAATATATCACTCTTCTATAATCGATCTAGAAAGCAAATAATATATATCGTTTAAACCTTATCTACCTGACCGCCTCCTATAAAATATACTTATCTATAGCTATATATACAATGCTTATAATAAGATTACTACTATAGTAAAGCTACAAATTAAATGTTCAGTAATGCAGTAGATAATAGGAGATCCGCTCTAGCTATGGTACTAACGAATTCAATATCGTAAGATCAATAAGATAGTTACTTTCCGGAGTATAAATAAGACCAGTTTAAACCTTATCTTGTTAAGTGGGTAGGAACCGTATCCCTTACATCTTCTGACTAGTTGACTAGCTGCTGGAGGGTAGGCTCTCCGACCTTGCTCTATACGTAGGTTTGTAAAAGGCGGGTCAAATCCTCTCCTGATTAGTTAAACCTATATTAGTAGCTTTACTGCAGTTGTACCCATTGCAAACTAAATACAGCTAGAGCAGCTGGCCTACTTGAAGGCCAGGGCAGAGAGTGTTAGAAGATCGGCTGATCGGCTGTTATACAGTATAACAAATATGAGTTTATACTAGTTGCACTGTATAAGAATATACTAAAAGTAGTGTGGTGGATATAATACAAGCCACAGTGGACTTCCATAAGTCTAAATCGTACGACTCGGTTGACAAGTCTATTTTCAAGTCTATTTGGAATAAGGACACAGTTTCTATATATAAATTATAATAATAGAATATATCCTTCTAGTAGAAACTGGTAACAAGAGATCTCTTTCAATAGATTCAAATTTGGTACGAAAGGAGGGAAAAAGGGTTGCAATTATGCGTCTACTTTTATCCTCTCTGTAATTGTGCGGGTCATATACACAATATACAGTTAGTGTAAACAATACTACTCCAAGAACTGTCGAACGGATTGGAGATAATAGGGGTAGAATGTATAGATTGAATCTTTGCTTTTTTTCCTCCGCGTTCTTTCTTCCAATTCCAGGTCGTAGCAAGGTAGGTTATATGCAATTATTCCGGTTACACTTATTAAAATACTAGTATTTATACAGTATTTATTCCGGTAAGACTATACAACTAGGATACTATCCTATTAGTACTATACCTAGTAGTATTACTATTAAAATTACTGGTATTTATACTAGTAAGACTACCCAAATATGATACTATCCTATGTGTGTTGCTACTTGCAATACCTAGCAGTAGTACTACTGCTCGCTAATATACTACTAGTGTACTGTACGTACAAATAGTATATTGTTGACGAATTGCACTTGCTATGCAAATTGCTCCGACTTGGTACAACTAATGGCAGTACTGCTACCCGGCCAATCTACTACTGTTGCGTGTCTCGTACAAGTAGTACTTGGTCGACTAAGTAAGATCATTGATCGGACCGTCAATTGAAGCTCTCCCAACAACTACTACCAGTTGCCCGCCAACAGTACTACTGTTGCGCGCTAGGACCCACCCAACTGCAACTGGCAGTTGCTTGCTAGTAGTACTACTACTGACCCACTTGACTACTGCAGAACTACTGCTGTACTGTCGCGACCGAACACTAATACTAAGTCTGCCAGTTGCATATACCAACTATGCAACTAGCAGTATGACTCAACCAGAGTATTTGGAGCTGCATTGCGTGCAGGCAGATTGTTCGGAGATGCATTGTGTGGAATCAGTTAGAATTCCAACATGTGCACATTGCACTGATTGAGGTACTACCTCACAGGTATAAAATGGTCCTACCTTTCCTACACTCCTAGATAGCAAACACACACACAAGTAAGCAAGCAAGCAAGAACAAGAAGAACAAGCAAGTCTTTCTTTTGAATCGCATCTTGGCACTACCATTTGACTTGTTTAAATCTGTATTCCCGGCCCAGTTACTAACTGGTACACTTTCTGCTGTTACTAACAGCCTCGATTGATATCCATTTTGGATAGTCCGTGCAACTGTACTTCCACTGCGCTCCCTTCCTATTGTACCTTTTCAAAATTTTTAGAGAATTACTACTAGTCAACATACTATACTATACTGCGAGTAAAAGTAAGTATATCGTGTTGTCAAACAGTGCACAACATACTGTTTCTCCTTGACACGATTTGAAGTGACGGGCGACAGTACTACTGCCAGCCAATCTACTACTGCTGCATAATACGTTAAGGTTGTATCCAGTCAACCACTAGAGTCAATTGATCGGAAACACCGATTGCCATTCACTCAGCCACTACTAGCAATTGCTAGTTAGCAATATCCGTATTACGAGTACAAACTATAAGACAGTCGACTTATAGTACGATGAGAATACAAACTATAAGACAGCCGACTTATGGTACAATGAAACAGGCAATCTATTTATGGTCCGATTAAACTGTCGATCCATTGCGTAATTGCAAAGTCTAATCGTTGAATTATTGACCAGCTGTTATGTGGCGCGGCTTTTTTAGTCAAAAGGAAACCCTAGGCGTGTTAGCGCGGGCGGAGCGGGGTAGGCACGGTTTGGCGGGGCACGCGCGCGAAAAGGTACTTGTGGTCGGGATCGTCGAGTCAAAAAGGTGCAGTAAAAAAGATCTACCAATATACGGCCGAGCGGGTCGGGAAAAATACGAGCGTACGGGCGGAAAATTTCGTTCGACGAATATAACGTTGCATTGGCCGTAGAGGTGCCCAGAGCGCGGGTAAATAATCCCCAACAGTAAATTTTTCTTGTCGGGAATTTTAGTGCAACAATGGTTGGGCGGGTGGTGAGTTGGGGGGGGGGGGGTGGCAGTGTGTGTATTGGTAGGTTTGGAGGTATTAGGGCTCAAAAAAAACTATCGATCAAGGTAGCGTAGGCCGGACCAATGGTAGACTAGAGTAAGTACAGTAGTACTCAATCTATCTGTACAGTACGTTAAAATTACTGGTAATTATACTAGTAAGACTGCCCAAATAGGATACTATCCTATGTGTGTTGCTACTTGCAACATCTGGCAGCAGTACTGCTGCTCGCCAATATACTACCACTGTACTGTACGTACAAGTAGTATGTCGAGTTGACGAATTGCACTTGCTATATAAATTCTCTTCACTCCGACTTAGTACTACTAATGGCAGTACTACTGCCCAGCCAATTTACTACTGTTGCGCGTCTCGTGCAAGTAGTACTTGGTCGACCAAGCAAGATCATTAATCGGACCGTCAATAAAAAAAAAAAACTACTACTAGTAGTTGCCAGCCAACAGTACTACTGTTGCGCGCTAGGACCCACCCAACTGAAACTAGCAGTTGCTTGCTAGTAGTACTACTACTGGCCCGCTTAACAACTGCTGTAATATGCTGTACTGTCGCGACCGAACACTAATACCAACTAAGCCTGTCGGTTGCATATACCAACTATGCAAGTGGCAGTGTGACTCAACCAGAGTATTTGGAGCTGCATTGCGTGCAGGCAGATTGTTCGGAGATGCATTGTGTGGAATCAGTTAGAATTCCAACACGTGCACATTACACTGATTGAGGTACTACCACTCAGGTATAAAATGGTCCTACCTTTCCTACATTCCTAGATAGGAAGCAAGCAAGCAAGCAGCAAGCACAAGAAATACAAGCAAGTCTTTCTTTTGAATCGCATCATGGTACTACTATTTGACTTGTTCAAATCTGTATTCCCTGCCCAGTTACTAACTGGTGCCCTTTCTACTGTTACTAACAGTATCGATTGATATCCATTTTGGATAGTCCGTGCAACTGTACTTCTACGTGCACCCTTCCTATTTACCTTTTCCCCCCCATTTTTAAGAGATTGTTTCAATTGCCTTGGTTTAATACAATAGAAAAAGGCAAAAAGTATAAGTAGGTAGGTACTTGAGTACGTAGGTAGCTAAGTAACAGCAATCGGCATGAGCAATTGGTATCTGTTGGTTCGGTTCTGGGGGAAACTGGTAACAAGAGATCTCTTTTAATGGATTCAATTTGGTACGAAAGGAGGGAAAAGAGGCTGCCCCTAAGCGGCTACTTTTATCCTCTCCGTAATCGTGCCCCATACGATTACGTGATCCTAGTCTACTATTGGCCACTATATATATATAACACACAATATCCATGACGTCTGGTGCAAATCATGCAGGTTAGGGTCCCTGAGCCTGTCGATACAAAACCGTCGAAATTCGACAGAACCAAGTCCCACAGACCAGTAAGAACCAACAATATACCAAGTTTGCAGACCTTCCATGACAGTATGAAGTACTTTTTCGTTGGGTGTCGGATGGACTTAACGATATCTACTTTAGTAATGGTTGCAGCTACGTTCGAGCTACGAAGTCTGACTATTCGATGGAGAATCTGACTCGCCTTGCCCGATTATAACAGAAAAACAATTTCTTGAACTTCTCATATATAGAATATCGCACATCGAATTATTTGAACTTTAGACGAAATTGGTTAATTCTAGCACGCCCCACGAATAAAAGCTTTAGTGAGGTAGGGTGCGGCACGATTAGCATTCTTAATAGTTCATTCATGGAGCACTCCGTTGCAAGGTTCGTTCTATTTCGTTATCGGCCCGCCCAAAGGTTTCTGGAGTTGTCTCCAGCTGTGTATTAGTTCTAAATTGCCTCTGGACTTGAAACGGTAGGACTGCCACAACTAACATACAACACATGGTATTTTGTATATTGGATGTTGGGCAAGCGCACTGGTACTTAGGTAAATCTACCACTTGGTGCTCAGAGGGTGCAGTGTATGGTATTAGGGAACCCACCGCATGACTTGGGTGACTAGAGACAAGTTTCCTCAAAGAGATAGGCCCATATTGGATTCAGTGTCTACTGTCGAGTAGTGGGTAGCTTTGCAGTGCAACGGCCTTGCTAGCATAAATAGTAGCCAACTTTAACAAATACATACGAATATACTGTATGTTAAGCAGTAGGTTACATTTGGAGCTACAAGCGACGCCCAATCGCTCGGAGGATCTACGATTGTACCAGCAAAGCAAGTTCAGATGGCCTACCTACTGGAACTAGCTGGAAATATATAGGGGATGCCTGGCTCACCCATTGTAGCAATACAAGGGATTCTACCAGTCTTACCTACGTTCCTAAAGTGACGATCTGGTATGATACTCGTTGATTTACCGTCAAATCCGTACAGATCTGGTTTCCGCTTAGACGAGTCTAGTTTTCGCTTAGACGAGTCTTGGCAGTAAAGCCAGTGTGGCCACCATTGGAAGCAATGCGAAGATGCCACGGGCTTCCGATAATACCTGTGTCGTCCCCGACGTTGGCGATACATTTGAGCCACTCGGACTCGACGATATCCCGGCTGCGTTTGAGGCGTTCACTCTGGATGATGATGAACCGGTCACCGTGCCGGCCGCAGTCACAGCAGTAGATGCTGAGCCTCCTCTGGGACCGCCGTCAGGAGGTGTTCCGGCGGGCGGCGCCCCACCCGGGCCGCCGGAGCCGCCTCCCATGCCGGAATCCTGGTTTTCCACACCGCCTGAGTCGTACAAGAAGACGGCTGGCGTTACGACGCCCGAGTACGACGTGTTGATGCCAAAGGCTATCCATGCGAAAATGCCACTGTTGAGGTCGTCTCCCAGCCGCGTGTACTGCATAATGGGATCAACGCCGCTGGTGCCTGCTTCCTGGGCGAAGATGCTGTCTTCGGCATTGGTCGTGAGCTGCTGCGTGTTGCTGCTGTACGGCTCGATGGCTTCGATGGCGGTTATAAGCTCCTGGTCGAAGAATACCTGTCCAACGTGACTGGCGTGAATCTGATTACCCAAGGTCTCGTTCTTGTACAGCGTCGCGTTGGTGTGGACCATGACGTGTACGTGCGTGGTGCGTCCCGTGTAATGACCCGGCATGAGAGACTCGAAGTTGGCGACGCCGTCCGCGTCGGTTGCCTGGATGCCGCGGAGGAACGTATTGTTGATGTTTGATGCATCCTGCGAGTTACCGTTGCCTTGAGCAACAACCCCGGAGTATACGCCGGTGGAGTTGCAGTGCCAGATCTCGACGTATACGTCGGGGACGGGCTCGCACGTTTCAACGTCGATGACCTGCAAGTCGAGAAAAAGGCTGATGCCGTCCTGGCCGTCGACGATGTTTTCCCGAACGCGTTCACCCGAGACGTCTATGCCGCATGGTCAGGGGACGCCGCTTCAACGAGTCGAGGAGGGGTGGGGGTGCTACAATAGGGTCCCTGGGTAACCTCGGGCGTGAGCACGCACGATCTGTTGCCCGAGAACAGTGTCGCGGGGTCCGTGTCGACCGTGTAGCCGAGGGATGTGTCGTCGTGGGACTTGTTCAGGGCCGCGTCGACGTCCCTCGCGGAGAGGGAGCGCTTGACACGAGCCGCGTTGGTCCGCTGCGACCGGCGAAGAACGTTTCGCTTCTCAACGCCGCGAAGGGCCAGCTTCTCGGCGCAGTGGTCGAGCGAGCGTTTTCCGGAAGAGCTAAGGAAGCCGAGGCGCTCAGCTCTCTCCTCGTTGGCATCGTGTCCGGGATGGCCAAGGCCTCGACTGGCCAGCAGGCCGAAGGTGCAGGCAGCGAGGCTTTGGAACCGCATTTTGTGTGTATGTGGTCGAGATCAAACTCGGGTGCGAGTTACCCAGAGTACTTATACACAAGATGTCTCTGTGCTCTGCCGGATCCGAGGAGGATAACAACCAGCTTCCGCGTGTTGCATACATCACATGGCGTGCGCCAGGGCAGCTGCCAAGTCCAGTCGTCATCCTGGCACCAGAATGTCGAGGCAAGCAACGATTCCAAACCTAGGGTCTTGGATAACGCGTCTCGACTCTCCAATACCGGCGTCATTATTGGCTCCTCGGGGTCTAGTGACGGCGCCGTGAGAACCAAAGCTTGCCGCCATCATCGCAACAAGCCGTCGCTGGCAAACTCCCGGCCTACTTTAAAGGCTAAGCATGCACTGAAAGTTAAAAACGTAACTGACGTGCCCTTGACACGCAACGCTCGTCGACTTGGCCTCCACTCCACCCCCCACATTCCGAGCGACTCGTCACCAGTGTTACGCAAGCACCTAGTAATCGGGAATTGCCAATTGGTCTGGAATTCCTTCGAAAACGGGTCAGGAGATTTATTTCCATCGTAACATGTAAGAAGCTCTGCTTGACTCACAGTACAAGTACGTGCGCCAGATTGTTGGTATACGGCCGTCATGTTCCTTGTATGCCCTGCTTCTGACACTAGACCTCTCGCGGTTTGATCATGGACCACTTCTATCCATTAATCGACTGGCCGAGATGATGCCTATTTGTCTCCGCCTGCATCTTGGTGTCGTGGGTTTCGTGTACACTCGCTCGGACGATCGTGTGGACCGACGCTGATAATAGCATGTCACCGCATTTTCCTGATAAAATAACAAACATAAAGTCATGTCACCCGTGCGCAGCAGGCAGGGCAAATCGTACCAGTTGACATCCGGATCCTCCTGGTGCTTAACCCGATGGACTCCAGGGTAGCTGCCCGTTATCGTATGAATCCAGCCAACGGGTCGTCGCATCAGACAATTACCCAACTTGGCCGTCATGGAGACCGGGGACTTGACATGATACCTGCCGACATCTCGATGGATTACTCATGATACAACTTCAATCGGGCTGGTTTCCGTGGCCGATAGCAGACCCCCGGCCCGCAGCAATCCCTTCAGAATGAGAGTGAAGGGGCCGAAGCCTGCCAAGCCCCCTTGCTTGTGGACCAACGCGAGAGGGAATCTATTGTCGAGGTGCGTCTCGGATGTTTGGACTGCCACCCTTCTCTTGTCCGTTTCTCACGTGTACCAGCACTGCTAAATGCAAAGTCAAATCTCCATGGACGTGCTTGACATTCTCATCCAAGGTAGTTGAGGAAATTGGAATCCTCGTATTTTCGACAACAGATGCGATGCCGTCGGACCTCTACAGAACTAGTCCATGTCGTGGTCAGCACGGGCAGCTGTGTCCATTCTCACTGCTCAGAGAGGGGTATGCTTGTGAGCAGACTCCCGAGCAGATCGTGCCACGCTCCTCCGCAATCTCATGCTTTCCCATGCATCCTCGTCGACTTGAATCAATGGACACTTGGCCATGTCCCGTCGCACTCGTTTGAGGATTATGGTGCGAGGAATGGAACTCAATGGTCTGGTTGGGATGCTCAACATGACATGGATTGTGTTCCCAGTATCCACTCCCAAGACGAGGCCTTTCTCAGCCAATAATACTATGCGTAGTTCGGCCGATCAAATGAGCATAATTCTTGGAGTGACTTTGACAAATTCTGATTCCAGTAAAGAAAGCCACGTTCCTTGCATGCAGAATCTCAGATGTAGCTTCTGTCAGTAAAGGCCGGTGTTCGGGATCACGTTTTCTGACAGCACTTTGCCAATGTAAAAACCGGGCTTAGTGGCCGTCTTCGGTAAAGAGAAGACGCTGTTCCGGGTAAGCCTTGACGACCGGCGACTCCAAGGTGGAGAATGCAACAAGGCAAGGCAGCGCTGCACCCTCGCTATGATGGATTGCGTGAGGGGAAGAATCACACTGCAGCAATACTATGGCGCCTTGGGGAAAGTCATCAAATGAATGTGAGGACTTTAGTCAAGCATATCCGCTGACCATATCCGTCGTCTTGGAAGATATTGCAGGGCGACTGGTTTCACCTTGGTAAACGAGATGATGCGGACCAATATTCTCCTCGTTTTGGCTGTCGCATTGGATACCAAGACGTTGAACTATTCTGTCAGAATGATTCATCCAGTCGACAACAAGCATGAACTGGGCTACGCATGTGGTCGTATGATGACAACGATTGTGGTCTGTCGGAATAGCCTCCTTGACTGCCTGATTCACATCCAAGATGCTTGCTGTATACTGTTATTATCAATTCGAGGCACAAATTGCACAATGATTGGGTTTTACACTCACAAGCTCAACTTTTCGTACGTTGGAACAAAATCCGGCCCAACATCCCTGTAAATAGCGACAAGGGCTCCCTGCTGCATCGCACTCGGGTCAGTCCTTTGATGAGATCAGTATATGCCTTCAGTAGCCTTGAACGGCCCGTGCAATTTCTGCCTCATTGCATGCTAACTGTAGTCGACACGCCATCTTTCTTCCTCAAGATAGAAGTTGTTTGCTGTAGCATGGCTTGTGGAGGGGAGTCGGCATATTGGAATGATACTCGTTGCAAAACGGAACGAATAGACTCTCTCTGCTCATCAAGGAGACGAATAGCCATTTAGTCCATCACCTGGTCGATGGTCAAAAATGACTGGCCATACACGTCTCCCAGGAACCGCAGTGGGATTGATGATGGTGCCTACCAGACGTTATTGCGGGGAGGCTGTATTATCGGCGCGCTCCTGAGCTGGTTCTCGGATTGACGAAAAGGCCTGGGATAGGGAACGCGCCTACATACCTTTATTTTAATTATTCTCCTAATCCCATGGTGTTGCAAGCGTTTGGGAGGCTTCATATGCACAAGCACACGCACACACCATGCCCGCAAGTGCGCCCATCTTGTCAGACAACGTGACTGCAGAACAGATGCTGTGAGGAATTCGTGGCCACTGGTAAATTGATTGCTGTCACGTAGCGTTTTCGGCTCCGATTGTTTTAATTGCTCTGCTTGCCTGGGCAATTGATGTGGACTGAGAGAGCCATGTAATTGCTCCCGAAGAAGCAACGAAGCGGTAAAACAGCGGAGTTGTAGTTTTTAATTAATAATTAACCATGATCCGTCAAATGTAGCGCAGGCATACTGCCTCCTTATATTCCCTCATCGAGGCACCTTGTCGTCAAACCAAGGCTCGTACAAGGGATGTCGATCCGGCTACCAGCCACTTCCAACACACTATTGGTAAACTCTTTACTCTAATTCAATCGTGCCTATTGACTTTGTTGGCATCGTAGTGCGTAGAGAGAATGGGGGTAGAGAGGATGCTCACCTGGAGGCTTCGATGTCGTGTCGTACACGACCCTCGCAATGCCGTCTACTTCGTTGACAATCCTCCTGCTGACAGCCCGGAGGAAGCTCCACGTGAATTCGTATGGCTCGGCACTCATCATATCTACGCTAGTCACGGCTCGCAGAATGCAGATGTAGCCGTAAACCCGAGCATCTCCCTGTACACCGACGGCTGGGCGACACGAGCGTTAGGAATGGGTAGCCACAAGCACGCAAGTGTAGGCACGGAAGGAAGGGCTTACCTTTGCTCGAGTCAAGCGCAGCATAGGCTTGGGTGACCTAAACTCTCTCGTCAGCAAACATCTCCTGCGTCGTGAGGTTTGGTCCTGTCGAACCTCATCATAGATCCCGGCCTCGCGGATCATGGAAATAAAGATGTCATCTGCCTGGCGCACAATTTCGACTCGCTCGCGAGTAACTTCGCCGATAATTCTGATACCGAGGCCAGGCCCGGGAAAAGGGTGTCTACCGATAAGCTCCTGGTGGATGTTCAATTGCCGACCGAACGCCCGAACTTCGTCCTTGAACCTAGTTGGACCCGAGCTGTTAGCGGCAGCAACAAGCAGTGACCCTCACTCCCGAAGCCCGAATACAGGACCGAGGGGAACTAACAGCTCTCGCAGCGGCTCAAGCAGCTTCAGCTGTGCTTCCTATTGTCATGTGTCAGCCTCTTTGACCACCAAATATCGCCTAGTTCAACTTACGCCATTCTGCATACGAGCAGGAAGCCCTCCCGCATTGTGATGAGCTATTCGAATCTTAGTTTGGAGTACCGCAGAGGCATTCGGCTGGGAAAGTTGGGAGATGAATTGGCTCTAACACGGGGAGGCAGCTTTGAAAGGGTTGGCCATTCTCGAGGTACGGTTCAGCCTCGGCAGGCGGCTTCACCTTCTCGCCGGCACGCCGAAAAGGGGGAACGAGCCATGAATCACAGGGGAAAGACGTACACTTGATCGTAGAACTAGCGGCTCCCTTGAAGCTCAAGCTTTCCACAATATCGGCTGGAAAGGGTTAACAAATCTGAACCCGCCTGAGAAGGGTGGACAACGCACCATATAGCGTCCCCTGAAGGAACCATTCAACCTTGCCAGCATGGGGTGTGTGCTCTGCTTCTGCCTCGATGCTGGATGCAGGGTTAAGTCAAGTTCGCCACGGCTCAACAAGTGACGAGGCGCGAGCTTACCGGAGTGCCTCATTCTCGAAGAGGTCAATGACTGTCCCGAGTCAATATGACGAGCCGGCCAGCTTGGAGGGGATCGACGCACATGTCTCGCCAATAATCTTCCGCTTGGCTTCAGGCTCCGTGACGCCTCGAAGGCGATCGAAGAAAAGTTGGGATCCATCCACGACGGTGAGGACGATGCCTAGGCGCTTTTCCAGCGTCTGCTTGACTTGGTCGCATTCGTTCAGACGCATCAGACCTGTTGGGCACAATTTAGAACATCACCACGAAGCTGGTGGGCATGTCCCTGAGCGACGTCATCTTACCGGTGTCGACGAGAATGGCGTGGAATCGCTTTCCAATAACTTCGTTCAGCAGCTTCGCGGCCACGGTGCTGTCGACGCCGCCGGAGACGGCTCCGATCTGCGGACTCGTCAGCGCGCCGGCCTTTGTCGCCGGGGAAAGCAGAAGCACATACGACCTGGGCCCTTTCGCCAACGAGCTTCCGAATGCGAGCCTTCTCGCCCTCCAAGAAGTTGTCCATTTTCCAGTCGGCGCGGGCGCCGCAGATCTTGAGAGCGAAGTTGGCGAGAATGTCGGTACCCCGTTCGGTGTGCGAGATCTCAGGGTGGAACTGGATACCTACGAGCCGTACCCGTCAGCAAGCTCGAGAATCAGCCCGGCGTGTCGAGGACGCACGCACCGAAGATGGGCTCGGACTTGTGGGCAATGCCGGCAAACTCGCTGTTGGCGGTGGTGGCGATGGTCTCGAAGCCGTCGGGCAGGTGAACGACCTTGTCGAAATGACTCATGACGACTGCAGACGGAGCATGTCAGACGGGCACCAGGGCGAGGCGGACGGGGAACATCCGCACGAAGGGAGTCGACGAACCGTTCAAGGTGTCTCCCAGTCCGTCGAAGAGCCGATCGGCGTGGCCACCGATCCTTCGGATGGCCATTGAGGTTTCACCGTACTCGCGCTTCAGGCCGGGTGCGACACTGGTCCGATCCGAACGCCAGGCTGGAACAAGACGATCAGCGAACGACGGTGCGGAGAGACGCAAGGGTGACGGTACCAATCAGTTGGTTGCCGAAGCAGACGCCCCTAGAACAAGTCAGCGACCTTTTCCGTCGTGGCCTCGGCGTGGAACGCACAGCACGGGGACGCCAAGCTCGAACACGGCAGGATCCACGGTCGGGGCGTCGGGGGAATTCACGCTCGACGGCCCGCCGCTGAGGATGATGCCGACCGGCTTCCAAGCAAGTTCCTTGAGCACCTGGGTGCAAGGTAGCATCTCGGAGTACACCCCGAGAGACCGAAGCCTTCTGAGGATGAGCTTTGGCACTGTCAATGCTTGGCTGCGAGCGTCGAGGCAATCGTGTGCAGGTGGAACGAACATGACTGGTCTGGGATCCCATATCCAAGACGAGGACGGTCTAGACGAAGCGGCAACGGTCAGCTCTGAGGGCACCGGACGACGAGCAGGCACCTTTCCGCACTCACGTCGAAGACATTATGCGGCGGCGCCGCCTGGGCCGTGTCGGTCATTGTGCAGAGGACGTTTGCACCAAAGGACGCAGACGGAGATTGGTGTTTCGACGGTGATGATTTTTCAAAATGGTTACGGAGATGCAATGGCGGGACAAAAAGTTTCGAGCCCCGTCTACAGTAGCCCCTACACGTACAGTATCGATACTAGTGCGTACTGTAGAGCGCTACGGAGTACAAGCAAGTACTTGGTCCAGGGTCCGGATGAGCGCGCCGGCCTGCGAGATTACCTCAGCGGGCATGTACTTGCATGTACTCGCAGCCCCGATACCGCAATGGATTTATTTAATGGTTTGCAACACGCAGGCACGTGATCGCGCGCGAGGTTCGACGTGAAGTTATTCGCACCATCCCTCCGCACATTGCATTGTACGCACCAACAACAATACTGCACCATCATGTCGCTCCGTCCATCGACTTGTCCCTCCCGAAGTGCTTAATACAGCCTGCAAGAGAGGCAGGCGACGTCGTGGCCGAGGCTACTCGTGTACAGTATTAGCCATGCTGGCACTAGCCACTCGTGGGCTAAGCATGTGCACTTGCTGTAAGTACTGTACTGCGCGGAGGGCTGCAAGTACCGAGGATACTAAGTGTGGCTGAGTTCGTTTTCCCCTCCATGCGGTGCAGGAAATGCACGCCCATCACGTCGTCAATTACCCAACCATTACTCGGCCCATAGTACAGTTCTGCGGGTTCTCTGCATATGCGATTGATATATCGTCTTCCCTGCATCGTACAGTAGCTATACTGTCGCATGGCGACGACAAACTTGTGGTCAATTGACGACATGCCACTGCGTCATGGAGGGCTGCCGTTATTATAGGGGCAGCTCGATGTGCTAAACGGCCATCCATCAGTGGACCCAGCTGTGGCTTGACGACGCGAGGCGCCGATATCGCCAATCTTGGTTCCCTATCCCTGCGGCCACGCCTCAGGCGTCGTGGTGCTTCCATGCCGTCAAATGCCATCCAAATGGAAGCCATTCGCATTCCTTGTCACTCGTCGTGGTGCCAACAGCCGGGCATGGCCCTCCGCCTCGGCAATCGTACGGATCTTGGATCCCTCAATCCCTGCGGCCATGTTGGGTATGCCCATCATTCGTCGTGGTGCCAACAGCCGGGCATGGCCCTTTGCCTCGGCAATCGTACGGATCTTGGTTCCCTCAATCCCTGCCGCTACGCTTCCGGCGTCGTGGTGCTTCCATGCCGTCAAATGCCATCCAAATGGAAGCCATTCGTCGTGGTGCCAACAGCCGGGCATGGCCCTCCGCCTCGGCCATCGTACGGATCTTGATTCCCTCAATTTCTGCGGCCGCGCTGCAGGCGTCGTGGTGCTTCTATGCCGTCAAATGCCATCCAAATGGAAGCCATTCGTCGTGGTGCCAACAGCCGGGCATGGCCCTCAGCCTCGGCAATCGTACGGATCTTGATTCCCTCAATTTCCGCGGCCGCGCTGCAGGCGTCGTGGTGCTTCTATGCCGTCAAATGCCATCCAAGTGGAAGCCATTAGGACGCCTTGTCATTCGTCGTGGTGCCAACAGCCGGGCCTGGCCCTCCGCCTCGGCAATCGTACGGATCTTGGTTCCCTCGATCCCTTTGGCCATGCTGGGCATGCCTCATCATTCGTCGTGGTGCCAACAGCCGGGCATGGCCTTCCGCCTCGGCAATCGTACGGATGGCGACAATTTTGGATGGCAATCGACGGCGCAAGTGCTGTATTGCAAGTAGAGGCATTACGACTGCTGCAATCTCCCAGCGGCAAGGATAAGATTGGCGGCATCGGTTCGGAGTACGACGAGCACGGAGTGCCTGTTCTCGCTTTGCATTATCAAGCCACAGTTGGATCCATTTTCATCATGACGGTTGACCAGTACTTACTTCGTGCTCTCACACCTATTGTTGTACCGACTTGGCCGATTCTGCGCAGGTCGGAAGACGTTGCGAGAAAGCATGTCCTCGCCAAACGGTCGGGTTGGGTTCATCTGGCGAGCGAGAATTCCCGTCTGCTCTCGCCACGTCAAGTCACTGACCAGCAAATGAGTAGTTGAGTCGGTCACGACCAACCGACGCCAGCCGCTGCATGCCGCTGTGCCCATGGGGGGGGGTACTTCGTCGACCAGCAATGCTCAAATGGCACCGTCGATAATTCATACTGCACTTGCTGTACGGAATATTTACTACGTCTTTTCCCCCAAGTTAATCGTGCTGCTTATTCATTATTCAGATGATTCATATTTCCGAGAAAATACTTGCGTGTTCTTGCACTGGCGGCAATGAGACCATATTGCCAGACCGCCACGGGTGCCTCGCATTCTGCACCGACAACAGCTCCGGTCACCTGACATGCAGCTTGCCTCGCGTCGTATATTGGCCACCTCAGCCAGCTTCACTTCCTCCCTCACCCCCCATCAGCGACCAGCTTTTGATCCGTCTGGCATCGAGCGGCGGCCCTGGGCTCCGACGTCGGACGGAGAACAGCGATGACGTGCCGGGCTCGAGCTGCTCTGCTCCCTTGGACCATCTGACGACGTCGACAACCGCCGCGGCAGTCCGCCACTGTTCCCGAAAATTCTGCATCGTTTTCACGCCTCCCGACGCTGGCTGTCCCCCGTCACGCGAGAGGCCGCTGCCGACATTAGACGATGCATCGCCTGCGTCCCAAAGTTGGCACGGCATGCCTCGGACGCCGCCGTCTCGACCAAGTCGGTAGCCCGAATGCTGCGGGCGAACCACGACAGCTCCATTGCCAGGCTCCGTCTCTCGTCACCTGAAATGTCGACACCACCTCGGCCTTGGCCGGAGCATGCATCGAGGCAAGCATGACGCAAATTCTTCGTCGTTCCCTCATCACGGACGTCAGCTTCGTCGGAGGATTTTCCCGAGTGGCCGTTCCCCGACTTCTCCGTGACGTGCGTATCCGACGCGGGTGACGTTCCGGCGACGCCAACGCCGCCGATGGGGATATTTCCGAATCGTCATTCCCTCACCCCACCGATTTCGGGCCTGCGTGGACAAGGAGGTGCCCGAGTCGCTTCGATCGAGACGCCCTCTGCTGCGACGTTTTTGCCGCATCGACGAGCCACTCCGAGGCCAGGGTTCGTCTCGCCTCATCGGCGTCCACTTCGACCTACTCCCTGGCCAACCCTCCAAACGGCCGCGCCCAATGTCCATGGCCTCCGCCCTTTTCCATTTCTCCGACAACGTCAGGCGCCCCGGCTCAAGGGGACGACGTGGGCGAATTCTACTGAAACGACCACGGCGTCTCGTGGCTCTCGTTCGACATGCTCGGTGGGCAGCGTGGGCCAACGTCACGTTGACGTTTCCATCAGGATCCCACATGCGATGGACAATCACGTGGATGCGCATTGGACACCAGCAACAAAGGGCAATACGGCTGTGCCCCTTGAGAATGCATCAAGCAAGCTTCGCTTTGCAAATCAAACCATGCACGCACTTTGAGCGGCTGCCACACCTTTCAGTCATTGAACTCCCGAATCCAATGCACAGACCCTTTTGCCATGTCGCACTCGAGACTCCTCAGATCTACCTGCGGTTCGGGAGGGCCAGTCTGTTCGTGCTGGATGGGGTGCGTCCGTGCCTGGGAAGCCTCGGCCTCCAATGTTTCCCCGTCGGATTTTCCGTGCACGGGGATGAAGGTGTACCAGCAAGTCCTTGCAACATTGCCATTCACGGCGGACTACCCCGTGCAGCGGGTGCAGGTAATAACCTCAAGCAGATGCCTACCCTGTGGCAGCCGCTGCTCTGGTCCGGGGTAGCGTGCAGTGGCTCGGCATTGGCCGGTCCCTGGCGCTGGATTCGAACGACGCCGGGCCATGACGTTGCACAACGGCGTTGATGCTTGAAGGTGCTGAAGCTGCTTGCGTCCACCGACAAGGGGCGATACTTACGGGCTCGCTGCTGCATCCTGCTAGAAGCACGTCATATGCCCTCTAGCAATACGTCCTCGTATATGATGTACTCCGATGCATGCACAGGTACGACGGCACTGCACTCACGCGCTTTCGCCAATGAAACGCCGGAATGCTGGTCTTCCCGCTTTTCAGTCAACAATATGCAGGGAGTAATTGCTGTCGAGCTATTGCTGGCCTTCATCTTCGGGCAAGTCCAGCAAATCCACCGGGTCGAGCAACCGTCCTCTGCGAACGCGGCTCGAAAGCTCCACCGGCAACGTCCTAGACAAGGCTCGACTGGGCTTCTTCCGCGGATATGGCCACCTCTCCCGACGACCGTGTCTTGCAATATCCCGAGTCGGATGTGGTAGCTTTGATCCTCGAGAGCCTTAGCCTCGAGCGGCATCCCGGCATCGTGCGGCTGTCGAATCGATATTTGGCAAAAGCATACGACCCAGCCTCTGCCAAAGATACTCTCGAGGCCGTAGAATCCGCACGCCGAACTGGGGATTCGCGCGTTGCGCATTGTGCGCTCGGTCCAATGAGAAGATGCGGTGTTCGCCGTCATGGAGCGCGTTGAATAGGACACTTTGGAAGATCCTAGGCGACGTTTAGGCTGTCGCTTTTCATTCCGTCTGGCACTACAGCTGCGGCAGTCCATCCTCAAGATGAGGTCCGTCACGTCGAAAACCGCCTGCTCATTCGTTACGGGCAAGTGCCGGTCGTCCTGGTTGGACGATTACTTTGGCCTGCCTCCGAGATCGATGCCCAAGGACATCTCGGCCTTTTTAGCCTTCCGGGTCGACTTTTTATCCATCCGGCAGGAATTTTAAAAAAGGTAGCCACCATCATTCGTCACTTGGACAATTTTCACCTCTCCAGCCAGGCGAGCTGGTGTTCACTCATCACGGTCTTGCGCCGCGGAGCGTGGCAGTGAGCCCGTCAGAAGGGCTATGGCTGCTCGACGGGGATTTTTCCGGTTTCCATCCGGCGTGCTTGAGTACGATTCGATGAACAATTTAACGTCTCCGCGTAACTGGGGGGTGCTCTCGCGCGTTCGATGGTGCCTGTTTACCTGGATCGCGGCCGGGCGTTCCTGGAAGAACAGCCGACTACTGCGGATAATGAGGTCCAAGTTCCAGCGCTTCGGAGACGGACGACGGTGTAGCATCAGGGCACAAGCCTCCCAAGTCCAGGCGGTGGATAGTCCCAGATTCCGAGGGATCGGCCACCTCGACGGATGAAGACAAAGTACTGGTTCTGCTGCCCATGCCGACGAATGTATTTGCACAGTCGGCCAACTTGTGCTCAACTCCGCAATCTGCCTGGTTTTACGGGCCTCATCTCGCACCCTTCGGGTCGTTGCCAATGGTTGGATACCGCCTTCCAGGCTGTCGTTGCGCTGCCGGCATTGACAATACCGGCACTCTCCAAGTCGGAGAGGAAGATGGCCACTTTAGTAACGCTGGTGAGGGTGGTAGAAATCATTATATTGCTACCATCTGTGGAATCAGCAGCCTCGTCATCTACCTATTGCCCATGCAGCTACAGTCTACTTCTGGCCAACGCTTCCTGAGCTTGCTTGACAATACCATCGGGTAAGGTTCGTCAGAACCTTTGATCGATTGGATGCGCCATCATGGCTCTAACATGGCTGCGGCCATCCTGGAGATGCACCGGCGGGCCATGTTTGCGTCTTTTGGCATGGTTGCATACCCATCATTGGGTCCGATCACAACGACTGTGTTGGCCTGTCATGCGATGCTGACACAAACAACCGTTCAAGCATCGGCATATGGAACGCGGCGTGGGCTTCTTCTTTGCAACTTGCTCACAAATGCCCCGATTCTTAGCAAACTTGAAACGGAACCGCCTCGTCGACTAAGTCGTACCCAAAATGCGGCGATACAGCCTCCATGTCTCGTAGGCCCGTGACGGATATCTCCGATTCGATATTCCTGCCAACTCCTCGACGGTTCGACCGTGGGCGTCCGGAATGTGCGGGTCAACCGCAGCATAGTCATAGACGCGCGAATGCAAGTCGGCCACCGCGCGATCCCTCAACGCAAAGAACAACTGGTAAATCTGATTGGTCTGCCATTGCGTCCCCCAAAGCGTCGTCAAGAGGCGTAGGGTGAAGGTCCCAAACGGCGCATAGGCGATGATGTTCTGGTAAACATCCCCGTCCCCCGAACGCCGGTTTGCGTTGACCATTCTGCGATTCGCCGCCGCGATTTCAAGATCAAGCTGTTGCGTTGGGATGACCTCCCCACGGGGATCGTTTGCTCGTACGGCCTCGAGCATCCACTTCAACACCAAATCCGCCAACACCTCGTTCGGCTCGATTTCCCGGCTCGCCCAACCCCATCTCGCCAGCAGTCGTTCCAGCCATCCTCCGCCAAACATGCGCAAGAAACGGAACCGCTGTCGCCCAAGGTCATAGTGCACGCCGGGGAACCATTGCTGGGTGATGCCATGGTTGTTCGGCTTGCCGGCCTGTCGTTTTCGTTTGGCGAGACAGGGCGTGAATATGTAAAAGCGGTCGTGCAGGGACAGGGCGTGGTAGACAAGCTCGACCGCGGTCGAAACATTCTGGTCGTGGAACCGCGGCCAGTCCAGCCCGACACCACCAACAAAATCCGGGATCCCCAGGTTGCCTACGGTGTCGAAGAGGCCCATGAACTTGACGGGTGGGCAGAGTTGCTGGTCACCGTGCCCGGCGTCACCGACCAGCGGCCAGCTCGCGTTTTTTCGAAAGCTTAGAGACTGCGGCGAGTGGGGTGCGTGGATGGGATCGTCAGAGCGGTAAACGCTATAGACTTGGCGACAGAGCAGGTCGGTTGCGGCAAAGTTTACGCTGCCGTCTGCGTTCATGACGCGTTTGACGATGCCGCAGTTGTTGATCATGCCCGCAATCGACCGCACCAGGAATGCGCCCCTCGACAGGCCAAACATCCAGATCTCTCGGTCGGGGTAGCTATAATTATCAACGAGGAACCGGTAGGCCGCTATGCACTGCGCGGCGCTGTCTTGTCCCGTTATTCCGTTGAAGATATAACTCCGTCGCGTTAGCGATCAACGAACCGCGTGTACGACCGGCATGAACGGCTTACTCCATGAATGTGCTTCCGAGCCCGACGCCGTGCATGTACCATGCCCTGCCGTCCAAGACGTGCGGACGTGTGTCTGTCGAATCGTCGATATGGATTCCAACCATCCGGGCGAGAAGGTAGAGGTTGGTTTTCGTATCCGTCTCGCGGCCGCACCACGTGCCATCGCAGAGGATGACGAGCGGCTTGGCCTGGGATTTTGCTACAGACTCGTCGGGCATCGTGATGAGCTGTGAGGATTACAGTTTGACGATGATCCTTGGCCTGGGCGGGGTAATTATACATCAACATCAAACTAGCAGGCGAGTCGGAGAGGAATGTGGTGAGCATGGTGGCTTGAAACACTTGCCTAGAAACAACCCAATGACGACGAGCTGACAAGCTTCTATTGACGGGTAGGTATGGACTTCCATCACTTATGCGGCACGAATTGCTGGTAGAGTTTATTGGCAAATTACGCCAAACCCAGAACGCTCGCTACTCGGTTTGGGTTCAAGTTTAACTATCTCACAATACGCATAGGGTTAGTTCGCCATACGGTTGTCCCTGGTGGTAGGTAGATGCATTGCTGCCTACCCTGGTAGACCTGAATCAGCACACTCAGGCTAGTTGTTAAAGGTAGTAGAGGTAAGGTAGGCAAGCAAGACCTTGGGCTTCTTTGTTGACACGGTTTTACTGCAGGGGATGATCCCTCACTATTCTCAATTTCATCCTTCCTTATTAAATCAATAAAGCCACACTCTCGACTCCTATCCCAAACACTCTCACGCACACGCACACGCCTACAGACGCCAGTTTACTACACAGTCGAGTTTACTATACAGTCGTTGTCCTTGGTCCGCTATTGCGCACCTTTGTGGACCCGAATCAGCATACTAGGCTGGTTGTCGGAAAAGGTAGGGAAGTCGGGAGGATCTTGTTAGTAGACCTGGGAGGAGGATATTAGAGAACCGGCAGCCTGAATATGCCTGGATAGCGGTACCGAAAGGCAACGGCCTCTCGACATTGATCGACTTGGCTCCTTTCCGCGGAAGTACCCTGCAGCAATGCAGCAATAAGCTTCCGCACTTATGGAATACGAGTGGTACTACTCACTAGTCCACAGTTTAGTGTAATGGCGAAGGGCTTATTGTTGAAATACGCAGGCAGCGCTGAGAACAGCCGCCAATAAAAATCGGTTTAGAAAATACAAGTACAAACCTTATTCCAAGGAACAGGTAACTCGGAAATATATATTACGGTGTTTGCTTCTACTACACTTTTAAAGAACCTGTGTATTCTATTTATTACTTACGAACGATTATGAAGCAACAAATCCCAGTCCTTTGCACCCTGGGTCTGCTTGCTGGGGTTTTCGGCCTTGCTCGAGGAGATGACTCTAATAAGAGTGCTTACGGCTCGCTAGTAGTTGTTGAGGAATTATTTTTCGAGTATAGTTGTATGGGTACTAGTATTACCGGGCCTTTAGAAAGCAGCAAGACAAGGTATGTTCATCTGAAGCCTGTCAATCATTCAACTACCTCCAGTAAAAGATCATACTGTTAACACAATGAAACAGGACGTATACTAAAACGGACCCCGGCCCGGTTAGTATATCGAACGGCATTATAACCACGACAACAATCGGGCTTACGCCAGGTACCAATACCGTCTTGCCACTACCCGATTGCAGTCCGGATTGCGTGACTACAGTAATTGTAACCGTCCCCGTTACTAGCGGTATATTTATACATACAACAACTGGGCCGACGCCCGGAACGACTACAATCCTACCACTGCCTGGATGCACAAAAGGCTGCGTAACGACTGTATTCATATATTTATCTTCGACTTCGAGCAGTGGTGCTCCTAGTAGTTATGTGACGCATTTAACTACCGGCTTAACGCCCGGTACTACTACAATTCCACCATCAGCTGGGTGCATTACCGACTGCCTAACTACTATTCGAATTACACAGACTGGCGGTACTATAACTGAAACTACCACTGGACCAACAGCTGGTACTACTACAATTCCGCCATCGGCTGGATGCACTACCAATTGCCTAACTACCGTCAGAATCACACAGACTGGGGGCATTACAACGCAATTTACTGGCGGACCAACACCTGGTACTACTACAATTCCGCCATCGGCTGGATGCACTACCAATTGCCTAACTACCGTCAGAATCACACAGACTGGGGGCATTACAACGCAATTTACTGGCGGACCAACAGCTGGTACTACTACAATTCCGCCATCGGCTGGATGCACTACCAATTGCCTAACTACCGTCAGAATCACACAGACTGGGGGCGTTACAACACAACTTACTGGCGGACCAACACCTGGTACTACTACAATTCCACCATCAGCTGGGTGCATTACCGACTGCCTAACTACTGTTCGAATTACACAGACTGGCGGTACTATAACTGAAACTACCACTGGACCAACAGCTGGTACTACTACAATTCCGCCATCGGCTGGATGCACTACCAATTGCCTAACTACCGTCAGAATCACACAGACTGGGGGCGTAACAACGCAATTTACTGGCGGGCCAACACCTGGTACTACTACAATTCCACCATCAGCTGGGTGCATTACCAACTGCCTAACTACTATTCGAATTACACAGACTGGCAGTACTATAACTGAAACTACTACTGGACCAACAGCTGGTACTACTACAATTCCGCCATCGGCTGGATGCACTAATACCAATTGCCTAGCTACCGTCAGAATCACACAGACTGGGGGCGTTACAACGCAATTTACTGGCGGACCAACACCTGGTACTACTACAATTACACCATCAGCTGGGTGCATTACCGACTGCCTAACTACTGTTCGAATTACACAGAATGGCGGCACGGTCACCGAAACAGTCCCTGGACCATTACCTGGCACGTCGACTATTACGCCGCCTATAGACTGTACGCATCCCTGTACGACGACGGTTATTATAACAACTACGCCGAATCAGCCACCAGATACAGTTATCACAATTACTACAATTGGCACGATACCTGGCACGTCGACTATTACGCCGCCTATAGACTGTACGCATCCCTGTACGACGACGGTTATTATAACAACTACGCCGAATCAGCCACCAGATACAGCTATTACAATTACTACAACTGGCAGGATACCTGGCACGTCGACTATTACCCCGCCTATTGACTGTACGCATCCCTGTACGACGACGGTTATTATAACAACTACGTCGAACCATCCGCCAGATACAGTTATTACAACTACTACAATTGGTACGGTACCCGGTACGTCGACCATTACACCGCCTGCCGACTGCACCCATCCCTGTACGACGAGGGTTATAATTACCGCTACCGATTTGCCCTGTGGCCCTGGGTACCTGCTTCAACAAACTGGACCTGCAACGTCAATCAACCCAATTTTATTTTATATGGTAGACCCCGCAAGCGGAAATGCTACTCTCTTGAACAAAGACCTCCTGCCTGGGGCGTCGCAGATAAATGCTATCGGCTATAATGTACGTGACGGGCGAATATATGGGTCCCTCGGTTCGGCACACCCCCAAGGTTTGGTACAAATTGATGCTGCAGGTAAAGGTCGGCAAATACCTGGCATAAAGTTGCCATTTTTTACGTATTGTGGCGATATTACTCCGAACGGGCATTATTGGATTCTGAGTTTTACCCAAGTTCCAGGCCAGACGTCGTGGGCGGAAATTGACCTATCGAGTCCGGGTACGGCCTCCTTTGGCACCGTGATTGCCCAAGGAACAGTGCCCTATAGTTATTCTATAGATGACTGGGCCTATGTTCCCGGAAACGGTAATGCCTTGTACGGGTTAGCAGTCGGGTTTGGTAGCGTTGCACCTACGGTCCTTTATCGATTTGATATGAATACCCATAAGTTTAGTGTCGTTAAAAACTTTGGAAGCGTGGGTAGTAATTCTGCATCAATAGATGTTTTTGGTAGCTCGGATGGGTATCTATTTGCTAATACTTTTTCCGGTTTGTATAAGGTAAAGGTTGATGGCTCAGGGAGCTTGCAAAGAATTGGAAGCACCGGTGTACTTCCAGACGATGGCGCGAGATGTATTAACGCCCCTTCATAGTGATTGTACTAATTATACAATTGGATATATAAAGACTCGGATTAAGAATAGTCCCAGCATAACTATAATAGATATAAAGCTTATTGAAAGAGGCTACTGTATCTGAGCAGAATGCTTACTAGAAAAAGGCACAATGGCCAGAATCTCTTTTGTAGAAGAATAAAGGCTATTTCACCTGTTAATACATATGCTCCTATTGAAGACCAAAGCGTATTGTGTGACAATTGAGCAGCATTATCGTGAAGTTAGTCAGTTCCGCTTGGAAGACATTGTAAATGCTTAAAAGTGACTGATTTATGCTGAGTATCAAAAACCTGAGTAGAAT
Source organism: Drechmeria coniospora (assembly GCF_001625195.1). NCBI lineage: Eukaryota > Fungi > Ascomycota > Sordariomycetes > Hypocreales > Ophiocordycipitaceae > Drechmeria > Drechmeria coniospora. The sequence continues at coordinate 10,114,348 of NC_054390.1, read as the reverse complement.
AGCATATATAATAGTGTTGGCTACTGGTTGTATCATTCGAGCTCATGAAGCACGCCTTGGAACAATCACATGCCTCGGATCATTGCCTCGTGTGCACCATCCCAGTTGGCAGCGCCAGGTCCTGGATGACCCAGCAGCTTGCAACATTCATACATGTACTCACAATCTACCCGTCACATCACGGGACCTCGGAGCCCCTGAGTTGGCCGTCGACACATTCAACTACTTGCAAGTTATTGATGCAACAGACCTGCTCATTAAATTCTAGCCGTCGGTGCGCAATATCCCACAGCAGCATTTCCTCTTACGGTATTCCAAGCATATTTATATGTGCGACTATTGACACAGTCCTCTGTCGGCGGCGGGTGATGAGCGGGTAGTCAACGGTGTAATCTCTGGGAAAACCTTTGCTAGTGTTCGAGGAATCGATCGGAATAGCTATACTAGAATCCAGCCATCAGAGGTACAGTAATATGTCTGTTGTCGGCGACGAGAAAACTGTTGGCCGATAGTGCATTGTGCGGGCGAAGAGGGGGGAAGTGCGGTTCGGGATAGACATAGCAGTCGAGGGTAAGCGAGACAGTATATCCGGAGCGTATTCTTTGTCCATTTGACGTCGAGGAGGAGCTTGGGTAAGGCACTGATGCTTTATTCATCAAGACTGTCAACCGGCGGCATGCAGGCAAAGGCTACACGGTGACCGCAAAGGGTATTCTTGTCAAGGGTGTCAATACGCTCCAAAAGCGCCGCGGGGCAACAAGCCTTAATAGGACTGCGCAAATCTCGGGTATTTTGCAGTAGAGATTTCGTTTTCCTCGGATATTATTCCCCACTAGAAAGTAAGAATAACTAGCTGAGGATCCAATGGATTGATACCAGTCTTTTTAAATGCCGATAGCTGTCAGAAGATCGGCTGTTAAACAGTATAATAAGTATGAATTCATATTAGTTACACTGTATATGGTGGATATAATGCTAGCCACATTGGACGAAAATAAGTCTAAATCTGTTGGTTCGGTTCTGGGGGAAACTGGTAATAACAAGAGATCTCTTTCAATGGATTCAATTTGGTACAAAAGGAGGGAAAGAGGCTGCACTCATGCGGCTACTTTTATCCTCTCCGTAATCGTGCGCCACACGATTACGTGATCCTAGTCTACTATTGGTCACTATATACACACAACACACAAAATCATACGAGTTTACAAATCTGTTTGGAATAAGGACACAGTCTATATATGTAAACTAGAATAATAGGATATACCCTACCTTACCCAACGAAGACGGGAGGGGGACAATCGATTCACTCAATCAAGATTCATCCATACATTCGTATCTCCAGTCCGTTCGACAGTAGCAGAAGTTATTGTATTTTATTTACCAAACTTCTGACAATAGTAGTATTGTAGTGTGTTTAGATGCTTGTTTTCGAACTTCTTGGATTAATGATAGAAAATCTAGCCGAGTTACGTTAACTAGGCCATCTCGGACAGCAAAGTCAAGAGCCTTTGTGTTATGGTATCGGGCTTAGCTCGATATGGGACACAAGATGGAGGAATACTCTGAATTGGAATACTAATTGCTATCCTCTCAACCGCTACTAGCCGTTGCTAGCCAGCAGTACTACTGCTAGCAATTTCAACTATAATACAAGGCTGACCAAACAGGTGACTTATGGTACGATTAAACAGGCAATCTACCTATTATGCAATGGAACCGTCAAACTACTATATGGTACGATCGACTGTCTACTTAATCTGACAGGACAAGTCTACGCATATAGTGTAACGGTGGCTGTAACCTTGATCTATATATACGTGGCCATTAAGGTACTACTATGTATTCATAAATGTGCACATTTCCCTTGTACTTTATTGAATAGAATAATCGCTCTCGTTTGTACAATTCGACAAAACTAAATTTGCACCCTTGCCCAGTTACTAACTGGTGCCCATTTTACTGTTACTAACAGCGTAATTGATTCTCTGGTCCGTGCGATATACTTCTGCTACCCTACTTCTTGCGCATTAATTGCAAGAGATAGTATATACAATAACGTAATAGCTCAATTGCCCAGTCCATCAAAGTGTAATTTCTCGTGTAGAGATAATCTACAGGCATTCTACATGACTCGGTAATAACCGCAATCCAGGCATGCTATACGAGTACAAGCAGAGCGAGAACGGAAATTGTAGCAGAATATTGCGCAGGGTTCGAGTTTATTGCAACTAAAAGAAATACAGTTTTTCTTCTCTAACAGGACGTTGAGATAATTAAAATCGGTTCGAAAATCAACTAATAATCTGTTCTATCTTTACTTTTACAACTAGAGCTAGCTCTTGGTAAAGGACGTCGCTAAATTAAACAAGAATACGAGGCGTTACATACCCTATATTCAGACTACAGTACTGTATATCGGAATTGTAATGGATCCACGTGCAGTACGTAGTACCGCTTGGAAGCAGAACTCGCTGCCGTACCTCGTATAATATCTTTACACTCAAGTCTAGACTCGTCTAGACCAAGAATGAAAACAACAACCGTAGCATTAACTCTATCGAAAAAGTGTATATAACTGCCCCCTTCTCGTTATTCAAGTTTGCTGCATCGGAAATTCATAAACTAAGTAGCAGCATCCTTTGCCCCTATCGAATCTCAATAGAACCTTATACAGCAGAAATCATGCGCAGTCCCTGGATTTGGGTCTTGATACCCCCTGCCAGCTTAGCAATGGTTCATATAGTTTACGTTCAAGATCAACTTTCCGTAAAGGCGAACGAGCCAAAACTGGAGAGTAAGGTCAACATCCCGTAAGAGTATTCCTAATTATACGAACCGTTTTCGCTATTCACACGACTTTTCGTCTAGTGGCCCTGCTATAAAACTTTAGCGCCAATGCAATAAGTACAAAAAGATACATGCTATGGTATTCGGCGAAGCCCGACTGGATGACATAAGACAAGGGGGACAACAGACCCACCCAAAGGACACACATAGAAAGGAAGCCCTAACGGACAAGCATTCCTTTCCCTCTTCAAGTCTTTTAATAAACTTCATTAAGATTCCTAGAGCAGCTGCCTACTGTAGTAACTCCGTAACAACTGTATATAGAAGAGCTGTAAATAAAGGGCTTGATTTTATTCTTGTAGGGCCCTTACTGTATGTACGCAAGGGAGACTACAAGATTGAGAAAATAGACCAGTAAAACCAGGTAAGTAGTTGTTGTGAAGTAGCTTCTGCAGCTCTTCAACCTTCCGTAATGTATCATAAAATACCCAACTGCATATAGTACTGTACTCCAGCGAACTCAATTACTAGTAGTAAATAGCGCTTATATAATATTATAGTAATGTTACTTAGATGCACGGGTACCCGTACGCCTATAGGATCCCCTAGGTCCCTCTGCTCTGCCTATGCACCAACTAGCCTTGGTCAATATATACACACAGTTACAGCCCTTATTAAGGGCATAATGAAATACTTTATAGTAGACTCGACGAAAGTACAGCCAGAAAGCGACTCGGGCCATGGCTTAGTAGGGTCGGACGCAGCAATGCTGGACAAGCTACGATTCGATATCCGAGAGGCGGCAAATGACCTGTATGAGCAGGCGGGGAGAGTGGTTGGCTTCGGTGAAATAACAAAAGCGCAAGCATACCATGGCTCCGATTTACAGGCTTACCCGCCCATCTGGATGGACTAGCGCAAAGGGAGACTAAGTTATTATTGGCACTGCCCCCGAAGAAGCGTAAAGGCAAGCGTGAGGGCGATGATAATAATGCGATATTACGTTACCTCGTGGAGGCTACCGAGACTGTTCTCTGGAATGCGTATGTACGCTGCAGCGATGCCTCGCTGGAGAGGCAGATAACGCCTATCAGGGCTGCCATGCTCAATTAGTTCTACGATAGCGCGTTGGGATGGAGAGGGGTTGCACGCATTCAAGAACAACACAACGCTAGCCAATTATTACTTCAATACGACGAAGCAGCGTATGGCGTACTATTACAGGGTGGTACATATGCCCGGGCGGCATTTCACGCGGTAGACGGACGAGCCGAGCGTACCGTCGGATGTAATCGAAGAATCGGCAGTGCAAAGGAAGCATATGGACGAGGTGGTGAGCGCGCTGGAGACGAAAGGGCAAACGCACGCACTTACGACGGCAGTACACAAGCTGCTACTATCGATAATATACCAAAAGCACGTTGTACAGAGTACAGTAGCTGTATTTCCACTAATTCCATAGGACTAAATTCGTATGACGTGAGAAATTAGCGCTGACCGATGACGTTAAAGGTTCCCCGCAGTAGACAAACATCATCTATGCCCAGTCAAAACTATCTTTCCTACTCTGGCTCAGGTATAGTATATTAAGATCATTTAGAGGTTTTCTTCGTAGTGTTTCCTCCTATCGAACCCTCTGTTTGCTGCCCACCGAAAGACGTCAATACTGCATGCAATGGAAGCGTTTGAAGCCGAGTTGGCCAAAGCAACAAATCTTGGTAATAGGGACTTGCTGGGTGCCGTTGCTATAGTTATTGACAACAAAGGTGAGACAGAGCTTTTCCTTGCGAGTGCTGAAATGCGTATGGGGCTATAATAAGAGGGGATCTAATTCATCCTGTTGGATATGGGCAGGAAACTTCTTATACCGACATGCTGCTGGACGTCAATTACTTGATACCGACTCGCCGCCCTTGGATCCTGATTGCACTATATCGCTCACCTCGGCTGGCAAGTTCCTCACTAATATCGCGGCCTTGCAATTGGTCGAACGCGGTATTTTGATGCTCGACGAGCCGATTAGCAAACATGTTCCTGAGATTGAGAAATGCCTGCTCGTCGAGAAGATTGATGAAAAAATACGGCTACGCTCCCCAATCCGCGGCGTTACACTGCGCGATCTACTCTTGAATATGAGTGGTATGGGCACCCCCGATACGTACCAAGAACGGTTTGGCAGCGAGGATAGAGTACCACCACTGGAATTTCCCGATAACGCCCATCCCTTAGTCAAGAGTCAATTTACGCACCTCGTCTTTGAGCCCGGTGAGGGCTTTGAGTACGGATGGAGTGTCTATTGCGTACAGCTACTCGTCGAGCGGGTTGGCGATAAGGATTCGTTCGTCCAGTACATCGACCACTATATCTTCAGTGTACTTGGCATGACCGCTTCTACCTACCTACCGAAACTTGTGCCGCATGTCTGGAAGCGTCGCCTACAGATGGTAGAGCGTAAGGCAAATGCCTCTACGACGGACGGCAAAGCCTGCCTCATGGCCCGTGACAAGGACACATATGGCCTGACCTGCAGTGTATCCGATATTTCCCGGCTCTTTAGCGATATTATGTCGCCGGATTGCAAGCTGCTACAGCGCCAAGAACACCGTGATTTGCTTTTCACGCCGCAGTTGACTCCCGGTAGCCATGCACACCAGTCGCTGCTGGCCGAAACTACAAACTATGGCTTCCTGCTCCCCCTCGAACAGGACGTGTCCCATAAGGTATCATGGGCATTAAAACCATCTCCGGCCATTAACTGGACCGCGGCGGGCGTACTTATTGAAGAGGATAATACCATCCCAGGATCAGGCATCCCTAAAGGGACTGTTGCATTTGAAGGGAATCCCAATATCATCTGGACTATGAATCGCGAAAAGGGGCGTATGATGCTTTTCGTTACCCAGTTGCTGCCCGGCTACGATGTAAAAGCACACAATCTTGCGGTTCGGTTTTTGTATGACGCTTGGAAGACGTTTGGCTAGTTGGCAAGCAGTATAAGGGTTCGAAATGTGCCTTCCGACGCACAGAGTGTCGGTAAGTACTTGGAGAGCGTGAGCCTGAGCCATAGCGACTCTACTACTAGTAGTAATAACCCTGCTAGTTGCAGATATCATACCGCTACTAGTAGTCGGGCCCCTGCATATACAACCCTATTTATATCTTTGAAGGAGCCGCAAAAATTCCAAGCAGCAACTGCACTACTTGGCATCGACGGCTAGGACATACAAATAGAAGTGCACTAGCGCAACTGATACAGAATACAATAGGCAAGCGTACTAAGGGACCAACAGATTGAATGTACTGATTGCTTACTACCGAATGGTAGAAGGATAATATCTCGACAACGATCTATCAATAAGATAATCACTTATTTGGAACATGGATAAGACTTATTGAAATCCTTGTCTTGTTCAAGTGTGTGGGAATCATATCTCCTGTTGGTTCGGTTCTGGGGGAAACTAGTAACAAGAGAACTCTTCCAATAATTCAATTTGGTACGAAGGGAGGAAAAGGAGGTTGCAGTAACGCGACCTACTTATCCCCTACGTAATCGCATCCCGTGCGATTACGTAACCCTAGTCTAGGTCACTTTGCCTATGTAGTGACCTGCCTTGGTCAATATATAATACACATATCCCTTATATATACTTCTAGCTAACTAGGTAGGTTATTCAACCTTATTTTTTTGGTACAATCCTATAAGGTGGGCATACAGTATTACTCCTTTACTGATCGGTTGGACCTATACCGGCGGCTGCAACATGGCTGTAACCTTAAATAAGTACTAGCCTTTGGTTAGATCCATTCAAAAAATCCCACTGCGTTTTTTGTAATCGTACCCCATACATTATAATCGCTTACTTGTTATTACAGTTGCATCGCATACAGTGAAATATTCCCAATTCTTACCCAGTTACTAACTGTACTAACTGGCACCTATTGTGAGAAGATCGGCTGTTATACAATAAAATAAATATGAATTCCTACTAGTTACGCTGTAGTAGTACACTAAAAATGGTGTAGCGGATTAAATACCAGCCACATTGGACTACAATAAGTTTAAATCATGCAAGTCTGTTTGGAATAAGGACACGATCTCTATATGTAAACTAGAATAGTAGTATGTACCCTACCTTACCCTACTGATACGGAGGGAGAAGAAGGGATGAACCAATCTACAAGGCTAGACGCAAGGGTAAAGCTCGGCTAGGCCGGGAGGTAGGACAGACTCTACTCTCTTAGGTCTGCCCTTGCAATTGAGCGGCTACAAAGGGCAGAGAATCGTAAAAGCTTGGAAGAAGGATGTGTGTTGCGTGTATATAGTAACTAATAGTAGACTAGGATCACGTAATCGTGTGGCGCACGATTACGGAGAGGATAAAAGTAGCCGCACAGGTACAGCCTCTTTTCCCTCCTTTCGTACCAAATTGAATCCATTGAAAAGAGATCTTGTGTTACCAGTATCCCCCAGAACCGAACCAACAAAGGACAAGCTTTAGTCTTGAATACAACCTCACAATTGAACGAGGGGCTCTTGCTTACCTAACTGTCTCTCAGACGGACTCGTCCATTACACAATCAATCAATCAACCAAGATAAAATCTGTACATTCGTATCTACAATCCGTTCGACAGTATCAGAAGTTATTGCATTCTTATTATTAAACTTCTGACACCTATTCTACTGTTACCAACATCATGATTGATTCCCTAGTCCGTCTAGTATACTTCCAAATGTCTTTCTTGGAAATTGCACGAGAAGGTACTAACTAGCATATCCTGCCATGTATTACGAATAGTGTTGGTTAGGTTCTGGGGGAAACTGGTAACAAGAGATCTCGTTCAATAATTCAATTTGGTATGAAGAGAGGAAAAAGAGGTTGCAGTAACGCGACCTACTATCCCTCTGTAATAAAACGTAGTGTGATTACGTAATTATAGTTTAGGTCTCTCTGCCTACGCACCGACTTGCCTAGGTCAATATATACACACACAGGCAGCTCTTAAAATGTCCTGAAACTCCTACTTGCTTCTTACTCCCTATCGACCCAACCTTCGAGATACAAGCCGTTCCAGTATTCGATTTAGTTGTACCTTTGTTATTGCATCGGCTGGGTTGTCGCTCCCGTTAATCCAACGGATCTCTGATATCTGTCAGAAGATCGGCTTTTACACAGTGTAATAATAGATATACTACCAGCCACAGTAGATTACTATACAGTGGACCCAGCCACAGTGGATTACTATACAGTGGACCCAGCTACAGTGGATTACTATACAGTAGACCCAGCTTACAGTGGATTACTGTAAGTCTAAATCATACGAGTCGGTTGACGAGTCTGTTTACGAGTCTACTTGGAATAAGGACACAGTTTCTGTATATAGACTAGAATAATGGGATATACCCTGCCTGACCCAACGAAGACAGGGGAGGAGCGGGCATCGATTCAATCAATCATTAGTATCCGATTGGGGTAATCTTACTAGTATAAATACCAGTACTTTAATACTAGTTACTAACGGAATTTAGCCTCTACCTAGATTTAATCAAAAACTATTTTAAAAGAGTACTAGAATCCGAACGGGCGTATACTTACTTTAGTAAGCTACTACTGGAACTATAATATTAGATTAACCTATATAAGAATATTGAGGACTGTATAACGATATCGTATATCGATGTCTTTTCTCGCCTACCCTACATTCTGCATCACGTATCACGTGATGCACAGCAACCACCCTATGTACATAGCTTCCCCAATTCCCACTCATCGTTCTCTTCCTTTTTTCTCCTCTCTAGTTCGAAAATTCTATAGTCTTTGTATATGCTGCCTTCCTGCTAGCCCGCATCGTGACAGACTGTACCCGGGAGGGGATATTACAGCTAGCCCAACGACTCTAGAATACAACCGAACCCCAACCTAAGCAAAAACTAAATACAAGAAAAGGGGAGGTACTAACAATAAATTTCTGCCTTCATTAATACCCATAGATTCTCTATTGGATTAAGGTCTAGCGAGAAAGGCGGCCAGATCATTAGGTTAATCCCTTCGTATTCCAATAGGCCTTGTATAATTCCAGCTGTATGGACTAGTGCATTATCTTACATAAAGATATCTGTAGGCCGTAAAAATGAGAATAGAAAGGAGTTATAGAGCTCGAAGATAATGAAACTATCGACTCGGCCGTTAAGAGGAATAAGATCCGTTCGTTCGTTATATCGGAAGGCAGCCCAAAACATCTGCTTTACGCCCTTTGTATAATGTTCGAAGATATCGTAAGCAGTAAGTTGATCTGCCGGCCGTACGAAGGTCCATGTTGGCCTTGCGCCGGCACTCCGTTTAACAATAGACTTTATCGCTCCAACCAACATTCTTCCAGTCTTGATTTCGATATCTATTTGCCCATCCAAGCCGGAGAGAGGTATACCGATCTGTTAGATGCGGGCGGCGCCGTTGGAGCCATTTTCGCCTACCCATTTCGCGTAAGATCATACGGAGGGCCCGTGCTTTGACTTTATGGTTTATAGCTTCGAGAAGATTGTTTGTTTTAATATGCGGATCTTAATGCGTAACGATTTCGTAAATCTGATCGCAATCCTCTTCAGAAAGAGACCTTGGGCGCCCGGAATGCGGTTGGGATATATATTCTTTTCGCTTTGCTTCAATTTGGTAAGTATAACGGATTGTTGAGAGCTTAACTTCTGGATGGGCTGCTTGGATCTGCCTAAATAAGTAACGAAGGGACCGTAGCTCGCAAATCCTTAATCGCATTTGCAGTAATAATTCTGTACCTCGAGGCATTGTTACAGTTGTTGTTATAGTTGGGCTTTAAGATAGTATATTGACTATATTTATTACGTTTGACGCGTATGTGAGTGATTGTTATGATACTAGCGAAATAGGTTAGGTTAGATTGACTAGGAATGTAGTACTTGAGGGTGGGCAAATACTTTTTGCTACTTACTGTAGATTAGCTACCAAACCGGATTGCACGGCGTCCGGTACCTCGATGTCCAGATGTAATTGGTGAGCATGAATCCTCCCCCTTGTGGGCACCTTGCTGGGGAGTTTTGCTAAAACATACATGTGACAATGGCATACCACCATCTCGCACCAGTTGGACATTCTCAACCGTACAAGATTCACGCCTTCCACAATGTCTCCCAGCGTAATACTTAAACTGGTCGCACGCGAAGGCAGGCTTGAAATCCAACCTATATGGGTGATTCTTATAATAATACGAATCTAGGTACTCGCATGCGTCCTCCTCACCGCCACAATTGATAGTAGGCTCGACGTTACAAGATCCAGAAATTGAAACGTAAAAAAGGTACCTGCGAATAGCACAGTCGAAGCCTAGTGGGCAGTCCTCTGTATACCATTCCTCTTGTGTATTTGAAGTCGACTGGGTATGCTCCCCATGAATTTCCTCTGTGCGATCGTTTTCGACTTTGATATTAAAAGCTGCTGGACCGCCTTGTAAACCGCCCGAGACTTTGGTCGAAATTTTCCAGCCTGTCGTTGTAGAGTCGGAATCTACAAGGGAGAACTTTGCGACGGCCGAGTTTCGACTAATGTCGGATGGATTGGTATTGGCGTTGTAGTCAGGACTACTAGTGCTGCCGAAGTCTGTAGCGATTACAGTAAAGTTATAGACAGTCGCTGCTGATAGCTTGAACCGTTGTTTGAAGTAAACCCATTCGCATGAAGCCCACTTCATGAAACAAGGAGATTCGGGTTGGCTGTACTCATACGTATGTGGTCCTTCATCGGTCGAATCAAAGATCAATTGGGTACTTCCGCTGCGGAGACCATTGAGGATTTCCTGAACCTTTCCGGGGTATTGTTCGCCGTAGACACCAGGCCAGTAAGTAAGGGCCACAAATGCGATAAGCGAAGCACCGAACATTATTCTAGGGGCCGCGCGGTATACAAGGAATTATGAACGGGAGGAAAATAAACAATAGATGAGTAAACGACGTGTTTATGAGTCTCGGGCGTTTTGGGACGTAATGATAAAAAGTCCAACAACGTATTCTGTACAATAACAGAGATGCTTCATATATATTGTTCCTTGCTGGAAGATGTAGCCTATATATAGATAATTCTCATTTACAAATAATCCCGAGGCCAATATCGCGCATAAATCTCCTAGTGCTGTATGTAAATGCAACCTGCCGTGAACGGTGGGTGTACACAGCCTCATCGCGTAATCTTTACCCCACAATGGGGCGTGGGGCTCGGTTCACGCTACTCCGATTGAGATCAGCAATGCGACGAAAGTGATCGCATCAGTTATTGGCTGGCTGCTTGAACTGGTTTGCAGCGTCTTTAATTCTTTAATGAATAGAACCTCTTCTGCCAGTTCTAAGAGTGCCCCTGCTAGTCTGCTCAGTTGTATCTCTAACCTTATTATGAATCCTTTTCAGGTTGCTCTAAATTAATGAAGACTCACGCGTCCTTGCCCCATCTGATCCAGGCAACGAACCCTCTGTCTGACTCATTTGGGGTGTCTCGTTCCGGACCACTAGGTCCAAGCTCCAGTCATGTGGTCGAGCGCACACATGACTTTAAAAATTCGTAATCCGTCCAGTACGGGGTGCAGGAAGCTGAAATGAAACGTACTACTGGCTAGCCTCCGTAATGGGCAATCGGCCTAACCCTCTGTCTGACTCATTTGGGGTGTCTCGTTCCGGACCACTAGGTTCAAGCTCCAGTCATGTGGTCGAGCGCACACATGACTTTAAATATTCGTAATCCGTCCAGTACGGGGTGCAGGAAGCTGAAATGAAACGTACTACTGGCTAGCCTCCGTAATGGGCAGTCGGCCTCGCCGATTCCGAAATCGGCCAGCGGGCGAATTCCGGCTGAGCAGGGTTCACGAACTGCCGCATAGCATACGCAAGGTACTCAGTACAGTATTGTGTAGGCTTCCTAGCTTATTAATTAGGGTGCACAGATACACAGAAACTGTCAGAAGATGTGCCCTACTATTGTGCTATTAGTGTAGTTGGCATTATTAATGGTACTGTCGAAAGTAAGAGATGAGGAAAGGGGTACTTATACGATACGATCTCCTCTGTTCTACTCTGGTAATCCGGGATAGACTAGTTCCTAACTACGGTAGCGGAATCAATTGGTTGAATTGAATAGATAAATAATAAGGTGGTAAGGAGCAAAGTAGGCTCCGTATAACAGTCTTACAAACTATAGTTTTAGTGATCAATTGAAGAAGTAATAATTCAGTGTTCAATTGGGCAAAAGGTGGTAATGAGGACAAGTGGTAATCTTGTGATTGACTTGCTTATTCCTTTCTGATTTCAGGAGAGACCAGCGGGTTATTCATAATAGTCTGACTACAATCGTACAGGCTCATATTCTTGTTCTATTTGTGACGTGGGAATCTGCTCCGTATCCTACAACAGCTTCTAAGTCGTTAGTTGATGTATCTTTACAGACCGTAATCTAATTCATTGTTATTGTTCTGGTACGATATGTTATTCGTTGACCTCGTTGACCGAGATGGCTGATAGGTTGACCGAAGTGTAGGTAGCGTAATAGTTGTGTAATATTCATCCACTGTACGACTTCAGAAATAATATCACCACAGTATAATCAGTATGACTTCGCACTCAATATATTGTGTGCAGCCGATCTTCTTACAGATGCCTTGTTACGGACTGACCCCAGAAGGGCATAATCAGCGGCCATGCTACTAGCCGTTGCGCCATGCGGCGCCCCCTTATTGCATCTAGCAAAAGGGTACGTATTGACAAAGCTGACACTTTATCAATTAGCCACGCTTATAAAGGCCGTTGCTGCTCTTCTTAACGATTGTACTTGGGCAAAGCCTAAGACTATAACATGCCTAGTTATTACGCTGCAAGCAGCTGCTAGATTATAGCAAAGTAACTACGGAATAAAACTCTCCCAAACTTTGGTTGTGTGTCGCATGGCATATAATATCCGTAATTCGTACGTAGTTGTATAAATTCGAAACTGAACTTCATGCAATTGTCCATATTTATCACCTCGCAGCAGCTAATGTCGGATCATTCGTTCATTATTGCAAGTACAGCGTTTGGTGAGGTGTGGAGTGGCTTATCGAGAGTGGGCTATGTTTAAGTGGGGGGATCTCATGATCGTAATCTACGAAGTGCCGTTGTTCAAGGGCCAATGCTGGGGAACGTCCGGGGCGCATAATCACAGGTGGGGATGACTGGATGAATGCCCATGCCGAAAAGCAACAGCTAGTAGTTTGAGGCTGTACCCAAATCTCGTTTCCTGTACTTCGTAACATAATACCGGTAGCAGATCTCGCTGCAAAGCTCCCACCGCACCTAGGTCAGGGGCCGATTTTGGAATAGAAAACGCATAGAACGAGGCGTTATGATTGTCTTTCAGGAATCAAGGAGAATACGAGGATGGTCCTTATGGAGCAGTTTGTACTCTCCCCGAAGTCAATTCTACGTTACGCGCACAAGACTGAGATGGCGAGGTGTCGAGCTGGCAAGCATAGAGGAGACATAGTGTTGGGAGTCCGTCTGGATGGTGTTGTGGTTAGATGAAGGAGTTGTAGGATAGATTTCTGGACCCTGGTCGCCATGACGTCATGGGAACCATGATTGCCCCGAAACCCATGCCAAGGGTGGATCCGTAATAATTGAAGGATTCGACCAGCGTATCACAAGTCATGCCCCACTATTAAGTAATTAGTATTGTTGGCTGTACGAGATAAGAGATGTGGAAAGGGTTACTTTTCGATCTCCTCTGGACTACTCTGGTAGTCAGTAAGAGGTAGTCGCTAAACTAGGGTAGTAGACTCAATGGGGATAATTTGGTTAAGTAAATAAGAAGGTAGCAAGGAGGGAAAAGAGGCAGCGCCTGTGCGGCCACTTTTATCCTCTCCGTAATCATGCGCCACACGATTATGTGATCCTAGTCTATTATTGGTCACTATATACACATGACACACAGAACCGTTGCTTGGGCAGCGCCCAAGTGAATATACGGTGTATAACCCCTTACAGCCGAGCTCACTAAGGAGTTCCATCAATTGACGTGCGAGCTGAAGTATTTTTAGAACCTGAACGACTAATTACTTTTGCGCATTATGCCGGTCATTCAATACTACTCCTCGGGTCTCTTCTCGATGGTGCAGTAGTGCATACGAGGATCGAAAAGGCACGAGCTTAGGAAGAGTTTGCAACAGTAGATTAATTAGGGCTTGAACCAGTAACAGCCCTACGGGGAGAATGCCTCCATATTGTTGTTATATCGCTGGTAGACAACGTAGAGGGATGCTACCGGAAATTGCGCAGCGTATTTGCAATGGGCGCACGATGTACAGGGTAGCAGCGGGTACATATAGTCACTACAGACAAGACTTTCCAAAACAATTAGCAAAACAATTCCGACGTAATTTTCTGGGGCGCCGGATAGAGTCCTCCATATCCACCCAGGCATTAGTTGGATCATACATCTCTAAAACGGGCGGCCGGAAGTGGTTAACTCCGCAGTAATCTTATTGTCACGATGCTGACTAGCAGGAAGGCAGTATGTGCAAAGACTATAGAATTTTCGAACTAAGGAAGAAGAAAAGAGAAAGAAAACAGTGAGTGCGGAGAGGAAGGGGCCATATACATAGGTGGTCCGCGCATCACGTGATGAAGAGTGTAGGGTAGGCCAGAAGAAGAGTACGATATACGATATCGTCACACTTATAAGTAAAAACTACCTAAACCCAGTATGCTCCGACGAGGAGCAATAGAGCAGAAGACTGTCAATCTAAAAGACCTGTATTACGGATCGGATCATTTTAAATTCCGTAGCTTTGCTATTTCCTCTTTCGGTCGTTTCATTTATTATAAAGGTAGGAGCATTCGCTGTTGCGCCTTGCTTTTATTGTACCAACGGGACGGAGCTGATGCCAACTGACAATATATACATGCACGGATATGTAGGAATCGGACATAATCTGTTCTATTGCATTAGCTGCGCGAAGAAGACTAACTGTCCGGGGTCGTAATACAAGTCCGTTAATTGGCTTCGTTGGACGAATCTGGATGAGACTTGTTCCCTGACGGATTGTAATAAATTATTAGCAAGAGTGAAGGGATAGCAAGGAGGCAGTTGATTCTCTACGGTCAGCTCCAATAATGAGCGGGACGGTACTATTGCTTTACGGACAACTATCGGGCGTCCGTACGCAGACAAGTAGCTCCCAGGTCTGACGGTTGTTGCAACAAGTAACCGACTGCTGCTCCCGCTAGGTAGGGATACATAAATAGAGCTAAGGACTTGCTAGGTCAGATGCATTCTGGCTTCAACAGCTGAAATGTAAACAACTATACAGAAAACTCGTCAGCCTAGTCTATAGTAATACTGTAAGGCGCGCCACAGGCGTGTAGGCCTTATAAGCGAATGTGAGGTGCAGTACCCGCACTAAGTGCGGATACTGGCGGATCTTTTGACAGTTTGGCCATTTGGTCGAACGGTTAACTGGTCTATTGTCCATATAGGCACACCTCCCCATATGTGTTACAAATACGGCAGACCAATTACGGAATGTCCGGGCGGAGGGATTTCTGAGCCTTTGTAAAACGGTCATACTGTAACGATATCGTATATCGTACTCTTTTTCTGGCCTACCCTACACTCTGCATCACGTACCACGTGATGCACGGACCACCCTATATATAGCCTCTCCCTTCCCCGCACTTATTGTTTTCTCTTTTCTTCCTCCTTAGTTCGAAAATTCTACAGTATTTGCACATACTGCCTTCCTGCTAGTCCGCATCGTAACACATACGTCCCCTGTATCTTGTCCAAGACAATATCTAGTACCACTCTCTAGTTGTCTTCTTCTTTTGCAGCGCAATTGCCCCTGGTTCAGTCTCCCAGCCTGATACTAACGCGAACGTGAGACCCCTATTCTAGGCGGCGTAGTGTTGAGAACTGTAAGCGAACTGTATATGTTCTGTAAAGCGTCCAAGACTTTGCCGGGGCGTACCAGTCTTACTAGTCCACGCGATTGCAGCAGCCCTAGAGCAATAGCCCCTTGCCATCAACGGCCACTTCCGAACCAGGGAGGCGGGGGGGTTGGTGGGGGAAGTCTGAGCGAATCATACTAGTAATAATTGTACTTGTTTTGCCTTTTGGTTATTGTTCCCTCAGAGCTTCTTCAACTGGAAAGTAGCCACACGAGGATTGAGTTTTGCTATTGTAAAGAGTGCACTATTGTCTTACCGATTTGAATATACTACAGTAAGCCCATGTCCTTGTCGCTAACAGATCAAAGAAGATACCCGCGAGGTGATTGTTAATGGATGACTACGGAGGTTGAGAGTGACTGCTTTATCCAGAAGGACATCACTTCGTATACGACGAGCTTCCAGCCCTTTGTTGCAGCCAGTAAACGAGACCCAACAAGCGAGCCAGGTCAGTCAATAGTAGTATTGTGAGACACGCATTAGAGCTTTGCGGTTACAATAGACATCTGGTTTGCGAGAAACGTTTTGCCCAGCAACAATATTCGTTTATACCCAAGTTCTCCTAAGGCCGAAAATAAGCCTCTAATAACATTGTCCAATATCGTTCCTAGTCCACTGCAGGGGCTCGTCTACTGTGGGGCTTCACCCCTCGCCGCTATTGTATCTATGGTCCGCAGTGTGTATGTATGTTAGCAGCCATTTAACCTGTTAATTTTATCCATGAGCTTTAGAAACCACCAGCATACAATTATAGACGATGTTCTATATACATACTGCAGCAGACAACGCAACATTATTTTCAGCAGAAAAAAAGCCCTTTTCCTCACTAAGTGGCTCGGCCTTCTATGGTCTACAGTTCAACCAACAGGAGTTAAGACTAATAAATGTAGCAAAGGCCAGCAGTATAACAATAAGAAATAGTAATAAGATCTCTAGCGTACTGGCTAGGCGTTCTATCTAGCCACCCTAATAGCAAATAAGAGAAAGGTCAGGCAGAGGCACAAGGGAATATAGAGCGAATCAGAGGCTATAGAAGTCATGCTTGTGTAAGAGTCATGCCGGCTTAGCAATTGCCTATCTTATTTTCAGTCTACGACTTCTGCTTAGACGCTACCCCCGACTTGCACCGCGTCTCTGCCGCAGAATGGACCAGTTAAAGTCGGTAACTTCGTTTACCTGTTTCTCCCGCGCATGCTTATCAGAATGTGCATAGAAGTGCCTGTAACTTTAACGGCACATTGTTACGCTTTCGAACCTCTGTGCGTACTGTGGAGAAGTACGGACGCTCTGCAAGAGCAAACCGGTCTGTTGGTGGCCGATTGTCGTTATTGCTCTTGCACAGCTACTAGGCCAGAGTAGAGAGTCGTTAAGTGCTATTTGTTGTCCGATAGTTAGCCTCTCCTTCCCATGCTGACCTGCCATGTGTCATAAAGTATCCGGTTTTCCAGACTAGAAAGGCAGTTAACGATTAGTGCGCATCGCTCTGTAATCCTGCACTTGGATATTAGGGTAGAACATATTCGTAGAGCATAGAACACGAATGCTCAGCGGAGGGCCGATCAATCCCTGCATATATTACTATATTGCTGACGTCTGCTGCTCTGACAACAGAGACAGAATGCTATGTCGTTTGCGCTGGTGGACGTTGTATATTTGTAAGGCGCGCTACAGGCGTGTAGGCCTTATAAGCGAATGTGAGGTGCAGTACCCGCACTAAGTGCGGATACTGGCGGATCTTTTGACAGTTTGGCCATTTGGTCGAACGGTTAACTGGTCTATTGTCCATATGGGCACACCTCCCCATATGTGTTACAATATTAGTTACTGGATATTTAAAAATACATAAAGGTTGTAATCTACCGTATCCGTTACGTTATTGAAGCTTCATTTAGCACTTTGTTCACCCGATACGCCAACAGAATGTTCGTTGTTAATATAAACGTTAGATTCCAAGTACCATTAGATACTGAGGCAATAGAACCGCAAAAGCGAAGTCCAAGGCAAAGGCTACTAAATTACCTAAACATCCGTTCAATCCCCCCTCTAGGGATAGCTATTTCGTCGTTTTCTCTACAAGCAGCGCTACAACAACGACTAGTAGTACAGAGTCTGCAGAAGCTTTAAATATAGACGTGCTGCGCGTTCTAGGAGAGCATATATCGAACCTATCTGGTATAACAGCCCAGAGCAGGGAGGGTAATTTAACTACTTATATTACTCCTCCCTCCGTTTAAGCTAGAAAGACAGATCAGCTAATATTCTTTACAGATAACAACATTAGTACTATAGATCTTCTAGAGAAAGCAGTAGAAGTATATAGGGACGAACCTTCTACAAAACGAGGAAATTTCTTACCTTAAGGAAGCTCTTTAATGTCTTTAGCAATACGTACACTACACCTAGCTATCTGTAGGGAGGTACTTTAAGGATCCCTTATCGCCAAGGCCATATGGCACGGGTAATCTATTATACATTACAGCTCCAAACTATACCGACTTCGATACCTTATCCGGAGAATAGGAAGCCCTACGTATTATTGCCGAAGAATTAATTAATGGGAAGCTGCATTGTATAATGCATAAGGTAGGGAATAGATACGATAAAGTAATTCATTACGACTGACGGCTGGAGTACGGGATATTATACATCAGTACTAATACGTATTGTTGGATAATATCGAGAACGAAGAAAGACATATAACGCTAGCATATTCTCGTAGGTAATACCCGTACTTACCGGTAGGAAACCCTTAGTACCTATACTATAATCCCAGGCAAATACAGGTACAATACGGCGTATAATCCGAGCGCGCGCATCCGTCCCATAGTACCTAGTACCTTGCTATTTTATAGCTTGTCGTAATTACCGAGCCTCCACACTCCGCCTCCAAAATGACTTCTAATTAAACCTACTTACTATACAATATGCCATTAGTATATATATATCTAGCCTACATCTGCAGGTTTATATGCAATTTCTACAATTCCTAGTACCTTCTTCGACTAACTTTATTATTATACTTGGCTTCGTTTTCCTCATTTGTCTCATCGGGCCCCTAGTTACCTAGGGCAGACATTCCTATAGTAGCGGTTATAAGACGGAGTTTAATAAGGAGGCTTCTATTTCCTTTGTAGGTTTAAGACCTAAGGACCTAAATAACTCTTGCAATTTGGATGCGCAAGAGGTGGGGGTAGTGGAAGTATATCGCACGGACCAGGGAATCAATCAAGGCTGTTAGTAACAGCAATAAGGGGTGCCAGTTAGTAACTAGGCAAAAGTGCACAATTGGTAGTACCGAATTATACAAATAAATGCGATTATTCTTCTACCTAAAGTGCAAGGGAAGTACGGCTATTTATGCCTACAGAGTAGTACCGTATAGGTCCAGATTGTAGCTGCGCAGTTACACTATAGTTTGATCGCCCGTTTGGTCGTACAATAGTTTAATTGCCCATTTGGTCGCACAATAGTTTGATTGCCCATTTGGTCGCACAATGGTTTGATTGCCGTTTCGGTCGCACAATAGTTTGATTGCCCGCAGTAGTACTGTAGGCTAGCAATAGCTAGTAGCGACTGGGAGAGCGGCAATTGTTATTCCGATCAATTGGCTCCTGTAGTCGACTGGCTACTACGTATACAAGTTGTATTATAGTAGTAAGTTAGCCGGCAGTAGTACTGCCGTTAGTCGTTCCGAGTAGTAGTTCGGAGAAGTAGTATATTGTATACTATTGGTCAACTCAATATACTTACTAATACTTACAGTATAGTATAGTATCTTTACTAGTAGTAGTACTACTAGTAACAATAGGATAGTATCCTATTTGGGTAGTCTTACTAGTATAAATACCAGTATTTTAACACCCCCTCTATTTAGCTAGTATGACTACTGCTAAATAGGGATCCCTTGGAGACCTAGTAGGCCAAGGTAGCGTTGGAAGAGATCAGCGGTAAGGGCCTTAGTAAGGCCATCGGCAGGCATAGACTTAGTGTTCAGGTAACTGATTTTGGCTAGTCCGTTTGCTGCTTCTTACCGAATATACCGGAACTTTAGCAGTATATGCTTTGTTCGGTTATGCTGATTGGGATTATTAGCGTTAGAGATAGATCCATTATTGTCGTACAAAAGTAGGATAGGCTTTTTAAGACCCTTGCCTATTTCTGTAAATAAACCATCTAGCCATTTGAGTTCCCGAATAGCTTCCAGTAGGGCATCCGATTCTGCCTCTACGGTAGAAAGAGCAATAGTATTGCCCCTTTTTGATTTCCAGTAGATTAGTCCACCTACTAGGGTAAAGAGGTACATATAGGTAGACTTAGAGGAGTCTAAGTTACCTGCAAAGTTGCTATCGGAAAATCCGAGTAGATTGGATACTGTAGGCTTAGACTAGTAGTAGATAGCTAGGTCTATAGTTCCTTTTAGATATTGAAGAAGGTTCTTGCTAGCTGATAGCTATAGGCTAGTAGCCTGGTGTATATACCGAGATAGCTATTGGATTGCAAAGGCTATATCTGGTCGGGTCAATAGCATAAGGTATATTAAAGTCCCTACTATTTGTTGGTATACCAGTTGGTCGGTTGCGGACAAGGGAGTAAGGGGCGTTATAGTAGCCTGCTTAAGTACTCCTGGCTGTAGTGGTATTACTACTGCCTTGGCCTCCTTTAACCTAAATCGGGATAGGGCTTCCTTAATATACCCTTTTTGACTAAGAGTAATACCCTTAGTTGTTCGACTGATCTGTACGCCTAGGAAGAAGGCGGCCTATCCGTAGTCTTTAATTGGGTAGACCTTGTATAGTTGTTGTTTCAACCTGTTAATATATGCAAGGTTTGGTCCAATAAGTAGGCAGTCGTTAACGTAGCTAACTATATAAGTACTAGTAGTACTATTATAGTAGATAGCCGGATTACATACCAAAGGGCTGTATTCGTATTGTTATAGCAGTTTGGTAAGTGCCTCCTGCTACTCTCTAGGTCCTTGTTTTAGGCCGTAGAGTGCCTTTTTCAAAAGGATACCTTGTTTGACTGCTGGGTTATAGCCTAGTTTAGCTAGTAGCTTAGCTAAATTATTAGTCTTATTAAGACTAATAAATACTTCCAGTCCCTTAGGAATTTCAAGGTAATTGACTTCGGGTAGCTTACTGTTTAGGAAAGCACCAATAAAGTCGATCTGTTCGACGTACTAGTTATTCTGGGCAGCTAGGGCTAGTAGTGTCCTCTAAGTAGGTAGAATACTAGTAGTTGCAAAAGTCTTAATATAATCGAGGCCTTTAATTTGCATAAATCCCTTAGCTACTAGTCGTGCCTTAAATTTAATAGGGTTATTCTGCTAATCCTTTTTGACTTGTAGTATAAGTCGGCTTTTCAGAAGTTGTCTCCTAGTTGATATTTCTTAAAGGGGGATAAAATAAAATACCCCTGCCTGGATAAGCTGCTGGAATTCCGAGAATATAGCACTTATCCACTGGTCTTTGTTGTCTGACTTAAGTACCTGTTTCTAGCTAGTAGGCTTGCTACTATCTAGTAGTTACTTTGCCTTAGCTTAGTAGCATAGGTCCTGGATCCAATATGCTAAGTTGAGATCTATTGGGTTAGGGTTGTCTTTTGGTTCTGGTACATCTAGAAGAGAGGTATCTAGTAGATCCTCTATTGGTTAGGCCAGGACCCCCTCTGTTGCGCTAGTCCTAGTAGGACTAGTTGGTCCGTTGGCTCCTTGTAACCTACTGGTCCTAGTAGGACTAGTAGGTCTACTAGCCCTAGTGGGGCTAGTAGGTCCGTTGGTTCCTTGCAACCTACTGGTCCTAGTAGGACTAGTAGGTCTACTAGCCCTAGTAGGGCTAGTAGGTCCGTTGGCCCCCTCTGTCTCTCTAGGTATTAGGGGACTAGAGGTATTTTGCAAGATATAGTCTTCTATTTTAATTTCCCCCTCTAACTTTAGTCCTTGGAGACTAGGACTTAGTAGTTGTTGAAGTCCTTGGGAGATAGGGCCGATACCTTCTAGGACTTTTAGGAAGGTAGTTTTTGTAACTGCCCTTCTGGAAGGTATGTATACAAGGTATGTTTTTGAACCTAGCGTTACTAGTAGCCTTACTAGTTCTGTGCGTTGTACCAATTTGGCACTTTAAATCCGTTTCTGGTAAGGGATCAGGACTTCGCAGTAGGTACCAATAGCCTTATAGGCTGTAAGGTTTGGTAGCGTTTTTAGCCCTTGTAACTCCTGCTTAAGCAATTTGTAGGGGCTTAGATCCCTATTGGTAATTGCAGTATAGTTAACTAAGTTAACTATAGTAGGAAGTATAGTAGACCAGAGGAATACTGGGAGGCCAGCCTAGATTATGGTTGCTTGTAGCCGGTCCAGAATAACTCGTATAGACCGTTCGGTAAGTCTATTTTATTCAGGGGTATACGGGCAAGACGTATCGAATAGTATTCCTTTGGTACCCAACCAGTCCTAAAGCAGTATGTTAATTTCAGGTCCTCTATTATAAAATAGCCTTTTTGGGTAACGGCTATAGTATGTTTTTAGGCTTTAAAAGAATTTCTTTATAGCCTGGAGAATTATTAGTCCTTCCTTATTGGGTAGGATATATACCTAACGGAATCGGGATTTGCAATCGATAAGGATTAGTCCAGTGGACTTTCGATCGTAGGATATAGGTTTAATCCTAAATGTATCCCCTTCGATTAAGTTAAGTGTATAGTCTGGATCCTTGATTGGATCCCTTAACTGGCGTTTAGTAGATTTTGCCCGTATACAGGTAAGGTATTGAAAATCGGTAACCATAATAGATAAAAAGTTAGGTAACCTACTAGTAATCTTACTAGTCTTTTTTAATAATAGCAGACTAATATGTCCTAGTCTAATATGCCAGATGCCTGCTTATTGTAGTAGTCTTTGGTAAGACTGGTTGCTGAATTCCATACTAGTAGTCGGAATAGCTTGTTCCTTAGTACTAGCAGTAGGGACTGCTGGTAGGTCTGTTGCCTCTATAAGGATCGGGTCCTCTATAGGGTCTTTGTATAGGGTAGCCTTAGTAAGGTCCCTTGGGTTAGCCGAACTAGTAGTTGGGCTAGGACCTGGTCCTGGTCTAGGTCCCGGTCTTGGTACTGGACTAGGTACCGACCTAGGCACCGATCTAGGTGCTGACCTAGGCACCGATCTAGGTGCCGACCTAGGCACCGATTTAGGTACTGTTAAAATTACTGGTATTTATACTAGTAAGACTACCCAAATAGGATACTATCCTATGTGTTGCCATTTGCAACACCGGGCAGCAGTACTACTGCTTGCCCATATACTACCACTGTACTGCACGTACAGGTAGTATATCGAGTTGACGAATTGCACTTGCTATGCAAATTCTCCTCGCTCCGACTTGGTACAATTGATGGCAGTACTACTGCCCAGCCAATTTACTACTGTCGCACGTTACGTGCAAAGTGGTACTTGGTCGACCAAGCAAGATCATTGATCGGGCCGTCAATTGACGCGCTCCCAACTACTACTAGTAGTTGCCTGCCAACAGTACTACTGTTGCGCGGGAGGACCCACCCAACTGCAACTAGCAGTTGCTTGCCAGCAGTACTACTACTGGCCCACTCGAATACTGCAGTACTACTGCTGTACTGTCGCGACCGAACCCTAATACTGATCAACCCTGCTAGTTGCAACCAACTTGCAGTATGACTCAACCAGAGTATTTGGAGCTGCATTATTAAATGCAAGCAGATTGTTTGGAGATGCATTGTATGGAATCAGACAGAATTCCAACACGTGCACATTGCACTAATTGAGGTACTACCTCTCAGGTATAAAATGGTCCTCCCTTTCCTACACTCTTAGATAGTTAGGTACACAACATACGCACGCGCGCAAGCAAGCACAAGAAACACAACAGTCTTTCTTTTCTGAATTGTCCCTTGGCACTACTATTTGACTTGTTCAAATCTGTATTTCCTGCCCAGTTACTAACTGGTGCACTTCCTGCTGTTACTAACAGCATCGATTGATATCCATTTTGGATAGTCCGTGCAACTGAACTTCCACTATGCACCCTTCCTATTTTACCCCTTTATTCCAAGAGGTATTTCCCCTTTCATTTTAAGAGGTTATGAGCCCGGAAGGACTACACCAAAATCCTCCGGAACAATCGACCCAGCTGCCAATACAACAAGTACTACTTGTTGTACTTCCTGACGTACTTCTGCTGTAAGTACTACTTACGGCAATTCCAGGAAATCAATTCAACTGCAGCATCCAGCTGCCAATACAACAAGTACTACTTGTTGCAACTACTAGTACTACTAGTATAAAGGTAAACCGAAAATCTAGTTACTAACTAGATTGTGTCTGTATTTTTATAATGGATTCCACCAAGGAAGGTCAGGCCACCAAAACACCCATTATGTCGGAACTTGAAGCAATTATTTAAAGGCAACAAATGCAGTATGATGATCTTTCCAATCGGTTCAACCAACTTACGGACCAATTAAACAACACTATTATACCAATCCAAAAACGTCTCGACAAAATGGAGCCTGAACATACACCTATCCAAGGAATCCCAACACACAGTAGTGGTACTACTACTACTGAAATAACTGATCTTAGCTCCAACATGGAGCTATCCAAGAAGGCATTCTTATTTCCAGAGTATGCTAAGCTCAAAGACACCAAGAACTTTGACTTATGGGAACAATTACTTTCCATCCAACTTGGTTCCCTTTGCCTGGAAGGATTTCTGAAAAACCCATCAATTGCTATTGGTTACTCACATTACAATCAATGCTCCCTGCTTATGCTACTTCGGGATAGCTGTTCTAAGGGCCCACGAGCATTAATTGCATGGATTTACAACCCAACCGATACCTATCTGTTGCTAAAACAACAGTACTCAAAGGGCCAGGCAGCCCAACGCTGCAATCTCTACGATTCCTACTACAACCTTACACTTAAAGGGTACAAAGGAACACTTAAGGCGTTTAATTCGGAATTCAACAGCTGCCTCACTCGACTTTAACTCACTGGAGTAAGTATCGACCCACTGGATTAGGTAAATCGATACCTTACAACTGTTGGTCCTGTTTTCTCACAATGGGCTGCAATACAACGCAACAATCTCCAAACCAATGCCGTCTTAGGGATTAATACAGCATCCCTTAACCTGCAATATCTTTAGACCAACTTACTGGAAGAACATCAAAATCCTAATAGTCCCAGTTTCCAAGCATTCAGTCACAGGATAATACAACTATCCAAAACACCAGATACTAGGTCTACTAGACCTAGTCGACCCAACCAACCCAATCGACCCAACCGACCCAAACGATACAATCGAACCAAAAACCACATACCAGCTAAGGGTACTACTAGTTTCCTGACTGGTAACTACAGCCTATCAACTGGCTGTATAGGGTTACCTGATTCCTGTTAGGAATCAGATACCGACTCTAATTCCGAACAAGAATTAGTACTGTTACCCGATTTGGGTAATATTGGTATAACATATCGTGTTAATAACAACGATACGTACCGAATGGGCCTACTTTACGATACTGGCTCAACCTGTTATTTGGTTAACAACCGGCTTAAGTTTACGACTTTCCGACCCATTGCAAAATCCCAAGCAAAACTAATTACAACAGGAGGTAGTCCAATTTATTCTAAAGGTATTGGCTGTGCTGAATTTACTGTACTAATTCGTACCAATCCATCTATCTACGGTACTCTTGTTTTACAAGAAGCACTATACATTCCGAAACTGGAGGTCAGTATTGTTAGTGGAATTCGCCACTATGCATCTGGAGGAACACTCATTAAGGAACATCTGTATAACTCAAATCGACAGTTATGCGGACTCCTCAACTTCCAGAAACATGGCTTCTTCCTACAACAGCAAGGTCAACAAACGCCCTATCTGACGAAATCAGATACTTCCCACTCTAGCTACTACAGTAGCTACGGAATTACAGTCGAAATTCCCTCCCAACCCCCCCCCTGGGCTACCGAAGCAGAGGATCGGTCGGCACCTTCAACGGTGCCTCGGTCGGCACCTTCAACGGTGCCTCGGTCGGCACCTTCACCGGTGCCTCGGTCGGCACCT
Source organism: Drechmeria coniospora (assembly GCF_001625195.1). NCBI lineage: Eukaryota > Fungi > Ascomycota > Sordariomycetes > Hypocreales > Ophiocordycipitaceae > Drechmeria > Drechmeria coniospora. Next base: position 10,088,468 of record NC_054390.1, on the reverse strand, counting down.
TCAACGGTGCCTCGGTCGGCACCTTCACCGGTGCCTCGGTCGGCACCTTTAACGGTGCCTCGGTCGGCACCTTTACCGGTGCCTCGGTCGGCACCTTCACCGGTGCCTCGGTCGGCACCTTCAACGGTGCCTCGGTCGGCACCTTCCACAGTGCCTCGGTCGGTACCCAGTTCGGTACCTAGCCCAACTGTCAGTTCGGCTACATCAAGGGGCCTTACTAAGGCTACCCTGTTTAAAGACCCTATAGAAGACCCAATCCCTATAGAGGCAACAGACTAACCAGTAGTTCCAACTGCTAGTCTTGGGGAACAAGTTCTTCCAACTACTTATTCGGAATCCAACAACCAGTCTTACCAAAGACTATTGCAACAAGCGGGCATTTGGCACATTCGACTGGGGTATATTAGTCTCCCACTCTTGAAAAAGACCAGTAGTATTACTACTGGGCTGCCTGACTTTTCGTCTATTTAGGCTGCCGATTTCCAATGCCTTGCCTGTATTCAGGCCAAATCCACTAGACGATAGTCTAGGGATCCTATCGACGATCCAGACTACGTTCTTGATTCAATTGCAGGTGATACATTTGGGATTCGACCAGTATCCTATAATCGTAAGTCTGTGGGTCTTATACTAATTGATCGAAAATCCCGCTTCCGTTGGGTATTAATCTTACCCAACAAGGAGGGATCAACTGTTCTCCAGGCTATTCGGAATCTCTTCAAAAGCCTTAAACGACAGTATAACTGTTACCCAAAACAGTTATTTTTCGACAAGGGTACCGAAATCAATACATTGCTCCAGACTTAGTTGGGTAAGAAAGGAATTCTATTCAATACATCTTGCCCGTATACGCCCGAACAGAACGGACTTACCGAACGGTCTATACGAGTTATCCTAGACCAACTACGTGCAACAATAATCTAGGTAGGCCTTCCACTTTTCCTCTGGTCTGCCGTTCTTCCTGCTATAGTTAATCTTGTTAACTATACTGCAATTTCGAACCGGGATTTGAGTCCCTACCAATTACTGAAGCAGGAATTACAGGGACTGAAAATGCTACTAAATCTTACGGCCTATAAGGCTATTGGTGCATATTGCGAAGTCCTAATTCCTTATTAGAAACGGATTCAAAGTGCCAAACTAGCATCCCGAACAGAACTAGCAAGGCTACTAGCCACGCTAGGTTCAAAAACATACCTTGTGTATGTACCTTTTAGGAGGTCGGTTACAAAAACTACCTTCCTAAAAATCCTAGAAGGTATTGGCCCTATCTCCCAAGGGCTTCCCCGACTACTAAGTCCCAGTGTTAAAGGACTAGAGTCAGAGGGGGAAATTGAGATAGTAGATTCAATTACTACTATCTCGCAAAGCAACTCCAGTCCCCTAACACCTAGGGAGACAGAGGGGGCTACTGGTCCTACTAGGACCAGTAGACCGACTAGTCCTACTAGGACTAGCAGGTTGCAACTGGCCAACGGACCGACTAGTCCTACTAGGACTAGTACTACAGAGGGGGTCCTAGCCCAACCAACAGAGGATCTACCAGATACCTCTCTTCCAGATGAACCTGAATTAGAAGACAATTCTAATTCAGTAGATTTCAACCTAGCATACTGGATTAAGAACCTATGCTACCAAGCTAAGGCAAAGCAACTACTAGTTAGTAGCGAGCCTACTAGCTGGAAGCAGGTACTTAAATCAGACAACAAAGACCAATAGATAAGTGCTATATTCTCTGAATTTCAGCAACTTATCCTGGCAGGGGTATTCCATTTTATCCTACTTCAAGAAATACCAACTAGTAGACGACTCCTCAAAAGCCGTCTTGTCCTACGAGTCAAAAAGGACCAGCAAAACAATCCCATTAAATTCAAGGCACGTTTAGTAGCCAAAGGATTTATGCAGATTGAAGGTCTTGACTACCTAGAGACCTTTGCAGCTACAAGCATTCCACCTACCTGAAGGATACTACTAGCTCTTACTGCCTAGAACAATTGGTACATTGAATAAATCGACTTCATTGGTGCTTTCCTCAACAGCAAGCTACCTAAAGTTAATTTCCTTGAAATGCCTAATGGACTGGAAGTATTTATTAGTCTCAACAAGACTAATAATATAGGTAAGCAACTAGCCAAGCTAGGCTACAACCCAGCAGTTAAATAAGGCATTCTTTTGAAGAAAGCACTCTATGGTCTTAAACAAGGACCTAGAGAGTAGTAAGATGCACTTTCCAAACTGCTCTATCAATACGGATATCGACCTCTTGTATCCGATCCAGCTGTCTACTATAATGGTACTGCCAGTACCTATATAGTTAGCTATGTTAACGACTGTTTGCTTATTGGGCCGAACCTTGTGTACATCAATAAGTTAAAACAAAAACTACATAAGGTTTACCCAATTAAAGATTGCGGGCAGGCTGCGTTCTTCTTAGGCGTACAGATCAGCCGAACGACTAAGGGTATTACCCTTAGTTAAAAGGGGTATATCGAAGAAGCACTATTGCGATTTGGGCTAGAGGGGGCTAAGGCGGTAGCAATACCATTACAGCTAGGTATACTCAAACAAGCTATAACAACACCTCTTCCTCCCTTACCTGCAACCGATTAATTGGTATACCAACAGATAGTTGGGACCCTAATGTACCTAATGCTATTGACCCGACCAGACATAGCCTTTGCAATCCAATAGCTATCTCGGTATATACATTAGGCTACTAGTCTCCAACTATTAACCGGTAAGAACCTTCTTCGATATCTGAAAGGAACCATAGACCTAGCTGTTTGCTATTGGTCTAAGTCCCCAGTACCTAGCCTGTCTGGATTTTCAGACAGCGACTTTGCAGGTAACTTAGATTCCTCTAAGTCTACCTATGGGTACCTCTTTACCCTAGCAGGTGGACCAATCTGCTGGAAGTCAAAAAGGGCAAGTACAATTGCTCTTTTAACTGTAGAGGCAGAATCCGATGCCCTACTGGAAGTAATTCGGGAACTTAAATGGCTGGATGGTCTGTTTACAGAAATGGGTAAAAGTCTTCAAAAACCCATTCCACTTCTGTGTGATAACAATGGATCCATCTCCAATGCCAACAACCCAAATCAGCACTCTCGTACCAAACACACCTTACTGAAGTTTCGGTACATTCGGCAAGAAGCAACAAGCGGCTTGGCTAAAATCAGCTATCTCGATACTAAGTCAATGCCTGCCGACGGTCTTACTAAGGCCCTTACTGCTGATCTCTTCCAACGATACCTTGGCCTACTAGGTCTTCAAAGGATTCCTATTTAGCAGTATCCTTACTAGCTAAATAGAGGGGGTGTTAAAATTACTGGTATTTATACTAGTAAGACTACCCAAATAGGATACTATCCTATGTGTTGCCATTTGCAACACCGGGCAGCAGTACTACTGTTTGCCCATATACTACTACTGTACTGCACGTACAGGTAGTATATCGAGTTGACGAATTGCACTTGCTATGCAAATTCTCCTCGCTCCGACTTGGTACAATTGATGGCAGTACTACTGCCCAGCCAATTTACTACTGTCGCACGTTACGTGCAAAGTGGTACTTGGTCAACCAAGCAAGATCATTGATCGGGCCGTTAATTGACGCGCTCCCAACTACTACTAGTAGTTGCCCGCCAACAGTACTACTGTTGCGCGGAAGGACCCACCCAACTGCAACTAGCAGTTGCTTGCCAGCAGTACTACTACTGGCCCACTCGACTACTGCAGCACTGCTGCTGTACTGTCGCGACCGAACCCTAATACTGATCAACCCTGCTAGTTGCAACCAACTTGCAGTATGACTCAACCAGAGTATTTGGAGCTGCATTGAATGCAAGCAGATTGTTCGGAGATGCATTGTATGGAATCAGACAGAATTCCAACACGTGCACATTGCACTGATTGAGGTACTACCTCTCAGGTATAAAATGGTCCTCCCTTTCCTACACTCTTAGATAGTTAGGTACAACATACATACAAGATGCATACGCTGTGAACACACACGCACGCGCGCAAGCAAGCACAAGAAACACAACAGTCTTTCTTTTCTGAATTGTCCCTTGGCACTCCTATTTGACTTGTTCAAATCTGTATTCCTTGCCCAGTTACTAACTGGTGCACTTCCTGCTGTTACTAACAGCTTCGATTGATATCCATTTTGGATAGTCCGTGCAACTGAACTTCTACTGCGCACCCTTCCTATTTTACCCCTTTATTCCAAGAGGTAATTCCCTTTTTATTTTAAGACATACGTATGCGCGTAAGTAAGTACAAGAAATACAACAATCTTTCTTTTCTGAATTGTCCCTTGGCACTACTATTTGACTTATTTAAATCTGTATTCCCTGCCCAGTTACTAACTGGTGTACTTCCTGCTGTTACTAACAGTATCGATTGATATCCATTTTGGATAGTCCGTGCAACTGAACTTCTACTGTGCACCCTTCCTATTTTACCCCTTTATTCCAAGAGGTATTTCCCCTTTTATTTTAAGAGGTACCGACCTAGGTACCGATCTAGGTACCGACTAGGGTGCTAATCTAGGTACCGACTAGTCTTCTGCCTTATTGGGCCAGGAAGGTTGCTGCGAGGAAATTTCTACTACTATTCTATAGCTACTGTAGTAGCTTGAGTGGGCTAAGTCTGGTTTTCTCAGATAGGGCGTATCTAGGCCTTCTTATTGTAGGGAGAAGCCATACCTCTGGAAGTTAAGTAGGCTATATATTTTTCGGTTCGAGTTGTACAGGGACTGCTTAATAAGCGTTCCCCCTAATCCGTAGTATTGTATCCTACTAATAATATTGACTTCCAGTTTCGGAATATATAGTACCTCTTATAGTATAAGAGTACTATAAGTTGGTAGATTGGTATTACGGAGTCGCTAGGCAACTGCTCTAGGACTCTTAATAATGTTTATTAAAAGACTTAAAGGAGGGAAAACTACTTAGCAACTAGGGCTTCTAGTTATATGTATACTTCCTAGTGGGTCCCTTGGTTCCCTCCGTTCTTATATATTGGGCTAAGCCCAATACTTTAATATACTGTCTCGCTCTATCTATTCGAAGTGAAGTCTATCTGTTGCTGTAGCCGAACTACCCTTCCCTGGGCTGGCCTCCCTATTGTTGTAGCTCCCCTAAATTTTTTTTTTTTGGTCGGGTATTTACCGGGCGTATAGCGCGTGCAGCCTCCTCCTGCTTTATCCTCTCCCTAGGGGCTTACTAGTTACCTAGGGCGACCTACTCTACCCTGCTTTAGCCCCTCTTAGGTGTTTACCGGGTACCTAAGGCGCCCTGCCTTACTCTGCTTTTCCCCCTTGCTGATCCCTCTATATTAACCTTTCCGTTCCTTTTTTGTTTTTGTTTTAATATTCCTCCTTCCTTTAACTATTGTACCTACTCGTTTTCTAGCTCCTTATTGTACGATTTTGTTATTAACCTTTTTGCTGCCTCCTATTATGCCTTTTCTTTATTACTATTATTCCTCCCCCGTAAGGTAGGTTACTGCTTCCTTATTGTAGCCGTTCCGTATATTCCTCGGGCGGTCGGTTAATAGATCGGTATTAGTAGGAACTGTTAATCTCTCTCTTGCTATTGTTATTCCTCTCTCTTGGAGGATTATTTACCTTTCTATCGCTACTGCTACCGTTATATCTACCGCTATAGGTGCTCCCCTTCCTCCCCCTGGATACAGTTCGGGCCCTTGTTATAGCTACTATACCGATAAGTTGGACCGCCGTTGCGCCTTAGGTAAATACCTAGTAGAGGGTAACTCCTCCGATAAGGAGTTTGTACCTCCGGAGGAGGTATGCGGAATATACCTCCCTTGCATTAATCGCCTTATTACTAGCAGCCGTAATAACTATATACCGGGCTGTAGTGCTAGTTGCTATACGTACGTACGTGCGTACGCTAAATGCGTCTAGGTACTGCATTTGTTTGCTGCGCGCCCCTAGCTGTATTGCGCCCTATGCGACCTTTGTACTTACGCTTAGCGCAACGTCTATATTTTAGTCGAGGCCTGCCCTAAGGTTGGGTCCGTATCGGGCGCTTGCGCTATACTCTTGCCTGAATTTCTGGCCCTGGGCCGGGTTTAGGCCCGCACCCTAGCTCTAGCCGAAATAGAGCCCGCCCTTATACGCTCTGCCTATACCCTTACCCCTGTACTGGGTATTGTCTCTCCCCCTACCACTGCTAATAATAACGACGACCCGAACTATACTTTCGTCCTTACCGCTAACGCCTTAACCCCGACTTAAGCGGGTGGCCGTTCCGGTACTATACCGAGCATACAGCTTAGTATATTTACCTAGGGCGTAGCTCGGGCCCTAACAGGCATCTAGAGTAATATATACGGCCTTGCCTACTGTTAGTAGGTGCAGGAGGGCGTTAGTACCGAGTTAGTAGCTACCTTAGCCGAAATACGGTATAATATCTATAAGTTACGTAAGTCTTGTATAGGTATTTCCCCCTTATTGCGCTATCCCGCCCCCTCTACTCCCTGCATTACCCGTAATAGTAGTAGGTTATACCCGTCCTGTATAGATAATGTAACTCTATTGCTTCGCCCCGTTGCCTCCGCCCCTTATATTACCTACGTTACCTGGCGCCTTTATTTTATGCCCCCGCCCCCGCCCCCCTTAGTTATATCCCGCCCCCGCCTAAGTACCGTAACGGATAGTTTCGAGACCCTCCCTAAGGAGGATACTAAGGAGGACAAGAGTAAGAAGAATACAAAGACCAATAAGTCTAAGTAGTACGGTTAGTACGTATCTATAGTAGTATTAGGTCGGGCCCTTATTTGGGCCGCTTTAGGGCTGGTTTTTTTCTTCGGTATATTTAAAATTTTATATTTCGTTTTACAGCTTAACTATACTCTACCGTTCGTATAGGGATCTCCCTATTATTATATAAATTCCTCTAGGGCTTCTATTTATACTAGGGCCTCTATTAGTTCCTAGGTTAGCTATTTGTAACCTAGCTATTTTATAAGGTCTTAAAATAAAAAGGGGAATTACCTCTTGGAATAAAGGGGTAAAATAGGAAGGGTGCGCAGTGGAAGTTCAGTTGCACGGACTATCCAAAATGGATATCAATTGAGGCTATTAGTAACAGCAGGAAGTGCACCAGTTAGTAACTGGGCAGGGAATATAGATTTAAACAAGTCAAATAGTAGTGCCAAGGGACAATTCAGAAAAGAAAGACTGTTATATTTCTTGTGCTTGCTTACGCGCGTGCGTGCGTTGTGTACCTAACTATCTAAGAGTATAGGAAAGGGAGGACCATTTTATACCTGAGAGGTAGTACCTTAATTAGTGCAATGTGTACGTATTGGAATTCTGTCTGATTCCATACAATACATCTCCGAACAATCTGCTTGCATTTAATGCAGCTCCAAATACTCTGGTTAAGTCATACTGCAAGTTAGTTGCAACTAGCAGGGTTGATCAGTATTAGGGTTCGGTCGCGACAGTACAGTAGTAGTACTGCAGTAGTCGAGTGGGCCAGTAGTAGTACTGCTGGTAAGCAACTGCTAGTTGCAGTTGGGTGGGTCCTTCCGCGCAACAGTAGTACTGTTGGCGGGCAACTACTAGTAGTAGTTGGGAGCGCATTAATTGACGGCCCGATTAATGATCTTGCTTGGTCGACTAAGTACTACTTTGCACGTAACGTGCGACAGTAGTAAATTGGCTGGGCAGTAGTACTGCTATTAATTGTACTAAGTCGGAGCGAGGAGAATTTGCATAGCAAGTGCAATTCGTCAACTCGATATACTACCTATACGTACAGTACAGTGGTAGTATATGGGCAAGCAGTAGTACTACTGCCCGGTATTGCAAATGGCAATACATAGGATAGTATCCTATTTGGGTAGTCTTACTAGTATAAATACTAGTAATTTTAATACCCCCTCTATTTAGCTAGTAAGGATACTGCTAAATAGGAACCCTTTGAAGACCTAGTAGGCCCAGGTATTATTGGAAGAGATTAGCAGTAAGGGCCTTAGTAAGACTATCGGCAGGCATTGACTTAGTATCGAGATAGCTAATTTTAGCCAAGCCGTTTGTTGCTTCTTGCCGAATGTACCGAAACTTTAGTAAGGTGTGCTTGGTGCGAGAGTGCTGATTTGGGTTGTTGGCATTGGAGATGGATCCATTGTTATTGCATAGAAGTGGAATGGGTTTTTGAAGACTTTTACCTATTTCTGTAAACAGACCGTCCAGCCATTTGAGTTCCCGAATTGCTTCCAGTAGGGCATTGGATTCTGCCTCTATAGTTAAAAGAGCAATTGTACTTGCCCTTTTTGACTTTCAGCAGATTGGTCTACCTGCTAGGGTGAAGAGGTACCTATAGGTAGACTTAGAGGAATCTAAGTTACCTGCAAAGTCGCTGTCTGAAAATCCAGACAGGCTGGGTACTGGGGACTTAGACCAATAGCAAACAGCTAGGTCTATGGTTCCTTTCAGATATCGAAGAAGGTTCTTACCGGTTGATAGTTAGAGACTAGTAGCCTAATGCATATACCGAGATAGCCATTGGATTGCAAAGGCTATGTCTGGTCGGGTCAATAGCATTAGGTACATTAGGGTCCTAACTATCTGTTGGTATACTAATTGATCGGTTGCAGGTAAGGGAGGAAGAGGTATTGTTGTGGCTTGTTTAAGTACACCTGGCTGTAACGGTATTGCTACCGCCTTAGCCCCCTCTAGCCTAAATCGCAATAGTGCTTCTTCAATATATCCCTTTTGACTAAGGGTAATACCCTTGGTCGTTCGGCTGATCTGTACGCCTAAGAAGAATGCAGCCTGCCCGCGATCTTCAATTGGGTAAACCTTATGTAGTTTTTGTTTCAACTTATTGATATACACAAGGTTCGGCCCAATAAGCAAACAGTCGTTAACATAGCTAACTATATAGGTACTGGCAGTACCATTATAGTAGACAGCTGGATTGGATACAAGAGGGCAATATCCATATTGTTGGAGCAGTTTGGAAAGTACATCTTACTACTCTCTAGGTCCTTGTTTAAGACCATAGAGTGCTTTCTTTAAAAGAATGCCTTGTTTGACTGCTGGGTTGTAGCCTAGCTTGGCTAGTTGCATACCTATATTATTAGTCTTGTTGAGACTAATAAATACTTCTAGTCCATTAGGCATTTTAAGGAAATTAACTTTAGGTAGCTCGCTGTTGAGGAAAGCACTAATGAAGTCGATTTGTTCAATATACCAATTGTTCTGGGCAGTAAGAGCTAGTAGTATCCTTCAGGTAGGTGGAATGCTTGTAGCTGCAAAGGTCTCTAGGTAGTTAAGACCTTCAATCTGTATAAATCCTTTGGCTACTAAACGTACCTTGAATTTAATGGGATTGTTTTGCTGGTCCTTTTTGACTCGTAGGATAAGACGGCTTTTGAGGAGTCGTCTACCAGTTGGTATTTCTTAAAGTAGGATAAAATAGAATACCCCTGCCAGGATAAGTTGCTGAAATTCAGAGAATATAGCACTTATCCACTGGTCTTTGTTGTCTGATTTAAGTACCTGCTTCCAGCTAGTAGGCTTGCTACTAACTAGTAGTTGCTTTGCCTTAGCTTGGTAGCATAGGTTCTTAATCCAGTATGCCAGGTTGAAATCTACTGAATTAGAATTGTCTTCTAATTCAGGTTTATCTGGAAGAGAGGTATCTAGTAAATCCTCTGTTGGTTGGGCTAGGACCCCCTCTGTAGTACTAGTCCTAGTAGGACTAGTCGGTCCGTTAGCCTCTTGCAACCTACTAGTCCTAGTAGGACTAGTCGGTCCGTTGGCTAGTTGCAACCTGCTAGTCCTAGTAGGACTAGTCGGTCCGTTGGCTAGTTGCAACCTGCTAGTCCTAGTAGGACTAGTCGGTCCATTGGCCAGTTGCAACCTACTAGTCCTAGTAGGACTAGTAGGTCTACTGGTCCTCGTAGGACCAGTAGCCCCCTCTGTCTCCCTAGGTGTTAGGGGACTGGAGTTGCTTTGCGAGATAGTAGTAATTGAATCTACTATCTCAATTTCCCCCTCTGACTCTAGTCCTTTAATACTGGGACTTGGTAGTTGGGGAAGCCCTTGGGAGATAGGGCCAATACCTTCTAGGATTTTTAGGAAGGTAGTTTTTGTAACCGACCTCCTAGAAGGCACATACACAAGGTATATTTTTGAACCTAGCGTGGCTAGTAGCCTTGCTGGTTCTGTTCGGGATGCCAGTTTGGCACTTTGAATCCGTTTCTGATAAGGAATTAGGACTTCGCAATATGCACCAATAGCCTTATAGGCCGTGAGATTTAGTGGCATTTTCAGTCCCTGTAATTCCTGCTTTAGTAATTGGTAGGGACTCAAATCCCGGTTCGAAATTGCAGTATAGTTAACAAGATTAACTATAGCAGGAAGAACGGCAGACCAGAGGAAAAGTAGAAGGCCTGCCTAGATTATTGTTGCACGTAGTCGGTCTAGGATGACTCGTATGGACCGTTCGGTAAGTCCGTTCTGTTCGGGCGTATACGGGCAAGATGTATTGAATAGAATTCCTTTCTTACCCAACTAAGTCTGGAGCAATGTGTTGATTTCTGTACCCTTGTCGAAAAATAACTGTTTTGGGTAACAGTTATACTGTCGTTTAAGGCTTTTAAAGAGATTCCGAATAGCCTGGAGAACAGTTAATCCCTCCTTGTTGGGTAAGATTAATACCCAACGGAAGCGGGATTTTCGATCAATTAGTATAAGACCCACAGACTTACGATTATAGGATACTGGTCGAATCCCAAATGTATCGCCCGCAATTGAATTAAGAACATAATCTGGATCGGTAATGGGATCCCTAGACTAGCGTCTAGTGGATTTGGCCTGAATATAGGCAAGGCATTGGAAATCGGCAGCCTGAATAGACGAAAAGTCAGGCAGCCCAGTAGTAATACTACTGGTCTTTTTCAAGAGTGGGAGACTGATATGTCCCAGTCGAATGTACCAAATGCCCGCTTGTTGCAATAGTCTTTGGTAAGACTGGTTGTTGGATTCCGAACAAGTAGTTGGAAGAACTTGTTCCCCAAGACTAGCAGTTGGGACTACTAGTTGGTCTGTTGCCTCTATAGGAATTGGGTCTTCTATAGGGTCTTTGAATAGGGTAGCCTTAGTAAGGTCCCTTGGTGTAGCCGAACTGACAGTTGGGCTAAGTACCGATCTGGGTACCGACCGAGGCACCGGTAAAGGTGCCGACCGAGGCACCGTTGAAGGTGCCGACCGAGGTACCGATGAAGGTGCCGACCGAGGTACCGATGAAGGTGCCGACCGAGGCACCGGGGAAGGTGCCGACCGAGGCACTGATGAAGGTGCCGACCGAGGCACCGATGAAGGTGCCGACCGAGGCACCGGGGAAGGTGCCGACCGAGGCACCGTTGAAGGTGCCGACCGAGGCACCGTTGAAGGTGCCGACCAATCCTCTGCTTCGGTAGCCCAGGGGGGGGGTTGGGAGGGAATTTCGACTGTAATTCCGTAGCTACTGTAGTAGCTAGAGTGGGAAGTATCTAATTTCGTTAGATAGGGCGTTTGTTGACCTTGCTGTTGTAGGAAGAAGCCGTGTTTCTGGAAGTTGAGGAGTCCGCATAACTATCGATTTAAGTTGTACAGATGTTCCTTAATAAGTGTTCCTCCAGACGCATAGTGGCGAATTCCACTAACAATACTGACCTTCAGTTTCGGAATGTACAGTGCTTCTTGTAAAACAAGAGTACCGTAGACAGATGGATTGGTACGAATTAGTACAGTAAATTCAGTACAGCCAATACCTTTGGGATAAATTGGACTACCTCCTGTTGTAATTGGTTTTGCTTGGGATTTTGCAATGGGTCGGAAAGTCGTAAACTTAAGCCGGTTGTTGACCAAATGACAGGTTGAGCCAGTATCGTAAAGTAGGCCCATTCGGTACGTATCGTTGTTATCAACACGATATGTCATACCAATATTACCCAAATCGGGTAATAGTACCAATTCTTGTTCGGAATCAGAGTCGGTATCTGATTCCTGACAGGAATCAGGTAACCCTATACAGCCAGTTGATAGGCTGTAGTTACCAGTCAGGAAACTAGTAGTACCCTTGACTGGTGTGTGGTTTTTGGTTCGATTGTATTGTTTGGGTCGGTTGGGTCGATTGGGTGTATTGGGTTAGTTGGGTCGGTTAGGTCGATTGGGTTGGTTGGGTCGACTAGGTCTAGTAGACCTAGTGTCTGGTGTTTTGGATAGTTGTGTTATCCTGTGACTGAATGCTTGGAAACTGGGACTATTAGGATTTTGATATTCTTCCAGTAAGTTGGTCTAAAGATATTGCAGGTTGAGGGATGCTGTATTAATCCCTAAGACGGTATTGGTTTGGAGATTGTTGCGTTGTATTGCAGCCCATTGTGAGAAAACAGGACCAACAGTTGTAAGGTATCGATTTGCCTGATCCAGTGGGTCGATACTTACTCCAGTAAGTTAAAGTCGAGTGAGGCAGCTGTTGAATTCCGAATTAAACGCCTTAAGTGTTCCTTTGTACCCTTTAAGTGTAAGGTTGTGGTAGGAATCGTAGAGATTGCAGCGTTGGGCTGCCTGGCCCTTTGAGTACTGTTGTTTTAGCAACAGATAGGCATCGGTTGGGTTGTAAATCCATGCAATTGATGCTCGTGGGCCCTCAGAACAGCTATCCCGAAGTAGCATAAGCAAGGAGCATTAATTGTAATGTGAGTAACCAATAGCAATTGATGGGTTTTTCAGAAATCCTTCCAGGCGAAGGGAACCAAGTTGGATGGAAAGTAATTGTTCCCATAAGTTAAAGTTCTTGGTGTCTTTGAGCTTAGTATACTCTGGAAATGAGAATGCCTTCTTGGATAGCTCCATGTTGGAGCTAAGATCAGTCATTTCAGTAGTAGTAGTACCACTACTGTATGTTGGGATTCCTTGGATAGGTGTATGTTCAGGCTCCATTTTGTCGAGACGTTTTTGGATTGGTATAATAGTGTTGTTTAATTGGTCCGTAAGTTGGTTGAACCGATTGGAAAGATCATTATACTGCATTTGTTGCCTTTGAATAATTGCTTTAAGTTCCGACATAATGGGTGTTTTGGTGGCCTGACCTTCCTTGGTAGAATCCATTTTAAAAACACAGACACAATCTAGTTAGTAACTAGATTTTCGGTTTACCTTTATACTAGTAGTACTAGTAGTTGCAACAAGTAGTACTTGTTGTATTGGCAGCTGGATGCTGCAGTTGAATTGATTTCCTGGAATTGCCGTAAGTAGTACTTACAGCAGAAGTGCGTTAGGAAGTACAACAAGTAGTACTTGTTGTATTGGCAGCTGGGTCGATTGTTCCGGAGGATTTTGGTGTAGTCCTTCCGGGCTTATAACCTCTTAAAATAAAAAGGGGAATTACCTCTTGGAATAAAGGGGTAAAATAGGAAGGGTGCGCAGTGGAAGTTCAGTTACACGGACTATCCAAAATGGATATCAATCGAGGCTGTTAGTAACAGCAGGAAGTGCACCAGTTAGTAACTGGGCAGGGAATACAGATTTGAATAAGTCAAATAGTAGTACCAAGGGACAATTCAGAAAAGAAAGACTGTTGTGTTTCTTGTACTTGCTTGCGCGCATACGTGCGTTATGTACCTAACTATCTAAGAGTGTAGGAAAGGGAGGACCATTTTATACCTAAGAGGTAGTACCTCAATCAGTGCAATATGCACGTGTTGGAATTCTGTCTGATTCCATACAATGCATCTCCAAACAATCTGCTTGCATTCAATGCAGCTCTAAATACTCTGGTTGAGTCATACTGCAAGTTGGTTGCAACTAGCAGGGTTGATTAGTATTAGGGTTCGGTCGCGACAGTACAGCAGTAGTACTGCAGTAGTCGAGTGGGCCAGTAGTAGTACTGCTGGCAAGCAACTGCTAGTTGCAGTTGGGTGGGTCCTTCCGCGCAACAGTAGTACTGTTGGCGGGCAACTACTAGTAGTAGTTGGGAGCGCGTTAATTGACGGCCCGATCAATGATCTTGCTTAGTCGACCAAGTACCACTTTGCACGTAACGTGCGACAGTAGTAAATTGGCTGGGCAGTAGTACTGCCATCAATTGTACCAAGTCGGAGCGAGGAGAATTTGCATAGCAAGTGCAATTCGTCAACTCGATATACTACCTGTACGTGCAGTACAGTGGTAGTATATGGGCAAGCAGTAGTACTGCTGCCCGGTGTTGCAAATGGCAACACATAGGATAGTATCCTATTTGGGTAGTCTTACTAGTATAAATACCAGTAATTTTAACATAAGGGTATTACGTTATCCCCCTTAGCCTTAGGCCCCCCTTATTGTAAGAATGCATTCGACTTAGTATTCCTTTTGTAAGGTACTATCCTTATCTTAGACTAATAGTAGGCCTGGCTCTAAATCCTATACTACCAAACTAGGTAAGGGGTCGTTTACTACCCTTTTAATAAGGTCTATATAGAAGGTAGGGTATAAGCCCTAAGGAATATCTAGTATTACTGTAAGTAGTATTAGTACCGCTAGTACCGTAAACTTAAAAGCTACCTAGTCTAGCTTCCTATATAGCCTGTTGGTTTTAATATATCTAAGGCTAAGCTAGACCTTATTACCTACCTAGAACTTTTCTACTAGGCGGCCTAAAGCTACTACCGACTTATATAAGCGTTATTGTATAAAGGTAATAGCCGCTTATATAATTTCTATTCCTTCCCTTAGGTATTATAGGAAAGCAATAGCCCTCCCTTTTGGTATTATTACGCTTGCCTAGTCGTCCTTTATCCTAGGTATTATACCGATTTCGTAGCCTAATAATAGCTTGTTTAGGCTAACTCCTATAACTAAAGACTTCCTATTATTTAGGGTAAGCTAGTAGGTAGCTAGGTAGGCCGGCTAGTCGAATTGCTTAAATAAGATTAGGATCCGTAGGGTAGCTTAAATTTCCTAATTTACCCTCTTAGTGTCCCTATCCGTTTAGGGGTAATATAAAATTAATAGGAGTTATTCCGTACCAATAAGGGAGTATAGGGATATCTAGGACTTACTAAGCTAGTCTAATCCCTAATCCGTTATAATTTAGGCGGGAAAACCCCTAAATTGCTACTAATAGGTCTTAAACCGTTCCGTATAAGCCTTTGTACTTATTATTGTTATTGCCTTTAGTTAAATAAATTTAGAGAGACAGTCTATAATAACTATTAAGAATTAGGGGTCCTTATCGTTCTATACTAGTAGGTCGGTTATAAAGTTAATTAATATCTGCTTCCAATAACGGTCTAGCGGGGGGATTAGTTATAGGAGTCCCTATCTCTATAAATGGCTTTTATAGCTTTAGTAGTAGTAGTAATTCTAAATATACCGTACTATATCCTATAATATACTATCTTAGTGGAAGTCCCGCTAAAGTGCCCGGAATATTCCGTTTCGACTAGGGTAGCCCGATATAGGTAATTCGTATACCTATTGTATTATTTACGTTATTAGTAGTTCCTAGGCTAGTAACTATAGGCGTCCCCTATAGTATATTGTACTATAGGTACTAATAGTATAATTAGCTTTTTGTTCTTTTGTCTTTACTTTTACTAGGAATTTCCGTATACCTATTGCAACTACTTATCGTTAAGCTTTATATATTATATTGTTTTGTAATGCCTAATCCTATAATTCCTATAGGTAGGGTTCCGGAAAGAGCAGTCGGCCGGCTAGTATATCCTATGGAAATAATATCTTTTTTCCTATTTATCCCTATACTACTAGGAGTAGTTAGGATATATTAATAGCTCTTTATTCCCCTTCCGTCTTTGGACGGGCCCGGTCTACCCCTATATTTATAGCCGTTATATCTTAAACGCTTAGTATTTTATAGCCGGCCTAGGCCCGGTCTGTCTCTATATTTGCCCGATCTATCCCTATATTTATAATTACTATATCCTAGGCGTTAGGGCCTTCTTGTACGGGTTGGCCTCTAGGCGCCTCTTGTAATATAGAGATTAATACCGGCCGAAGTATTTATCCTAGGTATAGTATATCCTCCTTATCCTATTCCTAATATAAGAGTATATCCGGCCGTTGTACTTATAAGCCCGGTCTGTACTATAGTAAGTAATTAAAGTTTGTAAGGGCTTCTGCCTACTATACCTATTATTCTAATATCTCCTGTAGTTTAGTAAAGTATTTAAGGTTCTTATAGTCCGTTAAAATAGTAAATAGTTCTATAATACTTTATAGGTCTACTAACTATACCTTAAGATAGCTAATAACTACTAGAAGTTCCTTATTGTAAATTGTATAATTCCTTTCTATTAGTATAAGTTTAGCTAAGTAGTAGGCTATTAGTTATAGGACCCCCTTACTATTAATTTGCAAGAGGTATCCGCTTAGTGCCTTGCCTAAGTAATTGGTCTTAACGAGGGTCTTCCTATCTAGGTCCTATTATATTAGGATTAGGTATAACGAAAAGGTACGCTTAAGGGATTAAAAGGCTATATCTTCTTTAGGTTCCTAGCAAAATAGTATACCCCTCCCTATAAGGGCTGTAAGTAGTTCCGTAAGGCTTGTAAAATTTGAAATAAATTTATAGTAGAAGTTTACAAAACCTAGGAAGCTTTAGATCCCCCTTACCTTAGTAGGTAGTTACTATTCTTAAATTATAGTAATTTTTATTAGGTCGGGCCTAACCTTAACGCCTGCTTAGATAATAAACCTAAGGTATTTAACTTCTGTTATTATAAATATATACTTTGTTACGGAGTCGCTAGGCGACTGCTCTAGGACTCTCAATGATATTTATTAAAAGACTTGAAGGATAGGAAAACTACTTGGCAACTAGGGCTTCTAGTTGTATGCGTTCCTCCTAGTGGGTCCCTTGGTTCCCTCCGTTCTCCTATATCGGGCTAAGCCCGATACCATAATATACCGTCTCGCTCTACCCGTTCGAAGTAAAGTCTAGCTGTAGCCGTAGCCAACCTACCCTTCCCTAGGCTGGCCTCCCAATCTGTAGCTCCCCCTAAATTTTTTTTTTTTTTCGGGTATTCATTGGGTACTGAGTGCGCGCGGCCTCCTCCCCGCGTTATCCCCTGTCGGGAGCTTACTGGTTGCCCGGAGCGACTAACTCCACCCCGCCTTAGCCCCTCCTTGGGTGTTTACCGGGTGCCTAAGGCAACTAACTCCACCCCGCTTCGTCCCCTCCTTGGGTGTTCCCCGGGTGCCTAAGGCGCCTGGCGTTACCCTACTTTTCCCCCTTGCTACTCTCTCTATATTGCCCTCTCCGTTCCCTTCCTATTGTACTTTGTTGTTCCTCTTTCCTTTAACTATTGTACCTACCCGTTTTCTAGCTTCTTGCCGTACGATTTGTTGTTAACTCTTTTGCTGCCTCCTGTTGTACTTGCTCCTCTATTGCTGTCGTTCCTCCCCCGTAAGGTGGGTTGCTGCTTCCTCGTCGGGGCCGTTCCGTATGTCCTTCGGGCCGTTAGCTAATAAGCTGGTAATAATAAGAACTGTTAATCCTACTCTTGCTGCTATTGCTCCTCCCTTGTGGAGGATTTGTTTACCTTTCCGTTGCCGCTACTGCTGCTATTATGTCTACCGCCGCAGGTACTCCCCCCCCCCCCCCCGGATACGGTTCGGGCCCGCATTACGGCTATTATGCCGACAAGTCGGACTATCGCCGCGCCCTGGGCGAATACTTAGTGGAGGGTAATTCCTCCGACGAGGAGTTCGCACCTCCGGAGGAGGTGCGCGGGATGTGCCTCCCTTGCGTCAATCGCCTTATTACCAGCGGCCGCAACGACTGCGTACCGGGCTGTAGTGCTAGTTGCCGTGCGTACGCGCGCGCGTATGCTAAATGCGTCTAGGTACTGCATTTATTCGCCGCGCGCCCTTAGCTGTATTGCGCCCTGCGCGACCTTTGTACTTACGCCTAGCGCAACGTCTACATCCTGGTTGAGGCCCGCCCTAAGGTTGGAACCGTACCGGGCGCTCGCGCCGTCCTCTCGCCCGAATTTCTAGCCCTAGGCCGGGTTTGGGCTCGCACCCTGGCCCTAGCCGAGATAGAGCCCGCCCCCGTACGCCCTGCCTACACCCTCGCCCCCGTACCGGGTGTTGTCTCCCCCCCCGCCGCTGCCGACGACGACAACCCGAACCGCGCCCTCGTCCTCGCCGCTAACGCCTTAACCCCGACTCGGGCTAGTGGCCGTTCCGGTAGCGTACCGAGCGCGCAGCTCGGCGTATTTGCTTAGGGCGTGGCCCGGGCCCTAACGGGCATCCAGAGTAACGTGCGCGGTCTCGCCCGCCGTTAGCAGGCGCAGGAGAGCGTTAGCGCCGAGTTAGTAGCTACCTTGGCCAAGATGCGCTGCAATATCTGTAAGTCGCGCGAGTCTCGCGCGGATAGTTCCCCCTCGTCGCGCTATCCTGCCCCCTCTACTCCCTGCATCGCCCGCAATAGTAGCAGGTCGCGCCCGTCCTGCATAGACAACGCAACTCTATTGTACCGCCCTGTTGCCTCCGCCCCTTACATTGCCTAAGTCGCCTAGCGCCTCCGTTTTATACCCCCGCCCCCGCCCCCCTTAATAACGTCCCGCCCCCGCCTAAGTACCGCAACGGATAGTTTTAAGACCCTCCCCAAGGAGGATACCAAGGAGGACAAGAGCAAGGAGGATACGGAGACCGATAAGTCTAAGTAGTACGGCTAGCGTATATCCGTAGTAGTAGTATTGGGTCGGGCCCTTATTGGGGGCGCTCTAGGGCCGGTTTTTTCCTTCGGTATAGTCGAAATTTTACGTTTCGTTTTGCGGCTTACCCGCGCTCTGCCGTTTGTATAGGGATCTCCCTATTGCTATATAAATTCCTCTAGGGCTTCCGTTTGTACTAGAGCCTCTATCGGTTCCTAGGTTGGTTGTTTGTAACCTAGCTATTTTATAAGGGCATTGCGTTATCCCCTTTAGCCTTAGGCCCCCCTTGTTGCAAGGATGCGTTCGACCTAGTATTCCTCTTGCAAGGTACCGTCCTCGTCTTGGACTAGCAGTAGGCCTAGCTCCGAATCCCGTACTACCTAACTGGGCAAGGGGTCGTTTACTGCCCTTTCGATAAGGTCTATATAGAAGGTAGGGTGTAAGCCCTAAGGAATATCTAGTATTACTGTAAGTAGTATTAGTACTACTAGTACCGTAAACTTAGAAGCTACCTAGTCTAGCTTTCTGTATGGCCTGTTGGTTTTAATATATCTAAGGCTAAGCTAGACCTGATTACCTACTTAGAACTTCTCTACTGGGCGACCTAAAGCTACTACCGACTTGTGTAAGCGTTGTTGTATAAAGGTAATAGCCGCTTATGTAATTTCTGTTCCTTCCCTTAGGTGTTATAGGAAAGCAATAGCCCTCCCTTTTGGTATTGTTATGCTTGCTTAGTCGTCCTCTACCCTAGGTATTGTACCGATTTCGTAGCCCAATAATAGCTTGTTTGGGCTAACTCCTGTAACTAAAGACTCCCTATTGTTTAGGGTAAGCTGGTAGGCGGCTAGGTGGGCCGGCCAGTCGAATTGCTTAAACGAGATTAGGATCCGAAGGGTGGCTTAAATTTCCTGATTTGCCCTCTTAGTGCCCCTATCCGTCTAGGGGTAGTATAACGTTAATAAGAGTTATT
Source organism: Drechmeria coniospora (assembly GCF_001625195.1). Classification (NCBI taxonomy): domain Eukaryota; kingdom Fungi; phylum Ascomycota; class Sordariomycetes; order Hypocreales; family Ophiocordycipitaceae; genus Drechmeria; species Drechmeria coniospora. Next base: position 10,068,802 of record NC_054390.1, on the reverse strand, counting down.
CCGTACCAATAAGGGAGTATAGGGATATCCAGAACTTACTAAGCTAGTCTAATCCCTAATCCGTTATAATTTAGGTAGGAAAACCCCTAAATTGCTACCAATAGGTCTTAAACCGTTCTGCATAAGCCTTTGTACTTATTGTAGTTATTGCCTCTAGTTAAATGAATTTAGAGAGGCGGTTTGTAATAACTATTAAGAATTGGGGGTCCTTATCGTTCTGTACTGGTAGGTCGGTTATAAAGTCGATCGATATCTACTTCTAATAACGGTCTGGCGGGGGGATTGGTTATAGGAGTCCCTATCTCTATAGACGGCTCTTGCAGCTCCGGTAGTAGTAGTAATTCCGAATATACCGTACTACGTTCTGTAATATACTATTCTAGTAGAAGTCTTGCTAAAGTGCCCGGAATATTCCGTTTCGATTCGAGTGGCCCGATATAGGTAATTCGTATACCTGTTGTATTATTTGCGTTATTAGTAGTTCCTAGGCTAGTAACTATAGGCGTCCCCTATAGTATATTGCGCTATAGGTACTAATAGTACAATTAGCCGTTTGTTCTTTTGTCTTTGCTTCTGCTAGGAATTTCCGTGCGCCTGTTGCAACTGCTTGTTATCGGGCTTTGTATATTGTATTGTTTTGTAACGCCTGGTCCTATAATTCCTATAGGTAGGGTTCTGGGAAGAGCAGTCGGCCGGCTAGCGTATTCTGTAAAAATAGTATCTCCTTCCCTGTCTGTTCCTGTACTGCTGGGAGTAGTTAGGATATGTTAATAGCTCCTTATCCCCCTTCCGTCTCTAGACGGGCCCGGTCCGCCCCCGTATTTGTAGCTATTATATCTTAGGCGCTTGGTACTTTGCAGCCGGCCCGGGCCCGGTCTATCCCTATATTCGCCCGATTTATTCCCGTATTTGTAATTGCTGTATCCTGGATGTCCTAGGCGTTGGGACCTTCTTGCGCGGGTTGGCCTTTGGGCGCCTCCTGCAGTATAGAGATTAATACCGGCCGAAGTATTTGTCCTAGGCGTAGTGCGTCCTCCTCGTCCTGTTCCTAACGCAAGAGCGCATCCGGCCGTTATACTTATAAGCCTAGTCTGTACTATAGCGAGTAATTAAAGTTTGCAAGGACTTCCGCCTACCGTACCTATCGTTCCAATATCTCCCGCGGTTTGGTAAAGTATTTAAGGTTCTTATAGTCCGTTAGAATAGTAAATAGTTCCGTAACGCCTTATAGTTCTACCGACTACGCCTTAAGGCAGCTAATAACTGCTAGGAGTTCCTTATCGTAGATTATATAATTCCTTTCTGCTAGGGTAAGTTTGGCTAAGTGGTAGGCTACTGGTCGTAGGACCCCCTTGCTATCGATTTGCAAGAGGCATCCGCCTAGTGCCTTACTTAAGCAATTGGTCTTAATAAGAGTCTTCCTATCTAGGTCCTATTGTACTAGGATTGGGTATAACGAAAAGGCCCGCTTAAGGGATTAGAAGGCTACGTCTTCTTCGGGTCCCTAGCGAAATAGTATACCCCTCCCTGTAAGGGCTGTAAGTAGTTCCGTAAGGCTTGTAAAATTGGGAATAAATTTACGGTAGAAGTTCGCAAAACCTAGGAAGCTCCTAATCCCCCTTACCTTAGTAGGTAGTTGCTATTCTTAAATTGCAGCGATTTTCGCTAGGTCGGGCCTAACCTTAACGCCTACTTGGATAATAAACCCAAGGTATTTAACTTCTGTTGTTGTGAATGCATACTTATCGAGATCTAGGTATAGACCGGCTGCCCGGAGCCGCTTAAGGATTTCCCTAACCTTAGTAAGGTAGTCGGCCTTCGATCCGGAGGTATAGATTAGGATATTGTCTAGATAGGCTGTAACCTACTCCCCTAATTTATCCTATAATACCCTATTAATATATCTTTGGAATAAAGCTAGTGCTCCGGCTAGACCGAAGGGGTAGACTAACTATTCGAATAGACTAAATTGTATACGGAATACCGTAAGCGGTTTGTCTCCTGGCGCTATATATAACTTATGGAATACTGCTCGTACGTTTAGTTTAGTAAACTAGCGTACCCCTAAGAGCAAGCGTAGCGTTTCTTTAACTAGCGGGAATAAGTAGCAATCCTGTTGTATAATCTTATTTAGGGCCCGGTAGTCTATATATAGCCTCTATCCTCCGTTTTCTTTCTTGGTAAGTAGTATTAGTACTACTGCTGCTAACGAACTTACCTATATCTATCCCTTATTTAGTAGGTTTGTAATTTATTTACGGACTTTAAGTAGTTAGTCTTGTAGTAAATTGTACAGTAGGCCCTAGGGTAGCTATAGTATTTCTCCCTTGTTGTTTTGTTGTAGTCGGATGTAGTAGTCCTGGGAACCCTAGTGTAGTGGTAGGCCTAAGGCCTGTTCCTTATCGAAGAGATTAGTATAGTCCTAGAGGGCTACCGGGAGAGTAGGTAGGGCTATTGCTATTATATTTATACTTCCGGGTGCTTATAGCGCTGTTTCTTGTAGTTTTGTTGCTATTTCTTGCAAGCTTATTACTACTAGTACTCCCTGTTGTTTCCGTAAAAAGGTTTATACTAGCGTAAGGTATACCTCCTGGGACCCGTTGGGAGGGTGGATATCGTTTGCTTATACGATTTAGTTACCTACTGCCCTAATTATAAGGGTCCGATCTGTTGCATTTAGGGTAACCCGTTGGTATTCTATCTATAGTAGACCCAGTATAGCGTCTTAACTTAGGCCTAGGATAACGTATAGGAGTACTAGGCTCTCCTAGCTATCTATATCGATTGTCGTACGGACTATATTGGTTATTGTAGGGTAGGTAAGGGTATTGCCTATATTCCGCCGAGAAGTTATAACAGCCGTTTGGAGTAGCCATTTTGTTGGAAGAGGGATAAGCTTAAGTTGCAGGCATTAGGCTATCCTTTCGCTAATAGCCCTATAGCAGTTACAGCCGCTATCGATTTAAACATTAAGGAATCTTATAGAATTTATAAGTATAGCAATAAGAAAGAGTAGTCTATCCATCCTTAGTATAATCTTTTTAAACTCGGTCTCCTAATTCCCCTGGTTCCTTATAGTCCGCTTGCCTGTAAACCCTTTATACCTTTATGCGAGACTTAGCTTAAAGGCGCCTTATTTCCCTCCTTTTCCTTGGTCTTTAATTCCTTATAAACCTATTCTTCTCCCTAAGCGGCCTAAATACTTATCCCTAGGGTATATAGGATTACGGCTCGTTATAGGTATTGTTGGATATAGTGGCCTCCCTCCCTGCAGCGGATATATATACCGGCCGCCCTATGCCTGTCTCTCTCTTCCCGTATAACCTATTTCGCCTGCTGTTGGGGCCCGCCTTGGCCCCGGTTTGTTTTTGTTATCGGTCTAGTTATAGCCGCTTTGGGCCCGGCCGTAGCCCTAGAGCCCGCCGTATTAACCCCTAATATTAGGGTATCGCCGTCCTTATTGGGTCGGGGGGTCGCTCTGGCCGTCCCCTGGCCGGGCCCGCTCCGGTCCCTAATTTTATCCTCTATATATTGCGATTCCATTTCGGATGCAATTCGTTTATATATATCGACCGCCTCGTTATAGTTATCCATTGTAGTCCCCCGCTAGAGGATATAGTCCCTTATTCTCTTAGTTAGCCCAATACGGAGCTTTATAAGTTTTACCTCGCTAGGCCAATGCATCCCTCCTGCTAGTATAAGCTTTTCTTTAAAGCGTATAAGGAACGCTAGGAATAACTTTAACGTCCCTTGCCTAATATCCTTTAGTTCGACAACCGCTAGTCGCTAGCGGTAGGGGTTGCTGTAAGCCGATTCGAGGTACGTTAGAAATTGGAACGGGTCGTAACCGATGCGGGAGCCTTCCTCGAAGTACGTTATAACTTGTTGCTGGACTTTGGCCAAGAGGTTTTGCTAAACGAAGATCCATTAGTCCTAGGCGGACCCAATGAAGTCCCTATCCACCCGAAGCTTACGGTCTATGCAGAACTTCCAGGCTGCAAAGGTGCCCTTGTTGCCGTCGTACGGGTCCCCGACCGGAATCGGTTTGCGTTTAATACGGGCCCGTAGTATGCCCGACTCGTTCCCGGTCCGTTCCTGCTAGGGGTCGATTATTAAGGTATCTATTGGCTGGGCCGACAAGTGCCCTGGGTCCTGCTGTGCCTGTTGCTGCCCATTCTTCTGTAGAGCTAAGATTTAGATAGAGTACGTTTCCATTTAGGCGTACATTCGGCCAAACTCCGTATGGACTTTTGCCATAAAGTCCTCCATAACTTACTGGAGGTTAATTTCTTTGGGTTTTCCCTTATCCATTTTGACTTACGATAGTTAGGCTTTTCCTTCCTCCTAACCGGTATAAGTAAAGTCTTTTAAATGTTACGGAGTCGCTAGGCGACTGCTCTAGGACTCTTAATAATATTTATTAAAAGACTTAAAGAATAGGAAAACTACTTAGCAACTAGGGCTTTTAGTTGTATGCGTTCCTCCTAGTGGGTCCCTTGGTTCCCTCCGTTCTCCTATATCGGGCTAAGCCCGATACCATAATATACTTATCGAGATCTAGGTATAGGCCGGCTATCTAGAGCTGCTTAAGGATTTCCTTAACCTTAGTAAGGTAGTTGGCCTTCGATCCGGAGGTATAAATTAGGATATTATCTAAATATGTTATGATATTAGGCTTTGCCTAATAGAGCTATGTCCTAGGATAGAGCCACGCGCTACCGCACGTAACTCGTATCCTATGACTAAGCAGGCATTGGAGTATAAGTACTCCAATGCCTCGTACCTTAAGTTAGTGTTCCGTAGGTTTCTTAACAACTATTTCCGACCACTAGATACTGGTAGTACTAGTGACTCCATAACATTTAAGAAACCTCCCTTCGTTACGGCAAGCAGTAGGCCGCAGACTATTGAACAATAGATCAACAGGACAACAACGCACTACCTAGCGAACAAAATGCTACCGCTAGCCAACCACCACCCGACTGGTTTACAGAAATCCAGCAGTTACGCCAGCAAATCGCTACGGTAATGCAGCACTAAGCGTCCCGGGAGGCGCAGCCCGGTACCACGTCGGGATCGGTACGGACCCCCTCAACTGTCAATGGCCCAGCAATACTTCCCCAAGTCCGACGTAAACCAATACCAACAGGGGCACCATACGATGGAGATAAGACCACATTTACAGCCTGGAAGATACTTATGGCCCACAAGCTAGTTACCGACCGCGAGTTTATCGGTACCGACAAGGACCAGTGGATGTTCGTCTGGCAGTGCTTAGCGCCCAAGATTCAGTCCCGCGTTACAGCCTTCTTCGAAGCAGGGCCGTCGTACCAGTACAACCCGTTACAATTCTTGGCTTACCTCGAATCCGTTTTCGCCGACCCTCATCGGATGGAGATAGCGCAGACCGAGCTCGAACAACTAGAGCAAGCAAGCAATAAGGCATTTACCTTATTCTACGTGCGCTTCGAACAAAAGCTGGCGTTGGCTAGGGGAATAAATTGGCCCGACGAAATTAAACTCGTCAAGCTGCGTCGCGCGCTTAATAAGACCATGCGGGATAGCAGTATTGGGCGCAATATCCTACGAGACAGTTACGAGGCGGCCGTTAATATTTACCGTAGCATTGCGGTAGATATTGAATCGTACCGCTTGGAGGAGAAATACCGGAACCGCTACGGCCGCGCAACAGCCCCGACAAAACCCATAACGGACGAGGACGGTAACGCACGGATGACGGGCATCAATGCAGCAACTGTAGGGCGCCGTCGCCCAGTAACCCAAGGAACAAGGACCAGCCCAGGGCAGTCGTCAAGCCAGCGTGCAACTTGGGTCCCCCGCAGTACAATTAACGCGCGCAAGGAGGAGGGCGCTTGTTTACGCTGCGGATCCAAGCAGCACTTTATTAAAGACTGCAAAATGCGGCCCGCAGCGCAACCGGTACAAAATCTATCCATTTATCGGGTAAATACAGAGAGGGAGAACGCATAGGAGGAATCCTTAGACCAGTTCTCGGAAAACGAAGCGCCCCCGAGCTAAGTCTTGCGCGGGGGCAAGACGGTACAGATAAGGACCAAAGCGGGAGGACCAAGCGTTAGAGGAAGCAATTTCAGGATATCGAGGCGCGGTTGGATAGGCCGCCGTTCCTTATCCCAACGCTTGTAAATTCTACCCGTTTCTTAGACGTTTAAATCGATTGCGGTTGCGATTGTTATGGCGCAATTAGCGAACGTACGGCCCAAAGTCTGCGCCTTAAGCTTATTCTACTACCGGTACGGCGCCGGTTAAAGACAGCCGTAGCAGTAATACGCCGCCGGGGCGGCCCAACGGAGGTATATCTATATATCTCGCACATAGTACGAGTTGCGCTCGATATAGACGGCTGGGAGTCTCCAGCGGTACTATACATAGTGCTAGGCCTTAGCCGAGATGCAATACTGGGCCTACCGTGGATGGAATACCGCGGTGTCGACCTGCATGCAGCCGAACGCCGCCTTACAATTGGAGCGGCAGGGGGCCAGGTGGTACAAGCAGCAGATACGCGGCCGCAGCGCGGCAGCTATAACCTCGAGATTGCAACTGTTTTATTTGTTATGGCCGAACCGGAGAGCCAAGCGGTAGTTACCAACTTAATGGAGATCTCGGCAGTACTCCGCTAAGTAGCACCGAGCCCCGAGCCCAGCGGGACGGAGGGACACCTGCCCGCCTACCTAAAGGAGTTTGCCGACTTATTCGATAAGGCGCAGGCCTCCGGCCTTCCTCCGCACCAGGGACTAAGGGACCACTACATCAAGCTGCGAACCGGGCCCAACGGGGAACCCCCAGAGCTACCGTAGGGACTATTGTACAATATGCTACGGGACCAGTTGTTGGAGGTACGACAGTAGATTACCGAATTGTTGGACAAAGGGTGGATACGTGCTAGCTCCTTAGCGGCAGCGGTACCGATCCTCCTAACTAAGAAACCGGGGGGGGGTTGGCGCCTTTGCGTAGATTACCGCGCACTGAACAAGATTACAATACAGGATAGGTATCCCCTACCGCTGATAAAGGAAACGTTGCGCTCCCTGTTAGGATCCCGCTGGTTTACGAAACTCGACGTACGGGCGGCCTTCCATAAGATCCGTATTGCGCCCGGCAGTAAGCACCTTACGGCATTCCGCACCCGCTTCGGCTTATTTAAATGGCTGGTCTGCCCGTTCGGACTTACAGGCGCTCCCGTAATATTCCAGCGTTATATTAACGGGGTACTCGGAACTGATTTAGGTAACTTCGTAACGGCCTTTCTGGACGATATCTTAGTATATACAAGCGGCTCTAAGGCGGACTATATTCGGAAGGTAAAAGGGGTACTTTAACGCCTACGTAAAGCAGGTCTATACTTGGACCTAGACAAGTGCGCCTTTGCAGTTAAGGAAGTTAAGTACCTGGGCTATATTGTTCAGGCGGGAGTAGAAATCCGGACCGACCCAGCAAAGATAGCCGCTATCCGCAACTAGGAGGCACCAAGGACCGTCCGAGGGGTATACAGTTTCTTGGGGTTTGCTAACTTCTACCGGGAATTTATCCCCCAGTTCGCGGAATTAACAGCGCCCCTATCCCAGCTTACTTACAAGGGGCAGCCGTTCCGCTGGACTACCGACAAGGACAATGCGTTCGAAGAACTAAAGCGACTATTTATATTGCACCCGATCCTGGCACAATAGGATGCAGAGAGACTAACGTTCGTAGAGGCAGATTGTTCCGGTACGGCTTTAGGAGGATGCCTATTACAGGTAGACGAGAAAGGCATCCTACGCCCGGTTGCATACCATTCGGCAAAATTAACGGCCGCAGAGCGCAATTATACAATCCACGACAAGGAGCTCTTGGCAGTAGTGCGCTGCCTTAAGGCATGGTAGGCAGACCTGCGAGGGGTGTCCGCACCGTTTACGGTTCTAACCGACCACAAGAACCTGGAATACTTCACCCGACCGCGGGAAATCTCGGAGCGCTAGGCACAGTGGGCTGAGAAGCTCTCGCAGTTTAACTTTCATTTACAGTACAGGCCGGGATCTTAAGCGCAACGGCCAGATGTACTATTACGCAGGCAGCAGGACGTAGAGCACTAACCCCGAACTATGCAAGTATTACAACCTGTATCAATCAGCAATTTCGGAAGTTCGCCGAGTACCCGCAGCGCGCCCGTAGAGCAACCGCCTAGCAACCTACTACCAGGATTACGGCTATTCCACGACACCAGCTTGCAGGAGCTATAGGACCAGGCAGTCATTAAGGACCAGACGTATGCAGTACGCCTAGATACTATACGTTGCGGAGACCGTAAGTTCCCGGACGAAGCAGATACGCGGGAATAGGTAGCCGACTGCACCATTAACGCGCACGGTGCGCTACAGTTCCGAGGGCGCCTGTAGCTACTATTGTAGGAACCGCTAACTACACGCGTTATCCACTAAGTCCATAACTCCCCTATCTCGGGGCACCCAGGACGAAATGCTACATTTGCAGTGCTAAAGAGGAATTACCACTAGGATTACATGTCGGCAGCGGTAGGGCGATTTGTACGGAACTGCTACTACTACTGCAGCCATAAGAGTAGGCAGCGCCGCTAGGGCCTACTACAGCAAATTGAGCCGCCGGACAGATATTGGAAACAGATCTCCGTAGACTTTATAACGGAGCTACCCGCACAAGACAAACAAGCGCCACAGTACATAATGGTACTTATAGACAGGCTGTCCAAGTACGTACAGCTAGAAGCTATAACGTCTATAACGGCAGAAGCATGTGCCGAACGGTTCAAGGAGTGCTAGTAGCGTTTCCGTAGGTTCCCGGAATACATTATATCCGACCGAGGATCAGACTAGGTCGGCCAGTTCTGGGCAACGTTATACCGTATTGTCGGGATCGAACAGCGGCTGTCTACAGTATATCACCTGCAGTCAGACGGAGGCACGGAACGAGCGAACCAAGAAGTTTAAGCAATCCTATGCACCTTTATAGCGTTCGACCAATTTGACTGGCCGGACCATCTAGCGGTATGCCAGCTAGCGCTAAATGGTAGGGACTCTTCCGTTACCGGCATAAGCCCGAACAGTCTCCTATTGGGATACGAAGTTAACGCAGTACAACGGGTGGAAGCTCCTACCCTAAGCGCAACTACGGGTAAAGGGCGAGCAGTAGCGTTCGTACAGCGCCTGCGCGAAGGCACCGAGCTGGCCCAGGCGGCAATTGCATTTGTACAGTAACGCTTAGAGGAAGAATCAAACTCCCACCGGCGCCTAGCGGAGCGTTTCTAGGTAGGGGATAAGGTATAGCTAAGTCTACGCTATATAAAGTCTCTACGCCTATCCAAGAAGCTAGACTAGGTAACAGCTAAGTATACGGTCGTGGCCGTACCGACCCCCCTAACTGTTACGCTGGATGTCCCCCAAGGCATGCACCCTACCTTTTACGTGGACCTAGTAGAGCGGGCCGCAACGGATCCGCTACCTAGTTAAGCCTTAACGAATATAGAGCCAGGGCCGCTCTTGGTAGAGGACGAGGACGGCGTACCGCAGGAAGAGTATATTGTAGAGGAAATCTTAGCCGCAAAGAACGCAAGAGGGCAAGGTAAGCGCCGCAATATCCTGGTTAAATGGGCCGGGCATAACCAACCTATGTAGGAACCGCTGGAAAATCTACAGGAGACCAAAGCACTAGCAGACTACGAGCAAAAATAGGGTAGCGCACTTACTTACGACGGACTAGTCTCCTTGCGATAATGGCGTTAGCGCGGCTTGCATTCAACCAGCCCGAAAGGGGCGCAAATAACTCCTCCGTCCCAAACCGGAACGTCTTAAAACGAAGGACCTAGGTCGGCCCCGAAGAATTCCCAGCCCCAATCGGGGCGCCACAAGCAAGACGAAGTCTCAGCGCCGTAGCGCACAAACGTTGGGCCCTTAACGGCCGGGGGGAGGCGGCAACTCGCTCGAGTTATCCTCGACTGAGGACGAAAGGTAAAGGGGCGGGGCCGGCGCTGGGAGGCCGTCCGCAAACAGGACGCGGCGGGCGCGACTTCCACCGGGGGCGGTAGAGGGCGAGGCGGCAGCGAGACGAGACGGGCCGGAGCGGTCGGCGGCAGCGCGACGGGGGGAGGAGGGGGACCGTAGTCCCCGACGGGGGGGGCGGGGCGAACGAGGCGCACCCGCCTCGCGGGCGCGGCGGGCAGCAACCAGCTCCTCGTGGATCGCGGCCATAAGGCCCGACTGCTGCTGTTGCACCAGCTTAAAGCTGTTGAGCCGGGCGTCCTGCGCGCCCTGATAGTCGCGCAGGCCTTGCACGGCGCCAGCAAAACCGCGCACTAGCATCTGCAGCTACTGCTGCTGCACACCACCGCTGCGCAACGGCGTTAGGGCCTGCGAGGCCAGCACCAGGGCACCCATGGGGTCGCCGGGAGTCGAGGGCAGCGCCGCAGCGGCGGCACCACGGGCAGCACCGCCGGCGGGGGTAAGGGGAGTAGCGGGGACAACGTCGGCGGGAGTCGTCCTGGCGGCATTATAGAGCTCACGCCAGGTATCGCCAAGCTGGCGAAACGGGGCGGAGAGGCGAACGCGGCGGCCGGGCAATTCAGCCGTCTTGGCACGGGCAGCCGAAACAATATGGTCGCCTTTGGCGGCGGTAAGAACGAGCTCGCGAACGATGCGGCGGAGGCGCGGATGCGGCGTTAGCAGGTGCGGAATCTATTCGCACCTACGCCAAGCCGAGGCGCAGGTGGTGCAGCCATTGCCGCCACCACGTTCGCAGTAGGCAGCGCCGGTGCGGACCAGACGTTTAATGCAGGGCAAACACATCTAAGCCTCGGCGGTAGGGACGTCATACTCCTCGTCCGAGGAGTCTCCCTGGACGGCAAAGCCGCCCATCGACCGAACGGCCGACGCCTTGTCCAAAGCGTAGCTACGAACAGGGCCATTGTTGTTGTTGGGAGGAGGAGGAGGAGTATCGGCGGCGGCAGACATAGCGGCGCGGCGACGGGAAAGTGAGTAATCGACTAACACAAGCAGTTAGCAACAAGCGGCAGCAAGAACCCCGGTACGGCACGTACCGTAAGGAAGGCGGGAGAGCGGGAGGAAGCAAGAAATTGTAACGGCGGCGTTAAAGGAAGCGGCAATCACGAAGGAGGAAAGAGGAAACACGCAACTTGCCCGCAACGGAACCTTAGCTACAGAAGTGTCAACATACGCGCCCGGCAACCACCCGCGAATAGGACAGAGGCAACCACCCGCGAACAGGACAAAGGGGCAGCGCAACGGGGCCGCAACGGAACCTTAGCTACAGAAGCATCAACACACGCGCCCGGCAACCACCCGCGAACAGGACAGAGGCAAAAAAAAAAAAAAAAAAAAAAAAAAAAAGTTATTGGATTAATTGAGGACTACTGGAGGAATTAGGGAAGGAGGGGGATATATTATAATATTAGGCTTTGCCTAATAGAGCTATGTCCTAGGATAGAGCCACGCGCTACCGCACGTAACTCGTATCCTATGACTAAGCAGGCATTGGAGTATAAGTACTCCAATGCCTCGTACCTTAAGTTAGTGTTCCGTAGGTTTCTTAACAACTATTTCCGACCACTAGATACTGGTAGTACTAGTGACTCCATAACAAAATAGGCTATAACTTACTCCCTTAATTTATCCTATAATACCCTATTAATATATTTTTAGAATAAAGCTAGTACTCTAACTAGGCCGAAGGGGTAGACTAACTATTCGAATAGGCTAAATTGTATACGGAATACTATAAGCGGTTTATCTCCTAGCGCTATATATAATTTGTAGAATACTACTTATACATTTAGTTTAGTAAACTAGCGTACCCTTAAGAGTAAGCAGAGCGTTTCTTTAACTAGTAGGAGTAGGTAGTATTAAAATACTGGTATTTATACTAGTAAGACTACCCAAATAGGATACTATCCTATTGTTACTAGTAGTACTACTACTAGTAAAGATGCTATACTATACTGCGAGTATTAGTAAGTATATCGAGTTGACTAATAGTATATAACATACTACTTCTCCGAACTATAACTCGGAACGACTGACGGCAGTACTACTACCGGCCAACTCACTACTACAATACAACTTGTATACGTAGTAGCCAGTCGACTACAGGAGCCAATTGATCGGAATAACAATTACCGCTCTCCCAATCGCTACTAGCTATTGCCAGCCTACAGTACTACTGCGGGCAATCAAACCATTGTGCGACCGAAACGGCGATTAAACCATTGTGCGACCAAACGGGCAATCAAACCACTGTGCGATCAAACGGGCGATCAAACCACTATGCGATCAAACGGGCGATCAAACTATAGTGTGACTGCGCAAGCTACAATCTGGACCTACAAGGTACTACTTGTTAAAATACTGGTATTTATACTAGTAAGACTACCCAAATAGGATACTATCCTATTGTTACTAGTAGTACTACTACTAGTAAAGATGCTGTACTATACTGCGAGTATTAGTAAGCATACCGAGTTGACCAATAGTATACAACATACTACTTCTCCGAACTACCACTCGGAACGACTGACGGCAGTACTACTGCCGGCCAACTCACTACTACAATACAACTTGTATACGTAGTAGCCAGTCCTACTACAGGAGCCAATTGGTCGGAATGACAATTGCCGCTCTCCCAGTCGCTACTAGCTATTGCCAGCCCACAGTACTACTGCGGGCAATCAAAGTATTGTGCGACCGAAACGGCGATCAAACCATTGTGCGACCAAATGGGCAATCAAACCATTGTGCGATCAAACGGGCGATCAAACTATGGTGTGACTGCGCAAGCCACAATCTGGACCTACAAGGTACTACTCTGTAGGCATAAATAGCCGTACTTCCCTTGCACTTTAGTTAGAAGAATAATCGCATTCGTTTGTATAATTCGGTACTACCAATTGTGCACTCTTGCCCAGTTACTAACTGGCACCCCTTATGCTGTTACTAACAGCTTGATTGATTCCCTGGTCCGTGCGATATACTTCTACTACCCCCTCCTCTTGCGCATACAAATTGTAAGAGTTACGGCCACTAGTAATAAGGCGATTAATACAAGGGAGGTACATTCCCTATACCTCCTCCGGAGGAGCAAACTCCTTATCGGAGGAATTACCCTCTACTAAAAAGTCGCCTAGGGTACAACGATAGTCCGACTTATCGGTATAATAGCCGTAACGCGGGCCCAAACTGCATCCAGGGGGAGGGGGGGGGAGTACCCGCAGCGGTAGATATAATGGCAGTAGCAGTAGTAACGAAAAAGGTAAATAAATCCTCTATAAGGGAGGAGCAATAGCAGTAAGAGTAAGATTAATAGTTCCTATTAACACTAGCCTATTAGCTAACTACCCAAAGGATATACAGAACGGCTCCAATAAGGAAGCAGCAACCTACCTTATGGGGGAGGAATAATAGTAATAAAGGAGCAAGCGCGGTAGGAGGCGGTAAAGGAATTAATATTAAATTGTATAGTAAGAAGCTAGAGAAATAAGTAGGTATAATAGTTAAAGGAAAGAGAAACAATAAAGTATAATAGGAAGGGAACGGAGAGGTTAATATAGAGGGAGCGGTAAGGGGGAAAAGTAGGATAACGCTAGGCGCCTTAGGCACCCGGGGAACACCTAAGGAGGGGACGAAGCAGGATAAAGTAGTTGCCTTAGGCACCCGGTAAATACCTAAGGAAAAGCTAAGGTAGGGTAGAGTTAGTTGCCCTAGCCAACTAGTAAACTCCTAATAGGGGACGACGCGGGGAGGAGGCCGTATACGCTAAGCACCCGACGAATACCCAAAAAAAAAAAATTTATTTTTAGGGGGAGCTTTAGATTAGGAAGCCAGCCCAAGGAAGGGTAGTTTGGCTACAGCTACAGCTAGACTTTACTTCGAACGGGTAGAGCGAGACGGTATATTATAGTATTGGGCTTAGCCCGATATAGGAGAACGGAGGGAACCAAGGGACCTACTAAGAAGAACATATATAACTAGAAGCCCTAGTTGCTAAGTAGTTTTCCCTCCTTTAAGTCTTTTAATAAACATTATTGAGAGCCCTAGAGCAGCTGCCTAGTAACTCCGTAATATATTGACTTCAACAGTACCAATAGATTTAATTGGTTCTGCATCTCTAAATTGTATAGTTACTTCCCCTGTACGTATTTTGTTAAGTTGTAATGTAGTTTCTCGTTGCAGTGCCCGAAATTAGTTATACCCTCTAGTTAAATGTTCTACTGCTCCTGTATCTGGAAGAATGCCTTGGAATTAGTGGTCCGAATACCTGTCGATAAGGAACTATTGTACCTGGACTACTGTATCTATAGTCTTATGAGGAGGTACCTTGCCTAGTAGTGCATGGTATACTGCTTGGGTAGTTAGGTACGACTGTATTAAGAAGGCATCCTGGGCTTAATCGTTGTACTGTATAATTACTGTATCTTCGGGTATTTCAGTACCTGTATGTTATGGTATCGGGCTTAGCCCGATATAGGAGAACGAAGGGAACCAAGGGACCCACTAGGAGGAACGCACACAACTAGAAGCCCTAGTTGTTAGGTAGTTTTCCCTCCTTCAAGTCTTTTAATAAACATCATTGAGAGTCCTAGAGCAGTCGCCTAGCGACTCCGTAACACTGTAGTGCATTTATTGCTATCTTCGTCTGGTCTACCTTCGTATTCCGTTAGGTATAATAAGACCTGTTGTGTATTATTGCCTGTAAATTTACGGTCCCTTGTCCATTGACCAATAGCTTGTTGTTGTTCCTCTAATATATAGTTCTGCATCCAGCATCCAGTCTTATTGCAGATATAATACCTTTTCTTCCACTTTTGCTGTAGCCTATTTGGTGTACCTTGGTAGGTGCCCTGATTGGTGCCTTTGTAGGTGCCTTTATTGCTACCTTGGTAGGTGCCTTGCTTGCTACCTTGGTAGGTGCCTTGCCTACTACCTTGGTTACGGTAGTTGTTATTGTTATTATATCTCCGGTTAACAAAATAGTTTCCTTATATACAATTTTCTTTATGTGCTTGTATTGAAGTACGTAAATCGGCATATAATTCCTGGAATGTCTTAGCTGGTTTTATAAATGCCTGTGCTAATTCTGGTACTTGTTTACATGTACGGATTATTGCAGCCATTAATTGACGTTCTCCTAAGTAATCCTAGCCTAATGCCCGTTGGCATATTTGTAACCTTTATATTACGATTCATAGAATATCCTGTAGGTCTTTACCTGTATTTTCTTCTTGGTCCCTAATTGCTGCAAATGTAATTGTTGTCCATTTGTTGTAATATTCTTCGAACCTAATTTCTGTATTAAACTCCTGTTTTAGTGCATTATACATTTGTCCAAAAGTCCATTCTTGTTGTATATTCTGTATAGCCCATATGTGTGCGTCTCCTTTTAGTATCTCTGTAAATACTGTATGATACTGGCTTAGTCGTATTCCAATTGTTTTACATGTCTGCTGGAAATACTTAACTTTATCGTCCAATATATCATACATTTGTCCAGAAAACATATGTTCCGATTTCCATATCTTCTGGAATTAAATAAAATTCCGGTGGTCAATTTCCTCATTCTGTCCGCGGTAAATTTGCAATACTGGTAGTGTTGAATTTTTATTATATTCTTAGGTTGTAATATTTGTTGGAATTGTGTTTTGTTGAGTTGTAGTATTTGCTGTATCTGTTGGGATTGTAGTGTGTTGAATTGTGGTATTTGCTGTATCTGTTGGAATTGTAGTGTCTGTTGTTTGGAATCGGTACGATATATCGTATTATGTGTTTTCGGTCGGTCGTATAGTATTGTATTGTGTGTTCTCGGTCGGTCGTACGGTCGATTGTCTTACTGTATCTCTTGAATTAGGTATTTGTAATACTGTACCGCTCGAAAAATCATTCCCTGTACTAGGGGTCGTATTATCAACAACAATAGTTAACGAGCTATAGTTAGTGCCTGTATTTAATGTTTCACTAATATAGTTCCTAAAGAAAGGTGAGCATTTATAAATACAGTTCCTAAGGTCCTTCTTATCCCATTCTAGCAATATTGCACCTTGAAGTACTTGTTCTAACTGGCGGGATATACCTGCCCGTAATGGACCTATATAAATACCGTAGTACTTTAGTGTATTCCGTAGCATTTTTCTTACCAGTAGGTGAACTTGTTGGAATATATTTGCATCCCAACCCTTGAAATCATTTTGGAAGTCTACCTGTATTTCCTCCATTGTTAAGCTATTGTCCCTTTTGTAACGAGCGATAATTCGAATAACGTAATTATTTAAAAATGCAATAGGTGCGGTACTGTCTGGGATCAAATTAAAATCCAAGTATTCTGCCTGTAGTAGTTTCTCGGTTTCCTTGTCGCAACCTGCCCCTTTACTAATATATTCCATTAACGAATCTTGCTCTTCCGATATAGATAGCTGATATTCCATTGATTCTTCCATTATTGTTTTTCTTATTTATATTTGTTTTTAATTGTTTTTCTGTATTGTGGTTTTATTCTGACTTGTTGTACTGGTACTGTAGCGAGTGGGGAAGTGGGTTACGTGTCCTTGTTGGAAGCGTACACTTATTGTAGGTTGTATAGTATGACGTACTTTAGTGCGGGGTAATCGGAGGCAATAACGTACGGTCGTACTGGGATTGTTGGTTGTTGTGTAATATGATACTCCTAGAAATCTAGTATATAGGTCTCTAGGCACAAGGTAAATATATCTAATGGCCTGAGGTATAGGCGAAAAGATAGTCTTTATCTTGTTGTAGCAATCAAACTCTAGGTATTAGGTCCGCCTAAATACGTACGGATACCTGGTGAATCTGACCCTTTTAGTCGCGTACTACTGCCAGGCTTCTCTGGTAGGAAACGGGTAGTAGTATCGTGATCCTCTTCAAGCCTTGCCAATCTGCGCTGTTCTTTACATACAGCACTGATCAGTATTGGTTCGGTTCTGGGGGAAACTAGTAACAAGAGATCTCTTTTAATGGATTCAATTTAGTACGAAAGGAGGGAAAAGAGGCTGCCCCTAAGCGGCCACTTTTATCCTCTCTGTAATCGTACCCCACACGATCACGTAATCCTAGTCTACTATTGGCCACTATATACATACAACACACAGTATGATTGATTCCCTAGTCCGTCCGATATACTCCGTACTTCTAACTGTCTTTCTTGCAAATCACACGAGACGTTACTAAATAGCATATCCTGCTATTTGATACTAATAGCGCTTTTTATTCCCTAGTCCATATAATACTTCCTATTGCCTCTCCATAAATTGTAATGATACTAGCTAGGGCTGGCTAATATGCTCTAATGCAACCTGGACTGACTTAGGAATAACATCTTTAACATTAATTAGCGTTTGCTTCAAAAACAAGCGAACTTCTGCCTTTGTAGCATTCATAGCATCCCCAGCTGATGCTTGGTTAGTTATTAGTTCGTGGAGGGCTGCGTTTCTAGCCAACTTAATGCTCATTTCCCGTATTGTATCTCGCATACTCTGCCTTACCACCTTAAAGAGGGCATCTGAAAAGTTGCGAACCTGCAAGCCACGCGTCTCGAAGCACTCGATCTCATCGACATAGTTCATCCAGCCGTAGCGATTATGGCACCACCAGTCGGAGCCGTTCACAGATTCTTGTACCTCAGCATCTGGGAATTGATCTAGTGAGCTCGGCCACATCCACAGAGGCATAGTTCGGGCCGCAAGGCACTCTGCTCTCTGGGAAAAAGGTACACCTTTCATGCAGACCAGCTCCGATCCCTCGCAAGCTTCATTTGCAGATATACATGTTTGGTTTTTTGCCGCAGGGAATTGCCAGTTGGAGAGCTTTCTAGGACTCCGTTGTCTTTGATTTAGGCACTGTTCTTGCGATCCATGCAGCTTAATCGACTCTGGACGCGAACACCATGCCTTGGATCCCATGCAATCCTCGGTATGTCCTTCGCCGTTACAGCGTGAGGAGTAGATGATAGAAAAGGGACGGAGGTCTCGGGCAGCCAAGCACTCACGTACTTGTTGGTAGTAGTGCTTCAGGGCTGCTTCCACTATTTGGCTCGTTCCTCCGCTTGTTTTTTGTTGCTTCAGACTGAGAAAGATAGGCACGTCATCCGGATGCAACCCCTTGGTCACGTTCGCCGTAGCGGACATGTCGCAAAATTCGGCTGTTCCCAAGCACCTCTCCGAGGTACCATCTCCATGGCATTTGGATCTGTCGCCAGGAAGCCAAGGCATTTGGGGAGGTTGATTAGATGGACGGGCCTCTCTCCGCTCAAGACAAGCCGAAACGGATCCATATATCTTTGCGCGAGATCTACACCATGCATCTGTACCGACACAGGCTTCAACATCGACGCCCGCACCGGGGCACTGGGGGGAATTGGGTGCAAGCCAAGGGCCCTTTTCTCGAGCGTGAAAGCAGGCACTCCGGATAGTTATGTTAACGATGCGGCCGCATACTTCATCAGTTCCAACGCAAAATTCGCTCGACGCAACGCAATCTGTGTTGGGCTGAGCCCAGTCATCATATACTCCTTTTGGCCTTTCCTGGCGATCACGGAAGCAGTCGTCCTGGCTTGCATATTTGTTCTCGTCCAAGTCGTGATAATAAGTCCCGCACCAAAGGTCCGTTCCGGCGCAGGCTTCGGTCCAGTCGTAGCAGAGATTCCGTCCAATCTGCCATGGTTTTTTTGACTTTGGTAGATATGTTAGTGCTTCTCTTGTCTCTCGACGGTATGGGGCATGAACTACCTTGGCGAACGTAGGAAGAATGCAGGCAAGGAGGGCCAGAGCTAGACAGGCCGGGCGAAACGGAGACGAGTGCATTTTGTCCGATACAATACAAGTCCAATAATCCACTAGACGTACTTGTACGCAGCGAACAGGTAACGATTGTGGCGAGTATTTATTTTTTTTGAACGCGGTTCTGCCTACGCTGGGACTGTACAAGTATGGCATACACGTAATAACCATGGTTGCCTGTGGCAAGGTATTTACTGTACATGGAGTACTCGTTTCACTATAACCCATTAATATTACGGGATAATATACTCCGCAACGGAAAAGACTTTCATGTTCATGTACACTGTAGTATACATTACGAGTACATTTGCTCCGTACAGTACAGCTTTGTGTGCTTTAATGGTCGATGGCCACTTGCAATCCATCTATACGGGGTTAGGATTTGTACTTCGTCAAACAATGGACGACACTTACTTGTATCTGCTGCCATTTCGGTTAAGTATAATTGTACTCCGTATACGACTACGGCAATAATGTACCGATGCTTAACAGAAGTAAATGCTCCACAAGTAATACTCGTTAGTGCCTTGTTCTGAGACCCTTCCCTGAGTAATGAGGGTAATTCCTGGTAGCGTACCGAATCCCACTGCCTCCCGCTAACATATTTTCCGTTAGGGCCCCTTCCTATTCCATGATTAAATTCAGAGCGCCAAAGCGGTTGGGCAAAAGTAATAGGCACTGTCCTCCGCACATGCACTTACAAGTACACCTAGTTGTACATGTACAAGTACTTATGCTGTTACTACTCCGTACACGCTAGTAACAATAATGCGATCCCTATACCCTTGTTTGCACCCTTGTGACTGTCATCACGCTATTATTACATGGGTGTAAAGTATTATGACTATTTACAACGCAAAAAATGGTTTTAGCAGACATACTGTAAGTACATATCCCCCGCTGAATTGATTTCATCCATTCCGTGCCGCCTAAGCGACGTAGTGTAGTTGTAAATATATGTACTTGCAACTAAGTAAGTACTGAGTAGATGTGTTCTACAGTAGTTAGCTTATTACTTAGTGGCTGATGTTAACACCTTGATGGGGCAATCTAACGTCTGTACTTAAAGTACAGTAATACTCTGTAAGTACTTACTTACTTGCACGTACATGTACAGTAAGTATGCATATACTGTAAAAGTACATGTACTTAGGGCTTGCGAATGCATGCATTTTCAGGCACTCGCTTCGGCCTAGTCGTATTGGACGGTTAAGTAGGAAGACTGACGGATCCTGTAATGAGCACACCTACAGCACCATTGTGTAGCCGGAACTCGGATATAAGGTCGAACAGGTCGTCGAAAATGACGAAACGTGGCGATAGTGAATATCAAAACTAAGATTACCATTTGTTGGTGCAGCAGTTACTTGGCATTCGTCAGGTGCAGTAAAATTTACTTACAGCGACATTCCTTACATTAGCCTGATATGCTAACAAGAACAAAGTTATGATTGTGGAGTCGAATGGCTGCAAAACTAGCGTTGGACATACTTACGTGTTGTGTTGTATATGTACGGATAGAACAGGAATGACTGTGACTACAGCCAAAGCTGGGTGGGCGTAAGATTACGTAACACAGGTAACTTACTAATCCCCTGGCTGCAGCCTATGCTATCCCTGCACACACAATTTGCATCATATAGCGCGCTGGGTAATCCAGGTGGGTTTAGGTAACGAAATACGGCGGTGGATGCCTTTTCGGATATTGATTTGTTGCGTTGCGAATATTAGCACCAAGTACATTCAACTACAGCTCCGTACCGCTCATAGTTGTTGCCATACCGGTACATTGCTATAGTCCATTTCCTCCTACGTACGGCAAGTAGTTGTACTTACAGTACGGAGTAAGTAAAGGTGCATTACCCTTGCCTATCCATTGATCCATCTGTATGCATAGTGGTCATGAGTATGCTCCTGGGTATGCACAGAGTCAGTACGGAGTACTGTACATCTAACGCAATACAGGTAGCAAATTAGGCTAGCTCCTGCGACCTTCCTTCCTATACGGAGTACATATCACGACCTTCTACGCCGCTGTTGACGCTATGGGCACTATTATGAGCCAGCCAGGTAGCATTACTCGATTGATTAACGCATACCTACTGCGGCGGGCCATGCTTGCAACTCTCTTTTGGTATGGCGGCGTTGACAGCACCTGATTGACTATAACAAAGTAGGGTGCAAGGATGTCTTGCAATGTGAATAGTATTGCTCGTATGTAATTAATAATCATAATGCATTCATATTTATGACGCGTCCATAAGTACACTGTGCCATTTGGTAAATGTTCAAGGTGGGCCATGTACCAAAAACACCGCAGCTCGAACTGGGTACTGCTCAACAGAAGAAAAATTATCTAGAAACAGGAAAGGCTGCTCCAGAGCCTAATAAGTACTGTATAACTCGTTTCTATGAACCGCAAATAATTTCACTTCGAGCATCTATTGTAGTCAATGTTTATTTTTGTAACCCTAGTTAGCGCATTTACGTAAGTTATCCTCATTCTTTCAATATTATGCACAATCAATATTATTGCTGCTGTTATGTGCTTGATGCAATATGATTGGTTAGATGTAAAATGCATGCATGCATTAATTATTGAAAAATTTCGCGGAAGGTACGTACGGAGTACAAAGGCTAGCGAAAGTATGTATATGTGACCCATAAAACATGCCCTACTACGCTCCAGTATCTAATATTTTGCCTCCAGTACAGTACAACTACGCGAGTACTCCGTACAACTACATGCATAACAGGCAACTTGCAGGATCAATTACGTCTTATAATAACCCATACTAATACAGTCGCCTTATATGTACAGTGCTTGTATTCCTGCAAGTATGGAACTGTTTTGCCAGGCCTCCGCATTCTGTGAGTAATTCAATCGGAACAAGAGCCAAACGTATACATTACTTTACAGTACATGTACATATACAATTACGTCTTTAAACTCATGACTTCGTGCATGTACGTAATGGACTTGAACCATTAATATACCCTGCTAGTATATGTAATGCGATAGGGTAAACCGGCGGGGTTCTGCAAAACACAGACACTAAGTACATGTACTTGTATTTGAACATATATTTGCAGTGGGCTATTGCTTGGAGTCCAATAGATAAAAAGCCCAGCGAGAATATTCAAGTATAGTATGCTGTACGCCGCCTCATCCTCTCTCGGGCGTAGCAAATATTCGTCGACCCGGTCGTTACACTTGCTGATATCCTACGGCATTTGCCGCCCCCTCATCTACTTACACCGCATTCAAGGCAGGCAGGCCAGGGTCTATCGGTTGCCGCAATGCATCCCGAGTCGTCATTATTACTCTTTGCGCTGCTGCTCTTTCAATGGGCAAATCTTGTTACTTCTATCGAGCCGCCTACAAGCGATACAGAAGTCACCAAAATCGTTTTCCGCGGCGATTCTCGCTCGCCTAAAGATGTCAAGGCCGATGGTGGTTTTCAAGCTCTAGGCATCATAGGGCCATATTCAAAGAATATGATGGCTAATGGCGATTCAGCGAGTCTTTTTCTCCACATGAGTAGAGGATTTTTACCTCGCTCCATTAAGGAACCCAGAAACACCATTTACGTTTCGACGTCAAAGGTCCAGACGGTATCTGAGGGATACCTTCATCTAAAGCCGGGATATCTTTATCGCATACATGCAGGGCCGACTTTTGTCGGTCTAGTCAAGTCGCTTGGAAATTGGTACAAGATTTTCCACGGAGCAGAGATGATAATTGATGATGTAGCATATCAGCAGGAGTACTCGGCTCCCTTCGGTATCCCTTGGGATAGAGTAATGGGTTGGACATTTCTACCTCAAGGGGCGAATACTCCAGAAGCGGAAAGAGAATATGTGGAAAACGAGGACTATAACGCGAGTTTTGATATGGAAACCGCCACAGAGTCGTACCCGAAGCTGGCAGCTTTCCCCCAACAGCATCCAGGAGCACATGAACACCCATTCAACCAGTTTGATGCCAAAAAAGCATTGGAGTATGCCATGGAATTCATGGATGCAAATGGTGCAAGTGTACGATGGCGTCATAGAGTCCCATTAATGGGTTCTCCCCAGCACGCTACCCTAGAAGCTGCTGAGGTTTCAAAGGAGGCTCTGGAAATAACGCAAGTCTTGAAAGACTTGGAACATGTGTTGATGGCTGGCGATCCGCAGACGGGCAATGAAGCCTCTGAGGCAGCCAAGGCTGCCTTGAAACATGGTAACGAAGCCATCTCAAAAGTTCTGGACGCATCTTACAGGATTACGGGCCATCTGCGAGTCGTGGCGCAAATGGTCGAAGATTGCCCTTATCTCGAGCCCGCTGTCTACCACGATGCATGGAATTCTGCTAGCGACGCCAGAGAAACTGTAGCCAGAGTGCATGGGGTAACCTGGACGGCAGTTGCTAAGAAGCTAAAGCAACAGGTTTCGTATGATAAAGAAAAATTGTTGACGCCGAATATACAGCAGGCTGCTACTATGGTGGAGCTCTACGCTGATATGGCAAGGGGGAAGCTTAACCAGAAGATAAAGTCGAGAGCCAGACTAAGCGTTGCACTAGAGCATAAAGAAGATTCGGTTCAGGTTCAAGAGGTAACGAGCACCATCGGGATGGGATTACGCGAGGCAAAGTCAGCAGCTATACAACGAGAAGTCGATGTCCTTTCCAAGGTCATCCCACATTATCAACAGCAGTACAAGAGTCTCAAGGAAACAAAAGATGAAATTAAAGAAATTGCAGACCAGGTACTGGACGAGATTAAAAAGCAGGAAATGGAAGCGGCAAGAACAAAAGAGGAGGCACAGAAGGTCCAGGAGAGGATGTCGATTGAGCAGAAGGCAATTGTGGATGCGAAAATGAGGCAGATGGATACAATACGCGAGGCGGAGAAACTCGATGGCCAAGCGGCATCTGGCACTTGGTTCGAGACAGCGCTTGTTGGGCTCGGCGCTACCGTGTTAACACTTACTGCCGCAGGCTTAACTACGACTGCGGTGGCTACTGGTGCAATAGGCGGAACTTCAGCTACCTTGGGAGAAGTATTGTCCGCGGTGGTAGTTCAACAGTCGGCCACAGTTGTGTCATCGGAGGCGGCCAAAGTCTTCCAGCGCACCTTGGTGCAAGATACCATCCAGGTGGCTGCTGATAACAACCCGATAGTGCACT
Organism: Drechmeria coniospora; assembly: GCF_001625195.1. Taxonomy (NCBI): domain Eukaryota; kingdom Fungi; phylum Ascomycota; class Sordariomycetes; order Hypocreales; family Ophiocordycipitaceae; genus Drechmeria; species Drechmeria coniospora. Next base: position 10,044,785 of record NC_054390.1, on the reverse strand, counting down.
CAGTCCATAGGGAGCCAGTAATTTCTCAAAGCTCAGCACAGCAACTGGTTCGCGAGCCAGCACGGCAGCATCGACGAGAAGTCGTCAAGCCGAACAGTATCGATACGTTGGTCGGAGGTCAAGATATCTCTCACAACCTACGGCAATTAATGGCGCTAGCGATAACGCCTATGGTTGAGCGAATTTTGCAATCGGCTTTGATGGACACTTTGGATGAAGCTTACCGTGAATTTAGTCTATAACTGTCAGAAGATCGGCTATTACACAGGATGTGGATATACTACCTGTCAGAAGATTGGCTGTTGCACAGTATACCTAGTAATTATGAATTCACACTCAATATACTTACTGTAGTGATTCATTAAAAGTAGTGTGGTGGATAATACACTACCAGTCACATCGTTCAGCTTACCAGCCATAGAGGCTAACAAAAGTCGCAATAGCCAGCCATCAACAGAAGATAATGCAATAAGAATGTAGCAATATTCAACAATAGAAATACCAATACCGTTCAGCTACACCGGTGCAACAACCAACCGTCAGAGACTGTTTGTAGGATAAGCAGCCGATGCCCAAGTTGAAATGAAACAAGGAATTCGGTCTTTAAGTACAGGTGTAACTAGAATAATTGTATATAACCTGCCTTGCCCCGACCTAAAATTAGGAGGACAACGACAAGGAAGAATAATAAACGAAGATTCAATCCCCATACATTCGTATCTCCAATCCGTTTAACGGTAACAGAAGTTATTGTAATTTTATTACCAAACTTCTGACAGTTTTAGTCGTCTCGCATTACCTTTCGCTAGCAACGCCCTAGCCGATGGTGTAATGGTAATAATGGTAATGTTGTTTACGTAACGCGTACCATGGTTGTGCGCGCGACGCGTTTAGTAGTAAATAGCGCTTAGGTAATGTTATTATTACATTACTTGGATGCACTGGTACCCGTGCGTCTATTGGATCCCCTATATATGGTGCAACGATTTACTAAATGTTAAGGGCAACAGCTCCCTCGTCTAATCTTCCTCATTCGGTTAAAGAACCAGCCCAGCGAAGGATCGTAGGACTATATAGGTTGGTACGCTAGCGATATCCTGGTCTATGGGTACTCCAGTACACTTGGATGGTGAATTAGTAACAGTCGTATTATTACTACTGTACTCGTATTTTCCATCTAAAGTCAGGTATACTTATAACCAACTTATACATTTATGTACAGTACATGCGGATAGGCCAGGCCGTACGGGTACGAGCTCTCCTGGTCAATGGCAGATGCATGACGAAAAGCAGGTGTCAACGGCCGGCCTTTAACGCCCTTCTTGTTGTAACCAGTAAGTACTGCTATTGGTATCGCTACCTTACATGCTCGTTCTATATACATGCGCTTACTGGTACGGCACTTGGGGCGGACTATTATCTCGCATACTACTCCGTACAGGGTATTACACCAAATCGATTCATACAGGTACAGGGCACCTATGAGCACCACACCGTGCACAACACCTCCTGACTTTCCATGGGTTCGCCTTGGCCCCCGAGCCCGTCGATACGTGTTTGGTGCTGGTCATGGCTTACGAAAGTATTGCTGAGAGCCGAGCATCATAGTGAGTCAAGACGACGTAACGCAAATGTGAAATCTAGCAGGGGCTCAACGACCTCATCAATACGAAATGACAAATATAATAAACGTATACGAATCATTCTGTATTATATATGATCTAACTGTGTTGTTTATTTGTGTCTGCTGCGTCCTCCGTCCGAGCATTCATGCTTATAATCCATAGCCTAACTACAACCACTGTGCGAGTATGAGTAAGGCTGATGAAGTGGATAGCAGATAACACATAAGAAGATCCCGTCGCTTGCAGCATAATACTAAATCGTACTCTACAAACGGCAAGGTATGGGTACACTTGCTATAATGTGGGCTTTCCCACGACATAAATTGTAACTTGAGGGTCCACAGAGGCAAAATTGCCGAAACCCGGATGGATTTGGTGTTAACAAATAGAATGCTACGAGCTTTCAAGATGCAAGGCAAGCATATCTTTCCATATAGCAAATACGTATATACGTGTCGTCGGTACTTCTCTTTCGCAGATGCCATACTGCCAAAGCCCTACTAGCTTCCAAAGCAGGCCGACATTAAACTTCAACCCTACCGTTATGCATCCCTCCTCATCATTTCTTGTCACTGCACTCTTGCTCTTTCAATGGACCAGCATTGGATTCGCTACTCTACCAGGAGAGCCAATTTCTGGCGATGCAGTAGAGCCATCGTCCAGCGAAACGGTTCGCACCGATATCGTTAGCCGCAGCGATTTTCGCTCTCCAGACGAGGTCAAGGCCCATGGGGGTTTTCAACCTGTAGGCACATTGAAACGTACTCCGGAAAACATAATGGCTGGAGGCGCTTCAGCGAGCCTCTACAACCATATGTGTGGAGGCGCTCAGCCGAAATTCAGCCAGCCTACCCTTTACGTATCCACAAGCAGAAGTCAGATCGCAGCCGAACGTTTTCTTGGTACGAAACCAGGATATCTCTATCGGATCCACGCAACAGCGAATTTCATTCACCAACCCAAATCACTAGGAAAGTGGTTGTTTTTCACCGACTTTATGACTTTGGAGGATATTCATATTGCCCATGAGGATGAGTATTCGGCCCTTGGAGGCATCCGGTGGCCGCAAGTCATGGGTTATACATACCTAGCCCAGGGGGTTAAAACGCCTGAAGCAGAGAGGGTTTACGTCGAAAACAAGGACTATAACCCGTTTTACGATCAATTTTTTGCGACGGAAGATTATCCAAAACTTGCTGGGTTTCCAGTGAATCATCCAGCATGGCGAGAACCTCGATACAGCCAATACGATCCATCAAAAACTCTACAGTACGCCGTCGAGTTTATGGAGGCCTACGGGTCACCTGTACAGTGGCGTCACGGCTTCCCATTAATTGTCTCCCCTCAGGACGCTATGAATGCAGCTGCTGAGATTGCAAACTTGGCATTGTCAATTACCGAAGTAATGAAAACCCTAGAAAATCCATCATCATACGGCGACCAAAAAACGAAAAACAAAAATTCTTTGAAGGGAGCTGAACCAACAATTGAATGGACCATAAAAGTTGGCAACGAAGCAATAGACAAAGTTCTTGATGCATCCTATAGAATTTCGCGCCTCATCAAGGTTGTAGGTCAAGTTGTCCAAGACACTCCCTATATCGATCGCTCCATATTTGACGAGGCATGGGTATCTACCGTTAACGCCAAAATAAATGTTGCCCAAGTCCGTGGCGCGGCTTGGATGCAAGGTGCCACAAAACTAAAGCAACAGGTTTTGAACGATAAAGCGAATATACATAACTCGAATATCCAAGGGGTTACAACAAAACTAGAACTCTATACAGATATGGCCAGAGGGAAGCTTAACCAAATGGTAAAGTCGCGAGCTATGCTAAGCGAGAAGCTAATGCAAGCGGAAACATCGCTTCAGGATCAGGAGAAAAGCAGAATAATCTGGCTAGGGCTACCTCGAGAGGGTATCGCTACAGCCATAACACGAGAAGTTGAACTTCTTTCCAAGGTAGTGGCGATTTATCAAGAGTTTTACAAAAACCTCAAAAAAATACTGGATGAAGTCAAAGGGATTGGGGACGAGATATCAGATGAAATGAAGAGACAGGAACTTAAAACTGCAAAAACACAAGAAGAAGCAAAAAAGGCCCAAGAGAGGCTAGGCACAGAACAGAAAGCGATAACGGATGCAAAGCTAAGGCTAATGGAAACGGTGCGTGAGGCCGAGAAACTCCACGACCAAGCACCTCCCGGTAGTTGGATGGACAAGGCTCTTATTGGACTTGGTGGCAGTATAGTAACACTAGCTGCTTCAGGGTTGATAACCCTAGCAGTCTCTACCGGTACAATAGGCGCCGGAACTTCGGCTGCTGGAGCTGCTGGAGCATCAACCCTTGGAGAAGGCTTTTCGGCAATAGTAATTGGACAGTCGGCGGATGTTGCAGCAGAAAAGGCAGCAGAAGTGCTCGAGGAAGCAATCAAACGAAATGTTCAAAGTACGGCAAGCAAAGAAGACCTGGCGTCGACCTCTGTAGAGAGACGAGCGGTATTCTCTCAGAAGTCAGCGAAAAAGCAGATGGAGCCGGCACAAAAGCATCGACGAGGGGAAGCCAATAGCATCGACAAATTAGTAGACGAGCAAGGTGACTTGCAAAACGTACGGTTATTGACGATACTAGCGATAATGCCCCTAGTTGAACGTGTTGTGGATTCAGCTCTGATGGCTACGTGGGATGAAGCCTGGCTGGAATTGGGGCTATAAAGATTATGCGATATTACTAAAAGGATCTACCCTAGGTGGTTGGGCTGTACTTGGCAGTGGCAGGGCCCCCGCTACGCTATGGTAGGTAGATGGGGGTGGGGCCCGGAAAAACCGAAAAAAAACATGCAGGAGGCTAGGCAGGCTATAAGGTACAGGAAAAAGAGGAGGGGTGTGTGTATTATATATTGACCAAGGCAAGTCGGTACTTAGGCAGAGTGACCTAGACTAGGATTATGTGAGTGCACCCCGCGCGATGAAGTTGTAATAAGTTGGTCGCGTTACTGCAACCTCCTTTTTCCTCCCTTCGTACCAATTTAATTCATTAAAAGAGATCTCTTGTTACCAGTTTCCCCCAGAACCGAACCAAAACCTACAGTATTATTAACAGCATTTTGTTATGGTATCGGGCTTAGCCCGATATAGGAGAACGGAGGGAACCAAGGGACTCACTAGGAGGAACGCACACAACTGGAAGCCCTAGTTGTTAAGTAGTTTTCCCTCCTTCAAGTCTTTTAATAACATCATTGAGAGTTCTAGAGCAGTCGCCTAGCGACTCCGTAACACATTTACAGCTATCTATAATACTGCTTCCTTTGTTGCATGTCCCCTGATTTCTTTACTGATAATCTAGTATGCTCGGCATTGTAGTCGGTAGTACCGTTCGACTTTACCTACCAACCAATGTATTTCTGTCGGCACTTGGTGGCATATAATTTCTATTAATCGTGCTTCTGTATGGAACTCGGATACTGTAAAATCGGTACCTATATCTATTGTTGAGATATCCGGAAGTCCCAGGTACATATCGATCCAGTATTCTCGTAACTTTTCCTATATTAATTTTACAGTCATATCGGGCATAATCGTACTGCTTAGAATAATAATGCCTTATCTACAATATATAGGGTCTTGTTGCCTTCCATATTAACAATATCCACTAGGACATTATGGTTAAATTCGAAGTCGTCCATTAACGTAAATTTAAATCTAGTAGGTGCGTCCTCCTTAAGCTAGCAGTAGAGCAGAATTTGGTCATTGTTGCAATCCGGTCGTATTCTACCTCTTCGCCTGCGCATAGCAACAAATCCTATAACTTTGCAACTAATAGGTGCCCGTGTCTTCGGTATACTTGTCGCATTTGTACATCGGTAATATAGAGACTTGTTATAATATTAGGCTTTGCCTAATAGAGCTATGTCCTAGGATAGGGTCACGTACTACCGCACGTGACTCGTACCCTATGACTAAGCAGGCATTGGAGTATAAGTACTCCAATGCCTAGCACTTCGAGTTAGAGTTCCGTAGATTTCTTAACAACTATTTCCGACCACTAGATACTGGTAGTACTAGTGACTCCATAACAAGACTTGCATTTACTTCAGGTCGGAGCGAAAGCTAAGGGTGTTGTTAAGGAGTCACTAGGCAGCTGCTCTAGGGCTCTCAATGATGTTTATTAAAAGACTTGAAGGAGGGAAAACTACTTGACAACTAGGGCTTCTAGTTGTGTGCGTTCCTCCTAGTGGGTCCCTTGGTTCCCTTCGTTCTCCTATATCGGGCTAAGCCCAATACCATAACAGGTGTCCCTATTTTCGGGTAACTGGTATTGTAATTGTACTTGTTAGGGTCTGTTTAACGATTTCATTTTTCTGCGAGTTGAAATAAGTACCTAGTCGGTCTAGGTCTTGTAGGTACAATAGGAACAGTGTTTTCGTCCGCATAATGTAAAAGGTTACTGTCCCAATTGGTATTTTTACCTCAACGGACCCAATTGATTCAATACTGTTATGGTATCGGGCTTAGCCCGATATAGGAGAACGGAGGGAACCAAGGGACCCACTAGGAGGAACGCATACAACTAGAAGCGCTAGTTGTTAAGTAGTTTTCCCTCCTTTAAGTCTTTTAATAAATATCATTGAGAGCTCTAGAGCAGTGGCCTAGTGACTCCATAACAAATACGTTCCATATGTCTAAATCGGATAACAACTTCCCTGGTATGCAATTGGCCAAGTCGAAAGGGGATATCCCGTTGTAGGGCCCGGGATTAGTTGTAGCCGCCCGCTGAGTGTACTGCTGCTCCTGTATCCGGGAGAATGCCTTGGAATTAGTGGTCTGAATACCTAGCCATAAGGAATTTCTGTACATATACCACTTTATCTATTGTCTCTGGTGGTGGTACTTTTCCCGTTAAGTCGTAGGAAGCAGCCTGGGTAGTAAGGAACGAATGCACAAAAAAGGCATTAGGAACTTGGTTGTTCTAGTATACTATAGCCTTATCGTCGGGAGTATCGGTACCAGTATTGTATTTGTCACTATTGTTGTTATCTAGTCCGCCTTCGAATTCCGTAAGGTATACCGAAAATGGTTGTTTGTTATTACTGGAAATTGGGGTTCCTCTTTCCATTGCCTAATAGCACGTTTTTGTTCCTCCATTAGGTAATTCCGCATCAAACAGCCGGTCTTACGGCAGATGTAACACTTGTGATTCCACTGCTGTCGTTGTCTGCCTTGTTGTGTACCTCTATGAGTGCCTTAGTGGGTGCCTTGTTAGGTGCCTTGGTAGGTGCCTTGGTAGCGTTGCTACTGCTGTTGTTGTTGGTTACGGTTGTTGTTATACCGTTGGTCAACAAAGCAGGTGCTGATTCATGTAGCATTGTGTCTTTTCTCGTATGCCTGTATCAATACTTGTAGATCAGCACATAGTTGTCGTAACGTTACTGGTGTTTGTAGAAAAGCCTGGTCTAACCCCGGCACATATTCGTATGCCCGGGTTAATGTAGTAAGTAGTACTTCGTCTGGTATTTTGTGTTTACCAAACGCCCGTTAATATAGTTGTATCCATTGTATTAGTATCCGTAGGATTTGCTGTAAGTCCTTGCCTGTATTGTCTTTTTCGTTCCTAACCGATGACTATTCGTTGAATTATTGAGTTAATGTAAGGCGCGCCACAGACGTGTAGGCCTTATAAGCGAATGTGAGGTGCAGTACCCGCACTAAGTGCGGATACTGGCGGATCTTTTGACAGTTTGGCCATTTGGTCGAACGGTTAACTGGTCTATTGTCCATATGGGCACACCTCCCCATATGTGTTACAGTTAATTTGATCTCTGTATTCAATTTTTGTGTCAATGTATTGTACATCTGCCTAAAAGTCCAATCTGGTTGTATTATCTGTATGTGTTATATGTATATAGTGGCCAATAGTAGACTAGGATCACGTAATCGTGTGGGGTACGATTACAGAGAGGATAAAAGTAGCCGCTTAGGAGCAGCCTCTTTTCCCTCCTTTCGTACCAAATTGAATCCATTAGAAGAGATCTCTTGTTACCAGTTTCCCCCAGAACCAAACCAACAATAGTATTATAGAGTACTCTTGCATCTAGCGTATATTGCCTAGCCTAGTTAGTCGGTTACATTTAGTAGATTTCTCTTATAGTGGGTTACTTGGAATAGCCTAAAAGTAGCTATAGTTTCTCTAACAACATAGGCAAGTGCTAGTAATTCTGCTTCAGTCGATAACGTTGTAACCGTATCCTGTTTTCCGGCTCTCCATAGTGGGTAAATTGTTCTTAATGAGTATCTGGCAGTAATAGTAAAGACTGTATTAGTAATAAACGCGGTACCCTTTGTATAATTTTTAGATTGTAATCGTTTAATTGCTCGTTGGATAAAATCATTTTGCGCAAGTATATCGTATACTGAACGTACTATATCCTTTTTCTCAACCTACATAGGTGGACGAATGTGTTGAAATAGATAGGGGCATTCTAAAAAGTAATAGTACTCCTTGTATATACAATTGTCACGAAGCTGACCAGCAGGAAGGCAGTATGCGCAAAGACTGTAGAATTTTCGAACTAAGGAGGAAGAAAAGAGACAGAAAACAGTAAGGGTGGCGAGGAACGGCCTATATACCCAGACGGTCCGCGCGTCACGTGATGGAGGGTGTAGGGTAGGCTAGGAAGAGAATACGATATACGATATCGTCACAACAATAAGGATTACCCTGTGCGTTTTGTTAATTAGTTGTAGACAATAGTTGACCTTGGAATGAGGAATTGAATGACCCTGATGATTGTTGTATAGACTTGGAATTTAATATTTCTCGCCCAAGGTAACCACTTTCAAACAGCTCCGAGATTTCCCTACTATGAGGAATAAGACGCTGCCAGTTAGGTAAACCCGGCCTGGAGTATTTGAGCATTTCTCTCTCCCAATGTTCCGTAAAGCCTTGGTCTATTGGATAGACTGCCCGCAGGAATGCTCGCGTAGGTTGTAGTCCCATAGCCTGGTCTAGGTCTACACTTTTAGCCTCTTCCAGGACGTGTTGCTACTGAGTTATCCACTCGGTACCCTTGGTACGGCTAGCCGAGGTAAGTATATTTTTGTATTTACTTTGGATATATTCTTATTGTGTCCATATGTTGGGGGCAACCCTTTTACGTGGGACTAATACTTGTTCTGGAACTGTATCAGCTCTAGAGATTATTGGTCTATATGTAACACATATGGGGAGGTGTGCCCATATGGACAATAGACCAGTTAACCGTTCGACCAAATGGCCAAACTGTCAAAAGATCCGCCAGTATCCGCACTTAGTGCGGGTACTGCACCTCACATTCGCTTATAAGGCCTACACGCCTGTAGCGCGCCTTACACTATATATCCCAACTGTTTTGTGTATGTGTTGTTGTATACTATAGAATGCCTTTCGCTTGTATCGGTATGCGGGAAAACTCTTATTAAATATATCCTGTGCCATCTGAAAACGGACCATTTCGTCTGTAGATGGATTGGAAAATTGCAGTGCGGTAGAGTTACAGGCTGAGACCTTGAGTGATTCTAGTTGCTCCAACTTAAGCCGCTTATCGTCGATAATAATATACTCGTCGTTGTACCTGTCGCTCCGAACTGTAGAATCCTGGTTAACTGTAACAGCATAGGGATCAAGATACTGCCATATACCAAGTGATATAGCAAGTTGTTTAATTTGTGCAATCCATAGAGTCCAGTCAGAAGTCATATTACGAATAAGGCCTGAAGAATTTTCATCTTGTTCCATTGTTGTTATATTATGGCAAGTATTGTAGTTGTATTACTGATGCGTTGCGAGATACGTTGTTAAACAGCAGTGTATTGTATTACTGATGCGTTGCGAGATACGTTCTTATACAGTAATGTATTGTAAGTATTAAAATAACTTATTGTGTGCTGCGAGTCCCAAATCTGTGTGCAGACCGGGCTCATAACCATCATACAACAAGATAGTCACGTATGTGGAACATGGATAGACTAGTAGAAATCCTTGTCTTAATCAAGTGTATGGGAACCATATCCGCTATATATACCATCATACAACCTTATTTTATAGGTACAGTACAGTCGTATAAGGTGGGCCTCCTTCTTTTACCTATCTTAGACCAATATTGGTGGCCGTAAGATGGCTGTAACCTTGATTGTGTACTTGCTATTGGTAAGGTCCATCCAACAAGGTGTATGGATGAATAGTAAAAGGGGTATCACGGCTAAATAGCAATGCTCAAGTCGAATACGGTGTAGGCACGTGTAAGCATACTGTATCATGGAGTGCCTCAGTCGTAGGACCTACACGTACCGGCGAATACATATACACGGGGTGGGTATGACTTGATTTTATTCCGCACATATACTGTACTTGCAAGCACGGTATGCCATGGTAATCGATGAGTAATGAATATCACTACCAAGTTATTGATAGTCGCAGGCCGACAGGTTTGTTCCCGAAGCAACACGTCATCATGAAGCTTGCCGACGCCGCTGGCCTTGGTTTCGCTACCATCGCCTCTGCCGGCGTCGTCGGTAGCGGAAATAGCGACACGCCTAGGCGTGTGCCTGCCGGGCGCCTTGCCGACATCCGCGGCGGATGCGGGCGCAAAAGCAAGAATCCTCTCGTCGCCTTTCGAGCAACCCATGTCGCGTCGCGTCTTGGTCGCTCATCGCCTCCCCTCGCCGGCATGGAGCGCCCGAGGATGGGTCGGCAGGTCGGGCTCGCGAAGCCGCCGGTGGGGGGGGAGGGAGGCCGGGACGGTCGGCGTCGGGGACGGCGTCTCGTGCTCGTGGAATCGACGAAGCCGCCGGTGGGGGGAGAGGGAGGCCGGGACGGTCGGCGTCGGGGACGGCATCTCGTGCTCGTGGAATCGAAGAAGCCGCCGGTGGGCGTCGCGGGCTGTCGTGGCGTCGAGCGTGCTCCACGGCCGAAGGAGGCCAGCTTCACCATTGTCGTCGTCTCGGCTCCGACTCTTGCCTCGCGACGGCCGGTTTGCAACGACCAGCTTCACCATTGTCGTTGTCGTCTCGGCTCAGACTTTGCCTCGCGACGGGCCGTTTGCAGCGACCAGCTTCACCGTCGTCGTCGTCGTCGTCGTCGTCGTCGTCTCGGCTCCGACACTTGCCTCGCGACGGCCCGTTTGCAACGACCAGCTTCACCATCGTCGTCGTCTTCTCGGCTCAAACTCTTGCCTCGCGACGGGCCGTTTGCAACGACCAGCTTCACCATCGTAGTCGTCGTCGTCGTCGTCGTCTCGGCTCCGGCTCTTGCCCCGCGGCCCAGCAGGATGCCTCGACCGCCTCATGCCTCGGGACGCCGACTCGTCACGGCAGCCCCCGGAGTGTCGCTCCGCTCGGGTGGCAGAGGACGTGAAAGTCGGAGGGACGACTGGCCAAGTTTTCGTGGCCCGAGAAGACGGCGGAAAAGTGCGTCGTCGCGTCGAGGGCACGCCGCCTGGAGCCCGGGGGCACCAGCAGGGCGACGGTGCCGGAAAGGGACGCGAAGCTGGCGTCGAATTGCCGCAGCCAACGTAGGGCGCTCGCCCAGAGGTCACGGTGAGCGCAGGGACGACGCCGACGCAGAAGCTGCTCCTTGGCGCGCGAAAGCTTGCCAAACACCGAGGTCCACCGAGCCTCGAGGCTCCCGAGCGTGTCGACAAACCGGACGGCGTCGGCCTCGGTGAGGTTGTGCACGCCGTTCAAGGCGTCCGCGGCAGCCTCCACGGCATCGGAAAGACGGCCGAAGCTGGCATCGACGACCATCGACGGCTTGGGTCTCGTGGCCGCGGCGTCGATCCTCCTGCCGAGTCTGTCGAGGGCACGACGGATGGGCGTGAATATGCGGCCGATGACGGAGGCGTCGTCGGTGGGCACGTCTCGCTCGTCACCGAGACAGGCCATTTCGGTGAGCTCGTGGCAATCGTCCCAGACGAGGGCCAAACGTTTGGCCGCCCTCGAGGCAACCGGCTCGAGGTCCAAAGGAACGATGCCGGAGAGCTTGCCGGGGAGCGAGCACGAGACGTACCCGACGCTTCCCATCCAATCCATGGCCAGGCCGCAGGAGCCGCCGTCTCCGATGGCCTCGACGGCCTCGACGGCCTCCCCGAGAGCTCGTCGAAAGGTGCGGGCCGTCGTTTCAAAGGCCTCCAAGGCTCGCACGAGCTCCGTAGCCTCGTCCTCGGAAAGACGGGCCAACCGACCGAGCTCGTCGTCCAAGTCGGCGACGGAACGGTGAATCGACTCGAGCACGGGCCCAAGGACGGCATCGCTCAGGACGGCATCGCTCAGGGCGGCATCTCTCAGGACGGCTTCGCTCACGGGACGGCGGGGGTTCCTCCGGGCAAAGGACGTGACGGTGTTGTTGAGACGGACTTGGACCGTACGGATCGCTTCGATCCTGCCACCGACGGCGGCGGCGGCGACGACGGCGAGGAGGGGAATGACGGCGGTTGACCTCATCGTCGAGGACGGTGACGAGGATGAGCAGGCGTGCAGTCGTACAGCGGCGGAAACGACACCTCAGGCAAGCAGGCAAACGCTCGGAGCACGGGTTTATATATTCCGTGCCTGCTCGAGTTTTCTCGCGGCGGGACTCCGGGTCATTCTACAGCGCACTCGTACCTATAAGTGAAGGCACTCGCACCTATAAGTCAAGGCACTCGTACCTATAAATGAAGGCACTCGCACCTACAAGTCAAGGCACTCGTGCCTACAAGTCAAGGCACTCGTACCTATAAGTGAAGGCACTCGTACCTATAAGTGAAGACACTCGCACCTACAAGTCAAGGCACTCGTACCTATAAGTGAAGACACTCGCACCTATAAGTGAAGGCTCTCGTACTTATAATTGAAGACACTCGCACCTATAAGTGAAGGCACTCGTACCTACAAGTCAAGGCACTCGTACCTATAAGTGAAGGTGTAGCTGATGTGCCTGCGCCGCATGTACCGCACATGTACTCGGTTGTGGATGCTGGTGGGTTCGCTCGGCACTTTTGCATGCAAGAACAGCTCCGAATACTTGCGTATACTTGCAACGCACGGTGCTTGCAGTACTGCAAGCACGGTACAGTACTCGTTCATTCTACAGGTCAGTTCCGGCCGCCCTTGGCTCCCTGCACGGAGAATTCCTCTACTCGAGCGCAGCAAGTGCAGTATAATTCAACAATTATTACCCTATTACTCCATGGAATTGGCCATGCGGGTCACGGTCAGGGTGCGTACCAGCTTTGGGAGCCGTCCGGTATTACGTTGTACTTGATACCGTGCATGCATGCAATACTTGATACTGTACATGCTCGTACTTGATACTGCATATGCTTGTACTGGATACTGTACGTGCTGGTACCTGATACTGCACATTCCTGTAATTGATAGCGCACATTCTTGTACTTGATACTGTACATGCATGCACTTGATACTGTACATGCTTGTACTTGATACTGTATGCATGCACTTGATACTGTACATGCTTGTACTTGATACTGTACGGCAGGTAAAACTTGGTTGTGCTTACGTACACGAGCACGTTGCGGTTGTCCTGTCAGTGGCGGTGCAAGTACAGCTACTTGCGCGGCAGGCTGCGAGCACCACGCGCAATGATTCCGCCGAGAGCCAGCGCTCGGTGCACGTACCTGACAAGTACCTGGACGTGCAAGCTACGTGCGTCGATACGAACGATTACTTGCACGGCACCGCGCGTAGCCGCTCGGCATGCCGACAAGTACTTGTACATGGCATCTCGTGCTGCGCTTCGCCGTCGCACATTCGCCACAGGCTCGGCGTCGTGGGCGGTGTCGTCGGTGCTCAATACTCCGTTGGCGGGTCTCGCGCTCGGCAATTATGCCGAGCAAGCACTGCTTCATATTGCCCGTACAAGTGCTGTAATAATTACCCGTACTTGTAGTGCTCTGCAGTGGGCGTAGGATCATGGGCATTCCCGTGAGCGCATGTGCTTGCTGAGCGTTGCTGTTCATGACGCCCGTGCAAGTGCTGTAATGATTACCTGTACTTGCAGTGCTCTGCAGTGGGCGTAGGATCATGGGCATTCCCGTGAGCGCATGTGCTTGCTGAGCGTTGCTGTTCATGACGCCCGTGCAAGTGCTGTAATGATTTCCTGTACTCCGTACTTGCTCTGTAGTGGGCGTAGCATCATGGGCATTCCCATGGGCGCATGTGCTTGCCGAGCATTGCTGTTCGTGATGCCCGTGCAAGTGCTGTAATAATTACCTGTACTTACTTGCAGTACTCTGTACTCCGCAGCGGGCGTAGCATCATGGCATTCCCATGAGCCCATGTGCTTGCCGAGCACTCCGTATTGCTGCTCATGATGCCCGTGCAAGTGCTGTAATAATCATCTATACTTGCTCTTCAGTGGCCGTGGCATCGTGGGCATTCCCATCCCGAGCACTCGTAGGGTTACCCATGCCATGCGTCGGCGACGCATTATTTCCTCCCACCCGCCGCATCCCTGCTCGGCTCCTTTCTTCGACGCGGGCGAACCGGCGCGCAAGTATTGTCGCCGCGCAGTCGGGGTTCCCTGCACTCGATCCAGCGGCGAGACGGGAATGCCGAGTGCCACGTCGCGGGTGCGTCGCCTGCCCAAAGGTGACGGCGTCGAGAACGGAGCGCGAGCAGCTGCACTCTCTCTGCATGGCGACCACTTGCGGCGACGAGCACGTGTACGTGTGCACACGGGTGCTCGGTGGCCGTGCTCGGGGCACGCATTCGTCGCAGATATAGGTGTGATTGTTGCCATCGGGTGCATCGCCGTCGTCGTCGTATTCGTCACGGTAGGTGTAGGTGTGATTGTTGCCATCAGGTGCGTCGCCGAACGAGTGACGCACGGCATGACAGGCGGACGCATCAGACCCCGCAGTGCGTTATGCAGGTACTCACGCCCCCCGAGAACGGTACAAGCACACGTGCAATTTTGAGCGCTCGGTACCGAGTTCCCACGCATGGCGCGGGTGCATCTCGAGGTCCCTCGTGCCATCGTCACAAGTACCTGCGGCACAAGCCCCAAGTACCAGCGCAACACACACACCCGCGCACCACCTCGTCACGGCGCGCTGTCGATGCTGTAGCTTGCACGCCTACTTGTGCTTGCTGCGAGTGCTGGTAAGTAATTACCTACCTTGCCTACCTTGCCTACCTTGCCTACCTAGCAGTAGGTACTTTACAGGCACCTACTCGCATACTACCGTGCAGTGTTGCTGTGCATTCTGTCGACATACTTGCAGCACCCTCCTGCGCATCTACAGTACCGACACCCACCCTTCTTTGGCCTCGATAATTTCCCTCGAGCCCCGTCGCTCGGGTCCTCAGGCATCCGCTGCGCCCTCAGGCATCCTCTGCCCCTCAGGCATCCGCTGCCCCTCAGGCATCCCCTGCGCCTCGTCGGCGGTGGCGTGCAGGTACGTCGGATAGGCAGAGACTTGCGTGCCCAGGCTGTGCATGTACTCGCCACGGCAGTGCAGAGTACCTCGCCGCCGTGCGGTCGCGGTGGGTGTACCGCGCCCTGTCCGGGAGGGTACTTGCACGAGGACGGCGCTCATGTACGGCGTTAACGGCACCCGAGTACATCCAAGCACGTGCGCATGGTATCACGGCAAGTGCAAGCAAGTACTGTACAATTAGTAATGCCTGGGAGCTGCACCGTTGAGAGCGCGAGCTGCGTGCGCATGTACAGTGCGGAGCACTGTATGACCACTCAACTGCTCCGTGCTCCGTACGGTAATTGTTCCATGAAATAATCATCTCTTGCTGCCTACGGACAAGTGCTCCGTGCTTCGTACGGTAATTGCGCCGTAAAATAATCATCTTGCTGCTTATGGAAAAGTGCTCCGTGCTCCGTACGATAATTATTACTCAAAATAATCATCTCTTGCTGCGCACGACAAGCCCAGCCGCGGCGCACCACCCTCGAGCCGCCGTCTGGAACCGAGCTGGCGGCTCAGTGCGGAGTCGTCCGTGAGCACACTGTGCAGGGATTCCTGCACGGCCAAGTCGCATCTGGTTCGCCGCCGCGGCTGCTGTTGTTCCGTTCCGACCGCCTTCGGTGAAGCCTCGGTACCTCGGGCCCGCTAGCGACGCTTGTGCCCTGTACCCCGTCTCGCCCTCGCGCGCACCCGCCGTCGCAGGTATCCGGTACCTGCGATGCCGCGGACCACAATCAGGACGAGGTATCCCCTGTTCGCTGCTCTAACCCGCCTGCACCGCCGCAGGCCTGCCTCGCCGCCAGCCGTCCTGAACCCGCCCCTCTCATTGGTCCGCCGCCGCCTGCCGTGAGGTCGGCCAACGTGACACCTTGGCGGCGAGCAGTCCGACCCTGTCATCGAACATCACCACTTCGTCTCCCCCCCCCCCCCCGAGCTGCTGGCCGCGACCGACCGACCGACGGTTCCGGCTCGAAGCCCAAGGCCGCGACACGAGCACTTCGCCCCCCCCGACCCCTCGCCGCCGGCGAGACACGAGGCGGCCCGAGGCCAACGAAGCCTCCGCACGAGCCCGCCACGAACGAGCGGCCGCGTCGACACCATCGCCACCATGAACGGCGGCGAGCCGACCGAGGGCCAGAAGCCGCCGCTCGCCCCGGCCACCGGTGTCGACGGCGGCGACGGCCTCGCCGCGAGGAAGCGTAAGAAGGACGGCCTCAAGCCCATCGTCACCACCGACGCCGACGACGAAGACCCGACGGCACGAGCGGGGTGAGTATCCGTCGCCCCCTGCCTCCTCACGCCTCCCGTCGTCCTCAACGCTCGCCGAGCCGGCCTGCCCCGTCTGAGCCGTGGGCCGAGCTGGCCTTGATGGTTCGCCTCGTCTCGAAAGCCGAAGCCCGAAAGCTCAAGCCCAGAAGCCCAAGCCCGAAAGCTCAAGCCCAGAAGCCCAAGTCCAAGCCCGTGGAGCCGACGGTGTGGAAAGAGGACAAGTCGTCTTCCCTCTGGCCACGATGCCTGCGTCGACGACGTCGGGCCGCCTGCCATTGGTGGCCGTCGTGTGCCAAGGCCAGGCACCTCGTGCCCGAGGTCGAGGCTGATCCGAGGCCTGTCGGACCGTGCCCTGTGCTGCTGGCGAGGCTGACGACGCTGGGGCGCTGAAGCCAGTGACGCCCAGGTCGTGGCCGTGAGGGGTCGTTGGGCCTGCCGGGCCTGCTGGGGCCTGCTGGGGCCTGCTGGGGCCTGCCGGGGGCCTGCTGGGGGCCTGCCGAGGGCCTGCCGAGGGCCTGCCGGGGCCTGCTGGGGCCTGCTAGGGTGTCGTCCGACCCCCCGTCCCGACCCGCGCTTCTCCTCCTCGAGGTCACAACCACCACACACACGCACACACACACACACACACCCCCCCCCTCCCGCCCTCCTCCCACACCGTCGATTTGCCGTCTCTCGACTCGCCGCCGCCGCCGCATCTCTTCCTGGCGCTCTCCACGTCCGCTTGCTTCCTTCTCCGGCGTGCCCTCGACCCTCGGATTCGCTCGACGGTCCTCTGCCGTCGGCCGCATCATCGACGAGACGACGGCGGCCAGCTAGGCTTCGCCTCCAGCGGTCCCCTCCGTCGTCGCCTTTTCCCTCAGCTCGGCCGAGATCCATCCTCCTTCCCGCGGCAAGTCGCCCTCGACGACGGCTCACGACATGCGGCACAGGCAACATGAGCTTCCTCAAGTCTAGGTGGCTACCCTCGTGCCCCCGTTGACGCTGATTTCACGCCCTCTCTTCCGTCCTCCTCTCCTCCGTCCGCCTCTCCTCCGTCATCCTCTCCTCCGCCCTCCTCTCCTCTCCTCCGTCATCCTCTCCTCCGCCCTCCTCTCCTCTGTCCTCCTCTCCTCCGCCCTCCTCTCCTCTCCTCCGTCATCCTCTCCTCCGCCCTCCTCTCCTCTGTCCTCCTCTCCTCCGCCCTCCTCTCCTCTGTCCTCCTCTCCCCCGTCCTCCCTCCTCCTCTCCTCTGTCCTCCTCTCCCCCGTCCTCCCTCCTCCTCTCCTTCATCCTCCTCTCCCCCGTCCTCCCTCCTCCTCTCCTTCATCCTCCTCGGCGCCTCGACCATCCCCTCCTAACCCTCCCTAATCCTGCTCCGGCGGCTGCTCCTGCAATCCCACGCTCCTCATCCCCCCACCTCTCCCGCTGGCCCTCGCCGTCACTTCGCTTGCCCCCTTGACCGTCGCTGACAGAGGCTCGCCTGCAGATCCCATCAACTCTCCGGCGCCATGGCCAACTCGCCCTCGTCCTCGTCCGTCGACGACCCCGCCGAGAACACGGCCGACGAGGAGGACTCCGAGGATTACTGCAAGGGCGGCTACCACCCCGTCAGCATCGGCGAGACCTTCAAGGACGGCAAGTACACCGTCGTCCGCAAGCTCGGCTGGGGTCACTTCTCCACCGTCTGGCTCTCGCGCGACAACACCCACGGCAAGCACGTCGCCCTCAAGGTCGTCCGCTCCGCCGCCCACTACACCGAGACGGCCGTCGACGAGATTAAGCTCCTCAACAAGATCGTCCAGGCCAAGCCCGACCACCCCGGCCGCCGCCACGTCGTCAGCCTCCTCGACTCGTTCGAGCACAAGGGCCCCAACGGCACCCACGTCTGCATGGTCTTCGAGGTGCTCGGCGAGAACCTGCTCGGCCTCATCAAGCGCTGGAACCACCGCGGCATCCCCATGCCCCTCGTCAAGCAGATCACCAAGCAGGTCCTCCTCGGCCTCGACTACCTCCACCGCGAGTGCGGCATCATCCACACCGACCTCAAGCCCGAAAACGTCCTCATCGAGATCGGCGACGTCGAGCAGATCGTCAAAAAGGTCGTCAAAAACGAGCCGGGGGACAAGGAGCCGAGCCGCAACGGCCGCCGCAGGCGGAGGACCCTCATCACCGGCAGCCAGCCGCTGCCGTCGCCCCTCAACGCCTCCTTCAACCACAACAGCATCTTCCCCCCCGCCGGCCCGAGCCTCGCCGGCGTCGTCAACGAAGGTACGCCCGCGGCCTCTCTCTCGCGACCGCCCCTCCCGCGCTGACCCTTGTCCCTCGCCGCCCGCAGCCGCCGACGCCGCCGCCGCCGACTCGTCCGTCAGGTCGCCCGACGACGCCCAGAAGCATCGTGAAAAATCCGCGTAGGTCGCGGCCCGTCTCATCGCCGTCGCCGTCGATCGCTAACGAGTCGCGGACGCCAGGGACATCCTTTCCCGCGAGGTGTCGAGCATTTCCCTCGAGAGGTCGGCCGGCTCGTCGGCCTCGACGGGGGAGAAGCGCAAGGCCGACGAGGCACACTCCTTGGACGTCATCAGCGTCAAGATCGCCGACCTCGGCAACGCCTGCTGGACCAACCACCACTTCACCAACGACATCCAGACGAGGCAGTACCGCTCCCCCGAGGTCATCCTCGGTGCCAAGTGGGGTGCGAGCACCGACGTCTGGAGCATGGCCTCGATGGTGCGCGCCCTCTGCCCGCCCCCCCCCGGGTACCCGTTGCCTCGCGCTGACCAGTCGCCCCAGGTATTCGAGCTCATCACGGGCGACTATCTCTTCGACCCCCAGTCTGGCACCAAGTACGGCAAGGACGACGACCACATCGCCCAGATCATCGAGCTGCTCGGGCCCTTTCCGCGATCGCTGTGCCTCAGCGGCAAGTGGAGCCAAGAGATATTCAACCGAAAGGGCGAGCTGCGGAACATCCACCGCCTCCGTCACTGGGCCCTCGCCGACGTGCTGCGCGAAAAGTACCACTTCAAGGAGGACGAAGCCAAGAGGATCGCCAACTTCCTCACGCCCATGCTCGAGCTGATACCCGAGAAGCGGGCCAACGCCGGCGGCATGGCCGGCCACGCCTGGCTCGACGACACGCCGGGCATGAAGGGCCTCCGCATCGAGGGTCTCGACGTCGGCAGCCGCGGCGAGGGCATCGACGGGTGGGCGACGGAGGTGAGGAAACGATGAGGGGCCGGCACGCGTCGTCGCCGCGTCGACGGTTCGCGCCGGGAGCAGTCGCCTTCGCCCCCCCCCGCGGCCACGCTCTCTCTGCCGCTTCCCGGTGGAAATCTGGAAATCGTCGGCCGCCTCGGCGCGGCCCGCGCACTGCCTCCTCCGCGACGACGGGGGCCGGGGCGTGTCGGGGCGTCGGGTCCCCGTCGATGCACGCCTGCGCTGCCGCTGCCGCCGCCTCGGCCTCGGCCCCGACGGTCGATGCGGCCACTACGGTCCCCGACCCTCGGCCGACGGCGTCGCTGGCGTCGGGGCGTGGCTCGTTCCGCCGTCGGCCGCGGCGAGGTTGACGCGACGGGCCGTGGGGACGCGACGACTCGCGTGACGTGCGCCGTGGGCTCTCGAGCCTCGACTTGTTCGCAGCCCTCGACGGCGGGAAAAAGCAGGGCAGGGCCGGGGCGGGAATGGGAACGGAACGGCAGGAAATGGAAGGGAAATAAAACGATACATAGACTTGCGCGAGTTGCCTCTCCGCACCGCGAGAGCGAGGGCTCTTCTGCGTTTGCTAGAGGGCAAGCTGTCCATATGATGCACGATGACGGAGAATAATGTATTCACGATGCATTGTCGCGGTATTCGATGTACTCGGAGGTCCGATGGATGGTGACGAAGAAGAATGTATTCACGAGGCATTGACGCGGTATTCGACGTAGACGCCCGATGCACGATGACGGAGAATAATGTATTTACGGGGCATTGTCATGGTATTCGACGTAGATAAAGGCCCGATGCACGATGTCGGAGAATAATGTATTCACGATGCATCGTCGCGCTATTCGATGGACTTGGAGGTCCGATGCACAATGACGGAGAATAATGTATTCACAATGCATCTTCGTGGTTTTCGATGTACTTCAATGTCCGATGCACCATGACGGAGAATAATGTATTCACAATGCATCTTCGTGGTATTCGATGTACTTCAATGTCCGATGCACAATGACGGGGAATAATGTACCCACGATGCATCGTCGCGCCGTTTGATGTGCTCGGAGGTCCAGCTCTGCTTCCAACCGCCGCTCCTGGGTCGAGAAGCCTCGAGGGGCATGCTATTTCTTCGCCTTGGCCCTCCGTGACCGCAGCTCGGCGGCCGGAGAGTCTGTCGTCACCCGGGGCGCCGCCACCTCGTCGGCGCTGCCGGCTTCGTCGCCCTTCAACTCCTCCTCGTCTTCGTCGTCGTCGGGAGCCGCGGAGCCGAGCACCTCTCTCACGAGCTTCTCGTCCTCGTCCACGTCGCCGTTGGACGCGCCGCAGTCGGCGCACCTCCAGATGCCAATCTCGGACACTGATCGTGTGCCGGGAGGCGCCTGGCCGTTGACGAGGCGGCAGGACTGGCAGATGAGCGCGATGCGGTTCTTGCGGGCCGTCTCGTCCTCGCCAAGGAGCGCGTCGAAGATGCGGTCGTACCAGTGCGTCTCGGCCTCACCGCCGGGGGGGGTCGCGAGCTGGGGAATGGCATAGCTCGCGTCGGCGTTGGGGGCAAACTCGGCACCCGGGGGCGGCCCGTCGTCGATTCGCGGAGGGCAAGGCGATCCCCGGGGCGGCGGCCCGTCGGGGGTTCCCGGGGCGGCAGCAGGGCGTTGGATGTTGGCCGTCGGCGGCGGGGGCATCGTCGTTCGCTTCGCCGTGCCCTTGGCCTGCGCGCCGTGGCCCTTGGTCCTCTGGCCGTCCTGCGGTCCCTGGGCCGCGTTCTTGGCCTTGCCCTCACCGCCGTACTTTTCGATCAGCTGCAGGGTCGAGTCGTATCTTGTCGCGTCCTTGAGCTCCTGTATCGTCTTGGCACGCTCCTCCTGGTACTCCTTGAGCCTCGCGGTGGTGCTCTCGATGCGAAAGTTGTAGTACACCGTCGTGAGGGTGCGGATGAGGTATATGCTGCGTGGGACCCGTCAGGCAAGCTCTCGACGGCGCGGCATCGCGGAGAACCCACAGCACCGGCCCTCCGACCAAGCCCGTCCACTCGTAGGCACCGAGGTTTCGGTAGCCGACGGCGAGGAGCAGGACGATGGCGTAGACCGTGTAGGTGAAGGCGAGGTAGAGCGTCGACAGGACCTTGGCACGACGGAGGCTGGAGCGCAGGCCATCGAGGCGCGTCTGGGACGAGGCGATTCGGACGGCGAGCGTCGAGAGCGTCCTTTCGAACGAGGCGGTGGAAGAGGTGTTGCCCTTGGGCCTCCGTCAGCACGCATCGTCGTCGCCCGCGGCGGCCAAGGGGTGACGAACCTTCCAGGGCCAAAAGGACACCATGGCAGCGGTACGGATGCCCTTGTCGATGTCGGAGCGAGGCAAGCAGAGATGAACTGCGGCTGGGGGGATGAAGTTTGCAAGGTGGCGAGAAGCACGAGAAGCACGAAATAGCACGGCGTGCCTGCATCACGAGCAGGTCACCTCCGTAGGTACCTCGATGTACCTGATTAACGCTAGGACCGACTACCAATCTAAATGTACTCCTAGGTACCGGTATGTAAAGCTCGGGAATAATCCGCACAGTGTGCACCAGCGGTAGTCGGCAGGAACGATGCCCACTGGTTCTTGCCTCCATATTTTGGCTGACTCATCCCCCATACTCCTCCTCTCAAGTGCCACCTCCACCAAGAAATTATTACGTAATACTAATAATACTGTTATATCCAAGTATGGAGTGCATTTATTTCATGGCATCCACCATAATTACCCTATACTTGTTCACAAACCTCATCGTCAAAGGCTCCCTGCTACGAATAATACTACTCGTACCATCATCCCGTGTCAGACACCATGCGTATCGTTCCTCTCAACTCGCCTCGTCGCTTTCGTCCGGCCCCCAGTGGTGCAGGCTTGCCCGTGAGGCATCGTCGACGTCTTCCTCCCTGCCGCCTTCACGACCTTCATCGCTACGAGCATCGCCAAGCTTGCCATCATCGAGGCATTTCGTCGATGGGCATCGTGGGAGTCCCGGCATTCATGGTGCAATCATCCGTTCGCCAAGCCTGCATTCGTTGACTATCCTACGTGTCGTGGCAGAGCCCCTCCGACGGCGACTACTTCACCTCTATGTGCTGCACGGCGTTGGTCCACTTCTGCTCCTCGCTTCTGCCCATCGTCAGCATTCCGTGACACCTCGGGGGTGGCAGGCGTGCGTAGACTTACTTGTCAAACTTGAGCAGCTTCCCGAGGACGGGCACGAGCTGGGTTCGGAGTCGCCCGTCCTTTTGCTCGAGGAACTGCAGCAGGATCGTCTTCAGATACAGCATCTCCGGGTGGCCCCCGACGGCGCCGCTGCGGCTCGAGTCGGTCGACGTGCGCGTCGACGCCCCCGAGACGGTGGAGCTCGAGACGAGCTTGGCCTGGGCCGCCTTGAGGTCCTTGGCAATCCTGTCGTAGCGCTGCGTCGAGTCGCCGAGCATCCTGCGCAGCTCGGCCCGCTGCTTCTCGTTGTCCTGCAGCTGGCTCTCCGACGCGTCGAGGGCCAAACGCAGCTGGGCAACGGCCGAGCGCAGCTCGTTCCCCTCGCTCTCGGCCTGCGATTCGATGGCTTCGAGCTCCAACTTGCGCTCCCTCCACGCCCGCTGCCGTTCCTCCAGGTCGTTTCGCTCGCTGCCGAGCGTCTTCACCTCCCGCTCGAGCTCGCGAATCTTCTGCTTGAGCTCCTCCGTCTCGCGGGACCTTTTCCTCGCGAGCGTGCTCGACTCGTCCTCGAGCCGCTCGCGCTCCTCGACGGCCGCCTCCATGCGCCCTCGCATCTCCCGCACCTTGTGGTCGGCCCGCTCGTCGACGTCGGCGAGCAGCCGCCGCATCGTCTCGCCCTCCCTCGTCCGCTCCTGCAGCAGCCGTTGGACCTCGGCGAGCTCCTCCTCGAGCGACTCGGCGAGCTCCTTGGACTCCTTGAGCTGCGTCGATATCTCCGTCGTCTGGTCCCGCATGCTGCCGAGCAGCCCCTGCGCCGTCAGGTACTGTTGAGACTTGTAGTCGGCCTCCTCCTGCGCCGCCACCTTCTCCCTTTTCATCCTGTGCAGCTGCGCCTCGAGCTCCTTGATCTGCGGCCGCAGCTTGCTCGACTCCTCCTGCATCTTTTGCACCTCGCGTTCCGCCTTTTCAATCTTGGCGCTCAGCTCGATCTTGTCGGCCTCGGCGCGCCGCAGGCCGCGCTCCGCCGTCCGCTTCGACTCCTCGGCCTGCTGCTTGCCGGTGCCCCCGGCCCTGAGCCTCTCCTGGAGGTTGATGATTTCCGTCTCGCGATCCGTCGCGACCTGCTGCAGACGGCACGTTTCGAGCTTCAGGTCCTGCTCCCTCTTCTCCGCCTCCATGATCTGCTTGACCTTGACCCCGAGCACCTCCTTGACCGTCTTGAGCTCGGCCGACTCCTGCCGGAGCGTCTTCAGCTCGGGCTGCGCCTTTTGGAGCAGCTCGCGCAGCTCTGTGAGGTCCCTGAATCGGCTCTGCGCGAGTTGCTGCGCCGCGCCGAGGTCGGATTGCAGCGCCGCCGTCTTGTCCTGGAGCTCGTCGTACTCGTCCTGCAGGGATTGCATGTCGCCCGCCGCATCGTCGCCGGCGACCTCGTGCGGCACCAAGGGGCTCATCCTCTCGAGCTCGGTAATCTGCCCTTCCAGAGCCAGCTTCTCCGCTTCGAGGTCCTTGATTTTGTCCTTGGCGGCCACGTGATCCTGACCGATGTCGACGAGGTTGTCGCGCAGTGTCTCGATTTCCTCGAGGAGGTCCTCCTCCGTCTTGCGCTTGACCGACAATGCCTCGATCCGAGCGTCCTTTTCTCGAACCTCGTCCTTGAGCTTGGCAATCTCCGCCTCCAAAGCGGCTCTCTCCGATTCGACGATGCCGGGACTCGCCAATGGTTCCGCCGCCGGCACGCCCTTGGCACCCTGTGCACCCGACGTCGCCGTCGCGGCCGCGCCCCCCTTGCCCTTCTTTTTCTTGTTCTTCTTTTTCGAAGCACCGGGCGCGGCGGGCGTCGAGGAAGCGGGCGTCACCGGAGGTTGCTGGCCTGTCGCCGTCGTCGGCATAATCTCGAGTTTCTTCGCAAGCTCTTCCATCTTCGTCGTCGCTTCGGCGTTCTCTCGCTTCAGGACGCTCATCTGCGTGTTGAGATCGTCGACAATCTTCATCGACACCGTCTTGGCGTCGTTGGCCTTGCTAAGCTGAACGTGCGGTTCGGCAAACTTCTTGTCAGACGCTGCGAGTGACGCACCGGACTCCACACGAACGGCTGCGCTTACCTCGTCCTGCTTCTTCGCCTGGTCCTCGAGGTCCGTCAGCTGAGCCTGGGTTGTTTCCAGCCGCTCTCGGAGCATTGCAACCTCCTTGTCACGTTCGTCGAGTCGCGATCGTGCGGAACCTTTGGACGAGGACGCATTCTGCGACTCGACGCATTCCTCCGCGTCGGATCGGTCGTCGGGACCCTTGGCATCGGACGGATCGGTGGCTGTCGCTGCCTTGACTTTGGATCTCCTGGAGGCTGCGCTCGACTTGGCCCTCTGCTTCTCGGCCACGAGAGCATCGAGTTCCTGCTGGACCTGCTTCAACCTTTCTTGGGTCTCGTCGTGTTTGCTCATGAGCTCGTCCTTTTCGGCCGAGACCTTCTTAAGTTCGGCCATGACCATCTCGCTGCGCAGATTCATCTGGTTCAGATACTCGACGAGTGCGTTCGGGTCGCCGATGGACGTGAGGGGCGTGTTTTCTCGCAAGGCTTTTTCAAAGGGCTCGATGGCCGTTGCTCGCTTGTGGGCCACTCGGTAGGAGCGCAGCAGCTCTGAAAACGGTCAGCGAGCCGGCCACGGGGGCGTCATCTCGAGGGCGACGTACCGGGGTAGGTGGCCTCGAGTTTCTCGAGCTTGCGGAGGCGATTCGCAATCTCGGGGCTCTGCTCGTTGGCAGGTGCAGGCTCCGTCTCGGTCGACGTTGCGACGGCGACGTCGTCGCCATCCTCTCGCGTCTTCTCGTCGGCTCCGTCCGTCTCCTTCACCTGCCGCTTCTGCTCCCTTTCCCCGTTTATCGCAATCACCGGCACGACCGCCGCGCCGCCAACCTTGTCCGCCCTCTCCTGGGAGGGCACCCTCGGCGTGCCGGCGCGGCTCGGCTCATCGCTATCGTCGATGACGAAGGCGGCCTCGAAGACGGCAGGATCGGGGTTCGGCACCGACGAGTCGAGAATCTCCACGGGGTGTTTCCGGCGCGGACGCCTGCCCCTGCCGGCGGCGGTGCTGGTTCGCGACGAGGTCGACGCGGACCGAGAGGGTGTCGCGCTGTCGATCCTCTGCTGCCGAGCCTGCTCCTCCGCGATGGTCCTGTCGATGGCACCCCGGATTCTCTACCGAAACATGACGGTTAGGAGGCAACAAGTGCGGGCGGGTGCGAGACGTACTTGGAACATGTTGGATTCCGTTCAAACGTTTGCCGTCCGTGTCGTCGTCGGTCCGGAACAGAAGCAGATGTAAGAAGGAGGCGATTGGGGCAAGCGGGCAAATCCAACATCAACGGTACGCCCGAGTCTCTCGCATCGCCGTGACACCAAAATGCAAGGGAATGCAGAGTCGGAGCGATCACGTTGCGCACCAGAAGGCCACAGGCATGGACAGCGTGCTCGGTGTAAACAGGTGCGTTGTCCTATAAAAGAGACGGTTATGTCATGCCCCACGGCGATTAAGTGCAGAGACACACCAAAGTTATGTACACGTACTTATGTAAGCACCGACTAACAAACAGCACGGAGTACAAGCAAACGCGCCAAACCCAACTGGTCAGGGACCTCGACTGACTAAGGCGGTTGCTTAGTCATGTTGCTCAGTGAGGAGAGTGCGGATGAGGAGGCTCAAGTGTGAACACAAAATACAACATTTGCATCATTACTTCGTCCATGCTGCCACGATAACAGGCTATTTATTCATCGACGCAGACGATGACTCCATGATCAGGCGGCAGCTGGTTGCAACACTCGCTACCCTCCCTATCCAGTCTTCCGTGACGAGCAACAAAGGGCACAACTGTTGTGGCTCCGTCCATCTCACCTCCACAAGAGGCACATCCCACCATCGTTGTTTAGCTTGCGAATGCCAGACAGGCCCATTCGTGCCTTCAACGTCCAACGTTGCATTGCACTTCGCCGGACTCGATCCCGGATGCCATGAGGCTCCAGGTTGGCAGTCTCTGGGGAGTGCCCCCCAAACCATCGGGAACCCAGGTCGTGCTG
The DNA here is from genome assembly GCF_001625195.1 of Drechmeria coniospora. NCBI lineage: Eukaryota > Fungi > Ascomycota > Sordariomycetes > Hypocreales > Ophiocordycipitaceae > Drechmeria > Drechmeria coniospora. The sequence continues at coordinate 10,018,001 of NC_054390.1, read as the reverse complement.
TAGGTCGAGACTGATGCCATCGTTGTGGGGTCACTCACCATGCTGATCGAGTCATTTTCTTCTTAGTTTCGACGCACTGACCGACCGACGGGAACGAGCCGCTCTCCGTGAGCATACTTGTCAATAACTAGTGCTCGCCGTGCATCCACCTCGTAGCGGCACGATGCATAATCGTGGCATGAATCTCAGCATGCACATATGCTCCGTACTTGGATCACAACTACTCCGCAAGTTGCAATGCCGTACCGTACACCTAACGAGGCAGGTTGGCACTCCCTTTCCCGGACCACATGAAACACATATACATGCATGGGCAGATCTCGGAGACGGCAGGGCTTGTTGCTGGTAATATCTGCCCAGTTATTTAGCAAGGACCCAGGACCCACCGAGTCAAGGTATGTGAATACCCGGATCAGGCAATCCTTGCCCTTGTATGCTGGGGTAATTGGCTTCCTTTGCCGGAATACCACCAGAGAACGCTAATGGTGTCACTGCCGCTTAAGGGCTGGACGCCAGCAGGAATGCTCGTCTCCGAATGTCGGCAATCACCCCTACACTTCCGACGGTGGTTCCGCGTGAGGTCAATTCACCTTCCCAGCCAACTTCAGCCGATATTCACTTTTTACGATGAAGAATGCGGACCGTATCTGAACAATCACGACCCGAGTGACAGCGACACTCGTCTTCACGGGCTTGCATGGAAGGCGACCAGTCATCTCCATGACACTTGTCGAGTGTCAGCGACCAGTCATCTCCATGACACTTGTCGAGTGTCAGCGACCAGTCATCTCCATGACACTTGTCGAGTGTCAGCGACCAGTCATCTCCATGACACTTGTCCAGTGTCAGCGCCCAGTCCTCGTTATTACAAGGACATGTAAGTGCATGTACGGAGTGCGACCAACTACGGAGCACACTATTAACCATCAATACAGGGTGCTCCCAAGTGTTAATGTCTGGTGTACGTGTACTCCCTACTGACCATCGAATCGGAATACAAACTCCAACGTCAGGCATCATACCATTCGTGTGGACCAACTCAACATCAACGGTCTCGTTTGTTCTTTTCTTCGTTCGTACAGTGCACTACATGTATGGGGTGCCAAGTGTACACGTGCTGTGCGTGTGCACTTCCTGGAATGCTTCAGATCTTACTCGTGCGTGCCCATGCGGTACTCCAAACTCCGCATCCATGTTATATGTGCACGGAGTATTCGTGCTCACTCTATTACACTGTACCCGTAAATGTATTTCTCTTTAACTCGATTCAACCTCTTCTCCGACACTGCACGACGCGGGTCAACCAGTAAATGTTGTTGGCTGTGAAATTAACGTTGCATTACCCGTCAGAGTGCGTTAGCTTGCAGATGAAGCAGGGCGATCTATTACACCTACACCTACTTGGACACGAAAGGAGTCCCGCAAGTACATGAGCACGGCACGTTGACCTGGTTCATGACGATAAAACCATGCCGTGGAAACTAAGGCGGCACATGTGCTAGGGTTGATGGATGCAGAGTACGCGCACCGCCTATATAATGTCACTGATTTTGCCATGAACTAGGATGCGATGCGGCTGAGCACCGGTTTCGTTGGTCGCTCAGGCTACAGGCCTTCTTGGACTTCCTTCTCCGTGCAATATACGGATGACCAGATTCTTTCCATTGCGCCTCCATTTACATGTGTCCCAGGAGAAAATCGAAACGACATTTGTCAGCGGCATATTAGCAGACCACGCCGACGGCCGCCAAACTCTGGTGCAGTGATTGTACTACCGCCAGAGTGTTCAGCATCGCTTCTCGTCACGAACCTGCTGCCGTTGATACCTTTACTTCCTCACATGGATGAGCAGTCGTGGCTATCGGGCCTCGGTTCGTCATGGCTCGACTGCCTTTCCGCCGCCGTGTCTCTCGCCTTCATTCTTGTTATCCCTATGCGACTTTGGGAGCTTCAAGGAGAGCCAGACGTCGTTCGCCGCACCGTCGTCGCACGAATGAAGCAGGTGAGTGATGGCGAGTCCTGCGCCCCATACGATTTCATTTCACCCATGGAAACGTTGGGGTGCACCTAGCACTGCAAAGTATTGCATCGTGGTTGACCGCCGCGCAGTTCATCACTGTTTTCTGCGCCCTCGCGCAGTTGGCAACCCTCGCCATGGTGGTTCTAGCGTCTCCCCGTGACCCCCAAGTCACGACGATATATTATTCCGCCGCTGCTTTCAATTTTATTTGCGCCGTTGGCATCGGAATTCTATCATTCTTTGAGCATATGCGTTCGATCAAGCCCTCAGATACCATCGTTCTCTTCCTTGTCGCATCCCTCGTCGTCGACTGGCTACACTTGTGGTTGTCCTTGGCAGACGCCGCTTTGGAGGACCTCGCCAAGCGTGCCACCACTCGGGGGGTGTTCTACGGCTCCCTATGCAAGCTTACGTTGCTCATTTCAGAATCCAGAGGAAAGCAGAACATCCTTTTGAAGACGGAAAATACGCTTGCTCCCGAGGAATCTGCCGGCATCATCCAACGAACGTTCCTCTGGTGGGTGAATCCCATTCTCCACAGAGGTGCGTCCGGCACCCTGCGAAGCAACGACCTTCAGGTGACGGATGCCAAACTTTCGTCGAGAAATGCACGTTACTCGATCAACAGGCTGTGGGATGGTCGAGGTATTACTTTTCTCACATTCATATTCATCTTGGACCACTCTCTTACCATCTGCAGCGAGACCGGAGAACATGATGACCTTGCCGCTGGTGTTGCTCAAATGCCTCGGAAATGATTTTTTTTGGGCAGTGCCAAGCCGTGTATTTCTTATTCTCTTCCAGTACGGCCCTCCCCTGTTGATGAAGGAGACTATACGGTATCTGTCTCAGCCTTGGGATGCGCAGCGATTATCTACACGCACGACGCGCATCCTCGCTTTTGCCGTCATTGTTTACATCGGTCAAGCGGTAAGCCCTCAATCGAATCGTCGGCCTTCTCCGGAACGGGGTTTAATGTACGTTTCAGATCAGCAGTGTTGTATACCAGCATCAACAGGACAGGCTTCGCGCCAAGACACGTGGTGCTCTCGTGGGTCTTGTTTACCACAAGACGTTGAGGAGCCGCAGCAATGGCCACGATCTCGGAAAAGCAGTCACTCTGATCAATACCGACGTAGACAGTCTGGTCACCATTGCTAGATTTGCCCACGATGTTTGGGGCTACGTTCTGGAGCTTGTCATCGGCATGTTCATCCTGGCTTCCCAGGTCGGATGGCTGTCCCCGGTCCCGCTCGTCATCATTCTCTGTATATGCTTCTCCTGCCCCAAAGATTTTCAATCGTACTCATTCGATCTGCAGTTTGCTCCCGAGTCAGCAAATATGTTGCTCAGAACATTCGCGGCCGACAGAAGGACTGGAATGCTGCCACGCAGAATCGACTGTCCATGATTAGCACATTTCTGGGATCAATCAAGACGATCAAGTCGCTTGGTGTTTCCGGCGCCATGGCAAATCTCATTACCTCCCTCAGGTCGGCTGAGATAGAAAGCGCCAAGCGCGTGAGATGGGTAATGTATGCTTGCCCATTTGCTTCCCTGTGATGGAGTGTCACGATGCGTTGGATGGTCAACCTTGACATCCCTGATCTTTTCCCCTTGTCCCTTTGAACCGAGATTGAACTTTTATGATTTGCTAACGAGAACTCAAAAAGGATTGCATATAATGCGAGTGGTAAGTTTCACAACTCGAGAATGGCTGGAGAGTATTTTTCTGGTGGCAGAAAGCCGTAGGCTCGTTGCGTGCAATGCATAGTTCGCGACACTTACGATCCGTTAGCAAACGCACTCGGCATATTCTCACCGGCAATCACCATGATTCTCTATGGAATAGTCTCGCACAGACATCATGTTAACATAGACCCCGAAACGGCCTTTACAACCATTGCAGTTCTCTTCATGGTCATCCATCCGGCAAATATGATCATGACCATTGTTCCCAACATCGTTGCGTGCTTTGCCAGCTTTGACCGTATCCAGAGCTATTTACTGGAGCCTCCTCGCCATGACCAAAGAATTGATACTGTCGATGACAATGACGGGGAAATCAATCTTGAGAATGTCTCGGTTCAAGCCGATAAGACGTCAAGACTAGCACTCGATGCAGTTTTCCTCAGGCTTGAGCGTTCAAGCATTGTCGCCTGCACTGGCCCAACCGGAGCAGGAAAAACAATGCTGGCAAAAGCAATGCTAGGGGAAGTACACGTCTCGCAGGGTACGGTCAAGTTGAGATCGCGGCGAATCGGATACTGTGATCAAACTCCTTGGCTACCGAACGGCTCCATTCGAGATGTCATCGTCAACTTTGCGAGCCACGTGGACGAAACCCGATATTGGAGCTCTCTCAATGCCACTTGCCTCGTGCCCGACCTTCGACAACTCCCAATGGGAGACGGCACTGAGATTGGAAGCCGCGGGTTGAACCTTTCTGGAGGGCAGCGACAACGAGTGGTAAGGCCTCCTCGCGTCATTCCATGCGCCTTTCTACACATGTTCTGTCATTCAAAATGTTTGGAAACAGGACCTCTGTTAAAAATGAGATATGGATGTTGAGTGCTCATTGGAATCGCAGGCCCTCGCTCGCATGTTATATGATGCGTGTGATGTAGTCATCCTCGACGACCCATTCAGCGCTTTAGATGGCCAAACCGAAGACCAAGTTATTCAAAACCTCTTGGGACCGGAAGGCATATTTAGAACCAGAAAGACGACCGTGCTTTGGATCACCAATGCGAGTCAGTACCGAGTCCCCCGTTCCGAGCTCTGCAGCCTCCTCTCGCTAATCATGCTCCTAGCACATTATTTTGGATTGCCCGATAGCGTAGTCGTGCTCGAAAAGTGCCGCATCAAGGAACATGGAAAGTGGAGCGAACTGACTTCATTCCCTGCAGCATCTCGCAAGGTAATGCCTGAAAACTTGAAAGCATCCAGTGCCAGTGAAACCCAAGCCATGTTGATGGAAGCTGGGAAGAAACGAGCCAAGGAAATAGACACGCGGCTTGATGTCGGCCGAAAGACGGGGAATGTTCGTATATATAGTAAGTACACTCGATGGATGGTCCCTTTCCAGTTGGACATGTGATCATGAACTCACTTCGCGCAAGGCTACTACCTCCGATCCGTCGGCATGTTCAGTTCCTGCTTCTTGATGGGCTGCACTGCCACATACTCCTTTTTCATTACTTTTCCACACTACTGGCTCAAGCGTTGGACGGAAGCCGATCCGAAGATTGAATGGATGTATGCTCTGGGGTACGGACTGCTAGCCTTGTTTGCATGGATAGCCACAAACGGGACGATGTGGTTGGTCTCGCTCGTGTGAAGTGTTTGTGACAGACTGCTCATTTTACGATTCTACAGGTCTACCTACATGCTCGTCAGCCCTCGGTCAGGCCGTCGTCTTCACTCCAGGTTACTGAGCAACATCATAGGGTAGCACGGTCTTGTCGTCTTTCGGTCAACTCATAAACTGACTGCTTTTAGAGCACCACTATCATTCTTCGCCATTACAGATGCTGGAGTTATTTTGAATCGGTATGCTATTCCGCCAGTCGTGGACAAGAGAGTACGCCACTGACAATGCAGCAGTTTTAGCCAAGATATTCAGCTCGTTGACAAAGATTTACCAGCAGCGTTTCAATCTCTCAGCAATCGTAAGAAGTCTGCTTGTCGAGAATGTTGGATAATGCTAAGCCTGAAGCAGAGACTTTCAAGATCCTCGTGCAGATTGGTGTACTCCTTGCTGTGCAAAAACTATTGCTTTGGAGCATTCCAATATGCCTTGTTATCGTTTACATCATCGCCAAAGTATACCTGCGAATGTCGCGTCGGGTGCAGATTGAAGAGCTTGCCTCGAGATCAGCAGTCGTTTCGCAAATCACCGAGACTGTATGTGGGATTCACCATCTCGTTCTGCAAGCTATTCAAAGGGTGGACGTCGCTAACCGGTGAAAATTGCCTGTAGGTCGAAGGATTAATTACTATACGCGCCTTTGGCTGGCAAGGCCACTGTCAATCAAATCTCGACGGCGCGCTTGATGTCTCGCAAGGCCCCTTGTACCTTTTGTCTTGTCTTCGGCGGTGGCTTACCCTTGTGCTGGACCTCATGCTTGCAGCAATCTCCATAGGCATTATCGCATTGGCCTTGTTTGGCAGAGGAGCCACCGACGGTGCCGGGATAGGTGCTGCACTAAACGTCATCATCGTCACGAACGCTACGCTTCTGCGTTTGGTGGAATCCTGGGCGACTTTTGAGATCTCACTAGGAGCCATCGATCGCCTCAAGACTTTGGATGATGAGATTCAACACGAAGACCAGCCGTGGGAAGACGTCGTTCCCGATGTATCCTGGCCACAAAAGGGTGACGTAGTGCTTCATAAACTCACCGCATCATACAAGTGAGTTTCAGTCTCGGCAACACATGGAAGACGATGTCATTAGCTAACGGATAACAATATAGCCAAAAAGCCGTTGCACTTTGTAATATCTCTCTTGACATCAAATCCGGTCAGAAGGTAGTGATTTGCGGGCGAACAGGGAGGTAAGCAGCCAAATTCAGATGCTTTTCTTTTCAACATTGATGACGATGAAATCAAGAAACTGACGCTGCCTCTCAAATGTTAGTGGAAAGAGCTCCATACTTCTCTCTTTGCTTCGCCTAATCGACATCACCGGCAACGTTAGTGTGGACGGCATCGACCTATCCAGCGTATCCAGAGCTACAATTCGTGAGCGGTGCTTCATCACCGTGCCGCAGGATCCCATGATTTTGCCCGACGCTTCGTTACGCATCAGCCTTGACCCAAGTGGCGAAGCCGACTCCCCGACATTGATTGACGCGTTGAAAAAGACTGGCGTTTGGGAGCCCCTGTTCGGTCCGCAACTGGCAAATCCCGCGGACATTCTGGATCGCAAGGTTTCCGAGCTGCCCACCCTGTCAACGGGTCAAACCCAGTTGTTGGGGCTTGCCAGGGCATTGACCAAGAAGGCCATATTGGGATCCCAGTGTAAGCCAATTCTTCTACTGGACGAGGCAACATCTTCGCTCGACACACAGACAGAATCGTTGATCCACGACGTGATCGACAAGGAGTTCTGCCAACAGGGGCACACAGTCATCGCCGTATCTCACAGATTGAGCATTGTCGCCAGTCAAACGAGGTCGACGGACATGATTGTCACCATGGCCGACGGTGTGATACAGAAAGTTGAAAGGACAGATGAAGTATTGGGGTTGGATCACCGCCCGACTCCATCCATAGAGTCCGGCCTCTGATGCGCGAATATGCAATGACGATGGCAGACGATATGAGTTTCAGTACCTTGGACTGTACTGCACAACCAGTTTCTGGGCAGCAGGTTTCCCTCGGCGTGTTTTTTGTAGATCCACGCGACCAACTTGGATGATGTGCTATCCATAACGATCTCATTGTATGTCAGTGCCGAAATTGTCGCTATATCTCACAATTGCAAATCAAGGGTATGCGAAGAGAGAACAGTAAAAGTTCTCTTGTGCCAATTCCTGACCATTTCAGCATTTCCCAAAGGAGGGATTTGGCTGGAGAGTGCAAGACGCAATCCCAAGCAAGCGATTCATCGCCAACCACGCAGTTCTCGGTGGCGGCCCAAATGTTCCATCAAGGCAGCACGTGTGCACTAGAAATATAAACAAGCATTCAAGGCTAGACAGCGAAACCCTGGAATTCCTAGTGCCAAATCGTGATGGTGTCGCAACTTGCACCCTAATAGGATGGAGCTGCCCGCGGGAATGAGCGATGTGTTCATAGTCGGCTTTGTTTCAGGAGTTCGACATGCCAAACAGGCTGTATTAAACTGTTTTTTTGTTGTTTCAGAATGTGTAAATGCCGGCGTCATATCGATGCCGGGGGAAGTGTAGTGAGGGAGCAGAGGCATTCGCCCCTTAACGTGTCCGAGGGCGGAAGAAGGGCCGCCAGATAAATAAGCAAAGCATTGCAATTTTACGACGGCACAGCACAGTTATACGAGTGCAATTTCTAACGGCACAGCACAGTCATACGAGTGCAATTTCTGACAGGCTCGTTCTACAAAGCACACAGCGTTTCTGGATCCAAACAAACACACTTGCCGCATGCAACATTGGGAACATCAGCCGTGCGTTTACCCCGTTGCCGAAGCCTATTTAATAGCGAGTTATGACATAGATAGGGCTGGCTGGACGAGCTTGTCGCCCTCGCAATTCGTGCTATTACAACCCTCCCTTTTTCCATGGTACACGCGACCCTTGCTTGCAAGGAATGGTTGAATTCCGAACACGCGAGCCGGCGAGAACCGTGGAATGTAGCGTTTAGAATAACACCATTGATTTGGCAGATGAACGATGAATATCAATTATTAGCTCGCCTCAACTACTTGGACTTGGAGCTAGTTGCTGTCGATATTCCAAGTTGCAACCTCAACCCTACTGTGGTCCCAGATATCTCGAGGCACCAAGCCTTGGCAAATATGTCGACTCTCCGAAAGCTGGATGACGCTCGCACTGCAGTCTCTGCCATGAACATCCGAGCAGGACCCCGCAAACGATACGCCATGCTCGGCCTCGTATTTGCGACGTTCGTGGGCCATGCTCGTGCATCTCCATCACATTACCGCCTTTCCTGGCCTGCCGCTGTCCAGGACCAATGGGCGATGCTACGGGTCGAGCGCTTGTCGTCCAACGACTCGATATGTCCCGTTGAAAAGCGCGGTGGCAAGGATGCCATCGATTGCGGAGTAGAGGACAAGGACCAGCGAATGTGGTTCACTCAGGCCGGTTGCAGCATCGCGAGTCAGGACATGACGTACGCCGACACGAGCGGCACTGTCCCTGTGGTCCGCACGGCGGCCAAGGGAGACCTTGTCAAGTTGACGTGCGAGGATGTGTTTTGTCCGATCCCACCTCGACTTGACTGCTACGAACAGCCCGGGATCTGCTCGGCGGATGAGTGGTGCATGATCGACATACACGAGAAATGGGGTCAGTGGGCGATGAATCGTGATGGAACCACTCCCCAGTGGGAGTACTGCTACAACGCCGCCGATTTCGTCGCAAACTCGACCGACGAAGCGTTGATCTCGAGCTACAATGCGGATTGCGTCGCGAGCACCGTCGGTGACTACGGCATCAAGCTCGGGCCCAAGATTGAGGCATGGAAACCGGCCCGGGGACGGTGTGTCAAGTTCCGAAAGGAGGATCAGAGCTGCATCGGCAACCCGCTCGAGTTTGGCCCCTTTGAGCCCGAATTCGGCTTGAATTACTTCCGGGAGGAGAACGGCTGGCCGTTCCCTCGGCCGCTCGTCTGCGGTCCCGGGCTCACATGCACCGGCGCCGACTTTGACGTCCGCCCGTCGACCTGCGTCATCCAACGACCCGTCAACAAATGCTTCTACGGTCCGTGGTGGGACTCTACCCAGTGCCCGAGGACACAACCCGGCACGCCCAAGGGTGGTCTGAACAAGAACCAGACGGTGGAAGCGCTGAGGCGCGTCGTCCTCCTGTATCCGGGCGAGGTTGCGAGCCCTGGAGCGTGCCCCTATTGGGATCGCGCGAGCAAGATCGGCGTGAGCGTGCTCGCGACTCAGCACAGGTTCTACAACATCATCGCCGCTCTGTGGCCGACAGAACTCTTCGGCGCCATACCGAGTTTCGACGAAGTCATGAAGCTGATCCCGGATCCCAACCTTTTCGGGAGTCCCGCCGACTGTGTCGCCCAAGCGGACGTCGCCGGCTCGCCCATCAACAAGGCCCTGGCTGAAGCCGGCACGCTCTCCAACCAGCCGAATCAAGTGTGGTCACTTGTTCACTTTGCGATGCACAATCAACCGTCCCCCCTGAGTGCCAAGGGTGTCGCGGCCTCACGAGCCCTCGCCGCTCACCTTTCGGAAAGCTTCTGGTGTGACGACTGCCGCGGCTTCTTCACCGTCGGCGTCATTGAGAGATACGGCCTTCCTCCAACAAGCTCGAATCCCGAAGACCATGCGCGATGGTGGTGGTGGGGTCACAATGTCGCCTCTGAACACGTCGCTACGACCCGTGCCGGCCATCCTTGGATCCACGAGCTGGGAGAGGAACCCGCTGCTGCGTTTCAGAACCCTTACTTTATGACATGGAAGGACGCCGTGGATATGTGGACATACCGCACTTGATCAAGGGATATCAGGTTGGGATCTGGCCGTGGGCGTATGGAAGGACGCTGTGAATATGTGGACATGCCGCACTTGATCAAGGGATATCAGGTTGGGGTTTGGCCGTGGGCGCAATTTGTATCTTTCACTGCACATACTTTACTCTTCGTATTTCCAATGCATGACGATATGCAGTTCTTTATGGAAATCACTGCATTATACGCGAGGCATAACCCTAACCCTCAAACCGCCCAAGTCTGCGGTAATAGCTGTCAGCTATCATAGCAATATGTGGTAGAATATCCAGGGTAGTCCGCCCTCACCTGAAAGGGTTGGTTTGGGACGCGGGATAGGAAGCCTTGCCACTTGTCGTCACTGCTAGCCAGACAGGTTCATCCGGCGACTTCCAACGTCAGATTGCAGCGCAAAATTGTATCTGGCAACAGGATCCACGAGCTCGGCTAAGAGAAGCGGTAAAGACCAAGTCGTTGTCGAAGCTTTCCGCCTGTTCGTTCATAGGAGATTGAGGATGCCGTCATGTAACGGTGAGGCCTGTACTCACCCACCATGTCGTAACACAGAAGTTCTTCATAACACTGCGTGATGCCTTCTACGAATCACGCCCTTTCTTGTAACCGAGTAATGTCTGTCATTGTGCAAAGTATTCGTATCGATGCTTCCCCCCTTGGATTGCAAACGCCATGTTGTGAATTGTCTAGCCACTGTTGCAGGGCCCAACGGAATACCCAAATGTGTTGACTGGTAAGCATGGGCTCAAAGTATGGTGCGAGGGTTTGTTTTATATTATCTGAGGATACTAAGCTGTCCAGTATCATCACTAATAGGCGCCTTGACTAGTACAAGCCTTGCACACAATGAGGAAATCTAGTTGTGAAAGCCCAATAGTTGTAACCGATAATCCCCCCCGACGACTTCATGGCTTGCCCAAACGACGTAAATATGTCTTTGCCAGACGGCATTGAGTTGCGCATAAAACATGGTTTGATGTAGCATTAACGCCTTGCAAAGGAGAGGATATCGCGATGGAATGGGGAATCGCCACTGGGCTACATGACATGGACCTTTGTTAGTAAAACCAGTCTGTCATGTTCTTGGCCGGCTGATGCAGAAACGGGGAAACGTACAGTACAACCAATGCATTTTCTTTTAGGTTTGCCAGAAACGATCTCTGATCGTCTCACGATTCTCTGATCTGCAAGTCTCATATTGGCCGCCGGATCCATTGCTTGGACACGGTTGGATGTGGTATCAACGGGCGCAGCAAAGGCCCCTAAAAGCAATACCGATGTCAAGGCGTAAATTAGCATTCTGCAATCCAACACAATATTACGATTTGGGGTTGAAGTCGTCAGATAGGAAGCTTCTTGTTGGCCTCGCAACTCTTTTGAGGAGTAGAGAGTTTTTCGTAGGAATGTTCTCTGAATGGAATGAGAAAAAAAACCAACGAGACTTGACTGCGGCGTCCTGGCCTTATGACTTGAAAGGGGCCATCGTCGCGGTTGTTACATTAGTCCACAGAAATTAGATATTCATCTCGCAAAAATAGCTCTTGCCCTAAAAATGTACTGTCTACATATAGACCGAGCAGGATGCGTATAAGTATATTCGAGGAGCCTAGGTAGTACGACCAGTGGATTCCATTACTTTACAGAATCCTCATACCATGATCTGGGACTTGATCCTCTCGCGCCCAAACGAATCGCAACAGGTAGTCAGGAATGCATGTGCGGAGTGATCGATCCTTCTACAAGTACTCCGTATGGAGTACTACATATATTCACGAGAGCATTCCCCAATCCAAGAACAGAGTACGAAGTAGTAACATCCACAATGTCATTCCCAGCGACTGATTATCCTAGTGCTTGTACCGCTATATTCTCGAGAGGATTGCTATTTGGACCCGGCATTTTACAATTTCGACACTAATTTCAACTTGCTCCATTGTTAAATCTACTCTTTCCCACCTATGAATGTTAGTAGATAATTAGGTATTTTGGAATAAACAGTCCTATCTACCTCCAAGTGATGTGGTGGAGGTAACATGCACCACGTACCAAACGCACTGCGCCCGAGGCAGTAGGTTTACTAGCAATCTTAAAGGCCGTAGAGCCGAGATATGGACAGGTAGAAAATTGGAAAAATAATGTTGATGACTTGTAGATAAGAGCGCTGATGTTGTCGTCTACCAGACGGGCCCTCTGGGGACCCTTAGTCCTCCTTGAGCAACTGTCGTAGGGTGTGTAATGAGGAGCCAATGTTGGAGGGGATACCTCGACGTTGATGATATGGTGAATTCCCTCAAGAAGGGAGTTCATCCAGTGTTGGGACACCGGGCGGGAAGGAGGCATATTGGTGCAAAGCTGCCCTTGGTAGCTGCAAATAGTTAGGAGAGTGACGGTCTGCAATTGAGTAGCTTTCCCTCCGCAATACTCTCGAGGGCTGCGTCCATAATTTGCCTTCGAACAGCTAACTATATTTCAAGAGCTTTACCAATGGCAGCCGTGTCCCCTCTACCTTGAACCCAGCGCAAGGTTTCTACAGAATCTTTAGCTGGCTTCGTGTCTTGTCGGTACCCTCTCTACAGTTTACCCAACAAGAGTACAAGAGTGGTTTCTACAGGCTGCACGGTCATGTTTTGCAACAGGCCTATGCTTGTGTCATTGTATAAAAGTAAAATATATATACTTGGCCATCGTGTTGAATGGAGGTCATGCGTATAATTGCAAGCAGGCTGAAAGTCGATAATATACTATTGCATAATAATGCGGGGTGCTTTAATATTTGGACACAGGACGAATACGAGATGAGTAGAAAATAAATGAGGACGCCTTGTTGACTAAGTGCAGGAGAAATTGTTTTGTTCCTTGGCAATGCAGATTCGTTTGACGTAGTGCGTACGAAGGAAGCCCCATTCTGAGGTATGGCTATTGACATTGGTGTGTCGAGTTGGAAAGCTGGCGATGCAGCAATAGTGGCCTTCCGTTTGTACATACTGCAAACCATGTAATATCAAGCCAACGTTTGTAGTAGCGAGCCAATGCCAAACTGAGGGCCATTGTGGCTGGTAATAGGAGGGCCGATTAAGTACCAAGCAACATACAATAATGCAAGCTTCATGGAATGTGCTCCTGCATCTGGAAAAGGAGACCTTCGAGAATATTACTGTTGTTGAAGTATCGAGCGAGGCCGAAGAACTGATAATGGGTAGGGCCTTGGACGAGCCCGTGTGCTACTTGATACGGTTCCGAAAAAGCCCCTATCTACAATCTCCAAGTTAAGCAGGCGTTGCGCCTACAGCTTCGATTGCCGCCACGAACTGAACTACGTACAAAAAAACGCATGTCGTTACTGACTTGCTGGGGATTGAGATAGAAACACATGTTATATAAATACTCCAAGGAAACGACTTACCGCATCTCGGATCAGTCATCCCCAAGTGTTGCCCATAAGTTTCACTTTCTAAGCTCGCGAGTTGAAACTGTGAAATACCCGCCTATCGAGATATCTTTGCCATATTTACAGTCAACAGGACTGTGAAGTCTGCAAATACCCGCCTATCGAGATATCTTTGCCATATTTACAGTCAACAGGACTGTGAAGTCTGTGCAAATTTTAACGCCTCCGGCCTCGGGGTTTTAAAGGTTTATTAAATCCCCAACTCGGGCGGCAAAATCTTTGAAGGACTTGAGACGCAATTAACTCGGGTGTTGTAATACTAGTAAAATCTTATAGTCCGTACGACCAATATTCATGCTGAGTCCTTGGTGATCTCAGTAGATTGCGTCCGCATCAGGTCTAAATGAAACTTGGCACTTCCGTCGTTCTTTCGCGTCTTTATATCGCTGACACGGGCGTTGTGATACTGGTATCGTCAAGTTCGTACGGCCGATATGCATTCTGTACACATGGCGATGTCGTTTTCTTACCCAACGGCGGGGCATGACTGGGCATCGTCGAGGATGACATCGTAGATTCCATATACGTCCATGCTAAGCGCGTTTGCGGCAAGGCAACCTCAGACGGAATCCGCAGAGCATTTGCACTTGCATTAATACTGGCCAGACTGGGCGTGTATTCGGGCGGCGGAGGAACCGATACTGCGAGCTCCGCTGGCAATGGCCGAGGCGACATGGATGGCCCTGCGCGGCAGGGCCGTGGCTGAGGGAGTGGAGTGATTTCTTTATATCTCCGGGACTTGGCTTCGGCAAACTGTTTTATTCCTCGTCTCGCCTTAGCACGGCAGAAAACATAAATGAGGCCGCTGAGGGCTACAGCAGCGGCGACTATTGCGCTCATAGCGATGGCAATCTTGGCGCCAGTCGAAATGCCTCCTGGGTTGTTGTCTGCGTCCGGTTCCGGTTCCGGATCCGTGATATTACCTGCTGTCTTCAAGAAATCATCTTGACTCATCTTGACGGGTAGATGGAACGCATCACACGTCACCTGCAAGTACTGATAAACACTTAGCAAATCGATTTTCACCTCTATCGCGCCTACGCATTCGGCGTTATCCTTAAGGAAATGGCCGCCATCGTAGCCACATACGCATTCGTAGTACTTGGTCTGGTTGTTTTGATACATGCAGCCATTTTCAACTGAGGATGTTTGGTAGCATTGCGTGGCTTTGGGTGGGAGTATCATTGTGGTGGGTTCAAGGGCCATGACAGAGGTTGCGAGCATCGCAATTGTGAGCGAACGTATGGCGGAGGCAGACCGATGCTTTGTCGAACTCGTCGTACCCGTCATTGCGCTCACTCCCGTGGCCATGGCGGTGTTGGCCTCAAAGGGCCGGTTGCCAGGTCAATCCCCCGTAATTCGGGTTATTTCATCATGGGATAGGCAAGCAGTTCGCGATTCGATAAAGGAACAAGCAACGATCGGCAACGCTGTAAGGGCTGATGAAGGTTATTGAGCTGATGACAACGAACCGAATGTTTAAATGCCGAGAATAAAGCCAGCCGGGAGCAAAGACGGCGGCAAGAAGGAGAAGATATTACGAAGAAGAAGAAGGAAATGGATGGAGCGAGGAGTGCAGTGATATAAGTCGGCTATTCTTCAAAGAATTCTTCGTTCGTGTGGCTCCTCCGTATATGGGCCTGCATTACTAGCGGCTTGTTAAAAGAATTGCCGATTCATGCAAGTTCTGTATTACTTGGCTTCCATGATGCATAATCTTGTAGTAATTTTAGCACACTAAGTCATGCGAACGCGCTGAACTCTCCACATATCAAGAATTAAGTCGTAGGCAAGGCCAGAGGGAATCATCACGCGACTGGGTACGTGTTGGAGTTGTCTGGAAGAAGGACAAGCTTTTTGACTAATTCGAAGGAGGCTCTCATATGAATCAGACAGTCATCGATCGCCTCTGTTCCCTCTGCCAGTCGCTCGTGATCGAACTATGAACAGCCACACCGGTAGGGCAGGGACGGGTTCCACGGTCGAATATCCGAGCAGGTCGGTTGATGGATGCCTACAGTTAACAATATTTCCCTAAAGTCTCTCCTGTATTCACTGGTTATTTCATTGGGATCAAAAATAAAAGGCAACCAACCCCTAACCGTGTATCGGTTGAGCATGAGCAGTCTTCTGGCGTGTTTGCAGCCACATTTATTCACGTTGCAAACCGGAGTCAAAAACGTAACATGTACTTTAAACTATACTGCAAGTACTCCGCACTTGGTTATAAGTATTGTGGTTGTAGTTGAGCCACCAATTGTGGACTGCTGGCAAATCGAACGACCGGATATTAATTCAAGTTCTCTCATGAGTGGCCTCCAAGTCGTGTCTACAGGGAGAGCACCCCGCGGTTCCCGCAACGCCCTCTAGAGTGTACCGTGAATGTGCTATTGATTGCTCTCACTAGTACGAGCACACACACATAATTACTCGTATTGGAAATACTAACAAGTATTACTTACTTACATCAAGTGCTGCTAGTTGTTGTACTTGACTGGTAGCGGAAATGAATGCTCAGCATTGCGCAAAATGAAATTGCAATTGCAAAGTGGTACCATCGCTATCAGCACTATGAGTACTCCGTACTTACCTTGAAGTGTGAGGATCAATAACTTTTGCAAAGTGCAGGGAGGCATGCGTGGAGTACTAGTAGCAACAGTTGCGTGGTGTATGTAAGGCGGAAGTATCATAGCTGAGAATCTACCCACGCTTGGTGAATAAATTATGATGTTTAGAAGAGAATTTCGTTGTCTAGGCAACTTACAGCAATCCCACATTATGCACCGAGTAATTACTGGCTTAATCATACGTATTGAGCAGACAAACCAGCCCTGCTAGAAACGTACCTCGGAGTGGATGGGGAAGTGAGCGATTCCAGCAAGTCAAGCTTTGATTCCTTCATGTCCGGTTACACCTAGCTCATGCCAGGATATATCATTGCTACATATGGCCGTCATGAAGCAAAGTCCTACCGATACTGACCATGGAGATATGTGGATCTTGTATATAATAAGATGGCGACCAGCAGGCGGTCTATACACCTTCTTAAGTATCAGATTATAATGCATGGAGCAAGACGGGTATTCCGTACTTTGTGTAAGTACATGTATCAGTACACCTACCTGATTTTATACTAGAATTCAAAAGGGGGGACTAATAGATTTAAAAATGGGCAAGCTGAGAAGCGAGTCCAAGTAACAAGCGTTATTCTCGATCCTACAAGTACAAATACTAGTATTACTAGCTCCCAGCCGATTTACTGGGCGAGTCCAAAACGCGATTGCAGGGGCACGGTGATCCACCAAGCAGCCTCGGGAGCTGCTTCAAATACCTCGGGTGGATTACAAGCCGGGATGAAGATTCCGCCGTCGGGGCGCCCGCTCAAGCATGTACTGTGTCGGGGATGAAAGGATCCGACCTGACTCCTTAGAGTCTTGGCCTTGTTGCTTGTCGATGCTACCATGTATCATCGACAGATGGAAATACGATTGATTTATGGGGCAATGCACTTCTTGTTTCCCCCCCCCCCGGGCGCAATGGTTATCACCCATCGGTGATAGTTGTAGCACGCAGGCTACAAATAATGCCTGATGGCGCAACGATCGATACGATTATACGAATGAAATTATACTAAATGCTGAATTAAAGCAGTCAAATAATACGAATCCTTTCAATGGCAGGCCAGGTATGGAGTATTACTCTTCTGCACGTTGTAGGTATCTAGCACGATCCTCCATTACATGATAATTTGGGAGGTAATTGTCATGACTTGTCTCAATTTCACTAGCAGGCATCAAAACCCGTGAGCGACACCGTTAGGTCGAGCTGATGGCTCAGTTCAATGTCAATATATTGGCGGTGCGATGTAGATACTGTTCAACTTCAACCATCTCAAGATCAAACGACGTATAGAGATAGAGTATAGCATGATCGGAGAATGGGGGAACCTCCCAGAAACCGGTCTCTCGGGAGAGGGCGCCTATTTCGGGTCATTGCGGCGTTCGTATTTTCTACATGGTACCATATAATACAGGGTACTCCCTGATTTGAAGTCACATTACGGCACATCGTGACATTCGGCAAGTGGGACTAGGTCTTGACTGTTCCTCGCCCGGCCTCGTCTTCGAGGACTAGTTCAAACTTGGCGGTGCTCCGCAGCGCCAGATGATGGATCTCGTATCTTGCACAAGCAATACGGGGGGGAGCAGAGTACATGTGATGCTTGATTACATCCCTCTCAACGTGCACGTACATAGTTGTGAGTATGAAAATTCAAGACCCCACCCCCCTATGTACCTGTGTAGGCAGGCCACTGGAACTATCATGGGGGCCTGACCTACGGAGATCTCCGTACCTGAAGAGATCTCCGTACCTGATTCTGAGTTTTCGGTGCTTGGGCTTAAGTACAACTACAACTACATAGCACACTATAGCATCAGCTAATCCCTACTAGTACGGGCGTACCTGTAGGTACATTCACACTCTAAAATATTTCCGATGTTCAATACATTTTTATGTATACATGGAACTTTTTTGTTCTGCTAGGTAATTATCATACATCCTTCAATCGTTGACGGAGCTTAGGTCTGGCTGAAAGTTAAGCCATCCCAACTCGTGCTATTATCCAGGCCGCTCACGCAACAGACATACCAGCGGGACAAGATTACTAGGTTGCGAAAACCATGCCGATTATGTATAGTAATGCTGAGCAAACTGAAGATGGAAAAGACTTCTCTAGCAAACAAATTGGACAAGTACTTTTAAACTCTTCTTTGCCTCACTTGGATCCGCAAATTTACAATCCACTTCAAGTCCCTTCTTGCACGTACAGCAACAACAAGCCATGGTACTAACATCTCACAGCCTCTTGTATGACAAAACAGCAACGGGGTATGATTCCCGCAAAGTCGATCACCAGACTCATTCATCCGTACACTAAGAGTTGACTCTTTTTAGTCCACTAGCCGTTGCACTGAAGTAATAATGGAAATAGCTTAATGATAGGCAACTGTCATAGGCAGTTGGGCAACGACAGCTACAGCCGGGCGAATGATGGCTACGCCTAGCCTACTACGCTTGGTGATGCGAGTCCGCCCCGAAATGGATGTGTAGCCTTCCTACCTAAAGATGTAAGTTACCTCGAGCGGAGACGGGCCCGCCGGCGTCAAGGCACGAGGGTATGAGGTCGGGCCGGAGTGACGACCTGTCTTGGTACTCCGTAGTCGGAGCGGTAATTACTTAAACGAGATTATTAGTTTACATTGAAAGCATCAAAATAAGTGACACTGGTAGTAGAAGTCGTAAAGACTGCTTCTCGCGGGTTATTGTAGTGAACATTGGCTGTATCGTGACGCAGCGCGAGTATAGACCGATTGATGTCTACTTAATTGCGTATCCCATGTAGGCAACTAAAGTATAGGCCTTGACAGCAGTGTCGGATCCTAAAACCGAGGAGTATCGTATAATGGGGCAAAGTCGCGCCATATCTCCCCGCCTTGGCCGTGGTTGGTAAATGTTTCCATTCACAAAGGAGAAGGCGCAGTAAAACGTTACGTCCGAGTGCTGGTAATATTCATACGTATTGCGGGAAGGAGGCAGGAAGGAATGAATGCCTGGCAAATCCCCTGCACTACGTGCTGAAACTCCACATATGGTCCGAAGTAATACGAGGAAAATATAAACATAGCAACCTGCTTAATTAAGCACAGGTTTATAAATTCTTTCTACATGCACTCAAGTATATACAAACGTGTGAGGCCACACAAGCACACGTACATTGAGGGCTGCGTTCAGGGATATTTCGTTCAAAAACGAGTCATCGACCTAGTGTTACTTTCCGTCCCTTGTGCACAAAGTTAAACCACCTACGTGGCATTGGCTTGGCAAGACCTGCTGCATCGACAATAAATATATAACGACTTGAAAGACTGTCAGTATCACTGTAATATACGTCAACTTCACGACCTCGTCCTATTTGGAAAACGACAATAATACATAGTTGGGTCATGTCGTATGCAAAGGTATTCCTTGCAAATACACGGATAACTTTGACTGCTTGGCTAACGCAGAATGGAACGAAGATGAGCTCATTTTTCGCTCTTTTCGTTACAATTGCGATACAGGTCGGCGCTGCGCAACCTAAAGACTTCAACCAACGACATATGGTCTCTCTTGAGCGACATGAAAGACCATTGGACAATAGCGAAGCGACATTCACCTTAACAGCTAGAGGGTTACAATGTCCAACAGATAGCGAGCAACATCGGCTGTTCAAAGAAGCTTTGGAGGAAACAACACTACAGAATGATCTCATTCAGTGTGTTCCCAGCATGCGTAAATCCGTTAATCCCAACGCCGGCACCATCAAAAGGAAAAGAAGTAAGAAGATTACTGTGGCATTCAGCAGCACGTCTGTGTACTAAGATGAGTGTCAGCAGAAGATTCTGAAGAAACCCCACACTTGATTCAAAGAAGAGGGGACAGTTGCAGCGATACGGTTGATACATGGGCATGCATACACGGCCTCGATTGTCGGTATGTGCAGAACTGCGTACCTGGCATCTCATGCAAGGATACGTCAACAAAAGAATGCAAGCTAGATGAGTGCAACGGCAAATCAAAGGAGATGCATTGCAGTATTGCGAACAAGGTTGCCCAGGAGGCGAAATTTGACGAACTGACCTTGGAGGTTGAGATTGCTGATGAGCCTGGGGCGGAGGCATATGGCCAGGTCGTTGCTGATATCGGAGGGGGGAAACCAATTCCCCTATTCAATGGAATTTCAAGGGGAGAAAACGTTTCAGTCAGCGTTAACATTCCAGATGTATACGGAGAAAAGAAAGACATATCGCTGAAGGACTTGAGTGTTCTCAAGCTACTGCACAGGCCTGCCATTAAATTTAGCCTTTATGGTAGCCTCCCGCCGCCCTGTGATTATTTCAAGATGAAAAGTGAGTCTGAACAGATATATCTGTTGGCAAGCCAGCCGTACAGAATGAAATACAGCTTTTGAATTATTTTGCTAATAATCACACCCAACAGGTATTCGATTGCGCGTACGCCACACTGCTACGGGCCTTTACTTCCACCATGCCCCTGTTGTGAATCCAACCCCAGTCGGCCATTGCGGAAAACAAATGAAACCAGTCTGGGCTGGAGATTTACCCTTGGAAAAGTGGCAAGCGGAAATCGGGAAAGAAAATGATCAACAACTTTGGAAATGTCTGGTATGTTCCTCTTAAAGAATAAATTTAGCTCCATAACGTTATCGGAAGCTAACAAGGCCAAAATTATAGAGGAAATCGGATTTTTCCGAATGCAAGTCAGCGTTTCGATACTGAACCCGAAATGCCTGGATCGGATACTAGAGATGGCTACTGAGAAATATTACATTGGGCCGCAAGAGTGATTGGGCATCAGTCAGGAGGTATGGATCTAATCCTGATTTACGAAAACCTGCAGAATAGTCTGTAGATTCACATTAGTCCTCAGTACTTGGTTATCTAGATCAAGTACTGAGCCTTGTGTATATTAGGGAAATAGCCAGGCGTGTCTGTAGGAGAACCCGGGATATCGGTACATTAGCATCGTACTTTTGGTAATATTTATACTCGTTCGTGTATGGGATTCAATTGGCAGTGAGTAACAGTTTATCTGTATCTATGATGTGATGGTAACAGGCACAATGACTGTATTGTGGTTGGTACAGGTAGCTGTATTGCATGCGTTTGTTGTATCCTGCTATCATAAATTGCTTCATTATAGTATGGTCTCCACGCTAACCTTACATATTACATGGGATAGCACCATTTTCAAGGAAATGGGTATATGAGGCATAAGTGTAGCTTGTAGCACCCCGGGGTTGAGTTGTGCAGGAGGGCTAGGATTAGTGAAAGAGGTCAAATCACGAGTAAAGCAAAATGTCTAGAAATTCTTCTAGGCAATTAGCGACTTCTGGAATACGCTGTGATTTCAAAGACGAACTGTCCTGTAGGATCTACCGTACAATGTAGATACCGGTTTGAAGTTTATGATGCGGATAGCGTTTTGTTTCGACGACTCAATTAAGAGGTCAATCCTTGTTTCGACGACTCAATTTAGAGCTTAATCCTCCGTATCCATGAATTGTGTATAATCGAATGACTAAATGCACACCATTTTTAATAGTCCTCTTGAAGCCTTGGCAAGGGGTGGAGGGTCATTCTTGAGCAATGACGTTATCCAGAATTACATCCAATTTAGCTTTAGTCTTGAACTTTAACCCGCCTACTCTCTGCGAACTCGAAGAGCATATTCCAACTCCTACATTTACGGATAGTATCCCAGCCATCGATTTCCGGCTTGAGTAATCCATTTTTGTCAACAATAACCTTCTCTAGAGTTGTATCCCCTATGCACATCAATGTTTGGCGGAGATATTCGAAACAGTGGTTAAGATGCTGGTCATTAATAGCTTTTGTCCGGTATGCTGACCTGATTGCAGCCTGAAAGTGACGGCATGATTAGAACGCTAATACTTGACGAGAAACTTGGTTGATGACATACTAGACAATGTAGCTGGTGAAACATTGATATGCCGAATCCTTTACGTGAGATGCCGTCGCCTTTGTCATGCCGTACGGGAAACCCACCAGTAAGGTCGTAGTGCTTGGGATTCGAAATTGCAATAAAGCCACCACCTCCTTTGTTTTAATAATAAGCTCAAGTCCACAAGCGGCCAGTTCATAATGATATCTTACGTGGTTGCAGCGCATCCCACAGACTCCGGTTTGTAAGGTTTGTAGCAACGGAGTGAGGAAACACATCGTTGAGTGTCTGGTTTGGTTGGAACAGTTTTGACTCTGTTGGAACTTCTCATACAGTCAACTATTGCCCCATCGTTCAAGATAGCCAAACTTACTTTTGCTAAAGATGGCATATAATCGCTCCGTCTCACTGAGAAGGTACTTGCTTTTCAACTTAAGAACGTCAACCCCCATGACACATAGAACTGTGACGATATAAGTAATAAACAAAGCTTAAAATCGATGCTGCCATCGACTAGAGACAGCCTCGGAATGCTCTAACAATTGGTATCTTGAAGCCTCATTTTTGCTCAACAATCGAGACCAACGTGGAAACATATTGTCTCATGGTACGGCCAAGGTGTATCTAAAAGTTGGCCTCGTGATCTTGGTTACTGTTATTGCATGGGAAAACAGGCATGAAAAGGGATTTCTGTTCAGACTCACTTTTCATAAGAGGAATACAAACTCCGTTGCAGCAGGTTGCAATATTGCTGCAAACAGAGCTGAGGCTTACATTCTCAAGCCATTCAGGACCAAACATGAAAGGATGATATAATTATTCGATGTCACTCATGCGGAGATTCTACTCCGACGGTTTCACACGGAAAGTTAACTCGAGGCATTTACTGGATATTCACAGAGTACTTAAAACGGAGTATATGTACATTAATGCGGGGGATATTCATATTGCGCAGAACCTTTGTACTCGGCATGACGTATTTCGATGTTACCTTCCGCACATGGAGCCTTCCAACGTAACTGAGCCGTTTTGGAGTGCCCTACAGGTTTCGGTCAGCACCAGATCGGTAATGTTGGTCAGCCGGGGCCAATAATAAACAGAAAGAAACCTGGGTACGAATACCAAAAGCGTTATACTCTGAAGTTGAAAAATATGAACAATAAATGCTTTGCGCATATTAACCCACATGATAGTATCCCCAGCCTCTGTTACCGACCTGCACCTGCTTTGTACATTCGATTGGATATTGATCTCTAGCAGAAATAGGCACACGCACACACTACATGGCAATATTCATAATGACTTTTAACTTGACAGATAGATGGGTGCCAAATATTCCCGCGGGTTTGAAACTCTCCAAAATATTGATCACAGGCTTTCTGATGTAGGCAATATTAACTATAATCCACATATCCTTGTCACATTCTTGTATTCATCGTACTGTATCCAAAATTTGCCTTTGCCAGGTTCAGATAAACTCTTCAAAATATCTCGGGCAGATCCAACTCCCCATGTTTCAACACTGCGTCTTTGAGTATGATTTGGTTTTTCTTCATCCAGTCCAGGATAGCCTCCGGATTTCGGCAAGTATGCTAATTTGATCTGTTAGTCACCTTGAGTCTGAATCTTTGTGACGGACGTACCTTGGTACTGAAATCAGGAACCGGATCACCGTAACCGTAAATCCAGTGATAAACGATCAAGGTAGTATCGCCGTAACACATGATGGATTCGCGCAACATGTCGACGCAGTGATCTAGATTCGTCTATCAGTACAAACTGGAATGCAAGATACCATTTTAAGCCAAGTAGGGTCTAACCAGCATGCTCTCGCAGATATGGCTGTGAGAACCAGCCGGGCTCAGTCACTATATAATAATCGAGATGAATAAATTTCCGAAGCATGTTCTATAACGTTATCTGGTCAGTATTTGCTTGTTAACAGGCCTCTTTGAGTTTGCTGACGAGACAATGGATTTGATGAAAGAATCCTAGGCTGGCCATGTAGCCAAGGTTTTCTGTTTCACTGAGATGGACAGCTGTTTGAAGTGGAAAACTTGTGGATGCTCGAGCATCTTCTAAGGAAATGTTCAGTATTGGAGGATAATCTGGTATCGATTCTGGATCCAAACGCAGTCAGAAACGATGCTGAAGAGCAGAAAGGCGGACCTTCCGTTATCTTGACCAACATACTGCTGCCAGCCTCGGTAAAACGGCCCCAGGCTTGGTCCATCTCAGGGGTTGGAGGCCGCTATATGGGCTTCGTTTAAACAAAGATCCATTGTATCGTTGCTCGCGTGGCTGAAATGTTACTCCATCAACTAGATATTTAGCTTACAAAGCCTGAGATGAGAAGTGTCGGCAAACATGAGTCCTTTTTGTGCTGATTCTCGTTGGAGGTCGAAACGAATCGCACCTCTGCATAGCAGCGATGTGACAATCGCTGCGGCCTGTATGAGCCAGCAGCGCCACGTATGGGATATTGACAACGGTCGTATTACAGGATGTTCATTCCCGAGCAGTGTTTCGACTTTTACTCCTGTTTCAGATGAGTCGTCATATTTTTGGTGACTCGCATATTAAACAAGGAGATGATTGAATCTTCAAATGGACACAATTCTGCAAGTAGAGTCCAGCATATGGTATCTACAGAATGTAGATTATTGTTGGTTTTATCAAAAGGTCGAGCCGGACAGGAAATGTCACTCAAACGTTATAGCTAAATCCATTGTTTTCTGGAGAGTGCACAGAGCATTACTTCCCAACCTGCACTGAATACACCGTTGCGTACATATAATGCACCATTATGTTACGGGTTCTGCTGTTTTCGATCTAGTGAGCGCTTTTCCTGTATCTGCATGAACCACCAAGTATATGAGCCTGGACCCTAGGCCCCTAAATTTATTCCTCACAGCAAGTACTTGACACTGCGTACTTACTGTACACAATCTTTCGCATCTACTCGATGGTTGCGTACTAGTAGTAGTGCAGGTATCCATGCAGCGGCAACTCTTGCCGGTTCTCCGAGCAATGCTTTCTTTCGGCTATATCACTTGTGCATTACATGGGTCTATCAACGAACCAATGCCCACTTCTTTCGATATATCGAGCGGGTGGATTCGGTCAGGGCTTTAGTTACATGCAACACTGTACGAACATCTCATCTTAGCCCCCCCAACTGGGCAGGTGCTTACATGGACGATGCAGCAGGAGTACTCGCATTACGTATGAGTTATATAGCCGGCTCTAGGGTTTGGATATATTTGACATATGTGCTGGCAAAGGCTGTTGGCGCATCAAGTACACCTACGAGTACTTTTACCATGAATTCCCAGTTAACTTGTTCAAGCCTTCTTTGAACTGTGAACGCAGGATCAACTACAAAGGCAACCCCCCTGTTGGCTACGAGGCTCTACGATGAATCTTCTCCTTGTTGTGTTGTACGCCTCGCGGCTCCTTGTTGCAGCGGCGGCCGAGGCTCCTCCAGCGCTGACGCCTGAAGCGATCGAGGCAGATATTGAATGGACCGGGTTGGCCGTTATTTCCTCTCCGTTAATCACTTGTGACCATGGGCTAACTCTCACAGCCTGATAAATGTGCTGGAAAACTTGAGCACAATCGCCAACGATCACGGGGGGAATCGGGCTTTCGGCACGTCCGGCTACCTCGCCTCCTTCAACTATGTTCTCCAGCGTGTGCAGGATGGCATCAGCAAGTACTTTGACACGACGGTCCAGGAGTTTACGCATACGTACTACCAGTTGAAAAACATATCACTCACCGGCCCGACTGGTGACAACACCCCGGTCATCTCGCCGACGCACAACATGGCCACGCCGCCCGAAGGATTAACGGCGCTGCTTATGAATATTCCAGTGGACGATGAACGCGGCTCGGGATGTTTTGGAGACCAGTGGAATGGCACCGATGCCAGTGGGAAGTTTGTGTTGATCAAGCATGGCAAATGCTACATTGATGAGAAGGTGCAGCTTGCCAAGAATAATGGTGCCCTTGGTGTTATCGTATATAGCGACAAGGCTGGACAGATGGTCGGTGATTATCTCGATCGTGACACTGTCGTCAAGCCACTCCCTGTCGGTGTTGTCGGGCTTGATACCGGGTTGAGATGGAGCCAGCAGGTAACGGATGGACAGCAGCTGAACGTAAGCCTGTTTGTCGACACACTCTACGAGCCGAGGAAATCCTGGAACATCATCTCGGAGACCAAATCGGGCGACTCGAACAATGTTGTTTTTCTCGGCGCCCACTTGGACAGCGTTCCAGCGGGGCCCGGCATCAACGACAATGGTAGCGGTGTTGCGGCCCTTTTAGAAATGGCCAAGCACTTTTGCAAGTATACGGGCTTCAAGAACAAGGTTCGATTCGCCTGGTGGGGAGCGGAAGAGTAAGCAACCTGTCCTACGGAGGAATACCAGCCGGCAGTGACCTTTGCGCTCACGCTGAAATAGGCCTGCGATCGTCGGTTCTCGTCATTACGCATCGAAGCTGAACGAAACCGAGGCGGACCAGATTCGGCTGTACATCAATTTGGATATGATCGGCAGCCCTAGGCCAAACTATACAGTCGAGGCAAACAACGACGCGGATATGGCAGGGGCCGCTCCCCTGGTCGAGCATCTTCTGAAAAATGGTTTCCCGGCCAAGATCGTGTAGGGATTCATCGCTTGCGTGACGAAGTGGCGGTTCCTAAACGTTAACGGTGCACAGGAAATATGATGCAAATTCTTCCGACTATTCCGGCTTTGTCAAGCTAGGCATCCCAGCTGCTGGCATTTACACCGGCGGCCTGCTACCGGTAGACAACCCGCCTGACGCCTGCTACCACAAGGCCTGCGACAACATCACCAACGTCAACCAGGAGGCCATCTTGGCCAATACTAAGGCGGCCGCGTATGTCACCGCCAAGTTTGCCCTTAGCCTCGATGGCGTTCCTGCTAGAAACAAGACAAACTCGACAAGCCCGTGAGCTCGAAGCACAGGTAGGACACGGGCATTCTATTCATAAGAAGGGATGGCGAAGCAAGTCGCGTGAATACGACAAGGCAGACAGTCAAGAAAGCATTTAGAATGCCGTCCGATAAGTAAAAGGCTATGCCCATGATCGTCTCGCCGCCACGAGGTTGCGGAATCGGGAGTCACAAGAATGGTTGGAATTAAATAAAACCTGCAGTATTACTAGCATGCCGTCTGGAGCCCACCATTTCCACGGTGAACTATTGCATGCGTATCGCGGTCACTGGCGAGTCACTATACCTTCGTACATCTCTGCGCCTATTTATATCGACGCCCAGTCTTTCCACGAAGGTATACTAGGAGCTTGACATCAGTCAAAGTCCGAGCTATGCCATCGAACAAAGGCAAGCTGTTCCATTTATCATGAGCAAAGTGGAAGAAAACTCTTGCTGCTTCTGGCATTGCTAGTTGTCCATGCATTGTTCATTTGTGTAAGAGTGCAATACGTCCTGTTTCTACGTGGCAGGAATTACTAGTAGGTGAAACCGCAAACTCTACTAGTAGCAGTGAGTTGCTCACGGTAGCAAGCGAGGGTAGCGATCAACCACGCTGTCAGAAGTTTAGGCTGCGTACTGCTCCGGCTTGTTGAATGCTCTGGCGGCTGAGGATGCCCAAACTGTACCACTAATGCCCGTGGCTATCGGTGATGAAGTGCACCAGTGTTGCTGATGGCGTTTTGGTAGCCCGAGCTTCGGACTACATGACGAATACGAACTGAACAGAAAATAAATCAAGACGTCTTGTTGACTAAGTGCGGGAGAACTTGTTTAATTTCTTAATAACGCAGATTCGTTTAACGTAGTGCGTGCGAAGGAACCCCCATTCTACGGAGTAGTAGGTATGGACTGGCCTTTTTGCTAGGTCATAGTACTATATTCTTGTGTTTAGGTAATGTAGCAATCGATGCTTTAAATTAATGAAGCAACCAGTTAGTGCTTGTACATATATATCGAAAGCTTTGGTAGGGTGTTTTCAATACATATGGTAATGGCGTACTTGTCACTCCTGCCACTCCCTCGACCTCTCGCCGCCTCTGGGTCAATAATACTAACAACTACAGTAAGTACTTACATGTAATGTAATACAACTACAACCTTCATTTGAGTCCACTCAGCCTCGTCTCCGCTCGCAAGGTCAACATCGAAACAAATCTTGCGCCTCCCTATACCTAGCTTCATCGTTTTAAGAAAACAATAGCGAGATATTGCTAAAAGCAAAGCCCTCATCTGGAGAAATTCCGCCAGCGGCACTACGAGCAGCATTAAGGGTGGGGAGCGGTTTGGCAATAGCTTCAAAATCGGCGGTGCTGGTACTAGTGAGTATAGTTAAGAGCAACAGTTTGTGTTTTAGCACGAAACGCAACTATTGTTGTATGCCTGTCCTTTGATGTACTACGAAGTAATACCTACTTACGCCTACTCAAGTGCTTACTTGTACAGTACAAGTACTGTACACACGGAGCACGGGGTAGAATAGGAGGGCATCCATTGCCTACTTGACTGACGCGTCGACCCTCCTACGCCGTCCACTGAAGGCATGGCCCCGATCTACTTTAGTGTTAAAAAGCGTGTCATAAAAATGCAAGGCTTGCTTGATCAGTAGACCGCATAATAGGCAGTTCTCCTGTATGGGTACGGAGCATAACAGCAGCTACGCAATTACTGCAAGTACAGCATTGTTTAGATTCACGAGTCAGGTCGCGCCATTCTGTTCAGCACTTATTACTTACACCTAGTTGTACAAGTGCAGCACTTGTACTTATATCAATGCATCCCTGCAATCAGTTAACAGTTCTGAAACAGTTCCGACCCTCACCAATGGCTCAGTTCGTTCTGCGCGTATGATATCTTGACCTTGTCAACGATGCTGTTCCTTTATTCCAAATCAGTCTTTGCCATTGCAGTCAGCCTTTGCGTTACAATCTTTATCATACTCTCATTACATCCTGAACGCAAAAATTTCGTATTCTTGCTTCTCGGCCAGGATAATATCTCGCATGCCGTCCAGGATAATATCTCGCATGCCGTCCAGGACGACATCTCGCATGCTGGTCAGAACGACGTCTCACACGCCGGTCGGGACGGTATCCCCAACCTGGTACATTTCGTCTACGTACTCAAAGACCCCAAGGCCGATTTCGGCTTTCAGTTTAGTGATTATTTGTCCATATTTGCCGCCAAGCACTATTGGGCGCCTCAGAAGATTTATTTGCACACCAATGCGTTGGATGGTTCCATTACACGCGCAAGAAACGGCCAGGCAGGTAAATGGAGCCAGCTGATATTCCGCATTCCTGGGGTCGTCGTGAATATTGTTGAAGCTCCAACCCGCACGAATACCGGCACCGAGATCATTCACATGGCGCATCGATCGGATTTCGTAAGGGTCAAGGCAGTACGTGACTTTGGGGGTGTGTATATCGACTTCGACGCTCACCCCCTGCGAGATATCAAGGTATTGCGCGAGAGCGGCTTCCGTGCTATTGGAGGCAGGCAAAAGGATGGCGATGTAATGAGTGGCACTTTTATGTCGGCAAAAGGCGGCAAGATGATCGAGCAATGGACCGAGCAAATGCACCCGGCATTCGACGGAAAATGGGCAACCCATAGCAACCAGGTCATTACCAAGATTGGGGAAAAACTCATTGCCGAACCTGGAGAAATGCTGATCATGGAGCGAGCGGCCTTTGGACCTCTCAGTTGGGAAGACAATGACGTCGCCAAATTATACGATGTCCACAACGATATCACGTCGGCCATCGAAAATCTCACCCAGGGCGATCCGCTACCAGTCGTGGATAACAACCGCCCGACCTGGGCCCGAGATTGGTCCAGTAGCTATATTCTACACGCATTTAAAGGTTCAAAGAAAGTATACAACATCAAGGGTCACAAAGGGATTACGCCACGATATATACTAGAAAGACAGAGTAACTTTGCGCGCGCAGTATATCCTATTGCAAATGTAATGTATGAAAGAGGACTGATCAGTTTGAACGATACCAACACCGGGAAATGAGGAGTAGAGAACTCTGGGTTAAAAACGAGGCGCAACGGTTGCTGGAATTGCTGTGTACCAATAGACTAAGTTTGGATAGCATACCTACCAGTGATAGCTAGAAGCATATACAAGTAAGTAAACTTATAGCGGATACACTTACAGCCACTTTAGCAATAAGGATTTCAACCAGTCTGATCAACGCTCCTGAAAGTGAATATCTTGTATGAGGACCACCTTTCCGGTGCAGGTGTCCGTCCTCTGACGGCACTGTCAAAAAACCCATCAGGTGCGGTTTATGGCGATGCCCGAGTTACGATAACCCGGCTGCCATTGCCGAATGCCAAGCTACATACAATAAAACAAGCTTCGTGGAATGTGCTCTTGCATCTGTAAAAAGAAGACCTTTGAGAATATCATAGTTGTTGAAAAATTGAGCGAGGCCGAAGAAGTTATAATCGGTAGGGCCTGCGACGAGCCCGTGTGCTAAGCAATAAGGGTCATAAATAACGCTGGCTGCGGTCTCCCAGTTAATCAGTAGGGTTGCGCCTACAGCTTCCATTGCCGCCCGCAAATTGAACTGCGTACAAAAATTCGCATGACCTAATTTCCTTGCTGAGCGTTGCGAAAGAAACCCATGATTTTTTAATACTTTCAATACTTTAAGGAAACGACTTGCCGCATCTCGGATCTTTTTAATACTTTTAATACTTTAAGGAAACGACTTGCCGCATTTTGGATCTTTTTAATACTTTTAATACTTTAAGGAAACGACTTGCCGCATCTCGGATCTTTTTAAATACTTTCAATACTTTAAGGAAACGACTTGCCGCACCTCGGATCTTTTTAATACTTTCAATACTTTTAATACTTCAAGGAAACGACTTGCCGCATCTCGGATTTTTTAATACTTTCAATACTTTAAGGAAACGACTTGCCACATCTCGGATCTTTTTAATACTTTCAATACTTCAAGGGCACGACTTGCTGCATCTCGGATCTTTTTAATACTTTCAATACTTCAAGGAAACGACTTGCGGCATCTCGGATCAGTCATCCCCAAGTGTTGCTCATAACTTTGACTTTCTAAGCTTGCGAGTTGAGATTGGGAAATACTCGCCTTATGGGGATCTCTTTGCCTTATTTACAGTGAACAGGACTGTGAAGTCTGCAAATTTTTAACGCCTCCAGTCCCGGGGGTTTAAAGCCTTATTCAATCCTCAACTCGGGCGGCAAAACCTTTGAACAATTTGAGACGCAATTTAAGGTCCAACCATTTTGCTTGAGCATACGGAGTAAACTTTGCTTGACGTGTTATAGCTTCGCTGCACATTACGGCTGGCAACTACCGGAGATGATTACTGTATGTACACCGCCGGTGTTACCGGACAATTACCTCTGTGGATGGAAGTGAGCGATTCCAACAAGCCAAGTTGTGAGGCCTTCATGCCCAGTTACACCTGGCTCTAATGAGAGAGGTGAATCTTGCATATGAAACACGTCACGAATACGTGATGTAAATTGGAAATTAAGTCGTTACAATATGTAGGCTCTTAACTCCGCACTTAGTGTGGCGTCACATTTTTAAGTGAGACATAAGTAATAATGTGAACATTGCAGTAATAGCTGTGAAAGTTGGCTAATACGGTAAAGCTCAGTTGACCACCAAATCCATATCAGCCCTTCAGTATGAATGCAGAAACAGTCTCATAGTTGTGATCCTACGGTCCGCAACTTGCAATGACACGCAGAGACGAGTGTGAATGCAGAAACAGTCGCATCGTTGTGATCCTACGGTCGGCAACTTGCAATGGCACGCAGAGACGAGTCACGAATCGCTATTTTAGTGTGCACCGCGCTCGGCGCTAGGTTTTTAGATTTGGTCTCCTATCCAGAACGCGTCATGCTACGATTCGAGAAATGAAATAAAAATAGTAACAGTGCAATAAAAATCCCATTCAAGTACAGAGGGGGCACTCATCTCCTGAGTGGGGGATTGTCTTCAGATTCAAGACGTCTCCCTGATAACTGGAAGCAAGACGCGATCAGCGACATAGCGCCTGGTCATGAGAATGGATTTCATTCATACATATCGTACCTGTACTTGCATTTACATGATCAGGGGTTTGTTTCACGAGTAATTGCTGTGAATGCACTCCTGTACGGGCGTTAAAGGTGCCTAGTGGACCATGCTATTCACGACAAATGCCCTATGACAGTGGCGTAGATTGCCGTGTTGCAAATTGCGTGAAAGATACCAAACTCAGAACTGACACGCTATGCCTGAGACGTTGATGAGCTCCAGAGCGTCGTCCCCGTTACAACCAACAGCCCCGAGGTTGGGCAAGGGCAAAGAGTCAATGCATGGCGTGTACAATTGCATCGGCTCGGGGATACTCCTGCAAACAGCCTGAAAGTGCTATTACTCGCGCATGGGAGACATCGGTCGCAACGGGTTGTGTGAAGAACAAGATGTCATGCATAGTGTTGAGTCTCAGATCAAACGGAACTCCCTCGCAGTGCTGCGTTACCAGTTTTCATAACCTGAGTTCTCATGTGGAAAACAAATATATATAAGTATCCGAATGCATCGGCAACAATTATCTGAACAAATCTAAAACCACCACAATCATTACTACCACTATCATTACTCCCTCTGTCAATACACCGCTGTCATTACCGCCAACGAATACCGCTCTCTACACTACCATCGTCCACCATGAAGTTCACATCCGCGATTACCTTTGCTACCGTCGCCTCCGCCGGCGTTGTCAAGAATGCGTCCCCACTATCTCCTCTTGTCGATGCCGTAGACAAGCTGGATGATAGCGTTAGGATCTTCGCCAAGAACCCACCGAAAGTCTTCACTCCCTTTTTCAACAACGCACTCGGTGAAGGCTTCGATCCGGTTTTCGGTGCCCTGAGACAGGCCGGGGACGATTTCAAAGACTCCTCGGCTCAACTCTCCAAACAGGAAGCCGAAGCGCTTCTAGAGCTTTTCAAGAACGTCGAGAAGGAGGGAAAGCCTGTTCTGACTGCCTTTACCGATACAAGGGATGCCATCATCAAAGCGGGTGCCTGTGCCTACGCTCGGCTTTACCTTTCGATGATCGACAACGAATTCCAATCAGTCACAAAGACTGTTACTGCTAGGGTGTCTGCGGATTACCAGCACAACATTCAAGAGCACGCCGGCCAATTTTCGGGCCTGCTTCGCAAGTCGGCAGATCTGTTTCCAGTTGACCAATGCGGTAAAATGAAGTCATACCTACCCGAGATGGAATAGTTATTGCACACAACGAGAATTGAGTTTGATGATTCTCCCGCAGTTTCATCTACTGCTTTCATACTATGGATTGTGTCTTCCTGGGAAGGGCGGGGGGTACGAATACCACCAGTCTAGTGCTTGTAAATTGCATAAGGAGATGATTAAAGCTCTTGTTTGTAGCGGGTGTGTAAGCTACGTAAAACTATAGTTCCTGTAACGGTTGTAGCACAAGTAAATCTAAGAACTTCACTTGGTGTATTACTGTTCAACTCTGTCTGCTGTGAAAAATTAAGCAGGCTCTTGGCATCGAGGTATAACAGAAAAAAAGCATGGACGGCCCACTACAGTACTTATCCCAATAAGCCGGCTTTATTGTATCGTACGTTTTATTGTTTTGGCTTCAACGCACTGCAAGCCTTGGTTTACCAACATGAGGGTTAGCATGCATTGATTATGACTTCGAGTCGCTGCTCATAGCCAAGAAGACAACATTGGGCTGATACCAGTGTGCAAGAGTAAAAGCGGCGTTGTTACAAACCACATGAATTCAACAAGGTTGCCTCTGCCAATCAGCCATGATTGCGAATGCCTGACGATATATCGGCCACTAGGATTAGGGGCATTATGATCAAGGGCTTCAAAACGAGTCGCCCAGCCAGCCATTCGAGATAAGTTGGCGGCTCGAAGCAAACAAACAAGCATCCGAGCAGGCCGTTATATATACAGATGTTGACCTGGCAAGAACAATATAGCCTACCCAGTGAGATGAACGAATTGTACTTTGTACGTATGCAAGTACAGTATACCGCTCGAGTTCTGCCTTGTTATGCTATTTACATGAGTTGAGCAAGCACTAATAACCTAGGTTTACATGTGCTTACAAGCCGGCTTATTGGGATAAGTACTGTAGTGGGCAATCAATCCATGCTTTTTTTTACAATTCCGGTTCTATTACGTCACTCGGCGTGTGCCTTATGCATTTCTCTCGTCGCGACGTGCTGTCCCATACCCACGACACGACGACGCGACACGACGACGCGACACGACGACGTGACAACACGACCTCCTCAAGCATGGCTCTGAGCAAGGACCAGATCAAGATTGTCGCAGAGAACCCACTCGATGAGGCATTTGCTACTGTTTGCATTAAACTGCGCGATTGCACCGATGAGCTGCAAGTTGGTCTGGTTGCTAGCCTTCTGGGAGCGCTCCTCAACTCTTCCGCAGCATACTTCCTACCTACACCAGACAGAAGCGGCAACATTGCGGGAAAGTTATTCGCCATACAGCAGTCTGTCCGCGGAGGCTCAATTTGTCTAGAAAATTTCAGGCCACTTATTGACGTTGCCATCGCAAAATCTTCCGATGCCGATATCTGGGAGGCTGCCCTTTATCTCCTGGACACTCTTGGCCCTCCTCCTCTGTCTAGCATCACCCCGACCTTCAAAGGAACGCCAGTCAAGTCCAGGTCGAGTCGACTTGCCGATAGCGAGACGCGTGAGATTATTGGGCGAGAGCTCTTCTACGAGATAAAAGATTGTACCTTCCGCAATGTTGGGGGTTTCTGTGACAAGTATTTTGATACCAAGACCTGGTGTAAACAACAGAAAAAGATGCTCAAGGGGATGATGGAAATGCATAACGGCAAGAAATGGACGGAATTTCCGGCCAGCCCTGATGAAAAACCGGTCTGGGACTGGCTTCGATTAGTAGAGGAGCGAAACCTAGCCGACGCACCATACAAGCTCCAAACTACCAAAACCGCCAACCAGTTCAAGGAGCAAAGGGGCCGAATGGATCTCTTCTTTCGGATAACAAGTAAAGGAGCAAGCGCAACCTTTGAGTTCAAGCAGGTCCTTGTTGTTGGAGAGCAAAAGAAGTCATATAACGAGGGCCGATTAAAGGCAGATCTCCTACACCTTACGCGCTATATCCGAGGGATCTTTATCGACCAACCCACACGCCGATTTGTCCATGGGTTTACCCTCTGCGCTTCTACAATGGAGCTTTGGGTCTTTGATCGGTCGGGGCCTTACAGCTCGGGACCATTCGATATTCACGATAAGCCGGAAATATTTGCGCGGGCTATTGTTGGGTATGCTACAATGGACGATAATGCTATGGGCTTGGACACATTTATTAAGCGGGAGGATAGATATCGTCATGTTATACTGGACGATACAGGGAGTAGCAGCAACGAAATGAGGATCAGGCTAGGGATGCCAATAGTCAGACAGAAGGCCATCGTCTGTCGCGGAACAACATGCTGCGAGGCCGAAAATAGTAGTGTTGCAAAGTTCTCTTGGGCTTCAGACAAGCGAAAGCTTGAGATTCACCAGCTCAAACTGGCAGCAGAAAGGGGCGTTCGGGGGGTAGCAAGAGCAGTGGCCTATCGTCGCATTACTACTATTGCTGAAATGCGCATGGGGCTACAGTTTCCGGAACGTCACCAGTTCCGGAATGAAGAAGTCTGCTTTAACGATTCGCCATCGGTTACACCAAGCGCAAAGACATCGAGCAACAAGAGCAACAAGCGTGAATCATCATTCGATAATACCTCTGATGCGTCTGGACCTAAGCGGCTGCGGAAGAATCGTCTCTCAAAGCTGCCCGCGAATTTAAGCAAGCAGCTGTCCATAACCAAGACTACGCCTAGCTTATATGCGTGTGGTGAGGGCCCATGGGAGAATAGGATCTACTCATGCCTCGTCATTTCACCAGCTGGCCGTTATATCAGCAACTTTACAACAATCAGGGAACTACTGGAGTCAATGCGAGATGCCATCAAAGCACATCAACCCCTGTATATGGCCGGTAATATTCTCCACCGGGATGTCTCTTCCAATAATATTATTATTACAGAGTCCAAGACTGCAGATGGCTTTTGCGGTATGCTTATTGACCTTGATCTAGCCGAGGTAAGAGATGGTAGCCCGAGCGGAGCGCGGCACCGGACGGGCACGATGCAATTCATGGCAGTCGAGGTGCTCCGCAAGACAGATCATACCTACCGCCATGACCTCGAGTCATTCTTTTACGTCCTGCTTTGGATGTGTGCGCGCGAATCATGGACCAAAAACAACTTCAGCCGCGGAGACAAACCTTCCAAGAGTCGGCTCCGTAAGTGGCAAGTCGGGAGCTTTGACGATATTGCCGACGCCAAATCGTATCACATGAGCATCAACGGCCTCGAAACGATTATGGGCGAGTTTCCAGAAGCTTTCGACATTGTCAAGCCGCTATGCCTCCGGATCAGGAAGATTCTCTTCCCCTTGGACAAGGATGAAAGGGTGAGCTTCGGAACCCCCCCGGGAGACCCAGACCAACTTTACAGGCCCATGATAGAAGCATATGACGAGGCTATTGGAGGTCTGTAAGAATTGTTGGTATTATGAGTAGGGATATACGGTCTCCCACCGAAAACATGGCGCTCTCATTTAGTGACCGGATTCGGACCGTTTACGACTTTATTCCGCTCCCCGCTTGGTTTCTTCAAAGGCCTACATCATGATGCAGTACATGTCGTGATGGCGGAGTAATGGGGTTCCTGCATGATTCGAAGGTGAAGTTGGCGAATCAGCCATGTCTAATATCCTACGAAAATGCCCGTAGTTCAAGTGTAAGGCCATTATCATCCGCGTGCCAATGGAGCTGAAGTCACAACGATGCACCATTGGCCGGAATGTCCGGGATACTTTGATGAAACGGTTTTCTGGTCCATCTAGCCATGTCACGAAGGCTGGATGAAAATGATTGAATATACTCCAGACGTTGGATCGCACAACTGGGACGGATTACGGAGCATTGGGGTCTCAAATGCTACAAACCAGGGCCCCCTACGTGTCAAAGCAGCCGCAATGTTCCAAGCTCTCGAGGCTGGGGAGCGACCGATGGAATTGCTCCGGATTCCTGATTCCTGATTCCATCGTGGAGCCCGACTCGTGACGGCGATCTTGCCCTGGAGGTCTGGCAGCTAGCAGTCTGGTTACTGGTTGTGGCAATAGGGGTTGTGGCAATAGGAATGGAGGCAATGACTTTCTCGGTTTCCCCCTTTCCTGCACCATGATCAATTATAAACGTTTCAAGAGATTCGCCTCCTTCCAGACCAGCTCCTACGTATGCCTACCCCAGATGATTCTTCCCTTAGCCTTGCCTGTTATTAATTTAATTACTTGAATGTGGAGAATTATGACGCGTTCGCCGACTCTGGTGGGCTTCTTGGAAAAACATGACTCGTTCAGGGCATCTCCTAGCACAAAGTTTGCACAATGGCAATCGATAATGGGATGGCTGTAGTAATTTGCGAGCAGAAGAATTTTCTGATGCCTTGAACTTCTCTTTGCTCCATCCACACTCTTCTTCGAACTATTTTCTTGTTCTTGCCTAATCCTTGCTTGTTGCGTCGGCACTTGAGCATTGGGCTCGTCGTCATCGGCTCAACAATACACACACCGGACCTCGCAACATTGCCCACCTTATCAAACCGCGAACTCTTTACCCCTTTATCACAGGACAGAGTATTCTAAACTACTGGGCATCGACGGGGCAACCGGCCCTTCAAGGTCAACGCCGCATGGCCGCAGGACAGAGCGCAATAATAGGCGCGATAAGCTCGACGGAACGGCGGTCCGCCTTTACCATACGCTCGCTCACAGTTGCCCTATTTGCAACTACTGTCTTTGCCCTCAAACCCGCGATTACTTCACTCCCATCAAATGCAACGCCATGTTTGCATGCGTACGGAATACAACATGCCTGTAAATACCAGGAGGGTGCCAAGTATTACCGATGCATATGCGGCTACAGTAACGACCAGTTCCTTCAAGACTTTGCCGGATGCCTAGGCAGGACAGACCAAGTTGATGTGCCAGATTCTTACCAGTACTTATCAGAGATATGCGACGCGTCCAAAGTACCAGTCAAGATAAGTCGAGAGAGTTTCTTCGAAGCCGCAGGTGTTGTAGATCCAGACGCAGGCCTGGACACGGAACCCAAGCCGGATGGCATTTCGACAGGCGCCCAGGCTGGCATTGCCATTGGCATAATAGTCGCCGTCGCCGCGGCCCTCGGTGGCCTGATTTGTTTCTTCTGCCGTTACAAGGGACGAAAAATAAAAACGGCTGTCGAGGTCAAGTCCTGCAGCTTTCAGGAACTATCTTCCTCAACTACTACCCTGCCGCGCACGTTGCCGACACCGGCCGAGCTGTCATCGCCGCCTCTGTCGACACTGCCTCAACCTTTGCCAGCGGAGCTTTCAGCATTGGCTCCTCCGCCGCCCGAATACACTCCCAGTTCGGCCAGTGTTGACGATTCTCTGCAGACACAGTCCCAGACAGTCCCGCCGCAAACGCCCTTGGCTTGGACGTATTTGGAATCTGCAATGGGACCCCAAACGATGGCCGGCCATGGCTCGCCGTTGGACGAGAAAACGACACCACCAGGCACTCAGGATAGAACTCCGTCGTACGAACTGGAAGATACTAGTCCTACAACGCCCGAGCCAGCGGTGCAAAGTGAGAAGAGAATGGAGAAAGTGTAAAGATCTGATGGTGCAACGAAATTGCCGAGATCATAAAGCAGGCTTGATCAAATAATATAATCATGTGTTATCCATATTGATGAGACGAAGCGATATGTTTTGTTTAAGAGATTGGATTCTCTGTAGCACCTCACTCCGAACGGAGGACCAAGCTTGCGTGCATTATTGTTATTCGCGGAGCTGCCTAGGCAGATCGTCCTTTTCGGGACGTAAAATGCGTAGAGATGCTTAAGCAAAGTTGACAAAATGTACCACCCACATTGCCATTCATGGCAGTAGATACCCCATTATTGCAAAAAGGGCAGCTCTGTCCCCTTTCCATCCAACACATCCGAAGCCTGTCGGTGTTCAACTGACATGTCGCGGGTTTTCAACTACCATGGTCGCAGGGTAAGAGTTGCCTATTGGCTATTGATTCCCATAAATTGGCCAGGGGAATACAGGAGAGACTGCAGTTACATCTCGTACCTAGCTGCTCGGATATTCGACAACATAATGGCGAAACTATGTACAAACAACTGGTACTAACAGGCGCCGCTTGGTAATGTCAGAAAAGGCAATATGCGCAACCCATGTTGGGAACGTATGCAAGTAGCACCGGTTCCTGGTTAACTACGCAAGACAGGATCAAAAATTGGATATACTCTAGAATATGGATCAGACAACTGAGACCGAGTTACGGAGCGTGGGCGTATCAGATGCTACAACCCTAAGCCTGCTACGTATTAGAGAAGGCGAAAGGTTCCGAGCTCTCGAGGCAGGGGAGCCACCGATTG
Source organism: Drechmeria coniospora (assembly GCF_001625195.1). NCBI lineage: Eukaryota > Fungi > Ascomycota > Sordariomycetes > Hypocreales > Ophiocordycipitaceae > Drechmeria > Drechmeria coniospora. Next base: position 9,978,203 of record NC_054390.1, on the reverse strand, counting down.
AATTGTTAGGATTCCTGATTCGATTGTGGAGATCTAATCGACTCACAATAGCGAATTTACGCCAGAGTTCTAGCAGCTAGCGGTCCGGTCACTGGTTGTGGCTGGCAGCAGGAATGGAGGTCTGATTTGAATGCCTTCGGAACCCTCCTTGCCTCCAAATATTATAGAGGAATTGGTCATGAGATTCGTCTACATCCAAACCAGCTCCCACACATGGCTAATAACGTGATTCTTCCCACTAGCTATGCCTGCCATTTTTCCCCTGATTCCTGACATGTGGGGAATCAAAGCTCGTTCGCGGACTCGGGTGTGCTACTTATAATAGCATGACTAGTTCCGGGCAACTTCTAGCATGAATTAGCATAACGTATATTCGCTAGTGGCAAGGCTTATCATGTACTTACGAGTAGGATGAATTATCGGATGTCTTGTCCTACTCTTCGCTCTGTCCACGTTCTTCTCCCAACCATCTTCTTGCCTCATCCTTGTTTGCTTGTTGTGTCGGCACTTGAGCATTGGACTCGTCATCGGTTCAACACATACATACACTGACTGGACCTTGCAGCGTTGCCAACCCATGTGCTTGTTCTTTCATGGAACTACAAACTCCTTGCATTCTTTCATAGAACGGAATATCCGAAACTGCTAGGAACCGACGAGGCAATCGGCCCTTCGAGGCCAACGCTGTCAAGGCCGTGGAAGTAATAACAATGATAAGCACGACAAGCTCGGCCAAGCGACGGTCCGCCTTCATAATACGTACGCTTACAGTTGCCCTATTTGCAAATACCGTCCTCGCCCTCCAACCCGCCACCAGACTCCCAACAAACGCAACGTCATGTTTCCAGTCACAAGACTGTATGTACATGAATTCGACCGAGTATTACCGGTGCACGTGCGGTTATTATGGCGACCAATTCCTCAAAGGCTTTGCCGAGTGCCTCGGCGCAACAGATCAAGTCGATTTGCCACTTGCTTACCAGTACTTGTCAGATACGTGCGACGAATTTAAAGTACCCGTCAAGATTAGTCGAGATAGTTTCTTCGAAGCCGCAGGTGCCGCGGATCCGGACGCTGACGGCAAGCCGGGAGGCATTTCGACGGGTGCCAAAATTGGCATCGCCATAGGCGCAACAGTCGCAGCCGCCATGGCCCTTGGCAGCCTGATTCTTTTCTTCTACCGTCACAAGGCAAGACGAGAAATGAAAAAGTCCATCGAGCCCAAGGACTGGAGATATGAGGAAATCTCCCCCTTGGCCACAGCCCTGCGGCGTACATTGCCGATGCCGGCCGAGCCATCATTGCCTCCGCGGTCGATGCTGCCTCGACCTTTGCCAGCGGAACTTGCAGCGTCGGTTCCTCCGCCGCCCGAATACACTCCAAGTCCGGTCAGTAGTATCGATACTCTACAGATGCCGTCCCGGATAGCCTTGCCGCAAACGCGCCTGGCTTGGACGTATATGGAATCTGCCATAGGACCCCAAACTGCCATAGGACCCCAAACGATGCCCAGCTATACGCCGCCGTTGGGCGAGAAAGCGACATTGCGAGGCACCCGGAATGGATATCGGTCGTACGAACTGGAAGATACCAGCATTACGACGCCCGAGCCGGCGATGCAAAGTAGTGAGAGGATAGCGGAAGTGGCAAATTTTATTTAGATCCGATGGTGTAGCGAGACTGCTGAGAGCATAAAGCTGCCTTGAACAACCATTAACATTATGTACGGTGGGAGATGGCTTCTGTGGTACCATTATTGACGTTTGTCGAGCTCAAGCAAGAGATGGTGGCCTGAGCCGAGCGCGGCACCAGACGGGTGCAATGCAATAAACTCATGGCATTCAAGGTGCTCCGCAAGACCGATCATACCTACCGCCACGATCTTGCGTCTCTTTCCATGTCCTGCTTTGGATGTGTGCGCTCGAGTCGTGGACTTAGCCGCGGGATTAAAACTTCCTGGAGTCGACCCATGTGTAGGAAATCAGGAGCTTCAACGATGTTGCAACCGCCAAAAATAACATGAGTCTTTATGTTTTCAAAATTTTGAGTCAAGTCCCAGAAGCTTTCGATATTATCAGGCCGCTATACTTCCGGGTCAAGAAGGTCAAGAAGGTTCAGTCCAAAGCAAAGGATAGGTATTGTAACGCCCCCTGGAGACCCAGACGAACTTGACAGACTGATTCTGAAGATATGATGCTGTTGATATCTTGGGTAGGTATAGAATGTCTCTCCCACCGAGATATTTGCGTACCCACCCATTTCGTGGTAGAACTTGGACTGCTCATGATTCATGCCGTTCCCCGCCCTCCTTGAAGGATTCGATGGCAATTATACTACAGTACAGATATAGTGTTATCACATGATTCGAATAATAAGGGTAGCAAATCAATGACGTCTCAAATCAAAAAAAGCCTCCAACAAACTTCAAAAAACGTGGTCTTGAGAGCCTATTACAGCATTGCCCTGTTATGAAGAATGCCGTTCTGTGATGCCCCCGAGGAATTTCTATTTCGGATGGCCTCTTCCAGATGCCCTCCTCAATACGGTTGCCCTTCCCAAGCCTCCGACAGATCGAGTGCATGCTTCTTTCAAGGCGGTGGGACAATACCTGAAGGATTTGCGAAATGTCTAATGCAATAACACCAATGCACCTTTTCGAAATACTTCCAACACAATAGTCATAGCCCGTGCTCAGCCCATTCGGAAGTGACCAGGTTCATAGTCCTTTCATTACATCTGTTTTGGAGCATGATTCCATGTGGATGGGAAACACAACCGAAGCCTGTGGGTGTTTAACTGGCATGTCACGGGTGTTCAACTACCATGTCATGTTCAACTACCATGTCACGGGTGTTCAACTACCGTGTTGCCTTCAACTACCATGTCACGGGTGTTCAACTACCGTGTTACGTTCAACTACCATGTCACGGGTGTTCAACTACCATGTCGCAGGTTAAAAGTTGCCTATTGCATCTCACCATTAATCGCAAAAATCAACCAGAGGAAGGCAGGAGATTTTAGTCATAGCTCGTAGCTATCGGCTCGGATATCCGACATGGAGAGAAACAATGTACAAACAACCGGTACGAACAGGCAGCACTTGGTAGCAGCCGAAGCGCTATATGCGCAGCCAATGTCGGGAACGAAAGTCGGCAATAATAGTTTCTAGGACAACGGAAGACTGGATCAAAATGATGGGATACACTCTGCAAGTTGGATCGGACAACCGAGACGAATGTACGGGGCTTGGGCTATCGGATGCCGCAAAGGGGCTGCCACGTATCAATGCAGCTGAGAGGTTCCAAGCTCACGAGGCTGAGGAGGAAACGATGGAGTTGATCCGTATTCATGAGTTCCATCGTGGAGCTCGACTCGCAACGACACTTACCCTAGAGGTCTGGATCTAGTCACCAGTTGTTGTAGCTCACAGCAGCAACGAGGCGATGACTGTCTTGATCCCTGCGGGACTCTCTCGCCATTCTTCCTCCCTCCTCTCTCTTACTTATTACATGGTAGTCAAGAGATTTGCCCTGGTCCAGGACAACGCCCACGCGTGCCAACTGCGCGGTTCCCCCCCCTTGGCCTGCTCCTTGATTCCAAACATGTGGCGGAATTAGTATAGCGCGTTCGCGGACTGTGGTGAGCTAACAACAAAACTAGTCATCTCCTGGTATGAGTTGGAAGAATGTGTAACCGCTAGTGGGCAGGGCTCATGATCGAACGAGTAAGGAGAATTCTTGAAGAATGGCAGCTTGCTCTACTCCTTGCTCCATCCCCCTTCTTTGTCCCGCCTTTGTCCTGCCATCATCATCTCTTCGCCTCCTTGCTCGCTTGTTGTTGCGTCGGCATTTAGACATGGGGCTCATCGTCATCTGTTCAACTATCTACAACCTTACAACCTACTTACAACCTACATACAACCTACAACCTTACAACCTACAACCTACATACAACCTACAACCTCCATACAACCTACAACCTTTCAACCTACAACCTACAACCTACAACCTACAACTTACAGCCTACAACCTGCTTACACCGGACCTTACGACGTTGCCGACCCATGCGCCCGTGCCTTGATCGAACCGCAAACTCCGTGCCTTCTCCTGCGAGGACGAAATACTCCAAATCAAAAGGCATCAACGAGGCAACCGGCCCTCCGAGGCCAACGCCGCCTCGGCCGCGGCAGTGAGCGCAATGACAGGCGTGATATTGGCGACCCAACGACGGTCCGCCTTTGCCGTACGCCTGCTCGTCGTTGCCCTGTTGGCAACCTCTGTCCTCGCCCTCCAACCGGCCACAACGCTGCTCCCGACAAACGCAACGTCATGTTACCAGGCGTCGGCGGTAAAGAATGGCTGCGTGTACCTCGAGGAGTCGGCGTATTACCGATGCGTATGCGGTCACAACGGCAGCCAGTTCCTCAAAGACAACGCCAAGTGCCTGGGCGCGACGGACCAAGTCGATCTGCCGGTTACATACCAGTACCTGGCGGACGTGTGCGATAGGTTTAAAGTGCCTGTCAACATCACTCGAGCTGGTTTTTTCGAAGCCGCCGGTGTCGCGGATCCGGACGTCGATCCGGTCGCAGACAAGGACGCAAGCCGGGACGCGGGCCGGGGCACGGACGACAAGGCGGAAGGCATCTCGACGGGCACCAAGATCGCCATCGCCGTCGGCGCCATCGTCGGCGCCGCCGTGGCCCTCAGCGGCCTGATTCTTCTTCTCTGCCGTCGCAAGGCGAGACGGCAACGGAGCGAGGCTGTCGAGCCCAAGTCCTGGAGATATGAGGAAATCTCGCCCTCGGCCACGGCCCTGCCGCGCGCGTGGCCGACGCCGACCGAGCCATCGCCGCCTCGGCCATCGATGCCTCCTCGGCCCTTGCCGCCGGCCGAGCTCGCGGCTTCGGTTCCTCCGCCGCCCGAATACACGCCCAGCCCGGTCAGCGGTGTCAACACTCTGCCGACGCAGCCCCGGACAGCCTCGCCGCAGACGCCGCCCCAGGCCGCCGCGCCGCCGACGGCGTGGACGTACGTGGAATCTGCGATATCACCCTTGACAATGGTCAGCCAGGCGCCGCCGTTGGGCGAGAAGACGACATCGCCATGCCGCCAGAATGGATACCGCTCGTACGAACTGGAAGATACCAGCATCGCAAGGCCCGAGCCGGCGAGGCAAAGCCGCGAGGGAATGGTGGAAGTGGCCAACTTTATATAGATCGATGCGGACGCGGCGTGACGAGATTGCCAAGAGCATGAAGCGGCCGTGAACGAATGGAAAAAAGCATGTACTTTTCATACACATGAAGCGATGTCTTTGATTTGCGCGAGCTGGGCTCCCGGCATCAGCAGGAAGAGTAGCACCTCGCTCCGCACCGAGGTAATATTATCATTTTCCCGAGCTCACTCCTCGGACCCAGCGCCGAGGCCGCGTGAACGGGTGCCATGCTCGTGCATTCCGATGAAACAAAATGACGACGGTAATCGAGCAGGACAGTTCCGTGACGACTGTGCTTCTGGCCCGCTCGTTCAGGTGTTGCGCTCTCGGAAAGATGAGGAGGCTCGCATGGCGATGAGCTCAATGTGAGACGCTGCGGGTCAACAGCACAGCCCCTGCGACGATTAGTGCAGTCCTGAAGTATGGATAGGGAGCAATCCGTAGGTGCAATAATTATTACTTGTCCCTTGCAACATCGAGCAGGGGATCCGCTTGATGGACGGCATCAATGAATCAATCGTCGTCGGATGGGAGAAGTTGGTTCATTGGTGTTCGTGTTGTTGCTGGGAATCACGAGAACTTCACCGCCACGCTGTTGCATAGGCGTGGAAGGGGACACCGTTACACGACTAACACCCCGCTTACCACCCCGTTACAGGCACCTTGGCGCGACAGAGGAATATGTGAGAGTATCGCTTACCTACATACGGGGTTGATGCATGTACTCGGGTAGGTGTGATGAAAGTAGCCATCCGCACTCCGTACGCCTGCAAGTACATGAAGATGCAACGACATGTACCTTTGTCACCCAAACAAGTTTCAGTAACGGGTATTACCAAGCACTCTGGACGCGCAACAAATATCAGCTCCATACATGCATATGCACAAGCACATGCATATGCAAAAGCCGATACATGCATACGCACATACATGCATACGGAGAAGCGCATACATGCATACGCAGAAGCCCATACATGCATACCCACATACATGCATACCCACATACATGCATACCCACATGCAATGGCGATATTTGCCCCGAGACTTCACCTCACGGCACAACCTTTGCCACCTCACCCTGGTGGTTACAGGCGAGAGCGTGGCAACAAGACGCAACCTCGGCGGTCCAACAGAACGGTACCCAGCAGTGGCCAGAATGGTCGCTTAGCCATCGGTCGCAGTCATTCTGCTCATCATGAATGGCATGTCATTGTTGTACCGACCGTTTGCTCACCTCGACATGTTCTAGAGTATCCAGTCGTCGTCGTGCAACCCCCGCCCGATCGGTGCCCTCGTCATCGTCTTGGATGGATGCTGCTGCCTCGACAGATTGTCGTTCTTGGGACGCAAAAACGCTGGAAATGCGAGCCCGAGCAAACTTGACGAAATGGATCATGCCATCGCCGTCGATGACAGCCAGTACCCAAGCATCACCCAAGCATCACCCAAGCATCACCCAAGCATCACCCAAGCATCACAGCACGGGCAGCTCGATGGGTCCATTATCCATGCTCCTCTGGTCCACGCTTTTCGTCTTCGAATCCCTTTCTCGCGCCCTGGTACATGCAGAAGATGGCGGAGTGATGAACTCGTCACCGCATTGGTCCCATGGAATCCCCCCACCATGAGGAGCTAGAGAATCCGTGTGTCAACTGCTTGGTTGATCCATGACATGTGGAGAAGCATAGGGCGATGGAAGACTTTTCTGCTCCAACTTGACTCGTGCAGGACTTACACCACTAGCGTGTGCGTTGATCAACGCGTAGCCTGCTGGTTGCTGGTAGGAAACGGCTCATGGGAAGCAAGTACTCCTAATCCTTCGTCCTGCCACGGCCTTTATCCAATCTCGCATGCTGTCGTCGCGTTTGGATGTTTGGCTCGTCGTCGGTGGCTCCATCACCCGCACCAGACCTCGCAACGTTTCCGGCCCATGCTCTCCAGCAATGCTCGAAAGGCAAAATCGCTAGCTTCATTGCCGCACCAATAATTTTCTCGAGTGCCCGGGCGGTGACGAGGCCATTGACCCTTGGAGGCCAATTGACAGTTCTCCTTCGCCCTACGCCGGCTCCAACTCGTCCTGCTTGCAACCTCGAAGCCTCGAAGCCAGCATGGCAACGCCCCCGGCAAACGGGACGTCATGTTTCGGCTCATCCTTGACAAAGAATGATTGCGCGTTCCTGGAGACAACCAAGTATGACCGATGCATCTGCGGTTATGATGACAAACAATTCCTCAATGACTATGCCGAGTGCTTGGGCGAAACAGACCAAGTCGGTTTGCCAGGAGCTTACGAGCACATGTCAACTGTGTGCGACATATTTCACATGCCCATCAAGATGAGTCGAGATGGTTTCTTCGAAGCCGCAGGTGTTGCGGATCCGGACGCTGAAGGCAAGTTGGGAGGCATTTCGACGGGCGCCAAGATTGGCATCGCCATCGGCGCAATGGTCGCCGCCGCCATGGCCCTCGCCGGCCTGATTATTTTCTTCCGCTGTCGCAAGTCGAGACGAGAAATGAAAAACTCGGTCGAGCCCAAGCGCTGGAGGTTTGAGGACATGACCCCCCCAGCCGCAACCCATTCGCGCATGGTGCCGATGCCGCCTCAGCCATCAACACCGCCTCGACCCTTACCGGCGGAGCTTGTGGCATCGATTCCTCCGCCCCCAGGATACACACCCAGCCCGGCCAGCGGCGTCGATGCAGCGTCCCGGGCAGCCTCGTCACGAAGCCTCTCGGCGTGGGGATATATGGAATCGGCCATGTCACCTTTGACCACGGCCGCCAGCCAGGCGCCTCCGTCGGGCGAGAAGACGACATGGCCATGTACCCCGAATCGATATGAGTCGTACGAACTGGAAGATACCGGTATCGCAACGCCCGAGCCCGCGATTGAGAGGAGAGCGGCAAATTTCATATAGCGCAGACACGGGCATGAATGGAGATGGCGAGAACATGAAGCGTTGCCCTGCAAAGGAGCTCGATACTCGTGCATTCCAACAAAGGCAACAAGGATCACGGTGGTTGAATGGAATCATCACGGCTCTCGCACAACGGCAAGACTCCGGCATGGCGACGAGCACTATCCGAGACCGGCTGGGGGAGTCATCAACACTGCCGATACGGGACGCGACAACGCGTACGGCACTCGAGTTGACGTCCGGATGGCTGCAAAGTCAATGTACTCGGTGTGCCGTGCACGTACATGAGGAGGCCACGATATTCACCTTCTTCACCCAAGTGCCCAAGCATGTGGCGGGCCATACCACTCCGTACGGTGCATGCCTGAGTGTGCAGTCGAGTGAACGGTGCGTGTCTGTACGGAGCACATGGCAACCAAGCATTTGCCCCTGTCATCGACGTGCACACGGAAGGGCATTGATACTCATGCAGGAGCAGACGCCATTGGGAGATTTGCTCCAAGATTTTCAAGCACAAGCACAAGTTGAATGCATCCGAGAGGTTACCGGGGAGAGCGAAGCACCCGAGACGCAATGGCAGCCGTCAAATCTAGCAGTGGCCAAGCCGGTTGCTTCGCATTGGTTGCGATCGTTTGAATGACGTGCTCTGATTTTGCGAAGCGTCTTCTCGCCATAACATATCCACTCATCGTGCAAGGTGCCCGATCGGTGCCGTCATCATCGCATCAGATGATGCTGCGGAGGCGGATCGTCGTTTTTGGGACGCAAAACCTGCGGAGGCGGATCGTCGTTTTTTTGGGACGTTAAACCTGCGGAGGCGGATCGTCGTTTTTGAGACATAAAACCCCCGGAGATGTGAGGCGAGCTCTTGCAAAGTGGACGAAACGGACCATGTCATGGCTGTTGATGGCAGCCGGTACCCAATCATCACAGGACGGGCAGCTCATGCGTCCCCTGCGACAATGGCCACATGGTCCCCAATCATCACAGGACGGGTAGCTCATGCGTCCCCTGCGACAGTGGCCACATCGTCCAATCTGCCATCTCGAGGCAACCACTGCCAAACATGTCGTCTCAAAACCGTCAACCGCTTTTGTCGTTCATGCGTTCCTCATAGAAGGAATCGAAGAAGGGGTGTTTCAAAAGCTCCTTTGCCGTCTTCCTCTCGTCGGGTATCCACTGAAGCATGCAGGATGCAAAGTCAAGAAACGTCTCCTTCTCGTCTCCACCGATCTCGGTAACCGTATCCGCAAGCGACCGTTCCTCGTCGATCAAATCTTGGCGGAAGATTTTACCTGCAATGGACATGTGATGAGCACGGTGGAGGGGTGGTGCCGATCAGGGCCGGCGAGGCAACGCACCGTGGTCATCGAAGAATGGTCCTCCCCAATACTGATTCATGTTGTAATACCGCTCACCCCGCGAGTTAGTCACGGGCTCCTTGAGTTGGTGGTCCCGCATGAGCCTTTCCTGAGCTATCAAGGCCGGGGGTGGGTCGCCTAGAAGGGATACCATCTGGGCCAAGTGAACATGGGCGTCATACTCGCCATCTTCGCCAGCAGGGCGTTCGAATATATTGGCATCTTCCAAGAGATTCCACATCTGCCGAGTGTCAGCCAGTGTCATTGAACGTACAGCTGGCGGCAAATCCCAGTGCTTACAACAAGGCCCAGGTTCCAGATGTCAGCGCTATATGACCATGGGCACCCGAGAAACACTTCCGGGGCCCGATAGCGATGGGGTTGGATTGGTGAGAGATGCCGGCGATCTCCCAGACCAGGGTAGCAGAGATTAAAGTCGGCCAATTCAGGTAACAGTTTCGCGCCTCGGAGCGGCCCAAAGTCGCCCCTCGAGAGGTAAACTTCTCGGCCATCAACGCTCCTGACGTGCTTTGGATGTGGTTCCTCCAAACATTCGGCAACAAAATCCTCCAGCACCTTGTCGTTCTCTATCGTTATCATAACATTGTCGTCTTTGATATCTAAGGACCATCTTCATTAGGATCGAGGCACCGGGACCAAGTAAAAGTGGAGAATGAAAACACCAACCTGTATGTATAACTCGGCATTCTGTATGCAAATAATCCAAGGCTTGAAGGAGGCAGTAAATAAAAAATTTAAAAAGCGGCAGGGCCAGCCTCTGTCGCTTTAGTCTGTGCTGCAGTTGAAACAGCGTCTCTCTCATCGGCTCGTAAACCAGACAGGAGTGTGTGCCGGTGGCAGCCTTTAACTTGAACTCGTCAATCGGAACTCTGAGGAAGGAGAGGCCTTCGTGAGTAGGGTTGGCATGGTTGATGAGCTTTGAATATCTCGTCTCTCTTGACACGTCAATGTCAAGTGCTGGGATCTTGATGGTAACATAGCGTGGCATTGGGGACTTGTTGCTTCTTGCACCAACTTGCCAGTAAGAATAGAGCCTCAAGTACGGAGTAATACCTCGCATTACGTCGGAGCACTCACTGTTGAAGATTCTCCGCCAGCCAGACAGTGGACGAAATGCCGAAGCCAAGCTTCAGCACGACTTTGAATCGTCCATCAAGTACATGTCCAGGTCTTGTAGGATGAAATGCAGCTAAACGATTACCGGCAAGCTCTGCCTCCTCAATAGGTGATTGTATAATGTGCACTCGGCGAAAGGCAGGTATACGAAGCAGAAGCGGCTGGACAATGGTTCGTGGCCGTATTAGAACAAGGGTCATGCCGGAAGATTATTCGAAAAGGCTCATACAAACACAAGTATGTATCTCACACAAACACAAGTATGTATGGTTCGTTGTTGAACAGAGCAGGTCGGGGCGTATTGAAGGCTGACGCGTAATCAACGAAAATGAAAGAGTCACGTGCCGCGCCTCAGCGACTCAAAAAGTGACAACAGCCTTGTCAGCGGATAGCCTCATCCGACGGCGGCGAACAATGATCCGTTCACATGTGCCGAGTATGTTACATATACATACCATGCTTGGCTGGTTCCTTGCTGCTGGAATGAATGTTGCCTCAAGCCCCTGGGATATTTGCTGCAAATCTAGTAGCAGCGGCAATACGCCATGGTAGGCCCGGCCTCTGTCCCCCTGTACTAATCATGCTTCAATCTCGTGCAGGTTGTATTTGCTGTGCCGAAATGTCCTGCCAAACATCACTTACTTGCATCCTAGAATCCCTCAAGTCTGTACTTACTTGCACACCTGCACATGGATGTTGAAGACCGAGAGTGGGATCAGAATAGCAGTGCGTGATGGAGGTCATGGGGGGGGGGCAATCATGTATTGGAAATAAAACAGTCATTAAGGCTTGCCCATGGGTATGCTTGCCAAGAAGATTGCTGCAAAGGACCGAATCGTGCCTAAATCTCAACTCATCATTTGCGGGCAATTAATCAGAGTGCTTGTCCGGGGCGATGAATGGCCAATCCATCTCCCAATCTTCGCTTAGGAGTCGGGGCGACGGCAAAGGAGGCGGATTTACGCCCGCTTCTTCTTCTGCGTCATGCGCCTAAAGGCCTCCATGCCGTTGGCGCCGAGCGGCCGGTGATCCTGTCCTCGCGTGCCGTCAAAGGTGCTCATGGGAGCAATCGTGTAGCTCTGCGGCAGGTGGCCCATCCTCGCCTGGTTGTCGCCGCGGGACGGGGCCAGGAACGCGTCGCGGGCGGACACGGACGGGCGCTGGGTGAGGCTAAACTGCGAGCCCGTCTTTCGACGCTGCGCGGCCGTGGCGGCCCTGGGATGAATCAGCCAAGGTGCACCCGACAGGTGGGTGCGGACGACGTACTCGTGGTCAAACTCGCGCGTCTCGACGTGGCGCTTCTTGTAGTCGTCGGTCCTCTTCAGGATCGGCCTGCTCCACTCGCCGAGCATGCGCTCCGCCATGCGCCTGATGCTCTGCTCCGGCTTCTTGCTGCGCGTGTAGAACAGCACCACCTTTCCGATGCCGCTGCTCAGCAGGGACTCCTTCTCGATGGTGAGCTTCGTCAGGGCCATGAAGATGTCGCGCTGGATGTTGTAGGCCGGCAACGATCCGTCGTTGAGCGGCTCGAGGAAGAACTTGACGTGCTGCAGGAAGTTGGTGTCGGGGTCGAGCACCGCGTGCTGCACGTTGTTGCGGTTGAGGAGCCCCACCACCTCGGGCAGGAGCTTGAGCTTGTGCAGGGCCGGCTGGCCGGCGCCCCGGGCCTCGTTGTCCTGGACGCACGCCTTGTCCATGCGCTTCTTGAGTTCGGCGAGCTTGTCGTCGATCTCGTCTTCCAGATCCTAGACCCGAAACGTCAGCCGGACGTGGCAGGCCGCTGCCGGGTGGGACCTACGATCTCGTCCTTGCGTTTCCGCTTGCCGGCCGAGGGCTTCTTGATGGCCGCGTCCAGGGCTCGATCGATGGCCATGGCCCTTCTCTGCTCCGGCGTGAGATCTTGGTCGTTCTGGGCCCTCGTGGCCGCGTCGGCCTTGGCACGCCGTCTCTCCTCATCCCCGACCCGTCTCGGTCTCCGCTGCGGCTTCTCGGTCTCCGCATCGGGCTCATCGTCGGCGGCGACGTGGCTGTCGCGGTCTCGACGCTTCTTCTCGCGCCGACCTTCCCTCGGTTTCTTGGGGGCCTCGCCCTCGGCACGCTTCCGCTTGCTCGCCTTTAGCGTGCGAGCGACATCCTCGTCGATGTCGACGGGGCGGTCCTCGATGTTGGCCGTCTCCGGGTCGTAGTCCTCGAACTGGTCCTCGTCGACCTCGGAGAGAAGGTCGGAATCCTGGTCGAAGCCGCCGTCCGAGTCGACGGGAGAGTCGAGCACCGACTCGGCGTCTGACATGGTGGCAATGGGGCTGCCGACGTCCCTTGGCAGGATGCTCGTCGGTTTTTCACGTGTGTCGACCCCCGATGATGGAAATTCGTCGCAGGCAGAATGGCAGCCTCTGTCGAAATCTAATCAGCGATGCACGGCGAATCGGATGCTCAAGGTTGCTGAAGGTTGCTGCGATATTCTTGCCAGTAATTACTTGGTCGAATGCCTCATGACAATGGGGAATTTATCTCAGCCTGGCGAGGCAGACATGATGACATAAGCAATGGAAGAGGCAGCAAATCAGAGCGCGCCTGGTGCCCCACCTGGCATTTGTTTACTTGCCACTTCCAATTGCCGCCCATGTTTCTGGCTGGCGAACTCTGTACACGAGCATCATCACCGTCGTCATTTCGGCATCGCCGTTGATTGCCGATGGATTCTCGAACGTGCGAGGGTCCCATGGACTGGGAGTACCAAGATCGAGGCCCCTTCGACCCCACCAGTCCCTTCGCACAAGCCGCCCAGAATGTCGCGAGAGGCAACCGTGAGTTCCGCCCGACCCAAGCTGCGAACCGTTGCCTTTCTGCGTCTTGCCGCACGCCGCAGGACTTGGCTGAGATGAGCTTCAGTGTTTGCCTCGCCTCTCAAATCTCCGACTCGAAGAAATCAAAATCCCTTTACCAATCCTTCGACGCCGTCGAAATACCGTCCGTTCCCTCCGCAGACGTCAAGCTTCACGCCGCAGGTGTCGTCGAGGAACATGGCGCCGCCCTTCCGAAATCCTGCCTTCACGACGCCCAGGAGACCGATCGATGAAGTCGTGCTCTCGGAGGCTTCGGGTGCCGAGGACAGTCCCGCGCTGACGGAGGTGTCCGACTATCCCAACGACACGCCCGAGGTCGACCACAAATCCGACGTCGCCATGGGCGGTGCGATGCTGCCGCTCAAGATCGACAAGGCGTCCAGATACGGCAAGTCGGGGCTGCCTTCGAAGAAGCACGCGGCGGGCAGGGGGGAGATTAGGCCGTGCCGAGAGCTGTCGATTAGCATGAGGAAGCGGAAGCGGCACAACTACGACAGGGACGTCGGCAGCGTCGGCCGTCACCACGGAACGGACAGCGACGCGGACTCGGACACGAACGCCGTCTCCCACGCCTCAAAGGCGAAGAGGCCCAACGACAGGCTCCGGCAGAAGGGCACCTTTGAGGCCTTCTTTCACATGCTCAACCAGTATCCCAACGCGCCGGATCACATGCAGCGATGGATGCAGTTTGGGGCCAATCTCTTTCTCGTCTGCGTCCTGGCGTACCTCGGCTGGTCCATCGTCAGCACGGTGCGCTACGACATCTTCCGGGCCAACGAGCTCGCGAGGCAGGAGCTCGAGCGGAAGATGACGGAATGCCAGACGCAGTACCGCATCAACGAGTGCGCCAAGGGCGACAGGCCCGCCCTCACGGCCATGTGCGGCGAGTGGCACGAGTGCATGATGCAGACGCCAGAGTCCATCATGAGGATCAAGGTGACGGCCAAGCAGGTGGCCGAGATCATCAACGAATTTTCCGAGGCCATGAACCTCAAGGCTTGGGTAGGTGGACACGACGACGCCCCGCGCGCCGGTGCTACGTGCTGACCCTACGGCAGGGCATCGTCGTTTGCTTCATATTCGTCTGCACGACGCTCAACGTCGGCACGCTGAGCAGGCCCAGCGGCATCAAGTCGAGCCCCTCCCCGCCGTTGTCGAGCAGCGGCTTTCGAGATTCGGCCAAGTCGCCGGGCATCGCCCCCGGCTACATGCTGGTGCCGGTGCAGACGCCCAAGGTGCAGCGTTCCGAGATGCTCGACGAGGGGACGGACACGGAGAATTCGCCGCTCAACCTGATGCCGGCGCTGCCGCACGGCACTCCGTCGGGGAGACGAAGCCCCAGCAAGGGAAGCCGACAGCCGAGTCCGGTCAAGTACGGACGAGCTCCTCCGAGCAACATCTACCGCTGAGGATGCATTGGGTGGTTGCCACGTCGAGACTGCTCTTCTTTGCCGTACGAGATTCGTTGGCAAGTCTCCATGAACCGACCAGCCTTGACGGTTGGATGAAGGATGGATGACGGTTGGATGAAGGATGAAAATTGTAGGATTAGTAAGCGTCTTGTCGGATTATGCGGCGGGAAAAAAGGCCCTGAGGAATCAGAATCAAGAGGCAATCGGATGGGAGCGAGATCGCTGCCCGAGAGCGAGGCGAGGCTGCGGGCGACGATGGCAAGCTAAACGGGTCTGTTCAGACGCTAGGCGTTGCCTACAGGCGCTGAGGGGTGCTGTGTCTGGTGCTATATGGAGTCTGGGATCGCTGTCCCGAGGAACTCCAGTGGCATGTTTCGCTGAGAATGGGTGCAACAGGGAACGGAGTCCCCCCGTAGCGGATCACTCGCCCCTATACATCGCTGTTGTCGATCCCTAACAGATTCGCACAGGACACCAAGCCGCTATCGATGGTCGATGCCGGGAAATAGGCGGACTAGTATTTCGAATGTACCTCTATTTGTAGATGCACCTCAACGCCAGGTACCTCTACTTGTAGATGCACCTGAATGCCAGGTACCTAGTACCGACACAACCTAGCATCTAGCCTTTGGCGTTTACCGACTCACCTTTGTACATAGATACATGCGTACTCCGTACATCTACTTGTAGCCGGTGTAGATGTACCTTTGTGCGGCAAGGAGCAATACACTGCAAGTACAAGCACAGTAACACTCCGTACTGCTTGCTGAAGGTACTCACCTACTACAACTAATACAGCAAGTACGGCTACGGCAAGTACGACGGAGTAGGTAATCGGAATAATTAGCAGGCGCCACTTGACCGACAAAGAGTCGAAACCTCATACGTGTTTCCCGCAACCAGACATCTCTCCCTCTTCCACTACCCATCAGTCAATTCAGTAACGGTCAATTCAGTAACGGTCAATTCAGCACAGTCAATTCGGTACGGTTAATTCGGTACAGTTAATTCGGTACGGTCAGCTCAAAGACGGTCCTTTCTGGTCGGAATCTGCCCAAGCTCGTCGCCGGCATTCGACGTCGTGGAAGCTTCGGACCTCGTCCAGCATCTTCGTTCCCGCCGTCGGACGGACAATGTCGAGGAGGAAGCATCCTAGGTTCAGTGCTTGACGGACGTCACCCAGCTTGTTTCGGTTCCTTCGCCGCCTCCCTCGGCTCCGACTCTTGACAGACGAAAGCGAGCAAGGTCAGGTCCCGCAGCACCTCTCACCCGAGCCACCGCCTGGAGCTCCGCCGTCGGCGAGGTGGCGATAGTCCGGCTTCTCTCGACCCACCACAGGCGAGTGCTGGCTCGCAGGTCTGCATCTCACGGGAGCTCTAGAGGTCTCGTCGGCTCGTCCGTGACATGTATCTCGCCGGCAGAGGTGCGAGGTCCAGTCTCCGGCCCATCCCAGCTGCCCATCGTCGGTGAAGCGAGGGCCCCATCCGCTCGAGCTCGGCCACGGCACCTCGACACCGATGGATAGTCGGGAAAGCAGCAGCCAGACGCCCTCGGGTCCGAGTCAGCCCAGCACCGGCGACACGCCGCAGGCGACGGCATCCAACGCCGGCCTCCCTCCCGTCAGTCATGGCGCCGCCGGCTCGACGGCGGGGGCCAACGCGAACCAAAGCTCCAAGCGGAGACGGGGCCTCGGTGTCGTCACGCCCAATGCCTGCACCGAATGTCGCAAGAAGCGAGCAAAGGTACCATCTCGCCGCCGTGGCAACGTTGGCGTCGACCGGCTAACCAAGGCCCCCTCGGCGTAGTGCGACGGGCAGAGGCCCTGCAGCCGCTGCAGGTTGCAGCGAGACGCCGAATGCGTCTACGAGATCCCCGTGCGGCAATCCAAGGAGAATCTTCGAAGCGAAATCGAAAACCTGCGGCAGCGTCAGCGCTCCAGCGACGTCGTCTTCAGGGCCCTCGTCCGGCCCGAGCTGTGGGAGGAGGCCCTGAGACGGCTGCGTGGTGGCCAGACCATCGACGACATATCCGAATGGGCCGGCGGCGCCCTGGCGTCCAACCGTCGATCCCTGCCTCCGCCCGTGCAGCCGGCCGATCTCGAAATCGGCCAGATGACGCACTTCGGCGGCCCGTCGCTCGGCCCTACCCTGGCCCCCATACGCCTCGTCCTCGACGGCCACCAGGCTGGCCCTCGGGGCGACATGGGTCAGAGCAGCCTGTGGCATTACTCGACGCACGGCCAGGCCGACGTGGGCCGGAGGCACTCTCACGCCGACGCCATGAGCTGGGTGCCCGACGTCCGGCCGCCGCAGGCGAGGGTCGGGTCGTGGGACGACGGCATGCAGACCGACGACGTGTCCGAGGCCCTGCCCAGGCTCCGCGGGCTCGAGCAGGTCCTGTCCCCCCTGAACGAGCCGGAGATGAGGCGGTCGGCCGAGACGTGGACGACCATCACCGGCGACGTCAACCTCGTCCAGCACCTGCTCGCCCTGTACTTTTGCTGGGAGTACCCGACCTTTGCCTCCCTCAGCAAAGAGCACTTTCTCCGCGACTTCCAGGACGTCCGGCACAGGTACTGCTCGCCGATCTTGGTCAACGCGCTGCTCGCCCTCGGCTGCCGCTTCTCGACCCAGCCGAGGACGAGGGCGAACCCGGATGATGCCAACTCCTCGGGCGACCATTTCTTCAAGGAATCCCAACGTCTGCTTTACCAGGAGACGGACCATCACTCCCTGACCACGATCCAGGCGCTCGGCATCATGTCCATCCGAGAGGCGAGCTGCGGTCGCGACTCGGAGAGCTGGTACTACGCCGGCCAGAGCATACGGTTGGCCGTCGAGATGGGCCTGCACCGCATCCACGGGGACGTTGACGAGGACGAGCTGGCGGTGCAGTCGGCCACCTTCTGGGGCGCCTTTGCCCTGGATCAGTAGGTTCATCCGCCGCGCGAGAGGAGCCGTCGACGGTGCTGACTGCCGCTCGCCCAGCGCCTGGTCGCTGGCAACGGGCTCGCTGCCGCAAAGCTCCCGCTTCCCGCATCTGCCGCCCAAGCCGGCAATAATAGGGAGCATCGAGGCATCGAGGTGGGTTCCCTACACGGACGACGGTAAGCCGCCTCTCCCTCCCCCCTCCCCTCCGCCGACGGGGATGCCCCCTTCGACGTGCTGAGACGTCGCAGGAGCGCCCCTGCACCGATCGTGCGAGCAGCCGTCCAACGTTCGGTCCGTCTACAAGTGCTTCTGCGAGCTGAGCGAGCTCGTTCACGAGTCCCTCTACCTCCTCCATTCGCCCGGGAAACTCCTGACGGCGCGCGACCTGCTGAGCATCTACACGCAATACCTGAACTGGTACGATAGCATCCCCGAGGTGCTGCGGCTCGGCCACAACTTCACGCCCGCCGTCCTGTTCGCGCAGTAGGTCCCCTCGTCCGCCGTCGAGCTTGCCGGTGCCGCCGCTGACGGGGCCAAGCATGTACTATCACTTTGCCATCCTGCTCCTCTTCCGGCCGCTCATCAAGCTTCGCATCATCGGCTCCAAGGTGGCGCCTCGCGACGTCTGCTCGCAGGCGGCCGCCGCCATACAGGGGGTCCTCACCTCGTACTCGCAGCTCTACACGCTGCAGCACACGCCGTCCTTTGTGCCGTACTTTGTCCTCACCTCGTCCATCATGCTCCTGGCCGTCGGTGCCTCGTCGGCGCCGTCCAAGCCGGGCGAGGGGAAGATGAAGACGGCCGCCAAGCTCGATCCGCAAGTGTCGGAGGCGCTGAAGCAAGGCATCGCCGACCTCACGGAAATGGCGCCGTGCCACCGGTTCGCGGAGCAGGCGCTCAACATCCTGCGCTACCTGGCCAGGAAGTGGAACGTCGACGTCGACATCGACACGGGCACGACGCTGAACCCCGAAGAGTACGACCGGCTGGTGAGGCCTTACACGAGCAGCCTGAACTTTTACACCCCTCACATGGACGTCGAGGACTTTATCTGCACCTGGGGCGCGGGCGAGGAGGCGCGGGAGCTCGGCGGCAAGATGGACAGGTCACCGACGAGCAGCAAGGTGGCGGCAAGCGTCGAGAACCCGCTGTTCTGGCCGTTTCCCATGCAAGGAAGGCCCATGCTCCCGACCGGAAAGGAGCTGGAGGAGGCGGGCTTTGCGATACTGTGACCCGCGGCCGCCGCATGAACGACGCGACGCACGGCGCGAATCCTTTTGCGCTCGCCGCCACTGCGCCATGGATTTGGCGACACTTTGCCGATGAGGCGAGAGACGACGATGAGGCGAGATGAGACGACGACGAGGCGAGAGAAGACGACGACGAGGCGAGAGAAGACGACGACGAGGCGAGAGAAGACGACGATGAGGCGAGAGAAGGCGACGGGCGAGACGACGATGGGTCCATCGGAGTATCAATGGCGAATGCGAATGATTCACGTGCACTCCCAAGGCAAGGCTGCCGTCGACATGAGCAACCTGACGTTGGGCTTGCGCGCCCATGTCTCTACCTGCGAAGAGATGCATCTCATCTCTTCCTGCATCTCAGCATGGAAAAACTTGGTACGCATACCTGCGATGTCCTGCTGCGGCAATGAGAGTCAGCTTGACGATCCGAATCATCAGCTTGAGCCTGGGCACGACCGCTAGGAGCCTGGGCACGACCGCTAGGAGCCCTGTGCGGTAGGACTGCAGTGCTGCCATAGGTACCGGAGCGTAGCCGTAGGCACCGGTAGGCACCTGTAAGCACCTGTGAGCACCTGGAGGCAACTGTACTGTAAGCACCTGGAGGCACCGGGAGGCACCTGTAAGCACCTGTGAGCACCTGTAGGCACCTTGAGCACTACAGAGCACTACAGAGCACTACAGAGCACCACAGAGCACCTGTAGGCACCTTTAAGCACCTGTAAGCACCTGTGAGCACCTGTGAGCACCTGTGAGCACCTGTGAGCACCTGTGAGCACCTGTGAGCACCTGGAGGCACCTGGAGGCAACTGTACTGTAAGCACCTGGAGGCACCTGTAAGCACCACCGAGCACCACAGAGTCCAACAGAGCACCTAGAGGCACCTGTAGGCACCTGTAAGCACCTGTAAGCACCTGTAAGCACCTGTAAGCACCTAGAGGCCAGCACCTGCGGCGCCATGCCAGAGCCTGTGCCTGACGGGGAGGGTGCTGTAATGTTGCTGCCGGCTGCTGACTTCTCCGCAGCCAGCCAACCGGAGTAACCCAAAGGCGAGCCCACCTTCGCATCCACCCACACCTCGTTCTTCCTCATTCCTCATTCCGACAACCTGGCCGAACCCAACCA
The DNA here is from genome assembly GCF_001625195.1 of Drechmeria coniospora. Lineage (NCBI taxonomy): Eukaryota > Fungi > Ascomycota > Sordariomycetes > Hypocreales > Ophiocordycipitaceae > Drechmeria > Drechmeria coniospora. The sequence goes on along the minus strand of NC_054390.1, from coordinate 9,958,013 downwards.
CCCGACCGGTTGAACCTTGTTTGACTCGGCCATCCAACAGTATCACACTGTCTAGCATCCATCGCTTCCCTCCCTCCCCATCCATCCATCTCATCACTCTCTCCACGCACGGACTGCCGCTTCGTCGACCATCTCTCCCTCGGCATCCTCGATTGTTGGCGACCAACATGTGCAGTCTCCGATAACTGCCGACACGACGAATAGCTTCGCAATATCGGATAGGAGACGGAAGGACGATGGCGGCTGCCGCGTCTGCCGGCTCATCCCCTCGACCAAAGGCGGCTCCGTCGCCCCAGCATCCACCGACGGGCAAGAAGCAGCCCACGGTCGGCCAGCTTCTCCGCCTCCCACCGCAATGGCTGTCTCTGTACGACGACTTCATCGCCAAGAACGCGGGCCAGGTTTCGCAGATTGAGAGCGCGCTGCGGAGCCTCACCTACATAATACCTGGTATGTCCTCAACGTCGTCGACCCTCGCCCGGCCGGCCCTGCTGCCGGTGGAGATGCGAGCGTGCCGAGGGCCGACGAGCGTCCAGGCTAACGTGTAGAGTCCGAGTCCGATAGGCCGCTTCCGCGATGCCGAGATTGCGTCCGAGTCGATCCATTCGGGCGTCCAGCTCTTGTCCCTCTACCACGACAGCCTCCTCTCGCGCGCCGTCTCGAAGCTGCCGGTGCCGCCAACCCGGTCCGGTCACGCTCGCTACACCCGCTTCTGGGCGCAAAAGAGCACAATCTATCGGCGGATCGCCATCGTTCTGCAGATGGTCGTCTACACCGAGCTCCTCTGCGAAATGTCAGCCAAGCGCCGCGGCGGGGAAAGGTCCCGGTGGAGGGTCGTCGTGCTCCTCGAGGCCATCAAGGCCGTCTGCCGTCTGCTTCTGCTCCGCATCACGGGTTCGCGCCCTCTCGTGACGCCGGCTCTGCCGGAGCGCGAACCGATCCCCGAAGGCGACGACGACGAGCCTTCGGCGCTCGAGGAGCAGAGCTCTCCGCGGAGCGAGAGTGAGCTCATGGACGACGTTGCGCCCGAGAGTGCCGCCGCGAGAGACATGGACGGCCGCGGCCCCGAGAACGCACGACCGCCTCACGAGCGCGAATGGTTCATGCCCAGGACGGGCATGAGCCTTCCGTCGCTTCCCGACTCGAGCGACATCAACTCCTATCTGCTTGGCCGCGTCCTCACCGCCGACGACATCAAGCCTGCGACGAAGCTCCTTCACGAGGTTCAAGGCAGCGCCCAGGCCGCCGAGATGCTTCACATTCTCGCGCCCCTCGTCTACGCCATCGCCCTCGCGCGAAGCCGCAACAAGAAGTCGTGGACCCCGTGGCTCGTCGGCTTGACTGTCGAGTATGCGGCCCGCCAGCTTCGTGACCGCAGCCTGCGAGCCACGACGCTCGAGCGGGACGAGTGGAACAAGAGGGGATGGGCCATGGGCTGGTGGACGATGCGCGGCGCCTTTTACCACAACGTCACCAAGAACATCGTGGGCGGCGTGACGAGGAGGATGCCAGGCTTCGTCGCCGGCATTCTCGAGGATTACGAGTACCTGTGGGAAAACTACTACTTCAGCACGAGCGCCTGACATGCTCGGGGCCTAGCCCGCGAGTCCCGTCGGCTTCTGCACGCAACTTGGTGCCCAAGAGACTCACTTCTTCCCTCTGTGCACGTCCGCCGGCTCGCATGCCATGGCTTCGCCTTCTGCATTGGTCGTCTGCAAGAATGTTTCATGGGCGGGGCGTAAGAGTACGGGATCAGGCATTTCTTTTCGACGACGTGGCTTGGCTCAAATGCAGCAGGTCGACTACAAGCCAAGGCGGCGCCCTGTATCCGTCCTTGGACGATATGCACGTTCCGCGGGCCTCATTTCTTGACTTTGTGCTCATCTGCCTCCTCGCACATGTTCCGTTGATGCCGTGTGCGTCGGCCGGATCGGTGCAAATCAACTGGTCAGACCGTCGAGTTGGTTTACATGGTGCATGGCGTGGTGGTGCTTCACGGCGATGCCCGTCGGCTGTTTTGAAAAGACGGCCGACGACGGTTGGGGCAACTGGCCTTGGATAAACCATGATTACTTTTTTCCTGTTTCCTGCGGCATGATGCCGAGAAGACCGGCGTTTCATCTCTCTGTCGCCGGTGGGACACCATTCGTGCTCCGGAAACTCGACCTGATTCGCTCCGTAGCAATCCAACTTGCCGAGTACTGCACACCAACCTGGTTGGAAGCAATCGCAAAGTGCCGTGGGCCTCATCCGTTGCTGTGAAGAGGAGTCCTTGTATACTTTGCCATCATCGTTCAACGAGAATAGCAGTGCAAATGAAGATGATCTCTGGACGAAACGCGCACACGAGAGCATCGTCCGGCGAAGAAAGATTGCGCCGTAGTGATGGAATTCGAGCCCTTGCGCATGGAGGAATGATGTAATAGTCCACACAAGGACCGTACCCATGAGCAGACCCCGATAATAAAAAAATGCTTTAAAGGGGGGGCCAATGCCGGGATCCAGCAACTGCGACGGCTTGCATGAACCCTTGCAAAAGAAGCCGAAGCCGAAGCGTGCTGGTCGTAGCGCTCGCGCCGCCGGCCCGAGCGGAAAGTGGATAGCGATGTGCCCCGAAACGCCGCCACTGGGCCTCGACAGACACCCAAGGCCGAAGTGGAAATCGTCATGACGAGTTCCCGCATTTTTTTTGGGTAGCGAGCGAGCAACCTTGCATTTGGCTTGCTATCGTGCGGTCATGGCGGCCTAAAAACTACCGACTGCACTGGGGGGTGTATGGTTTGGATGCACAGACGTCTGTGCAACGATCGCAGATCGATGAACAGGCAATACCTCGTAGTCCCTGGAGGGGTTCAGTACAACGAGCATTTCAGAAGCAGGGTAGGGAGAACTTCAGCATGACTGGTTCAAACGCACGACGATGGGGTGTTGGTTTCTCTGCGCCGAGAACGTGAACCAACCGAACACATCCCGGCCAGGCGTGGGGCTTCGTTCTGCAGTATTGGCAGAAGGTTGTAAACGTGCTGTGTGGTGGTGGGGTTCATGCGGAGCACAGGGACGGCGAAATAAATCAAGCCCGGGGCGTGCTGTGCTCGTTCCCATCGAAGGGTGTTGAAGTCGGGTGAGTGAGTGACGAGACGGGGCAGAAGAACCGATCACCCCTCGTATTCTTGCGGGTTTGCGGGCCTCCGACGGCGGGTGCGGATAGGCTCAAAGAACACCATGGATGGCGATTGGAGACCCGAAATGCAGGTAGACCTTGTTCGGCGTCAGTGATATGTCTTGGCTGGCGAACAAAGTGCCAGAACCCATGGCTGCAAAGGCAAACAACTCATTGCACGACACGCAGCTGGCATAAGTAAGAGTAAAAATGGCACTTGGCATCATCCAAGCTCCATGGACAATCGAGCGTGGCTCTACCCGGTGCTTGCTGCGGTTATTGCCACTAGTCAGTGGCAAGCAGCTCAAACGGCCCGATGGTCACCTTGGCCATGTTGATGGTAGGAGTAGCCAATGATTGAATAGCCAATGATTGAATAGCTTGGCTGGCTCCGTTGCCTTTTCTCCACGCATGCCGATATCCATCCAAGTTCCGGTCCAGGAAGTCCGGCTGTGCAAAGGCAGATGTGCCTCCTCCGGCTCATTTCGGATTGGGAATTCTGCGAGGTACCAGCAAGCGTCGAGCATCCAAGCTTGTAGGCCTGTCCCAGCTTGCATCAACGAGAGAAATTGGATGGCGTATCGAAAGGGTCGGCATGACCGTGGCGGGAGATGCCAACTCGTCAACGGCCAAAGGTCGAGGCGAGCGAACCCGGCGCGAGATCGTCATGGGGAGCAGAGACAGGCGGCAGATAGCTTCGAGCCAGTTCCCCATATCTCGCCAACATCGAGTCTGAGAGGCACTCGTAGGGGCCCAGCACCTCATGACATGTTTCAGGTGTCGGTCGCGTTGGCGTTGGCCCTGATGCTCGTTGGCGCCGATGCTTGTGTCGTTGGTGGTCAGAGCCGAGAGAAGAGAAGGACGGGGGAGCTCGTACGGGGGGACCAATGAGGACACCACGATCTGGCATCGAGAATCGAGGTCATCTACTGCTGTGCTTGGCGGGCTGTGCACTTCATGAGTACGAGTACCAAGACCTTGCATGAAGATTGGAGGTACCTTTGTGATGCACACCGGCCTGGATACGGAGTTGGGGCGGTAACGAGTCTTCATCTCACCCGTAGCACCGTAGCACCGTAGCACCTAACGAGGTGGCGAGTAGATCATCGGCAGGAGGTATTGGTAGCACCTCATGTAGCACCTGGGCATCGCATGGAGTTGCACGATCCTAGGGTTGACTGATCGGCAGACCGTCGCCGTCCTTGTCTTGCCACGACGCGGTGGCCCAGCCATTGTCGGCACGAGCATACTGTTGCATTCAGTGTACGGGATGGTGATGGTGAAGTCTTCCATTCTTGTTATGAATCATGATTATCTGGCCAGTTCCCAAAGAGCAGGAACAACATGGACGACGGAGGACCCCTAGCGGTGCGAAGTCGGTAGGAGCAAATTGTGCATCGTCGGGGAAGCTACGAGACTCGGCAGTAAGTACATGTACAGGTATGAGTGCATGTCGTACAGTACATGTACTCTGAACGAAGTCGTGGCGGTTAACGAATACAAGTTTGTAGGTACACCCTAGCACTTTATCATGGGTATCAATTACTGGTGCTCTACGGCACGGCGTACTTGTGCAAGTACGAGTACTTATATGCAAGTACGAGTACATGCATGTACGAGTACCGCTCTGGCGCCGTCAGTTCTTCCTGCTGTGGTGAGTGAGAGGAGGATGCAAGCAAGAAGGAAGGCGCCGCTGGGAGATCCGTTCACCGCATGGAACTGTGTACATGTACTTGCTTGAACTTGTACATGTATGATGAATACTACTCCGTATGCAAGGATGCATGTACAGAGCCATGTACTCATACATGTGCGTCTACACCGTACTCCGTACTTGCACACAATTCGTAGCACCTCGAGCAAGGAAGGCTCGACTGATGATGAAGGAGATGACTGATGGACTGGCGGCAAAGTATCCTTGCCGGCCCATTTGCCTCAAACATGGCTGCATCGAAGGCGACATCAGCCTCCAGCGGCAGCGAAATCAACCCACCAACCACCAGGAGGCAGCGGAAAGTCGCGCAAACGGCTCCAGCAGCAGGCCACCCATGCGTCTCCGGGATCCGGCATCCATCACCAACATCTGGCATCCAATATTCAGCATCTAGTACGGAGTAACGTCTAGTAGCATCCAGCATCCAGCATCCAGCTTCCAGCTTCCAGCTCCCAGCTTCCAGCTTCCGACATCCAGCTTCCGGCATCCAGCTTCCAGCTTCCGGCCTGCAACATCTGGAATCCACGATCCAACCTCGAGCTTCCGGCATCCAGCGTCGAGCATCCGCCATCAAGAGTCATTGGGTGCCGCCTTGGCCGTGACCATGATGCCGATGCTCCCTCTGCTAGGGTATCGAGTCGCCGTCGGGCGCCGCCGTGTCAAAGTCTCAACCATGTGAATCACGCTCGCAACGACGGTCAAGTCCTTTGCACACGAACCGCCTCCGAATGTCAGCCAACGAAGCCGTCGACCTTCAGGTCACATGTGTGACGGCCTTTTCGCCCTCGCACCGCAACGCCTACCTGCCCGTACGTTGGCAAAGTTCCTTCTCCCTGTCGGCGCTCCGGGGCACAAGGGCCCCGTGGATCATCGGCAACAAATCAGCTCGCCCAGGCACCGTTTGACCTGCCCCTGGCTCGACCTGCCCCTGGCTGCCCGTTCTCCTTTCCCACTGGCCCGCACTGCCCAGGCTTCGGCCTTTGAGCGCCAAGCCGAAGCCTGGTTGCCCATTCGTCACCCGTCCGTCATCGGTCGAGCCGGAATAGGGACGAGTCGTTCCATGCACGAACCGGCAGCATGCGGCCCCCCCAAAGAGGCGCGTCGATGATGATGACGACCTCGCCGGCCCGTCAGATGCATCTGCGCCGACATGCCACGGTGCCAATTCGGCAGGACGGCCCCCAATCCAGCCACCCATCCTTGCTCGCTCGCTCGCTCGCTCGCCGCCGCCGCCGGTCGTCCGCCATGCCGTGCACATGCATGTACACGTTCGAGTGCCTGCGCCGCCGGCAGGTCCAAGTGCGCTGTACGACGACGATCCACTCCATCTGAAGCATCCAGGATCCCTTCAATCATCCTTACACCCCTGCTGCCATTCTGGCCTGGTGTCGTGTCCCGGCGCGACCCCCTGCCGGGCCCTTCACCTCTCGTCCGTCCGTCGCCGCCGTCCTGCGGTCCGCCTAATGAACAGAGACGCGCAGGGGCCCTGTCGGCGACCCTCAGGCCCCATCGCTCATCAAAACCCATCATCCAGTCAGCCTCTGCTGGCAACGTGGTCGACGAAACGGTCCCTCCGTCGTGCGATTGCCGACAGGAGACCGCTTTGGTTGGCCCATTCCCCGTCCGTGTGCCCGTGCTCGAAAGCATGTTCAGGCCCTTCGCTCCAGTGTCAAGTCTAAGCTTCCTGCGCCTTTGCATCGTCCCGGCACAGACCCAACCGGCCGCTCACCTCTTCTCCACCACCACGTGCGTCCGTATGGAAGGAAATGCAGCTTGAGCGCGAGTGAAGAGCTCGTCCGCGCATTCGCTCATTTCGTCACCGGGCCCATCCGTCGTCTCCTTCATCATCATCATCTCGGCCGACGCGAGAAGTCGTTCGGAACCGAAATAGCACGAGCACGCATCCGCATCTGCTCATGCCCTCGCTGACGCCGAGCATCCCTCAAGTCCCGACCGGGTACGGACGACTGCTGACCCCAATCGCTTCCTCTATCCGCAATCGCCCTGTGCTCCCTATATGCTCGGACTTTCCTTCGGTTTGGGCCTGCTGGGCTGACCGGGAACTCGCGCCGTAGCGGATCTCATGCCTGATCCATAAAGTATGGCACAGGATTGACCGTCCCCTTGCCTGTTTTTCGCTTGCCATACTGCGCAGCAAGCAACAACCCTGTCGTTGCTCATTCCATCTTGGCGTTTCCTCGCATCACCCGCGGACTCTATCCGTTAAAAACGTTTCTCGTCGCCTCGTCTGCATCTTCTCCTCGCAACAGTCCAACGCTTTCGCTCCTTTTGTTAACCCCTCTCCCCTCCTCCTCCTACTCCTCCTACTCCTCCTCCTCCTCCTCCTCCTCCCCCCCCCCTCCCCCTCCCACGGCGCCTCGCCTAATCACCGTCTTTTATTGCCGTGCGTCGTCGTCGTCACCGTCTTCTCGCTCGTTTCGTTGGCCGTCGTCAAACTTCTCGGCGACATCTCACCATGGAACAGGGCCAGAACTACCAGCATCACCGGCCGGAGCCGTCGTCGGCCTCCCCCTTGCAGCCTACGGACTCTACACCACAGGACGTTCTCGCCGAGGCGCGCAAGAACTTGCAAGTCTTGATCGATTCCGGTCTGTCCAAGGACCTTCTTCACCAGTGGGTCGATGACAGCCAGTCACTACAGCTTTCGTTTTCGTCACCAACTCCATCACCCGCTTCGTCGCAGCTGCAGTCGCAACAGCTCGTCGCCGAGCGTCCGCCGTCGCCGCCTCCATGCCCCTCGCCGCCGCCTCACCTGGCTTCCGGCACCAGTGCGGCAGGAAGAACGCCCACGCTCGCCGTCACCGGTCCCCCCGCCCGGTCGCCGTCGTCGCCGTCGGGGAATGTCAAGCTCGAGCCGCTGCCGGACGACGTGTCCGAACGATGGTCCTCCGCTCACCTTGCGGTGAATGCGCCTTCCGAGAGCCGGGCCTCGAGCACTGTCGGCGATGCTGACGGTTCCATCTTCGCCCCTCCCTCTGCGCCCTTCTCCCACTCCCATCATCCCAGGATATCCGTCTCCTCCGTCAGCTCCGGCTCGTCTGGCCACGCCTCGATATGGTCCACCAACTCTGCTCAGTCCTCTTTCTCGTGGAACTCGGGCACGACGGGCGGACGATCCATGGCACCCTTGCCGATCCCCCCGACAACCTCCGGCCTGCCCGTGCTCAACGGCACGCATGGGCCCGCCACGGCCGTCGGCCCGAGCAGGCAGAACATATACTGGTGCACCTCGTGCGAAACCAGCTTCAAGCGAAAGTACGACTGGAAACGGCACGAGGATGAGTTTCACGAGCGATGGAGGAAGTATCCCTGCCCGGAACCGGGCTGCAACCGCAGCTTCTGGGGCTCCAATTCTTTCAACCAGCACCACAAGCAGTGCCACGGCTGCACAACCTGCCCGCACGCCGAAAAGGTGGTCAAGTTCCTGCGGAAGCGCAAGTATTGGGCTTGCGGCTTCTGCTCCGCCTTGCACCCTGCCCGCGAACGACACGTCGAGCATGTCGCCCGCCATTTCGAGTCGGGCCTCACCAAGGGGGACTGGATGCACTCTAGGGTCGTCTACGGCCTGCTCCACCAGCCGCTCATCCACGAGGCGTGGGACGCTCTCGTCGGCGGCAAGCAAGGCGAATACTCGGGCCGACGACCGCAGTTCAGCTGGCATCCCAGCAAGACGGGTCGCGCCCAAGGCTTCCTCGAGAAGGAGAACAACGGCCAGCTCCAGGACCTGCTAGAGTTCTTCTCCGGGAACGAGGAGGAGGCGCGCTGGATCGCCGGCTCGGCCTACGATCTGGCGGATGTCGTCCTTACCCTCCAGGCCTCGGCATCGCCCCAGTTCTCCGCCGTGGCCGCGATGCCCTCGCAGCAGTTCTCGCCGCAGGACGCGCCCCCCCAATTTCAGCTGCCGGCACTTCCTTCGCAGCAACCGATGCTCTCGTCGCCGCGGCTCAGCGGCCAGGGCCCCTTTGCGCCACCCTTTCGAGGCACCATGTTCGTCCCCTCGCAACAGTTCGCCGCCGTCGCGAGACCCTCGCCAGACTCGGCCGCGCATTCGCCTCTGACGGCCTCGCAATCCCCATTGGCGGCAACGCACTCGCCCATGGAGCACCAGAAGCCACCACAACTGGCGTCTTCCTCGGCCGCCTCGTCGGACTCCATGATGGACTTTGAGTACTCTCCCACGCCCGTCGTCTTCGAGGATTGGGAGAGTCTCGCCGGTGCCGTCATCCACAGCGATCCAAGCACGCAGCCGTCGCAGGGAACCGAGGTGGACTGGAATATTCTGCAGTACTTTGGCGACCCCGGCGTCCTATCATGATCGATGCGGCGGCCGAGTCGTCGCACGGCCTGCGAAGCCGACCTAGTGATTTTTCCTGCAACTTTCTCATCCCTTGGTTCTGTTGCGAATGCGCTCATGAACCCTTTCGATTTTATGGCCCGTGGGTGACGCTGTCCCATTCACACATGGTGCAGCCGGCAGCCAACACCACGATAAGAAGTAATGATAATACCCCATGACGGTGGGATCAACGGTGGGTTGACGGTGGGTTGGAGGCTCATCTGGGATCGCCGCTACACTTGCGACATGCCGAGCATGACGTCTAGAATCCTAATGCAAGTAGCTCGTTATAGCTTGTCGTTATAGAATCCGGCGCTGGTGGCAATCGATGCGTTGGGAATTCAAAAGATTAATTATGTCATGATTTGCTTTTGGAGTCGCGGGACCCAGTCTTGTGCAAGACAACCGTGGAGGCTGGGACATGATTCGGACGGTCGGCGGCGGATCATTGTGAACCGGAGCATCCAACACGATTCTAGGGAAGCCATCGTTGCAAGGTGGCACGGGTTCAAATCTACTGTAAGTGACGATGGTACGCTGCACGAATGATGTTGTCTCCCGAAACCTCATTTACGCGATCCTGACCATGAACAGGAACCGGATCTCTGCATGTCGCAATATGTCGAAAACAAGAACGGCTTCCCAGTGCTGCCACGACCAAGGGTCCTGCAACCATCCTCAACCTTGACATGCAAGCAAAATGATGCCGATGATGCTGTCCTGGCCACCGGTTTCCATGTAATCTCTCGTGCAAGTGCCTATTGTTGGTCAAGGCATGGCCAACTAACCATTCGGACACCGCATCCGAGCTAACAGGATTGCATTCCCAGGACTCTGAGATGCAATGACGATCTAGCTGGATGCTTGTTGGATTCCTCGTCGTTCACCGTCGGCCCCTACCGAGTACAGTTGGTGGCGTTACACCTCCGTCCTGGGTAGGTCATGGAAACTTTTGCCAATGAACCAAGACAAGAGTAACTAATCCTCCATAGGTGGAGCGAATTGCGTATTGTTATTAGTGTGCAATGGTCATCTACGACGCTGGAAGTATGTCAAGGTGACTGATCACGCACTCGTATTTGTGGCTTCCCAGGCTAACATACTTTCACCCCCCCTGGCTTGCTTCATCTCCCGGGTGATTTTTTTCCTTTTGTCGAGCAGCGTCCGATCTTTTCAATTTCCGCAATCATCGAGCCCAATCGTGGGGCTCTACGCTATGATCTTGTGATTCGGGACACGAGAGTCGCGATGGCACGACAGTCATGGTTAACATCGGCCGTGTCCAGGGGTCTCCTGCACCGGTACCGGCCGCTGAACGAGCCGGGCAGCTCGCGAAAGCCGTTCAGCACCTTCCGAATCGCCGTCATCGTCTTGTCCCTCTTCTTGGTCGCATTGGCAGGCCATTCATTCACTCGCGGCAAAGGCCAGGGCCCAAGACCTTTGAGCGCAACGGAAGGTCAGGACCAAGAAGACGCAGGTCCGAGCGATCGTCGTCTCGTCGTGATCATCCCCGTGGACAAACCTAGCCCCAAGCTCTGCAAGGTTATCGCGAGTGCCGTCGCGCTTGGGTATCCAAGCCCAATTCTCGTGAATTGGGGAATCGACTTCCGCGACGTGACGAAGTGGGATGGCGGCTCCCATCTCACCAAGATATCGGGCGGCATGCGCTATCTCGACGCCGTCATGCGAGACGACGCCCACGCCGACGAGAAGCTCGGTGACGATGATCTAGTCCTAATGATAGATGCCCACGACGTCTGGTTCCAGCTTCCTCCAGAGGTCATGTTGCAGCGGTATCACGAGATCAACGCAGAGGCAAACGCGAAGCTAAGGAAGCGGTGGCGCGGACGAGGGCCGATGCCGAGATCGATGAAGCAGACCATCGTCGCCTCGTCTCAAAAAAAATGCTGGCCACTGCCCTCCGATGGGTACGACCTGCGCTGCGACAAGCTTCCGGAGAGTCCGCTCAAGGCAGACCTCTACGGCCCCAAGACGGACATGGATCCGGAGTTCCGCCAAAATCGCGCGCGTTACCTGAACAGTGGAAGCTTCCTCGGTCCCGCAGGTGACATGCGCCACTTGTTCCGACGCGTCCTCGGCAAGCTCAACGATGTCGTTGGCGATAGATCCCACAAATGGAGCGACCAGGGCATGTTTGCCGAAGTCTTCGCCGATCAGGAGATCTGGAGGCAGTGGCAGAGGGATCACGATACCGGCGTCGGTGACGAGGCCATGGATCTAGTGCAGCATCACCTGGAGTTCCATCTCGGTCTCGACTACCGTCAGCAATTGGTCGTTCCCACTGTTTTCTCTGAAATCGATGGCGAGTTTCTGCATTTGAGCAACCAGACGGCCATCGACGAGCACTCGGCGCGGCTCAACATCTCCCCTGTGCGGCTCACGCATCTCCCGGAGGACGTTGCAACGGCACGGAATCCTCTGGCGGACGTCGTCAAGGCTCCCGCTTGGAAGGATATGCCTCTATACGCCGATCTGTTCACCGAAGTCGTGCCGGTGGCGATGCACCACAACGCTCACGTTAATGACAGCAAAGCCCGCATCACGACGTGGTGGGATAGACCTTGGTATTTCCCGTACCTTCGACAACTCCTCGAATTTCATCTCCGGCTGGCAGAGCTCGCTCCCTTGGCTTCGATCCATCGCCAAGGCGCCAACATCACCTATTGGGCTCCAATGTCAAACAAGGATAGAAAAAAGCCAAAGATTCTCAAGGACTCGGCTGCTGAACCACTTGAAGAGATTGAGCTTGATGCTGCCTGTCGCTCGGCTGATGAAAACGAGCATTGGTGGGATGAGGTGTTTCGAGACGGCAAAGGGCCGCTACAATAGATCGGTTATGGGCGAAAATTGGATTGAGAGGGTTCAAATCAGCAATCCACCATTATTATCAAATGCCGGACGATGAGGCAGGACGATGAGGCGTGACGATGGTAGGCTCGGCCGTGTTGAGTCAATCTGCCTGCCTGTTGTCTGATTAGTCTTGGTAAGCACAGCTATGGCACTGTTTGTTCTGTTGACGTACATCCTTGGCTTTCGCAATGATTCAAGATGAAGCATAGAATACAACTTCAAATGACCAATCCTGAGCTGGTGATTTCATGCATCGAATGAAGAGTGAGTCTGCGGTTTCAGCGCAGTAGCGCGCCGGAGACAAACGAGACGGCACTTGAGAAGAGAGCTTGCACACGTTGGGAACAATACACGATCATAAATATGTACACAACCAACGATCAAACTCGGAAACGCCCCCAAAAAAACCTCGGTGCTGCATGCCATATTCCCATGGCCATTTCACACGTTCATTCTCCGTACAGCTCAACAGCCTCCATCGACTATCGATCATCCATTCTGACCCTCTCTCCCGCTCACCTTCGGCCTCGTAGAGATGGCCGAGGATGAACCTAACCAAGGAGGCAACTAATGAAGAGGGCTGCCTACTGCGATGACATGCATCGTGTGAGCTTTGTTCCATTACTCTTGACCTCCATTTTGACGTCCTTTCTCTCTGGTTCGGTTCCATCGTGAGAGGATCCCAGAATCGGACTCAGAAGCCACGAGCCGGCGCCCACGATGGTGGCATAGATCCAGCACAGCAGGCTTAGGGGACCGAAGATGGACATGGGAAGGATGGAAACGGCAAAGTGGCCTGTATTTCAACCGTCATCAGAAACTGTGCCCGTGTTTTGGCGTGGTGGGGGATGGAACGGCGAGAGGGGAACGAGGACTTACCCCAGAAAATGGGTCTTCGGGTGATTGTCTGCCAAAACTCCTCGGATACAAAGAGGTCTTGCGCGCCGTCCCACTGCCATGGACCCTGAAGGCGGAACTTGGTCGTCAGGTTGGCTCCAAACGCCCACAGGATGAACAGCTTCCAGCAGGCCACGGGCCGGGTGAATCGGCGGGCCATGAGTCCGAAGACGTCCCACAGTCCCGGCGCCGAGTCCAGGTCCTTGGCGAGCTGGTAGACGTAGCTCTCGTGGTCGACACCGTAGGTGATGCGCCAGCCCTTGGGAGGCAGCAGCCGGTAGTGCGGCTCGTCCTCGGCGAGAAGGGGGCGCGGAATCTTGCTGGGCGCGAGGAGGTTGACGATCCAGAGCTGGGCCTGCATCTCGGCGAGGGGCGGGATGGCGCCGAAGGATGGTCGGAGGAAGCCGATGAAGCCGACGGTCGGGTCATCCCGCTTCCACACCTCGCGCACGTCTGCCTCGCTCGCGATCGGGTACCTCCTTTCCCCTCCGGCCTTGCCACCGTCGGTGGTGTTGAGGAAGGGGAAGCTCTGGCTGTATCCCGTGGCGAAGACGACAATGTCCGGCTTGATCTTCTCATTCTTCATGCGCTCGTACTCGGGGCGTCCGTTGTTGCGGAAGCGCACGTAACCGTCGCTGTCGATCTCCTCGGGCCAGGGGGCCAGGTCGACGTGCCTGCCCTTGGTGTCGACAAAAGGGCGTTGGACGATGGCGGATCGCAGAGCAAAGAGCCACAGATCCTTGCCAGGCTGAGAGGGACGGTACGGCTGGCTGAGGTAGGGGATTATCTTGGTCGACTTGTTGAAGAAGACTGCATCGTGCACAATCGTCAGCTACCGGGCGCGCTCTGTCAAACATGGCATGTGAGAGTGAGTGTATGTGTGAGAGAGTGTGAGAGCGAGTGCGTGAGTGAGTGGGTAGGTGTGTGTGTGCGTGTGTGTGTGCGTGCGTGTGCAGAGTAAAGGAGACGGCAAGGGGGCCGGGGGGGAGGGTTGCGTGGATTTCTTTGCTTACTCTTCGAAGGGTGATGGCGCTCGCGACTGATCTCGCCACACCACTGGTCCATGCCGGCCGTGCTGCCTCCAGACAGCCAGAGGATGGAGTTGATGTACCAGTCGTAATAGTTCCACAGCAGCATCGAGTTCCGGAGGATGGGGTGAACGTAGGCCGTGTCGAAGATGTTGGCTCGGCTGACGTCGATGGGGATGCCCGGGTCCTTGAAGTGTTCCTCGTCCTTCAATCCGCGAAGGATGGGAAACAAGGCCGGCCCGGGATTCCTCTGGGCGACCGTCAGCGTGCATCGGCACAGACGCAGCGCGAACGCAACGGAGGCGACAAACCTGGGGCCCGGAGTGGAATCCGTCGCGGTGGCACACCAGCACCCTCCGAGTCGGGGACGTGACGGCCAGGTGGGCCATGTCGGATCCCGTCTCGCCGATGCCGACGACCATGACGGTCTTGTCCTCGCCGAACTGCTTCCTCGTCTTGAACTGGGACGAGTGGATCGTCATGGGCACGTTCTCGATGCCCGGGATGTGCGGGATGCAGGGGTCGACGTGCAAGCCGGAGCAGACGGCGACGGCGTCGCACTCCCACTCGTGGCGCGTCTGGCTGTCCTGGGCCTTGTAGGTGATGACATGGCCTTTGCCGTCGGCGCCGGCGCGTCGGTTGACGGCGACGACGCGCGTGCGCAGCTTGATGTGCGGCCAAAGGTCGAAACGCGTGCAGTAGTCGTGCATGTACTTGACGTACTTTTCCGCCGCGATGAAGTCCTCGGGCCCGTCGACGCGGAAATCGGAGAACATGGTGAGCTGTCGGGACGAGACGAGCTGTTTCAACGGTCAGACGGCCGCTCCGGGCTCTCGATGATCGGCCGCGGTCAAGCACGGCTCGCTCACCTCGGCATCCTCGTACGTCCGGGCCGCAAAGGTGCCGCCGACACGCTCATGATACTCGAACAGGCGAGCCTCGACGGGCTCACATGCCAGCGACTTGTGGGCTTCCTTGAGGTACTTGAGCGTCACGAGGCCGGCGGGGCCTCCTCCGATGATGGCAACCTTCATGATGGGAGATGGCGTGCTAAGGACACGAGGTAGAATAGGGGGCGAGTCGAAGGAGAGGCTAGGATAGGGGATGCGTGGGAGCAGCGGCCTGACGGAGGTTCGAGGCATCGTCGATCTCGTCGACCTAAATATATGCCTCCGGTTCATCGTGAGCTCCGCCTCGCCGGCGACTCGATTTTCGTCGGACCATTCCGCTCGGCGTCGTCGACGACGCACAGACTTTTCCCGCTTCTATTGAACCCATCGTGGACTCTCCCCCGACGGGCGAGGAGGATGCCTATTGTTGACGTCGAGTCTGGCCCGTGCCCATCGTCAGCCGTACGAGGCGCCCCGGCGAGTCGACTCGGACGAGAGGCCGCGGCCGATTGTCCTACATTGTCCGATAACTCTAGCCGCGTCCCATTCCGCACAGGCCGTCTGCCGCAGCTCGAAAGGCGAGGCTGGCGTGGTTTGAAAGAAATGGGTCGGCCTCGTGGCGTCTCGCGATGCTCAACAACCGTCAGCAGGTGCACCATCGATCCCATCGGAGGACTCGAAGGGTCAAGGACACGTCCGGGGTGGCAGAGAGCAGTCATGGACAGCATGCGAGTGCCGTTCCGACAAGGCAAAGACCGACCAGCGTCCGCATCGACCCAGACGGCCCGCCAGCGGTGGCTGCTCGAGACGGACGAGCTGTGCAACGTCAGTCGACCGGTCGGCAGGGCGATCCGCCGTCGGGAAGGGCGAACGGATCCAACGGATTAGAGCGAAGCCGACAATGGGAATCAATGCAAGCTCGAGTGGGTCGATGGCACGACAATAGCTGTCTCGTGGCGGCGTTTGTGCCACCAACGGTGTCCATGTCGTCGAGGCCGGTCGAATGAGGAGAGGGGGAAGAAACAGGAGGGTGGCGAGGGGGGCAGAACCAACAGGAAATACACCACACCGAAATCAACCACCACCAACACAATCGACGCACACCACACAACCGACGCACACAACAAAATCGACGCACACGACAAAATCGACGCACGCAACACAATCGACGCACACAACACAACCAACGCACTCACGCAAACGCAAACGCACCCACCCGCCCACACGCACACCCAGAGGCGGGAGAAACCTTGACGGACCAACGGGGACAGCCAGAGCAACGACACGACCAACGCAACGACCAACAATCATCGGCGACGCCATCAACCGAGCATCCGGCGGAGCGTCTGTCGTCCAGCTTCCGTCGTCCAGCTTCCGTCGTCCAGCGTCCGTCGTCCAGCGTCCGTATCCAACACCAAGATTCATGCTGAGATGCCGCTAGGCTGTTGGAAACCAGCACCGAATAATACGAAGCACCACCCCCCACACCCTCCGGTCCTACCGAAGAGTGCCGAGGGGCGCCAACAACTCCCGTCGACCAACCGACGCCAGGTCGAGCAGAATCCTCCGGCCGGCCACCAAGGGTCGGTCGCACCGCAGCTCGCGGCGGCGTGCCACCCACCCTTGCACGTCCCGGCCGTCGCCTCGACGCGAGGGCACGCGCGACGCACGGCCGCCTAGCCGTTCACGACGTTGATCTCGTATCCAATCAGCACCTCGGTGCTCGTCCCCTCCCACCCCCTTGTTCCCGACGAGCTCAGCATGAACCGACTCGTCGGGTCCACGTACAGGCCGGATATCACGCCGGCCCGCGGCGGCCCCGGGATGATGAGGAAGGGCACCGTCGAGTGCTTGAGCGCACGCGTGTCTCGGAGGTCGTAGAGGCGCAGGATGTCGTGAGATGCGCTGCGGCCCGTCAGTCATGGCCCCGTCGTCGGTCGAGGCGTCGTCACCTACCACACGAGGTGCCGGCCGTTCATCATGGGCTTGACGGCGCTCACGGCGCCGCTGCCGGCGGGAAACCTGAGCACCCTCTCGGGCTCCCAGCCTCGCTTGGCCCTGCGGACGTCGAACTCCTCGACGGTGCCGTTGCGCCGCCCCGCGTACACCATGTTGCCGTCGGGGCTCCAGCAGGCGCTCATGCACCACGGGGGCACGCCCGGCCGGTTGGCGATGCGTGCCGCCGGCTGCGCCATCCGCCTGTCCCAGAGCCGGATGGTGCCGTCGATGGCCGACGAGAGAAAGGTCGTCGTCGACGACCGCGAAGGATCGTAGTGCGCCGGAGCCTGCGCGTTGGTCGTCACCATGGCCGGCGACGGGGACCTCCCGGCCGCCTTCCCGTCCCCCGCCTGCTGCCGCGAATCCTCCGGCGGCCGGTGCGAGGGGGAAGCAGGGGCCGCCGCCGGGCCCGTCTCGGTCGTCACCGGCGCGGGTGGCGACTCGTCCCCTCGGCCCTCGCTCGTCGCGCGGGCGCCAGCCTCCATCTCGTCCTGAGTCGGCTGCGTCTGCGTCGGCTGCGTCTGCGTCGGCTGCGTCTGCGTCGGCTGCGTCTGCGTCGGCTCCGACGCCGTCTCCGTCGGCTCCGTCTGCTGCGTCTGCGTCTGCGTCTGCGTCGACGGTGCCGGCTCGCCCTCCTCGGCCTCCATGCCGGCCATGGCCATGTCGGCCGAGTGGTCCATGCCGCCCTCGTGCCCGCTCATGATGCCCATGCTCGTGCCGAATCCGTCGTCGTCGTGCCCAAAGGGCTGCTCCCCTGCCGTCTCGCCAAACAGGCTGCCGGCGTCGCTGCCCCCGAACAGGCTCTCGTGGGCAGGCGAGGCTTCGGCGTCGCGCGCGTCGGCGGACGCGTCGGCCTCGAACCCCGTCGCCGAGCCGCCGTCGACCTCGTCGTGCGAGCCGCCGTTGAGCAGCGGCAGGCCGTCGTGCGACGTCATGGTCGTCGACGGCATCGGCTCGTCCGCCTCGGCCGGGATGGCCACGCCGCTCGCCGGCCGCAGCTCGATGGACGATATCTGACCGCCGGAGCCGTCAAAGTTCCGCTTCGTCTGGCCCGTGTTGAGGTCCCAGTCGAACATGTTCTTGTCCCAGCCGCCGCTCAGCACGCTCGTCTCGTCGGGCGCGAGCGTCAGCACGCTCACGGCGTTGGTGTGCCGCTGCAGGCAGCAGATCTTCTTCCCCTCGTCGTGCCGCACGCTCTGCAGGTTGATGCCGCCCGACTCCAGGCCGGACAGGAGCCAGAGGGCCTCGGAGTGGACGGCGAGCGAGTAGACGGGCGACAGCACGTGCTCCTGGTCGCCGCGGCTCGACGACGACGGCTCCTCGTTCTCCCAGTAAGACATGAGGATGCCCGCCTTGGTGACGCTGTCGACGAAGGGGTGCTTCTGCGCCACCGTCAAGGCGAGCTTGCCGTTGATGGTGCCGGCGCCGTCGTACTTGCGGATGTACCCGTCCGAGCCTCCGGTTATCCAGTATCGCAGGTCGGGCGTGATGGCCATGGCGTTGACGCTGGTGGACTGCGGCGCCGCCATCGTGGGCACAATGTCGTAGAGCTTCGCCGTGAGCACCTCGGGTCGAACCATGGGTCGTGACGGAGGCGTCGGGGGGCCGGGGCTCGCAGACTTGCTCGGCTTCATCCTCGTCTCGCCGTCGGCGTTTTGCCCGTCGTCAGCCGCGTCGTCGCCGTCGACCTCGTTGTCGACCTCGCCGTCGTCGTCGCCGTCGTCATCTTCGTCCATGTTGTCCTCGTCTGCCTCGTTGTCGTTGTTTGCCTCGTCGACGTCCTCCATCGCCTCATCCTGCTCATTCTCCCGCTCCGACTCGGCCGAGCTGGCGGAAAACCGATCCTCCTCGTCCATCGCGTTCCATGGGGCAGCCTGAGGACGAAGCCGAGAGCCGAGAGCGCCGATTTTGAGCTGGAAGTGTCTGGGAAACGGGAGGTTGCTAGGTCTTCAGCCTCGTCGCCGTCGTAGTTGAGGCTCTCACTGGTCGGCTTAGTAAGGCACGAAGGAATTAACGCCTGGGGCACCCACGTCCTGGCCGCCGCAGCAATAGGCAGCACTGCATATTCGACGGTTAATAAAGTCCTGCTCGACATCTTCACCGAATACGACACCAACAAAAGAATTTCATCCCATGCACGTCACGAAATCAGCCAGATATCAAGCATCCCATCTTGTTGGAAATTATTGCGTGACCCCATTGCCCCTTACCTGGCTTCCAACGAACCGAACCGTCCTTGACGTTGCCTCATTCTTGTTCCGTGACGGCCATATCATCGACCTTGACAATCGCCTCATGTCTCTGCCTTGTCGTCTCAGGGTTGCCAGTCTCCCAAATATTTGCTCATTACTTCGTCCATCCTCTCTCAATGTCGGAGCCCGCTGGTGTTTGGTCGACTCCTTGCTCGGTTCCGGCGAAGAAAAGTTCCTCGCCCAGCCCTGCCGTTGCCGCTCTATTTCTTGTTCCGCGTCAGCGAAATGAGCAGTTCCTCGAACGACTCCGAGTCGGATTCGTCGCTTTGGTTTCCTCTGGCTAAGCTTTCAAAGTAGTTGTGGGCTCCCTGCTCGAGAATCATGTCACTCGTTACCATCGCATTGTCCTGGCTACCGCACCCGTCCGGCTGCTGAGGTGCAGAGAAGCTGCCATCGAGGCCGATCGATTGCGCTTGGTCGTCCCAGACGCCGCAGCCTTGGGCGCACTGGCACGCTTGGCCGTATGGTGCTGCGTTCTTGGGATAATCCCTCTTGCCCACGTCGTCGTCGGTTTGCCGGGGATGGCAGGTCAGCAGGCAAGGGTGGCCATTTGCGCACTTTACCCTGCACCTGGCGAGGCATCCACCAGTCGAAACGTCATCCCAGTCTCTTGGCTGCGATATTTTGGTAACTTTGCCGTGGGCCTGGCAGGTTACCGGGAGGCTTTCGCCCGTATGTCCCTCGAATGCTCGAAAAACTTTACCCCAGGTCTCCCTGCTTCTTCTGCTGCCCTGGAGAACGTTTTCCACGTTGCCAAAGATGTAGAATCCGCATCTCGCGCGGCTCGTCGCAACGACCGCTCGGTTCTCGTCCGCAACGAATCCCGGCTTGGCCCTGCCGCCGAGCGTGTCTGGCCCGCGAACCAGGGACAGCAGGATGACGTCGTTTTCCTCGCCTTGGAATCCGTCAATGGTTCGTACCGCCCACTCAAAGTCCGCCAAGGTCTCGTCCCGGACGGCCTTGGCCCGAACCATGAGGTAGGCATTGCGCGTCATCCTGCGCTTGATCAGTTCAACCTGGGCCGAGTAATAGGCCAAGACCGTCACTTGCTGCGGCCTCACTCCGTTCTGGACGAGATATCTGACGAACGAGACGATCATTTCCGCCTCTCTGGGGTTTGCGTAGGAGTAACCGTCGGCGCCTCGACTTTGCGTCCACCGATTCTGGAACCACCACAAGCGGCAGTCGCCCATGCCCGGGACTGGAGGTCGAAGCGCCGGCCTTGTGACGCTTTCATGGTCTTCGAGGTTGGGGTAGAATGTTTGCACGACTCGACGAAGCGTGGGAACCATGCGCCTCTGCACGCGGAGCGCGCAGTACGGGATTTTGAGGTTGACAAGCCTCTCGAACAGGGACACGTTGAGCCGGTGAGGTTCGACGCAGAGCTCGTGGACCTGAACCTGAGGCACGAGCTGCTGGTGGTCTCCGACGAGAACAAGCTGGTCAAGGGTCGGGTACAAGGCGGCAGCGATGTTGCCCTCGCGCGCTTCTGCCGCCTCTTCGACGAGCATGATCCGAGGTTGGAGAGCCGCAATCAGACCGCGGTACTTGGCAAGACCCGTCGTGGTGCATCCAAGGATTCGGACGCCATCGTCGCGAATCGCCCGGACGCTCGTTTCCCATCGGGCCGCCGTCAGGTTCCTGCAGCTCGCGTCGAGCTCGCGCACGATGCGCTGCACTTGGATCGTGACTGCGTCGAACATCTTTTTGTAAAGGTAGCAGTAGACGTTGCCTCTGTAGATTGGTTTGATTTGATACAGGTCAGAATTCATTGCCAAGAGCCGCTTTGCCCGGTGTAGCCAGATATCGTTGACATCGTTTGCATGCTGAAAGGTCAAAAGAGCAGCCACGGGTCTCGATATTTCAATCGGCGTAAAGTCCCTCTCGCCTCCCGACGTGAACGCAGAGGCCGCGGATGCATCGGGGCTCTCCCGCTGCCGTTGCTGATGATAATGGTCAAGCCAGATGGCGACAGGTCCTTCCATCGGCTCCGCCGTCTCCCAGTCGCCTTCGACAAGCGATCGGTACTGGTCATGGCTAATGAAGCCCATTTGAAGCATGTCTTTGGCCTCCAACAAGCCTGCGGGAAACCCTTCGGTGATGACATCTCTGAGGGAACGGCGAAGTCGTTTCTGCGTCCCCCACTCTGCACTTCCATCACGACTCCCACACTTCCGACGAAGGTTGAAGAGCGATCTTTCGATGATGGTGCTGCTGGTAGATCCACCTCCAAGGCGGACAATGCTGCCTATGCCGCATTTCATGCAGCGGTCGAGTAGCTTGTCGAGGGCATGGTTCGTCTGGGCCGCGATGATGACGGGCGGTGCCGGTGTCCCCTCACACTTGCCATGTTCGCAGTGTTTGAGAGTTTCCACAAAGCTCTCGATGGCGACCAGCGAGGTGAAGGTCTTTCCGGTACCTGGTGGACCTTGCACGATGGTGAGCTCCTTGGAGGTGGCGAGGTTGAATGCGTCGCGCTGTGACGGATCCAAGCTTTCCGCCGACGGTGGGATCGATGCTCGGTTGCAGGGGGTTTCTCGCAAAATCAGAGCATCCTTGTGCCCCGAAAACGGTTCGTAAATGTACTTGTCGAGACGTGATCTGGGCGAGGATGTCAGTCAACGTGGACGGTACGAACAAACTCCTCTTGTCCACCTACGCGGAAAACGCAGCGTGCTGCAGGCCAAGCATGATGTGACGGTTCGCTTCAAAGTATCCGTGCTTGGGTTCCAGCATGACGAAAATGGTTGTCGGGTCCATCACCGCGTCGGTGTCGACGGCCCAGGTCAAGTCGACGGCCGAACCGCTGTCGGAGCATGCAGCCACCGTCGCGACGAGGCACTTTGTGCGAAATCCATCTGCACGAGGTGTCAGAGCAACAAGAGTTCCAGGGAGCAGTCGTTCGGGAGCCGTCCCCAGCATCTCCGAGTCGTCGTTTTCCGTGGAAAAGGAGACGCGGCACGCGGCTCTCGAGTTTCTGATAATGTATCCATGTATCTTGACCTTGACCGGGTCAGCATACCTTTGGCGGCCCGGATCGGTGGTGCGACACACCTGAGTATATGTAAACGCATTGTTTTGTTTCGCCGTGAACTGGTCGCGACGAAACTGCTGGATGGCTTTCCGCAGCGGTTCCGTGGCTTCGTATCTGTGAAGACGATACTGCGCCTCCAGATATTCCATCTTGGGCATCGCCCTTTCTTGATCAACCCTTGGCAAGGCCGGCGGGTCATTTGCCATCAACTCAGCAGCCAGGGGGACCTCCGGGGCGAGGCACCAACGTTGGGCACTCGGCAGTCCGCTGACGTCGTGAGGTTGCCGTCTGTGCACATGCTGGGCAATGATTTCGCGAGGAGATGATGACTCCATGGTGCGTCGTATGGCTCGTCGTCGATTCGTTACAAAGGAAGCACGAGAAACCGAACCAGTCAAACACGGCGTCTTGGTGGCGGCGGAACAATCGAGACTGGAGGAATGAGTGGTGTTCCTGGACGACGGTCAGTGATTTTTCCAGCAAGAAATTCACCACTAGTTGTCATCGTCATCGTCCATTGCTATCATGATGCATGTGTAGAGGGGCATTTCCGAAGTGACAGCGGAGCCAGAAAGGTTTCTTGAATCAATCAAACTCCAAAATCAAGGGAGCATCTAGGAGGTCGTAGCTTTCAGGGAGTAGGGAGTTGTAGCAGGGCACGAAGAAACATGCAATGGAAGAGCCAGCAGGCAGCTTTGACAACGGAAGGGTTGAAGTTTGCCATACGCAAGGTGCAACCGACGCGGCGTGAGCAAGTCGCTCAGCGATGGAGATGAAAGAAAATCAGAAGAGAACACTCACAAGATGTCAGGGACTTTCGTAGCCACCTGCAGTCCAACGCGCTATTCACAACGGCTCGTGAGCAGCTGAGAAGGAAATCAAAGTAGAGGGGGGCGAGATGGATGAAGACGGGTTGGAGGAGGAAATAAAGCGCAGCGAACAGTCTCTTGGTGTTCAATTCGTCTCTCGGGCTTCAACCTCAGGCAGGAACCGAGTGCTCGTGGTACTCTTCCGTCAACCACTTCGATCTCTTCGATTCCGGGGTCCTTTGGAGCGGAACGGACTGCGTCTGTTGGGCGATCTGCATCAGACCAAGAAACAGTATGGTTTTGCCTACTGGTGTCGGTGTATCTGGGTAGGTTGCTCGGGCAGTGTCTTGTTGTCGGTTGGTGGTTGGTGGTCGGTGGTTTGTTCCATCCAGGTGTCAACGTTCAGCATCAAGTCAGCGAGCGATGAGGTTCCAAGACGAGTGCGAGTCGGAGGAAAACGCAATGCTGGAGCAGACGAGCCTCACGTGAGAGAGGCCGTTCAACTCACATGCTGGCTCACGAATGGCTATGGTCATTGTAATATCGCCTGCCGTACAGCATTCACGCCTTGGTTGGTTGCCATGGCACTCAGAGCCGGGTCGTTCGCCTGTCGACTCTGCAGAACTTGGTCATTCAAGCAGTGGCGGCTATGTGCAAGACATAATAAGAGAATCGTGTGACGAAATTTTCACGTAATCTTTTGGCTACCGAGCTCATGATGCTATATTCGCGAAACCAAGCATCACCATCAACGACGTTGTCTCTGGCTCGAGCGGCAATTTTGCGACAACAAGACGACGTGAACTATACGCTGCTTACGCTGCTCCGCTTCAAATCAATCACAATCCCTCATCATGCAATGTTCAATCAACCGGCACGTTCAATTGCCTTTCATGCTCTGCGGACGCACCACTGACTACGCACCACTGACCTTTGCCACTCGCGCATGCAGGTGGGCGTGAATATCACAAACGTAGTGACGCCGACCATACGAATAGCACAGTACCAGCCGAGAGCAAGATCGTTCATCACTCACACGCGAGCGAAGATGATGGGCAGGGCAAGCTGCAAGCTTCAGCAAAAATAAAGTCATTCATTTGCTGGAGCAATGGGCAAAAAATAATGACTTGCGTGATCTGGGAATCGAACCCAGGGCTCCCCGACGTTGCGGATGGCAACGGAGAATTTTACCACTAAACCAATCACGCTTCGATGACGAGTGGAGCGTAGTTTCAACTTAAGCAGTACGATGCTTCCGCCGAATGGGGCTTCAGTGATGCAAGCCAGCGCGACGCCGAGGATGATATTTCACGATGCTCTGCTTCAAATTAATGACCATCAATGACCAAGTACCGAGTGAGGACGGTTTATTTTCGCAGAGCATGGCCAGCGAAACTGGCGGGTGTCGACCTCTCGTTGCAGTCATCATGCACGGGTATGATGGACCATCGTACACGCTCGCCAAGCGGCATGGGGAATGGGTGAGGGGCCGGGCCGCCTTTGGATTCAATTCTAGCTTCCGACATTGATTGTTTTTCGGCTGTCGTTGCCGTATGATGAAGACTGAACCGTTGGCGACGTCGTTCCGGGTCGCATGTCAACAAACACCCGACAGGATCGAGGCCGACTCGGAAATGGGCTGCGTTTGCCAATGAAGCTTTCCGTCCGATCCGACGTTGAACCCTGCGACTTCCTCGACAAGGTCCCACTGACCCGTGGCCGGGTTCTTCCGCGGTGAACGGTAGATGATGCTCGTGCCGAAATCCTCAAAGACCAGTTCCCTCCTCCTCAGGCGAAGCCACTGGTCGGCTTCGTGGCCGTCCATGGCGACGGCCGCCTCGACCTCTTCGTTCTTCAGGGCAATCGCCCGGAAGACACGGCTGTCTCGCAGCGCATTTCGGATCGGATACTGTCCGAGGATCCGGATGGCATCGGCCCTGACGGCGGCATCCCTGCACGCAAAGGCCGAGACGAAGAGCGGCCAGGTCCAGCCCGAGTCCATGGCGAAGCCACAGCTGGGCGTGGCCGACAGAAGCGTCTCGGCAAGTCGATTGATCTCGCGATACTGGGTCGTGAGGCCCTTGGCGGTGCCGAGACCGGAGAAGCGGGGGATGGTGGTGTAGATGTAGAGGAGGAGATACTCGACGCGGAGGTTCAGGGCCTCGAGGTGCACGTCCGAGTGCTTGCTCGAGTTCCGACATGCCTCCCGGAACAGCGGCTCGTAGGCGTCGCTCCAGCTCCGAAGCCAGCGCCGCGACGTCGCGACGAACTCGGACACGTCGGGGTTCTGCTTGACCGTCGCCAACTTGGATTCCACCTCCGCCTCGCTGGCCGCCTTGGTCAGGGCAAGGCGCGAGGTGACCATGCTCAGCATGGGAATGCTCCGCACCATGCTTCTCTGCACCAGGGCCCAGTACCCGTGGGCTTCGTCCATGTCACGGAAGGCGGGTGGCAAATCTCGCAACTCCGTGATGCGCGTGAGCTTGGGTCGAAAGTAGGGCGTGAGCTTCGTGAAGGGCAGGATGCCCGGCGGGCGCGAGGGTCTGCCCGACAGGGGAACGTCTCCAGGTGCAGCTCCAGCGGCGCCTGCCGCCGACGCCGGGCTGCAAGGGCTTTGCGGACTCGGAAGGCCGAGCCGCGGCGACCGGGAGGTGGGCGCGCGTGCGGCGACGGCGTGCGGCGACGGCATGGGCGACGGCCACGGCGACGACTTTGGCGGAGCAGCCGGCGAGCCGGAGGGCGCATCGCTCGGCGGCGGTGGCGGCGGCGGCGGCGGCTGAGGGGGAAAGAAGAATTTCCTGTAGGAGCCCAAGAACGAGCGAGACTGCATCTCGAGGGGTTTGTAGCAGTCCAGAATCTCCTGGACCAGGGCGGGCGGGGCCGGGGCGATGCGGACCAGGGCGGGCGCCATTTCGGTGCAGGCGGCAAGCTCGTTGAGCATGCTGAAGCCGTGGGTGACGTGCTTGAGGGCGGCGGCGACGTTGCCACGCTGCGTCTCGAAGCAGATGAAGAGCAGCGACGAGAGGAGCGCGGTCCTCAGCCCCTCCTCGGTCGGCCTCGCCTTGGACTGCAGGCGGAGGGCTTCGCAGTAGTAGACGACGGCGTTGAGGTAGTGCTCGTTGCCGCCGACGGCAGCCACCTCGCGGGCCTTGCGCATGGCGCCGACGGCCATGGCGCCGTAGCGAAGCGTCCTCTCCTCCAACGTCAGCTGGGGCATCGTCACCGTCCACAGCCGCGTTCGGCCCAGACCACCGCTCAGGAAGTTGACGGATAGGGCACACCACTCGTCAAAGTACGCCCGTTGCTCGACGCTGGCGAAGCGAAGGGCGTGGAAGGTCGGCTCGGTCAGGAGCAGAGCAGCGCTCGCGGCGGCAACGGGCTTCGGGCTGGTCCTCGCCTTGTCCGGCGCACCGGCGACCGAGGCTGGAGAGTCGGCGGCCTCGCGGGCGTATGAGCCGCAGTAGCCTCGCCACTTGAGGCAGTTGAGACAGGCCGGCCTCGTCTCATCGCACTTGACATGTCGTTTCCTGGCAGGCCGCTGTCAACCAAGTCGAGGGGGGTGAGGGGAGGATGGCGGCGGATGTTGGTGGCGGGTGTCGGAGTGCTCGACTCGGACGGGTTCGTGTCGAGTTGCACTTACTTGCCTACGCGTCCAGCAATTAGCAATCTGCCGGGAGCGGCGGATCGTGGTGGCGGAAAGGGCCGAGGGCGATCCGCGGAGGCGAAGAGGAGGGTTTACAGGTGCTGCAGCCGGTGCGTGCTCGCACCGAGCTGCGACGGGTGTGTCTCGTCCTGGACTCGAGAGCAAACCTGTGCGTGGCCGCGGCTCTCGACGCCGACCAGGTCGACCTGGCGGTGGGTGACGGCGTCGAGCTGCGGGTCACGGGTCAGTCAGTCAGTCGGTGAAGGTGAAGGTGACGGTTCGTCGGCCGGCGACGGAACGAAGGACGCATACCTGCTCTGGTCGGCACCCGTCAGGGAAAGAGAAAACTGAATCTCCATGGCTGCCCTCCGTGCCCGAAACGACAGCACCCGGCACGCCCGCTGTCGTGCTTGGGAACCGCTGGCCAGCGGGTGGCGAGGCGTGGCCAGCGGGTGGCGAGGCGTGGCCCGCTCGTGATGGGCAGTGGTGTCGCGGCAGCGCTGCACGGCCGCCTCCGACGGGGGCCCCGACGTGTCGTATGGAAGTTGGAGGAGCCGCCGGTGTCACGGTTGGCGAGGCGAGGACGGCATGCGAACGATGGAGTCGGCCGCAAGCACGGCAGACGGGGGGATGCGTGCACAGGAAGCCGGCGACAGGCTGGCCTCGCCACCTTGACAGGAGCTACGGTGGAGTTGCCGCTTGCCGGCCAGTAAGGGCAGCTCTGACGTCGTGCTGCACGGAGTACGGAGTCGGCGTGCCGTAGTTGTACATGTACTCGATGGTTGTGCCGCCGTACGTGCCAGTGGATGTACCGGTACCTGCGGGTGTACCGGAACCTGCGGGTGTACCGGAACCTGCAGGTGTACCGGAACCTGCAGGTGTACCGGAACCTGCAGGTGTACCGGAACCTGCAGGTGTACCGGAACCCGTACAACAAGGAGCTTGTACGGGGGGCCAAAGGTACCTAGTACTGATAATACTACTGTATACTGTAGGTAAGTGTAGGTAAGTGCTGTACTTGGTACTAGTACTAGATGCAGACAGACACTGAACGGACAGCGCCAGTCCCCCCTACGGCACGAATTTCCGGCGCCAACAACCAAGTATTTGCCCACCATCTTACAGCGGTGGCACTGCCACTATAGCCGATCGCTGCGTATCGGCAGCACGCAGCCAAGAACATGTCAGTCAATCCATCCGTACTGTAATGTGAACCTTATGAAAATTCAATTCAACATGCGTATGTACCAAAGGACTGTTCTCAAGCACTTGCTTGCTCGTACCTGGTCTGCAAGTGAAGTGAAAATTGCTAATGGTTCCATGATGGATTGATGCCCCAGGCCGCCGCATGCCTTGGCCGGCGCAATAAATAAGTACAAGCACCAAGGTTCGGAGGACTCTGTAGGTATTATTAGTAATTAGTAATATTGGTTAGTAGTATTCAAGTAATTACAAGTACCCCTACCGCGTGCCCATGGTACAGCAAGTACTACGACAACTAGGCACTAACAATACTGTATTATATTATTGGTTTCCGAGGTTGCCGTCACGGTGTGAGTGGCTACCCTACACCTACACTTGACAATTGTTCGCCGATGCTTGAGCCAGCCAACTACCTGCAGTACGGTGTAGGCGGTGCAAATGAATACAGTGGCTCTCGGGGCTTCCAACGATACATCCACGACGGAATGCACAAACGAGAAACGACGACTCAAGCGCTGCCTAGG
The DNA here is from genome assembly GCF_001625195.1 of Drechmeria coniospora. Classification (NCBI taxonomy): domain Eukaryota; kingdom Fungi; phylum Ascomycota; class Sordariomycetes; order Hypocreales; family Ophiocordycipitaceae; genus Drechmeria; species Drechmeria coniospora. The sequence continues at coordinate 9,929,633 of NC_054390.1, read as the reverse complement.
GTGAAACGGTTCAAAGGAACGGCAGGCATGCATCAGACGGCCGACGGCGAGTCAGCTAGATTGTGGTTGTGCCATTCTCAAACTCACCTCATGCGCAACGCACGAGTATCATGCAGGCACATGCAAGCTTGCTACTATACATGTACGAGCAGATTGTCATTGCGCCCGCCAGGTCAAAGTATAGTAAATAGTAGCACTTTATGGTGCCGAGTAATTACTCCGTAGTTGTACGCGCATCTATATGTAATATACCTACAGTACTTATGGCCTTGAGCGTGTGGATGCTTTCATGGTTCCGCCAACCAATAATACGCCGGTACGCCGTAATTGGTGGCAAGACGAAACTCGGCGAGCCTGGCGCTTGACGTGCTTACATAATACCAGCAGCTGCGAGCTGCCAGGGCATGCCTGCGACAGATGCGAGTCCACTCGCGACGCTTGTCGTGCCGTCGTATGGGCGTGGAAGCAAGATTGCCAACGGCAGGACGGCGCAAGTGTGGCCCTTGTGCGAGTTCGGGTGGCATGTGGGAATGCCTTGTTGCGAGGTGCAGGAGAGTTCCGTGGAGGGGGCTCTCTGTCGATCAGAGCGGAAACTTGCAAGAGGACAGTAATAATTACTGTGCCGCGCTGCAGGCGAACATGCCGAGACCAGACCTGCAACAAATTGCTACAGTGGATAGGTAGGTACTGTACCTACCAATATCTAGGAGGTAGGTACCTATCTTGATGCCGTTACGGAGGTATCTGTGGATAGGTACTGTATTTACTAATACCTGGGAGGTAGGTATCTTGATGCCGTTACGGAGGTATCTGTGGATAGGTACTGTACCTACTAATACCTGGGAGGTAGGTATCTTGATGCCGTTACGGAGGTATCTGTGGATAGGTACTGTACCTACTAATATCTGGGAGGTAGGTATCTTGATGCCGTTACAGAGGTATCTACTAGGTAGCTACTAGGTAATTACTAGCAATGCAATACTCACAGTAGGTAGGTACCTAGTGGTGCTTGCAAGCAGTACCTAGCACACGAGGCCTGCACATTGGCCTGTCCTCCTGCGTACGCGGCCGGTACCTGCAGCGGCATGGTTGAAGCAATGTCGGCTCTTCTGCTTATTATTCCGAAATGCCAGTAGGTGTTTACTTTGTATCCACCTGGCCATGTTCATTCCTCAACTCACGGCACATGGCATGTGGCATGTAAATACTGCTGCACATCATCTGCTTGGGCAAGTAAGTACATGTACATGCGACCAGGTACTAGAGGTACCAACATGTACGGCACACATCTTGGTACCTTGGTGCTTCCCGCACATGTACTCCGTACTGTAGGCAGGCATGGATGCGCGAGCACAATTAATAATTAATAGCAAGTGTTGCAACCTAAAATTATAAATCCCGCAAGTTGTTATATTACTGATTAATTAGAAATTTCAGTAGGGCGTCCGCAGCACAGTACTACAAGCACTCCGAGACGTTGTACTGTACAGTAGTCACCATACCTACTGTATGTACTAGGCGCTGTACAGGCACTGCAGGCACCTGCATCTGCGGAGTGGTGGCTACTAATTACCAACAGTAGGTACCGCCAACAGTAACCGCAGTACAAGTACTCCGTGCGGAGCACCACCGTTGGTGCGCAAGCAAGTAGTTGTACAGTGCATCGCACCAATGATACTAAGGCACGCAAGGAAAGTGCCGGCGTGGCCTCGTTGATCCGAAGCACTTGGGGGCAAAATGTACACCAGACACCGAGCAGCATCTGCATGAAGCGTCTCACGACAAGGGCTCCGTCTTCCTGCCCATCAACACGACACTGCCCAGTGGGCCAGCTCGGCAACGGATGACGGCGTCTGCCGAGTCGTACCAGCAAGTATCCGAGGAGCAGGCAGGTCATTGTTGGCCGTGGGCACATGGAGCCGGCCAAATACGGACGAATGGACGAATGGCCCGAGACGGCCAGCACTTGCACGCCGACCCTCTCCAACAAGGCGCATCGCTAGCATTGGTAGGTGTTGTGTTGTTGATTGCTGTCCGTCCACAAGCAGGCACGAGCCCACGAATGCCGCCCACGGGATGATGCCGACCTTTCCTCGCAGGCATGACGAACGGATAGGAATGCCCACAAACAACAACATAACAGAGGCGCACGCACTCGTCACCCGAAGAGCATGGATGATCCTTCGGCCGTGACTTGTGTGCCCAGCCTCTTGCTTGGCTCGCATCCGGGCACGAACCTGCGCCGACTCCTGGGGGACCGAAGCCAGGGCATCGCTGTCGGCCTCGTCTTGTTGGAAACGGCAGGACTTGCGGCCACGTGCTCGTGTGCACACGCTCTGCGTGTCGGATGCAGATCCAACCCACTCGTCCGACCGCAAGGTTAGCAGCCGTCGGTTGGTACCAGGAACTGGGAGGTGGACGAACGGGTCATGCAAGCGTACCGACACCCGCCGTTATTAGCATGGATACTCGGCGCGGAGCACAGGCAGTCGGTCGTGACGTGCGAGCACTTGAGGCGACCGAGCACGGCAGAGTGATGGCACCATCGTTCTCATCACACCCGTCCTGGGAAAAGCGCTCATCTGGGCACCCCTGAGGCAGGCAATTATTACCACCATTGCACTCTGTTCGGAGAAGAAGCACTCCGTGCTCCGTACGCACAGGTATCTTTGGCACCATTAGCACGTACAAGTAGTACTTGCCGCTTGCTAGTACTAAACCGGTACCGCTCATGGTCCCGGCTCCTGCTAGCAGGAGGTCCTAGGAAGGCACTACACGCAGTAGGAAGCCCTTGGTGGACTGGAAGGTTGAACCGACCGACACGTCATGGCACGCACTTGCTCGTACGAGCAGGCGGTGCTGGGGAGGAAGGCGAACGTGGTGATGCCTACCGGCAAAGGACAAAGGTACTTGTAGGTGGGTGTACAAGTACGGCGTTGAGCACCGAGAAATTACTGCCGCACAAGTACATGCACCTGTCCTTGTACTTGTGGCTAGCGTGCTCCGTAATTCGGTACGGAGTACCTGCTGTACTTGCAGTACGTACTGTACGGGTTAGTACTTACTCAAGTACTTACTGTACAGTACTTGCATGTACAAAGATGTACTGTATGTACAAGTACTTACTGTACAGTACTTGCATGTACAAAGAAGTACTGTATGTACAAAGTATAGGCACAAGCAAGCGAGTACGGAGTATACTTGGGCACGCAAGTTCTTTACTCCTTTTGTAGCAGCAACAAATCACAACAAATCACATACTTAATAATAGCACAAACCTGTGCTATTTGGGGACTAGCATTGTTTTTGGAAACCGACCAAGTTCATACTAGTCGTTAGGCGAAAGCGCATGTACGGTACGGTACAAGTACCGAGTGCAGGTGCTGTGCTGCTTGCCTGCCACAAGCAGGTACGAGTGGGGCGGAGGCGCCAAGCACCTGCCCCGCTGATCACAACACGCAGATCCTCGTACCTGCAGGTATCCCTCCACCCGCGGCGGCGCAGCAAACCGTGTCGGCGAGGTGCTCGGTACGTGCCAGTACATGATCTGAAATGGGCAAAGGCGCTAATCGTCCTGGTGGAGATTGGGGCGGCGAGAAACTCTACAGGGACTGGCTCAGGCACGTAGTGGGAGGACGGTACCTCGCCACCGTCCGCATGTACTTGTACATGCCGTTGCCCTGCGGGATGCCGGCGGTCCCCGGTAGCCGATACCTCCCGCCTCGGCCGAAGATACAATGTCGCTGGGTCGAGGTATGTGGCCGTCATCGCTCGACTCCCACTTGAGGGCTGCGACACAAGCCACCGGAGGCCGGAACCACCCTGCGACGCTGCTGAATACGAAGCACTTGGGCTTACTCGTACAGTACTTGCATGTACAGTACATGCAACGTAGGTACTTGCGTCTGCAGTACATGCAACGTAGGTACTTGCGTCTGCAGTACATGCAACGTAGGTACTTGCGTCTGCAGTACATGCAGCGTAGGTACTTGCGTCTGCAGTACATGCAGCGTAGGTACTTGCGTCTGCAGTACATGCAACGTAGGTACTTGCGGTGCTGCTGCTTGTACTTTGTGTACAGTGCGGCCCTGCTCGTTCCCGTGAGGCGGTGCGCCTGTCGTATATACGGGTGCGTCGAGCTTGGCCCGTCAGTCTCTTGGGCCTGCCATCATCCATCGCAGTCCCGGCCCTTTGCCACTTGGCACCCTAGTGACGGTCTTGCGTGTCCTCCTCTCACCTCGGCTGACCCCCTCAGGCTTTCGGCATCATCACCAGCGGCTTCAATCTTATCCTTCCATCGCCACCCGTTGCCACCGAACGGTCCTCTGGCCCACGGCGTACCGACGACGACGTCCCGCTCTGCTCCATCCGTCACCGTCGCCCGCGGCAACGCCGTCTGATTTGCTCACGTCCGTTGCCCGCCAGCTGCCGCACTCGTCGTCTGACCTGGGAACGAACCACCACAGCCTCCACCGAACCAGCAACGGGTTGATATCGCCACACAGTCCTCCCGCCCGCTCGACGACCGCGAGGCCCGTGACAAGACGTCGCTTGCAGTGACTCTGCACGGCCACGTCGTCTGGCAGTTTTGCGTTGCCGCCATCCAGCCGTGCACGAGAGACTGAGAGCAGGAAACAAAAGTGTACGATACGAGTACGAGGAACGACGAGTTCACGCAGCCAGGTGCCGCCCCATCCTCCCGTCTCGCTCGACACGCGGGCTTGTCGATGCATCCTCGTCTGCGTCGTGCCATCGTCTTGCACCACCACCACCACCACCATCACCACCACCACCACCCAACTCGTTAATTTCATCTCCGTTCCCTGCGGCACCGTCCCAGGTCGTCCCCCGCCCCCCTACAACACCACGCAGCGGCCGCCGGTCGACAGTTGTCGCGTCGTCAAGTCACCGCGCAGATGCAGCACTACCCCGTCGACGATCCCTACGAAAGGGAACCTCTGGGATCCTACGGTGGCCAACCTGACGGCCCCGGTCGTCACGCCGCCGTGCCGTACGACGGATACCCCCAGTCGGCGTCGCCCTACTACGATGATGCCTCGTCGCGGAACCAGGCCCCGTACCACCCAGGCGGCTCGCGAGGCCCCCAAGACTACCCTCGACCTTCAAACACACCCGCGCGAGGTCTGCCGAACAACGGCCAGGCGCCTCTACCGCCGCCGCACGGCGACCACGGCTACTACGGCAACGGTAGAGGCCGGCCACCCCAGGACGGCCCCTCGTCGTACGGGTACGTCTCCCGCCCTTCCCTTCCCCTCCCCCTTCGCCGCTGACACTCTCAGCCAACCCGCCGCCGCCGGAGGCATGGCCGCCATAGCCTATTCCGTCGCCGACCGGTCCGATCTCGAGGTCATGCACCCCGGACACATCCCCCCTCCCCCCTCGCGGACCCAGCAGCTCGCTCCGAGGGGACAGTACATGCCGTACAACGGCGGCGGCGGCGGCGGCGGCGGCGGCTACCCGTACGACCCCAACCAACCTCGCGGCCCCGACCAGGATTCGCACTCGAGCCTCAACCCCTTCGGCACTCCCCTGGGCACCGGCTCCGGCACTCACTCCCCGGCACGGAGCGTGCGCAGCCTGGGCTTCAACGATTCGTACGCCGATGACCCGTACCAGCAATCCGCCAGACCCCAGCACAACCACACGCTGGGCGTGGTGAATCCCAACGAAATCGACGACGACGGAGACGACGGCATCCAATACGCAACTCGCCCGCAGCGAGCCGCGTCCCCGAGCTCCCACTCGAACCGAGGAGTTCCCGCCTCCATCGGTCCCGCCGCCGCCGTGGGCGGTGCGGCCGCGGCGGGAGGGGCGGCCGGCCTCATGAGCAGCAGAGGTATGTCGATCCGGCGACGACGTGCCGCGGCGCGCGTGCTTGCGGCGTAGGTCGAGATGGAGTGCTGACGACGATTCATCGCCTGCGTAGGCGGCAGCGGTGGCCGTGTTTACGACGCCGGCGCCCAGCGAGACGGGGAAAAGCCGTCGGCCTGGATGGCCGAGGAGAAGGGCCGCAGCAAGAAGTGGAAGTGGATCATCATCATCGTCGTCATCCTCGCCGTCGTCGGCGGCATCGTCGGCGGCGTCCTCGGTGCCGTCGTCGGCGGCAACAAGAAGGATGCCGCCGGAGGGGGTAATTCCGGCGAGTCGGCGGCCGATGACACCAAGAAGAACGGCGATCTCGACATCAACAGCTCCGAGATCAAGGAGCTCATGAACAACCCGGCGCTGCACAAGGTCTTCCCCGGCATGGACTACACGCCCCTCAACACGCAGTACCCCGACTGCCTGGAGAACCCGCCGTCGCAGAACAACGTCACGCGCGACGTGGCCATCCTGAGCCAGCTGACCAACAAGATTCGCCTCTACGGCACCGACTGCAACCAGACGCAGATGCTCATCCACGCCGTCAACCAGCTCAAGCTGACCGACCAAGTCAAGATCTGGCTCGGCGTCTGGCAGGACGGCAACGCGACGACCAACAGCCGCCAGCTGGCCCAGATGTGGGACATCCTCGACGAGTACGGCGAGAAGCCGTTCGAGGGCGTCATCGTCGCCAACGAAATCCTCTTCCGCGAGGAGATGACCATCACCACCCTCGGCCAGGTCCTCGACAAGGTGCGGACCAACCTCACGGCCAAGAAGATCAACCTCCCCGTCGCCACGTCGGACCTGGGCGACGACTGGACCAAGGAGCTCGGCGACGACAGCGACTACATCATGGCCAACATCCACCCCTTCTTCGCCGGCGTCGCGGCCGACAAGGCTGCCAGCTGGACCTGGAGCTTCTGGAAGAACAAGGACGGCCCGTTTTGGAAGTCGGACAAGCAGAAGAACGTCATCTCGGAGACGGGATGGCCGAGCGGCGGAGGCAAGAGCTGCGGCAGCGACCAGACGACGTCGTGCTCGCCCGGTTCCGTTGCCGGCATCGACGAGATGAACCAGTTCATGGCGGACTGGGTGTGTGCGGCGCTCGACAACGGCACAAACTACTTTTGGTTCGAGGCCTTTGACGAGCCGTGGAAGGTCCGTTTCAACACCAAGGGCAAGGAATGGGAGGACAAATGGGGCCTCATGGACACGAGCCGGAGACTCAAGGACGGCATCAAAATCCCCGACTGCGGCGGCAAGACGGTCTCTTGAGCGGAGGAGCCGTCGGCGTCGGCGTCGGATGCCGACGTGACGATTCCGGCCTTGATCCGAGCTCACCTCGCACGTACTTTTGACGCGCACGTTCGACCGACCTTTGCCATGTCGGAATTTTCTTTGCTTGCCGCGTTTGGCGTTTAGGATTTGGGTTTGAGGGATCGAAAGAGGTATGCGCAGGCTTGCTTGCAGTTTGTTTTGTTGTATGCTTCGACCACATACCATCTCACATGACTTGGGGCATTATTCCCACACACCTTTTCGTCTGGTCCGTGCGTGCCTGGGACGCCCGCCATGGCGATGCCGATGCGACAAAGGAGGCGCCCGATATGATCACGCAGGGGGGCATGCGAGTGAATATACGGCACCAAAGTACGTGCTTGGCTTGTCGTCCCGACCGTCAAAGGAGTCCTGTTTGTGCGGGCCGATGGATGCCTCAGCTTGCGCCGCCACCCCCTTTCCGGTGGGCCCTGTCCGCTCCCTTGCTCTCGCTTGACTGCCTCCAGTAGACGGAGGTGCTCGAGAACGCAGTGCCTCCGGTGTCCCGCGGAAAGGACGCTTTTTGATACTCCCGCTCCATCGTCCTCAGGCGGGACAGATCGGCATTCGCGTCATCGTCATGGAGGGACACGCCGTCCCAGACGTCCCAGCCCGTGCCGACGAAGATGGCAGGCATGAATTTCCGGAGCGACCGGGCGTATATGGGTCGGTAGAGGTGAATGCCGTACAGCAGCGTTTGCGGGTCGACGAGCTCGCAAGCCAGCGGGTCGGCGACGACACGGTGGCCGAGGGAAGCGATGAAGGCGACGTCCGACGGCGTGAAGATGGGTTCCTGGAAGATGCATCGTATCTCGTCGCCGGAGATGGCTTCTACGAAGCCGTCAGGATGTGTGCAGCCTCCATGGCGAGGTCGAAGCTTACCGAGCTCTTCGACGAGGACGAGGAAGGCAGCCAGTTGCGTGTGCGTCCTCTTCCTTGCCTCCCAGCCGCCGTCGGGGGGGTCAAAGGTGCCGATGCCGAGGCACACCGCCTGCGTGATGTCCGGTGCACTCTGGACGATGCGCTCGGAGACGAGGGCGCGGAGTCGAGCGCAGCAGGACGTCGTTTCGAACGAGGCCCGGAGCGAGCGGTACTCGGCCGCGATGGAGGAGACGCAGCGGGAAGCGCCTGCGGGCCGGGAGTCAACGGCGGCGAGAGGAGGTTGCCTACGAGGGCGGCGTCGATTTGATTTGCGGGCAACATGGATCCATTGCCCGTCGTCGTCGTCCTCATTCGACCTGTCGTTGGAGGTGGATGCGGGGAGGGGCGACATGACGGCTGGCCCGTGAATCGAAGGATCGAATGGGATTCGACATTGTCATCCGGCGCGTTCCGACATGATGGTAATCCAAGTGCCGCGAGCGATGGCACTCTGCCGACTGCGATGAAGTGTGGTTGTGTTGTCGTGAGGGAGCAAAAATTTATCTACTTACATGCATGTATGCTTGTAGAGCAGGTAGTACTGTATGTAATACTGTGCAACTACTGTAGTTGTACGTAAGTAATTACTGTGCAACTACTCCGTACGGAGTGCTGCAGTTGTACTGTACTTGAGTAATTACAGTGCATCTTAGTACTTGAGTCCTGTAGTTGCACTGTAAGTCCGTTGTAAGTACTCTGTACTCCGTACTCCGTAGTTGTACTGTATTGCAAGAATAGTACGTGGGGAGATCTGTACAATCAAGTACCTAGTACTTACCAGTAGGCGTACAAGTACTGTACTGAAGTGCCTACGTAGGTGCTCGTAAGTACAGTACTTACAGTACAGTGCAGCAAGTACAAGTACAGCGACATTCTTATTCTTCCGCCGACGGTACTTGAACTCACACTGATTGTTGAACTTGGCACTGCGTGTACAGGATCATCAGATAGTACTTTATCGTGTCAATTAATACTGACTCCCCATGGAGTACAAGTAACTACAAGCACCGTGCTGTAAGCAACCGCAGCATGTATGGAGTACGGATACGCAGTACGTGTGTGTACTGTGCTGTGCTGTACTGTAGTTGTATGCACAGGTTGTCCAACAATACATGTGCATGCAAGTACCCAGTACCTATCCAACCGTTATCTGTACCAGGCACCACAGGCATCCCAGTAGGCGTACGGAGTACTTACGGAGTACTCCGTACTTACATACAGGACTAGGGTTAGTACGTGAACTGTGCTTGTATTGTTGTACAGTACTTACTACGCTATAGTGGTTTTCGGCCAGTGTGTGATTGAAATTGTTATGGAGGTACCTCGAATCTTCGCTCGTTAGGCCTGTCGGTATTACCAGTTTACCCCCCTTCGACTTGTACTTGTCCAAGCCATGAATACCCGAAGCTTTTCAAGCCATGAATACCCGAAATCTTCCAAGCCAGGATACGAGCGCAGGTGCAGCACGTGACCGAGTCAATATTTCCTTCCACCACCAACTCGGCCAGCTTCCACCACGGATTCAACCTCCAACCTCGGCCTCGCCCTCCATCGCCAGCTTCACGTTCCATCTCGCCTCGAGCATCGGCACCGCCAGACATCCCAGGTCGATGCTCGCACGTGCACCTGCTAGGTGCCTTGCACTCATCTCGCATGACCCTTGGCCGGAGGGGAGGGGGTGCCCAAGATTGGTTGGCAGATCCACATCGTCAGCACCCATGCCCTGGCTGGGCGCTTAAGAACCATGGACCCCGTCCAACCACCAGCCCGTGTCTCCTCGGTTCCGGCCCCTGCGTCCCTTGCGGCGTCATCAACTCGCAGTGCCACCCGTTGGAGTTGGCTCGCCATTGGCTCCGCATCGTCCCTTGCCCCCCCCGACGTCGACGCTTCCCGCATGCTTCATCCTTGCCGTTCAGCCGTTGGGCCTCTCTGCCCGCATGAATATCCCCAGCACGCCTTCGGTTCACGTCCACGAACACGCACGGATACCGTGCCGTGCCACTGATCACCTACCGGCCAACCTCCAGTACATGTTCTTACTTACCTACCGGTGCTGCGGTGCGGTGTGCTCTCAACCTACGGTGGCACACCAACAGGTGCATGCACACGGGCGTTGATGTGCTGTCACGTACGGTGCATGGTACTTACTCGCTGCTTGGTGTCCCGTGCGGGCACCGTAGAGTGTTGCTAGGTAAGTACCGCGTCTACGTGCAGTATGGAGTCCGGTGAGTTGGTGCTTGGGAGGTGCAAAAACTCTGTCGTCGTGTGCCATCCCAGCACTCGCTCTGCGTCGCGTCTGCAGTGCTCGTACTTGCACTGACACCTGGCTATTACTTACATAGCAGGAACAGTACTGGCCACCTCCCACACGAAACCCTGCCGCCGTCGTCTTGTCCGATTTGCCCGTGCCCCCCCTCCCATCGACGTTGCACTGGGCGTTGGCGGTTGGGTGAACGCGGCTGGGGCCCGGCAAGCAAGTCCAGCAGCAGTACGGAGCAAGTACATGCGTGTACTTGCATGGATTATTACTTGCAAGCCGTGCAATATAGGCCAGCCATGATGATGGGGACGGACCGCCATTACCTAGACCGCCGACCGGGGCAGTCGCTCGCTCGCTCGCTCGCCATTTAACTCGAACCGACCCCAGACTCGACCTCGCACCCCTCCCGGCTCGCACCACTCTCTGGCCGCGCCGGTAAAATTTGCCACGATACGAAATGCGAATCTTGCTGGCAGCCTGAGTGGTCGACTTGAGCCTCTGCTGTTCTCCTCGGCATCCACCACGGCACGCCTCGACGAAGCCTTTCGTCCACGTCACGATGCCGCTCGCGGGCCTCCTTAGCTTGGCTCTCGTGGCCGTCGCCGCCGCCCACTCCGTCCTCACCTATCCCGGCTGGAGAGGCAACAACCTGATCACGAACGAGACGTTTCCCTACGGCATGCAATGGATATATCCCTGTGAGACGGTGCCTCGTCGTCCCGCATGCACGTGACGGCGGGAACCTTGCGGCTGACGTTTGCTCTGCTCAGGCGGCGGGGTCCCTACGACGAAGAATCGCACGTACTGGCCCACGACGGGCGGTGCCGTCTCCTTCCAACCCGGCTGGTTCCGGGGGCATTCCCTTGCCTTGATCTACGTCAACCTCGGATTCGGCACCGACGGGCCCGACGGTGGCCCCCCCAACATGTCCAACCCCATGGTTCACCCGCTGCAGATCATCGGTCCCACCAACAACCCGTACCCGGGCACCGTCTGCCTCCCCCAAGTGCCTCTCCCGGCCAACGCGTCCGTCAAGGCCGGCGACAAGGCCACCATCCAGGTTGTCGAGCTTGCCCAGCACGGCGCCGCCTTGTACTCCTGCGTCGATATCATCTTCGCCGATCCCGGCGACCCGCGCATACCCGAGGTCAACGAGACGAACTGCTTCAACTCGACCGAGATTGGCTTCGCAAGCATGTATACCATCACCACCAAGAATCCAGGATCCAGCAACTACGCCAAGAGCGGCGCCGTGCGGTCCATCGAGAGCTTGAGCTGGCTCGGCTTCCTGTCGCTGCTGCTGGGTGCCTTCTGGGCCTTGCCATGAAGCGACGAGCCAGAGCCAGGGAGCGAGGGGTGGAAAGTAAAAATGGTTCGAGCAGGAGAAAACACGAAAAAAAAAAAATCACCGGACCCCAACGAACATGTGACGAATTCGATACCCCTAGGAGGATTCCCGATAACCGGCCGAGCTTGAATATGCCTTGCAATGCCTCATGTCATAAGTCATTTCATTTTTTTCGGACATGGCGGCGCCGTGCAGCCTACGACGTAATACGAGGTCACCGTAAACGTGACGAATAATTCAACGCAACGCGTAACCGAACACAATCATTCTCCTACTTCACGACTCTGCACACCATCTCGGCTTGCCGGCCGCACGGATGGACGCATCGGTGACATTGTCGTAGTTGTTTCGCCACCCGGCGAAGACGCGCAACCCGCTCTGCTCCCCTGAGCACCCAACATGCACATCGTACAGGCCATGCGAGCTCGTAGCTGCCGATGCTCATTGCGTCAGACGCAGGCACTCATCCGCTACCGTCTTGACCCTCTCCTCGGCGCCCCTGTCTCTTGCGGCACGCACCCACGCGGCGGCATCGAGATTCGCCGCCTCGGCCTTGGAAGCGCTCAGCGTCGTGCCGAGGGCGACGAGCGCTCGGTACAGCACCTCCGAGTCGGTCTGGTCTTTCAGAACGGTGCCGAGAAGGATCAGGAGCCGGCGACGCTGGTCGGCCGAGAGGAGCTTTTCCTTGCTGACGAGCACCGACAGGTTGAGAGCCGACGTGGTCAAGGCGATGAGCATGTTGCGGTTCGTCTTTCCGATGGGCTCGCCGCCCGTGATGCCCGCCAGGCGCTCGAGGAACGACATGACCTTGCCGGCGTGAGAGCTGACGAGGCTGCGGCCATCGGCGGAGCCGAACAGGTTGGCAATCGTGCGCGCGCCCATCATGGCCGCGTTCTCGTTCGGCGCAGAGCTGTCCTGGATCGAGGCCGTCATGGCCACGTCGAGGATCGTTCCGGTTTGAGAATCTGAGCGCTGCGCAGCCAAGGGGTACTTTGCGACGCAGCGAAGCACGTCCAGCCCAGAGACGATGTCGCTGTACGGCCATCGCGTCACGATTCGAACCACCAGATCCAGCGCTTGCGGGTTTATCGACTTGTTCGTCTCGAGCGCCTCCCGCAAGGATACAAGGACCGACTCTTCGCCGGGGTTCAGGGCCGCATCCTTGCCACCGGATGAGACCATGTTCTTGTTGATGCTCAAAATCTTGTTAAACATGGCTAGGACGCTTGTCAGTGCCGCGAAACGAACGTGCACACACGCGGCACTCACCTTCGTACTTGGCAGCCGAGATGCCGAGATACTCTTTTTGAGGGATAAGCTGGGGCTGAGAGCTTTCTCCAGGCCGGTAACGCGACTCGGTACCGTAGGGGTCTGGCCCCGATGATTGCGCCGTCTGGCCCAGCGTGGCGCCCTTTGTATTTTCGGTGATGAAGTTGGCGACGTTGTCAAGGTAGGACAGGGGCAGCTCGTTGTCGCCGAGAAACTTGGTTGCTCGCTCGTACGGATTCTCCGAAAGGTTGTAGGGCAGCTTCAGCGGCGGCTTGCCGTCTTCGATGTCGACGTCGAAGACGTAGTCGTACGACTGGCCATTGTACTCAACCCTCCTGCCCGTGCTGGCGACGGCATCGACGACCGTTCCAACCTTGGTCCACTGCTGCTTGCTCATCGACCATTGGTTCGCCGTGACACTGCCGTCGCTCTCCTTGATCATCTGCACCTGACCATCCTTCGTGCCCGACTTTGTCGTCAAAAATTCGGGACCTGGAAGTTTCTCCTTGTTGATGCCGCCAAGCTGTTGCTGCGGAATCGAGGAGGCCTCGATGGAGCTCTGAAACAGCGCCAGCGTCTCCTTGTCCGCCACGTGATCGGGGCGACGGGTGAAGACGCGGGCAACGCCGTCGCTGGCCCCGGTCACAATGTCGCCGGTTTCGGCGTTCACCGCGACGGCCCAGACGGAGATGGCCGGGTGGACGATGGTCTGGATGCACTCCTGGCCGCGCCATACACGGACGGTTCGATCCTCACCCGAGCTGACGATCTCTCCGGAAGGTAAAGTGGCCAAGCAGTAGACGAAGCTGTCGTGGCCGTGAAGCTCGGCAACCTGTTGCCCGTTCAGCTTCCACAGCCTCAACGTCCCGTCGTTGTGCGCGCTCGCAACGTCGGCACCGCTGGGGTGGCCCCTGGGTACCCTGCAGAGTGCTCTGACGATATCGGGGGTGTGGATCGTCGACCTGGGCATGGCCTCGCCCCCGGACGACTGCGTGAGGTCGAATATTCGGATGGCCTTGTCGGCGCAACCAGTGACGACCGTCTTGTCGTCGAGTGCAAGCACGTTCCAGACCGACATGCCCTCGTGCCCGCCGAGGGTCATCTCCGTGTTCCAGCTGGTCAAGTTCCACACGCGAGCCTGGCCGTCCCACCCGCCCGAGACGAGGTAGCTGCCGCTGGGGGAGACGTCGAGGGTGCAGACGTTGTGCGCGTGCCCGATGAGCAGTCGTTCGGAATGCTCCGACGAGGCTGGCCGGGGTGAATTGACGGCGATGATGGTGTCCTTGCCGCCGGACACCACCAGGCCGTCCATGTGGTCCTTGCCGGGTGGGATGAAGGCCAACGAGTTGACATATTCGGAACCTCTGTTGACGAGGCTGCCTTCGAAGGAGGGCGGGGAGCCTGATTGGCGACGCCAGACGCGTACGGTGCAGTCGCGGGACGCCGAGAGGATGACATCGGGGGAGGGAAATTTGACCGCCCGCACCTAGGAGAAGGGTGTCAGCACAGGCGGTGCGGCCGAGTGGAAGGGCATGGACAGCGGGAGGCTGCGTACGTCGGCTTCGTGGCCAAGAAGCTGCGCCGACAGCTGGAAATCACCTGCCATGGCGGCCGTGATCGTCTTCCGAGGATGAAATCTAGCTCCGTTCAAGGCCCACAGTCTTCGGCTCTCGATCTTCGGCTTGTCGAGGTGTGCTGAAGAAGCGAAGCCGAAGGGGACGTGCGGGTGAGGCGAGAGGAGCGTGAGGATGCTGCTCTGGCTCGCAAGGAGGACGTGGGAAGGAATCAGGACGCGGGGAGGGGATGAAGGAAGAAGGAAGCACGATGACGCTGGGAGCCCCCCCGAGTACGACCGTGCAGGAGCTATACGAGCCGTCGAAGGAGGAGAGAGGCGATGGAGATATGAGAGCGGATTGGCAGGCGAAAGTCGACGTTGGCAGTTGGGCCGTGAGCAGCGTGGGGGGCGGGATGGAGTTGCATGGCAGTCAGCGAGGTCGAGCAGGATGGTGATTCAGCCGACTGACTTGGTGGTGGTGACACATTGGTTGGATTAGTTGGTGCCTTGGAGCCTTCAGGTACCAAAGTCATAATTAATAATACAATACTTGTACAGTACTTGTGTATGGCACAAGTCCCTGCACAGGTAGGTACCTAATAATACAATACTTGCACAGTACTTGTGTATGGCACAAGTCCCTGCACAGGTAGGTACCTAATAATACAATACTTGCACAGTACTTGTATGTAGCACAAGTCCCTGCACAGGTAGGTACCTACGAGGCACATAAAATGGCATAACATGTAGCTGTACATGCAGGCCCCTTGTCCAGCGCCAGCTTATAGCGCTGGCACCCGCCCGAGTGCACGCCCTGAGAGGTACTGCTTACAGCACTTCCATGTACTGATACGACCGGGTGGCGGTGCAGGTACTTGGAGCTACCCACGGCTACAACTACTACTCCTGGGCAACGGGTGCCTGGAAGCTGGAACCCCGCCTTTGCCTCCCCGCCGCCACCACCGCCACCACCGCCACGATGGGCTCCAGAGCCTCGCTGCGGTGGCGTCGCAGGCGCTTGGATTCTGCCGCCTTCGACCTCGCCGTCACCGACCGGATCAGGCCAGGCGGTCAAGGCTTTCCGGCCGATGAAGTCAGCCGCCCCGCCAATTTTCAACCCCGTCGACGACTTACGAGTGTCAGGTGAAAGCTTCCTCCTGTTTCATCGCCTCTCCGTCCGACTCGACCTCCACGACCGCACCAAGTCTGGCCTCTTTTTGTTTTTGGGAGCGGCATTCGTTCATTCCTTTCGCAGTCGACATTCCCTCGTCTCTCATCCAGACGACGGAGACGCCGCCGTGCCGATCTTGCCATCAAGCCTCACGACCTCGACACCCGCCGCTCTCGCGTGACGGAGGACAGCTCGACGACAGAAGCCACGCCACGACGCCTGCTTACGAGACCCACGATCGCTACGATTTATCACATACGTTGCTCCTCTTGTGCTCCGCCCTCCTTTACTTCGCACCGTGCTGCCTCTCACCATCTCACCCACGAAGCAGCCTTCGACCCGGAACCTGCTCACGGCTCCGCTCACGTTGAACTTGTTGCACCGTCGAGCAAAAGACCGACCTCACCTCGCACGCAGTCATGGCGGCCGAGGCTCCCCGCAACTTCGTCCCGCTTACCTGCCACGGCCATTCTCGACCGGTGCCGCACATCAGCTTCTCCAACCTCGAAAAGGATGGCCAATATTTCATGGTTTCGGCCTGCAAAGGTTCGTCCGGCCGACCGCTCCGGGGAACCGCTCGCTGACCGGCGCAGATGGCAACGCCATGCTCCGTGACGGCGTCAACGGAGACTGGTCAGTACCCTCTCGACGGTGTCGAGTGGCGATGCTCATCTCCCCTCAGGATAGGAACCTTTCTGGGCCACAAGGGAGCTGTCTGGCAGGCGAGGCTGAGCCCCAACCATGCCTTTGCAGCGACCGCCTCGGCCGACTTTACCGCGTACGTGAGCCGCCGCCGGCACCTGTCGTTTGTTCGTCCCTGACCTCGCCGCAGCAAGGTTTGGGATTCTCACACGGGCGAGCAGCTCGCATCGCTCCAGCATGATCACATCGTCCGGGCCGTCGCCTACCCGCCCGACAACTCGGAGCTCGTCGCCACCGGTGGCATGGAAAAGAAGCTCCGCATCTTTGACCTCTCCGAACTGGCCTCTTCGTTCAACGGCGAGGCCATCACCATCCCGGCGGCGTCCGGCTTCGAGATTGGGGAGAACGTTCACACGAGCTCCATCAAGTTCATCTGCTGGACCCAAGACCCCAACGTCGTGGTGACGGCCTCGGACAAGACCCTGCGCTGGCTCGACCTTCCCAGCCGCGCCTGCATTCACCAAGAGGTCCTCGACGGCGAGATCAAATCGTGCGAGATGGTGTCCCTCGCACCCGGCCTCGCGTCTGCCGAGGACGTCGGCGGCGGCAAACCCGTGCTCGCCGTTGCCGCCGGCAAGACGGCGTGCTTTTGGGGTGGCCACAAGGCCATGGACGAGCTGAAGCGCATCACCATGCCTCGCTCCATCGCGAGCGTTGGCCTCGACGTCAAGGGGCGCAAGTTGGTCGTGGGCGAGGAGCCGGGCACGTGGGCGAGGGTGATTCGCTACGACGACGAGGTGGAGATCGAGACGCTCAAGGGCCACCACGGGCCGATATGGTCCATCGCCTTTTCGCCCGACGGCAAGCTGTACGCGACGGCCTCGGAGGACGGCACGATAAAGTTGTGGAAGAACTGCGAGGGCCAGTACGGCCTCTGGAAGGGTGGCGCGAACCAGGAGCGCTCGGCCGAGTAGCACGACGCAGAGCAGCTCGGCACGAGCGCAAAAAGCCGCCGCAGCCGACGCGAACCATCACATGCCAGCAGCTTCAGTCCTCCGAGCAGCCGTGACGACTCTGAGCCGAGCGTCGCCGACACCGGCAGCACGTCTGCGACCGGCTCCGAGGTGGATTCGAAACGCAGGCAGGCCGGAGACGAGCATGCCGCCGACGTGAGTAGGATACGGGGACTCTAACCTCGAGATGGACCTGCATTGGACCACTCTGCCAAGAACCTTTCCGATGCTTCATACACTAGACCGCTCGACACGGCCACGATGCAGCCGTTGCCGGCGTCGCTCCCGGTGCCGGGGATCATGGGCCTCAGAGTGGTGCTTGGCACAGGAACTTGGCTTGGCTCTGGACGGCGCATGTTGACGAAGCATTTTCACATGTTGCCGAGATATCGTCGGGCTAATCGTCGTCTTTTCCCACCCACTTTTGAGATGACTGCACATCACCCTAGGTTGGAGCTTTGCTGAGCGACTCTCACGGTGGTGGAGGGAGGGATGCATCGACTGGTCGCGACGTGGCTGCAGATACCTCCCCAGCTTCCAATGCTACACACAACCATCTGATGGCTCATCGCCTGAGCTTCCGATGCTATTCTCACCCATGTGAGGGCTCTTGTCATGTGTCGTTGATGCTGAACGATCCATTTCCGTGCCTGGCTCATTGATTGCAAGTTGCGGTAGCACTAGAGTGGCGAGACGGGAGGCTTCCGGCGCCTTGGATACGAGGGCCCCTTTTCTTGCTTGCTGCTGATCATGAGTATTTTGTCGTGGTAGCCTGCCAAGGAAAAGGGAAACAGCGTAGAATGCATAAACATGTGCATACATTATTGACAAGACTCAAAACATCCGTGTTCGAATACATATTATTGCTCGGCTAGGAGGGTTGGGGGCAAGGAGGGTTGGGGGCAGGGAGGGGGGTTAGAATGAATTCATCAACCCACACTATGAAAGAATGCCAGCATCCAGTACAATCTTCACCAGCACATCCGCACTCTTCCCCGTCTGCTCTTCCAGCCAGCCCTCCGCCTTGTCGACCATCAACTCCCAAGCATCTCTTTCACTGGCCAGCTTCCTTTTCAGGTAGAGCACAGCGCATATGGTGGCGAGAATGTCGTTCCTGTTGCCCCCCGTCAAGGGCAACACGATGGCGGAAGTCTGCTTCTCCGTCACGTTCAGCACCTTTTCGAGCGCGGCATTCCATTCCCAGCTGCCGATGAAAGTCTGGAGGGAGGCCAGTTCCGAGAGAGGGTTGGCGCCCGCATGGCCACCACACGCATGACCACCACCCCCCGCAGCCCCAGGCGAAGCAGCTGAATAGGAAGCCGTTTCGCTCGGTGCTCTCTTGCGCAAAGCACCCTCGGATGATCCTGGAGCACCAAAGCGACTTATGGCTGCCTTTGCTGCTCGAAAGGATGGAATCGACCAAGAGGCACCCCCGAAGCTTTTGGCAGGTGCTGGAGGTGATATCAGAGTGGCCATGGGAGCTGGCATAGGACCACCCATGGGAGCCGGCATAGGACCACCCATGGGAGCAGCCATCATAGCATCCTGCATCGGAAGAGCCATCTGGGCAGCCATCGGAGCTTGCCTTTGAGCCAACATGGGTCCTCCTCTTCCCACCAATTGCGCCATGGGGGCGGCAGCCTTACACATCAGCTGTACATGGCCTCTGGGCGTTGGCTGTTCGGGACCAAGAACCTCAAACTCTCCGAGCACCATCTTCTCCTCTGCCCTTTCACCAGGCATGCTCTTTTCTTGGACGGCAACAAATGAGCACCACTTGCCGCTGACCTGGTACTCGACGCCCAGTCTTACCGCTTCTCGCTGGACCATTCTCTCGAATTGGCCTTCATGCTTGGTTTTCAAGAGGTTGCCTTTGCCGTCGGTCGCGTGGACGATCCAGCCGCGCCCCTCCTCAAGCTCCTGGATCGCCTTGCGAGCGGCGAGACGGTGGATCGTCGTCCCCTCGCGCGCAAGCTTCGTCACGGGAATCTCTAGCCGCAGTGGCCCGTGCGTAGAGGTTCCGGTGAGGACGATGGACTTGGGCTCCCTGTGAGGCGTAGCGTCGGAGAGCATGACGTAGACGGTGGTGCGATTGAACGGGAAGAGCGCAGGTATTTCGAAAGGCGTTTGAAGGTAGGAGGGTGGCGAGATGAATGGAAGATTGTTGAACTTGTCACCAATGCCCGTGCTTGCGTCGGAAATTTCCAGGTCCTTGTTTTCGATGGTTGGGTCGAAGAGCGATATTGGTTCCTTTGCACCATTTCCCTTATTCGTCTCTTCGTCGCCGCTCGAGCAGCCGTCGAGATGGACGGATAGGGTGTGCATGGCCTTTTCGACAACGACAAAGTCTTCGTCAGCCGGCGCGTCGCCCTGTTCATACTTGATCTCGAGGGCGTAGTTGGTGACATGAGGGGTGAGGGCGCCCTTGAGCATGCGGATGACTTTCTTGTTCATCTTTTCATTGGTGGCAACCATTTGGGCAAAGCCGTTGCCTGCGCGGGCGACGCCATGGATGAGGGCGGAGCTTGCGTCCTCCCCGATGCCGAGGGAGAAGACTCGAATAGCGCCTTTGGATTTGGAGACGTTGTCGTTGACGAGTTCAAAGAGCTCATCTTGCTGCCAAATTTCGCCGTCTGTGAGGAGGAAGACCTCGAGGTTCATATCGGTGAATCGTCGAGCAAAGGCCTCCTTGAGGGGCTCGTACATTTCGGTACCGCCAAAGTCGGCGGAAAACGACTCGAGGTGGGCGACGGCGTGGTCGAGGGATTCCTGGTCGTAGTGTTTGGACCTGTCCCAAAGGAACTTGAAGTGAGAGCCGAAGCTGCAGACGTTGAATCGCGAGGCCACAGGGAGCGATTTGAGGAAGATTTGGAGGGCGGCAACGAGATTGGGCATCTTGTCGCCGACGCCCATGCTCCCGCTGCGATCGCAGATGAAGACGATCTCGGGCTTGTCGTTGGGGAGGTTGAACCTGGGCACGAGCGTGGCCATGAGGGCGCGTTGGTTGGGGAGGTTTGAATGGGTTTCGAGGAAGACTGTCGGGTTGGCGAGGCCATCAGCGACGACGTAGACGACAAAGTCCTTGTCCAGGACTGCGGTGCCGAGAGAGAGCCTCGCGGATGCCCTCCGGAGGGAGGCGGGCTCGTTGGAGGATGCCGAGGCGGATGTCTTGCCGATGTCGACGGAGATGGGGTGTGACGGGGATTGTATGTTGGAGATGGAACAGCCCTCGGCCATTTCGGCGTCGACAACGATGGAGATGGTTCCGTCGCCGACGGCATCGTTGCTGTGGTGGCCTCGGACGGTGCCGCCACCGTCGTACCTCGGCGCGATGCTGGTGGGGATGGTGAAGCGCAGACCGTCGACCTCGGCGTCGTGCTCCAGCTCGCCGAGATAGGTGATCTCGACCTTGACCTTTTCGGCGGCCGGAACATTGCCGAGAGTGGTGGTGAAGACGTCGGAAGCCCGCAGGTTCTGCTCGAGCAACGCAGCGGTCTCCCCGCTGGCGACGGCATGGTCAAACGTCTTCTTGGCGGCCTCACGCTCCCGCACGACGCCGTTGATGACGCGGTCATCGACGGTGCACTTGAAGGCGACGACGGAGACGCCGTCATAGAGGGGAAAATCATAGCGGACGGTGTCGAGCTTGGCGGGGCTGTCGTTGGTGAATGTCTGCGTGAGAGTGGTGCGGGAGGTGGAGGCGAGAATGGTGGCGTGAGCGTCGAGGTTGATGAGGGGAAGCCATTGTCGCCGCTCGGCGTGGACGACGAAGCAGCCGCACAGGGGTAGGTTGGGAATATGGCGAGCCATGGTCATCGATAGGTAGGTGGCTGCTATGCTGAGCTGGTTGTTTGAGCTGGATTGAGCTGCTTGCCACGGTTGAGCTGCTTATTCGAGCGGGTTGAGCTGTTTGCTGGATGTGGGGTAGTTGCTGGATTTGAGGTCTTTGCTGGATTTGAGGTCGTTGCTGGATTTGAGGTCGTTGCTGGATCTGAGGTCGTTGCTGGATCTGAGGTCGTTGCTGGATCTGAGGTCGTTGCTAGATTTGAGGTCGTTGCTGGAGCCAAGCTGGTTGCTAGAGCTAGGCCGAGCTGCCTGCTCAACCTGGGGGTTGGGCTGGGTTGAGCTGGTTGCTGGAATCGAGCTGAGCTGGCCGCTGGATTTGAGCCCGTTGCTGGAGTCGAGCTGGTTGCTGGATTTGAGCCTGTTGCTGGAGTCGAGCTGGTTGCTGGATTTGAGCCCGTTGCTGGAGTCGGGCTGGTTGCTAGGGTTGAGCTTCCTACCCGAATAGTGCCCGAACAGGGTTGAGCTGGGTTGAGCTGGTTGCTGAAGTCTGGATGAGCGGGATGCTGGAGTCGAGCTGAGCTGGAGTCGAGCTGAGCTGGTTAATCGAGCTGAGCTGGTTACTGGAGTTGAGCTGAGCTGATTGCTGGAATTGAGCTGGTTGTTGAAGTCGAGCTGGTTGTTCGAGTGGAGCTTCTTGCTCGGCCTAGTTGGAAGGCAATTCAGCGAGGGGGGGCGGGCAGGAGATCTATTTGTAGACTTTTCGAGTTGTTGCTGCTTGTTTGTTGCTCACTCGCAGTTTGATATCGAGAACAAGCTCTGTTCAGTCCCTCGTTGCCAATGCCAGCCCTCGTGCTTCATCGCCGTCGATAGCCCGGACGGAGGCGTCAACGGGCGTCCTCAAGGTCAAGCCCCCAGGAGCAGCTAGCCCATGGACCCTGGGCATCTCGGCACGGCCTCCATCATCGACTGCGGAATGGGGAATGAATGAGGGGGACGATGGCAGCGATTGCCGGGGTTGCAGGTGTTGGCATACGGTAGGCGTTATGCTTCTGCCTCGCTAGGCCAGGCCGGGTCAGAAGGTCTATTCGGTGGCGTCATTTGGCGGGTGACGTAATGAGGGAGGCCGCCCGTCGGCAGCACGAGCGAGTCCTTCGGGGGGGTCGACCGCTGTGGCACCACCCACTGGGCGCCGAGTGAGTCACCGGCAAATACCTTGCACCAAACAAGACAGCACCCGCAAATGGTGCGAGCTCGTTACGATACTTGTAGCACCGACACCGCTGACTTGGACAGCAGCGCCGAGCTGGTGCCTGGAGTGCCTGGATCAAACCCCCATGGCATATCGATGCAGAATGCCCTGAGATCTCGAGCTCATTGCGCGGGTCTCGCACAGCGCTGCTAGCGAAGTGTCTGCCTGGCCTAACCAAAGATGAGAAGGAATGCTGGCAACCTAGACATCAGTCACCTCTCGACCAAGATTGAAGATTTGATTATCGTGGTGCTTGCTCTTCGTGCCGTGTGCGGCGTACAAGCCCAGGTGCATGGCGTCGTGGGTACCTACCGAGGTACTTATGCGTGGTAAGTAGGTACCTATGCGTGGTAAGTAGGTACCTATGCGTGGTGAGTAGGTACCTATGCGTGGACTGGGTAGGTACCTATGCGTGGACTGGGTACGACGCTGTATGCAGTGTGTACAGCGTGTACAGCGTGTACAGCGTGTACAGCGTGTACAGCATGTACAGTATGTACAGTAGTGAGTGGTCCAGTGCAAACGTGAACATGTATTTACCAAGTATTTACCAAGTATTATTATTCCTCTGTATTGTTACTATTCGTGAGCAGACATGCTTGTATGTGTATAAGCGAGGCCATGCATGTACTGAAGTGAGTGGCAAGACTTCCTTCCGTGCGTGGAAGTTGTTGCCTTGGGCATCGTTAGGCAGCAACCAATGCCGCCCATCTATCGCCAGCCGTTGGAACGCAGCGATGGCGGCAGGACAATCAGCAAGCAGCAACTCGTTCTCCCTTCTCACGAAAGGAAGCTCACCCTCCGGAACATGACAGTCTTGTCCCCGACTCCAAGTCTGTCTGCTGCTATTCCAACCCATCATCCGCAGTCCGACCTACTCCAACCAATGGTTCCGAGTGCAACGGCTTGGTGGCGGCAGGACTATCAGCAAGCAGCAACTCGTCCTCTTTTCTCACGACATGAAGCCCACTCCGGAGCATGACAGTCTTGTTCCCGACTCCAAGTCTGTCGGCTGCTATTCCGACCCATCATCAGCACTCCGACCTACTCCAACCAAGGGTTCCGAGTGCAGACGGCTTGGTGGCGGCGAGCCAGTAGGTGGATGGCATGAGCATCTGAACAGTCATCTTTTGATCATCGTCACCAATGTCCAAAGGTGCCTCGATGGATTCGCTTGACAAATACGGGAGCTTCCATCCCCTTTCATCCCGCAACTAGGTGGCCCAAGGTATCCCCGACAATGATTAGATTCGGCTCGCAAGCTGCATGGCCAATCTAACCCTTGACTTGATGAGGTGCGAAAAAGGTCCCTTCACGATACGACAAAGGTCCCTTCACGATACTACAAAGCTCCCACCGACGTTTGCTTCTTCAGCCTGCCATCAAGTTCTCGTCTTCCTTCTGCTGGTGGTACAGGATGGTGACATACATGTACAAGTATCCGGAGGACCTGCAGCACTGGGGCGAGATCAGTGGCCTGTCTCCTCCAAGGACTAGCTGTCCAAATACCGCCGAAAATTACCGTCTTGGTAGATGTCGTTGCTCGGCGAAAATCCGAGCCTTATCCCCGTTGACGGCGGTGTTATATATCCTCCCATCACGAATGCCGCTGTGCTATACTCGTACAGGTATTTTGGCCGACCTGTGCAGAGTCGAATCTAAAATCAATACGCCACGCTATGTACATGATCGTCCTGAGACCGCCATCGTCCGTCGGTTACACGTCTGCTCTCGGCCGATGCTTCACCCTCAAGCGGGTGGCCTGTGATCGTCCGTCTGCAGGTGGTACAGGATCGAATCAACTTCGCGCGGGTCGAGGCCATGCGTGCCAACTTCCTCCTCGCGCCAAAACAGAGAGGACTCCTCGATGACGGAAACCTCTCCATCCGGCCGCTTGACGGCCACAAAACCAGGCGCCGCGGCCTTCATAAACTCACCAACCGGTTTCGCGGTTTTCATGGCGCGGAGGAAGAAATTTCGCCGAAGCTCGATGGATATAAAGTCAGCTGGAACCCACTCCGGCGGCGCCTCGTCGAATTTGACCAGGTACTCGTAGTGGTCGGTCCAGTCTGTGGCGTTGTCGTCCATCGATTGCACGATTCTTTTAACATGTCGACAGTGTAGCAGAGGTAGGTCTGGGATGACATCCTCGGTAGAGATTTCCTCTCCCGTGATTGCATGAAGCTCCATAGCTGACAGTCGTCGACCTCTGCTGCCATCCACGTTTTCGGAACCACCCGTTATCCCTTTTCCGTTCACGTACTTGAAAGTTCGGATTTTTCCACCAGCAAGAATGTTATCTCGGATCAGCTTGAGTACCGGTGTCGGCAAGTGCGCAATCCAAGGCGTCTCCTTGCGAAACGTATTCGGTATCATCTTTTCAAAAATAGGCGTGTAGCGCCAGTTTTCTAACCCGTACTGCCTACTCGCGTGTGCATCCACGACTAAAACTCCTTTGTAGCTTTGAGGGTCAAGATGCTTATTGTACTCCGAAATGGCCTCTACTTCAATGGCAGAGAGGTCGCGTGTCATAACCTAGGAAGAGGACATTAGTCAATCTGTATTATATTATATTGATGTTTGAAAAAGGAGAATCGGAAATACCTCGAATGACTTGACCCTAAGCTGATGGCTGCTTGGCGTTACTTTGCTGGTAGAACCATCGACGCTTTGAGCATACTTCTTTCGATATTGTGCAACAAACTTCCGGTGGTCGATAAGCTTTTGCGCATAGTATCCGTACATTCGTTTAGCATTTCCAAAGTTAAGAAAGATCATACGCCCGTGACTTTTAAACGCGTTAGGGTCGAAGATGGAGATGAAAGCGTTTGTAGTTTCCTTGCGAGGAATGCTGACAACCGACCGTAGTTTACCAACCCGCTTCTTTGGCTTGGCTATCGATGGGGGCGGATTTTCAACCGAGCTTGATAATGACTCGGGGTGCTCTAGGCCTGGAAGTTTCTCTCGCGTGACAACTTGTCCTTTATACTCGAAAACGCGTTGATTATCGCCGGCAAAGAAGTCCTTGAGTGATTCGCCATTGTTCATCCTTATCATGCTCTTGCCCTCAACTCGATATATCTTCAGCATAAGGTTAGTACGACTCGGGATATCAATGAATAAGCATGAGCCTACCCTTGTAGTTTGGGACTTTGCCACGCTCTTTCTACCAACATATCGATCCATAGCACCGAGTACGATGCCATCAAATAGGTCACCACCAAGCTGTTCGTAGTGGCTTTGGTTCAGTTTCGAAATGACATTGTCTGCGACCGTTAGGTAACCTTCGGGTGCCCAGTGATGCTGACGAGCGGATTCGATTCCTTATTCGTACCTCGTTAATCGAATTCAAATCGCTCCCACATACGAATGTTCATCGAACGAACCTGTGACAACAGTATCGGCCGCAAGCCCTCCTACAACACCTGCTAGTACAGGTGCAGCGAGACCCCCGGTGCCAGCCGTAAGGGCTGCAGCACTGAGGACGACAAGTGTGCGAGATGCTGCTTCTTCTGAATGAATTGCAGCTTCGACATCCCCCATAATAAAGTGTACAATTCCTAGTTGACAAATTAGAACTGTCACAGAGTGAAAGTAGCCAATGCGGCATACCTTTTACATGTCCAATGACTGGAACACCATCCGCCAAATCCGAAGCCGTTTGTCCGAGATGGTTCGTCCAAGCATCAATGAATTCTTCATTAGTCTTCCTGGCACCGGCAACGTCACCAGTTATAGCCTGAACCAGGGTTTTCAGTTGCGCAATAATCGGGAATGTTTCCCACATTTTGACATGCTTGTCGTCGTCAAAGGGTGTCTGGTTGGATTGACGTCTGGTTCGCAGGAGCAGCAGGTTCACGCCTTTTTGAACAGACACAACATGGCTCTACCCACAGAAACCAGAAGGGACGCATTGGAATTCGTGCATTGCGAGGCCCCCGCACAACTGCGGTAAGAGAATAGTTAAAGTTCTGCCTGATTCAGCTAAGATTCTCCCTTCAAGATCATATCAAGTACTAAGTCGTGATCTAACCTTTCTTGACATGGCAAAGTGAGTTCTCTGAATTTGCCCGACTTTGACTATATCATCGCGGGATGCTTAGCCTGGCCCTGCAGTGCACCATGATACGATACGCCGCATGTGATAGGTGGGAAGCTGGCTTGCCTGTACAAGTAATGAGATGGATAAACTTGCATCGGTTAGTGGCAGCAAAATTGAGTCATGATCTTGCCTGTGGCAGCATGCAGAAATTAGAAGCGGAGCAACAGTTCATGCAAGTATATACTAACTTGGCCAATGCTGATTTACTATCTTATCGGCGCAGTATTATCCCGGGTTTACTCCAGCTTGCCAGGCATTAGTAGCCCCCTAAACTCTACATGTTGACAAAGTCGAAACAAGTTGATGGGTGTGTAGAGAAATCGTATTGATCTACAAGCAGTTGCTTGTTTCATCCAATCATACAGATTGTTCAGCGTTTATGTATTTGGAAACTGTAAAGCCGCACGTGAGAAAATGTCGAATGCCTTCACACCCAATGTTAACTGCATGAAAAAATGGGTAAAGGAATATAGGAATATAAGTGTAAATGCTCCCGCTCCCGCATGAGTAGATCATGGCATGGATACTACAAAGTACCATGAGAGGAGTTACTAGGCACTGATCGATCGAAATAGTGCCTTTGGCAAATGGGTGATCTGCACTGCCAGCGTTCAAACTGCAGCTATTACTAGGGGGGGGGGCTAAATTGGTGCGCAACCACGACACATTTGTTTTCGATATGGAGGGCCGTATTACGGAGTAGTATCTAGTCGCATTCTCGCAATAATTAACAAGTGCTCCGCAGGTGTATAAACGAGAATACCAAGAAAGAAAATGCACCAAGTGGCGATGATGGGCCCAGTTCATTTTTCGACACCATAAGTTTCAGCGGCATCATTCCCCCTTGCTGGACTTTGCGCCATTTATCTTTGTACGTTACAGTCACTAGACAAAAGTGACGATTCGATTTTGTTAGAGCTCAAGTTACAAAGTGAATCGTCACTTTTGCCACCTCACTATAGCCCCTTGGACTGGCATACTCCACGATGTACGTGAAGCCGCCGACGTTACGAAGATGATATTTGTCAGTGTATACTGTTTGTTATCAGCCCTGAAGCTGGAGAGCTAAAGTCCTGAGAAGTAATATCACCACGTAGTCGTGAACATGGATCACTTTCACTCGCTCAAGGTGCTGTCCATCACCAAACGGTTTCAAGATATTCTGATTTGGTGCATGAAACCCGGCGGTACTCCCCCAACTGGATAATTCCCTAGTCTCTTGATTTCAGCGCGGCATCGGTTCAGGGTAATGCCGGCACTGCTCATTTGCGGGCAGTTGCCAACCTCCTCGCTACGAGCATGTTCCGCGACGCCTGCTCCACGAGGTGATGCCATCTCCAACAGGATCACGGCCGCGTTGCTCGTACTTGAGACATGCTACTCGTTCCACTCGAAAATCATCACTGGGCGAATACTCGTACACGAGAAGCGCATTAAGCAAGCCTTCAGGCGGGTGGAGAGGGCCGGACTTCGGCTGGGCTGGAGAACAACTGCACCTGGCCATAGCGCACACGTCCACTCGCCTCGAGAATTTCACCGTTATATTTGCTGCATATCGTACGAATGCAATTCCTGTGGTCGACGACTCGTGCGCAGCGTTAGGTCGATGAGGACGGAGATTGACTTGGGCAATGTGGATGGAACTTACACAACTCGGCGCACGTAGTATCTGGCTCCGATAACGAGACGATTAAGACCTAATGCACAGTTATGGGTGATTGCATTCAGACGCTGAAAGGCCGTAGCTGCTAGGTGACCCTTAGTAGGCAGGCAAGTTGTTTATAATTACTTGCCTCCACGACCGTCTGCTCGACGAGCCTACAACATGACAATGTTTCTAATCTTTAAAGCTATTTCTTAGTGGTCAAGACTATATACCCGCGACTCTACTCTGTCTCGAAAGTTTCAAAATTCAAGGACAAACAGTAGAGAGATTGGACAGAGAGAAGTCTAACAACGTATATGGAGAGTGCTGAAAAGTCCTGCAAAAGAAATCATACACACCTTCATCCATCATAGAACACCAAAAATCACCCTTCTAGCCAAAATAGTCGCATCCTAGCATCAAGTCCTTCAATATAGGTGTTCCACAATAGGCTTTGGTAAAGTCCGAAACCAGTCCCCTGGCAGCGCCCAGAGCCGACTCGACTATGCCCGGCCCTTCCCTAGCAGAGTTCGGAAAGTATGCAAAGTCGCCCGTGCTCGACGGTTTCCAATACTGAAAGAGCCGTCCCAGCTTCATGGAAACCAAAATGGAAAACTCGTGCACGACCGACAAGCTGAGCTCCGGAGACGCCTTGGCCACATCCTCCATGTCCCCTTTCCCCTGGAGAAAGTCCATGACGGCATGGGCTTGCCGCCTGATGATGTCGTCGGCAGCCTCCTTGCTCAGGCTAGGCTGCTTTCGCTGCAAATAGTCGGCGAGGTGTAACGTAAGCGGATGCAGGTGCCCGACCGTGCTGCTCTCCTCCGCCCTCGGTGGTGTCAACGCCTCGTCGGCATCAGACGGCGATGCCGGCGATAGCGGTGGCAGTTTTGCCGTCTTTCCCGTCGACTGGCCGATGAGGTAGGCGATGACGAGGGGGTTGGGCATGGGCAAGCGATCGTTGCGTATAAACCTTTTGATTCGCTCGCTCGAGGAAGCCAACTTGTCGCGGAGAAAGGCCCGATTGTACTGGGAGGCCAGCGCGCGGAGCGAGGCCGCCTCATGCTTATCGAGCGCGTCTTGGACGAGCTTGAGCAGGACCCGACGCTGGGCTTCGGCCATTTCGTCCGAGATGCCCTTCTCGACCTCGCCCTTGGCGTTGCGGAAAAAGGTAGAGAGCAGTTCCTTCTCGGTGAAATTCCCCGTCCGGTCGAGGGCTCCCTGCCGGCCCGCCTCGAGGATTCCCATCGTGTGGGCGCCCTCAGACAGCAAGACCAGGGACTCGACGGCAAGGACGTTGTATACTTTCGTACCGAGTTCGACCGAGGAGAGCCTGCGGTACATGTGATCCTGAAGAAAGGTCTGCCAAGCGCCGTCGCGCGCCGCCTTGGCCTGGCTCGGTTCCGACATGTATCCGTCCAACGCCTTGGTGAGGGTGAGGAGAAAGCGGGATACCTGGATGGCGACGCCGATGGGGGCCAGGGGTGTGAAGAGCAGGGTATCGCCTATGGCGCACAAGGCATTGTCGAGATATTCGGGAATCTCCCCTTGGCCAGTGCCGCCCTCGGCAACGTGCTCGACAAGGGAAGCTCCGCAGCCAACGAGCGGCACAATAGACGTCAGGGCTGCGACGCGGTCTATGGTGCTCGCATTCTTGACCATGACCTCCATGACGGAGTAGGCGTAGGCGCCGGCGCCGATCATGGCGAGCGACTTGCCGGCCGATGCCAGCACCTTTCCATTCAACAGCGACGGCTCTTCGGCAAAGGCCGGATGGCCGTTATGATAGCCCAAGGTATCCTTGCGAAATTCGGGTATTGATTTCTGAAAGGTGGACTCGACGACGGATGTGAGCTTGTGCTGGGAGGCGAGTGTCTCAAAGTGCTTGGCCGACGCCTTTTCGACGACGACTGTCAACTCTTCGCCGGCCGCCGCCCTCTCCCCTTGGCCGTATGGTCTGCATTCGAGCCCGCGCTTGCAATGCGGTTCGCGGACGGCGGTGCCCTCGTCCTCGTTCCCCTGGATCGGCTGGGCCGCCTCCTCCCCCGAGTCTGTTCCTGCTTTGCCGTTTCCCTTTGTCTCCTTGGATCCATCCGCTTGTCCGTTTTCTTGCGCCTCTTCCTTTTCTACCGCGTTGGCATCGTCTTGCGTCTCTGTGCTCGGACCTTTAAGAGTCTGATGTAGAGAGGACAAGGGCACTTTCGCATCCAAGTCGGTGACCAACTCGCGAAGAAGATTCATGCAGTCCAGTATGATATATTGTCATGACAATTTCGGGTATTGTTCGTCCTGAATCTGTACTTGCTCATGTCGTATAACCGCCATTAGTATTGATATCAAAGCGGTACTGTTCCATTTGTATAATTTGTATACACATACATAGCTGAGTCAAGGATATTATGTACTTGCAGGAAACGGACATGTAATTACAGCATTGTACTAATAAGAAATTGGCCTATAAGGATATGGGGGGCCTCCGCGATTACCCCATACGTTATTCGAAACTAAGTAGTAGGATATATTTAACACACTATTTATTAAGAGGCACAATGTTGGTTCAGTTCTGGGGGAAACTGGTAACAAGAGATCTCTTTCAATGAATCAAACTGGTACGAAGGGGGGGAAAAGAGGTTGCAGTGACGCGACCTATTTAATCCTAGTCTAGGTGATTCTGCCGACTTGCCTTGGTCAATATATACACACACACAAACCATCACACACACAAACTATTTTCCTACCAGGTCCCGCAAACGGAATATTTTCATGTTTGGTACAGCTCGTTTTTCTCCGTGCTTTTTCGTAATGTACTGATCGGCACTAGGGCGCCAGGTGAAAAGCCGGGTAGGCTGTTGGGATACGGTGTCTATTCCCAGGCCGATTTAACAGCGGCCGGTAACATCCACCCTTATCCACGGTCAGCGCGCGGCAGGAAAAAGAAATGCATTTTTCTAGCTATTCTATTGTATAATTTCCGCTTTTCTGACAGTTCTACCAACCAGTTGCACGGACCAACTGGCTATTCGAGGTTGCCAACCGAATAAACCAACTGATTATCCAGAGCGGCTGATCGAACAGACCAACAGTCTATTCGGAATCGCCGAATGCGCAGATCAATAGATTGTTCAGAACAAGCCGACAACTACATGCTGATCTACGCTGTTGTTACCAATTAAGGTACTACCTCCTGAACATACATAGTCCTGTCCTTCCCGTACTTTTCTTACATAGATAATCGCACCGCATTTTTAACCGTCCCCCATACATTGTAATTGCACACTTGCTGCTACAACTGTGTCGCATATGTTGCAATATCCCACTCTTGTCGAGTTACTGACTGGTTCCATTACGCTATTACTAACAGCCTGGTTGATTCCCTAATCCGTGCCATATACTTGCAATGTTTTCCTTGCAAATTGTAAGACTAACTCGTTCGTCAACTAACTAGCGAAGTAAATAACAAACCAAAATCACAACCCTGCCTATGACACATGGTTGATTTACATTGTTGCCGTTCTGAATACAGTTGCAGGGGGTAGAACACGGTGCGTAACCGTCACACAATGGTATCGTTGTAGGGCCAAGTATCCAGCCATTGTCTTCCAGCGACCAAGATATATAGCGGTGGTGCATCATCGCCTTGTGGCAACGCTCGGTGCAATGTCAAAACTGCAGTTTCAATGGCAACAATCCCCACCAGTGGACTACGCCATCTGTACGTTAACCCCTGAACTGGCACACTCCAGGATTTGTCGTCAAGCCCCTTGTGAGTAGATAGTTGGCCACCAACTTGTATTGCGATAAACTGGTTTGCCATCATTGCCGCGAGGCTGCAGGACCGAGTTTCTGGGTTGGTGGTTCCACGTAGTCATGAATATGGGCTCACTTTCACACCCGCTCAAGACGCTGCAAACACTGAGCAGGATCAAGTGACTCTCATTTGATGCATCGAAGGATCCTCCGGGGTGTAATATGCCCCACCCCGATTACAATAGTCTACTTGTAATGGCGGAATAGTCTCAATACTTGTACAATCGTTTGAGCGCGGCATACAGCGTGTGGTACAGGCACCGCTCAGACGCTGGCAGCGGCCATACTCCCGTCCTAGCAAAGTTCCACGACCCAAGCTGATGAGGATGAGGCATCCATCGCCCGATGACAACAGAATCACGACGGCATTGCTGCGCGTAAACTCCAATACGAGAAGCGCATTAAGCAACCCGGCGGGGGCGGGTGGAGAGGGGCAGACTTCAGCTGGGCTAGAGAAAGGAACTGCACTATGCAAACTATCTAACTGAGGATGAACACCATGCCTAGCCGTGAAGCTAACTTCGTATTGGTCTAGCAGCGTCCGACATGTCTCGTGCCAGGAATGAACGTGTCATGAACGACGCCCTTTGTTGCACGTGCGGCAACGTAGGCCATTTGAGGACGAGAAATCGGCATACAACGATTCAGCAGAGTATTGTGGACGAAGGTTCATCGACCAATGCCATAATATGCATCTTGTGCGTAAGAAGTAAGTGTATAAAGTCTTCGCGGTTCAACACATGACCACATGTACATGTTTGTCGGCAATCTCCCTGCATGTAGGCTCTCGTCCATCACAAAACAGTTGGGGACAGCGGCGGCAATATTCATCAACCCACCACGGCACTTGCGAGCAAAATAATAATCACAACTCGATAATTTCATCACTTGTTTAGGCTTGGCCAGGAGCATGATGTCCTGTCTCGCACGCGTGATGTTCATCGGTTTCACGGTCACCGCCTCCGTCGTTACCCCTCGAAACCCTCCCTTGGTCGGCCTAGAAGCAGGCATCATCAAGGGCTATGTTGACAAGCGAGGGGGGCCTGACGATACTTCTCAGCCGCCCGATCGGATCGAGAATGTACAGTCACCCAAGAACTTCGATATTGCAAGGAGGCCTTTTGATGTCGATAAGAGTACCAATGACCATTACCTCGACTTTATAGACAAATGGCGCTACAAGGTCGGGAGGAAGGCTGTAAAGGGCGACGGAAGTCATTGGGTTCTCCCATCGGATACAGATCACGACTGGTGGGACGTTCCACTACAAAGCGAAACTGTCCAACTGGTACTGAAAGTCCGAAAGGACAACCTCTACCTGGACGGGTACAGTGCCAAGACCGCTGACGGCATAGAATGCTATCAATTCATGGGTGTCGAGGATGTATATGGCGGGGACGAGTTTCATGAATTGGCGTATGATGGCAGTTACGGCCAACTGGAGAAACCCCCCGCAAGTTTGCCTGGTGCGGGAGTTGATGGTAGAGATTCGTTCATACTCAACAAGGCGAGAATGGCAGACGCCGTCATCTCAGTCGCTACTCTGCCGGAACGCATACGCAAAGGAAACGACAGAAACGCAAAGGACAAGCAGAATTTAGGAAAGGATATGCAAAAATTACAGAGGAGTTTGATCGTCATCATCGAGATGGTATGCGAAGCCATCAGGTTCCGAAAGCTGTCGACGGATATCAGTGCCAACTGGTATTTGGAAAGTGGCTCGAAAGCAAGCAGGCCGGAATATCGTAGGCTCCTAGAACAACGCAGGCAGCAAGTGAACTTGGAAACAGACTGGAAGAAAATGTCTCTGCAATATCACCGCAACAGGGAGATGGGAACGCTCGACGGAACCCTGAACAGTCAAATAGCCGTCATCCTGGCTGCACCACCAGAACTGGCCGACAAGGCAAAATTCAAGGGCGTCACTTCGGAGTCATGCACTTTGTCCAAGCGAAAGAGGGGCATCTGCAACTCCGACAAAAGGCCGGCCAAGAGCCCGCATCAGAAACAGGGCCTATCTGAGGGCTTTAGTTTTGTCACCGGTCTTACGTGGGGCATTCTCGTGGCAATTGTTACCTGCGAGGCACGGGGACATTCGGTACGTTTACCCATGATTCATGGCGGATTTAATCTCGGCAGTCTTCTAATCGGCCCTCGGCCATTGCAGCAGAATCATGTTCACCTGGTGGTGGTGCCTTCAAAGCACGTCACCCTCATGGATAGAATCAAAAAGCTCCCTGCCATGATACTCTCGATCGGGCCTACTTTCATGCGGTTGTTTGACATGTCAAACGTGACGGCTTTTAGAAAGTCCGTCAAAGACCTTGTAGAGTCGGTAAAGGGAATCCCGGAGGCTGTGAAAAGCGCCGTGCAAGACCTGAGCAACGCGGAAAATCTCGAGGCGTTCAAGAAGTCTGCCAGAGACCTTGGGGAAGGGTTACGGGGAATCATGGTGCCCGTGGGAGGCGTCATGTTAGTCACCACTGTCGAAAGTGCCAAAAACTTGGACGCTTTTGCCCGCTCCCTTGGTGATCTGGCAGAAGCAGTCGGCGAAATTCCAGGGGCAATGGAAGATGGTTATAACGACCTCCGAAACAGCACGTTCGACATCGTAAGAGCATTTCAGCATCTTCCCTCACAACTGGCAAAGGCTGCCGGAGATTTCAGGAATGGGTACAATCAACTTGTAAGTTCCATCCTTGACCGCCGACGATTCTGCTGCAAGAAACAACACTGACAAAAGCCGCCGAATCTAGTTACCAGTAAGTTCCCGCCGGTACTGAACGAAACTAACAGTAGACCATGCTGATACGACTGGCAACTCTAGCCCGGTTCAGACGAGAGAAAAATAGCAGACGCTTTCTTCCTAAGTCTTCCCCCAATAATCCCACAAAATCAGCTCGCCAGTATTGGGGTATCTGGGCAAGAGTTTGGTCCAGTCTTGTACACCGAACTTGCCCAATACTACGGCAAATGTGAATTGCATCCCTAACCTCCCGGAACAGAGGTGCCTTTGCTGCGATCGGTCCAGTTCACCTTTGGAGGGAACCCTTGAAACGGCAGGTTGCGTCGCTGAAGAGCATCGGACGAGTGTAAAGCATCATCCACTTGCCGGGGCACACCTCGATTCCCTGCTCCGGAGCATGTTCTAAGCACGTTCTACTCACGTCATACGCACGTTCTACGTACGTCCCAGGATGGCACGTACACTACGCACGTTCCAGATGGCCTATACACTACGCACGCTCCAGATGGCCCATGGACATGTTCAGATGCCCCCCGTCCCTCGTTCGATACGTATGAAAAGATGGCGAGGAAGGTTCTGAGTAGCAGTTCCTCTCACCATGACTTGTCACTATTGTCACTATAGTCATATGCCACACTTGGTGCTCTGGTCACGCTCTTCATTTCTCATTCCCAACAACCCAAGCATTGTCCTTTCAGCATAGACACGGTGCCATCGTCCAACTGTTTCCCTCCTTCCATGCGGCGGGAAAGAATGGCTCGAAGATGGTTCCGTCATCGGTGGCCAACTGGCCGAACCGAATCCATTCCATACCACCTTCATGGCGCATTTTGATGTCCATGGGAATGGGAGGGCGAGGGTAACAACAAAGGGGTTCCTCAGCCTCGGTGGTGCCGTATCCTACGTCGACTTGGCTCACCACGTTGGTGACGACTGACGGAAGCATATCGGCCCCAGTATGGAACGGTACGAAGTCGAGCGAATCATTCATACAGAAGTATGTCGAGCGGAGCAACGACGGGGTAAAATCGAGACATTTTCCAGCAGGTCGCGAGACAACATGATCCATTCTGCCCGGCTGGTAGTTGGCCATTATCCAGCCAGCGGCCAGCCGGCAAGGGGTCCGCGATGAAAGCAAACGTAACGACACATCCAGCACGGCAGGGGCAAACCCCTGAATGCAGCAACGGTGGGAGGACGCATCATGACTACATGATCTGTCCTCTCGTGACTGCACGCCATGACGAGCACGACTGACCCCCTGGCTCTTGCAGCATGAATACGCAACATGCGAAAGCCCCGTGTGCCATTCGTCGCCATGGCACCCAAACAAGCCAGCACTCGAGAGTGCGAGCCACATGCCGTTCAAACGTAGGGCCTTTTGTCTTCGAGCCAAAGGCTAGAGTGCGTTCCCCGACATCATCCTGTCGTAGTTGAGAACGGCCTCGAGGAGAGTTTGAGCTCCGATGGCGCTGAAGGCGAGTCAGCGCAGCAAAAGTGGCATTCGAGAGAGGGACCCACCAATGCTCCGGGCTGCAGTATTCCTCCGGATGGTGACTGACGCCGTCCTTGCACGGCACGAAGATCATGGCGCTCGGGCACCTGCCGCTGGTGTTGACCGTGTCATGGCCGGCGCCGCTGGTGATGGGCAGCCATCGGTCTCGTCCGACGACGTTGTCGGCCGCCGCCTCGACGGCCTCGATGCAGCGCCTGTCAAACTTGACGGCCGGCGAGTCCGTGTCGAGCGTCCAGCGGAGATGGACCCCCTTCCCGTCCTCTCGCGCGATCTTCTCGAAGGATTCAAGGCAGAGCCGCTGGACGTCGGCGACGACCGAGTCTCGCGGGTGTCGGATGTCGAGCGTGAAGCTCGCCTCGGAGGCGACGGTGTTGGTCGACGAGCTCGGGGGGATCTTGACGATTCCGGTCGAGGCGAGGGCGCCCAGCCGTTTCGCGATGGCGTGGGAGGAGGCGATCATCTTGGCCGTCGCCAGAAGAGGGTCGCTCCGAGCGTCGAGCGGCGTCGTTCCCGTGTGGGCGTCGCGGCCGAGGACGGTGAAGGTGAACCACCGGTAGGCCTGCGCGCCCTGGACGACGCCGACGGGCTTGGCGGCGCGCTCGAGGATCGGCCCCTGCTCGATGTGCAGCTCGAAATGGGCGGACAGGGGGAAGCCGGCGTCGGCACGAGCGGAGCAGGCCACGTCGCCGAGGTAGCCGTGCCTCCGCAGCTCCGACTTGACCGTCGCGGACGGGTCGAAGACGTCGGCCAGGTTCCACGCATCCTCGAGCGGGACGACGCCGGCCCAGACGCCGGAGGAGAGCATCGACTTGGGGAACCTCGCGCCCTCCTCGCTGGGCGACGGGGGATCGATCAGCCGGCGATGCTGGCTGGTTGGGAGGCTAGCCCCGACTCGGTGCGGACGAAGTCACTCACTTGGTCCAGTTGACGGCTCCGACGTCCAAGTGCGTCCTGAAGCCGTTCTCGTGCAGCGTGCGGAGGACCTCGACGGCAGCCACGACGCCGAGGATGCCGTCGTACCTCCCGCCGCGCGGCTGCGTGTCGAGGTGACTTCCCATGGCAATCATGGGGGAGGGGGAGGCGGCGGAGCCGGGCCGGTTGGCGAACATGTTTCCCATCTCGTCGACGACGAGGCGGCAGCCCAAGGCCTCGGTCTCCTCGGCGAACCAGCGCCTCGCCCTCGCGTCGTCGTCCGTCAGCGCGAGGCGGGCCATGCCGGTCTGGGTCGGGTGCCTGCTTCAGCGTCAGCCGAGTCCGGGGCACGACGGAGACGAGGGCCGTCCGGGGCACGAGCGGGGTCGACGGACTCTCCATAGCGATGAGCGGCGCCCCAGCGGCACGTGTGATGGAGCGTCTCGTTGAGCCTGTCACCGTTGATCCGGAGACTGGTCGAATGATGGCGTCGAGAGAGCAGCGACGGCCGGGAGGCGGCGGTCCGCGTGAAGGTGGTGGCCATGGCCATGGCTCGACGCAAGATTCGTTTCCCGTCGGCTGCCAGGGCAAGGGAGAAAAACGCGGTCTGTCAACGCGGCCTGTCGTTTTTCGTCGACGAGGGCGACACGACGGTGTCATGGGTGGAAGGACCCATATTATCGAGCATGCAGGCCGGCATTGGATGCCGTCGGCATTTGGCGATATCGTCTGTTTTATTACTACCATTGTCACCAACTGTGTGTGAGGCTCGAAATAATGGGAGGTCCCGTGACAAGGAGGACAGTGCACGGAGATGCAGGCGGCACGGAGTACTTACGCTGCCTATCGTTATGTGCAGGGTACAGTGCACAGAGATGCAGCCGGCACGGAGCACGCTGGCTATGGTGCCCATGTATGTACGGAGTACAGTGCACAGAGATGCAGCCGGCACGGAGTACGCTGCCTATCGTGCCCTTGTATGTACGGAGTACAGTGCACTAAGTATTTTACAAGTATTACAACAACGTACATGCTTGTCAGCGCAGTGCTTGGATCGAGGAGGAGCATACAGTACAACTACAGCACTAGGTACTGTACAGTACATTACCCACCCATTACCTCGTATTTACTCCGTACCTGCTAGGTACTGCACATTGGTAAGTACTTGGAAGCAAAGAGAGCCATCATTCAAGCACCACGCCATTGGGAACATTTCGACTCGTTGCATCATGCTAGATATTAGGTACCAAGTTTTACACCCTTACACACCTGCCGACATGCTGAAATGCTGTGGCACCCATGTGCAGTAACCTACCTGTATCCGTACAAGCAATATTACATTGTGACCCAGCGTTTTTTCATGTAGGCGAAGCACTAAACAAGTCCTTACAGTGTACCGTTGGTGTACCCCGTACTCCGCACTGTAACTAACAATACATGCGATGTAGGTACGGAATAAGTACCAACGACTGCGCGCCGCACTTCTCACCGAGTATGAGAAGGTGTACAAGTGCGTACAGAACAAGTACGGAGTACTTGGTTGTACTTGAGTGAGGAGTAGCGAAAAACGGGCCCATGCTGGTCGTATGATGGCGTACGGAGTACATGTAAGTACTTGCTATTGGAGGCTCATGTGCCCGAGGAATCAAGTACAGTACTTACAGCAGTTACAGGACTTGTACTGCGTACTTACGGGGAACCTGAACATTGTAATGGCTGTGCAGTACAGTAAGTACATGCTAAAGGATATTACAATACATGCACAAGCACAAGTCCTTCCATTGCCGCCGAATGTACTGTACATGCAAGTACTTGGGTGTACACCTCCTATCTTGGTACACGTACCAACATTAACTAGTACTTGTACTGTTTGTCGTTATTGGTGCTAATGTCGGCAGAATCATACGGAGTATTACTACTGTACTGTACATGTACAGTACTTGCTCTAGGTACTGTCATTTGCTTCCGTCGGGAGCACTTGAGTACTTACTAAGTACTTGTACTTTTTGCATTAACTGCACCTACAAGCACACCTACAAGCAATGAAGGACTTTGTACGGAGTACTCCGTACATGTAATCACAGTACGTCTGCTCCGTACTCCGTACTGTACATTACTTGCAGTGCCGTACGCAAACAGAGTACAACTGTTCCGTGATACTCCGTGCAGGATGAATACTCATTAGTTGGTCTTCATAACCTACAGTAGATGGGGTGCCGTGCATTGCTTGTATTGCTCAAGTTTTACTCAAGTTCACGAGCAACTTGCCAGTACGGAGCAAGTGTCCGTTCATGTGCTCGAGTCAACCGACAAGGCACTGGCAGTCTGCACTTGCACCGTCTGCCCCGCACTGTACTGTGCGGTGCACTCACAGAATGGCGGTGAAGCTCTGTCCATGGCAACCTTTTCACACACTTTGATCACTCGCCATCATCTTGCTCCTCCACATGCACCTCCAGACATCATCGTAATGCCACTTGCCTACCTACGCACCCATGGCCCGCTGGTGTCTTATTCCACCGCGACTGGATTCTGCCGTCCTCCTCGAGCGACGGCTTGGCTTCCTCGTCAAAGGCATAATGCGCGGACAAGAACCGTCGTCCATGCCGTCAAGTTGGCGTCCAGACTAGAGCGATGAACTGCACACAACGGCCGCCTCGGCGAGGGCTGCCGACACCGAATAGCACAAGCATCGCTGCACGATCATCATGCGTTCTAATCAACCACCTTCCTGCGGCGTACGGGTATTGCTTCGTATGGCTTCCCTCAAAATGGCCCGCCACCCCCGACCCGGCGAACGTCTTGCTCGCCTCCCTCCCGTCTTGCCCGTCATTTCGCCATCGGTTCATGGGTAGCAGGTTGCAGCCATGGTTTGCATATCGCTCCTTTTTTTGCTGGCGAAAATCGCCTTGACGACTCTGGCCGACAATTCCACGGCCGCGACCGATGACGAGAGTGTCTCCTACATCATCGAGGCCGCGGATGGCGTGGTAGGTCTTGGTCACAGACTGCGTCTGGTTTGAAGCTCACATGGTTAGGACCTCGGCACGGTCAAAAATGTCGTCGCCGGGGCGGCAACCGTTGTCAAGGAGTTCAACTACAAGGTCTTCAGGGGCTACACTGTTGTCGTCTCGCAGTCGACAAAAGCCATCAGGCTGGCGGAAGAGTGGGAAAAGAATCCCGCGGTGAAGCGTTGCCAGCGCGTTCGGCAGTACCAGACGCCCAAATCACCAACGACGTCGATGGGGACCGACAAGAAGGAACACACGGTGAAGCGTCGTCATGCCAACGTGGCTGATGTCAACAGCCCTCTTATGATGGCCCAGATAGACATGCTTCACGCCAAGGGCTATACCGGCAACGGCAGCAGGATTGCCCTTGTCGATTCGGGTGTACGCTGTCCTCGCCATCACCACAACCCGTGCGAGGATAAAAACGGCAATGACGGCCGTGGTACTGAAGACGGTTATAGGTTGATTATCACCACGACGCTTTCGGCGGCTGTTTTCGCAAGCAAGACTGTCTCGTATCCTTCGGCTACGACGTTGTCGATGGAGACAAGGACCCTATGGATTCCTGCAACGGCCACGGCACCTCCGTCGCTAGTATTATCGCCGCTCAGCCTAACCGGCTGGGCTTTACCGGCGTTGCTCCCAAGGCTACCCTCGGCGCGTACCGTGTCGTCGACTGCAAGGGCCGCATGTCGACCGCTGCGATAATCGAAGCATACAGCAGAGCATTTGAAGATGACGCCCATGTCATCGTCGGTGCTTTTAGCGTTTCTGAAGGATTCTCCGATTCAATAGAGTCTTCGTTAATCAGGAATATTGTCTGGAACGGCGTCCCTTGTATCTTTGCGGCGGGCAATTCGGGCGAAACCGGTCCGTTCGATGGAAATTCTCCCGGCGATACAGAGGGGGCAACTTCGGTTGGTTTCTCGGATAATATCCTCACGCCCACGCCCATGTTCAAGGCAGAGTACCGCGTCGATGGTGATGGGTATGTCGATTTTAACTATTTGCCGCATAAACCTTCTGCCTGGCATGGCGTGGCGCTCGACGTCTGAGCCACGAGCACCGTCACTTCTCGCTCTTGCAAGCTCCCGCGTGGCACGCCCGGCCTGAGAAGGAAGATTGTCTTGGTCCCCTACAACAAGTGCCTTCGCTCGACAATCATCAGTGCTGTTGCTCACGGGGCAAAGTATTTCATAACACATGGTACGGGGTATGACGTTGAAGAATTGAATCTTACCCGAGCAAGGATAATTGCCGCCGGTGCGGTGGACAAAGACACGGGCGACCGGTGGGTCGAGCTTATCCGCAAGGGCAGGACCGTCACCCTCAAGATGGCCAGCCCCTCTACCCGGAATCAAAGGATATCTACCTACGTCAACGGTGCTACTGGCGGTGCCGTTGACCTCCGTTCTTCCTGGGGCCCTACCTGGACGATGGATCAGAAACCCGACTTTGTGGCTCCCGGTGGAAATATGCTGTCTGCCCACCTTGCGGGGGGATACGCTGTCGAGTCAGGGTCGTCTAATTCTGCGCCGTTGGTGGCCGGTATCGTTGCACTGATTCGCGAAGTTCGCGGCCATCTTGACCCCGTCACCATCAACAGCCTACTATCTTCTACTGCCAAGGCCCAGCGCTTCAATGATGGCACAAAGTTCTACGACTATTATGCCCCGGTCGCCCAGCAGGGAGCTGGTCTCGTTCAAGCGTACGATGCAGCATTTGTCAAAACCCTACTTGCGCCTTCCAGCCTCTCCTTTAACGATAGCGATCATTTTGTCAGGTCGCAAGCGGTCACCATTCATAACAATGGCTCGACGGAAATGACTTATAGAATATCCCACGTGCCCGCCATTACCATATATACCCTCGCCAATGGGTCCCGCAACGCATCCCCATTCCCTGGCGTTGAGACCGTTCCGGCTGCTGCAGAGTTTAAGTTTAGCCAGGACACCATTGTTGTCAAAGCTGGCCAACGGGTTACTTTCGAAGCACAACCAACCCCTCCATCGGGCCTCAATGCTTGGCGACTACCATTGTGGTCCGGCTGGATTGTGATAAACAGTACCGACGGCACTACCTCTCTATCTATACCCTACCAAGGTCTTGCCGGCTCGCTTCGCAATTCGACCTCTTTGGATCCCAATGGTGTCGGGATGATGCAGTCTCCCAATTCGCAGTTTATAAAGGAAGGAGAAACCATTACTCTCCCTAGACGAGGTCGTAAAGAACATGCCGCAGATATCCTACCCGGTATTGGCTGCAGGCTAATCCTTGGATCTCGTCTCATGACAGCACATCTTCTGCCTTTATCCTGCCCCTGTCAGAATATTACAACCGAGTACTGGGGCACGAAGACAATCGGCCAGCCAAAATCATTCCCTCAGATCAACAACCCCCACGGGGAATTGACGGCTGCTTTTGACGGTATGCTCGAATCGGGTAATTACGCGCCGCCGGGCAGGTATATGATTGTCGTCCGTGCATTACGAATCTTTGGTAATGCTACAAATCATGCCGACTGGGACACTGCCGTATCACCGTCCTTTAACATTAAATACCAAGAATAGCCACACTGTTGCTAGTGGATGACCATACCCCGATGTGATCGGGATCGTGTCTCCGAGAAGAAGGGGGGGGGGGGGGGGAGCGAACGCCCGAGTACTGTCTTTCCGCATGGTTACTTTGGTATATCCTAGATGCAAGTTGCTATGATACACTTGATCATTGTTATTCCATGACATTGCACTGGTTACCTGGCGTTGTGCACCCGTCCCCCCAAAGTCCGTTGTCGTTGTGCCTTTGCACCGGTATGGCATCGTTAGGTGGTCCAATCATATCGTGATCTGCGCGTCTTGCAAAGGGCTTTACGTGGGCAGGATGCGGATGACGAGCCTGGGATGCAGACTCCCGGTATCCTAGGCAAAGGGTTTTTAGTGGTAATGATCAGCCACGGGGCAAGGGCTATGACATGACCAGCACGGCATGGCACGGCAGGAAAGCAGCTCGGGTGCCCGTTACGCCGCCATCACGCAACAGTCAGTAGTAATTGTTGATCAAATTTCGTATCGTCTTTACACCCAACATAAACTCTGACGACAGAGTAAGATCTCGGTCCCTTGCAGCATACTCCCGGCCAACCCTTCATTACGCTTGAAATTGACGTATATACATGCGCTTGTCGTGTGAATTCTCATGACGGACGGAGCCATTTCGGCAGCGAGGCCTTGATTTTGTTGATGATGGCGAGGAAAATCGTCTTCATGCCACCGAAAATGGCAGACGCAGCCCAGTCGGCAATCCTCTCTCCAAAGGTCCTTTTCTTGCGGAAGAGAACATTCATCGGCAGCCGACCCGAAGAGTCTTGGACACCATGGATGTGATTCCAGCCATGGCGGATGCCGTTGATCGATAGCCTGCGGAGGTAGTCGTTCTTCACGCGTCTACCGAAACCTGACCACCACTGCTTGACGTGCCTGTAGGTTTCCATGCGAGCCGCCGTAACCTCGGCGTGTCCCATGTTCCTCTGGGCCGGGTGGTGCAGGACGCCGTGGATGATGCGGGTCAGGAGAGCGTCGACATCGACGGATTCGTCGTCGACGGCATGCATGAGCTGGGGCACAATCCGCTTCACGGATATCGCGGCAAGCTCGCCGGAAATGCCGTTCAATATCTGCGTCGGTCAGCATCCGAGCGCCGCAACTGAGCCGCGGAGGAACCCACGTTGGAGAAGTGATCCTTGGCGATCATCGAGTGGGTCGGGTCGTGGCTGCGCGGATCGTCGAGGACGACAAACTGCTCGGCCGAGCTGCTCTGGATCACGCCGTGGGCGCCGCCCTGAAGCCCGCCGCGAACCTGATGGATGAGGGGGACGACGACGGGGGCGATGACGGAGAAGACGAATTTGGATATCTGCTCCTGGAGCTGCTGAACGACCCGTGGCAGTATCGGGATGCCGTGGACGGTCTGCGAGATGGCCATGACGACGTCGTCGTGAAACTTGATGCCGGGCATGACGTGCATGATGACGTTACGGATGTACGTCGTGAACAGTCCCGTGTTGCTGGGGGAGACGGGTGCGATGTTCTGCTTGGCGTCGTTCTGCAGGTGGTCGATGGTCACGCCGGGATTGCCTTGGAGGACGCCGAAGGGGATGAGGCTGAAGAGGGAGCGGAGCAGGCCGGTGTTGGTGTTGGTGAAGTTTCGAAGGACACCCTCCAGCTCGTCGACCTCGTTCTGGACGACCGAGTCGTGGACTGACGGCGACGGGTTAGCCGCGACGCATGTCGCTTCGGAGGGAAGCGGAAGCGCGAACCTTCGCCGAGGACCGAGTGCAGAAAGTCGGTGGCACCAAAGGTGCCGGTGACAAGGGGGAAGACGTCCCTGTTGGTGCCCTTGACCGGCATGCGCGTGTTGGTGCCGACGTGGGGGAAGACGTTGCCCTGGCCCAGCTCCAGCAAGGCAAGCTCGACGTAGTTGCT
Source organism: Drechmeria coniospora (assembly GCF_001625195.1). Lineage (NCBI taxonomy): Eukaryota > Fungi > Ascomycota > Sordariomycetes > Hypocreales > Ophiocordycipitaceae > Drechmeria > Drechmeria coniospora. The sequence continues at coordinate 9,884,996 of NC_054390.1, read as the reverse complement.
GTGGGCGAAGAAGTCTAGCCGTCGGGTCAGCTCGGGTCGGCCGTCGAGGATGACGGGGACGACGAGGGGAGAATCTCACCTTCGAGGCAGTGGAGGCCACCGCCCAGGAGGCGCAGGGCCTCGGTGAGGTCCCTGGATCTGCGATGTTTCTTGTACTCGCGGCCGAGCCAGATGAACTTTTGGAATTCTCTCCTGACGAACTTGGACGAGGTCATGATTTTAAGCTGCGGATCATCGTTGGCGATGTAGTTCTTCATGCCCGAGTTCGGGTCCACGGCGAGCTCCTCGTCCCTGACGCGGCCTCGCAGTCGTTTGTCGTACTGGCGGGCGTTTTCATTGTTGTTGTAGTTCTTGGGGTTGTCAATGTGCTCCTCCGGCCGGTAGACGCCGAGACGGCTGGCGGTGACCTCAAAGTCTCCGGTGCCGTAGCCGAAGGTGAAGAAGCCGACGATGCTGATGAGCAGGCCCGTGGCATCGATGGGCACGGACTTGAGGGTGCTGACGTCGATGGCCTGGGAGTAGTCGCGCAGCCAGTTGCCAAAGTAGACGTGGGCCACATCCGTGGGGGAAAAGGCGCCGCCGCCAAAGGCCTGGGCCTTGTCCAAGGTCAGGAGCACATCTTCGATGTCACCGTGTCGCCCTGCCAAGGGGGGGGCCAGGTAAGCTTGCTTCGCCTCGAAGGTGCCGGCGGAGGGTACGGAGGCACCTACAGTTCTTGCCCTCGACCTTGGAGATGGAGGCCACGTTGCCGGCGCCAAAGGCATCGGCCTGGCCGACGAGGGCGGTCGGGACGGCCAAGGCGAGGAAGAGACCGGGAAGGTGAAGGCGGGAGAGCATGTCGACGTACTCGGCGCTCCGGGCAAGCACCAGCCAAGCGTTGCGTCGTGAACGGATCGGTGATGGAGCGGGGGATCGGGATGGGACGGTGACGGGGGGAGGCCGGGGGCCATCCATATATACGCCGATGCTCCCCGTAGAAGCCGAAGCGACTCGGGCAACGGGCACGGTACCGACATGCTGATATAGGCGTATACGACGCGGGCAAGGGGACGAGGACGAGGACGAGGATGCAGCCGGGTTCCCGCACCGGTACCGCGGCGGAAAGGGCAACAAGGTACGCACGTGTGCATGACACGAAGGCCCCTCGAGCGGTTCGTCTTGCTCGCCATGCTGGTTTCTCGCCTCCCTGGTCCCCGTGGCCCGGCCGGGGCCGTCGAGGGTGGTGCGGTGCAGGTGCCGTGTTCACGGGTGCGACGCATGAGGCGGATGCGAGCACCCAGACTTTTTGCATTATAGGGTGATCCGCCCCAAGGTCGAGGGGCGAAGCTAGCTCGACGGTAGGTGCCACCTCCCCTTGAGGGCTGGTCGTCGATGCGTAGGAGGTGTGGGCATCCCGTCTCAGCAAAGGGCCGCTAGTCCTAGCCTTGCCCACGACGGCCATGGCTTGGAAAGGTCAAGATTAGCTCGGAGCAAATGGAGCCGAGATTCTGCATCTCGCAAGGGGAGGAAGGGGTGAGTGAGCTTACGGCCGACGATGGGCAGCAAGAGGCCACGCCTGACGTAGGCTGGCTCGCTCGCCACGAGCCCTCATGCGTCGGGGGAGCAGAGGCCGCTCGCGGGGCAAGCATGAAGCGTACTTGGACGGCGGCGACAGAGGGCGGCGTCGACGACGAGGACGATGAGCAGCGGCGTATTCGACGAGTAATGCGTCGAGGATTGCGGAGGAGGATGAGGTTTTTTTCTTCCGCGTCGGCACAGGCGGCATCCATGCAAGGATGTCGAGCAGTTGCAGAGGCGGGGAAGCGAAGCGAGCAGGGAAGGGAGTACCTACAGTACGGAGCAGGAGCAGATGTACGGGTAATAGCATAGGATACATGCAAGCACGCACCTGCAGAGCGCGCAACCGACGCACTCGTGTTCCCCGGCAGCCAGCTGGCGGTTGGGAATTACAGGGCTCCGACTGAATTAATTACAGGGCTCCGACTGAACTAATTACAGGGCTCCGACTTGATTAGTGGGTGGGACGTACCAGCATAGGCGGTGGAACGTTTGGTGCACATCCCGGTCGCGAGCCTGCTGGACACGCAACCTCCTTGCCGGTGCGTGCCAGGACGGCGCCGTGCACGGTGCAAGCCGGCGTGCCGCAGGGCAAAGTCTACAGTGGGCATCCGACCATTGCCACGGAGTACGGGGGCACCGAGGAGTTTAATGTGCTATAGCGCCATAGCAGGCGAGCACGAGTAATTGCCCCCTGCACGGCACTCGGCACATGGACTGGCAGGCAAGTACAGCAGATGTACTCTGTACGGAGGGCTGCTAGCATACTTGTGCTCAGCCACTAGTACCTGGTACGGAGCAATGATAGGTACAGTACTTGCCACTCGGTACATGCAACAAACAAACGTACAGGCGTTGGTGCTTAATTTAGCACCGAGTGCCCGTATCGTCCGTCTCTGCTCCAACCAGTGAACGGCACCATATGTGCAGCGTACGGTATTACTACTAAGTACCTACCACTACCAGGAAGGTACCTGATGCAGGTGCCGGGTACTACCTGGCAGACGCCTACCGCAGCAGTGGGAGGTGGCCAGCGCAGTACGACGACAGCCAAGTACTTGCAGTACAGAGGCTGGAGTACGGAGTACGGAGCGATAGAAGCAGGTACCTACTTACTACTCCGTAGCAGTACAGTACATGGATTGTGTACAGTACATGGATTGTGTACAGTACATGGATTGTGTACAGTACTCGGATTGTGTACAGTACATGGATTGTGCTGCGCACCGGCACCGACAGGCGAGCGAATTGGCGTCGGCAAGGATACCTAGAACCTAGTAGTAAGCAGTCGAATACTGTACTTTTAGCACATGGGCAGTAACGAACACCAACACTCACCGTGCTCGCAAGTACTTTACCTCGCGTTTACGAGTATTGGTTCGCCGTACGGCGAGGACCAGGTAAGCAACGGGCAAGGACGCAGCGGATGACGAGACAAGGCAGCTTGAGCCGCGGACAGGCCGGCGGCCTGCTCGCCTGCACCGTACTGCATGCTCGGCAGCCATGCAAGCCGACGATCAGTGAGTGCCGTGCTGAAGTTGCGGCGCCGTACGTCTACGGAGGGCCGCGGGCATCCCGGGCGGGTACTGTGGTAGGAGGGGTGCTGGCCATTACAGGGAGCGTAGCTCGAGGCAGCGCCGCCCACGAGCGACCACTCGTATACTCGTGGCGAGACCATGATTGGCGGGTGGCGACGGCTGCAAGTACGAGCGTTGTTGCGAGGGCTCCAAGCACTCCGTAGGTGATGCCTACTGTACGTAGCACGCATTGGCCAACTCGTACCCAGGCCGTGCTAGCACGTACTTGAGTAGGTACTGTGGTTGCAACTAGTGCAGTACGAGTAGTGTTATTATAGCCCATAGGTGTCCATACAAGTCCTTGCGGCGACCACCACACGGGCTAGCAGCATCCTGATGGTTCCCCCCCTCCCCCCCTGGGCGGCCATGTTTCAACCAGGATGAAGCTGCGAGCGTCGTCCGTTGTCAGGTTACCGCCGCAGCACTGCCCATGACATAAGTACTACTAGGTGCCTAGTACTGTAGGTACCCAGTAAACTAGTCGCCGGCTAGGGGTTGCCGGCACTTTTCCGGACACCCACCACTGGCCATTGGCGCCTGTAGACGCATTACTCGTGCTCGCACTTGCGGTGCTGGGATGTCCCGGGCATCATGGCATCGGAACGAAGTCATGATGTGTTTTTTTTCCCGATGATTTTTCACCTTTGAAGCTCGCCGAGCTCGGGGCAAGTCCAGCATGAGTGGGTGTGAAGGCTACGTACCTGTTCGTACTGCTCTCGCATGAAAGCGACGTTACGTGGAGAAATCGGCGGCGGGTATGCATGCGACGAAGACGGCGGGAAGACGATGGCGGGCATGCATGCGACAAAGACGACGGCGACGGCGACGAGCAAGATGCATGCGCATTTTCTCAGAGAGTGCCCGATGAATTTCCAGTCATCGTTTGACGGACATGCTCGTCATGCTCAACCATGCGCACCGCCACTGTTGTGTGTCGGGAATCACGCTTCGCCGTACACGTGGGTGCGGAATAGGAGTGCAGGTGCTGAGCTCGCCGCCGCGATGCTTGAGAACGAGCCTACCAAGCAGGGCAAATGCGAGTCGCCATGACCGAGCGGATGCAACATGTCGTGCAGGTGCTGAGCTCGCCGCGATGCTTGCAAACGAGCCTACCTAGCAGGACAAATGCGAGTCGCCACGGCCGAGCGGATGCAACCTGTCGGTCCGTCACGTCCAAGGCGAGCGCCGTCCTCACGGCAAGCCCTGCTTGTGCTGGTGGTGGCCACTCCGTAGCGTGCGGGTAATTGCTTGCAGCAGGCACTCGCGCGGCGGTGCAGGTGAGCAGCAGGTGCAGCAGGCACGGTGCTCGCATGTAAGAAGTGCACGTGTGTGAATGCTTCCGACACCGACGCTCAGCTTCATGCTTGGACGTACATGCATTGCACGCACGATGTACGGTATATTTCCTGGTGGTTGTATTATACTGGTGGCACATTTACTCACTTGCCCTTGCAGGAATGGAGTGCAGAGGCATTGCTCCATGAACTTGCCTCGCATTTTTACCTGGCAGAGCAAAACTGGTCAGCACAGTTAAGCACCTAGGTAGTAGGTAATGAAGTAACTAAGCAAGTGCAAGCATATGATGGCCATTGCAGCAAGCTTTATCCGCCGAGGTTGTTCGATGCAAGCACGGAGTACTGAGTACTGAGTATTACTGAGTACCGAGTACCGAGTACCTAGTACCGAGTACCGAGTACACTTATTACCGTAATTCTTGCATACGGCGTACTAATGCATGCACAGAACTCCGCACTGCACTGCCAGCAGTCTGCACTCGCCGCCTCCATGCACTCGCCGCTGCTCGTGCAACGACTCGGATGCGTCCGCATGCCGGCAGTACGGCGTGCATGCGCAAACGCTGCCGACTCGAAAGCATCCGCACGTCGGCAGCAGGGCGTGCATGCGCAAACGCTGCTGCCGGTGCGTGGAATGGCCAGCACAGCATCAAGTGCCGTGCCTCGCCTCCATCCTGCGAGACCCCCGAGCTCGTGCTCCTGCCGCCCGGGAGACGGTAGCGGGCTCCGGCTGCAGCCAAGCAAAGAGGCCGCAGGAGGGACGGACCGGCTGCACCTGCCGTGCCTGCGCAGGACATCGTGCACCGCTTACGCCACCTAGAGGTGCGTGCACCGTGCACGGCCATGGAATCGACATGGCGCCCGGGTGAAGAACATTGAAGGGGGGCATTCGTCGCCTCTCCTCGTCGTCGGCATTCTCGTCGTCGGCATTCTCGCCGTTGGCATTTTCGTCGTTGGCATTCTCGTCGTTGGCATTCTCGTCGTTGGCATTCTCGTCGTTGGCATTGAACGGCCTGAGAGGAGGCCGCTGGAGGAATATCCTACGTGGACCGCCTAATTACTTGCAAGTAGGTGCACACCGCTACGCACGGGCAGCACGGACGGGGTGCCGTGGACAGAATCGCGAATCTACTTGGTGTTGACCAATGACAAGATCGAGTAGCCGATGGTACCTGCTTACCGACTGTACTGCACTGCACTTGCGTGCAAGTGATTACCTCACTTGCATACTCCGCACTGTACATGAAATTGCATGCAATACTTATGGCGTGCCCTGTCTGCAAGCAAGTACTGCAAGCATCACAGCACTGCACGCACTTGCCTGTGTTGCCCGTCATGTACGCACATGACGACAGTGGTGGCGATGAATTTCTGGTCTGCAAGTTCATGTGCTTTACACGTTCTCATGTTTATACCCCGTACCTCTTCGTGCTCTCGTGCCACGCCGCCGCCGTACCGACGCAGTTACCTCAAACTCTTACCTCCTCGTGCACTTGTGACACGCCGCCGAACCGACGCAGTAACCTCAAACTCTTACCGACGCAGTTACCTCAGACTCTGTACCTCTTCGTGCACTTGTGCCACGCCGCCGTACCGACGCACACCTCAAACTCTGTACGCCGTCGTGCATGGCGGGCCCTGCTCAGAGGGGCATTCAGATGATGGCACTCCGCATGCCGTGCCGGCTAGTTGTGCGTGGACCTGCCGGTGCAGTGACATGCAAGTAAATCCTTGCCCGAATGTGGCGGTCAGTCGGTATCGAGTCACAGGCCCGTCGCCAGAGTTCTACGCGTGGGCGTGCTGTATTATCGCCACCTGCTGAAAACAAGCACAGGCACCAGGGACCACCACAGAGTCGCTTGGGTGGTTGCGTGACCTTCCAACGCCGGATAACCTACTTGTGCATGCACCTGGACGCCGGTGCCGGACAGCCAAGCCAGATGGTTCCTCTTCAACAGGTCCTGTCCAACGGACTGGAACGATTCGAGCCTGACTGACCCGCGAGTGGATGAGCCAGAGCAGGTACTTGCTCACGTCTCAACGGCACATTTCGCAGTTCCCGGCGTGAGCGTGCTGTAGCGCTGCCTGCCGAAAACACGCACAGGCACCAATGACCACCACAGAGTCGCTTGGAGGGTTGCGTGACCTTCTAATGCCGGATAACCTACTTGTGCATGCACCTGGACGCTGGTGCCGGAGAGCCGGAGCTGTCCAACGGGCTGGAACCTTTCGAGCCTGACTGACCCGCGAGTGGATGAGCCAGAGCAGGTACTTGCGCACGTCTCAACGGCACATTTCGCATTTCTCGGCGTGAGCGTGCTGTAGCACTCACTACCTGCCGAAAAATGCACAGGCACCAATGACCACCACAAGAGTCGCCTGGAGGGTTGCGTGACCTTCTAATGCCGGGTAACATACTTTTGCATGCACCTGGACGCTGGTACCGGACAGCCAGATGGTTCCTCTTCAGCAGGAGCTGTCCAACGGGCTGGAACGCTTCGAGCCTCACTGACCCGCGACACTTGCTCGCGTCTCAACGGCACATTTCCAGCCATGTCACCCTTCGCACGGCTGGCGGGGCCTCGTCGAATTTCTACTGCACAACGGGGGAGCGTACGTGCATCGCCCTCGTCGGGACCGCTGCCGCTCCGCGCAGTTTGACGCAATGTGATCGAGCGGCCATTGCCTAGAATGGACGAGCGAGCGAGCGCCCGTGGGCATGTCGAAGCTGCATTCCTGTCGTGGCACCCTCAAATCCTACCCAAATGCATTCATTGCCGCGCCACCTCATTGTTGACGACGGCCATTCTACGCCATGCCGTGACCTTTGTTTGCCTTTACGCCGTCGCCGAGCATGCGGCACAAGGGCGAAGCCGACGCTGCCAGCCCAAGACTCGTCTCGCAGGCGGTCTGGCCGTGGCGCGGCGGTGCGAGTAATGACGCCGCCATCGCTCCTTCCTCCGCAATTTCCCTTCCCGCACCCGCCCTCGCGGGGCAACTGCCATGCAGCGGCCCTCGCTCGTCGCTCCTGCCGAACCTCATCAACCCCCCTCCGTCCTGGACACGACCCCGTCCTCAGCTTCTCCAACACCACGACGGCGGCAAACCGTTCCCGCCGCTCGCCATGATACACGATGACGGCCGGCACGCTCCGCCGCCCGCCAACCTGGCCTTGAACGGGGCCCCCGCCAAATCCGACTTCGCCGCCCGCCCTCTCCGCGACGTCTGTCTCCGGATGGGAGCCAAGGTCGACGCATTCCTGGCCCAGGAGCCCGAGAGCGAGCTGCTTCGAAACGTCCGCCTTCGGCTGCGTGCCTCCGTCGAGGTCGTCGCCGAGGCGCTGGACAAGTACTCGTCCGTCCCTCCCACGCCCGATCGTCCGTTGGCTGTGCGTGGTTAAGTCGTCCCTTAGACCCGACCAAATCTCCCTCTCGTACAACGGCGGCAAGGATTGTACGCGCCCTTCCCCTCCCCACGCTCCGTCGCTTCGAGGTGGCGAGCCCCGCTGATCTCGGCCAGGCCTCGTGCTCCTCGTCATCATCCTCGCCTGCCTCGCCCGACGCATGCCCGCCGCGTCGGATGCCGAGTCCGACGCACCCGCGGCCGATGGGGCGCGCTTCCCCGACACCTTCCAGGCGGTCTATGTCGTCTCCGACCACCCGTTCCCCGAAATGGATGCCTTTGTCGCCTCGTCGGCCGCCGAGTACCACCTGCAGGTGACGCGATACACGATACCCATGCGCAGCGCCCTCGAGCTGTACCTCGCGGACCGCCCGAGCATACGGGCCATTTTCGTGGGCACGAGGAGGACCGACCCGCACGGCGAGAAGCTGAGCCACTTCGACCACACCGACGCGGGCTGGCCGCCCTTTATGCGCGTGCATCCCGTCATTGACTGGCACTACGGTACGTCCCCGGCTCTCGACCCAGAAGCGGGCCGTGGCTACGACGGACGAGCAGAAGTTGCTGACTGGACTGCGCCGAACAGCCGAAATCTGGGCCGTGAGTCGGTTCCGACCCCCCACGAGCCGCGAGGCTGCAGGCTCGCTCGGCGTCGGCGACACCAAAGGCTAACCGCGAGCAGTTCATCCGACACTTGGGCATTTCGTACTGCCCTCTGTACGACCAGGTAAGCCCCTCGCCTCGCGCCGATGGCGTCGTGAGGTCGGTCGCCTCGCTGACCGTGCCAGGGCTACACGAGTCTCGGCGGAAGGACGGACACCCATCCCAACCCGCATTTGAAAAGGGCCGCCGGCGGCGGCGGCGGCGGCGAGGGATTCCGGCCGGCGTACGAGTTAACCGACGACGACGAGGAACGGCTGGGTCGAGACCGATGAGGCAGTGCAAGTTTGGACATGAGCATTCTGATTGAGCCGGTCGCATAGAGCATAGACCGAGTGCGTTGCCATCTCCGCAACCGCTCATTTTTCACATGAGAGACCCGAGAGGCCAACGGAGCGCCCGTCGGGGACGATGCGAGAAGCTTGCCATGCCGTCGACGGATTCCCCGCATGAGAGCATCTACGCCGAGGCGACGGGGCGAGGGCCGCGGAAGCTACGTCTCGTCGCCCTCGTACAGCCGTTCCTCCAACCCCTTAATCTGCAGCGCCAGCAGTCTCGAGTAGTACCTGCAAAAGGCGAGGCTGCCTCCGTGAAACCAAAAGCCCGGGTGGCCGCTGCGCTGCCACATGGTTCTCCATTCGCCCTCCTCGTTGAAGCCCCAGACCTCGTTCAGGCGGTCGGCGACGTCGTCGCCAAAGATTGACCTCGCCTGCGACTTCATGTTCTGGAACCCCGTCGCGAGGATGATCTCGTCCGCCTCGAGCTCCGAGCCGTCGGTGAGGCGGAGACCGTGGGGGAGAACCTCGGAGGCTTCGTGGCCGTGCCTGACCTTGATGGTGCCGTCGGCGATGAGCTGCGCGGCGCCGACGTCGAGGTAGTAGCCCCCGCCGCGCTGGAGATACTTGAAGAAGAGGCCCGACTCGTCGGGCCCGTTGTCGGTCTTGAAGCCTGCCTTCCGAAGACCCTCGAGCATGTCCTTGTCGTGATCGACCTGGCGCTCCGTGACCTGGACGTGGATCGCCTTGAGGACGCCGGCCGGGAGACCTTGCATCATCATGTCGGCATCCTCCAGCGGAGGGCCATCTTCGCAGTAGAGACCCTTGAGGGCGATTTCGATGATGGCGCGGGACGAGGCGACGGCCGTCGACGACCGCTGGACCACGGTGACATCGTACCCGTTCTCGACGTAGTCCTGCGCGATGTCGAGCGCCGAGTTGCAGCAGCCGACGATGACCGCCTTCCGGCCCTCGGTGCCCGTCCGTGCCTTTTCAAACTCGGACGAGTGGCAGAGGAGGTCGCCCTTGAAGCCTCCGGCTCCCTTGAGCGGGAACTCGTTGGGCTTCCCGGAGTGGCCCGTGGCCTGGACGACGTGGCGCGGGTGCAAGGTTCGGGTCCGGCTCGAACCGTCGGGGAACGTGCGGGTCACCGTGACGGCCCAGACGCCCTTGTCGCCGTCCCATCTGGTGCTGCCGAGCTCGGTCTTGGTCCAGACGTTGAGCTCCAAGAGGTCGGCGTAGGATTCGAGAAAGGCGGCCAGCTTGTCCTTGGGCGTGAAGATGGGCCAGCAATCGGGGAATTTGACGTAGGGCATGTGGTCCAGCCAGACGGGATCGTGAAGGACGAGCTGTCGGTAGCGCTTCCGCCAGTTGTCGCCGACTCGATCGTTTCGGTCCATGACGAGGGTGTCGACCTGAAGCATCTTCAGCCTCGCGGCGATGGATAGGCCAGCCTGTCCGGCACCTTAATGGGGGGGGATGACGCTCGTCAGCGGAGGGAAACTCGATCGAACGGAACCTGCCGGCGGCCGTGCTTACCGACGACGAGAACAGTCGGGTCGACGGCGTCAAAGTCGGCCTCGGCCCGTCTCCTCTCGGCCCACGTCTCCCTACCGGGCATGCCACCGTGCTCGACGCCGCGCGGCCTGCGACCCTCGGTCATCTCCTCGTGGCCCGTGAGCTCGCAGAGGGAGGTGTAGAGGGTGAAAATCTTCCACTTTCCCTTCTCGAGGACGAGACGGACCGTGCCTCGGCCGGTTCCGACGGCCGTCTCCAAGGTGAGGAACGCATGGATCCCGAGCACGGTTGCCTTGCCGTTCATGGGGACGACGGCCGGTTTCCTCGACGTCGACCGGGCATCGAGACGCACACGCCGCAGTCGGAATCCATCCATGGATTTGGCCGACGACTGGAGAAGGCTGACGATTCCCCCGCTTCCTTGGACCGTCCGGAACGTCCACGTCAGCGCGAGATGGTCGCGCCAGTAGCCGTCGGCCGTGAAGAGGTCGGCAACGGCCTCGTAGTCGGCCCTGGCGACGGCTTCATCGAGTGCCTCGACGACGAGAGCCGCCTGCACGACGGGGTCGACCTCTCCGGGCTCGGAAGCGGCGGGGAACTGGGCAACGGTCACGTTGGAGGAACCCGGGACCCATTGGATCGAGGGGAACTGGGCAACAGCTGGAGTGGCCATGGATGGTGTCGTCGTGTCCGCTTCGACGGTCGTTGAGCAAGACGAGGGGAGCCGGGGAGGGCGAATGCGGGTTGGAGCCGTCGACGGGAGTTCCTGCACGATGATTTATAGTCGACGCGGCGGCAGCCGTTCTCGATCGTTTGAGGGGGCGGTGAGTGAGACGGTGTTTGAGACGGACGACGGACCGCAAGCCGGCTCAAGGCATTCCATGGTCACGGAGGCCCAATGGGCTCGCTCGGTCCGCCGACGATCGACGGGCGTGACGAGAAGGTGGCTTGTGCCACCACGACGGACGAATAAAGGTTCGAGACGGGGGGGGATGATCTCGACGAGCCGACAGAGGCTGAGGCCGGGAGGAGGAGGGAGGGGAGGAGGAGGGAGGGGAGGGGAGAAGGTTCCAGGCAGCCATCCAGGCAGCCATCCACGGCCAATGATGTCGCCGGCACGCAATGCACTGCAGCGGGCGCTATCCAGCAGCAGGCATTGGTGGGTGGCAGCCGGCACCCCGCCCCTGTAGGACGCGGGCAAGCTCCTTGCACCAGCGTCTGCGGATCCAAATAACAGTGGTGCACTGCACTGTAGGAGTCGGGGTGTAGGTGTGTAGGTGTCGGGGCTAGGTACCTACCCAGTACCTACTGACACACTGTAGATACGAGTAGTACCCAAAACTAACCCGCCATCGTCCAGCGGTCGCTCTAGCGGGCCGGCGGCCTGGCGGAGGCGCCTGTCAAAGTATACAAGTTACCTGCGTGTGTGCGTGCGTGTGCGTCGCCGTACAGCGAAAGCTCCATCATCCACGTACGCTTCAACGTGTCGAGCAAGTACTGTACGGAGTGCGGTGTAGTGCTCGTGATGCAGTCGTTTTGCGTTGCATTGCTGGCGTCTGCCGCACCGCAACAGGCGGCGAAAGTCAATGGCCAACCGGCGACAAGTACTCGTGCTCCTTGCAGCATCGACACCTGTTATTACGTCGTTGCATCACTCTGTACCCAAGTGAGTAAATAGTACTCCGTACTCCGTACTTGCTATTAATACCCCTCGTGCATGTTGAATCACATCAAAAAGTCCAACTTACCTGGTACTCAAGTGCTGACTTACTACCTGTAGGTGTAGTCAAGTGCTTACCTGAATTGCATTGTTGTAGGTACACTTAACAACTAACACTTGTTGTAGGTACACCCAACACTAACTATAAGTGCTTCTGCTCAGTACATGCACTTGCAGCGGTGGTGTACGTCAGGTGGTGTGCGTCAGCCCGTCAGCACCCGCACTCTCCGCATGCAGTCCACGTACCGAGTGCACAGAGCACAGTGGGAGCACCTCGCAGTGGCATCGGATTCGTCATTTCGTCATTAAACGGCGCGTACATGTACAGCACATCTCCAGAACGACGCACGGCATGCCTCTTGCGCGTGCGCTGCGCCTGTTGTTTTTACACGGCCTGCCTCGCGAGGTCGCTATCCTAGGTGGATGCCGCCCTTGTCCGCCTGCACCGTCAGCGACAGCAGCTCGTCGACAAAGGCCGATTCCTGCTGCGTGCCCGGGCCGCCGGTGCCGTGCTCGCCCGTCGCCGTCGCCGTGTACGAGTTGTCGACCTGCGCCGTGCTCTCGGCCTGGGGTGGCGCCTCCGAGCCGGTCCTCTCGCCGCCGTCGAGGTGGCAGTAGCTCTGCGTCCTCTGGTGACTGCTCTGCGACGTCATCGTTGTCAGCGCACCAGCTCCCGGCGTCGCGCGTCGCTCGTGTCCGTCGGGGAAGCGGCTCACCTCCTGCACGTCGACCTTGACCTCCTGCGACACCATGATGCCGCCAAAGAGGGGATTCGGCCGCCGCTGGGGCGAACCTTTGGCATCCTCCTCGGACGTCGAGGCGACGCTCATGGACCGCAGCTTGTGGCCATCCTCGAAGCTCGCGTCGTCGGCGGCCTGGAAGTCGGACCCGTGGCTCGACGCGGCGCGCGAAAGCTCCTCCTGGCTCCGCGTCGACGGCAGCCTCGTCGAGGCCCGGGGGCTCAGAAGCCCGGGCAGCGCGTGGCCGAACGTGTTCAAGGCTCGGGTGAAGGGCCTCCGGGCCGGCGGCGACCGCTTGCTCGGGGGCCTCGCGGGCACGCCGTGCATGACCGACGACATGTCGCGGTGGACCGTGTGGGAGAACTCGAGGTGGCGCGAGGAGCCCTCGTAGACGAGCTGGCGCACCTTGAAGAAGCTGAGCGGGCTAAACTCGCAGCGCGGGGAGCGGACCGTCGCGTGGATGGGGAGCACGAGGCGCAGGGCGACGAGGGTGCAGGTCGAGAGCCTTGCCTTGTCGGCGCCGCCGACGCAGGGCACCTGAACCTCTCTCGGCAGGAGCGTCGCCTCGTCAAAGGCGGCGTCGTCGATGAATTCGCCGAGCGACGCCATCGCCTCGCGCAGCTCCGAGGCGAACTTGCGCTCCTGCGGCGTCGAAAAGTCCGTGTTCTCGAGCCTCCTCATGATGGACGAGGCCGTCATGCCGCGGAGCGCGTCGAGGAAGCGCGTCTGCCAGGCGTCGAGACGGTCGAGGGGCATGGGGACCGACGGCAGCAGGTTCCTCGCGGCGCGGCGGACGAGCACGTCGAAGCCGCCGCGGTCGAGCCTCGCGCGGACGGCGAAAAGGCCGAGGTGGAGGCCGCGGCCGAGCACGGCCTCCGACTCGCGGTGCGTGGCCATGGTGCGCAGGCTCGTCTCCATCTCCGTCGTCTTGATCTGCATGCTCGAGCGGATGACGCCGGCCACCTGGTGGAGCTCGGCGAAGCGGTAGCCCGACGCTTGCAGCCTCTCCATCTCGCGCTTGGTGCCCACCTGGCGGACGAGGAACATGAGGCAGCCCCGGCCGTACTCCTGGGCGCCCGCCGGCGACAGCCCCTTCTCGGCGAGGCTCTGGAGGATGGAGCGATCCTTGGAGACGGGCTTGCCGTCGGGCGAGGGCGTCGTCGGCATCGCGTCGCCGGCGCGGTTCGCGCCTCGCTTGGCGGCGTCTCCCGTGACGAAGATTTCGTCCCAGAGGACGCCGACGTGGAGGAGCGAGTCCTTCATCTTGGAGGCGAGCGACGCGGCGGCGAGGCAGAAGAGCTCCTGCAGGATGGTGTCGTAGTTTTCGACGAGCAGGCCGTTTTCGTTGACGAGGCGGACCTCGCGTCGGTTGTGGTTCCTGTCCTGCGTCAGGTGGCCGATGTGCTCCGCCATCTTGTCCGTCACGGCCGCGATGGCGTTCCAGTTGCGCGAGGCGCGGAACATCCAGTGGAACAGGGGATGGCCGGTGCCGAAGACGTCGTCGTTGGTCTCGAGGCGGGCGGCCGTCAGCGGGGTCGACGCACTTCCGCGACGGCGAGACTCACCTTGGGGACGAAGGTGTCGGTGACGACCTCGCTCGGGAGGTAGCCTTCCTGGCTGACCATGATCCTGCCGTGCTCATCGAAAACGGCGGCGGCGAGGACGACCTGCTGCGACTTGCTCGCATAGTCCCTCCGGACCCAGCTGGAATACATGGCGCTGATGGACATGACGACGCCGGCCGAGATGGACTGCAAGGACGAACCGTTGATCAGACAAGGCCTGGCTAGGCGGCAAGGCAGGGTAAGGCAAGGCAGGGCAAGGCAGGGCAAGGCAGGGCAAGGCAGGGCAAGGCAGGGCAGGGCAGGGCAAGGCAAGGCAAGGCAAGGCAGGGCCAGGGCAGGGCAGGGCAGGGCATGCCACGGCATGTCATGGCATAACAAGGCGAGGAAACGCACAAACGAGCCTGCCGACCGACCGACGAATGGTGCTTGGACGGGACGAGCGGCGAAAGGGTGGGGGGCGGCGGTGACGAGGGGCATGGGCGGGCGGATACGGGCAACGTACCAGGCAGATGACGACAATCATGGCCTCCTGGCGAGACACGCCCTTGACCGGGGACTGCAGGGAACGGAGGCTGTAGGTGGTGCCGACGGCGGCGCACCAATGCATGCCGGAGACGGCACCGGCGAGGACCATGGCGCAGCCGAGCCGCTTCCACCAGACGTTGTTCCAGGTGGACTCGAAGACGAAGAAGAGGGCGAGGGCGAGGGTGCTCGCCGAGACGGAGATGAGGGCGGAGCCGACGACGTACGAGATCTGGTAGGAGCTGTCGTAGTTGCTGATGGACGCGTCGGCGAGGTAATGCATGCCGCAAATGGCGCCTCCGGACATGAGGCCGGCGAGGATGATGCGCCACCACCGCATGCCGGCGGTGCCGCTGACGCCGAGGAAGGCGAGGCTGAGGACGAGGATGGGCACGATGAGGGAGAGGACGGTCAAGCTGGTCGAGTAGGAGATTTGGAACGACTCTTGGCCGTCGAGCATGTAGATGGCACGGTTTCCGATGAAATGCTGGCACGCTCGTCAGCCCCTCGCGACATTGAGATGGACGCCAGTACTAGCACGGGGGCAAGAAGGGAAAAAGGGAAGAAGGGAAGGCGGGGGCCGAGGACGACGACGTACCATGGACCAGATGGCAATGCCGCCCATGGCGATGGCGGCACCGATCAGGAGCATGCTGCAGCGGGTCAGGCCTGTGAGCCGGGGCACGTCTGGGACGTTGCTTCGTCGAGATCGGCCGGCGGCACCTACAAGTTGTGGGATCCCCGGTGAGAGGTCCGCCTCCGGATGAGCTCGAGGGTCGTGTTGGTGCCGATGAGGCTGATGGCGTAGCTCAGGCAGACGAAGCCGCCGTTGAAGGAGTAGGGGACCACTCGGCCGTAATACTGCTCGAGCAGCTCCTGCGTGGTCGCCATCTCGGCGGCGGCGGTGACTGGACGACGGCCCTCGGAGCGAAGCCGTTTTGCGGCCAAGCGACAGGACAAGCAGGCGGGCGGGCGACTCGGTCGGTCGAGTCGGTCGGTCGGTCGGTTCGTCTGTCGATCGGTCGGTCGGTCACGACGGGACAGGACAGGACAGACAAGACATCCGTCCGGGAAATCATTCGAGGCAGTCCAGGCAGGGGCACCGGCCGGCGGGGACGGGGAGGGATGGGCCCTACAAGTACATGTAGGTGCACGCGGCCGCGGGAGGGCGGGCGGGCGAGATGAAATTGAGGAACAACAAGCTTCATAGCGTGGGTGGTATATCTGCTTTTTCGCCTGCAGTTCCATCGGCCGGAGGATCACCGCCCACTGGGGGGCCGGGAACGAAAAGGCCAGTCGCGGCGCCAAGTCGGGCTCGCGCTTGGGGCCACCGTGACGAAAGGGTGTCCTGGTGTGTCGTCACATGCGGCGAGGAGGAATGCATCGTCAAAGCCAAGCTCGGCATCCATTTGCATATCTCGTCCACACTTACGCGTAGTTGCCGGCGTGGGTGTGGAGGCAGAGATGGGCCCGGCGAGCCGAGAGCACCGTGCCGCACACGTACGAGCAAGCAGCCGTCGATCTGGTTTGCCCTCGGCCTCGCACTGACTGACGCCCGTCGGCTCGAGAGCTGTTGAGTTGCGGGTACGACGGTGAGCGGACGTGGTTAGCGGGTGGTGGATTAGAGTGGGTGGTGGATATAGTGGGTGGTGGATATAGTGGGTGGTGGATAAGAGTGGGTGGTGGGTAAATGTGGGCGGCGGTGGACAATGGTGGGCGGTGGTGGATGACGGCGGGCGGTGGTGGATGACGGCGGCCGATGGGGAGTGGCCGCTGCTGCTGCTGGGTGGGTGGGTGGTGGGTTTCCAGGGGCGTCTGTACCGTTCCGTTCGGGCAAGCCGTTCCGCGGGTGCAACGACAACCGCTCGCATACGCACACTCGCATTCACAAGAAGGAACGACGAGTCCATCGTCGTGAGGAGCGTCGGCGGGTGGCGAGCGAGCGGCGAACAAGGGGCGAAAAGTTGCATCTCGTGAGGCGGGGAAACAAAAGAAAGGAAAGGAAAAGAAAAGAGGCACGGTGGGTGGAGAAGAAGCAATGGGCAAGGGCCGCAAGTAGAATGTTCCGACGCGCGCCACACGAATGAGGTTAAACGGGAAGGCGGGAAAAAGAAAGACGAAGAACGGAAAGGAAAATGATGAACACACGGACCTCCTTTGGCGCAAGCAAGGCAGCGGTACCTCGTACTGTGTAGTACATGTACATTTATTTTCAAAACCCCATTGTGCGGCTGCTGTGCATTTGATGCAGTACACGTACGTCTTGCGTCGAACGTTGAAGGGATGCGTCAGGATGAGAAGTTTGTCATTCATTATAGCTCGGATGCACCGTTGGCAGCGCACACCGGTTGTTGCGCGGATCGCGGCGTGCGTTGACATGGCTGGGCGATGCTGCACTCCGCACTCTGTGCCTACCATTGTACCTGTGTGAGTACCGTACAGTACTAGTAAGTACGGAGTAAGTACTGTACTGCAAGTACTACTGCACTGTAAGTACTACTGTACTGTACGTAAGTATTCCGTGCAGCAAGTACTACTGTACTGCAAGTACTACTGTACTGTAAGTAAATACTACCGTACTGTACTCAAGTCCTCCGTACTGTACATGTAATTACAACCGTCGTGTCGTACGCCATTATTACTTGTGCAGTATACTTGGACGTTGGGATCCGACGTTGCACAGCCAAGTAGGTGGCAGTGCGCCGATGCGGGTACATGGACACAGTGGACAAGGAGCGTGCGAGCTGGTGCGGTGTGGCGTTTTGCGTGCAACGGTACGGCCTCAACCGTGCTTTGCTGGGCGCCGCATGCAAGGGACCGTGCTGCCGTCTCCAGTCTCTCCAGAGCCGACGAGCGAGGCAAACGGAACACTAATGACCCATTGGCCTCTCGCGGCGCCGTCGAAAAGGGCATCGTCTCGGGCTGATCGGTGGCAGGGTCCTCGCCGCGGGACCAAACAGCGTCGGGAATGGGTGCGATGTCTTGTGCATGTACTCTGTAGGTGTTTGACCGTCGTTTGGTGAGTACGGCCGCTGCGTAATTATTCCGTGTACTCGGTACTCCGTACCATGTATGTAATTGATTTGTATTACTTGCATGTATTACTTGCATGTATTAATTGCATGTATTAATTGCATGTATTAATTGCATGCATTACATACGTGCAAGCGCAAGTGTATGGTACCTGTTTGCACGGATGCATGGACCACCTTTCATATGCCTGTGCACTCAAGCATGGCGTATTACTTGCTTCCATACTTACGTGTACAGCAAGTACTGTAGTGCTCCGTCCAATGCACTCCGTACTCTGCGTTGTATAATTAATTGCATGTGTTGGTGTATTATATACGTGCAAGCGCAAGTGTACGGTACTTGTTTGCACGGATGCCAGGTCCCCCTTTCATACGCCTGTGCACTCAAGTATGCCGTATTACTTGCTCCCATACACAATTGTACAGCAAGTTGTGCTCCGTCCAATGTACTCCGCACTCTGCGTTGTATAGGTACATTCGAGGTACAGCCCCACGTACATGTACACTTGTGCGTAACAGACGTGCCGTTGGCGCCGTCATATAGATGTTGTGCTCTACGTACAAGTACATTGGAATGTCTGTACCTCGTTGCTCAAGGCTCGAACAGATGTACTGTACTTGCACCGTTGCACCCGGTACATCATCGGTGTTTGCGTTCGGCAGGTTTGTGTGGTTCTACGGTGTGCTTGTTGCGTTTTACCTGCTCTGCTCTGGCCTTGCGCCAACACTTTGATGCTGGGTACCTGTATGTGTACGGTGCAGTTGTGGTATCCCTGCTGTTTTCCGCAGCGTCCGTGACAGGGGTAGGTACAATTACACTTACTTGCAGTACTGTACGGAGTATTACTTACACTACTCCGTACTCCGTACTCCGCACCGCACCCCTGGCTGTGACCCAGGTTCATGGCAACGCCAATGGCAATGCCAGATTTTACAGCTCCCGTGCGTTGTGCGCGCGTGGCGTAACCCTAGCATGTGCGGAGTAATATGCCGTATTAAGCCCGGCTTGCTCTTAACAAGGACCCCACCTTGGCCAATCATGTGCGACTAGTTGTAATGCTCCGAATTTACGGAGTACTGTACAAGTATCCGTACTTGCTCACGCAATACAGGGCACTCAGCACACCGTACTCCGTACCAGGCGTTGCAGGTTCTGCTCGCAGACGTTGTGCAGCAAACTTGTCGTTGCGAGCACTTTTCACAATCTCGCGAGTACTTGGCACTTGGCAATTAAACAATTACTGTACATGAAAAACCACCACGAGTGTCTGCCTTGCACCATTCCATGCCGCACGTAGTGATTTGGTCGTCGTGCTAACCGCATGTCGCATACTAGTGCGCACAATTGCAGGTACACTGTTTGCGCACATGTACAGAGTACAATATGGAAAGTACTCCATTTGCACCGTACTGCAACACTGTACATGCAGCTACAGTACATGTACGTAAAAGCACAGTGCGATATACGACGCAATAACCCCTACTTGTACTGTGCAAGTACTTGTGATGCTTCTGGTTCGTTCCTTACTAGACGGCGCACCCACTTCTATTGCGGTCCCGGATTAATTTACTTGCCTGTCTCAACCTCCCTGCTTCACGTCAATTGTGATCCTTGTTTCAGACCCTCGAGGCTCCGCGTGCCGGGCTCGCCGATGAGACCGACGTGTCAATGCGGACCAATTGCACATCGACCTGCGCTCCCTACCCATCGTCCGATTCAAACGTCGAGGCCCGAGGCCAAACTGCTGGGACGCTGATGAAGGCGGCACCGACCACGACGCTGATGATGGCGGCACCGACCACGACGCTGATGATGGCCGAGTTCACGCCCCAAGCGAGCTCCGCTGTAGGGATGCCATCGAGGCCGTACATGCAGCTGTTGACGCACGTGTGAATCCGTACGGCGTTGAACACGGACGTTCAGACGTCCATCGGTTCATCTTCATCCTGCTCGTCTTCGGCCCCGGTCACGATACGACCTACGACTATTCATAGTCGCACCCGAGTGGGCTCTCGTCCCCTCTTGCCGACGCCCCACGCCTGCTGCTCGCTCACACCTCCGGCACCTGAGCGATGGCAAGGGGGAATTCTTCGCAGGCATTCGTTTCTCGCTTGTAATCGTCCATGAGCCAGCTGCTCATCATGGTCGCTGGGCGTATAACGAAGCCAAGCGAGTGGTGTGCTGCTCTATGCCCGATCGACCCGGTCATCTCTCCTCCCCCGTTCCTCTTCCCGCCATCTCTTCTCCCCCGTTCCTCTCCCCGCCCTCGTCTTCAGCGACACCGACTGGCTGGCATGGACCCATGCTCGTGGCCGAGGCCTAGGAATAAGCTCCGGCCGACTCGTATGCGCGTGTGCGTATAACTGAGTGCGTGCCCACGGACCGCACAGGCGCCCATCCCTCGTCGCTCGACCGTGACGCATTGTTCGTCACATCTCACCATCGCCGCACGAATTCTCCGGCCGAGGGAAAAACGCCAAACGGAACATTCTGCGCCGATGAATATTTCCTTCCCGAGCCCCCGTGCGCAGGGAGTGAGCCCATCCTCGTGCGCCACGGCCTGATTCCAACTCCATCGCTCCATTATTGCCGCACAGTCGTCGAACGGGGACGAGGAGAGACGACGGGGGGATGGGGGGGCATGACAAGACTTTCTCCCACTCCTGACTCCTCCAACCTGAACTGATGCTGATCCTGGAAAGGGGTGTCGGTTCCCCCCTCCCCCCCCCCCCAACCCCATCCCCATCCCCATCATTGCCATCCCCATTTGCCACGTGCGCATCTCGTATATAATGCATCGAGCCCAATCGTCGATTCGGCGGATGTATCGGTTCCGCAAGCCGTGCTGTCCATCCGAGTTCTACCCGCGAGCCGAGGAGGCAGATTACCCCTGAACGTTGCATCTCAAACACCGAGTCCTTGGCATCAACCCTGGAACGTCGAAGCTTCAACTCTTGACACCTCGAAGCTTCAGGTCTCGACACCTCGAAGCTTCAGGTCTCGACAGACGGCCCGTCGACGGCATCGGCCAGCATGCGCATCCTCTTCCTCTGCACGGCGCACAATTCGCTGTCGCAGAAGCTCTTCCTCGCCCTTTCCGAGAATCATTCCGTCACCGTCGAGTATGCCCTCTCCGACGAGGCCATGATCGAGGCCGCCGCCCTCGCCAAGCCGCAGCTCATCGTGTGCCCCTTTCTCACCGCGCGCGTGCCGTCGGACGTGTACGAAAACTACGTCACCCTCATCGTCCACCCGGGCCCGCCGGGCGATGCCGGGCCGAGCGCCCTCGACTGGCTCCTCGTCGGCGACGACGGCACCGAGCCGGACGCCGACCGCCTGCTGCGACGGGACCTCCTCAGCGCCGTCGGCCGGAGTCACTGGGGCGTCACCGTCCTGCAGGCCATCGGCGAGCTCGACGCCGGCCAGGTCTGGGCCTTTGACCAGTTTCCCGTCGACATCAACGAGGCCGGCTTGACCAAGTCGAAGCTGTATCGAGGCCCCGTCACGAGGGCCGCCGTGTCGGCCACGCTCGCCGCCGTCGCGAGAATAGAGTCCGCCGCCAAGGTCGACCCCTCGGAGCTCTCCGGCGCACCCCGCTCCCCTCCGGACTCGCCCGCCCCCGACCGTCGCTTCTCCGCCGAGGGGGGCGGGGGGATCCGTCCGGGCCTGCGGGCGAGCGAGTCCTTTGCCGAGCTCTCCGTCACCTCGGCGGAGCCCTTTCGTGGTGGCGACACCCACGTGCGGCCGCTTCTCAAGGCCGGCGAGCGGGACTTTGACCCGACGAGGCACGATGCCGCCACCGTGTCGAGGAGGATCCGGAGCGCCGATTCGCAGCCGGGCTGCCTCAGTGCCGTCTTCGGTCCCAAGCTCTATCTCTACGGCGGCACAATCGAAGACTCGGTGACGGCGTCCCCGAGCCACGGGTTTGCGCCCGGCTGCATCACCGACATCCGAGATGAGGCCGTCTGCATCGGCACCTGCGACGACAGGGGCGTCTGGATCACGCATGTGCGTCGCCTCAAGACCAAGGCCGACTCGTCCCTCTGGCCCAAGGTCCCGGCCGTGTCCGGCCTCGTCGAGCTCGGCGTGTTGCCTCCCGTGTCGCCGCCGCACCTGCCCATGGTCCTCGGCCGGTCGCTTCCCGAGGACTGGTCCCGGTCGGTGCCGGGGACCTTTCAGGAGATCTGGGTCGACATGGTCGTCGGGGGCTCCGGACGGCTTGCGTACGTCTACTTTGACTTTTACAACGGCGCCATGAGCACCGCGCAGTGTCGGCGGCTCGTTCGGTGCCTCGGCGATGTGCTGGCGACGACGGAGCAACGTCCGCTCGACGCCGTCATCCTCATGGGTGGCGACTCGTACTTTAGCAACGGCATCCACCTCAACGTCATCGAGGCCGCGTCCGATCCGTCGCTCGAGTCCTGGTACAACATCAACGCCATCAACGACGTCGTCGACATGGTTCTCGACAAGTTCGCCGCCCGCGGCGTCCCTACCGTCGCCGCCCTTCGTGGCAACTGCGCCGCCGGGGGGGTTGCCCTCGCCGCCGCCTGCGATCTCGTCCTCGCCGGCGAGCAGGTCGTCCTGAACCCGGCCTACCGGGCCCTCGGTCTTTTCGGATCCGAGTTCCACAGCCTCAGCTACCCGGGCCGCTGCGGCGATGCGGCCGCCGCCTCCGCGTTGAGGGCCATGACACCCCTGAACGCCGATGGTGCCCGCCGCTTGGGCTTGGTCGACCACGTCCTGCCCGGTTTCGGGTCCGCCCTCGACGCCGCGCTTCGGAGCCACGTCGAGTCCGTCTTTGCCTCCGATCGGCCGCACGTGGAGGCGACCGCCGCCGTCGGTCGGTGGAAGCGCCGGCTGGATTTGTCCGCTCCCGCCCTCGCCAGAGCGCGCGCCGAGGAGCTTGCGCAGATGTCCATGGACTTTTGGAGCGCCCGATCCGAGCGCTATCATGGGCGTCGGAGAGATTTTGTGCGAAAGATGAAGCCCACGGCAACGCCTCTTCGCTTTGCATCCCACAGACGTGCCGAGGGGATGCTGGACGAGGAGGAGCGCGACAGCTTCGACTCGATCCAGTGGTTTGCTGAAAAGTCTGCGAGGTCGGCGACCGAGGACGTTCCGCCGCAGACGGCGACCGGTATGGCAGCTCTTTCGCTGGCCGAAACCAACCATGTCGCAAGTCGTCATCTCTTTGGCTGTTACTATCCCTGTTAGCACCCACCCCTTTGCAATCCGTACTTGTATGAGAAATGAATCATCTTTTTCTTGGAGCACTCTTCGTCGCATTGTGCATGGCATGGGGGTCATGTCCGTGCCGGTGCGAGCGATTCGACGGCATCGAGGTCCTTGTGCACCATGTGAACCAACCGCAACTACTAACCCTAGGCAACGTACAAGTGCAACGCACTTTGGATAGGAGAACTCTCCTATTTCCAAGACCGGGCCGCTGCCATCATGTTTGAATTTTTCCTCCTCGTTCGTCTTGCTGCCAAGAAATTGATGTTGGAAGCGAGGTGCATATGGATACACACCCCTGGGTTTGGGGTTGCCGTGGTCTCCCAAGCAGCAGGGATGACGATTTCGACTTCATCCCGCAAGCTTTGGTCCGCCACGCTGTCGACTGCGAGCCTCGTAACGTTGCAGGATATCGACACCATCTATGCCCTTCACTAAGGCTCATGGGAGTAGACAGACTTATAGCATGATTCTTCCGCATGATGGCGGGTTGGGTGCCTCGCCCTGGTCACCCCCGCTCTCTATGCTGATCCGGTTCCGGATGGATTCCAGACCAGCTTACGTGGAGCAGCTGACCCGAAACTGAGCGTATAAACTAGTAGTCGTCGCTTGGCAGTGTATTTGGGCTGAGGCTCGAGGGAGTGTGTGTGCTGACTTGTTCGATTTCGACTGCAGCGGGCTCTACTCCGCGTTGAGCATCATCTTCGACCTCAACCAGACCCCCTTTTCACCGTCTCCCCTACCGGTCTGTTTGTCAGATACGGCCCATCTTGGAAGCCGTCATGGCAACATTCTGGAATAGAATTAGCCTCGTCCCTTTTTTCCATACGTCAACGTCCATTTCAGGCCACGCTTTATCGCAGGCGCGTTGTGATGGAGTGCTGTGTAACGGTAACCGTCATTTCCAATCAACCTAGCACGACTCGCCTCCTTCCTGTCCGGGAATAAACCCAAGCCACCGTTTGCCGATATAACATCACCTGAATTCACTTGCGAGCTTGGTACGGAAGCGTCGATGATGTGCGTGACCTGTGCGTGGCCCGGAATAAAAGGAGTCGTTGGCGGCCTTCCTTCGCCACATCTCCCTGGCCTGGACGCACATCAGCTGGCCTGTTTGCAGCTTTTTTGACCACATAAAACGTCCATTCCGTGGGGGGAGGGCAACGTTTCTCTCATTCATTCTCCTGGAAGCAGAGATGTCGTGTACACCATGTGCTGTGAGAGACGCCTCGAATCATGGATTAAGTCACGATGCCACAGCGGTATCGCGTCATGACCAAGTTTTGCAGCTCTCATAGGCTCTCACTACACGCTATTGGAGACACTGGGACATCTCACGTATATTCATATCACGATGGTCGTTGTAGCGTCTGGGAAGAAATGGCTACATATATATATATGGCCCACTGTTGGAATCTTCCGCAACTTAACGCCGCACGTAGAGTACAAAGTTTAGAGCAGATAAACTCTTTACGTGTAAACTCTTGAATGTTACCACTTCATAAAATTTCCCATCAAGATGATTCATCGTCACGTCAAGCTCTTGCTGGTATCGGTCTTGCTGCAGGCCGCTTCGGTCGTTCCGTTGGCCGTGCTTCCGCAAGACGGTGCGGTCGATAATCGAGACGGCGGCCTCCAAAACTCTGTCTATTTTACCAACCGGTAAGCACAGAGTGGATAGTTCTGGAGACCATATTGCTGAAAAAAGAACACGTACACCACAACAGGGGAATCTATGGCCGGAATTACCAACCTTCGGACCTCCCAGCGTCTGACATCTCTCATGTCCTCTACGCATTCCTGAACCTGAGGGCGGATGGTACAGTGTACGTTTCACAGTCTTCTTGATTTTGCAACATGATAAATTACAGTATTGACTCGGAAAAGCTTTTCCGGTGACACCTATGCCGATCTCGACAAGCACTATGCCAATGACTGCAAGTTACCTGCCCACCAGAGCAGCTATCCCTGAGGCATTTATGCTCATGCACATGTAGCCTGGAACGACATCGGCAATAACGCATACGGATGTGTAAAGCAATTGTATCTTCTAAAGAAAAAGAATCGCAACCTCAAGCTCATGCTGTCCATCGGTGGTTGGACTTGGTCCTCCAACTTCCCTTCGGCAGCCAGCACGCCCGCCAACAGGCAGACGTTTGCCAAGACGGCCGTCACTTTCATGAAGGACTGGGGATTCGACGGCATCGATGTCGACTGGGAGTATCCTGCCGATGATGTCCAGGCCGCCAACCAGGTTCTCCTCCTGCAAGCCATTCGGGATGAGTTGGATGCGTACGCGGCGGTGCACGCCAAAGGCCATCACTTCCTCCTCTCCATCGCCGCTCCCGCAGGGCCTCAAAACTACGAGAAACTTCAAATGGCACAGTTGGGCGGTGTCCTGGATTTCATCAACCTCATGGCGTATGACTTTGCCGGAAGCTGGGGTGTCAACAGTGGACATCAGGCGAACCTGTTTGCCGATGGCCAGAATAGGAACGCGACCCCGTTCGACGCTGACACTGCCGTTCAAGCCTATATCAAGGGGGGCGTGCCGGCTCGCAAGCTGGTTCTCGGCATGCCCATCTACGGTCGGTCGTTTGAGAATACGGCGGGCATCGGCAAGCCCTTTTCGGGAATCGGACCAGGCGGCGGATTCGAAGCAGGAATCTGGAACTACAAGGACTTGCCCAGGGCCGGGGCAACAGTCATTTACGATGATGTTGCCAAGGCCAGCTATAGTTATGACGCGGTGACGCAGGAGCTCATCACCTTTGACACGTCCGACCTGGTGAAGACAAAAGTATCGTACCTCATGGGACGGGGCCTTGGCGGCAGCATGTTTTGGGAAGCCTCGGGCGACAGGAAGGGTTCAGATTCGCTGGTT
The DNA here is from genome assembly GCF_001625195.1 of Drechmeria coniospora. Lineage (NCBI taxonomy): Eukaryota > Fungi > Ascomycota > Sordariomycetes > Hypocreales > Ophiocordycipitaceae > Drechmeria > Drechmeria coniospora. The sequence continues at coordinate 9,859,010 of NC_054390.1, read as the reverse complement.
TTGACAAGTCGGGCGTCGCTTGGGTCGCTCGACAGCACGAGCAACCATCTCGATTACCCGGACTCGCGGTACGACAACATCAAGAAGGGGATGGACTAAACTGGCCGTATATGCATGTGGCAATGTAGTAACGAGAGAAGATGAATCGAATCATTCTTGGAATGCACGCAATTGGATATCAGTTTGTGTTTCCAAGCCGTCTAAAATGCAATTTCCAAGGAGGGGGCTGAATAAGATGGCAGAAAACTTGGCCAAACCTCCGTCCAGCAACGACACCGCACGAGGTTATGTTATGTTGGCTCCGTAAATCCTCGTCTTCCACTCTTCGTTGACGTCGCGGTAGTCTTCGGCGCCGTATGGGCTGAAAATCTCATCGAGATATCCCCCCTTTTTGCGATGAGGATTCAACCCCATGTCCCTCTGCAGCAAGTCGAGATAGGGAACGGCGTCAAAGATGAACGAAGGGGCCTTGTTTCCCCAATCAACAGGGCAACGCCACTTGCCAAATCGATTGTGGAGGACTGTTTCGTACTGCAGCTCCTGCATCAATTTCTCTTTACCGACCGCCGCTGCCGGGTCGTTCTGAAGGAGGCCGGCAAAATAGGCACCGATCCAGAGACCCTGGAGGTGAGCGGTGAGTGTGTTGCTGAAGTTGCCCACCATGCCCGCAAAGGCGACGTCACGATGCTGCAGGAGCCTTTCAGAGGATGGCACGAGGAAGCGGTAGAGCATGTACGATGTGAGGCCGCCGTTGTACGGCGTCGCGGCTTGCTCCTCCGGACGCGTACTGATTCCCTTCTGCTCCGTGAGCGGGACATAACTTCTGTTCCAGACAGGTGGATTCTTGAGGCGGGGGAAACGCGCCAAGATATCTGCGTCAGCCTCCTCCAGAATAGCTGTCTGGTTCGCAAGGTCGTTGGGGAGGTTTGAGTCCTCGTCCCTCTGTAGGTGCGGAATGCCGAGCTCCCGGTCGATGCCATGGGGGGAAAACTGCACAGGGGGAGCTTGCTTCCAACCGGTGTGGGCTAGCAGCACGTCGGTCTCAAACTCGGTTCCGTCGGCCAGATGCACCTTGCCCGAGGAGAGGTGATCAATTTCGCCAATGTGAATGCGGACTCTGCCGGATCGGATGAGATCGAGAAAGTCGGTGTCGTAGTTGAAGATGCTGAAGCTCGTCCCAGTATACATGACCGGAACCCACGGCTTGAGCTTTGCGGTCTCTGGGTGGGAGTCGTAACCGTTCAGCCGCATGACATCGCCGCCCAGGATGCTCCAGAAGCCGTTGACAATGGCGCGGCCGATGCGTGTACCATGAAGGAAGCGTCGGACGACGGCATATCCGTCGACATGACCCCATATGCACGGGCTAAACCAGGTCAAGAACCGAACGTCTACGGGGGGGCATTAGTATCATGGGGAGATGGGACAGAGGGCATGGCCCAGGATAAGGGAAAGTTACGCACTCGCCAGCTTCTCAATCCACTTTCGTAGGGGCGTGACATGGGAGGGCGACATCCAGCAGGGACCGTGACCAGACGCTGCAAGAAAGTATTCCGTATTAATCGTATGGTGCAGCTAGGGCTTGTACGATGCTAGATTTGGCATGGGGAGCTACTCACATCGAATAATCCAACGGACTTGGGCACCGGCTTGGGCGTACGAGTAAACGGCATCCCAGGCAAACTTGTTCGAGCCAAATACCGTCGCTGTCCTCGCAGTCTCCAGTGTGTCTCTATTCTGCAGAAAGTGTTTGCCGTGAAATATTCTGCGGCCAAATGTCTCCTGGCCGTCGAAGTGAGGCAGAAAGGCTTCAGATGTAAGTCCAGTCGCGATGATGAGCCGACGAGTAAAGACCTTGGATTCTTTACCGGGATGGCCAGTTTGATTGATCGTCAGTATCCACCCGCCGCCATCGTCTTGATGCTGTGCAGCGAGAACCTTTGTGCTGAGACGAATGAGCCGGTCGATGCCAAAGTTGGCAGCGTACGCTTTCAAGTAGGCGTTCACGATTTCACCCGGAATGTGCTCTCGGCTCTTGATCTTGAATCGTTCGCTGCTCATGGGAAAGTCTGGATACTCGTATGTGCCAAGCTGATTGTTGCTCTTTAGGCCCGGGTAGAGTCGTTCGTCTGCCCATGTTCCGCCGGGCGAGGATTGAGACTCGAAGATGGCAAGAGAATCATCAGGATGAATGAATTGGTACTGCTTTGCGGCCCCCAGCCCGTACCATCCTGTGGCCTCGAGTCAGCATTTTATTGTACATGAACTGATGCACGATGCTGCTGTTGTTGTTCTCGATCACGTTGCTCGCATCGCAATTCCTTACCTGCGCCAACGACAACGCAATCTAGAGACTCCATCTTGTGTACACGTCACCCGTACCAGCATCTACCCTCATTTTCTTTGTCGGAGCCGGCTGGGAGATCTGCGATTGCTATCTCCACCTATTTCGACTTGTTTCTACTTCTCGCCTCCTCGTTGTATTCTCGAAGCGTTGGTTCGTTCCCTACGCTTGGGCAATGCAGGCAAGGGGCGGCAGAAATATCATCAACACTACTACGAGATGGAGTGTTTGTTGGTCGAGTCGGCACGGTTGGAAGGTTCAAGTCACGTCGGAGAATGCCACAAGTATTTTTGTTTACGAGCACATGAGCACAAGTGATGCAGATCCGGCGCACAAGGAGTAGATGGCTCAGAAACAGGAGGCGGGTCATTCGATCCAGTGACCAGCTTCTCCTGGCGAGCGGGCGTCCGAGTAATATTGCATGCAGTCCCGCTACTTTCGGGTACAAATATCTGCACAAGATTCTTAATACAGGGATGTTGTAATACCTGTATATATTTGCGAACCCGCATAAGCACGAGGTGTACTTGCGCTGCACGACGGTGTTGGCATACGGAGTAATCCGTACATGCTTGTACATAGTTTACACATGAATGGAATCTAGAAGCGCATATAAGTAAACTATCGGTACAATCTGTGTAATCTACAAGCGTGTAAATTACACTCGTAACTAAAGTGCCCTCCGCTTCCGACACATCTGAGCTTTACTCAACACGATCCATGTAGGAATCTGTACGTTGGCCCCCGTGGAGATAAATATGCATTTACAAATAAGTACAGCTAAGTAAGTGTATCACATTTGTAGTTCTAAATAGTTGATAGTATACGGAGTACTTTCATTCATTTTCAGGGACCCCTCACCTCAGAGCATACGAAAGGTGGTGATGAACAAGGATCTGGGTTGTCTCGCCCGCGTCGAGGGTCAGTCTACATGTATTACAGGGTGTAATGTGGCACCGCATTGGTGAGTTGCCGGTAAGAAATATGACAGACCCAAAGACAAATGACAGAGCACCAGTACCATGCCTGCACATGAACCATGTAGTCGGACTCTTACCGTATGTTAGCCATGCACTGCCCTTCATATGGACGCGTCATTCACCACCATCCGCTTCTGGTGTTCCACATGATTGCCGTTCATGGGTAACAAGGAGTACGGAGTAAGTATTTAATATTCTATAAATAATTGTGTACTTTTCGCATGCTGTGCTTTACGCTTGGCCGCATTCATAATATAATCCAATTCTACCTTTGATGTTTTTCGTTACACAACTTCAGGGGTAACAAAAGCGACGCAATCAATTAGCGTATCCGCTGGATTGATGGCAATGCCAGTAACATGTCGATAATCGCAAGGAACTCTAATGGCTACAAGTACAGCAAGCGGGACATGTGCATGCGGGTAGGGGGCGGCACAAGTAGGATTATGTGTTCTTGCCCCATGGGTGCTCTGTACACTACATTGTTCATAAATGCAATTAGTATAATATCATCTCTGTACGCGACTATTATGTACCAACGTGGCTCTTGAAGCTGCCAGTAAGGAATATCGCGTAACAGTTCATGATGTCGATTGATACTCCACTTCCACTGCGCACTCGTAGACGTAATAACGACCGCTATTGGGCGTCTCAGTGACCAATTTTCGTAGTTTCTGTCCCTGCTTTGTGGAATTCGAAGCAATCGTTGGTTGCCCTGACGGTTCAATTACGTGATACCTACATGTCCTTGCTGCTGCGTCAACTTGTACTCCCGCACTGCGTACATTCTTAGGAGTTTGGTAATTACTATTAGTATGTGCAAATTTGTAAATCCAGTAGGTAATACATGTGAGCCAGTACATGGTACAAAGGAAGGCAGGATTCCCTCACTGCAATAAAATTCGAATGGTGTCTTCACATAAGTTCCGCCCACACAATCTCTTTCTTCAAACGCATCCACCTGAACTCCTTCCCAGGGGCTCCATCCAACATGAACAGTAGGTGTACAAGTACTTGTATTACTATTATTGTACGTACGCTGTATGGATCGTACCAACATCCAGTCAAATCATCTGGCAAAAAATTCCACCACCCACATTTGCCCGTTGCGCAGTCCCCTTCGTCTGGGTTTCACCTCTCAATGTTCGTCGGCTTGCTTTTCGATTTCGGCTTCGGTTTCCCCCTCCCATCACAAGCCGTTTGCTGGTAGCCAGAGTTCCGCGTGATAGTATTGTGAGACTTATCCTGGAGCATCAGTCCTTGGCCGCCATGCATACCTTTCTCGGCACCGCGCTGCTCGCAGTTTTTGGCACCGTTCAAGCTCAGTTTGTCCAGCCAAAAGATGCCAGAGCTCGCAATCTGACTGTTAAACACTCACCGGGCGACGTGACTATTTCTTTCAAGGAGCCCCACGGCGTCTGCAAAACCGCCTTGCCCACGCAGAAGCAGTATTCGGGATGGGTTGACATCCCTGGGGACTATCCCACCAACCTATTCTTTTATTATGTCGGGGCTCGTAACTCGACCGATACGTTGACCGTATGGTTCACTGGGAGGCCAGGTGCGAGCTCCATGTATGAGTTTTTTGTCGCAAACGGCCCTTGCGAGGTAGTCGAGAGAGGGCTAAACGAATACGAAACGGTTGCTCGGGAATGGGGCTGGGATCGCGCCTCAAATATGCTCTTTATTGATCAGGTGCGAACGCAGTATTTCCCTCCAAACTCGGACCTAGGCCTGACTCTGGTTTCTTGCTAGCCAAACCAGGTCGGCTTCTCCTATGATACGCCCACCGATGGTACGCTGGCCATGTTGAATGGATCGGTGATCATACCGCCAGTCAGTGATCCTGACGCCATACCGGCTTGGGGTTTGCTCAACGGCACTTTTAGCAGCGGCAACCCCAAGAATACGGTGAACAATACCCAGTCTGCTGCTTACGCTGCTTGGCATGTCATACAACGCTTTTACAATGACGTGCCTCTTGACTCTCCCCGCTCGAATGCATCTTTTGGCGTCAATCTCTTCACCTCAAGCTATGGCGGTGTATACGGGCCAATTTTCGCCGAAACATGGGAGGCTCAAAATAAAGAACGAAACCGGCTCAATGGCAACATAGATCCCGATTCGACGGTCGATTTGCACATTAAATCGCTAGGGATTGTTAATGGATGCATTGACTTGGTAACCGAGGAACCTCAGTACATCCACTTTGCGACCAATAACACATACGGTGTTCATCCCTTCTCTAGCAATGAGACGCAGTCTTTCTTAGACAAGATTGAAGCGGCCGACGGCTGTAAAGCCCTAGCAACTCGGTGTGGGGACGATGTTTCATGGGTTAATACAACGCACACGGAAAATCAGCGAAATATCGTATGCTCCCGAGCGGTTGACAAATGCAACGAAATGATTATACGGTGGGCCCTTAAGGGAAAAGACAGATACGACGTTGCGGCCCCGGAGTACGGCGCCTTTCCACCGGTTCAATTTGTCGATTACCTCAATCAAGGCAATATTCTGGATGAGATTGAGTCGCCAGTTAACTTTACCCTAGCAAACGATATGGTCTTTAATCAGTTCCGGGCTACCGGTGACGGAGCCAGGGGCGGTAACATTGCTCGACTAGCCAAACTCCTCCAGAGTGGCGATTCGCATCGGCCTGATATACGGTGATAGAGACTATATCTGCAACTGGTTTGGAGGCGAGGCAGTTTCGCTAAGCATTGCTAAGCAAGCAGGTGGCGATTACGCTGCCAAATTTCCCGCAGCAGGCTATGCCCCCATTCAAGTGAACAAAACGTATACTGGCGGTGAAGTTCGCCAGTTTGGCAACCTCTCCTTCAGCCGGATATTCCAGGCTGGCCATGTTGCACCCGCTTACCAGCCCGAGACGGCATTCCAGCTTTTTTCGCGTATTCTGATGGGCAATTCCCTTTCGACAGGCGAGCAAGTCGACTTGCATTACTACAGTACAAAAGGCCCGGCAAAGTCGACAACGAGGCATACGCCACCAGGCCCGCCAAGCCCGGTGTGCTTTGTTCGCGCATTCGCATTCATGTGCGATATGGATGCCTGGGGCCTTGCTAATAACGAAGGAGGCGTGGTTATTAATGGTATTCTGTATAACAAGGTTGAGGACTGGCCTCTAGCATCTACAATGACAAGTAGCAAAAACATCTCCACCTCCTTGTAGGAGATTGGGGCGAGTCTCCATGACAGGGAATTTATTACGCAGGAAGTGTTTACAAGGCCATGACGGCTCAAGGTTGATCGACCTGTTAATGAACAAGAACCGTGGCCTGTAAGCCAAGCTCCAAGGACTCTTGATATACATGTATTTATGTCATCGGAATAGATAGATGAGTTGTTGTGTCAAGCATGTTGTTACCCCCAAGTGATGACTTTTTTTGACTAAATCAGAGGGCGCTGTTACCTACCTGAGGCAAAACACTGATTCTGGTACTCTGCAACACGCTTGAATCTATTCAGATGACCTCGAATGACATTTATTGGTTGCATCTACGGAGTAAATCGCTTCGGTATCCTGGCTACAACTTTGGAACCATCATCGGAATCCTCATATTCCACGCATGAGGTCCCCTTCTGAGGCACGAAACAGGGCAATTTAATTGGTCAATGGCCAGTTTTATTTTGGACGAGGCCAACTTGGCAAGCTCCCGCTTCGTGATATTGTGAAGCAACTTTGAATGATTATGTGCGATTTGGGTGGATTCAAGATGACCTCTTTCATTTCAACCCAATGTAAACTGTCTTCAACTCAGCCACAGCCAAATAATAAACACTAAAGAGTAATATACTATGCTACATGGGTAATCATGGATTGTTTGACAACGAGTGATATTGTTTGATGGCATCGCCAACTTGATGGTCTTTGCAGGGGAAGATTCAGAGTTTGGCAAGTGGTTCAAGCATGTAGTTCATTACGGAGCAAGTCAATCTAGACCAAGGTAAGAAAACTATGTCAGCAGAAAAACCCATGCCCGTTACTCATGATTGTATGAGGCTTTGGGTATGGATGAGATAGATTGGTCTGCTTGTCTGGCCGACTGCAGTTAAATGTACAAGAGAAAGAAGCAAAAGGAGCGAAAAAATATGGCAAAAACACAATCGCCCATCAATTTTGACCTTGGATTATGTGATCCGCAATCTTCTCTGCCAGCGCGTAAATGCTGCTTTGGGGATGGCCTGGAGGGAGGATGGGGAAGGCACTGGCATCAACGACACGGACACCTTGGACGCCGAAGACGCGGGCTGCAGAATCTACGACGGCCATCTTGTCTTCCTTCTTTCCCATCTTGCATGTGCAGGAAGGATGCCAGACGGTCATGAGCGAGTTTCGAACCATTTCGAGAATCTCTGCATCCGAGTCCTTGTCTTGGCCTGGCCAGTACTCGTTGCCGATGACGATGGACTTTAGCTGCGGCGTGTTCCACACCTCGCGCATGCGCTTGAACGAAGCGACAGCGACTTCTTGGTCTGCCTTGTCCGTCAGCCAGTTCGGGTTGATGGCTGGATCGTCGAGCCCGGAAGCCGACTTGAGGGTGACGTTGCCCCTTGAGAGCGGTGCCACCAGGGCTCCCAGGATGGTGGCATACTGCTTGCCTGTGAGCGGCTGCTTCATGAGGGGCCACTCAAAGGTGCCGAGAAAGCCGTTGGCGCCGAGATATTCCACCTCGGGCCAGTCGTCTGAGAATCCGGCGAGCGCCTGCTTCGTCTCGGCCGAGAAGGTGTTGCGGTACTTGTCGGGGAGCTTCTCCCATCCAACAAACTCGATGATGTTGGAGCTAAGCACGCCATCGTGAGAGAAGACGTACTGGGCAAGAGCCTTGGCCAGAGATAGGGGATTGAGGAGAATGTCGTCGATGGTCGGGAACTTGACAGCGTAGGAGGGTCCGAAGAAGATGTGATCCCACATGTTCTGTCCGACACCGGGCAGGGCAGCGACGACGGGGATCTTGAACTTGTCGAGCGTGTCTTTGGGTCCGACGCCAGACACCATCAGCAGCTGTGGCGACTTGAATGCTCCGCCGCTGACAATGACCTCCTTGGAAGCCTTGAGGGTGTACTTGATGCCGAGCGAGCTGACCTCGACACCCGTCGCCTTCTTCTCGCTGTCGAACAAAATCTTGGTGGCCTGGGTCAGGGTGAAGACTTTCAGTGAGCCGACTTTGTCAGCCATCGCTTTGTATATGTACTGGGCCGATGAGCTCCTCGTCGCGTCCGAGTTGCGGATCGTTGTCTGAGTGTAGTGGTAGCCGAGGAGCTTGCCTTTGTTGAAGTCGGTCGTCCTCTGCATGCCGACGGCCTTGAGTCCCTGCTCGAGCCATGTCGACCAGGAAGAAACCCAGTTGGAGTAGCCGACCTGGACCGGGCCTCCCTGTCCGGCAGGCAGATAGTCGGACGCATCGTAAGGAGTAGACGCGTTGCTCTTGCGCTTCTGCAAGTCTGGTGGTGTAAATGTATGACCCCTCTTGAAGAATGTCTGGAATTGATCCAATCTACCGTCTTCCAGTCAGCCAGTTTCCGATACCCGCCGCTGCCACACCGTCACGTACCTGTAGCTGTCGTCGCCCACGGCGTCGGCCCATTGATCATACGTGCCAGTGGTGCCTCGGTGGTAAATCATGAAGTTGAGGGCCGAGGAGCCTCCGACGCATTTCCCCTGAGCATAGTGAAACTTGCGGTTGTTTGCCCCGGCCTGTGGCTCTGTCTGGAAGGTCCAATCGACGGTGGGGACGGCATCGAGCATGTTCCAGCCGATGCCGATGATGTCGCCGGCTGGCGTGGTGCCGAGAACAGGCTTGGCGATCTCATAAAAGGCGCCGGCCTCGACGATGGCGACCTTGAACCCGGCCTCGGCCAGGCGAGTGCCCACGGCATTGCCACCGGTGCCTCCACCGACAACGATGTAGTCGAACTCCTTGTGGGTGTCCAACTTGCCTTTGAGGGCGCCAATCGATGCTTCTACCAGTCCATCAGCGCTCGCAGGCTCTGGTTTGGTGCTTCCGAGGTACGGAAAGATGGTGCCAAGGAGGAGGCATGAGCGAAGGGGGTGGTTGAGAAGCATGTTGTCTCGAGTGATGGATGATGTTTCTGGCGCTTCTTGAGTGAGGCTGGGGAAGACGATGGGAATGGTACGAGGTCGATCAGGTTACACGGAGCCATATATATAGATGTGTGCGCATGGTCAGACGTACGCATGCGTGCAAGGAGAGGCTGGGATGGGGCCAAGTCAGGGGAACCAGCCAAGTCAGGGGAACCAGCTTTCCAATAATTTCAAGGCAAGGAGCCTATTTCGAACAGACCCAAGTCCGTTCCACCGCATTATCCGATAGCGTCGCAGCGATTAAGTTGTATCTGTGTACGGTGGGAGCTCATGATGGCTCGGAATTGGTAGTTGCTGACGTTCATTCCGTCACCTGCGTGAACGGGCACACACCCACCTGGCGGCTCGGCGCCGACGAGCGGGCTCGTAGATCGACGAGCCCAAGTCTGTCTGAGTGTAAATTGGCGAGCTCGATTGTTTCTGCGGTGGTAATGGAGATCCGAGCACAAAACACAGGCCTGAGCTTGCGGGTATTGACCCAAACCCACTCAACGAATGGTGGATATTCGGTCGCGACGATTTCCAGAATCATTATTCAGGCCGCCAAAGCTTCCCATTTGGCGTTATAGTTTCTGCGATCGCTTGCCATTTGGCCTCGTCCGTGCACATTTACTGACAGGAACTCACCATTTTGCGGTGTCGCGACTCAGGGCACGCAGCCGGGGACGGCATGCCCGAGATAATCCCAGCAACATGAGCGAGCACTTTCAGGTCTACGTATTAGCATGGGCAGCGTACATGCATAACACGGAGGACATCGGTACGGCTTGTGGCTAATGAGGTGCTCTGCTCAGGCCACTTGATGCCTTGATGTGGGCACCGTATTCTGCACCGCAGGCCTGGTGTAAGAGCGAGAGTCATGGTGGCCATGTGCATGCACAGATAGATGTCTGTGTGATTTGAGCGTATTCTCTCTACGTGAAGAGGCACTAAAAATTATGCGTACAAGGTTTAGCAACAGAGCACAATCTATCGAAGCTTAACTTGGGCTCAGGGCGACAACGGTTCTCTGTTTGGTTGGAACGGGTTGCGGCAGCTCAGGACCGTTTTAACCTTAATTCAGGGCTTTCTGCAGCCTTTCCCGAAGGAAAAGAACCGACGGGGCAGGCATAGGCATAGTGAGGACCTCATCCCCAGAAATCCCCCCCCTCTATACTCTTAACCATGGTTTCACCAATGACACCGAATCTAAGCCTATTTGGCCCCTGTCAATAATTTAAACCTAACACGACGTCGATTGACTTTTCAAGTATTAACAATGCATATATTCCATCTGAAATTATGCATGGAAGTTCGCATCAATACGCATCAGGGGCGTATTTGCATGTTGAAGATCGAGGTGAAAGCCGTGTTGGAGGCGCCGTGACGGCGGCACTGCACCTACATGTACACAACAAGCCTTCCATTCGCAAGCCGTGGAGGGCTATTTACATATTGAAGATCGAGGTGAAAGTCGTGTTGGGGCGCCGTGACGGCGGCACTGCAACTACATGTACGCAACAAGTCTTCCATTCGCAAGCCGAGGATGGTGCTACTCAATCCGGCAGCTCTTTGATCGTCGCACTCTCCTTTATCTTTGAGCCGTGCTATCGAATCGACCGGCTAGCTGGCTTACGGATAAGTATCCAAGCACATCCATATCGGGCACATTGTGTCTAGATGCTGCGCTTGTGAAAGAAATGCGAGCGATTATAAATACCATGCACCACTCGATCCGGAGGAGAATAGATGCGACTACATGTACGGAGTACAGAAAGTGTTTTTGGAGACCCTGCCCAGGATCGTCATCCACTGCGTCGGCCGATCACCGCGCCAGGATGGCAAGGTAGTGTTCCGTCTCGTACGAGTATGTACCGAGCAAATACTCACGCAATAGCTGCTTCGCCTGCATCCTGTACGCCGTAACAGTGCATGTTTGGATGGAGCAACGGTATAACGCTCAGCCCACCCAACCGACAAAGCGGCAGTCTAGATTAAGGAGAGCTAATCATTATAAAAACACATCCCTCTATAGGCATATTGCCAGGACCAAGGCTTTGGCAGCTCGCACATTAAGCTCGGTATCGAGTGGATCAAACAATGAGACGTAATAGTCTCTACCAAATCTGAGTTTCATGCACCTGCTTGCGCTTCGCTATTCAAATGTATGGGCATGTAAGTACAGTGCTTGAACAGTACTCGTAACTTGTACTGCAAAAAGTACGTTAAGGTGTAAATAATAGTGAATACGTAGAAGTTTTACTGATTGTGTCCTTAGTGCAGTCTTGGTATTCTTACCGACTCCTCATCGACGAAAGTGGTCGTACAGAGTATTCTTAATTATACGAACCATTTTCTGTATTCACACGACTTTTCGTTTAGCGCCCCACAACGTCCAGCTACAAAATGCTGGCGCCTATGCAGTACAAAGTGATGCAAGTAATTATCTTGAGTATTATTCTTGTTGTTCCTTAATATCTTCCTTAATGTCTCTCCGGATTGTATCAATACCTTGCCTTGTTGGAAGTCTTCCTGCGCTGCCTGCGCTGCCTTGGACGGCCAACACGGCCGACAATCCCGACAACCTGGATTTAACGATGAGAATTATTGAACAGCCACGGCACCTGCGAAAAATATCTATCGATAAATTTAATACGCCCGCTCTTTTTCACTGCACCCACCGTTCCGACTCCACGATCCCGACCGCAAGTACCTTTTCGCCCGCGCTACCAGCCAAACGGTACCTGCCCTGCTGTTACGGAGTCACTAGGCCACTGCTCTAGGACTCTCAACAATGTTTATTAAAAGACTTAAAGAAGGGAAAACTACTTGCCGATTAGGGCTTCTAGTTTATTATATGCGTTCCGTAGTAGGTCCGTTGGTTCCCTCCATCTTGATTCCCATATCGGCTAAGCCCGATACCATAACACCCGCTCACACGCTTAGGGTTATCTTTTCGACTCGAAAAGCCGCTCCGCCTAGTGGCTAGTTGCCCATAGCTGCAATCGCAAGGAGTCCTCCGCATGCCGGAAGCAAGGTTGCAGCAAGCCTGCCAGCACCACCAGTAGCAGTGCTTGTAGTTGCAGCTGCTTGCGTTTTAGTAGCAATGGCGGGACTATTACTATGTTTGGTATTGTAGTAACTGGCGCTAGCCCTGGAAATAGCCTCTTTATAGTCGCTGGCAGTTACAGGTACGGTCGTCGCGCAGCTCAGGGTCGAAGTCTTTGGGTCGATGGTTGTAGAGCCGGTGCAAAGGGGCCAGCCGGCGCAGACGCTAAGTTGGAGCTTGCCGCTTACACAGCAGTAAGCGTCCGTATCGTTTGCAACATAGACGCCGGGGCACCAAGAGTCGTCGCCATTGGTAATATTGAGGGACCTTCCTTGAACAACGCTCGTCAAGGCGACAATAGAGAGCAGAGTAATAGATCGGATGAAATACATGGTGCTGAATTCTTGAAGTGAGAAATGGGTGCAAGGATGTGATCCGATGGTGAAAAGATCGTTCCTTGTCGGCCTTTTATTCTTTGCCAGAGGCGTTTAGCTCCTTAGTTTGATTGTTGGGGGAACTATCGTAGGAGCATGTACTTGGCAACGTACTAGGTCCGAAGTAGCTCCCAAGTGTTTTCTTCTGGTCTGTAATCCTTCCATTTGGATAAGATATTCTTGTCATCTCTTTCGTTAAGGATTCGACTTCGTATTCTTGTTAATTTTTCGTTCTAATTTTGGCATGTAGCTTATTAATACTCCGTACCTACCTTTCCTTTCGCCAAGGATTCGTTCGACTTCGTATTCTTGTTCATTTCCTGTTCTAATTTTGGAATGTGGCTTAGCGTTCTTTGGCACTGGTTCCAATAGTAAAATGTAGAAGTTTGGGTAAATTCGTATGGTTTTTAGTAGCGAAAGCTCATAGTTGGTTTTCGATAGAACCTGCTTAACATTAAAGAGTCCTAATTTTTTGTAATACAGTTTGTCGATTGGTCGCGTTGTCTTAACGTTTCAGTCGGAGCAGGTAGACTATGTCTCCCTTCCGAAAGATTAGTCCCCTTAATATTTTCATCTTGTACGGAGTAGTGAGTGGCTATTCGCTTTCTAACGAAATCGAGTTCTTTTCTGATTTCTTTGTATAGTTTTCGCAATTGTTCTGCTTATAGCTGTTATAGTATCGGGCTTAGCCCGATATGGGACACAAGATGGAGGGAGACCCACTGAAGGAACGCACATAAACTAGAAGCCCTAACTGTCAAGTAGTTTTCCCTTCTTCAAGACTTTTAATAAATATCATTGAGAGTCCTAGAGCAGTCGCCTAGCGACTCCGTAACAATACGCTATGTAAGGACATGAAAATAATGGACTGATTCCAGTAGATGCTTGAGGTGTAATTATTTGTGTTTCTTGAGAGCTACATAGACTTGACATCTTATTGCTACCCTAGAGCTGCTTTTCTTGTTTCTGGGTTTTTATTTTGGTTAAGCAGTGTTACGGAGTCACTAGGCAACTGCTCTAGGGCTCTCAATGATATTTATTAAAAGACTTGAAGGAGGGAAAACTACTTGGCAACTAGGGCTTCTAGTTGTGTGCGTTCCTCCTAGTGGGTCCCTTGGTTCCCTCCGTTCTACTATATCGGGCTAAGCCCGATACCATAACAAGCAGTACCCAAGTTGAGCTGCTGATGGCCCTTGTAGGTTCCTGGTCCACATTGGTCATTTACCACAAGGCACAATAAAATCTCAATGAAGTTTATTAAAAGACTTGAAGACGGAAAAGGACTGCTTGTCCGTTAGGGCTTCCTTTCTATGTATGCCCTTTGGGTGGGTCTGTTGTCCGCCTTGTCTTATGTCATCCAGTCGGGCATAGCCCGAGACTATAGCAGCTGCATAGGGCCACATGGGATATAACTACGATCGTCACACCGGCGTCCTGCACTAACGCGCCAACTATAAATAGCAGGCTCTTGCCGGAGCCGGTACCGAGTACAACGATAAGCTGGTCCGGCAAGTCCGGCGCTAGTATGGCCGTAGCCGCAGCGCACTGACCGGGCGCGCGGAACTCGAGCTTAGCATTGCGGTATAATTATGTATCGGGCGGCATCGAGTATATCGCCTTGCTTGCATACGGCTGCGCTCGGACCATGGCCCTCTTGTATACGGCCGTCGGCGGGGGGCGGGCGCTTACCGGATATTCCCTGGTCGAACTTGAACAGCCTCCTCTAGCTCCTCGAGGCGCGGAAGCCGCGCGTCAGCAGTATTGTCGGCGTAAGGGTATTAGTACCCTGCATATAACCTCTGGAATACGCCAAACAAGTGGTTGCTTATCTCGCTAAGGTCCACTAGATCTGCCTTGCTCTTGCTCCCTCGCCTACCGAGCCGCCCGCCTGCCCACCTAACGGATGCATGGATGGACGACGCATGGGTGGATTATTACTGAGGATTTACTTCCCAACCCACGCAACGACCAAACCTATTCTGTTTGTATTTACCGCTTGGCATATACCCGTCTCGTCTCGTATGTATTTTTCTTTAATGCATATCCTCTTGTTCGACTTCCTAATCCCGTTTGATTCGCTTGTTTCGTCGAAAGAGTATTAATAGTACTGGGGTAAATGCGGGGCGCCTACCCAAAAACTTTTACGTTTCGTCGAAAATCGCCCTGTGCATACGAGGTGGTAGCCGTACCGTACCGTACCGAGTGGATGTTCGTGCTCTGTGCAGTACTTACTGTCAGCAGGAAGGCAGTATGTGCAAAGACTGTAGAATTTTTCAACCAAGGAGGAAGTAAAGGGAAAAAGAACGGTGAGTGTGGGAATAGGAGAAGCTAAATACATGGGGTGGTTGCCGTGCATTACGTGATACGTAATGCAGAGTGTAGGGTAGGCAAGAAAAGACGACGATGTACGACATCGTTACACTTACTCCTCCTCCCTACTGTGACGATATCGTATTAATATATCGTGTTCTTTTTCTGGCCTACCCTACACTCTGCATCACGTAATGCACGGACCACCTATGTACATAGCCTCTCCCTTCCCGCACTCACTGTTTTCTTTCTCTTTTCTTCCTCCTTAGTTCGAAAATTCTACAGTCTTTGCATATGCTGCCTTCCTGCTAGCCCGCATCGTGACACCTACAACTACAGTACTTACATGTTTATAGTACTTGTGCGACCACACCACTTTCAACATGGCACTATGGTAGTGCACACTGAGTCTCGTATATAGCAGTACTTTTATTATTCGACTGGGCAGGGCACAACGGAGCGCCTAACCACGTACTTACTATACCAGTGCAGTGCAGAGTACTGTTGTTATACATGTACATATAAGTGCGAGTGCGACGTATGCACAAACATATATATGTGCTCTGTAGTTGCACTCTTGCACTATAATAGTCACTGAGAAGGAAATGCTCCGAGAAGAGTTACAGCCATGTTTATACTAACAACTACACCGACACAGTAGTACTTGAATGTATGAATGTGAATGCAAGACGTGAGGAATACGAGTACACCAAGTAAATACTTGTAGTTTCTGCCCAATGCCTACTGTATGTGTATGTGCATCTGCACGTCCTTGTTCCCGTAATGCAATTATTACGAGCCCGTGTTCGCTTGTTTGCGCTTGTACTTGCAATATCAACTCGTACGTACTCCGCATACATTACTCAAATCCGTCAAGGGATCGCTCCGTACTAATGAACTCATGCAAGGGCATGATTTGGTTTCTCTTGCTCCTACTACGAGTGCCGAAAGATTTGATCCAACTACTAGCCCGCCTGGCATGAAATGTTCGCCGCTTCGGTTGCATCCGTACATGCACAGGCATAGGCGTGGCCTTGTCGGACAGATGCCTGGCTGGCCGTGTCCGTCCGAGTATAAAATGGCGTCCACGTACGTAATGCGGTAGATGGCGGGCAGAACGAAAGCACCTATACGTCGAAAGCACCCAAATATCATAAGCACCCATCCATCGAAGCAATGATACTACGCAGGGCATTCGTATGCCAACTCGTCGTCCTTCTTGGAGTAGTTTTCCTCGTTGCAGCCCAGCCGCTGCATAATACACAAGATATGGACCTCTTCCCTTCCTTCGTACCGTAGGTAGAAGCGCATGCGGGACGACGACAGGCCGTGATGCCCTTTCTTTGCACCTACTGGGGCGGGAGATAGATACCACCACCGTATAGAGTACCAGAGTCGGTCGAGCTTACGAGTCTTTCTCTGCCCATGTAGTAGGAAATGGCGGCATTCAACGGCTTAGAAGAGTACGCAAGCATATGGCTGATACCGACAGGCTCTTTGCTTCGTCGTCGCCCAACTACAACGGACGAGACTCTAGTCACCGGATTACAACTGAGACGATCGAATACCTCCGGGCAAATAACATTACTAACATTATTAGCCTCAACGAAGAGGCCAATTCCGACCATATCATTCGAGCGCTCGCTGCCGCTAATATTGCCTATACGCCCCTCCCCGTCATGGACTATCTTTCCCCCACCTTGCACGAGCTCGAACGCGGCTGGGAAAGCTTCCTACAACATCGGAGTGGGACCCTTATCTGGTGCGGCTACGGCTACGGCAGGACTGGGACCATGATAACCGCTCTGCAGATGTACTCGCAGCAGCAGCGGTCAGAGTTTAGACCTTGGACGAGCGATGACTACCGGAGCAACTTCGTCGAGAGTGAGTCGCAGATTCATACGCTGAACCAGCTGCAGAGCAGCATTCAGCTGGGATCCCACCATGAGCCCATGGACATCGACGCTACTCAGCAAGAGGTCAAGTCGGATAAGGACGAGCCTATGGACGTCGACGACCAACATACAGCAGGGGGCGCAAGACCCAAACTCAGACCGGTCGACCAGCCGCCAACAGTCCGTCAAGCAGCCAATGAGCCCATGGACGTCGACGACGAACATATAGCAGGGGGCGCGAGACTCGAACCCAGACCGGTCGACCAGCCGCCAACAGTCCGTCAAGCTGCCGACGAGCCGATGGAGGTCGATAGGCAAGTTGACGATAGTATGATCGAGCGCCTGAGACTTGGCTCATTTACGGGTCTTTCTTGCCCCGCCCTTCTTAACTTTGTACTGCAGCAGTATGGCTCCTCCCCACGCAGGCGATCTACGCCGAGCCTGTCCATTGTAATGCCTACAGCCCAGGGTAGGAAGCTCAACGTATCCTTTCGTTGAAATAATATGGCTAACGATGCCTTTTCCCAATAGCCTCTGCAACAGCCGATTGTATTACGGCCCGGCAAGCATTGATTCAGCAAGAGTCGCGATCGCATTGTCGAAAAATTAAGAATCTCGAGATCGGTATCAAAATTGCCAATGTATTTACCGCCGGAACCTATGATACAATCGGGGCTATCGTAGTGGGCAAGTCCGGGACGGCCACCTTTGACGTTGTAGACAATCCTTCAAAGGGATTCCAGAGTTGGGTATCCGTCGATATGAAGTCTGCATTTGGATCCGATACCATCGATATCGATGATGTTAGCAGCATCAAGCTGACCGCCAGGGGAACTATTGGCATTAAACCCCCCATATTGATTAATGATGAATGGAAGGTACAAGGTAAGCAATATTTCTATTAAATCCTGTTGTTTGCGCGACAACCTCCTGACGATATTCTCTCCGACCAGGCGTTATGTTGCGCGCCAAATGCTCTAAAACGGGCTACGAGGCTTATGATGATGCCTTTGTCTCCTTGAACTCGTGGTATAACCATCCCAGTATCTGGATTTTAAACCGCTTAAGAACCAAGACCGTTGTCTCGTTGCAAATAGGCCCTGAGGATTGGCATGTTACACCTTGCGAAACTATTAACAAGCTAGAGTATGAGTTCAAGCTGGGCGACGAGTTTCTTGCCGGAACATCCGATTCAATATCCTTTACTCTCGGAGAGGAGCAAGGCAAGAACATCGAGATAGGGGGCAACATTAACCGAGGATTTAGCAGGACTGATACCGTCAACCTTACCTATGTCTTTGGTTCCGATACAGTAGAAATGCATAGGGTAAATAAAATACGCTTACTGGACAATTATGGTATAGGAAGGGGGGACCAGTGGTATTTTCAAGGTATGTACGGAATTAGTACTCGTGCGCTGTCCCCCTCTTGCTTTATATCCTGACAGTTTTGGTTTCCTACTCTAGGCATTACCTTTACTGCAACCTGCGCAGGACTAAAACAGCAGATGTACATGACAAAGTTTGCATCGGAAGATGTCTGGCTCGGACATGACCGTTATAAGGAAGTTGTTTGGACCGGTGATATTGCAGCTACTGATTGGCACCCAAAACAGTTTATTCCTGACCCTCCGAAGCGAGTAAGATGAGAGGGCGTCGAGCAATTGAACCCTATAGGTATGAGTTAGGGTCTATAATTAAAATTGAATTTATCCAAATATTGTATATTTTTATTCTTTCTGTTGGTTCGGTTCTGGGGGAAACTGGTAACAAGAGATGCCATTCAATGATTCAATTTGGTACGAAGGGAGGAAAAGCAGGTTGCAGTACGTAGTAACGCGACCTACTTTATCCCTTATGTAATCGTACGAGCTGTGATTAATACTCGAAGTCTAAGTCACTTTGCCTACAAAGTGATAAAACTTGGTCAATATATACATACACTGGCAGCTCATTAATATACCCTTAAACTCCTGCTTGCTCCCTTACTCCCTATCGACCCAACCTTCAATGCGTATCTTGATCTGGTTCGTAGATACAAGCCATTCCAGTATCCGATTTGGCTGTACCTTTGTTATTGCATCGGTTGGGTTGTCGCTTCCGTTTGGTACGATGCGGACTAGCAGGAAGGCAGCATAAGGAAGGGCTCCGGAAGGAGGGAGCTATGTTATGGTCTTGGGCTTTGCCCAAGAACAATGGTTAAGAAGAGCAGCAACGGCCCTTATAAGCGTGGCTAATTGACAAAGCATCAGCTTTCTTTGTCAATACGTACCCTTTTGCTGGATGCAATAAGGGGGCGCCGCATGGCGCAACGGCTAGTAGCATGGCCACTGCTTATGCCCTACTGGGGTCAGTCCGTAACACCATTACAGTATACTAAAGCTATGTATAGTTGGTGCCTTGATTGGAAGCAAATAGGAAAGCAATGTAAAATGCAAACTGGTACTAGAGATTGGACTAGGGAAGAAATGATGGCGTATATTGATTGGGATAAAGCTGAAAACGACCGTCTTAATGATAAGTTGGCTGATGTAATTTTTGTACAGTCTCTTCCAACAAGGCGAGGTATTGATAGAATTTGGAGAGATATTGAGGAACAACAAGAATTATACTCAAGATAATAATTACTTGTATCTTTTTGTACTGTATTAGCGCTAATGATTTATAGCGGGGCGTTGTGGGGCGCTAGGCGAAAAATCGTGTGAATAGAGGAAATAGCTCGTATAATTATGAATACTCAAGAAAAATACATACGAGACGAGGCGGGTATATGTCATACGGTTAATACAAACAGAATTGTTTGGTCGTTGCGTTGGTTGTGAAGTAAATCCTAAAGGATAATTCATCCATTGCGTCCATCCATGCATCCGTTAGGTGGGCAGGCGGGCGGGTCGGTAGGCGAGGGAGGGAGGGAGGGAGGGTATACGGCACAGTTAGTGGTACAGCCAGGCGAAGGCAGAATTGTACTTGTACCAACTGTATGACCAAAGGTCGGAGAAGTAGTAAGGCCTCCAGTTGGAGATAGAATGATTGTAGTAGTGCAGTTAGCAGTACAGCCAGGCGGTGGCGGGATCGTACTTGTACCGCCAGTTGATCCAAAGGTAGTAGACGTTACAAGGCCACCAGCAAGAGTAACAATGATTTGCGTAAGGCAATTTACTGTGCAACCAGGAGATGGTGGAATTACACTCGTGCCTGCAGTTGGGCCAAAGGATGTGATCGTGCTGAAGCTACCAGTTGCAGTAACGATAATTATAGTAATACAGTTGACCGTACATCCAGCTGGAGGTTGGATCGTACGTGTACCAGGAGCCGGTCCAAAGGTGGTAGACGGGACAAGAGCTCCAGTGAGTATGACAATAATTTGCGTAAAGCAGCTTTCAGTACATCCAGGAGGTGGCGGGATTGTACTCATTCCAAGAGTTGGTCCAAAGGTAGTCGACGTAGTAAGGCCAGACGTAGCAGTAACAATGACAGTTGCAATACAATCAGTAGTGCATCCAGAAGGAGGTGGAATTGTAATACTCATGCCAGGAGTCGGCCCAATATTAGTTCTTTGCGTTAATATGAGACAAAACTTTTTGGTGGCGGGCCCCGCATGTACCCCGGAACTATTATTTCGACGAAACGAGACACTCTAACCGGATTAGGAAGTCGATCAAGAGAAAGTGGATTGACTAGCAAAAAATATGTACGAGACGAGGCGGGCGTATGCAATACGGGAAACAGAAACATAAAAGGGTTTGGTAATTGCGTTGGGTGGAAAATAAATTCTAAAGGTAATGCATCCATGCATGCGTCCGTTAGGCGGGCGGGCGGGCGGGTCGGTAGGCGAGGGAGTAAGAGTAAGGCGGATATCTAGTGGACCTTACCAAGATAAGCAACTACTTGTTCTGCGTATCCAGAGGTAAAATGCAGGTACCAACACCCTTACGCCGACAATACTGCTGACGCGGCTTCCGCGCCTCGAGGAGCTAGAGGAGGCTGTTCAAGTTCGATCAGGTAATATCCGGTAAGCGCCCGCCCCCCGCCGACGGCCGCATACAAGAGGACGGGCGTTTGTATGTAATAGAGTGCTACTAGGAGCGGCATTTCTATTAGCTCTAGGGGCAAATAAAAGAAGGAGAAGTAGGTCCACTAATTGAATAAGAGGAATAATAGACAGTAAGCTTATCATCCCCAACCGCATGAGTAATTGCATTAGCCGAAATACTCGAAGTAGTAAGTGACTGATCCGTGATATAAATATTAATGTTCTACGGGTAGATATATGGTGCACTTCCAATGAACGATACAGTATTTGTATTTGATACGCCGCAGTTTTCGGAATTAAAACACGCACAAATTGAACCAGAAAACGCAAACGGCAGCAAAATAGAGCTTTTCCCTGGAATATTCGCACTCGTAAGAATAGTTTCAATACCAAATTCTGATAAACCAGCACCCGGGCACCCAATAAACTTTCTTACACTAGGCGTAATTCCAGCAATAGTTAGACCTGAAGTACAGAAAGGGAATTTAAATTGAGGATAATATAGGTAAAGCGATCCAGGATAGGCGCCACAGCCAGTATTGGTAAAAGTTATTGTCTGGTTATTGTTGACAGCATAGCTGAGTATTGGTAGAGGTTGTATTTCCGCTGTTGCAGGGCTAGCGCTAGCAGCGGTCGCTGTAATTGATGCTGGATTTCCTGCAGAGGGAGAAAATGTAATTACTGGGAGAGCTACCGATCCTGATCCATCTGACACGCCATTATACGTTTGTGTTCCGTCAGGAAATGTATCACCGCCGGGAAGAGTTATAGTAACCGCTACTCCAGGAGCTGCGGATCCGCCTTGGGTTACGAGTACTATAACCCCAGCAACAGAACATCCACCCTGATAGAGAGATCGGCTGAATGCTAATGCCGAGGTTGGAGTTTTAATAACAATGGTGCCCGGATTAGTTCCGCTAGGGGGGATAATGGTGGTAGTAGTTCTAAGACCAGTCCACGGCTGCGTCGTTACTGCGTAGCTATAAGGGGTCTGAATAATAATAGTACTGGGAAGAGAACCGCTAGGTGGAACGGTAGTAGTAGTCGTTCCAACACCAGTCTACGTCTGCGTTGTTACTACATAGCTCTGAGGAGTTTGAATAATAATAGTACCAGGAAGAGTACCACTAGGTAGAACGGTAGTAGTAGTCGTTCCAAGACTAGTCCATGTTCTTTGCAATTTGTATGCGCAAGAGATGGGGGTAGTGGAAGTATATCGCACGGACCAGGGAATCAATCAAGCTGTCAGTAACAGCGTAAGGGGTGCCAGTTAGTATGTAACACATATGGGGAGGTGTGCCCATATGGACAATAGACCAGTTAACCGTTCGACCAAATGGCCAAACTGTCAAAAGATCCGCCAGTATCCGCACTTAGTGCGGGTACTGCACCTCACATTCGCTTATAAGGCCTTCACGCCTGTAGCGCGCCTTACATAGTAACTGGGCAAGAGTGCAAGCTTGGTAGTACCAATTTACATAAACGAATGCGATTATTCTTCTAACTAAAGTGCAAGGGAAGTACGGCTATTTATGCCTACAGAGTAGTACCTTGTAGGTCCAGATTGTGGCTGCGCAGTTACACCATAAGTCAGACCCCCCACTCATGGGCCCTCCCCCCTCTTGGGCCCCCCAATACGGAAAAACAAGCTATCTTCAAAGCCACAAAACAAGGCATTATTAATACAATAAAATTAAAATAAAATATCTATAGTATCTATTCAAGCTGCCATTCAAAGCAAAGGTCTTCAAATCCGTAACTAGACGTTTCTGCTAATAATGGTGCTGGATTAAGTGTTCGTTCGTGCCGTTTCTGGGTCTCGATGATCTTATCGATCTGTATGAAGCGGCCGTTGGGATCTTAGGCTACTTTTTGTTTTTTCCGAGGCTTGAGTCGATGGACTTAATATTCCAGTTGTTGGATTCTAGCCTGGGCTATTGCAAGAGTGGTATTTTGAGCGTTAAGGGCCCGGCCTACCTTAGAAAATAGCTGCCGCGCTACACGGTCAATTTGACTAGGCGCATACATTTTTACAACAAGGCTCCGAAAGTCGTGTGATCGTTGGGGTGTTCGTAGAGGGTTATAATCCTCTTCTAATTGCCTTTTTAGGGCTTCGGCTTCCGAGATAGCTGGGGGTTCATCTTGCAAGACGAGGTGGCTTAGTAACGGCTTCGCCATATTAACAGGCCATAACCCAGACCCCTTCCACCCTCCCCTAATATTCCGTTCCGTAAGACCTTCCGTACGGGCTTGATGATAGCAGTGTAAGAAGGTAGCCTTGCTAACTGGCGCTGAATCGTTAATATAAGCCTTAAAAAGGATATCTTGGATAGCCCGGCGGTAGGTAGCTTTGACGGGTGAAAAACACGATACGTCGAGTGGCTAGAGGACGTATGAGGCGTGTGGTGGTAAGAATAGAAGGTAGATACCATTTTCGAAGCAGGTATACATAAATCGATCGGTCTGATAACTTCCGTGCCTATCAACAATAAGTAGCCTTCGTTCCGTTTTCGATGCTCTAGATTGAGGTATAAAGATCTGCTCAAGCTACTGTATTGCAACCTCGTCGTTAGTCCAGCCTTTAGGGGTTGCCTTAAAGTGCTACTCTTTGAGGAAGGTCGGATTCTCCGGAAACCATTGGTATTGTAAGTCCTGACCCTTAAAAAGGACTAGTGGTGGAAGGGCTTGGCCAACAGCTGATATACATTCCACGATAGTAGTCCAACAACGCGATCCAGCCTTCTTCTTTAGTTGGAATGTCTTATCCGACCTCCCAAGTACTAGGCCGTTACTACCGAGGCCCTCGAGGATCCCGGTTTCGTCCATATTCCAACGGTATTGTGGTGGGATAGCCTGGATCTCGGAGGGCCTCAGTAAATTGAACCAATTTTTAATAAGGCTCGTAGAAGTACCGTTTAAACGGTACGAATCAATAGACTTGCCTTGTACGGTACTAACTTCTGGGTTACGGCGTAAAAAGCCCGTAATCCAGTTCTTGCCGAGGGGTTGAAGGTCCCCTCCTGCAACGAGGATCCGGGCGGCAAAGACCTTTAATTGCTGATGTAACGGTGGTAGCCCTAACGCGCCTTGGATAAGGACCCAATCGCAAAGGTGCTTTTCTTGATCCCTTGAGAGCCTTTGTAATAGGATATAGGCTTTATTTCTTGGAAGGTGGCCGCGTAATCGGTTTTGGAGTGTTGTCCGTGGAATTCCATACTGAGAGATAGCTTGGTACTGCGAGAGGCCGTTTTTTACAGCCAATACGGCTAGTTGGAGCGTTTCTTCGGTATACTTAGCTTTTTTAGCCATTAAATAAGCTAGGAATAGCTTTTCTTGTAAAAATCAATTAAGTTACGCGAAAAAACGCGGTTGTAATGTATAGCTTGTATTGATGAAGGTAGGAAAATAGGGGGCCCAAGAGGGGGGGGGGGGGCCATGAGTGGGGGGTCTGACTTAGTTTGATCGCCCGTTTGATCGCACAATGGTTTGATTGCCCGCTTGGTCGCACAATGGTTTGATCGCCGTGCTTGGTCGCACAATGGTTTGATTGCCCGCAGTAGCACTGTGGGCTGGCAATAGCTAGTAGCGATTGGGAGAGCGGCAATTGTCATTCCGATCAATTGGCTCCTGTGGTCGACTGGCTACTACGTATACAAGTTGTATTGTAGTAGTGAGTTGGCCGGCAGTAGTACTGCCGTCAGTCGTTCCGAGTTGTAGTTCGGAGAAGTAGTATGTTGTATACTATTAGTCAACTCGATATGCTTACTAATACTCGCAGTATAGTATAGCATCTTTACTAGTAGTAGTACTACTAGTAACAATAGGATAGTATCCTATTTGGGTAGTCTTACTAGTATAAATACCAGTATTTTAACACATGTCTGCATTGTTACTTCGTAACTCTGAGGGGTCTGAATAATAATAGTACTAGGAAGAGTACCACTAGGTAGAACAGTAGTGTGACGGACGTGCTGGGATTTCCCAAGGGATAAACCTAGGTCCGGGTTTATGTTGGCAGAAAGGTCAGGGCGTCTCTAAGCAGTAGGTTGAATGTTACGTTGGTGATAGGTCGTAGACCGTAACCAGATGATCAGGTTAATGATTGTGAATTGTGTTGAACGCTGACTAGCTATCTATTTAATAAGGGACTGTGAAGGGGATTTATATACTGCATGGGAATCTTGGGAGCGAAGGTGCAGCTTCGCTCCTAGTATGATGGGAGCGAAGCGGATCCTTCGCTCCCACGCCCTATTGGTCGGTCTTGCGTGTCCACGAACGTTCGTTCTGCCGTGCTAGACCGCCTTCCCGGTTCGGGCCGTAACAAGTAGTAGTAGTCGTTCCAAGACCAGTCCATGTCTGCGTTGTTACTTCGTGTAACTCTGAGGGGTCTGAATAATAATAGTACCAGGAATAGTACCACTAGGGGGAACAGTAGTACTCGTAGTTCCAAGACCAGTCCACGGCTGCATCGTTACTGCGTAGCTATGGGGGGTCTGAATAATAATAGTACCGGGAATGGTACCACTAGGTACAACGGTAGTAGTAGAGGTTACAAAGCCAGTCCATTGTTGCGTTGTGAATATATAACTCGGGAGTTAGAATTATGATGGTTCCAGGACGTGTACTACTTGGTGACACAGTCGTAATGCTAGTTACCGTTCCTGTCCATGACTGTGATGTCGTTGCATAGCCGATTGGAGTCTCAATGACAATAGTACCAGGGGTCGTGCTGATTGGTGGGATGGTGTAAGTTGTTATATATTTACCAGTCCATGGCTGTGACGTTGTTACGTAGCTATTTGAAGTATACGTAGCGATACTGTTCGTAGTTTTTACAATTTTTGTAGGACAGACTCCTATGCAAACAGAGGATGGAAGAACAGTACTTGTACCAGTTGTTGGACCGTATGTGGATTCAGTAATTAGTCCGCCGGTAACGGTAATGACAATCTTTGTAGGACAGCTTCCGGTGCATCCAATGGCCGGCGGGATTGTACTTGTTCCTGGAATTGGTCCAAAGGTCGTCTCAGTAATAAATCCTCCAGTCTCTGTAACGATAATTCTAGTAGGACACACTCCTGTACATCCTGAGGATGGAAGAACAGTACTTGTACCAGGTGTTGGACCGTATGTCGATTCAGTAATTATTCCGCCAGTAACGACAATGACAATCTTTGTAGGACAGCTTCCGGTACATCCAATGGATATTGTTAAGTATATACATTGACCTAGCCACTACATTGCGTAGGCAACGTTAGGGTTAGGGTTAGGGTTAGACATTTTTCGATGCGCGTCCTCGAAGTCGACTTCCTAATCCTGTTAGACTCTCTTGATTCGTTGAAAACAATAGTACCGGGGTACATGCGGGTAACCCACCCAAACTTTTTCACGTTTCGTCAAAAATACCTGACGCATACGAGGTGTATAGGGTTACGTAATCACAACCTTGCAACCTACTAGGGGATAAGTATAACACAATGGCGCAACATCATTTTTCATCCCTTTTGCACTAAATTGAATTATTGAAAGTGATCTTTTGTTTTTGTTTCCCCCAGAACCGAACCAATATTTTTCATCAAAAAAGCCAGTGTCAATAGCGCGGGTGTTTTTTTTTTGGCGAGAATGCGCAATCACTGGGGCGGGTGTAGTAGTAGCAGTGTAGCATAGTATGTAGCCCAGGAGATTAACAATCTGATGGGTAATAAAATCCAGTATTATTGTACGATGCAGTACCGCCTGGTGGTTTGATGGTGAATGACAATCCATTTTCATATTTGTTATTCCCATATATAACTTTAAGTCGATAGAACTGTCCTGTTGTTAAATTCATATTTACACACACTTGTGGATTGTTAAAATTCGCCCCTCTTGCTGTAATGACTGGATACGAATCCCAATTGTCACAATAGTAAGTGTTCCCGTCGTCGAAATATACATCAACTTCTGCATCGGCCCATGCACAGAGACTATAGATTCCAGTTGTAGGCGCCCGATAAAATCCATCGTACACTAGGGTAAAATTGTTCGCATCTATACCAACGATGCCAACGTTAAAATTACGCGTATACCCAACATAGTAACGAAATGCTGGAGTTGGTTGAGTTACTGGAAATTGTTGCATATTTGCGGTCTGCTCCTGGGCGAAGTAGATCGTATTTGTAAGGGATTGCCCAAGAGGTGTACTTCCAAGATAGTATGTCGGACCAGAAACTTGGCAAGCATCTCCCGAGGCAGTACAGCCGAGTCCATTGCCAAGTTTATTGGCGTAGTAGTAAACGTTTAGCCCATTAGCTGTACATGTCGGCTCAGGTGTCGGACAAGGAACTTTCTCTATACAATCTGATGGGTAGTATAATCCAGGATTATTGTAAGATGCATTACCGCCTGGGGGTTTAATAGTAAATGACAATCCATTTTCATATTTGTTATTCCCATATACAACTTTGAGTCGATAGAATTGACCTGCAGTTAAAACCTCATTTATACACACTTCTGGATTGATGAAATTCGCTCCTCTTGCTGTAATGACTGGATTCGAATCCCAACTATCACAATAATATAGGTCCCCATTGCGGAAGTAGACATCAACTTCTGCGTCGGCCCATGCACAGAGACTGTAGATTCCAGTTGTAGACGCTCGATAAAATCCATCGTACACTAGGGTAAAATTGTTCGCATCTATACCAACGATGCCAACGTTAAAATTACGCGTATACCCAACATAGTAACGAGATGCTGGAATTGGTTGAGTTACAGGAAATTGTTGCACATTTGCGGCCTGGTTCTGGGCGAAGTAGATCATATCTGTAAGGGATTGCCCCAGAGGTGTACTTCCAAGGTAGTATTTCGGGCCAGAAACTTGGCAAGCATCTCCCGAGGCAGTACAGCCAAGTCCACTACTAAGTTTATTGGTGTGGTAGTAAACGTTTAACCCATTAGCTGTGCATATCGGCTCTGGTGTCGGACAAGTAACCTTTTCTATACAATCTGATGGGTAGTATAATCCAGGATTATTGTAAGATGCAGTACCGCCTGGTGGTTTGATGGTGAATGACAATCCATTTTCATATTTGTTATTTCCGTATATAACTTTAAGTCGATAAAATTGACCTGTAATTAAATTCACATTTACACACACTTGTGGATTGATAAAATTCGCCCCTCTTGCTGTAATGACTGGATACGAATCCCAATTTTCGCAATAATAGGCGTTGCCGTCGTCAAAATATACATCAACTTCTGCATCGGCCCATGCACAGAGACTATAGATTCCAGTTGTAGGCGCCCGATAAAATCCATCGTACACTAGGGTAAAATTGTTCGCATCTATACCCACGATACCAACGTTAAAATTACGCGTATACCCAACATGGTAACGAGATGCTGCAATTGGTTGAATTGCAGGAAATTTTTGCATATTTGCGGTCTGGTCCTGGGCGAAGTAGATCATATCTGTAAGGGATTGCCCCAGAGGTGTACTTCCAAGATAGTATTTCGGACCAGAAACTTGGCAAGTATCTCCCGAGGCAGTACAGCCGAGTCCATGGGCAAGTTTATTGGCGTAGTAGTAAACGTTTAGCCCATTAGCTGTACATATCGGCTCAGCTGTCGGACAAGGAACTTTCTCTACACAATCTGATGGGTAGTATAATCCAGGATTATTGTAAGATGCATTACCGCCTGGGGGTTTAATAGTAAATGACAATGCAGAGTTATATTTGTTGTTCCCATATACAACTTTAATAGGGTAGAATTGACCTTCAATTAAATCCACATTCTTACATACTTGTGGATTGATGAAATTTGCACCCCTTGCAGTAATAATTGGGCTTGTATTTGCAATATCCCCTGAGCGACAATTGAAGGCGTTCCCGTCGCCGAAATAGACATTAACTTCTGCGTCGGCGAATGCACAGAGATTATGGATTCCAGTAGTAGGCGCTCGATAAAATCCTTCGTAAACTAAGGTAAAATTGTTTCCATCTATACCAACGATGCCAACGTTATAGTTACGCGTATATCCAACATAGTAACGAGATGCTGGAATTGGTTGAGTTACAGGATATTGTGTCAGGTCTGCGTTTAGGTCCTGGGCGAAGTAAATCATATCTGTAAGGGATTTGCCAAGAGGTGTACTTCCAAGATAGTAATTCGGTCCAAAGATTAGGCAAGTATCTCCCGAGGCAGTACAGCCAAGTCCTCCACTAAGGCTATTGGCGTAGTAGTAAACATTCAGTCCATTAGGTGCACACGAAGACTGAGGGGCGTTGGTTTGGCATGGAGCATATGACGCAGAAGAAATAATGAAAACAGTAGTCGTGCAAGGATGAGTGCAGTTTGAGGCTGGTGGTTTGGTGGAGGTACCGGTTGAACGACCTGGAATTGTTGTCGTCACTACAATATCAGAATTCACGGTAACGACAATCTTTGTTGGACAGGTTCCGGTACATCCTGAAGGTGGTGGAATCGTACTTGTACCAGGAGTGCCCCCGAGCGTTGTGACAGTAGTAAACCCACCTGTCACAGTAATGATGATTCTAGTTGTACAGGATTTGGAGCATCCAGAGGATGGAAGTATGGTGCTGGTACCCTGCATAGAGCCGAAGGTTGACTCTGTGATAAATGCCCCAGTAATAGTCACAACGACCCTAGTAGGACAGGCACCGGAACATCCAAAAGATGGAAGAATGGTGCTTGTACCCGGCGTAGGGCCTAAGGTAGACTCTGTAATGAATACACCTACTACAGTAACTATGATTGTTGTGGGACAGTCTCCAATGCATCCAGAAGACGGAAGGATAGTGCTCGTGCCAGGCGTTGGACCAAATGTTGTAGTGGTAGTTAGACCACCAGTTGCCGTCACAATAATAGTAGTAACGCAACTCTCGGTGCAGCCAGGTGGCGGCGGGATTGTGCTCGTACCAGCGGTTGGTCCAAAGGTGGTAGACGTTATAAGACTGCCAGTAAGCGTTACAATAATCTGCGTAAAGCAGTTCACTGTGCAACCAGGAGGTGGCGGAATGGTACTCGTACCAGCGGTCGGTCCAAAGGTAGTAGACGTTTTAAATCCACCCGTAGCCGTAACGATAATCGACGTTACGCAGCTGACAGTACAGCCAGGCGGCGGTAGAATCGTACTCGTACCAGTTACCGGTCCAAAGGTCGTAGACGTAACAAGACTACCTGTAGCTGTGACAACAATTGTAGTAATACAATTGACCGTACATCCAGGCAGTGGTGGAATCGTACTTGTGCCATCCGTCGGACCGAGCGTTATTATAGTAGTAATACCACGAGTGGTAGTAACAATAATAGTAGTAACACAGGTAGTGATACAGCCAGGCGAAGGCGAAATTGTACTTGTACCAGCTGTAGGACCAAAGGTAGTAGACGTTACGAGACCGCCAGTTAAGGTTACAATTATTTGTGTAAAGCAGTCGACAGTACATCCAGAAGGAGGCAGAATCGTACTTGTGCCAGCCGTCGGACCAAAGGTCGTAGAAGTAGTAAGGCCTCCAGTTGCAGTAACAATGATTGTAGTAGCGCAGTTAGCTGCACAGCCAAGCGGTGGCGGAATTGTGCTTGTACCGGCAGTTGGTCCAAAAGTAGTAGACATTACGAGACCGCCAGTTAGAGTGACGATAATTTGCGTGAAACAGTTCACGGTACAACCAGGAGGTGGTGGAATCGTGCTCGTGCCTGCTGTTGGGCCAAAGGTAGTGGAAGTACTGAATCCACCAATTGCGGTAACAATAATTGTAGTAACACAATTTGCTGTACATCCAGACAGAGGTGGGATTGTACTCGTTCCAGCCGTTGGCCCAAGGGTCGTTTGTGTTACAAGACCACCTGTGACTGTTAAAATAATATGAGTAAAGCAGTTTACAGTACATCCAGGCGGTGGTGGAATCGTGCTCGTGCCAGCCGTCGGACCGAACGTTGTTGTAGTTGTAATGCCACCAGTAGCAGTGACAAGAATTGTAGTAACGCAGTTAGCTGTGCAGCCAGGTGATGGCGGGATCGTACTGGTACCAGCAGTTGGTCCAAAGGTAGTAGACGTCACAAGGCCACCAGTAAGAGTAACAATAATTTGCGTGAAGCAATTCACTGTGCAACCAAGAGATGGTGGATTTACACTCGTGCCTGCAGTTGGGCCAAAGGTTGTGATCGTGCTGAAGCCACCAGTTGCGGTAACGATAATCATAGTAACACAGTTGACCGTACATCCAGGCGGAGGTTGGATCGTACTTGTACCAGGAGCCGGTCCAAAGGTGGTGGACGTGACAAGAACTCCAGTGAGTGTGACAATAATTTGCGTAAAGCAGCTTTCAGTACATCCAGGAGGTGGCGGGATTGTACTCGTTCCCGGAGTTGGTCCAAAGGTAGTCGACGTAGTAAGGCCAGCCGTAGCGGTAACAATAACAGTTGTAATACAATTAGTAGTGCATCCAGAAGGAGGTGGAATTGTACTCGTGCCAGGAGTCGGCCCAATAGTTCTTTGTGTTATGAGACTTCCAGTATGTGTTACAATAATTTGTGTAAAGCAGTTAATTGTGCATCCAGATACCGGCAGTATCGTGCTTGTACCTGCGGTGGGACCAAGAGTACTCGAAGTACGAAAGCCGCCAGTAACGGTAATTACGATTTGCGTAACGCAGTTAACAATGCATGTCGGTGATGGGGGAATCGTGCTTGTACCAGCAATCGGTCCAAAGGTGGTAACAGTACTAAAGCCCCCCGGTGGTGTTACAGTAATAATGATTGTAGTCGGGCATTCTATATTTCTTGCTGCAAGATCGTTACGGCGCATTAAACCTGCCTCGGGACATTCCGAATTCGTCGGCAAAATGGTGCTTGTTCCAGGCGTTGGCCCTGTTGTGGTAATGCTAACAATACTTCCAATCATAACTTCTGTTAGAATAATTTGTGTAAAGCAGTTGAGCGTGCATCCTGGAGATGGCGGAATCGTGCTAGTGCCAGCAATGGGACCGAAGGTTGTGGATGTACTGAATGCTCCTGTCACAGTTATAATAATTTGTGTGTAGCAGTTTACCATACATCCAAGAGTTGGTAATATCGTACTCGTACCAGCAGTGGGTCCCAAGGTTGTAGATGTGCTGAACCCGCCTGTAATGGTGACAATGATATTCGTAATGCAGTTCACCGTACATCCCGGCGGTGGCAGAATAGTGCTTGTTCCAGCAGTTGGACCAAATGTTGTAACAGTGCTAAAGCCGCCTGTAGCAGTTACAATAATCCTAGTAGGACAGAATCCTGTGCACCCGATGGACGGCAAGATAGTACTACTCCCAACAGTTGGACCAAATGTAGTTTCGGTAATAATACCTCCAGTAGGAGCTACAGTTATAATAACTTGTGTATAGCAGTTGACTGTGCACCCCGGTGGTGGCGGAATGGTGGTCGTGCCAGCAGTTGGGCCAAATGTTGTAACAGTGTTAAGGCCGCCTGTGGCAGTAACAATAATCCTAGTAGGACAAAATCCTGTACACCCGATTGACGGCAAGACAGTACTACTTCCAACAGTTGGACCAAACGTAGTTTCGGTAATAATACCTCCAGTAGGCGCTATAGTTATAATAACTTGTGTGTAGCAGTTGACTGTACATCCCGGGGGTGGCGGAATAGTGCTCGTTCCAGCAGTTGGGCCAAAGGTTGTAATAGTGCTAAAGCCCCCTGTAGCAGTAATAACAACTCTAGTGGGACAGAATCCTGTACACCCGATTGACGGCAAGATAGTACTACTTCCAATAGTTGGACCAAGCGTAGTTTCGGTAATAATACCTCCAGTAGGCGCTACAGTTATAATAACTTGTGTGTAGCAGTTGACTGTACATCCCGGCGGTGGCGGAATGGTGCTCGTTCCAGCAGTTGGGCCAATGGTTGTAATAGTGCTAAAGCCCCCTGTAGCAGTAATAACAACTCTAGTGGGACAGAATCCTGTACACCCGATTGACGGCAAGATAGTACTACTTCCCATAGTTGGACCAAACGTAGTTTCGGTAATAATACCTCCAGTAGGCGCTATAGTTATGACAACTTGTGTATAGCAGTTGACTGTACACCCCGGCGGTGGCGCAATAGTACTCGTTCCCGCGGTTGGGCCAAAGGTTGTAACAGTGCTAAGGCCCCCTGTAGCAGTAACAATGATCCTAGTTGGACAAAATCCCGTGCACCCAACAGACGGCAGGATAGTACTGCTCCCAACAGTTGGACCAAACGTAGTTTCGGTAATAATCCCTCCAGTAGGAGCTATAGTTATAATAACTTGTGTGTAGCAGTTGACTGTACACTCCGGCGGTGGCGGAATGGTGCTCGTTCCAGCAGTTGGGCCAAAGGTTGTAACAGTGCTAAGCCCGCCTGTAGCAGTTACAATAATCCTAGTAGGACAGAATCCTGTGCACCCGATTGACGGCAAGATAGTACTACTTCCAACAGTTGGACCAAACGTAGTTTCGGTAACAATACCTCCAGTAGGCGCTATAGTTATAATAACTTGTGTGTAGCAGTTGACTGTACACTCCGGCGGTGGCGGAATGGTGCTCGTTCCAGCAGTTGGGCCAAAGGTTGTAACAGTGCTAAGCCCGCCTGTAGCAGTAACAATGATCCTAGTAGGACAGAATCCTGTACACCCGATTGACGGCAAGATAGTACTACTTCCAACAGTTGGACCAAACGTAGTTTCGGTAATAATACCTCCAGTAGGCGCTATAGTTATAATAACTTGTGTGTAGCAGTTGACTGTACACTCCGGCGGTGGCGGAATGGTGCTCGTTCCAGCAGTTGGGCCAAAGGTTGTAACAGTGCTAAGCCAGCCTGTGGCAGTAACAATAATCCTAGTAGGACAAAATCCTGTACACCCGATTGACGGCAAGATAGTACTACTTCCAACAGTTGGACCAAACGTAGTTTCAGTAATAGTACCTCCAGTAGGCGCTATAGTTACAATAATATGTGTATAGCAATTGACTGTACATCCCGGCAGTGGTGGAATAGTGCTCGTTCCCATGGTTGGACCAAAGGTTGTAACAGTGCTAAAGCCGCCTGTAGCAGTAACAACAATCCTAGTAGGACAGAATCCTGTACAACCGATTGGCGGAAAGATAGTACTACTCCCAACAGTTGGACCAAATGTAGTTTCAGTAATAACGCCTCCAGTAGGCGCTACAGTTATAATAACTTGTGTATGGCAGTTGACTGTACATCCCGGCGGTGGCGGAATAGTGCTCGTTCCAGCAGTTGGGCCAAAAGTTGTAACAGTGCTAAGGCCCCCTGTAGCAGTAACAATGATCCTAGTAGGACAGAATCCGATGCACCCAATTGACGGCAAGATAGTACTACTTCCAATAGTTGGACCAAACGTAGTTTCGGTAATAATACCTCCAGTAGGCGCTATAGTTATAACAACTTGTGTATAGCAGTTGACTGTACACCCCGGCAGTGGCGCAATAGTACTCGTTCCCGCGGTTGGGCCAATGGTTGTAACAGTGCTAAGGCCCCTTGTAGCAGTAACAATGATCCTAGTTGGACAAAATCCCGTGCACCCAACAGACGGCAGGATAGTACTGCTCCCAACAGTTGGACCGTATGTAGTTTCAGTAATAATACCTCCAGCAGGAGCTATAGTTATAATAACCTGTGTATAGCAGTTGACTGTACATCCCAGCGGTGCCGGAATAGTACTCGTTCCAGCAGTTGGGCCAAAAGTTGTAACAGTGCTAAGGCCCCCTGTAGCAGTAATAACAACTCTAGTGGGACAGAATCCTGTACACCCGATTGACGGCAAGATAGTACTACTTCCAATAGTTGGACCAAACGTAGTTTCGGTAATAATCCCTCCAGTAGGCGCTATAGTTATAATAACTTGTGTATAGCAGTTGACTGTACACTCTGGCGGTGGCGGAATAGTGCTCGTTCCAGCAGTTGGGCCAAAGGTTGTAACAGTGCTAAGGCCCCCTGTAGCAGTAACAATGATCCTAGTAGGACAGAATCCTGTGCACCCGATTGACGGCAAGATAGTACTACTTCCAACAGTTGGACCAAACGTAGTTTCGGTAATAGTACCTCCAGTAGGCGCTATAGTTACAATAACATGTGTATAGCAATTGACTGTGCATCCCGGCAGTGGTGGAATAGTGCTCGTTCCCGCGGTTGGACCAAAGGTTGTAACAGTGCTAAAGCCGCCTGTAGCAGTAACAATAATCCTAGTAGGACAGAATCCTGTACACCCGATTGACGGCAAGATAGTACTACTTCCAACAGTTGGACCAAGCGTAGTTTCGGTAATAATACCTCCAGTAGGCGCTACAGTTATAATAACTTGTGTATAGCAGTTGACTGTGCACCCCGGTGGTGGCGGAATGGTGCTCGTGCCAGCAGTTGGGCCAAATGTTGTAACAGTGCTAAGGCCGCCTGTGGCAGTAACAATAATCCTAGTAGGACAAAATCCTGTACACCCGATTGACGGCAAGATAGTACTACTTCCCATAGTTGGACCAAACGTAGTTTCGGTAATAATACCTCCAGTAGGCGCTATAGTTATAATAACTTGTGTATAGCAGTTGACTATGCATCCTGGTATTGGTGGAATAGTGCTTGTTCCAGCAGTTGGGCCAATTGTTGTTATAGTGCTAAAGTTACCTGTAGCGGTAACAATGATCCTAGTAGGACAGAATCCAATGCACCCAGGAGAGGGCAAAATAGTACTGGTCCCAGCTGTGGGACCGAAGGTAGTTTCAGTCGTAACACCTCCAGTGGGTGCCACAGTTACAATAATCTCTGTATAGCAGTTTACTGTGCATCCGGACAAAGGCAGAATAGTACTGGTACCAGGTGTTGGTCCCGTTGTCAATTTTGTGACAATACTTGTTGTAGCAATAGTTACAATTATTGTTGTTGGGCATTGCTCATTTCTTGGTTCAAGCCCGTTGCGGCGCATTAATGCATTATCTAGACATGCAGAATTTGTCGGCAATATGGTACTTGTTCCAGCGGTTTGTCCAAATGTGGATAATGTGACAATGCCTCCTGTTGTCGGGACAGTAACAACAATTATTATCGGACAGTTTCCAATACATCCTGCAGATGGGGAAATCGTACTGGTTCCCATAGTTGGTCCTACTGTAGATTGTGTGACGATATCTGTAGTAGCCTTTGTGACAATAATTTTCGTGAAGCAGTTGATACTACATCCTGCTTGTGGTGGTATTGTTATAGTACCAGCAGTAGGTCCGAAGGTTGTCGTAGTACTGAAACCGCCTGTAATGGTGACGATTATTTGCGTGTGGCAGTTTGTTATACATCTAGGTGACGGCGGAATTATGCTTGTGCCAGCGGTCGGACCATAGGTCGTAATGGTACTATTATATAGCGCAGACGTACCTATAGTAAGGATAATTGTTGTTGGGCAGTTACCCATACAATCAGATGAAGGCAAAATAGTACTGGTTCCCGCTATAGGTCCTACTGTAGATTGTGTAATAGCGTCTGTCGTACCTACTGTAACTATTACCCTTGTAGGACAAGAACCAACGCATCCTACTGAGGGAAATTGTGTACTCGTTCCAGCCGTCGGTCCATAGGTTGATTGAGTAGTTATACCGCCAGTAGGACCTACGGTAACAATAATCCTAGTTGGGCAGTTTCCAGTACATCCGGCTGAAGGCAAGATGGTACTGGTTCCCGGTGTTGGTCCTGTCGTAGACTCTGTTACGACGCCTGTAGTACCGATAGTTATGATAATCCTTGTCGGACAGTTTCCAATACATCCAGGCAAAGGCGGTATCGTACTTGTTCCGGCTGTCGGTCCGTAGGTAGATTCAATAGTAAGGTCACTAGTTCCTACTGTTACAATAATTCTTGTAGGGCAGTTGCCGACACACCCGGCAGAAGGCAAGATGGTACTGGTTCCCGGTGTTGGTCCTATAGTGGACTCTGTTACAATGCCTGTAGTACCGATAGTTATGATAATCCTTGTAGGACAGTTTCCTACACATCCAGGCGAAGGCGGTATCGTACTTGTGCCAGCTGTCGGTCCGTAGGTAGATCCAATAATAAGGTCAGTAGTACCCACTGTTATAATAATTCTCGTAGGGCAGTTGCCAATACACCCAGGTATTGGTGTCATTGTACTGGTCCCAGCTGTTGGTCCATAGGTGGATTCCGTAATCGCATCTGTCGTACCTACTGTAACTATTACCATAGTAGGACAATACCCAATGCATCCGGCTGAAGGTAATCTTGTACTCGTTCCATCTGTCGGTCCATAAGTTGATACAGTAGTCGTACCGCCAGTAGGACCTACTGTAACAATAATCCTAGTTGGGCAGTTTCCAGTACACCCGACAGAAGGCAAGATGGTACCGGTTCCCGGTGTTGGTCCTGTCGTAGACTCTGTTACAACGCCTGTAGTACCGATAGTTATGATAATCCTTGTAGGACAGTTTCCTATACATCCAGGCGAAGGCGGTATTGTACTTGTGCCAGCTGTCGGTCCGTAGGTAGATCTAATAATAAGGTCAGTAGTACCCACTGTTACAATAATTCTCGTAGGGCAGTTGCCGACACACCCAGGTATTGGTGTCATTGTACTGGTCCCAGCTGTTGGTCCATAGGTGGATTCCGTAATCGCATCTGTTGTACCTACAGTAACTATTACCATAGTAGGACAATACCCAATGCATCCGGCTGAAGGTAATCTTGTACTCGTTCCATCCGTCGGTCCATAAGTTGATACTGTAGTCGTACCGCCAGTAGGACCTACGGTAACAATAATTCTAGTTGGGCAGTTTCCAGTACACCCGGCAGAAGGCAAGATGGTACTGGTTCCCGGTGTTGGTCCTGTCGTAGACTCTGTTACAACGCCTGTAGTACCGATAGTTATGATAATCCTTGTAGGACAGTTTCCTACACATCCAGGCGAAGGCGGTATCGTACTTGTGCCAGCTGTCGGTCCGTAGGTAGATCCAATAATAAGGTCAGTAGTACCCACTGTTACAATAATTCTCGTAGGGCAGTTGCCGACACACCCAGGTATTGGTGTAATTGTACTGGTCCCAGCTGTTGGTCCATAGGTGGATTCCGTAATCGCATCTGTCGTACCTACAGTAACTATTACCATAGTAGGACAATACCCAATGCATTCGGCTGAAGGTAATCTTGTACTTGTTCCATCCGTCGGTCCATAAGTTGATACTGTAGTCGTACCGCCGGTAGGACCTACTGTAACAATAATCCTAGTTGGGCAGTTTCCAGTACACCCGACAGAAGGCAAGATGGTACTGGTTCCCGGTGTTGGTCCTGTCGTAGACTCTATTACAATGCCTGTAGTACCGATAGTTATGATAATCCTTGTTGGACAGTTTCCTACACATCCAGGCGAAGGCGGTATCGTACTTGTGCCAGCTGTCGGTCCGTAGGTAGATCCAATAATAAGGTCAGTAGTACCCACTGTTACAATAATTCTCGTAGGGCAGTTGCCGACACACCCAGGTATTGGTGTAATTGTACTGGTCCCAGCTGTTGGTCCATAGGTGGATTCCGTAATCGCATCTGTCGTACCTACTGTAACTATTACCATAGTAGGACAATACCCAATGCATTCGGCTGAAGGTAATCTTGTACTTGTTCCATCCGTCGGTCCATAAGTTGATACTGTAGTCGTACCGCCAGTAGGACCTACTGTAACAATAATCCTAGTTGGGCAGTTTCCAGTACACCCGACAGAAGGCAAGATGGTACTGGTTCCCGGTGTTGGTCCTGTCGTAGACTCTACTACAATGCCTGTAGTACCGATAGTTATGATAATCCTTGTAGGACAGTTTCCTACACATCCAGGCGAAGGCGGTATCGTACTTGTGCCGGCTGTCGGTCCATAGGTAGATTCAATTATAAGGTCACTAGTACCCACTGTTACAATAATTCTTGTAGGGCAGTTCCCGATACACCTAGGTAATGGTGTAATAGTACTGGTCCCGGCTGATGATCCATAGGTGTACTCCGTAATTGCGTCTGTTGTACCTATAGTAACTATTACCCTTGTAGGACAATAGCCACTGCACCCTGATAAGGGAAATCTTGTACTCGTTCCACTCGTTGGTCCATAAGTTGATTCAGTATTTATACCACCAGTAGGACCTACTGTAACAATAATCCTAGTTGGGCAGTTTCCAGTACACCCGGCAGAAGGCGAGATGGTGCTGGTTCCCGGTGTTGGTCCTGTCGTAGACTCTGTTACGACGCCTGTAGTACCGATAGTTATGATAATCTTTGTAGGACAGTTCCCAACACATCCAGGCGAAGGCGGTATCGTACTTGTGCCGGCTGTCGGTCCGTAGGTAGATTCAATTATAAGGTTACTAGTTCCTACTGTTACAACAACCTTTGTAGGGCAGTTGCCAATACACCCAGGTAGTGGTGTAATAGTACTGGTCCCGGCTAATGATCCATAGGTGTACTCTGTAATTGCGTCTGTTGTACCTATAGTAACTATTACCCTCGTAGGACAATACCCAATGCATCCTGATGAGGGGAATCTTGTACTTGTTCCATCCGTTGGTCCATATATTGATTCAGTAGTTGTACCGCCAGTAGGACCTACTGTAACAATAATCCTGGTTGGGCAGTTTCCAGTACACCCGGGAGTAGGCAAGATAGTACTGGTTCCTAGTGTCGGTCCCACTGTAGACTCTGTTACGACGTCTGTAGTACTAGCAGTTTTAAAAATGCTCGTATTGGTTGATTCGGTAGCTGTACCCCCAGTAGGACCTACAGTAACAATAATCCTGGTTGGGCAGTTTCCAGTACACCCAGCAGTAGGCAAAAGAGTACTGGTTCCCGGTGATGGTCCCGTTGTAGACTCTGTTACGACGCCTAGGGTACTGATAGTTATAACAATCCTTGTAGGACAATTACCTATACATCCAGGCCAAGGCGGAATCGTACTTGTACCTGCTACTGGCCCATTTGTAACCTCAGTTGTATATCCTCCTATAGCTGTTGTAATTATTCTAATTCTGCAGTTTACTGTGCATCCAGGAGATGGTATAATCGTTGTTATACCTGGTGTAGGTCCAAAAGTCGACTCAACTATAACCGTTACAATTACTCTTGTACGGCATCTGCCTATACATCCGTGTGGAGGAAATATTGTACTTGTTCCTGCTACAGGTCCACCTGTAACTTGGGTCTGTATGTTGGGAGTTACGGTTATAATGATAGTAGTAAGACAATTTGTACATCCAGGTAGAGGTGGAATCGAACTAGTACCAGGCGTTGGTCCAAATATCGTCTCGGTAGTATATCCACTTGTTGGCAACCCTACTAATATTGGCTCTATAATAACTATTGTTCCCGTCTTAAAGGTTCCTTTTGGTGCTTGTGTAAAAGTCGACCCTAGTAATTCCGTTCCCTTCCTTGTAATAGTTGTATACGGGCCGGTAAATGTTGATTTCGGTTCGACAATAACTACCGTCCCAATCTTATCCGTACTGGAAGGTGGAAGTAATAGTGTAATAGTATTTGTACCGGTTCCAAGTGCAGCAATTGTTGTATATGGTCCTGTGAATGTTTCCTCTTTTGTACTTGGCTCTATTACTATAATCGTTCCGGTTCTTCCTGTTCCCATTGGATTCAAAGATATTGTAGATCGTGTAGTACCTTTACCAATACCTGTAATCGTAGTAAATGGTCCTGTAAAAGTATTCGAACTTGGATCTAAAGTATACGTTCTAACACCCGCTTTAGTACTAGTATTCTAAAAGGACGGATGTCTACTCTAAGCGCACCATACCGAACACTATAGCTTTCTTTTATTGTACTGGAGCATATTATTTCAAAAGGCTGAAGTTCAACGAGTACTGTCCCTTTACTATCGTGTGCCGCTCCGTAAGCAAAATTTGCATAAAATAGAAGGAGGGCGAATATTGTAAAGTTTTTGATATTCATAATGCGCTCTGAACGGGAGTGCAAAAATAGTAATCTTGGGGTAATATATATAAATACGTCAGGTCCAAAACAAAAGAATAAAATGTAATAGAAATACAATTTATTTAAAATAAGACATATGCTATAAAATATTTGTATTGCACAAAGTCGTTACGTAGTATTTAGTAAAGTTTTATAATGTGAGATCTTCTCTAAGAATATTTCTTAGTGGATGCCGTCCTTTTATATATACTGTATATTGATTTCCCCCGCTTACCGCTTGCTTATATAGTCTCTCTGCATTGAATATAGTACTTCTCTGTATATTGTCAAATGTAACTAGTCTTTACTCTCGGAGATGTATCGCCAAACATTTTACTATAGGATTAGGTTTATCCCGTATAATATGATACGTGCCTATCCCTATAAAGGGGATCTTAATTTAGAGTTAGATAATATCCTATGGCTGATGACCAATAAAGCTTAAAGTCGGGATGGACAGTCCAATATTGTAACTATCATTTCCACAAGTTCGTAGTCTTAGTCTGCTGATACCAGTTGTTTCTACTACCCATCTATAGACTTTACCAACAGACCAGCAATTCAGCTCAAAACCAGACCATGTAACTTATTGTCTAAATAGGATATGGATAGAATAGCAGTCTTTTTCTCATTCCCCCTATCAAACCTTACTTATCGGTCCATAATTCAGCTCAAAATCAGACCACGTATCTTATCATCCAAATAAGATTTGGCAAGAATAGCAGCTTTCTTCATCCCCCTACCAAACCTTACTTATAGGCCCACAATTTAGCTCAAAATCAGGCCACGTACCTCATCGTTTAAGTAGGATATGGTTATAATAACAGTTAGTTTCAACCCCCCTATGCGAACCTTACTCATAAGCTAGCAATTCAGCTCAAAATCAGACGTATCTTATTAACTAAATAGAATATGGTTAGACTAGTAGTTGGTTTCATCCCCCTATCAAACCTTACTCATAGGCCCACAATTCAGCTCAGAATCAGACCACGTATCTTATTGTCTAAATAGGATATGGTTAGAATAGCAGCGTTTTCATGCCACTATCAAACCTTACTTATACGCCATCAATTCAACTCAAAATCAGACTACGTACCTCATTGTTTAAGTAGGATATAGTTATAATAACAGTTAGTTTCAACCCCCCTATGCGAACCTTACTCATAATCTAGCAATTCAGCTCAAATCAGACCACGTACCTCATCAACTACATAGAATATGGTTAGACTAGTAGTTAGTTTCATCTCCCTATCAAACCTTACTCATAGGCCCACAATTCAGCTCAAAGTCAGACCACGTATCTTATTGTCTAAATAGGATATGGTTAGAATAACAGTTGTTTTCAACCCCCTTATGCGAACCTTATTCGTAAGCTAGCAATTCAGCTCAGAATCAGACTACATATCTTATTGTCTAAATAAGATA
This sequence comes from Drechmeria coniospora, assembly GCF_001625195.1. Taxonomy (NCBI): domain Eukaryota; kingdom Fungi; phylum Ascomycota; class Sordariomycetes; order Hypocreales; family Ophiocordycipitaceae; genus Drechmeria; species Drechmeria coniospora. The sequence goes on along the minus strand of NC_054390.1, from coordinate 9,816,452 downwards.
TGGTTAGAATAGCAGCGTTTTCATCCCCCCATCAAACCTTACTCATAGGCCAGCAATTCAACTCAAAATCAGACTACGTACCTCATCGTTTAAGTAGGATATGGTTAGAATAGCAGCGTTTTCATCCCCATATCAAACCTTACTTATAGGCCAGCAATTCAACTCAAAATCAGACTACGTACCTCATCGTTTAAGTGAGATATGGTTATAATAACAGTTGTTTTCAACTCCCCTATGCGAACCTTACTCATAAGCTAGCAATTCAACTCAAAATCAGACCACATACCTTATCAACTAAATATAATATAGTTAGACTAGTGGTTGGTTTCATCCCCCTATCAAACCTTACTCATAGGCCCACAATTCAACTCAAAATCAGACCACGTATCTTATTTTCTCTAATAGGATATAGTTAGAATAGCAGCTGTTTTCATCCTCCTATCAAACCTTACTTATAGGCCAACAATTCAACTCAAAATCAGACCACGTACCTCATCGTTTAAGTGGGATATGGTTATAATAACAGTTGTTTTAAACCCCCCTATGCGAACCTTACTCATAAGCTAGCAATTCAACTCAAAATCAGACCACGTACCTTATCAACTAAATAAAATATGGTTAGACTAGTAGTTGGTTTCATCCCCCTATCAAACCTTACTCATAGGCCCACAATTCAACTCAAAATGAGACCACGTATCTTACTGTCTAAATAGGATATGGTTAGAGTAGTGGCTGTTTTCATCCCCCTATTAAACCTTACGTATAGGCCAGCAATTCAACTCAAAATCAGACCACGTACCTTATCAACTAAATAGAATATGGTTAGACTAGTAGTTGGTTTCATCCCCCTGATGCAAACCTTACTTATAGGCCGGCAATGCAATTCAAAATCAGACCACTTGTCTCATTGTAAAAGTAGAGCATAGTTAGAGTAGCAGTAATTTCTATTAACCTCCTGTAAACCTTAATGGAAGGCAGGCAATTCAACTCAAAATCAGACCACGTACATTATTGTCTAAGTGGGGCGTAGTTAGAATACCGGTTGTTGTCAGAAGATTGGCCGTTACACAGTATATTGAGTGTAAGGCTAGGCGTACGGGTAAAGCTCGGGTAGACAGGAAGGTGGGGTAGCCCCAGGAGTGGGGCACGCCCCGACTACAAAAGGAGTGTGAGTACGGAGGGTTGAAAGGAGTTAAGCTTTATTTAGTCTTTAATACTACTCGATTTCTGAAAGAAGGCTTACTTGCTTATCTGACTGTCCTCGAACTGGCCCGCCCATTACAGTTAGGGTTTGTAGGTAAGCTTTGGAGTGCTAGTTCAAGAGATACTAAGGAGCAGCAGGCATTTTATTTAGCTAAATGATTATTCAATGGATATGTTTATATATTATTTTACTTGTACTTTGTTCTATGTTAATTGTAATATTATTTTAGAGGCAATTTAATGTTGTACGCGCAACGCGTTTAGCAGTAAATATTGCTTCCTGTTACGGAGTCACGAGGCAGCTGCACTAGGAATCTCAATAAAGCTTATTCGAAGACTTAAAAGGAAGAAAGACTGCTTATTGGTTAGTGCTTCCTTTCTGTGTGCGCCCCTATGGGTCTGTTGTCTCCCTTCGCCTCATGTAATACAGTCAGGCTTAGCCCGATACCGTAACGTACTGTCTTGCTCCCTCTGTTCCTTATTACTATTGCAAGGTAACCGTCCCCTATATAGTTCACTATTGCCTATTCCGCTAAATGTTTTTTCTTGGTCGGTTAGTTGCTCGGGTACTCGTTCGTCCCCGTCTCGCTATCTGGTCGCGTGCGTTCCGGGTGCCTAGGACATCCGTTCGTTTTCGCTCTACTCTTTGTTCTGGTTGCCCGGGCGCCCTTTCGTTGACGTTTTGTATTCGTTCTGGGTACCTAGTAAACCCGTCCCTACTCTACGTTTTGCATTTGCCGTCCTATTCTATTGGCCTCTCCTTTTTGGCTTCCTTTCCTTATTGCAATTGTTTTTCTTCTTCCTCCTCCTTTAAAGTTTCCGCCGCGCAAGTTTTTCTCTTACGCCGCCCTTGCCGTACCTACCTCTATCTTGCTATTGTTCCTCTCCCCTGAGGTATCTCGCTGCTTCTATATCGGGTCCGTATTGCGTCCTCTTCGGGTATTGTACTAACGGGTCGGTCCTAGTAGGAACTGTTTTACCCTTGTGTCCGCCGCCATTCCTCCCTCGTAAGGTAGGTCGCTATTCCCTTCTTGTACCCGTATTTTGTCTAGTTCGGGTGTTGTACTGATACGCCGGTCTTAGCAGGACTTGGTTTTAACTCTGCCGCTGCTCCCGTCATGTGTACTACTGCGGATGCCCCCCCCCCCCCCCCTTGGACGCGGATCTAATCCTGGATCCGGCCGCGCCTAGGGCGATTTTTTATTGGAGGGTAACTCCTCCGATAAGGAGTATGCTCCTCCTATGGAGGTTCGGGGAATGTGCCTCCCTTGCATCAACCGCATTATAGTTAGCGGTCGTAACGACTGCGTACCGGGCCATAGCGCGGGATGCTGTACGTACGCGCGCGCGCATTCTAGATGCGTCTAGGTACCGCGTTTGTTTACGGCGCGTCCCCAGCTGCATTGCGCCCTACGCGGACCTCCGTGCTTGTGCCGTTTGCAACGACTATATTGTAGTCCCGCCCTGCTCTAAGACTGGCATTACCCCTAGCGCCCGCGCTGTCCTCTCGCCGGAGTTTCTATCGCTAAGCTGGGGGTAGGATTGCAACTCTGGCGCGCAGTACTCGAGGAAATTATAGTACAACTCTTTTTAAGTAGACGAGGAATGGGCGATACTAAGAAGCAGTATGCATTTTATTTAGTTTAATAACTATCGAATGGATATATTTATATTTTCATTATATATATAGTTATTGTATGTAGTAATGGTAATGCTAACGAGTACTTATAATTATACGAACCGTTTCCTCTATCAATACGATTTTTCGCCTAGCGCCCTACAACGCCCCGCTATAAACTTTTGTGCCCATGCAGTACAAAAAGATATAAGTAATTATCTTAAGTATAATTCTTATTCCTTAATATCTTCCTCAATATGTCTCCAAATTCTATTAATACCTACCTTGCCCTGTTAGAAGCGGCTGTACAAAAATTACATTAGCCAACTTATCATTAAGACGGTTGTTTTTAGCCTTATTCCAATCAATATACGCTAGTATTTCTTCCCTAGTCCAATCTCTAGTACTAGTTTGCATTTTACATTGTTCGCATTTGCTTCCAATTAAGGCACCAATTATATATAGCTTTAGTATACCGTAATAGTAGGTTTTTAGCCTTCCGGTATTTCTGGTTTGTCCTATTGCTTGTATGCTCTTGCATTTGGTACCAAGTATCTCTATCCGTAGTATATCTTTAATAGATAGCTAGTGGGTTATTAAACTGTAGCACTATAGCTGCTGTAGCTACTGTAGCTGCTGTAGCTACTGTAGCTACTATAGCTACTGGAGTATATTGTTGTTTTCCCTTGCCCTGTAAGGAACGTTGTCGCTTCGGTACTTGCTGTACTTGTAACTCAATAGTCTTAAATTGCGATAAATTCCTCCGGATACTTGCATTTAGCTTAGTTGTCCCATTATTTTTGTTTTGACTTGGCTGTTCTTGGCTGTTGTAGGTTATATATTGAAGGAAGATTACCATTTTCAGTATTACGGGGCCGGCCTCGAAGCTTCTGTACAATAGCTGGGTTACGAATACGAAGAAGTAGTTCTTTAAGGTCAAGCAGCTTATCCAGCCACTAACGTAGGTAACAATCTTCCTTTCCCAATATAGTATTATTGATAAGTGTTATGGTATCGGGCTTAGCCCGATATAGGAGAACGGAGGGAACCAAGGGACCCACTAGGAGGAACGCACACAACTAGAAGCCCTAGTTGCCAAGTAGTTTTCCTATCCTTCAAGTCTTTTAATAAACATCATTGAGAGTCCTAGAGCAGTCGCCTAGCGACTCCGTAACAGCAAGTACTCTTAATTATTGTCAGTACTTGTACCTGGGGGCACGTACTTACTTAAGTACCGTCCTCTCTGTACCCAGGTATATGTATATATATATGTACGGGGTATTGTATATTAGTATGTTTTTGTTCTGGGCTTCAGTATGTCTGGCGCCATTCACACCATAGTTTTGTACCGCTACGTAGTATTTACAGTACACTTGTGTTCTGCACAGCATGCCAAGCAATAATAAGTACTCTGTCCTTTATGAAGCATTCCGTACCGTTGATATTGAGGTACTTACAGAGCGCGTGAGGGCCTATGTGTTATACTGTACATATACATGTAATACATGCATCCGCTACTCTGTACTTGCACAGCGTGTTGTTCCTTGCTCCGTACAAACGCGGCGCTATACAGTAATCCCAATAGGTGCTAAGGCGGTCAAGCACTTACATGTACTCGTGCTGAGAGGAAATTTTACATAGACAGTTCGGTTCTTCGTACCGGCTGTAGTGTAATGCATAAAGAGCTCGGCACTGTATAGTACAAGTAGTTGTACAAGCACTTGTTTCCCAAGCGCTTACTTACAGTGCCCGAAGGCGTACTATAATTACAACATATGTACTTATAAGTCGCTGTCGTTAACGTTATCGAGCAGAGACTCCGAGCGGGCCACTCGTTTTCCGCCCGTATCTCTAGCAAGCCTGCCGCAGTTATTACCAACAAATTTCTTCCTTGCAGCAGCAGAAAGGAGAGACTACGGCCCGGATATGCACGAGGAGCTGGACCCCACTACCTGTGCCAAGTTATGCGAGTGTACACCATACCTCCGCCGGTCGCATCGAAGAACCCAGCAACAGAGCATAGTGGTCGAGGGCTAGTCGATAAATACAATACCGCACCTAAATAGCAGCAGTCGATGCCAGACGAATCGATAAATCCTCTACGGGTGCGTATCCAGCGCGTACTAACACCTTGTCCTCGCTACTAGCACTGCGACTATTGCCTCAGCCGCGTACTACTACGGCTGTCTGGCTTGTCCATGCCAAGCGCACCCCGTCCTTCCGAATAGTAAGGTTTGGCCTTGCGCGAGTGCATCGTACGAGTGCGTTGTGCCATGTAGTACGATGCTCCGCCCTAGCGTCGAATTTACAAGCGTCTGTCTAACCCTTCCCAGTATTACCTCAGCGAGTATAACGCATTCCGAAGGCAGCAATCGTACCACGCCCCACTTTTCTGGACCTCGGATTCCTCGCACCACTAAAAGTAGTGCTCACTACCGTAGTGCATATATTACCGTAACGCATACTTTGATGATAGCTTGGAATTCAACCGCGTTTTACACTACAAAGACCGCTAGTTTTATCGCAAATCTAAAGATAATCTGATACTCCTTCATTCCGCCATTTTCGTGCCTTCTTTGCAGCTTTAAAAAATACCCTTTTCGCTGTATTATGTGCTTTTCTTTCTGCAACCTCAATTAACTTACGCGCTCGAGCAAAATCGTTAGGTGCCTTCAACTCTACTATTTGACAACTATCATTAACTGTAAGGATACCGCCAGACTTAAGGACCTTATTCTTCGAGGCCCGATATAATTGTTAAGCTCTTTCTGCCTGCTTTGTCCGTAAGAGGTCCCTCTTTAGTTGGATTAGCTCTATAGCTATAGTCAAGGATCCTCGAATTAAACGACTAAGGTTATAGTTAAAGGTATCGTCAAGGACCTCATTTTCGTTATTTATTGCCTCCTTTATCCGGTTACTAACCTTAATAACTTACCGTAGCGATACTGGTATTAAAAAGTTCGAAGAACTAGGTATAATGGGGTTAGGGGAAGGAGTCTTTGGTACCCTCTATTGTATTGCCTAAATAACTAATTGAGGGTTTAACGGAGATATACTAGTCCTTTTGAATGCTAATAGTATCGTAGTACGTTTAAAGGCTTATTTTCGAACCCCTTGGATTATTGAGAGGAAATCCAGCTTTGTAATATTAGTAAGGCCATTACGGACTGCAAAGTCAAGAGCCTTTGCATAGTAGTACTTTAATAGCTGGAAAATAGCTACATTAAGCGGTTGCAAAATATGCGTAAGTGTTATAATATTAGGCTTTGCCTAATAGAGCTATATCCTAGGACAGAGTTACGTACTACCGTACGTAACTTATACCCTATAACTAAGCAGGCATTAGAGTATAAGTACTCTAATGCCTAGTACTTCGAGTTAGAGTTCCGTAGATTTCTTAACAACTATTTCCGACTACTAGATACTAGTAATACTAGTTGTTAAAATACTGGTATTTATACTAGTAAGACTACCTAAATAGGATACTATCCTATTAGTATTAGTACTAGTACTACTAGTACGGATGCTATACTATACTGCGAGTATTAGTAAGCATATTGAGTTGACTAATAGTATACAACATACTGCTTCTGTAACACATATGGGGAGGTGTGCCTATATGGACAATAGACCAGTTAACCGTTCGACCAAATGGCCAAACTGTCAAAAGATCCGCCAGTATCCGCACTTAGTGCGGGTACTGCACCTCACATTCGCTTATAAGGCCTACACGCCTGTAGCGCGCCTTACATTACTAGTATACTATTACGATACGGACTAGCAGGAAGGGAGTATGTGCAAAGACTGTAGAATTTTCGAACTAAGGAGGAAGAAAAGAGAAAACGAATAATAGGTGTAGGAATAGAAGAAGTTATATATATAGGGTGGTTGCCGTATATTACGTGATACGTAATGCAGAGTGTAGGGTAGGCAAGAAAAGACAACAATTTACGATATCGTTACACCCTGGGCCGGTACTTGATACCGGATGGATTAAAGGCTAGTTGTAGATAGTGGCTTAGAGAGGAAGTGATACCGTCTGAGGTGGCCAAAATACAATGCAAGGCAAGCTGTATGTTAGGTGACCAAAGCGGTATCGGTACAGAATGCTAGGCCCCCGAGGTGGTCTGGCAATGCTCTTATTGCCACCAGTACAAGCACAGGTCAGTATTTACTTGGAGATATGAATCTCCGAATAATAAATAAGCAATACGATCAAACGTAAGAAAAAGACGTAATAATTATATTCCGTACAGTAAGTGCAGTATAAATTGCCGATGGTGCCATTTGAGCATTGCTGGTCGTCGCGAGAATCCTCCCCCCCCCCCCCGAGAACACAATGGGTATAGCGGTATTATGCAGCGGCTGGCGTCGGTTGTTGGTCGTGACCGACCTAACTACTCATTTGCTGGTCAGTGACTTAACGTGGCGAGAGCAGATGGGAAGGAATTCTCGCTTGCAAGATGAACCCAACCCGACCGTTTGGCGAGGACACGCTCTCTCGCAACGTCTTCCTACCTGGGCAGAATCGGCCAAGTCGGTACCAACGATAGATGTGCGAGCACGAAGTAAGTAACTGGTCAATCGTCATGATGAAAATGGATCCAACTGTGGGTTGATGATGCAAAGCGAGAGCAGGCACTCACTCCGTGCTTGTACTCAGAAGCGAACTCAACACTCCGCACCGATACCGCCAATTTTATCCTCGCCGCTGGGAGGCTACAGCAGTCGAAATGCCTCTGCTTGCAGTACTCACGCCGTCAATTGCCATCCAAATTGCCTTGCCATCCAAAATTGTCGCCATCCGTACGATTGCCGAGGCGGAGGGCCATGCCTGGCTATTGGCACCACGACGAATGACAAGGCATGCGAATGGCTTCCATTTGGATGGCATTTGACGGCATGGAAGCACCACGACGCCGGCAGCGTGGCCGCAGAGATTGAGGGATCCAAGATACGTACGATTGCCGAGGCCGAGGGCCATGCGCGGCTGTTGGCACCACGACGAATGATAGACATACCCAACATGGCCGCAGGGATTGAGGGATTTGGCACCACGACGAATGATGGACATACCCAACATGGCCGCAGGGATTGAGGGATCCAAGATCCGTTCGATTACCAAGGCGGGGGGCCATGCCCGGCTGTTGGCACCACGACGAATGATAGATATGCCCAACATGGCCACTGGGATTGAGGGATCCAAGATTCGTACGATTGCCGAGGCCGAGGCCATGCCCGGCTGTTGGCACTACGACGAATGACAAGGCATGCCCAACATGGCCACTGGGATTGAGGGATCCAAGATCCGTACGATTGCCGAGGCCGAGGGCCATGGTACTGTTGCAGTGCATTTGTCGGCAAGTTTAGTTGTGCTACTGGTAATACTACAGTACAACTACGGGGTAAGTAATACTCCAAACATGCAAGTATAATAGCCATTACAGCTACGGAGTATTACTCGGGTCATAAATCAGGATATCCCTTGTCCGATTCATTTCTGCCAACTGCACCGAGCGGGATCACGATTCGGCCAAACCTTCCAAGCTTGCTCGAACGAGGGGGTCATGCGTAACGGTCTTCATGCGTGACGGTCAACTTTAATTTGTACAAAGTAAGTAATACTACGCATGCTCATGTTGTCTGATTGTCTGCAGCATGTAGAGGCAATCCTGAAAAATGCAAGTTGACAGTAATACGAGTACACAACACCTACTTGTACATGTAGGTGCAAGTACAAATACACCTACAGTACTTTTACTTGCATATTCACGGAGTGGTTGCAGTATTATCATTACCAACTTGCAGTCCTTTCCCATAAAAGTACATGTAGGTTGCTTGATTCGATGCCTTGATGTGGGCGCCGGATTCTGCACCGCAGGCCTGGTGTAAGAGTAAGAGTCATGGTGGCCATATGCATGCACAGATATATGTCTGTATGATTTGAGCGTATTCTCTCTCTACGTGAAGAGGCTAAAAATCACGCCCAAACCTGCTATTATTACTACAATCCATGCACAGCACGGAGTACATGCAATTAATTACACTGCACATTAAATAATAGTGTACACGCAGAAGTCTTACTGATTGTATCCTCAGTGCAGTCTCAGTATTCTTACCGACTCCTCGTCGACGAAAGTGGTCGTACAAGTAATAGAAATAATGCGTCCTTAAGTAAGTACTTGTAGCTACCAAGGACATGCATACTTATTATCTTTCATTGGGCTCCTCCACTACGACGACACAATAAGTATTACTTACTCCGTACTTGCGGAATAGTTGTGCGATACGTTGCATCTTGAGCACTCCACTCTCCGATGTCCTATCGATACACATACTTTTATGTATATGACGACTATTATTGCGTTGGCTTCCCAGGAAGCCCTCACTAATAATGGCGATATTACCCTGGAATGTTTAAACTATGAGCGGCTGCAACTGTAACAACGGTAAAGACCTGCTCACACCTAGACTTCCAACCCGCCACACGGTAACTGCAGGGAACGCTACAACCTGACAGATCTGCATTTATTGCTAGCGCCCGCCGTTGTGCCTGCAGGGATTGTTCGATTGCACATTGTTGGGACCGCCAGACTTGTGCGGAATTTTCCAACTATTATTATCAATAATAACTAATGCTACTTGTTCTAATTAGGGCGGCACGGTCAACTGCGTGTCGTGCTGGTAAGACGGACCGTCACTGTCGCATTATTACTATGATTAATCCGTACCGGAATACTGGTACAAATCACCTCTGCCTCGGAATCCACGACCTGTTGCGTACGGTATGAGTATACAAGCAAGTACAGTACGTGCACAACTACAAGTACTTGTGTGAACCCTTCAGACGTCGTGCCGGGATAACGCCAATGACAACTACTTACTGTACGTGCACGGGTATGAGTCCTTGACGATCCGCAAACTTCCTATTGCGGACCCCTTGACGACAACCCGGCAACTTGAAGAGGTACAGTAATAGATGCGAGTAAGGCCATTCTCTGCATGCACTTGTATGCAAAGTACCCAAGTACTTACTGTACCTTGGTCCAGTTACTCTGTAGAAATGAAGGGAATTAAGTACCTTGACGAACTCGACACCTGCGTGGGAGGAATAAAGTATAAAGGGGGGTGGCTCTCGCGTCGGCGACGAGATCCAATTGCTACTTTAAGACTTGAATTTCTCCATTACCTCGTCTAAACCTATAACCTACCATCTATTCACCATGAAGGCAGCAATTGTATTGTCACTTGCTTCGCTGGCCCTTGGACTCATGGCACGCCCAAACCGAAAATGCACCGATGCTGCTTGGCCTGAAAAAGAATTATGGCGGCAGCGTAAACTAAACATGACAGAACCACAGTCGGACCAATTTTGCAACTGGCTCTGGGATTGCTATGGGACCACGGGACAGTTCAATTGCAAACATGGCAATCACTGCCCCGTATACTATTCATGCGGACGATGAATGCCATCGAAGCCTGCACACGAAAACGGAACGCTCGAAAGAAATGATCAAAGACCGATGGGAGCATTGACAAACTCACGAATTCAACGACGAACCAATCCACGCCTATTTAGACGATCGAACCGGAGCTTTGCACCACCGAGGATATAGGTGAACTTGCATGTACAGTACTTGATGTGCAGGGAAAATGCGTTGCCGGTAGATCGGATCATCTATTTACATCAGTCAACTCATTTCAGATACGTAAAATTAATAGTCATCGGCTAGCACGCAATAAAGGGCATGTTTGGGTGGAGTATACTCCGTACGTATTGTAAATGCTAGTGTTGTACATGCAAATTCATGTTATTATCGAATGTGTACGAGTTCTCCGTCAGTATTAGGCAGTGTCGAGATTGTTTGGTAATGTTCTAGGCCGGATGGCGCGAATTAGTGCTTAATTATAAGCACATGCATGGCACTTACTTACGTACTTTTGTACTCTAGATGCACAACCACAATGGATATCAAGTACTTACTTACCTGTACAACTCAAGTATACTGTAAGTACTTATGGAGCCGGGGAAGTTGTTATGACGCAACTGATTCACGGCGGCTTGGATGTGGCATAATTCCATCATGGTACATTCTATACTTACTTGCATCCTTTCAAGCACAACTACATGTATGCATTTGGTATGATACAAGTACGGAGTACTCGCATCTAGTTGTGCTTGCGAGTTGCAAGTAGTCCTTCCTGCCGGTATTCACTCACACGTGAGTAAGCATAATGCTACAAGTAGAGTCAGTTCATGGGGGGACGCCGAACGTATGAGCCGAGTCTGCAACATTTCTGGTATTACTGGCCCCGCCTGGCGGGTTGCAGTGCATTTGTCGGCAAGTTTAGTTTTACTACTGGTACTACAGTACAACTACGGGGTAAGTACGGAGTGCTCCGTTCATACAAGTATAATAGCCATCGCGCCTACGGAGTGCTCCGTTCATACAAGTATAATTGCCATTGCGCCTACGGAGTAATTCCTCGGGTCATAAATCAGTTGTCCGATTCATTTCTGCCAACTGCACCGAGCGGGACACGATTCGGCCAAACCTTCCAAGCTTGCTCGAACGAGGGAGTCTTCGGGCCCTTGATATTCATGCATACAAGTATTTACAACTATTTACTTGCAAGTGCGTACATGTATCGAGAACGGCACTACTAGCACCTCGCCATTTGCTCAGTCCACGAACACTGCCGAGCCAGGACTTGCGCGTGCTCTTGCAGGGATGCAACTTGCTGCACACGTACGTAAGTTGGTACTCCGTACAGGGAATACATGCTGTGATTACAGTACTGGTAAATTCTAGTAGTTATTGTAAAGTAATTACATGCGCTCCCGCTCTGTAAGTGCATGTGCCGAGTATGGAGCACAGTAGTATTCATTAGGTCGTGGTTGTTACGAAGTGGCTCTGCAAGACCAGGGGCCGCACGTATTCGTGATATTCAACGTCGATGCCTCTTCACTAATGTACAATTGCTGTTCGCGTTCTTATACTTTTGTGTGCACAAACGCACGTGACTGGACGGGACTGCACGTGACTGGGCGGGGCTGCACGTGACTGGGCAAGGTTGCACGTGACTGGGCGGGGTTGCACGTGACTTGGCGGGGTTGCACGTGACTTGGCGGCGTTGCACGTGACTTGGCGGCGTTGCACGTGATGATGCGCGCTCGCTCATGTGGGGCGCCGACTTCATCGCGGCGAGCCCTTACGGTGGTATTGTTATATCAAGTACGCCGTACTTGAGTATTGTTGCTGCAAGTACATGTCCTCGCATGTACTCTGCACGAGTATTCATTAGGCGGTGGCATTGTTTTATCAAGCACTCCGTGCTGTTACGCATGTATTGTTGCTGCAAGTACATTCAAGTACTCGCATGCACTGTGCAAGTACTCCGCACGTGCCAAAAGGTACGGCGCACGTACTCCTCCGTACAGTATTCAATGTTCTCCGTTTCACTGTACTCCGTACATAGTGCTAGGCATGGTCCTGCAAACACGTGCAAGTCTCCATAAAGACAAGTACTGTATTGCTCGAAGCATACTCAGATGTGATGCAAGTAATGATCGAGGTGAACTCTATCTAGCACGGAGCACAGGCAAGCTCATGTCTGTCCTTGGTACGGAGCGCTTGTAATAAGTACAAGAACAGTACGGAGCAAGTACTCGTAATCCGTGATTACATGTATACAGTAAGTAATACTCAACTACATGCACAGTACACCTGCTGCACACCCAAGGACTTGCCTACTTACAGTAATATACCCAAGTTCTTGTGCAAGTACAAGCACAGCGGGAGCACGGCGCGTTAGTTACTTGTACAGCTACTTCGTACGGAGTACTAGTTCGACATTACTTTGCTTGCCAGGCGTGGGGAGCTAACCCAATATGGTAGTACATCGCCAACAGCGGGCGGCATCGGCCGCCAACCGCCAACAAGCACTATAACCCGATCCCCAGCGGTGCGGTGGAGCGGGACTACAGTGGGCGGGCCAGCGGCGGAACGTGTGACGCGCTGGTGACGTTGCCAATTCAAACTCTTCATCCCCCAACCGCTCTGATCGTGCAACCGAATTGCATCAAGGCAGCACCATCCCAACTCGCGAGCCATTCGTCCATCGAGACACAGTCTCACTCAGCCGATTCTCCCTCAAACCGTCATTTGCGAGCAGCCACCGCAGCGGGCGTCAGAGGGCAGAGGCACCGCCCAAGCCCCGGCAAGGCCAGGTTGTGTGGACGACAAAGGGTCCTCGTCGACTTGGACGTCCAAATCGCGGCTTTCCCTCGGATACGACCATGTGCGAGTTCGAGTAGCAAATAGTCACCGCAGCCATTCGAACCTACCGAGACGCTGTACCGTTCCCCCGTCCCCTCATCGCAGCCGCCACCGTCGTTCCCTCGCCACCGACGGATATCTAGAGACAGGCAGGCAGGCAGGCAGGCAGGCAGGCCGACCGACCGACCGACCGACCGACCGACAGACAGACAGACATACATACAGACAGACGGGCAGGCAGAAAGGATAGAAGCCAGGTGGACAGGACGACGCACAGACAAAACGGTCGGGAAACAAAAGCAACACGTCTCGTTGACCACCCAACCTGCATGACCTTGGACGAGCCTCGAAAAAGCAACCACCTCGACGACGTGCCCATGCATGATCCGTCATTCCATCGTCCACCCCGTCGAGCCAGCCGTTTCCTAGCCGTTGCCACGCTCGTTCGTCGTCGACGCCGATCGCCTCCCGCCCCTACGACGAGACGCAAGTCGTGCATTGGCAAAGCACGCCGGCGTTGGTCATGGAGTTGGCGTTGGAAATGGACCGCTTCGCACGCAGCGGCATCGCCTCGGGCGGCACCAACGACACGCGCCCGGCCTACTTCAAGGCCGTCGGCATCTCCCTCGCCATCGGATCCGGCCTCTTCATCGGAACCTCCTTCGTCCTCAAAAAGGTCGGCCTGCTCAAGGCCAACGAAAAGTACAACGAGGTCGCCGGCGAGGGCTACGGCTACCTCCGCAACGCCTTCTGGTGGTCCGGCATGATCCTCATGATCGTCGGCGAGGTCTGCAACTTCGTCGCCTACGCCTTCACCGACGCCATCCTCGTCACGCCCCTCGGCGCCCTCTCCGTCGTCATCACCACCGTCCTCTCCGCCGTCTTCCTCAAGGAGCGCCTCAGCATGGTCGGCAAGGTTTCCTGCTTCCTCTGCATCGTCGGCACCGTCGTCATCGTCATGAACGCGCCGCAGGAGTCGTCGGTCGCCAACATCTCGGCCATGCAGGACTACTTCATCCAGCCCGGCTTCCTCACCTACGCCGGCCTCATCCTCGTCGGCTCCGCCGTCGCCGCCTTCTACGCCGGCCCCCGATGGGGCAAGAAGAACATGCTCGTCTACATCTCCATCTGCAGCTGGATCGGCGGCCTCAGCGTCGTCTCCACCCAAGGCCTCGGCGCCGCCATCATCGCCTGGATCGGCGGCGAGCCCGAGTACAAGCACTGGTTCCTCTGGGTCCTCTTCGTCTTCGTCATCGGCACCCTCCTGACCGAGATCGTCTTCCTCAATGTGGGTGAGCCCCGGTGCCGGCCCGACGCGACGCCTGCGACGGCGGCTGGCTGACGCGTGAACCGATGGACAGAAAGCCCTGAACCTCTTCAACGCCGCCATCGTCACGCCGACCTACTACGTCTACTTCACGAGCACCACCATCATCACCTCCACCATCCTCTTCCGCGGCTTCAAGGGAACCCCGACCTCCATCGTCACCGTCGTCATGGGCTTCCTCACCATCTGCTCCGGCGTCGTCCTCCTGCAGCTTTCCAAGTCGGCCAAGGACGTGCCCGACACGGCCGTCTTCAGCGGCGACCTGGACCAGATCCAGACCATCGCCGAGCAGGAGCAGCCGGAGTCGGAGCCCAAGGCGGATGCCATCCGTGGCGCCGCCGCCATCGTCCGACGCCTGTCGCAGGCGAGGCAGCGGATGGAGGCCCAGGAGCTCAAGCGCCTGCACGAGGAGAAGCTGGCCGAGGGCATGCAACCCATCGACGAGGACGGTCAGCCGCAGTACGAGTGGGACGGTCTGAGACGCCGGAGGACCATGGCGAGCAGCGTCCGCCTGCGATCGGCCACGTCGCCTCCCACGTCGCCCGCCCTCCATCCACCCCTGGGCATGTCGCGCTTCCCCCGCGACGACGACGACGACGACGGCCAGCAACGCGTGGGAGTCCTGCCCACCATCCGGAGCGTGACCCGCGGACGCTCGGGCACGGAAGCGTCCGGATCCTTGCATGGCGACGACGACCACACGGACTACGGCGAGGCCCGAAGCCCGATGCTTCCCGTGCCGCTCACGGACATTGTCGTTCACCCGCACCAGTCGTACCACCCGATTCCGTCTCCCGACGAACCGCTTCCGGGACGAGCGCTGCACGACCAAGACACGGCCTACCGCGGCGCCCGGCGGGATGTGGCTCCGAGCCTCGCACCCGCACCGCCGCCGCAGTCGGCTCGGCGGCAGTTTTCCTTCCAGAGAGTATTTCGACGAAACGCGGATCCGACAGAGGAGGAGCGGCTAGGGCTTGTCAAGGAGTCGTCCAGTGACGCCAGGGATCCGGATGGAGACGGACCACCGGGGTATGTTTAGAGCCTCTCCACGATTAGCTCCTCGGTCGACGCGACGAAATGGACCATCGGCAACCATCGACTCACCGTTATGACAACCGTTGCCTTTGATCCGACAGATGCAGGCTCGTCAACACGGACGACGTTTCGAAGACGCATGGGCGTCATGTGCTGCCGGGAGAGGCCTCTGCTGCTGGTCAAGTCTGGATAACGTCTCGGCCGCAGCCGAGGGTCCCTGGCCGGCGCGGCAGTGGCAGGGCCCTACCACTCTCGACTACCCGATATCGAGGAGCCTCGCCGAATGCCACTGCTGAGTTTTAGGTTGTCCATGACACCTAGTTACGAAGCACCGGTTGCCTGTCCGCCTTGTTCCCCCATCCTTGTCGGCACAAGACCTGTACAGCTCAGTTCTGTGTTTGGCATTCTCGTATCCGCCCATCGCGACGGTTCGAACGAGGGGGCCGGCACGCGCAAACTCGGCATGGGTGGCCGGACTCGTAGTCTGGAGATCAGGGGAGTTTTGTGTATTATATATATGTGAGGATGTGTATATGTATATTCGTGCCACGCCACCATGTCGAGTTCGCGGCGATTTGTGCGCAAGTCCGATGGATCCGTGAGAAGGCATGGACGCCGCCTGCTGTTGGTTGTCGTCCTCTTTTTTCTTTCACGACGAGTTGGCTGAGTGTCATTCGTGCTCTGGTGCCAGCTTAATCTGTTGGTCGTCGTCGTTCTCGGAAGGGCCATTTTACACGGCAGAACGAAGGCTTCACCCCGCATCTCTTCTCCGACAACTACATTTTTCGCTTCTCTTCCCCGACAACTACAGTTATTACAGGGCAAGAATTCTCCGAGAGTCAAAACGATGATGGCGACCATCGACATCGCCGTCCAGGCTGAGGCAATGCTGGTGCTCCCTCCCGCCGTCGTGGCCGAATTCGTCGAGCGAAGCCGTCCCGACTCCATTCTTATCAAGGGCTTTCACGCTCTGCCGACTCTCGCCCAGGGCAGGATTGTGAAGTATACCCGACTTGACGGCCGAGAGTTTTTCGACGATGATGCCACCGTGGAAGCCTGCGACTTGTCCTACGATGGAGACGCGGGTGGCCCGATGAAATCCTCGGTTCGTCCAGATTGACTCATCGCTTAAACCCGTTGCCTCCTCGGATCTGACCTAGAACGTCTGCTGCAGCCGATCAAGTGGATTTCCAAGCGAGCTTCGCTTGCCGGCAAGAGCTTCGACCTTCTCGACAGCACACTAGAGGAGCTCGATGCACATCTGACCCTCAGAACCTACGTTGCCGGCTTCCGTCTCGCCGCTGTCGACTTGGCGGTATGGGCCACCTTGCGAGCGAACCACGTGGCTCTTTGAATTGTCAGAGCAAAGCACGGAAACATTCTCCGATGGTATACCTACGTCGAATACTCGGTGCCATGGGTTTCCGACGTCGCCGCCTCCGTCACCGCTGCGTCCGTGGCCGAGAGAACCAAGGGGAGAGCCGAGGCGTCTACACGAGGTGCGAGCTACGACATCGATTTGCCCACGCTGCAGGGTCCCGTGGTGACACGCTTCCCTCCGGAGCCATCTGGATATCTGCACATCGGCCATGCCAAGGCCGCACTCCTCAACGAATATTTTGCACATCAAACCCCCGGAGGCACTCTGATCTGTCGATTCGACGATACCAATCCCTCGAATGAGTCGCTCGAGTTCCAGGACGCCATCATCGACGACCTCGGCCTCCTCGGCATCGTTCCCGACAAGACGACCTTTTCCAGCGACCATTTCCACCTCATGTACGGCTACGCCCTCCAGCTGATCCGCGACGGCAGGGCTTTTGCCGACCACTCGGAGCTCGGCAAGGGGGACGAAGCCCGGAGGAGGCGTCTCCCCTCGAAACGGCGCAATCTGAGCATCGACGAGACCCTAGCGCGATTCGACGACATGAAGACGGGTTCGGCCGAGGGCCAGCGTTGGTGCCTCCGTGCCAAGATTGCCCACGACAGCGCCAATGGTGCGATGCGGGACCCTGTCATATACCGGTGCAACCCAACGCCGCATCACCGGACGGGGACGAGCTGGCGCATGTATCCGACGTGCGACTTTTGCGCGCCGATCCTCGACGCCGTCGAAGGCGTGACGCTGGCCCTGCGAACGAACGAATACCGCGACCGCAACCCGCAGTACCATTAGTTCCAACAAGCCCTGCGACTGCGCAAGGTCAACGTGCGGGATTTCTCCCGCGTCAACTTTGCGCGGACGTTGCTGTCGAAGAGGAAGTCGGCAAGAATCGTCGACGAGGCCAAGGTTTGGGGCTGGGATGACCCCCGAATGCCGACCATCAGGGGCATTGTTCGCCGTGGCATGACGGCGCACGCTCTGCAAGAGTACATGCTCAAGCAGGGACCCAGCCGCAACACGGTCAACCTCGAGTGGGGGGCAGAGAAATCGGATATCCTCGAGGAATGGCTGACGGCAGAGACCGAGTTTCGGGATCAAGCGTTCGCAGACGGCAACGTCGTCGACTTGAACGTCGGCACGGTCGCGCAGCTGGAGCGAAAGGGATACTACATCTACGACGGCCGGCACGGCTCGAGGATGGTATTTTTCAACGTGCCAACTAGTCGGATGTGACCAGCTTGCCACCCATCTCTGCTGCTCCGTTGTGCAAGAGTCGTTCTCGTTCTTTTTGCTCCAGATCGGACACTTTTGTGTCATCCCACTCCACGTGGTACTTAATCGTACTGCATAGATCGTCAGCCGGGATATTATGATGTCTACAACTAAGCACACAAATAAGCCATAATTACTCCTTAATTGTTGCCGATACATGCACTTATCAAATCTCATATCAGCAAGGGAAGTACAGAGCTAACGATGCTGATAACAGATGAGCTGGCCTGGATTTTAGTGACGAATGAATGCCACACTCCAGATCTGAGGGGCATTCCACAGGGGGGGCATATAATACACCTAGGATCGATGCTTGTACTGTAGGTGCTCACATACCCCGTTCTGCCTCACCGAAATGTGTACTCCGTTGATTCAAATCCCAGGTCTTCGTTAGGGCCTGCTGATGTGCTAATAGTATTATATTCCTGAGCAGCCTTGTCCCCAAATCAACCACTGTTTGTGACTGTATTCTTTTTTTTGACAAACACCAACGCGGTGCTCGCGACGACGGCTAGTACTCACCAAGGTTTTGCTCGCTCGCACTGCCGTTAGCACGGAGTGAATATCGCCTATTGCACGTGTAGGAGTGCATTCTTATGCCTACTATTCCGCATCGTTCGTAATTGCCGTGGATAATAATATTATTTATAATATTATTTATATATTCATGGAGGAGCGGCTGGATGGAGTTCGTCGGAGAAACATCCGCCGTATTAAAGTTACCCCGCAATCCGGGGCAAGGGGTGTGTGTCCTCTTGACTCCCTCCCTGATTCTCAACGTTACCTCGCCATGACGAACACGCAGGCCCGCCGCAACGTCGCAACGGGCGCCCGAGTGACTCGTCGGTCACACGCAAGCGACCGGACGACCTGACGACCTGACGTCCCGACGACGACGGCCGTCTCGTTCGGGCCAGCCGCTGGACCCAACTCCACGACGGCTCGCGTCCTTTCCCACCAGCACCTACGCTGCCGACGGCACGTTTCGTCGCAGATGAACCATCCCGCGCCGCCATGGACGACGACCCTGCCATCTCCGAGCCGGGAAGCAGCAAGAATGGGCACGTTCGGCGGGTGGAACGTGCGAAGCCGGGCGAGCGGGCTCGGGGCCTCGAGATCGACGAGACGCGGGACGTGACGGTGACGGAGCACGAGCTCGGCTTCTGGCAGGCCGTCCGCATGTACCCCCAGGCCACCTTCTGGTCCTTCTTCTTCTGCATCGCCGTCGTCATGGCCGGCTTCGACGCCCAGATCATCACCTCCTTCTACGCCCTCCCGGCCTTCCAGAGGAGGTACGGCGACCGCGTCGGCGACCGCTACGAAATCCCCGCCCGCTTCCAGATGGCCCTCGGCATGGGCAACCCCATCGGCCAGGTCGTCGGCGCCCTCGCCAGCGGCTACCCGCTGCAGCTGCTCGGCCGCCGCCTCACCCTCGCCCTCTGCTGCCTCTGGTCCATCGCCTTCGTCTTCGTCCAGTTCTTCGCCAACTCCATCGGCATGCTCGTCGCCGGCGAGATCCTCGGAGGCCTCGCCTACGGCTTCTACGTCGTCATCGCCCCGACCTACTCGTCCGAGATTTGTCCCGTCATCCTCCGCGGCGTCCTCACCGCCTCCGTCAACCTCGCCTTCGTCGTCGGCCAGTTCGTCGCCCAAGCGTGCGCCGCCGGCGTCGAGAGCCGGTTGGACGAGTGGGCCTACCGAGTCCCCTTTGTGCGTCGTGACCCGTCCGGTCCGTCGTGCCCGCGGGGAGCTGCTGACCTTGCTTCCGCAGGCCGTCCAATGGGTCTGGCCCGTCGTGCTCCTCGCCGCCCTGCCCTTCGCCCCCGAGAGCCCGTATTGGCTCGTCCGCCGCGGCCAGAGGGACGAGGCCCGCAACTCTCTCCTTCAGCTCACCTCGAGCACGCACCGTCCCGACATCGACGACGTTTTGCTTGCCATCGAGCAGACGGATCTTCTCGAGAGAGAATACGAAACCTCGACGTCGTATCGCGAATGCTTCAAGGGCGTCAGCCTCGTCCGGACCGAGATCTCCGTCATGGTCTATCTGATCCAGGTCATCGGCGGCAACCCCCTCATCGGCTACGCCAACTACTTTTTCGAGCAGGCCGGCCTGAGCTCGTCCGAGGCGTTCAACAGTGAGTCGAGCGTGCCGTCGGCGACGAACCGTTTTCGAAGCTGACGAACCAAACCAGTGGGCGTCGGCAACACGGCCTTGGGCTTTGTCGGGACGCTCATATCCTGGCCGCTGATGAACTATGTATGTACATCACCTCGAACGCCCTGACCGTCCAAGTCTCTGCTGATTCATCTGTCCATTCTCCACCAGTTCAAGTTTGGCCGCCGATCGATATACAATACGGGCATGGTCATCATGACCATCTTGCTCTTCGTCATCGGTTTCCTTGCCATCCCTACGGACAACACCGCGGCCGTATGGGCGCTGGCCTCTCTCATGGACTTTTGGACATTCATATATCAGATGACCGTCGGCCCCATCTGCTTCGTCATCATCTCCGAAATATCGGCCACCCGCCTACGGGAGAAGACGATTGCCATCGCCACTGCCGTCCAGGCGGCCGCTACTGTCGTCTTCACCGTCGCCATGCCCTACATGCTGAACACCGAGGAGGCGAACTGGGGGGGCAAGGCCG
Organism: Drechmeria coniospora; assembly: GCF_001625195.1. Taxonomy (NCBI): domain Eukaryota; kingdom Fungi; phylum Ascomycota; class Sordariomycetes; order Hypocreales; family Ophiocordycipitaceae; genus Drechmeria; species Drechmeria coniospora. The sequence goes on along the minus strand of NC_054390.1, from coordinate 9,795,682 downwards.
GTTTCTTGTTTGGCGCCATCAGCCTGCTGTGCCTCGTCTGGTGTTATTATCGACTTCCCGAGAGCCACGGCAGGACATACGAGGAGCTTGACATTCTCTTCCAGCGACGTATCCCGGCGAGGCAGTTCAAAAATTACGACCTACTCGCCGAGGCCGATGTCACCGATACGTCCGACGACGAAGCATGACACTGCATGTCGTCTCGGCTCTACGCATCACGTACAGCATCGTGACACCTAGAGCATATTTATATTTTTACCATGCGCTGGCGTGGTGAATTACGGCTCGTGCGAATGATCCGCGTTGCCCTTTAACTTTGTTTGTCGCTTTGCCTCTCATGGCGACAAGGTCCTGGAATCAAACCTTTCCGGCCTTTGGCTCTAGATCTCGGATGCATAGCATTTCGGCCATCATGTGGGAAATTGACTTTATAAATCCTCTGGTGATACCTCCGGCTATTCGGTTCTTCACGGAGCCGGATGTGTCAACATGCGAGCCGGTGCAAAGCTTGGACTCGATCGCATAGCGTGAAACAAAGGCATGCTGTCTGAATCACAGTCCTTCAGCAAGTTGCGAACCCGCATCGTGGGGGGTCACCCCCTGCTACCTGATGCGGCGTGAAACAAAACTTGTCAAGATTTGTTTCGTCCTTGTCGCATACCTTTGTTACTCCAGAACTTCCGAGGCCCTGGCCAAAGCCTCGAAATGATGTACCCGAGGTTGCACCCGAGCGAGTGTCAGTTGGCATGGTATTACAGCGCCGGGAGCCAAGCACTCTGGCGTCACTTGCTCTAATGTGTTGTCGAGAAACCTTGTGAGGCCAGTCTTCCCCTGCTGGCGCAGAGCTCGTACAACAAAATTCACCGGAATGCCAGGGCAAGGGTCCGAGGAGACGATGGCAAGTGAAACGATTTGCATGCAGCCCTTCGGCAGCCCATGCGCCTGTGGGGTTATCGAGCCGAAGGATACATAACATGACTCCCGTCACTCGGAATTATGCTGTTACCAGCTCATGCTCCGGCCAAGCTGATTTGGCCACAAGCACGGCTCTGAATTCTATTCCTCTTCTCATATAAAATCTCCCTTGTCGCCGGTCGACGTCGGTCAACCATTCCGTCCATTCCGTCCATTCATCGTCTCCTTATTGGATCCGACATGAGATAAATACAGCTTGAACAGTTGCCGGCTTCCTTTGTAATGTCTTCCGCAACTTCAAACTCGTGGCTGGGTTTGATCATCGCCCTTTTTTTATTTACTCGAACTGGTCAGAGCCTCCAGGAGGGCATATCATCCGGGGAGGCGAATTCTTATGGCAGCAGGAAGTCAACGACGTGGCCCACGACCTTGTACGATGGTGTCGTGGCCAAAAACACCATTAGTGCCATTGCCGCCGACAAGCACCTTCGCCAAACGTACATGGCAATTCTGAGCATGTGCATTGACGCATCAAGGAACCTTGCAGAAATATATGGCGTACCCGAACTTGATGCCATCTCCGACGACCTAGACCGCCATCTCCGACAGGTAAACGTCAATACGGAAGTCGAGTACCGACTAGACCTTAGAAAGCGCCGTTCGACGACGGGCACGGATGAAGACACCAATTTGGCCAAGAGACAAGGTCTCATCGGAGGTTTGCTGTCGGGGCTCGTCGGAGGCGGGAATGGAGGCAAGCAATCAGCCGCTGGCCCTGGCGGCAAGGGTATCGGCGGCATCATATCCAACGCCGCCACCAATATTTTCGGAAACGTCTTGAACATGTCGGGGCCTGCTCTTGTTCGAGCTGGCTTTTTCGGGGGTGTGGGAGCTGGCGAAGGGGCCGCTCAGGGGCTGGATCTGTTGTCTGCCGATCTGAGCAAAAGTGCGGGTGCGACAGTGGCGGAGGAAAACGGCATGCAGAAAAAGGGCTTGAATCCCATGATCGAGCAGGCGGCCATGGCCCTCACGGCAACGGCTGTGAAAGCATTGCGAATGAGCAACATCTTTCAGCTACCTCCTCTGGGCCCCGTGGCGGCTGCTGCCGGGAGCGGACTTGGCTCGGGAGCTGCGTCGGGACTGAACTTGACCTTGCGAAATCTCGGGCCGCCAGCAAACGCGTCGGATCTGGCCAGCATCGCAGGCAGCTTTGCCTTTGGTGCGAGCAAGTCGTTGGCGGAAAATGTCAAGATTGGTGGCGCGAGCTTAACAGCACTGCTTCCCAATGATCTTGGTCCTGCAGCTCTCGAGATCGGTCGCGGCCTAGGAGCCGGAGCGGCGTCGGGCCTTAAGCTGGGTAGCAACACCAACGTCCCTCCTCCGCCCCCTGCATCGCAATCGGACGTGCCTGGGATCGCCCGCACGTTCTCCTTTGGCCTCAGCGAGGCAGTTGCAAGAAACATTGACAAGAACAGCCTCAGCCTAGGGTCTGTAGTTCCGAACCTTGGCGATACTGTGCTGAACATCGGCAACGGCCTCGGCACAGGGGCCGCCGCAGGACTAAAGTTGATCAACAGCACGAACGCAGCCCCTCCTCAACCCGTCTCGTCCTCCGATATCCCCGGTCTCGCTCGCACGTTGTCATTTGGTCTCAGTAAAGCGGTCGCGGACAACATCAACCCAGGCAGCATAAGCCTCGGCAATTTCATTCCGGACATCGGCGGCACCGTGCTTGGTGTCGCCGACGGGCTCGGAACTGGTGCTGCGCTGGGGCTCAAGTTGACCAATGATGTGAACATTGCGCCCCCTCCGCCTGCCTCCTCCTCCGTCCCGGATCTTGCTCGTACGTTTGCCTTTGGGCTGAGTAAAGCCGTGACGGAGAACCTCAATACGAGCAGCTTGAACATTGGCTCAATGATACCGGACTTTGGCGATGCCGTGCTCGGCGCTGGCAGCGGACTTGGCAGCGGTGCAGCGGCAGGGCTCAAGTTGACAAGTAATGTCAATCTTGCGCCTCCCACACCCTCTTCCTCGTCTGATATCCCGGGCATTGCCCGTACGTTTGCCTTTGGCTTGAGCAAAGCGGTGGCGGACAATTTTAACACAAGCGGAGTCAACATAGCATCTGCCCTCCCGGATGTCGGCGCCGCCGCGCTCAGCGTAGGACAAGGAATAGGAAGCGGTGCAGCGATGGGACTGAAGTTGACGACCAAAGATCTCGCACCCCCTCCCCCGACGTCGCTATCGGATCTCACGCGAATCGCAGGCACCTTTGCTTTTGGCTTGAGCAAATCGGTCGTCGATGGTGCCAACCTGAGTTCCATGAACCTCGGCTCCATGCTGCCCGAGATAAACCTGGGTAATGCTGCCCTTACACTCGGCGCGGGACTGGGCGGAGGAGCGGCCATGGGGTTGAAGCTGACGACAAAGGATCTCCTTCCTCCACCGCCTACCTCCTCATCGGATGTCCCGAACATCGCAGGTCGATTCGCCTTTGGTCTCAGCAAAGCAGTGGCGGATAACCTCAACGTCAGCAGCATGAGCCTCAGCTCGGTGCTTCCGTCCGTCGACGTTGGTGCTGCGGCGCTCTCTGTTGGAACGGGACTTGGCAGCGGCGCCGCTCAAGGACTCAAACTAACAAATAATGCTGACGTGCCTCCTCCGCCAGAGTCACCCGGGGACATTCCGCGGATTGCCGGCCGCCTCGTGTTCGGCCTCAGCAAGGCCGTCACGGATAATCTCAACACGACCGATCTCATCGGCAGGGCTGCCGGCATCGGCGGCATCGGCGGCCTGGACATGACCGAGACGCTCCGCAAGTTCGGCGCGCAGGCCGCATCCGGATTGGGTAAGGGCATCGGCGGCGGGGCCGCTGTGGGGCTCGGCCTACAGCCCGATACACCGGCCCCACCCGGCCTCCCCGACGCCGACGGGACCCTCGACGTTGGAGGCATCGCACAAGCCTTTGCATCAGGATTGACGTCACGGTTCCTTGCCAACGGCACGGCTAGCAACGCCATAAACAGCTTCTCGGGCGATGGAAAATCGATCGCGGGGCTCACATCCAGCCTAGACTTTGGGCGCATCACAGGCGGGCTCGCTAGGGGCTTGCTCGCTGGTGCTGGCGATGGCATAGAGGCGATTGGGGGTATCAATGCCCTCATCAACGGTACCACGACCATGCCAACCGGCACCCTGACAGAGACGAAGACGACATTCAACGATTCAGTCGGTGGTGCCGCCACAGGCTTTGGCCAGGGCCTCGGCAGCTCCGGTGTGATTACTGCACAAAAGTTGCTTGCCCGTGGAGTGGACTTGAATCCGCTCTTCTCCAATGCCGCCCGAGGGGCAAAACGTGACATCTCTGGACGGATGATTGCCTTTTCCAGGCGCCAAGCCGAGCTACCAGCTGGTGCCCAGTCCGGGGTGAATCTCAATCTGTCTCGGCTGCTGAGTGCCGAGTCCGTCTCGTCAATCGGACAGAAAGTGTTGGATGTACTAGGTTCCGAAGGGATCGGCGGGCTCGGTCTCATCGCCTTTGGTTTGACCAAAAGTATGTCCATAAACCCTGGAGGGTTTGACGAAAGGACAGCGGGATTCCTCAAGGCACTCATCCCGAGAGGTACCATCCGCGTCGTAAATGGTCTCAACTCGTACGAGATTGATGGCGATGCAATCTCGAAATCCTCAGGTGCGTCTATATCCGATACTGTATCGATCAACGGCACCGGCATTATCAAGTTTGTTGTGTTCGTGGGCCTGCATGGTTCGTCATCCTTCTGTTCTCCACGCCCGATCATCCTGCTCACTTCCTTCTAGTTCTGTTTTCTATCATTGGTCTAATGGTCATTTTTCCTCTTGTGATTATTATCCAGTCATCTCAGAGCATTATGACGGGATTGCGTGTTCAATATGTGTTTCCCCAATGGCTATCCAAGGCCAACAAGCTTTTATGGATTCTAGCGCTTGCGCCGTCCGTCATATTGATTACTGTTTTTGGAATCATTCCAGCGGCAAAGTCCGGCCATTTCCAAACTGCTCACGGGGTAAGATTCATTGCCGCGACTCCCTCGTGCCAGTCGTTCGGAGTTGATTGACAGAACTGAAGATTTTGGGCCTTCTCACCCTGCTCACCGCCGTTGCTGCGATTGGTTTTCATCTTCTCTCAACCCGTTCGGCACTGTTGTCTCCCGACGATAAATGGAGCCGATTAGCCATAGCCTCTCACGCCTGCAACCATCTTCTCTTGGCCCTGTTGCCTTTCACAGTCGCGACGGGATTTGCAGACCTTAGCGGTATTGCCTTGCGGCTAACACAGATTGTGCCATTTGAACTTGCGATTTCTCTTGGATTTTTCCTGGGAATTTTGCTCATACTTGGCACCACGGTGGGGGCATTAGACGTGTTCATGGTATTTCAGGCGTGGATAAGGACGAAGAGGATGTCCAACATCAAGATACGAGACCGGGGCATACGCATAGCGCGTGTGGAGAAGTCGGTGTCGATTTAATACTATCGACTACGTATATTTTACGAGCATATTCGACAATTCAACTTGCAGCAAGTTCAGCCTCAGCTACCCGAGGGCAATAGGTAAAACAAAGCCAATGCAGTGACAAGAAAGCGAAACGCCAACGATAATCAAGGCCATCTTCTTACCTTTCCCGGGTCGAATGGAACTCGGGTGCTGTGATGGCGTTGACTTGCAAAGGCGTATCGGCTCGGCTTGCAAATACGAAACCCTGACATAAAGCAGAGTGTGGATTGTCAACCACATGGCCAGGTATATGCCAGCTATCCGAGTGCGAGTAAGGCTGGAAAATCCCTTTATTCATGGATTGGGGTGTTAAACTCCTGCCATTCATGTTGATCCTTCCTGGAGGGCCAAGTAGATATCCGCCACCACAAAAGAAAATTTCAGCGAATAACCTTTGTCCCCATTCCAAAAATGACCGGCGGTTCCTTTGACCTTCTACTTTCGATGCAACGTGAGCATCGGTATATGTCTGTTTTGCTACCCGTAGGAAGTGACCATTCTCAGCGGGACAGGGGTCTCGCTACCATTTTCGTGCTATGATTCCGAGGCCGAGAGGCGGATGGCCAGCGCAAGGAGTCCTGTCTGGAGCAGGTCCTCTGATACGGCGGCCGGAACGCAATGGGCAGCGGCCGAGCTCTTTGCCGAAAATTGCCACTCCCGTCAGATTAAGACGGGTCCATCATTGGCAACGCATATGCTGTTCGCGAGTTCAACGTTGTCGACGCCCTAGCCGAGGACGGGCAGCTCAGATATTGGGGTAGGAAGCGCCTCCTCCTCTGGGCATTCGAAAAGTCATTTGTTAATGCGTGAGGCAAAGGACTCTCGTACGGCACAGTCCTAGGAGCTTCTACCGCCGCCATGTCTCCGAGTAGAATCCACCGAATGCTGCTTGACGGCGTGCTCAACCCGCATGAATATTTCTCCGCCTAGTAGGCCATGAATCCAAGTTGCTGACGCGTAGCTGAAAGGTCGAGCTGACAGTGATGCCTCGCGGCAACATTGAACAATATCACAGCACTTACAGGACCCTAAGGCGAATCTTTGAGGCGTGTGCGGAAGCAGGTCTGGACAGGTGCGGCATGGCGCGCGACAAGCTCTCGGCAGCCGGAATAGAAGACCACATGTACAATGTTGTCAAGGCCATCAAGTATCAGCCGATCCCGCTCGCGGGCACTCTTGTCACCTAGGATATGGTCAAGTCCATTATCCTAGAGACTTTGTACTCCCCCGCACAGTACCCTGCTCTGATGAAATCTCTCGATGGCCTCATTTCGGGCAACCTGACGGCGGCGGTAGATCTCGGCTCGTCGTCGGGCGATTTGGAATCGTCGACGAGTCGCTTCCGGGAATCCAATGCGTAGATGCGTCTTCCCGCACGAGCACCTTTGATGAGTTTGCGCCCGTTGTCGATCGCGCGTACAGTGTCAGTCGCTTCGACGGTGACAAGGTGCCGGCGACCTCGATGCAGTGTGCTTGGTGGAAGATGGCGGCCAAGGAGCGGTTCGGCGGCAACTTTGATGTCACCACGCGGCAGCCCGTGCTGCTGATGGGAAACGCGCACGACCCTGTCACGCCGCTGGTTTCGGCAAAGAATCTTTGCGTCTCGTTGCGAGGAAGCGTGATATTGGAGCAGCATGGATTCGGCGTACGTTTCCAGCCAAACCCGCAACTGTTGCGTCACGCCAACTCTCTCTCTTCCGGGAAGCATGCGTTTGTTGCGCAAGCTTCTCGGTGTACCGCCAAGGTCATTCAGCAGTACTTTTTGCACGGCACGCTGCCAAAGCATGGAAAGGTTTGCCCGGTCGACGATGCCCTGTTTTAGGGGGTGGTGGGATTGTTTGCTTCGGGGTAAACGGCGGCAGTCCTTGGAGAGGTTGGTTTGTACGAAGAGGAAATCCATCGGTCGCGGTAGGAAGACTAGCTTCGCGGTTGAAGCATTAACGTATGACGCCAGGCAGGCCAACTTTCTCCCGTGTCCGAGAGATGCTCTCAGTGGTTGGTTTGTACGAAGAGGAAATCCATCGGTCGCGGTAGGAAGACTAGCTTAGCGGTTGAAGCATCAACGTATGATGCCAGGCAGGCCAACTTTCTCCCGTGTCCAAGCGATGCTCTCCTGCCACATGGGGCTCGATGCCCAAGCGGAACTTTGAAGGAGGGCGGACAGCTCGGCAATGAGGTCACTGCCAGCGTGGCTGGCCCACCAAGCCAGCTTGCCTAGATCGTTGACGAGCACGCCCCAGTGCATGGCTATCAGGAGGGCCATGGGATCAGAACCGGTAAAGTTGGCAACAAAGCGCGCGTCGACAAGCAGGGTCCACGTGATGACGGTGCCCTTGACGGTGCCGTCGATGTCGCGGGCAAATATGCCCTCGAGCTGCATGATGGCACTCTCGTAGGACTCGTGGTCAAGGTCTGGTGACGTCTCCGGAGCGTTCGAGGCCATTCTTTGCGACTTATAATCGTCGTTTACGCAAATCAGGCGCGCCATGCTCTGCCGAACGTCGGTGCTGAGTTCACTGTACGGCAAGTTCTGCCGCAAGAAGGCATCGAGGTGAACGGGCGATTTCTGCAGCCACGACCAGCATCTCTGCGTCACCGCCTGCAAGGTGGGCCGAGCATCAAAAACGAGTCCCAGGGTGCGGCGTCCCGGCCCGGATGCGTGGGCATTCTCGTCGTCGTCTGCGGCTGCGGCTCGGAACCGGGGCACGACGAAGCAGAGCATCAGGCTGTTGGAGACGAAACCAAACATGGCCAGGTGGTTTTCCTCCGTCTCGGCCCCCACCAAGGCGGTAAAACCTCGCACGGCACGGTCGTAGTAGTCCAGCGCGGCACCGGCATAATACTCGGCCGCGTCGGTCTGGCCGCCGGCCTCGACGGCCATGTCGAAGGCGGCGAGGGAGAGGAGGGTGTCGAGGAGGAATTCGTGTTTCAATGCCTCGCGTACCATGGTGACTTGGGTAAGATGATGCTCCGCCTCCATGGACGAGCATCGTTTGTAGGTGCTCGAGGTGAAGCGGTGTATCAACTCGAGCTCGAGCCTTTGCTTGCTGCTTCTCGCCGCCGCGTCCGGATGCCGCGCCGAAGATTCCGTGCCCGTCTCCCTCGACCGCTCCGGCGTCTCCACGGCCCAGGAAGAGGGCGCCGTCTTGTATTCGCAGCATGACCGACGGATTACGCAGTTGGCACAGGGCGGACCTAGCTCGTCGCACTGCCATCGACATCGTCAGCGACGGCCTCTCACGCATGTGCAACGCTCTATTCAACGACGCGGCCAGGTTGAGCCTCGTCTCGAGCCCCGTCAAGCCCTGACCGCTTCACATTGTCCCAAAACAGCCGGACGAGGCATTATGTGTCGACGCTGATCAAGGCCCGCACGATTGCTCGCTCACCTTGACACGCCTCTTTTTGCATCCCTCGCAGCCATTGCGTGATTTGAAATGGGACCTTCGAGTTGACATGAAGTCATGTAGGGGAGTCGGTTGTGCAATAAAAAGCGGATGATGCAAAGGACAAGTCGGCAATGGCGGATTCTGACGAGATTGCCTCCAGCCTGTCGTCTGACGTAATGGGTCGAGGGCAAGCCGACAGTTTCGGATAAAATACTAGGCCAGTTGGTCGTCCGGACAGGCTTGTTACAAGCATGAAAATGACAGCCCAGCCAGAGGTTTAGGATGCAGGTCGCATATGAGGCCGTGAGGGTTTAGCTGACGAACAAGGCAGAATAGGCACTAAAGGTCACATGACCTTTGAAGCGTTGATCAATGGATCGAAGATCGATGTCGGTAATCACGGATCGATGGATCGGGGAACGATCAAGGTGATTACTGATCGATGGATCATAACAATGACCAGTTGATGCAACAATACAACAAGATCAGTGAATGAATGAACAAGTATATAGGATGGTCTCTACCGCTTGGTGCTTACCATCTGCCCTATTGTTCGATTTTTCCTAATTGAATAACCTTGGTCTTACTATTGTCACGAAACGGCAACAAGTTTTTCCGTTTTTATATTAGGATTGCCATTTGCCAATTTCTATCTGCCAGGTAACCCTACTGAAGTTTTTTTCGTTGCCAGTCCCGTGCCGTCCACCCTGCTATTCACATAATAATGATGCCTATCGAATCTAGCTGCCTACAAGCTACGACGAGGTTATTCGTACGGCGCCTTTCAAATGCTACATTATCACTTTTCCCCTCCTTCATCTACGCGGTACCTTGGAGTGGCCGATGATGATGCTGATGACGATAATGCCGAGGCAATCACACAACGAGATGGCCGCTGCGGCCAAGATCGCCAACGCGGCCAACACGGCCAACCCAGGCAGCCTAGCCAGAGGCATCACAGAGATCACGGGCATCACAGAGATTACGGGCATCAGGATTGTCGCAGGCCACTCAGCCGGCCACTCAATAACCCCAACTTCAGGGCTCTAGTATCATCATCGTTCTCGGCGTCACACATTGCATCAAGGTTTTCCACTTTCATTTATCAGACAACTTTCTTGCCGAATACGAGAAGCCTTTGTCCGAAACGGAACACTTGACCGTAAACTCTACTGTGTGGCTCAACATTAATCAGAAAACACATCGAAAATCAGCAGTGAAGCATATTTTAGCCATGATGGATGGCTTGGGCTGGTTCGCTGCATGCCCATCATATCCAGAAGGAGGATGATAGTCATGGTACATTACAGAGATTACGGGCATTACAGAGATGAGGGGCATCACGGAGATCACGAGCATTACAGAGATGACGGGCACACAGAGATGACGGGCATTACAGAGATGACGGGCATTACAGAGATCATGGGCATCACTCAGATGACGGGCATCACAGAAATCACGGATATCACGGATTTCGATTCTCTTTATGGACAAGCCGACTTCAAGAGTGGTGTAAGCGGCTGGGACACGGCATACTTATACGCAAGCCGAGTTATATGCACCAGGCCTCGTTTGCATCTTGCCATTTTTCTGAACACTTTCTGGACAGTTTGGATGGGGTTCACGAATGCATCGACCGACTGATTCAAGGACCACAGACCGGCTTTGCAATGAAACGTGAGCCTCAGCTTGTTAGAGAGTACGAGCCAGACAGTCTAGCCTACGTCTGGGCTGCACTGGCACGGCTCCTACCAGCAGAGATCCCGTCGAAGACCGGTATGAAACTGCGCTCGAGAACTATGCAAGAGCGAAGCTAGTTGGTGCAGGATGAAGCCTACGACTCATCCGCAACTACGTCGGTCGATGGCGGCTCGCCAACCAGGCGACCTTCCAGCTCGTCATCATCAACACAAAGCCTCGACTTTATTGAAAATATATTGCCCAGCCCTCTCGAGGACTTAACTGTACGCCTCGCAAGCTATTTTATTCGCTGCGTCATCAACTACGCTCAGTCAGCCAATAAGTTGTTCCCTATTTACTTTCGCGACGAGAGTCTCGTGTGCAGCTTTATGTCTTCTGCCAGTGGTCATATTATCAGTGCAGTTGATGATGGTGGCTTGCAGGTCGAAACAAAAAACTCAGTTTTCCAGGTAGCGACGCTGGAGGGAAAACGGGGATTCCAAGAGTTCGCAGAAGAGGGAAATCCGACCGTTTCGGATAAAACTCTAGGTCAGTTGGTCGGACAAGCCCTTTCCCTGCGGCGAGTTGAGAGCAAAAAAGCCAGAACTATTTGTGAAAACGAGTAAGTACGAGTGATCTTATTACTGGTTAAAGTTATTCCCTAACTTCAGGGCTCTAGTATCATCGTTCTCGCCATTACACATTGCATTAAATTTTTCCACTTTCATATTTCAGACAACTTTATTGCGGAGTACGAGAAGCCTTTGTCAGAAACGGAATACTTGACCGTATACTCTACGTGGTTTAACATTAATCAAAAAACACCTCGAAAATCAGCTGTGGAGCACATTTTAGCCATGATGGCTTGGGCTGGTTCGCTACATGCCAATCATATTCAGAAGGAGGATGATAGTAATGGCGGCGATGGCGGCGATGTCGAGGAGTAATCCATACTGTATGTGTTACGGAGTCACTAGGCAACTGCTCTAGGACTCTCAATGATGTTTATTAAAAGACTTGAAGGAGGGAAAACTACTTGGCAACTAGGGCTTCTAGTTGTGTGCGTTCTTCCTAGTGGGTCCCTTGGTTCCCTCCGTTCTCGTATATCGGGCTAAGCCCGATACCATAACAGTATGAATGATAACGTTCCTTCGTCCTGAGAATTAAAGGTTACATGTTTATCAGACTCTTGATGCTTCAAAACCAATGTGGCGAACGGCTATCCGGAGCTGGTGAGCTGCGTTGTGCATCTGCCTATCCTCCAGATATCCAAGACATCAGCATGAAGTCACTGGCCTGGGGACAGCAAACTTCCACCCACCCGTCACATACCCACCCTCGCAAACATATCAAAGTCAAATTGTAGTGCCAAGATGCGATTCAGATGAAAAGGAAGACTTGCTTATTCTTATTACTCCTATCTGGGAGTATAGGAAAGGTAGGACCATTTTATACCTTCGAGGTAGTACCTCAATCAGTATATTGTGCACGTGTTGGAATTCTGACTGCTTCCACACAATGCATCTCCGAACAATCTGCTTGCACGCAATGTAGTTCCAAATACTCTGGTTGAGTCATACTGCTAGTTGCATAGTTGTTGTATGCAACTGGTAGACTTGGTTGGTATTAGTGTTCGGTCGCGACAGTACAGCAGCAGTACTGCAGTAGAAGTCAAGTGGGCGAGTAGTAGTACTGCCTAGGTGAAGCATCCTCCTACATAGTATGCCAGCAGTCGCACATTCTACTGCGTAAGAAGTTCCATAGAAGACTTCTGCTGTATACCTTTCCTACACTTGTTGTTCCCCCAAAATTCAAGAACCAGTTTCCTACAGAACCGAGCCAATAAAGACTCTTTTCAAAAGAGATTCCGGCTACAGTAGCCTTTTTCTAATAAAGGGTTTTTTTTTTTTTTTTTTTTTTTTTGCAATTTTGGGGAAAACAAAAAGTATAGGAAAGATGCGTAGTAGAAGTATAGTTGTACGGACTAGAAGACCAATCCAATCCGGATATTAATCAAGGCTGTTTGTAATAGCATAGCGGGTACTAGTTAGTATCCGGGCAGGGAATACACATAGGCACAGGGATGGCGGAAGGATGTTGTCAATACAATGCAGGAGAGCCCCCAGGCGCAAGAAGGAGGCTCCTCAGGCATGAATGCACTCATCGTCTTCGTCCTCACAGCTGGCTCCCCGTAACCGGCGTTCAAGCTACCAGACCTCACTTCTCTTTCTCTCTATGAACTTTCCTAGCTGGACTAAATCTTCTGGCGGAAGCAATAGTGCAGCAAGGCGATTGCAAAATGACTGACATGGGCTGTAGCTTAGAGCGGTGATATCGACCGAGATTGGTGTTTGCTCTGGTGGAACAAAGGTTGGATCATCGAGGCCGCAGAGGAAGGACAAGGTAATGCTCGTCCTGTAGCGGTAGATAAAACCGGTGTCACTCGAGATAAGTAGAACCTGTGACTAAATAGACAAGGTATTATTAGCGAATGGAACTTCTTACGCAGTAGAATGTGAGACTGCTGGCATACTATGTAGGAGGATGCTTCCGTTTCGCCTCGGAGGCGGGCTCGGCGTCGATCTTGCTGCGCTAATGCGATCAGGATGGCGAATATGTATGGGTCATGAAGCGCATTCTTCGGCCTTCTCTTTTTCTCAAGGAGATTGGAGAGTGACCGAGCCGATCGGCACCGCCGGCCATGACCTCTGCATGCATAGCGGCGTACTTCGTTGATATGCTCAAGGTCTACCAAGGCTGCAAGAACCGGCATCGAACGCTGTCCTTCCATTCCCACTTCATCATCGTCCGGCTCCTGGTGTATTGCAGAGATAAGGAGCGTGCAACAGAGCTGCTCGATGCGGCAGGTTTCAAAGTAGAACACTACATTACCACTGTTGATTCGGTCAGTCCCTATCGTAAGAAAAGGGGGGAAAGGTAAGGAGGCAGGCACTGAACCCTTCTAAAAATGGTTCACTGGAATCTGCACGAAGCAGAACATCAAGCAGAACTTCTAGAGCCGGTGATGTTTTGCCTTGCTCCTCAAACGTATACTTTAGGCCGCCACCAGAGTCTTGCTTCTCAAACAAGACTGGAGTCGGCGTGCAGGGAGCGGGAGACGGGCCACTAAAGGAGCATTGGAGCAGCTCAAGGTGGCGGTCGGTCCAAAGGCTCGGCCGCACTAGCAGTCGCTCTCTGCAGTGGAGGCGAAGGATCTGGGCGATGGATAAGGGCGCGATGGCTGCGGATCCAACCGGGAGAGACGATTCGGCTGGGACAGAGGGTGCGGCCGGGGAAAATGGTGCGACTGGAGGAGAGGGTGCGGCCGGGGGCGAGGGCACGACTGGGGGAGAGGGTGGTGGTGAGTGCGATGCGGCGTCCATGGAAGCTGGGTATGTCGTACGATGATGCGAGGTTGAGGTTGAGACTTTCCACCGACAACAGGGCGAGAAAAATGATGATAACGCAGCAGGACCGTGACTAAGGAGGAGGATTGCCATTTGCGAGGCTGTGAAGTGCTGCATGCATCGCGAGGCTACGAAGTTCTGCATGCATCTGCAAGATAAACTCTACGACCACATTATTCCTATTTTTGCACAAATTAATACATATACAGCCATGGCCCGCCGCAGCAGGCCAGCCAGTTGATTAATTAAGCAGCTAAATACTAGCATTATCGTCATTGTTATTATTATTATTATCGGCGACACAATATTAAACATAATATAAATATTGATGAAGATGATCGTATTACTGGTATATTCTGGACATACCCATAGTGTGAGAAAATGTGGAAATATTTTCCAGAGGTTCTTGGTCTTGATAATAGATATAAAACAAACCAATCTAATATGTTCTTTTTCAAGTTGTTGTAATTATAACTTTGCATTTGGCCTAATAAATACAGCAAAGGATAAAGGCTATCAATGGCTATGTGTTCAACTTATTAGCCTTTGTCAGCAATTGGTGCCCCTGAACCTTTGGTAGCTATTACCGATAAAGAGCATGCTTTAAAGAATGCTCTACAGTTTCGATTGATATCCAATTTTGGATATCCGTGCAACTATACTTCTACTGCATACCTTTCCGATTCCTCTTTTTCCCCAATTTTAAAGAAATAATAATAAGAATAAGCAAGCCTTCTTTATTTAATTGAATCGCATCTTGGCACTGCAATTTGACTTCAAATCTGTATTCCCTGCCCAGTTACTAACTGGCGCCCGCTCTGCTATTGCTAACAGCTTCGATTGATATCCGGATTGGATTGGTTTTCTAGTCGTGCAACTACACTCTCACTGCACACCTTTCCTATACTTGTTGTTCTCCCCAAAATTGCAAGAGGTATATGTTGAAAAAACAGCTATACGATTGGATTAAAACACTTGCCCATCGATCCCAATACCGGCAATAGAATATAATAAGCGTACCCCAGACCAAGCCAATACTCACAGTCAAGGTCAAGAAGTTATAGGATCCCTACTACTCCGTACATATAGCAATAATGGTTTGGCCAGATATAGCCTTTGCAGTATCTACCCTTTCAAGATTCTTAACAAATCCAAGTCAGTAGAACAAGTAGCATACTACCTATAAATAATACAAAGGCTCGTTTTGAAATATAGCAGTACTTCCAAGACCCAAGCCTTATTTACAACACCAGATACTTCCTTTAGCGGACGGCAACGGTTGACGCTCCCGGCCCGCTCCTGATTCAGGGGTCAGCAAACTTCCACCCACCCGTCACATACCCATTCTCGCAAACATATCATCGTACAACTTGGCTATCCAGCCTTCAGCTGCCCCCCCACGGGCGACGACTCCCAATCCACCCACGGCCCACAGGCCGGCGACGGTCAAAGCAACTCCGTGGACGGTCAGCCATTTCCTCCTCCGCTGCCGCTTGACATTCTTGTCCACGGTTACCATGCCGCTGCCGCGCCAGCCTCCGGTCGAATTCGACGGGCCCAGCAACATTTCCCTTGCGCCCCAGACCATGTGGCCGCAGCCGACGGCGAGGAGGCCGACGTAGGCAAGCCAGGACGCCGTCGGATGCCGAGCAAAGCCGTGGGCGATGTAGGCGAGGCCGATGTTGGACGAGTCACCCTCGACGGCGAGCGGCAGCAAACGGTTCGCCAGCACATGGGCCGAATAAAACACGGCAAAGGCGTAGCCGGACATGGATATGTAGCTTAGCGACGGCCACAGCTTGGAGCTCGAAGCTCGGACGAGGCGGTAGAGTGCATACGTGCCGGACGAGCCTTCTCCGTACCTCTTCATCATCTGCCGCCTCCTCAGCAGGCGCAGGGCCACACCGGAGCCGACGTGTGCGACGACGGGCAAGGCGACGAGCAGCGGCTCGGTCACCGACGTTTGATAGATTTCCCGCGTCATGAGGAGGTAGGTCTCGGAGCCGGCGACGGAGCGGGTGACGGCGGGTATGAGGGAGACGTTGGTAAGGTGCAGCAAGGTGAAGACGGACATGGCGTAGCTCGAGTAGCGCTGGACGCGGGTTACTTGTTGGCCATCGGCGCCTCGTCAGCGCTCCGTCCGTGATGTCGCGTATCGGGGGGTATTCATCCCGAAGCCATACGCACAGTAGAAGATTGCGCCGTGACCTCTGCTTCTGCCGCCGCCATTGCTGCTCCGCAACCCTGGGGCGCCGGCGGTGGACGAGCAGCTGGCCGCCTGGACGGTGGGAAAACGGCGGTCGCTTGCTTCCCTCGAGGCGGCCGCCGGGGCGCCATCGCTCTCGGGCGAGGATGGCGACTCCATCGGCGACGGGTCGAGCTCCAGCAAGGACATGGCTGTTTGCTGCGAGTCGCAGCGGTCCAGAGGCTCGGAGGACTCCATGGTGAAGAGGAGCTGAGCGGACGACGATGTGATGATGGAGGTGAACGTCGCTTCGAAGGAAGACCTGGGTCTCGGCGTAGGCGTACGTAAGCAGCACTGTCTCCTTGCAGTACTTGCACTTGGGCGTAGGTGACTTGGCGCTGTAGCTGCAGGGTGTAGGTGTACTTGTATGTAATGTACAGTACATGGAATTACATGAGAACAAGTACAGTACTAAAACTGCAAGTCAATCTGTTAGTGCTGCAACGGTTATTAGTAGGCACGTTCTAACAGGAATGGGCAGGGCTTAAGGTTGAGGGCTGCACAGCTGGCAGAGAGAGATTACTGGCAAATACGTAATGTTAGTGGTCAAGTACAGAGTATGGAGCACTTACAGTAAGTGCTCGATAAGTACAGGTACAAGCCGTGATGTAGTTGTACTTGCTACGAACATCTGTACATGTATCGACGGTGCACCGTGCTTGTACTCCGTTCGCAGCACTGCGTTAGCAGCACCACTTGGAATACGTGGTACCCATAACAAGGGTCTATGGGCCTGTTACAGTGTGCTGTAATTACTTATTTGCCCTGTAATTTACAGTACGCACAGCCATTGCTCTGACCACTATTAGCACTTAGTAATACCAGTCTTCACCACCAGACCACAAGTACCCTAATAGTATTAATTGCTGTCCTTTCTTCCATCACCACCAACCTCACCCGTACCCTTGGCTGCCGAACAATATTACCTCCCCCAGGTCATCGCACACGCACATCGGGCAGCCTTCAGCGTGCATGCCTGGAGCAGCCCTTCACTGCCCAATATGCCTCCTGTACGTTCGTTCCCTCCCCGCGTCCGCTCTGCCCTTCGAGTGCCAATCGCCGCACGCACATACAAAAGTCACGAAGCAAACGGCTGACTCTCGTCCAGCGACACCAAACCCTTCCGCCGCCGCAGACGGAGGCGGCTCGCGAGGCCCAAAAGTCATTCTACTGTGCCCTCTGCGCCAAGGGTTACTCCCGCATGAACGACTACGACGCCCACCTCGGCAGCTACGATCACGCCCACAAGCAGCGGCTGAAGGACATGAAGGCCATGGTCAAGGACCCCCACGCGGGTGCGCGCGCTCGAAGGGCCGAGGCCAAGGCCGACGGTCTCGTCAGCATCAAGATTGACGAAAAGGAGAAACGGGCGTCCGTCGGGGCCGGAGGGAAGATGCCCGGCTTCAAGAGGAGCGGCTTCAAGAATGCCTTTGCCCCGAAGCAGGAGAAGCCGGTCGAGAGCAAGAGCGTGCCCAAGCCGGCGCCGGCCCAGGGTGCTGCGGCCAAGAAGGTCGAGTCTGCCCGAGAAAGCAGCAGTGAAGACGAGGGCGACGACGCGTACGATCCTCGATATCCCACCGATTGAGCGACGATGACCGCGACGACTCGATGCATACGATACCATGCCGAACCGACGGCAACCATGACGACGACGCGACGCAACGTGTAGAGCTAGACTGCTGCGTCCATCGATGCGGCGGCTCGACGGGGCATCATATAGAGCTAGATTGCTGCATCCAACGATACGACTCGATCTGCGACAGGTCTTCTTCCAGAAGCCCCATCATGTTTCGGTTGCCCGAGAACCAGTCGGCTATTTGCGCCACCCGTCCATTCACCGGTGGCGGCCCCCCATTGTTCTGCGCGTGGCTCATGGCTTGATCTTCGGTCGACATGAATCCGAGCTGGCTCAGGTACATTTCAAACTCGTCGCCGATCGGCACCATCGTCTGGTCCTCCTGCTGCTGCGACTTGGCCTCGACGTAGAGGCCCGCGACGTCGCACATGACCCGACAGAGCCGGTAGAGCTTCTCGATCGTCTCCGACGAGTCCCTGACCTCGTCGAGGGAAGCGACAAACTCTTGGAGGATTCGGAGGTCGTCGAGGGACGACGTCTCGATGATGTAGCAGAAGAGGACGAAAAACGGAGCAAAGGGCGTTAGGAGCAAGTTCCTGGCGGTGCCGTCAGCGTCGGTCGACACGAAAGGGGGCCATGCAAGTAAATATACATGTATATAAATATACATATACACATACATGTACATGTATACTCACCAATGAACGTAGATGGAGCGGAAATAGCTCCCCAGATTCGCCAGCTGCACGCACTGCTGGTGGACCGTCATGGCCTTGCGGGCGACCTCGAGGCACTCGTCGCAGAAGCGACTCGCCGATCCCTCGGGCGCCGGTATGACGCGGTAGACGAGCGTGAGCGTGACTTGAAACTGGACTTCGTCGCCCCGCAGGAAAATGTCGACGACGTCGGACGAGTTGACGGCCCGGAGGTAGTTGTAGACCTGCTCCCGGCACTGCTCGGCCTCGACCTCGAGCTTCCGACAGTCCCTCGCGAGCGCCTTGGCTCGTTCGATGAGCTCCTCCTGCGGACTGGCCAGCGCGGCGGGGCTGTATCTGGGGGCACGTCAGCTTCGAGGCCAAGGGCGGGTGTGGGCGTGCAAAGGCATGACTTGCAGCTGCTCGTATATCCGGCTCTGCAGATAGCTAATCTTGACCCACAAGGTCGGGATGGACGACGATTCGAACTCGCCGAAGCCGTCAAACTCAAAGACGCGCGGAATGTCAATGTCGCACTCGTGGATGACGGGGGCGCGTCCGAGCCGCAGGCCGAGGCCCTTGTCGAGGGTGTAGACGTGCCAGAAGAGGATGCGCTTGAGCTTGGCGGTGGCGGGCGAGTCGTACATGAGCGTTGCCGACCTGTGGTACCCGGCGGTTTGGCAGAGCTGCGCGGCCATGCAGCTGAGGTGCCAGGCGACCGAGGGACGCGAGACGTCGACGGCGTACAGGCCCTAGGTCCGGGTTAGCGGGCGGCCTCAGGCTCGCTCGCGACGCGGCGGCGGAAGCACGGGACCTACGCCGAGCAGGAGAGCCTGCACGTTCTCGACCTTGGCCGAGAGGAAGAGAGGCGTGTTGGCGAGGCTCGTCTCGAGGTTCGCGCGGCACATTTGCATGTAGGAGTGGTACTCGTCGCGGACCAGGGGCTCGGTGGCGAGCGAGTGCTGCTCCATGAAGAGGTTGTACAGCATGGCGTTGACGATGGTGAAGGTGGCGTCGGAAAAGTCCTCGGTGGCAAAGTAGACGAGCCGGCAGAGGCTCGAGAAGTCGGAGAGGCCGACGAGGGAGCACATGATGGTGAAGAGGGTCGGGGGTGCGGCTGGGAGGCGTCTCGTTCAGCAGGGCGCCGGTTGGCTCGCGGCTGGCCGTTGCGCGACGGGGACGGGGAGGGGGGGCATTCGATCCGATCTCACATTTGGCATGCTTCAGCAGGTTCACGACGGCGGCCATGGGCGGCATCGGCAGCTTGCAGATGCCTCCGGGAGGGACGGGCTTCTGCAGCGGGAAGCGAGGACCGTGGCTGATGGACCGGCGCTTCTGCATCTCGACAAGCTGGCTCAGGTTGAGCAGGGCCGCCTCCATCTTGGGGTTCACCTCGCGCAGGGAGGTCCTGCGAACGGCCTTTTCGAGGAACTCGCTCGCAAAGGTGGTGTGGGCGGTGAGGCCGGTGTCGCCGCCAAAGGCCGACTCCTCCTCGCTGCTCTCGTAGTCGGCCGTCGAGGCCGCGGTGAGGACGCTGCTGCCGGTGCCCGGCGTGTTGACGGGGGCGCCGCCGCGGTGGTCGACCAGGATGGACGGGGCCGTCGGCGAGGCGATGTTTTTGAGAAGCGATTCGATGTTGCCGAGACGGGACTCGATCTGGTCTATCTTGCGCTCACTGGGAAGGGAAGGTCAGCGACATGGGCAGGCGCCGACGTCTTGGGCGAGTGAAGGAGAGTGTGTATGTGCGTGGGAGGGTGAGTGGGAGAGTGAGTGACTGAATGTGTGTGTGAATGAGTGAGTGATATGAGTGACTGAGTGAGCAGTATGATTGAGTGAGCAGTATGAGTGAGTGAGCGGCTTGGCAACGGGAAGCATGATGTGCATGGGCACGCGCCGACGTCTTGGGCGAGTGAAGGAGAGTGTGTATGTGAGTGGACGAGTGACTGAGCGACAGAGTGGGAGTGAGTGGTAGAGTGAGTGGGAGAGTGAGTTGTAGAGTGAGCGGTAAAGGAGTAGTAAAGTGAGCGGTAGAGCGAGTGGTAGAGCGAGTGGTGGAGTGAGTGTTTTGTGAGTGGCAGAGTGAGTGGCAGAGTGAGTGGCAGAGTGAGTGGTAGAGTGAGTGAGTGAGTGAGTGAGTGAGTGAGTGAGTGAGTGAGTGAGTGAGTGAGTGAGTAGTATGAGTGTGTGAATGAGTAGTATGAATGAGTGAGCAGTATGAGTGAGTGAGCAGTATGAGTGAGTGAGCGGTTTGGCAACGAGAAGCATGATGTGTACTTGTGCAATATGCTCGACGCCCATGGGCTTTTGTGTGTCGAGAGGAAGCGGGCTAAAGTCGAGACAGTGGCAACCACCGGCAAGACAGAGGGATATTTGTCATTCATTGGTGATGTGACGTGTGCATGAGTGACGGCTAGAGCCAGGAGCAACGTGGGTTGTCGGTTCAGGCTCAGCTTGAGCGACGTGATCCCTTCTCCCCACTCCGCATCGTGCAAAACAAAACGCAAGACATGAGAGGGTGGTGATGATGCTGGCAGACGAAGAGACGCGCGTGCTTTTTGGCAGCAAGCAGAGGAGTAAGCGGAGGGGAGACCGACTATTGCGAGGAGATGAGGACGCGCTGACGGGGTTCCTTGGGCCGCTGGCCAGCGCCGGTGGAGGTGCATGATCGCTTCGCCGTACGGCAGTTGGAGCACGGCCAATCCTTGTCACATCGAATCTAACGAGAGGGTTAACGGAAACGACACACAGTCAGCCTTTGGTTCTGGCCTGTTCGTATACAAGTACACGCGTGACATGGACGTGGTACGAGTGAGGGGACGGATACGAGGCACGGAAAGGGCCTTGGGTTGCAGCGCGCGGCCTTTGACGAGAAAGGACGGCGTCGAGCGATGACGGCATGGATGGATATTGATTCATTACCTACGTACCTTGCGCAGACGGCATTGATCACACTGCCGAGAAAGTTAGCCACGTCGACTCGGACTCGATGGCATAGCATGGGGGGTCTCGTAGAAAGCGAGGATGACGGAAAGATGGGACGGCAGGGCGAACAGGATGACAGACGTCCATCGGCTGGAGGGACAACAAGCCAGCCCCCGAAAGCCATGGCTGCACGCCCTGTCCAACCGGCGGCGTGCAACGTGCAGCATGCAACGCGCAGCATGCAACGCGCAGCATGCAACGTGCAGCATGCAACGTGCAGCCTGCGACGAGCGGCATGCGACGTGCGGCATGCGACGTGCGGCATGCGACGTGCAGGGGGGTGTAGATCGAGGACGCTGGACAGCATGACGTAACTCGTACCAACCCCAAGACCATGCAAACTCATACATGCATGTAGCAGTACGAGCACAAGTCACCCTTGGAGCCGGAGGAGAAGATACTCGTGCGGACACAGAGAAACAGTACGGCCAGGTGAGGGGGGGGGGGGGGGGTGGGCGTGGTCGGGAATCGGGTGAGGTGAGAGAATGGGTGGACTTACAGCTCTTCGGCCGGCCGGGTCATCGGCGGCCGCGGAGGCGTGACCGATGCCGAGGCCTTGGGCTTGGGGGCTCTGCATGTCCATCCAGACGCGGGGACGCAACCAGATGCTTCCGGCCGGCGCTGTAGGATCGGTGGCCGGAGGACGGGGATGGTGAGACGCGTAGAGGAAGGCGGGCTGACGTCTAGCTGCTGGTCCGAGACGGGCGTCGATGGCTCACGCACCGTCCAGCAGGAGAAGAAGATGTCGACCGGGACGGAGCCGACTGTGGTGGTGGGTTGCCTCGTCGTCCATCAACACACGTGGCATCAGGAAACCGTCAGCAGGCAGCGGACAACGGGGAGCAGGCAGCAGGCAGCAGGCCCCAACTACGACGTGTAATTAGGCCCGTCTTGTCCTGTCTCGTCTCGTCTCGTCTCGACTTGCTTGGTATCGTCTCTGCTGACGAGATGAGATGAACGGAGATGGCGAGCGGCAGCACTACGAGAGCGAGTATGGGGGGCGAGGAAACGAAACGGCGTGACGATGGAATAGACTTTCGGCGTCGCAGGAGGGGGTCGAGGGACCCAGCAGCGGGAGGGGGCAACGTGAGAGGGATGGGAGGGATGGAAGGGATGGGAGGGATGGGAGGGATGGGAGGGTGGGGGGGGGGGAACGGATGGTTGGCGGTGCAGAGGCAGAATTCACGGTCGGTGGTGCGAGGCAGCACGTTGATGCCCAGGACTGCTGCTTGCACTCTGCGTCTGCGCCTGTGCCTGTGCTTGTGTCTCCGCTCGTGTCTCTTCTTGTGCTTGCTGCTCTGGGCTTCGGTTTCATTCAGAGAAGGGCTTGCTTCCAGCCGGATGGAGATAACGTCGTGGCTGGCGATGCTGGTGAGCAGACAGATGGACGTCTTGATTGAGTGGCGATGAATTGCTGACGAAAGAACGAGCGGATGCTGCCAGCCATATACGCAGAAACCGGGCTCCGCGGACGCCGCGGGTACCGACGACTAGCGGTGCAGCCACGATCGTGGCAGAGCGGGGGGGGGGGGGTTCCTTCCGCCGTGTGAGACATGCAGCCGAGTACGAATACGGAGTATCTACGGAGCAGGGACCCGGTACATTCACAGTGCAGCCTCGGTGCGTCAGCCGACTGTCCATCCACAGCTGTACTTGCGCCCCTCATGCACTTTGGCTGCATGTCTCAAGTACAATGCGGGGCACGGATACAGTGCACAAGTTGCAGATGCACGGCTCATGTACAACGCCAATGACGTACAGCAGCTGCTGTTATGTACTCTGTGCTTGTACTTGAGGATTGTGCAAGTAAGAAGTACAGTGGGGGGGGGGGCAAAAAGTACTTGTCTACCTTCAGGTACTATTTTCTATTAGGTTAGATTGGACTAGGAATATGGTACCTAAGGGTAGGCAAATACCTTTTGCCACATACTGTAGGTACTTTACGGAGTACAAGTACGTACTTGCATATTGTACTTACAGCACTCTGTACTCCGTACGGAGCACAGTAATTAATAATACCTAGTAATAAGTTACAAGTACGGAGTATACAGTACGGAGTATACAGTACGGAGTATACAGTACGGAGTATACAGTACGGAGTATACAGTACGGAATATGGAGTGCCGAGTACTTGAAAGTGATATCTGTACTTTGTGTTTCATCAGGCAACAGCATTTCTTGAAATACTTGTCATGTGTGTGTGTGTATTAACACAGAGTACAGCATACCATTCTCGAGCCAGCTCGAATACATAATGGCTGCCGAATATACGATAGCTGCTACGCTGGTGCACCCACTTGCAAGTACTAGGTATTCATGGTCGAGAGCGAGAATGGTCCAGCTGTAGGTATACAGTATGCATACGGTGCTGTGCTCGGCGACGGTCCCTGTTTCGTCATCAGCTACCAGCTCTTGCCCATCTTCCGCGCACCGTACTCGTACTGTATGATTTGCTTCTCCCCCAACTGCCAGTCTTCTGCTGCGCTACCATGGCACTCCGTACCCATCACGACAAAATTAAAACCCTCAACCGCCAACAGCTCGCCACGAGTGAATGGACCATCGCCGCCGCATGCATTCGAACCTCGCATGACTCACAGTGCCTCGTCCAAACCCGCAGCCCGGCTCGAGTGGTTTGCATCCGTCCAGCCCAGCCCTTGCCAAGGCTCCTAGCCTTGTTCGAGGCGCAGCCGATCGAGACCTTCTTCCGCCCTCCCGCTCGGGTGCCGTGCGTGCGGGTTCGGGTGCGAGTACGAGTGCGAGTACGAGGACGGACGCCGAAACGTCAGGCCGCACCATTTCAGAATAACCTCTGCCTCGTCCGTCTGTTTGTTGTTGGTTGTTTGTTGTTCCTTGCTGCCCTGGCCGGCCATTACATGTACATGTAGGCGTAAACCTAGACTCAATCCACCGCGCCTTCCATGTGAACATGCCATACCATACCTTTCTCCTCACCGCACCCTATTTAACAATACCCAACCCGCCGCACCCAGCACCCAGGAAGCCTTGACAGCATGGACGACTCGCCCAACTCTTCCTCGATCCGTCCATTCAACGCAAAAGTCCCAAGTCCGAGGGTCAAGCTGTCGATGACAAGACTCGAGCCTTGCCTGCCCCGACCTCGACAAGCCTTCCACAGCACAAGATGACCCTCGCACGCGGCACCGAGGCCTCGTCGGATGGCCAGACCGACTCCGTTGACTCGCCCGTCATGGACGACAAAACCACCGACGGCTCTTCGAGCTTCAGCTACTTCCTGGTACGCGCTCCCCTCATGCCCCCCCGCCACAGGCGGAGAAGATGGATCGATGGATGGATTGATGGATGAATTGATGGATGGATTGATGGATGGATCGATGGATGGATCGATGAATCGATGGCTGGTTCGTTGTTTGCATCGAGACTGACTGCCTCTCCAGCGCGTCTTCACCTACAACGATGCCAAGGGCTGGGCCATGAACGCCCTTGCCCTCCTCTGCATCATCGCCGCCGGCACGGTCCTGCCGCTCATGGACGTCGTCTTCGGCAAGTTCATCAACGTCTTCAACGACTTTGTGAGCGGTGCCATGACCCCCGATGTCTACGTCTCCGAGGTTGGCCGCTACACGTCCGTCCCCTCCCCTCCCCTCCCCTCCCCTCCCCTCCCCCGTCTCGGCCCGCCGACCTCGTCGTTTGTCCTTGGACGCGGACGCGGAGCTAATCTCGTCTCGTCCCCTTCAGCCTCTACTTTGTCTACCTCTTCGTCGCCAAGTTTGCCCTCACCTACGCCTGGACCATCCTCATCAACGTGACCGCCATCCGCACCACCAAGAGGCTGCGCGTCGACTTTGTCCGTCAGACCTTGCGCCAGGAAATCTCCTTCTTCGACACGCCCTCCTCCTCCTTGTCGGGCCAGATTACGACAAACGGCAATCTCGTCAACAACGGCATCTCCGAGAAGCTCGGCCTCACCATCCAGGCCATGGCGAGCTTCATCACCGCCTTCATCGTCGCCTTTGCCGTCCAGTGGAAGCTGACCCTCGTCGTCCTCGCCATCGTGCCCCTGAACCTCGTCGTGACCGTCATCTGCGTCGTCAAGGACACCCTGATCGAGCACCGCATCTTTGACATCTACAGCGAGAGCGGCAGCCTCGCCCAGGAAGCCTTCTCCACCATCCGCACCGCCCATGCCTTCTGGGCCTTTCCCAAGCTCGGCCACCGCTTCGACGCCATCCTCGAGCGCGCCCGAACCGTCGGTGGCAAGAAGAGCCTGCTGTACGCCATCCTCTTCCCCGTCGAGTTCTTCTGCGTCATTGCCGGATACGCCCTCGCCTTCTGGTACGGCATTCGCATGTACGCCTCGGGCGAGATTGAACAGCCCGGCACCGTCGTCACCGTCATTTTCGCCGTCCTCGTCGCCGCCCAGGCCCTCACCCAGATCGCGCCCCAGACCATTGCCATTTCCAAGGCCACCGCGGCCGCCCAGGATCTTTTCGCCGTCATCGACCGCAAATCGGCCATGGACTCGCTGTCGACCGAGGGCGTGCGGATACCCGACTTCAAGGGGGAGATTAAGCTTAGAGGCGTCAAGTTTGCCTATCCCTCAAGACCTGCCGTCGCGGTCCTGCACGGCTTGGATCTGGACATCCTGCCGGGACGGACGACGGCCCTCGTCGGCGCGAGCGGCTCGGGGAAGAGCACCATCTTCGGCCTGCTCGAGAGATGGTACCCCTTCTCGCAAGGCACCATCTTGCTCGACGGTTACAAGATTGAGGACCTGAACTTGCAATGGTTGAGGACGAATGTTCGACTCGTCCAGCAGGTCAGCCCTCTATTTTACCAGCCTTGGCCGGCCTTGCAACTGACATGGCACATGGCAGGAACCGACGCTCTTCAGCGGCAGCATCTACCAGAACGTCGTGGACGGCCTCACCGGCACAGATATGGCGGGTTTAGGCGTCGAGGAAAAGCGGCGACTCGTCCGCGAGGCCTGCGAGGCGGCTTTTGCCCACGACTTTATCGAAGAACTCCCCAACGTACGCTCCATGCTCCCCTCCCTCGATCGCGCACTGACAATGGCAGGCATACGACACCCACATCGGAGAGCGGGGCGCCTCTCTCTCCGGCGGGCAGAAGCAGCGCATCGTCATCGCCCGCAGCATCATATCGAACCCGAGGGTCCTCCTGCTCGACGAGGCCACTTCCGCCCTCGACCCCAACGCTGAAAATATTGTGCAGGCGGCCCTCAACAACGTCGCCAGGGGTCGCACCATGATTGCCATTGCTCACCGCCTGAGCACCATCCGCGATGCAGACAACATCGTCGTCATGTCCAAGGGCGACACCGTCGAGTCCGGCACGCATCAGCAGCTGGTGTTGGTCGGAGGCGCCTATGCCCGCCTCGTGCAGGCGCAGGACCTGCGTGAGGGAACCGGCAGGGGCGGCACCGATGATGATGTCGAGCTGGAGAAGGAGGGGGGCCTTGAGAACTTGGACGTTGCTCTGACGAAAGTTTCGACGACCGGAACGATCTCGGCCGGATCCGACGACGACAAGGACAAAGACAATTATAGTCTCTTTCGCGGCATGTTTCTCATCCTGGGCGAGCAAAAGACGCTGCATTGGCCCATGTTCATCAGCATCATCTGCTGCTTCGTCGGCGGCGGTTCGTATCCCGTCATTGCCATCCTCTTTGCCAAGACCATGACGGCGTTTGAAACAAAGGACGTGGCCGAGGGTGATTTCTACTCGCTCATGTTCTTCATCGTTGCCCTGGCAAACCTGGTCGCGTTTGCCGTCGCCGGCTGGTTGGCAAACGTCCTCGCTCAGGTCCGACTCACCAACCCCCGCTTGCCTTTCATAGACTGATTCGTTCGAGACAGACGGTCATGAAGTTCTATCGTGCCGAAATCTTCAACAATACCCTCCGGCAGGACATGTCATTTTTCGACCGGCCGCAAAACTCGACGGGCGCGCTCGTGTCCCGCCTCGCCGCCGAGCCCACCTCGCTGCAGGAGCTGCTGTCGATGAACGTCACCCTGCTCGTCGTCAACCTCGTCAATCTCGTTTCGAGCTCGATACTCGCCATCGCCGTCGGCTGGAAGCTCGGCCTCGTGCTTGCCCTCGGTGCCCTGCCGGTCCTCGTCGGCGCCGGCTACGTGCGAATCCGCCTCGAGTTCAAGTTTGACGACGACACGGCAGGCCGATTCGCCGAGAGCAGCGGAATTGCCGCGGAAGCCGTCATGGGCATCCGGACCGTCGCGAGCCTGGCCCTGGAGACGGAAGTTGTGGCGCGGTACGAGGAGCGGCTGATGGGCATCGCGCAGCGCGCGATTGGAAGTTTGGGATGGAAGATGCTGTTTTACGCCCTGAGCCAGTCCGTCTCCTTCCTGGTCATGGCTCTGGGCTTCTGGTACGGCGGGAAGCTGGTCTCGACGGGCGAGTACACGACGGCCCAATTCTACACCGTCTTCATCGCCGTCATCTTCTCGGGCGAGGCGGCCGCCATGCTCTTCCAGTACACGACGAGCATCACCAAGGCGCGCACGGCCATCAACTACATCTTTCGACTGCGCCGAGAGAGGGCCCTCGACGACACCGAGGACGACCCGTCCTGCGACAGCGAAGACAGCGTGGAAAAGTCGATCAGGGGCACCGAGATAGCCTGCTCCGACGTCCGGTTCGCGTACCCCATCCGGCCGAAGAGGAAGGTTTTGAACGGCATCGACGCCATCTTCAAATCGGGCAAGATGGTGGCCTTGGTGGGCGCCTCCGGCTGCGGCAAGTCGACCATGGTTGCCCTTCTCGAGCGCTTCTACGACCCCATCTCCGGCGCCATCACGGCCAACGGCCGCGACATGAAGACTCTGGATCGCTGCCGGTACCGCCGGGACGTGGCGCTCGTCCAGCAAGAGCCGGTGCTGTATCAGGGATCGATACGGGAGAACATATCGCTGGGCATCGAGTACGGCGATCCGACCGAGGAGGCGGTGGTGGAGGCGTGCCGGTCCGCCAACGTGTGGGACTTTATCGCCTCGCTTCCGCAGGGTCTCGACACGCCCTGCGGCAACCAGGGGCTGTCGCTCTCCGGCGGGCAGCGACAGCGCATCGCCATTGCGCGCGCTCTCGTCCGGAAACCGAGGCTGCTGCTGCTCGACGAGGCCACCTCGTCTCTCGATACCGAGTCGGAGAACATTGTGAAGGAGGCGCTCGACAAGGCGGCCGAAGGGCGGACGACGGTGGCAGTGGCGCATCGGCTGAGCACCGTTCGGGACGCGCACCTCATCGTCGTCTTCGCCCAGGGTAGGATCGTGGAGAGGGGCACGCACGACGAGCTGCTGGAGAAGAAGGGGTTGTACTTGCAGATGGTGTTGGGGCAGAGTCTAGACAGGGAGGCGGCCTAGGTCTCGTCAACAGAAGCCGCGCGGCTCAGAAAAGGAACTTGAGTTTTATATACATGTATATGCAGGAGCAAAATTGACGATATGCTGAGCAGGATGTGGTCAATGCATTTTGATGTCTTTCAAGTATCAGGGTATCGGCAAAATTGACGATATGCTGAACAGGATGTGGTCAATCCATCTTGATGTCTTCCAAATATCAGAGTATCGGCAAAATGCAGAGTATCGGCAAAATTCACGATATGCTGAGCAGGATGTGGTCAATCCATTTCGATGTCTTTTTTCATTTCCAAATATCAGAGTATCGGCAAAATTCGCGATATGCTGAGCAGGATGTGGTCAATCCATTTTGATGTCTTTTTTTCATTTCCAAGTATCAGGTATCGGCAAAATTCACGATATGCTGAGCGGGATGTGGTCAATCCATTTTGTCGTCTTTTTCATTTCCAAATATTAGAGTATCGGCAGGACAAGGAAGCATGTCTCGTCATGGTTCAATTACTCAGGACCCCTTTTGCTTCGTGATGGTACATGGTCGTAAAAACTCCTTGTCGTCAATCAACGACATTCTGCGGTCCTGCTCGGGACGACGCCTTCTGCAAACGGCAACCTCGGATTCGCACATGAGCTACGCGGTAGGCTTGCGGCCAACCATGAGGTACATGGGGGTGAAGAGCTTCTCGCGGCCACCTGCGACGAGGCAGTCGGCGGCGAGGGCGAGGCTGTCTGCCGTCTTCTTCGTGCCCGCGGGGGCCAGCTTGACCATCTCCAAAAGGCCGGCGACGTTGTGGGCGATGGTGCGGCCCCAGGTGGTCATGCGCAGGATGGTGAAGATGTCGCCGACGGACTGGATGTATCGCAGCTCGCCCGACAGGGGCCAGTACCAAGGAGAGGGGTCTGGGCGGTCGGCGAGGTCCTCGTTCCGCAGCATCTCGAAGCCGGCCGTCTTCATCGCGGCCAGGGCCTCCTCGACCTTGCACATGTTGGAGATGCCGTCTCCTTGCTCGATGCCGAGGCGGATCTCACGGTGGTGCAGGTTGTCGTTGTCATACTCGTCGGTCATCAGCCACTCGTAGACGCCAAAGACGCCGCCGGGCTTCAAGACGCGGAAGATTTCGCTGTAGATGCCCTCGAGCGTGGGCGCGTGGACGGTGGCCTCGATGGCGTAGACGTAGTCGAAGGTGTTGTCCGGGAACGACATTTGCTGCCCGGGTCAGCCAGACGGCGAGACGGGCGAGGGGCGGCGGATTGGGCTCACCATGAAGTCACCCTTGACGAAGTCGACCTGGTGCGACAATCCCTCCTTGGCGGCGTAGTGGGTGGCGCGTTGAATCTGGTAGTCGTTGTTGTTGTAGCCCGTGACGTGGGCGCCGGAGAACTTGGCAATCTCCCGAGCAGGGCCGCCGACGCCGCAGCCGACGTCGAGAACCTTGGCGCCCTCCTTGATTCCCATGCTGTGGGCGAGGTAGTGCTCGTGACGGGCGATGGCCTGGTAGAAGGACTCTCCGTGGGAGAAGCGGCAGAAGTGGAACGACTGGCCCCAGCCGTACTCGTACAGGTCGGTGGCCAGGTTGTAATAACTAAAGGAGGAAGGAGGATCTTTGTTACTCGAGAGTTCCGACGAGGAGGGACGCTCGGCCAAGTGGCCAAGATGTGGATGTTGGATGCGGACTCACTGTCTCGTCAGAGTCGCGTACTCGGCGGTTCGGGCCTGGAAGAGTAACGGTTAGTTTGGAATTTCTCCTCGTGTCGGTGACATGCCGTCGCCGCGGCAAACTCACGGCTCGCTGTTCGGGCGTCTCGTCGGCGGCGGGCTTGTTATCCCAATGCTTGAAGTACTCGTCGACGGCGGCCTTCTTGGCATCGCTGCCCTTGGAGAACATGGCGGCGATTCCACCGCGGGCCTGGGCCGAGTTGCCGTGGAGGGCCTTGTTGAAGGCGGCATCGCGACCGTGGTCCTCGCGCTCGAGGTTGGACTTGGTGGAGGAGGAAACCATGTTGAAGGTTTGCGCGACGAGTTGAGGCTCGGACCAGGAAGAGTGACGATGGACAGAGACGAGGAGGAGGGAGAGGGGTCGTATGGTGGAGTGAGGAGGGAGAGGAGTCGTATGGTGGAGTGAGGAGGGAGAGGCTATGGCGAGAGGACAAGAAGAAGGAGTAGGTTGGCTTTATACATGCAGATGCATACGAGTATAAGTCGGGATGTTTTTGTTGTTGCCGACTAAGTAGGAGACGCAATTTCGCCTTTTTTCTCACATGCATGGCGATCTTACGCACTAACGGAGTGGCATCGCATACCCCTGAGTGGACTGTGGGGGGGCCATGAGATTTCCGTCACGTGAGAATCCGAGCGTGGCAGGCGGTCAAGGCCACGCGAATACGAACACGAACTCGAATGCGCGTGGCCGTCGTACTCGGATAGATACTGCGGTACTAGTCCGTCGTCGGTATTCCGTGCATATTGCATGTACCTGCGTAACATGCTCTATTCTTACTCCATACTTGTCGGTGTACTGTACGTACAGTACAAGTACTTACTAGTACTGTACTTAAGTACTAGGTAAGTAGGTGTACTTGTGCTTCCAGTGCACTTGGAGTACGTTGAAATGAGTCTTTATCGCCGACAAAGTACCTGCCCATAATCTTAAGAAGAAAAGTGACTTCTCGCGAGATAAACCCTTTCTGCCGCCCCGCCACTGAAAAGTACTCGGTACCTGTTCATGCTGCACCAGGTGACGGGGTCGACGCATTCCCGCCGCTAGACCGAGAAATGACTCCACCGTATCGATAAGTCTCTTTGTCAGCAATCGCTCCTCCCGTATCGATAAGTCCCCTTTGTCAGCAAACTCTAGCATCAATAAACCTACTCACCATATCGTCGTCCACCGTCTTCGCCGTCGTCGTCCCTCGCATCCTCGCACGTCACTGCGTCACGATGCCGCCCCAAATCAAGCAGGACCTGAACCGATCGGGCTGGGAGTCGACCGACTTCCCGTCCGTCTGCGAATCGTGTCTTCCCGAAAACCCGTACGTCAAGATGGTCAAGGAGGACTACGGTGCCGAGTGCAAACTGGTACGTCGGTCGATGACGCCGCCGATTGCCCCGTCGCAGCGCTAACCATCTCCGCAGTGCACTCGGCCGTTTACCATATTCTCGTGGAACGTTGATCGTGCCCAGGGCGGCAAGAAGCGAACCATCATCTGCCTCACCTGCGCGCGCCTCAAGAACTGCTGCCAGAGCTGCATGCTCGACCTTTCCTTCGGCCTTCCCATCGCCGTGCGGGATGCGGCCCTGAAAATGGTCGCGCCTGGCCCGCAATCCGACATCAACAGGGAATACTTTGCCCAGAACAACGAGAAGCTCATCGAGGAGGGCAAGGTCGGCACGGACGAGTACGAGAAGACGGACGACAAGGCACGCGAGCTTCTGCGTCGCTTGGCCGCGAGCAAGCCATACTTTCGAAAGGGTCGGGCCGTGGACGAATCCGAACTGACACAGGCCAGCGCCATCGGTGCCGGTTCGGGCGGCCCGGGACCCGTCAGGACACGACATACGCGGGCCGCCGTCGCCGCGGGCGCCAGGCCACGAGGCGGCCGAGGTCGACAGGCGTTCCCCAGCGCAGCTCTGCTGCCCCCGAGCCCCGGCGACTGGCTGCCGCCGGACGACCGAAACATCATGTCGCTGTTCGTGACGGGAATCGAAGACGACCTGCCGGAGCACAAGCTCCGTGACCATTTCAAGGCATTCGGCAAGATCAAGAGCTTGGTGTGCTCGCACATGTCACACTGCGCATTCGTCAACTACGAGACTAGAGAGGCGGCGGAGAAGGCGGCGGCGGCGTGCGAGGGTCGGGCGGTCATTGCCGGATGCCCCCTGCGGATACGCTGGGGACAGCCGAAAGCGATCGGGACGATGGATAGGGAGCAGCGGTCGCAGATGTTGCGAGATGCGCGCGTCGTCAAAGGAAAGGCGAGGAGTTTGGGTCACGGCGCGATCGAGGGCGCGTCGCAGCAAGGCGCAGACGGGCACGCCGAGGCTCGAGCGGTGCCGCTTCCGCCTGGGGCGGACGAACCCAACTACGCAAGCCTTTCCGGCGATTAGGTCCGGGCAGCGAAGCGTGGCACTTTTGGCGTATGGTGTTTGGGTCGATGCCGAGGGTCAAGGTCGTTGCTTGGGCCAGCCTAGGAGGGTGGGGAGTTGTTCTGACGGGGGCGTCCCATCATTTCGGGCATGAGTGTTGTAATTTACATGATGTACATTGGGTATAACCGGCGCCGACCTGAATGCTACTTGCAACCGCACCCACCGAGGGTGCCGTTCCCGGCCGTCAATATGCTGTCGTTGTCGCCTCGCTCGGTGTGTTGATGGATTCGCAGCTCTGCGTTGGCGTCAGTCGGTTGGTTCATCATGGGCGTACGAGTGAGCCTCACTGTAGGTGCCCTCCTTGCCCTCGTCCTTGACCCCCTGAACAACATTCTGCTTGAGAAAGCTAGCCACCTCTTCGGCATGCTGTATCGCCGTTCGGACATTGGCACTGGATGAGTCGAGCGAGGAGTTTTGGCGAAACTCTTGGCGGATCTGCAGTTGCGCCGCAGCAAGGACAGGAGCGTCACCTTTGGATATCGGTCAGTGCACATCCAAAATAGATGGTAGAGCGGCGGCACCTTGAAAGGCAATTCTCGCGGCGCGCATGAGGTGTCTATAAGCCGCCAAGGCCATGATGGATGCCAGATAGGATGGATTTGTTGGCAACGAATTGTTCGTGATGCTTTTGCAATGCCTCTTTTGCTTGCTCATTGGCAGTCACTATTTACGGAGCTAAGGTTAAGCCGGCTTCCGGGTTAACCGTTGGCGTCACTGTGCTAGAATACGGGGGGGGGGGGGGGGTAGATCGGCTCCACTCAGTCGTTTGCGAGGAAAAAAAATACTTGCCAACTTTTCAACTTCCAGCATCGCACTCGCATCGTTCTACCGGCAACACAACATGTCCTCTGCTGCGCAAATCACCATCCCGCTACCCTCCCTGCCCGAGGGATGGAGTGCGGAGAAAGACTTCAAGGCCGTCGGCCACATCTCAAGCGCCGCGCAGCGCTGCATCGAGCCCGTCGGCCCTCACTTCCTCGCCCACGCCCGTCGATCACGCAACAAGCGCACCTTTTCCGAGGATGATCGCATCCAGGCGCAGGAGAACGCCAAAAAGGTCGAAGACGGCGAGGAGAGCGACGCCAGCGAGCCCGAGGACCCCATGATGCTGCAGCTGCAGGCCAAGGACTGGAAGGTAGGCCCGCCATGGCCCCCCCGGCTCAGGACGTTGGCTGACGTGACGCCGCGCAGACCCAGGATCACTACAAGGTGCTCGGCATCACAAAGTACCGCTGGAAGGCCACCGAGGAGCAGATCAAGAAGGCGCACCGCAGAAAGGTGCTCAAGCATCACCCCGACAAGAAGGCGGCCCAGGGCGCCACCGAGGATGACCAGTTCTTCAAGTGCATCCAAAAGGCCACCGACGTCCTCCTCGACCCCGTCAAGCGTCGCCAGTACGACTCGGTCGACGACGAGGCCGACGTCGAGCCGCCGACCAAGAAGCAGCTGCAAAAGGGCGACTTCTACAAGCTGTGGTCCAAGGTCTTCAAGTCCGAGGCCCGCTTCTCCAAGTCGCACCCGGTGCCGACGTTTGGCGCCGTCGACTCCGGCAAGGACCACGTTGAGGAGTTTTACAACTTCTGGTACAACTTTGACAGCTGGCGAAGCTTCGAGTACCTCGACGAGGACGTGCCGGACGACAACGAGAACCGTGACCAGAAGCGCCACGTCGAGCGGAAGAATGCCAGCGCGCGCAAGAAGAAGAAGGCCGAGGACAACACGCGTCTGCGCAAGCTGCTAGACGACGCGTCGGCGGGCGACGAGCGCATCAAGCGCTTCCGACAGGAGGCCAACGCGGCCAAGAACAAGAAGCGCCTCGACAAGGAGGCGGCCGAGAAGCGCGCGGCCGACGAGGCGCAGGCCAAGAAGGAGGCCGAGGCGAAGGCGGCCCAGGAGGCTGAGGAGCGCGCCAAGACGGAGCGTGAATCGTCCAAGAAGGCCAAGGAGGCGGCCAAGAACGCCATCAAGAAGAACAAGCGCGTGCTCAAGGGCTCCGTCAAGGACGCCAACTACTTTTCCGCCGGAGGCGACGCGTCGGCGTCACAGATCGACGCCGTGCTGAACGACGTCGAGCTCGTCCAGGGCAAGATTGACGCCGACGAGATTGCCGCCCTGGCCGGCAAGCTGAACGGTCTGACCGTCGCCGACAAGATCAAGGCGGTGTGGAGCGACGAGGTGAAGCGGCTCGTCGCTGCCGGCCAGCTCAAGGAGGGCGATGCGAAGACGCTGAGCTAGAGGGAGCCTCCCCATGCGTGTAGATTGTTAGATGAGAGGGTCAACCCGGTAGAATGGATGACGTGACGTTTGTCGCTCGCAAGCCTGTCTGATGCAGCGACGAGCCGGGAGTGACAAGCCGGGAGCGAGACCATTTATTTGATGAGCCATGCGTGTGCATGTATGCAGCGACGAGCCGGGCGTGGCAAGCCGGGAGCGACCATTTATTCCATGAGCCATGTCTGAGCATGTATGCTCTGCAACAGGATCGCCTCATTCACGCTCGAAACGACACGTTGAGGAATCAGGTTCCATCGCTAGCCAAAAACAAAATACACACGTCACCTCGCTCGCGCCCCGAACGCATACGAGCGGGCACCGTGTGACGTGCATGTTCGTCTCGGATCGCTCATCGAGGTCGGATCGCTCATCGGGGTCGGATCAAGTAAAGTCATAGACCATCAGGCTCTCCCGGCCGTCGCGCGCCTCCTTGAGCACGACGACCATCTCGTCGTCGAAGCCAACCCAGTTCTTCCTATCGTCAGGATCCGGGCATCTTGGGCCGGAAATGGTGCCCGTCGGCGGGCCGGCTTTCTCATCCCGATGCCTAGGCTTCACCTCGACGCTGCTGCCGCCGACGCGTCCTTCCAGCTCCCACAGGCGAATCTCGTCGCCTCGGGTGCTGACGCTGACGGCTTTCCCGCGAGGCGTGATCTCGGCATCCGAGATGCCGGACGTGTGCCCCCAAAGGCGGATTCCGGGCGAGATGGACAGCGAGGTGGCCGTGGAGGTGCAGAGGTGCAGGACCAGGGTGTTGTCGGGCAAGGTGGCGAGAAGGTAGGGGTGACTGTAGCACAACCTGATGGGACCGTCACTGTCCGACTCGACGAGATGGTTCCGCGACGGCGCGCCCGTGCTCGCGTACGTTGATGCCGCCGATGAAGGTCTGGATCGGCGCGTCTGCGTTGGCAACGTCGAGGCGACGCGGGAGGAGACGACGTCGGGGATCGAGAGGCCCGAAGGCCTGATGTCGAGGTCCTGGATGCCTATGGACCAGCCGCCAACCGTGTCAAAGGTGTAGGCGATGGAGGCGACGACAGACTTGGCCGTCGTCCGTATGGACAGGGCCAGCGGCGCCCGCGTGCTGTGAGACTTGAGCGATGTGAGCTGCCGCGGCTGCGGGAATGGTGCGAGGTCGACACCGGGCCGCGGCACGGGGCCATCTCGCCGCTCGTGCGAATGCTCGGCGGACTCGGAAGCTGCTGCGCCGTCGTCGCGGGGACGGGGGGTGGCAAAGGTGTACAGCGAGACGAAGCCGAGCCTCGTGGCGGTCAGGACGAAGGGATGACCGTACGCAACGGCGACGAGCTCTCCAAAGTAGCCTTGCGCCTGTCGGCATAGCAGGACGAGCTTCCCGTGGCCGGGGTCCAGCCTCCAGATGCCAAAGGTGCCGTCTTCGAAGCCGGCGGATATGTCCAGGGGGCCTCCAGGGAGTCGCCGATGGTCGACGGCCAAGCACGTCGGGCGCCGGAAGCCATTCTCGTCCGTCTCGAGACGGTCCTCGACGATGAGCCTGCGCGTCTTGAGGTCCCAAACGCGCAGGCCCGACTCGCCGTCGGCGGTGACGGCGAGCCCGTCGACGACCTTGACGAGCGTCTGCCTGTCGGGGACCTGGTTCCGCTGCATGTCACGGACGGGCATCTCGCCGAGGGCGCAGCGGCCCCGGGTCCAGTTGTGGCGGAGCTTGTACTGCTTCTTCCAGTCGACGACATCGACGACGTCGGCGGGCGCCTGGTCGGCACCCTCGAGGCCCCCGCGACGGCCCCAGCCGCCGTCGGCCCACGCCGACCTCTGGGCCGAGTAGCGCAGCTTGCTCGAGGCGGCGGCCGCGCCGGTGCGGAAGCCGGGGATGCGGTGGGCGCGAGGGAGGATGAACCGATGGTAGTAGTGAGGACGCCAGAGCTGGGAGTCGCCGGCGAGGCGGTGGAAGCGCTTCGACACGGGCGAGAGGCGGAGGAGGGTGCGTTCGTTGCAGAGGGCGAGGATGCGGACCAGCAGCTCGTCCGAGAGGAAGGAGATGATGTCGACGCCCTTGCTGCGCTTTACCTGCCGACGCAGATGGTCCCCGTCGCCGTTGCGGAAGCCGTGGAGGTCGTGAGCATGATCGTGGCCGTCGTCGTCATGGTCATCGTGGCCAGCGACGAGCCCCTCTGCGCTGTCGGTGTCATCGTGGGACGGTCGCCGCCGCTTGGTAGGCATGGCGAGGCCTCGGGCCCGGCCCGGTGCTGTTCACTCGTTGCTGCTGGCCAGTCCGGGCTCTCCGACGCAAAGGACAGCTGCTACTCGAACGTGCGGGCGAGGTGGAAGCTGAGGAAAGGGGAATGAATGAAGAAGGATGGAGAAGGATGGAGAAGGATGGAAAATGATGGAGAAGGATG
This sequence comes from Drechmeria coniospora, assembly GCF_001625195.1. NCBI lineage: Eukaryota > Fungi > Ascomycota > Sordariomycetes > Hypocreales > Ophiocordycipitaceae > Drechmeria > Drechmeria coniospora. Next base: position 9,758,081 of record NC_054390.1, on the reverse strand, counting down.
GAGAAGAATTGGAGGGGAATGGAGGGGAAGGGAAGCCGCACGGAGGAGGGTAGTAGGTAGGAGGAGCTGGGAGCAGCAGGTATGGCTACTAAGCCTGCTGGGGGAGGTGGCAGCCGGGGGAGGAGAGCGTGTTCGAAGGGAGAGAGAGCGTCACCACCGTCACTGTACCGCGCTGTAGCGTCGCTGTACTTGGTGGTACTTGGCGACGTGGTATCGCCCCGTAGCGGCGCAGCACCACCGCCACCGCAGTGCCGTCACGCCACCGCAATTGGTGGTCCAGCTGCGGCGTAATTGCAGGACTCTGCTCGTAGCTTTTTTCGCCGCACCGACGAGGTACCTCGGGCTAGGTACCAGGCCGGTATTCCTCGGTACATTGCAAGTACTGTCCAGCAGATCTCACAGTTAGTTAGAGCAGTCACAGTAATACCGGTACAGCACAGGTCACAGTGCCGAGTACAGCACGGTCACAGTACCGATTACAGCACGGTCACAGTCCCGAGCACAGCACAGTCACAGTAATACCGAGTACTGCACAGTCACGGTAGGTGTAGTTATGGTACAGCACAGGTCACAGTGCCGACTACAGCACGGTCACAGTACCGATTACAGCACGGTCACAGTACCGAGCACAGCACAGTCACAGTAATGCCGAGTACTGCACGGTCACAGTACCGAGTACTGCACGGTTACAGTACCGAGTACAGCACAGTCACAGTAATACCGAGCACTGCACAGTCAGGGTAGTACCGGTACAGCACAGTCACGGTACCGAGCACAGCACGGTTACAGTACCGAGTACAGCACAGTCACAGTACCGAGTACAGCACAGTCACACTACTTCAGGCACTGACAGCTGGCATTCATTCACGTCGCCTTGAGCGTATGGGGGGAATTGCCTGACTAAGCAAACCGCATGCGACGAACATGCGACGAACATGAGAAGCAAGTGCAAGTACCTTCGGAGTATTACTCCGTACAAATTGCGCTCTCACAGGTTATTACAGAGGTCATGGAATTACAGAGAGTTGCAGAGGGCGGAGGGCAGAGGGCAGAGGGCAGAGGGCAGAGGGCGGAGGGCAGAGGGCAGAGTTACAGAGGGCAGAGGGCAGAGAGCAGAGGGTTAAGGGTAGATTTACAGAGGACAGAGGGCAGAGTTACAGAGGACAGAGAGCAGAGTTACAGAGGACAGAGGGCAGAATTACAGAGGACAGAGGGCAGAGTTACAGAGGGCAGAGCGCAGAGTTACAGAGGGCAGAGCGCAGAGGGCAGAGGGCTACGGAGAGATGCACACAGCTGCAGAGGGTTGCCAAAGGCCACCATCCACGCAAACGTCCACAGGCGCAAGCAGAGGTCACCACGTACGGGCAGATGATGTTTGGAGTATTCCTACCCTCTTCGATAATTATGAGCCATCCACGAGGCCCCAGTGGCGAGAAAAGTCGGGCACCAGCCATGCAGTCACCGACGCGTTCGTGGCATTCACGTCGCCGGGAGCACGTCAAACGCATGGCCTCCCACGGCGCCGCATGCGCTCTCCTTGAACCCGCACGAGCCGCAGCACGTAGCACATACCCGTCGTTCTTTCATTCTCGTATTGCTCTGCCAGAAACACCACCCACGTGGACTTGTCCACCGAGCGGATCGTGCCACGAGCCTCTGCGGCATCCGAGGCAGCTCGGCAACGACAAGCGAGCCTGAGCCCCACCTCCCTCCGTCATCCAAGCGACTGGTCCGGCGTCCATCGACCATGGCCCGCCAGCATTCAAACCGACCCGGTCGGCTCTCCCTCTGGCAAAAACAAAATGCGTGCGAAAAGAAAAGCGCCGAAAGAAATGCAATATCCCAAAACAGCAATCCGTCTCCGAGACGATGTGAGAACAAAGGAAACAACCGGACCGATAAATGGACCGGCCATGGCGGGGTGGACACAGGCGCTGCGGCCTCGTCGAAAGGCGAAAGAGTTGCATACATGTTTGGAGTGGGCGTGGCGTGACGGCAAACCCGTCAGCCAGCCTTGGTTCCCACTCCGGGTATCGTAAAGTCCCATTGCTCCGAGGTAACAGTTGCCCGCGGATGGATACTGCGTGTTTGCTGCCGTGTTGCGCCGTCGTGTCGTGCTGTCATGTTTGCGTCGTCGTGGTGCGCTGTCGTGATGCGTTGTCGTCGTGCTACGTCATGGTGCGTCGTGTTGCCATGATGCGCAGCCGCAGGGGGGGAGGGTAAAATAAAGGAAAGCCAAGGGCAAGAAAGTGAAACAGGAACGCTCGGTGGGAGGGCTCGCCTGCCGTGGCCAGCCAGGAGCATTCCGTCGCCGACGCAAGCGACGATGCGACGTACATCCGTCGAGGGAACGAACAGGGAAAAAAAAAAAAAAAAAAAAAAAAAAAAGACGACAGATCAGGCAAGCTAGGGGTCGCATGGCCGCAGTCGGTCTCGTCAATCGTCAATTTCGTCAAGAGGAGCGGAGAGGTTCCGTCGGCCGCGAGCCGGCAGAAGGATGGGCAGGGAAGACGGGTGGTGGCGCGCCCGTGGTTCGTCGGCGGCGTCGTCCGTCACAGGAAGCGGCGGACGTGGGCGGCGTCGAGCCAGCCGACGCGCTCGTAGGCGGTCCAGAGCTTCGACGCCTTGTTGACGTCAATCTTGCAGGCCTGCTGGGCGTCCGTCTTGCGAAACTCCTTGCCCCTGTGCAGGCACTGGAGGCGGCGCTCGAAGATGCGCCGCTTGCTCGTCAGGTACGTGGCGCAGTCGAGACGAAGGTTGCCGGCCAGCAGCACCTCGTCGGGGTGAAGCAGCGACCGGTGGGGGTCGTTGCCGAGGTCGATGGGCTGGCCCTTCCAGTCGACCTTGAGGCTGTTGGCCCTGCTCGGCAGCGTGTCGAGCGAGGGGCAGTAGTCGGGCAGCGCGGCAAAGTCCTTGTCCTCGCGGTTCGGGGCCACGACGCGCCGCGACGGCTCCGGCGTGGCGCTAAGGCGGCCGTGGGCGGGTCTCGCACCTCTCGCCGGGCCCGCGGCCGCGCCATCCTTGCGGATCCGCGTGGCACCCTGGCGCCCATGGTCGGCCGTCCTGGGGAAGCGTTCGGCGCTGCCGCTGCGGGCCTTGACGACGACGACGGGCTTGGCCGCGACGGGTCTCGTCGCGCGCGAGGGGAGCCGCAGCATACCGTGGCCGCGGCGGCCGGCGCGGCGATCGGCCTCGAGCAGGGCACGCTCCTGTCGCAGCCAGCCGCGGCGGTTCGTCGTGAAATGCTTCATGACCTGGGAGCGAAACGTCAAGGCGAGCTCGTACTCGTCCCGTCGAGGCGGGGCGAGGCCGGAGGCGAAGATGACAGGCGACCGGGCGCGCACGTGGTCGTCGACGATGCGGCGGTGGTGGAGATGCTGCTGCTCGAGCTCCGTCGGCCGGAAGAGCGGCGCCTGAGGGTGCATCGACGCCAGGTGCTCGTCGTTGGGGTAGAGAAGCGGATCCTTCTGGACGGCCCTCACCGACGACGACGACGACGACGACGACGAGGGCGAGCGCCGGTCGGCCGTCGCCGCCGCAGGCCCAATGGGGTTGCTGTCGGGCGAGACGGGAGGCGACATGGGCAGCGGCTGCCGCGCCGAGAACGGTCCACCTTTGCCATGTTTCGTCTCGGGGGGTGCCCGGTCCGAGAGGGAGGAATCGTGGGTGAAGCTGTCGTGGATGGCCTGGGGAGGAGACATGAGGCTGCTGACGGCGAACTTGGGCGCCTCCATGGGTTGGGCCGGGCGAGGCGGCGGGCCCATCGACGGGTGCAATGGACGCTTCGGATTCCGCTGCGGTTCGGAGGCCGATGACGACGGGGACGGCGGTGGTGGTGGATGAAAGTAGGAATAGAGCGTCGAGAGGTGAGGAGGCAATCGTTGGGCGGGATGCAGACGAGCAGAAGAAGTAGCAGCAGGCTCGGGGGCGATGGGAGGCTGATGAGGGTGCTGATGGGCTGGTTTGTCAGCCATGCTGTGGACGATGGATGCGTGGACGGACGCCGAATGACGTGGACGGGTGGCGATTTTTAGTGCCCAGGCAACCACGACAGGCGGGCGGAGATAATAGGTCAGGGCCGGATTTAAGTTTGCTGGTCCGAGGGTGGGAAAGGTGGGAGAGAGAGAGAGAGAGAGAGAGAAGGAGAATGGGTTGGGTGATGAGCAACAGAGAGTTTGCAGGCCAACGCGGGCGGCCGCTTCGATTTATCTTTGTGCCAATGACAAAGGCAGACCGAGGACTGGCGTGCGTGTATCGGCGAGGCGTGTACTGTCGGCACCGGCAGCAGCTGTGCTCGCACCGCACTGTAGGCGCAGGTGCAAGTAAGTGCAAGCAAGCACGTAATGGCGTGCGAGAACAGCACGACTCGACGGGAGGTGAGTGGGGCCGGCCGCTCGCTGGCTGAATGGGATCGAGCCCGTCGGGGAGGATGGTTCACAATGCCGGCGGCGGGCAATTGCGTCGGATGAATGTCGTCGACGGCCGATTGAAGCTTGGCGTAGGGCAATTGGTCACCGTCGCTGGCAATGCGGCAGCCGAGCAGCGAGCAGGTCGGGGTTGGAGGCGATGGCAACGGCGAGCGGGAGCACGCCTCGCAGAGGGTTTGGCCGGCCTTTTAGAGCGCCGCGGGCACGGCGGATGCACCGACGGATGACTCTGATCGATCTGACAGGCAGGCGAGCGGACAATCAGGGTAGGCAGTCAGTCAGGCTGTTGATACCCGAACCGAACAGCCGCCAGGCCGGGGTAGGACAAGAGGTGGCGCCGGCGAGTCACCTTGCGCAGGCACGCGCACGCCCCTGGCGAGGAGTGGTGGGGGGGCGGGACGAAGAACTGGACTGACGAGAGGGATGTGCAGCGTGCAAGTATGGGCGGCCTCGTCCAGGAGGCTTTGGAGGTACGAGGTCAAGGTCGGGCTGGCCGGATTTGTCCTTTTTCTCGGCTCGTCCAGATGCCGGCTCGTGCGGTTGGAGGCGGGCCAGGCAGGTAGGGCAATCCTGTGCGTCAGTCAATGTCGGTCAATGTCGGTCAATGTCGGTCAATGTCTGCCACTGTCGGTCAATGTCTGCCAATGTCTGTCAATTTCTGCCAATGTCTCCAATGTCTGTCAATGTCTGTCAATGTCTGCCAATGTCTGCCAATGTCTGCCAATGTCTGCCAATGTCTGCCAATGTCTGCCAATGTCTGCCAATCGTGCCGATGGGGGTGGGCGAGATGGCATAGGCGTGGCGTCGGCGGGCAGCGGAAATGATGTTGGGAGAAGGAGGAAGAAGGTGAGCGAAGGTCGAGGAATCGGGCGGCGGCGGCGAGGCTTTCAATGGAAGAAGAAGATGGTCCGTAGTCCGTCGTGGCCACTGGGCTGAGCGGGATTGGGATGCGGAGGTGTCGAACGGCCAAACGGGGAGTATCGCGCTTCGTGAGGAAGAGTGTTGCGTGGTTGTGGTTGGTGGGAGCGGACGGTGGGTGACGGTGGTGGGGTGTCGATGGTGGGTGTCGATGGTGGGTGTCGATGGTGGGGTGTCGATGGTGGGTGCCGATGTTGGGTGTCGATGGTGAGTGTCGATGGTGAGTGTCGATGGTGAGTGTCGAGGAAGGGCGGCAACGATGGCGAGCCCTCACCATGACGAGGGCAGGCGCTTGCTGGGTGTCGGCGCGGCGACAGGCTGCAGACCCCGTACGAGGCAGCACAGGCCGCCGATGGTACGACTGCAGGGCACCTCGAACGTACTTGAAGTAATTAATACAGCACTTGCCGTGGTGCCTTGCCATCGTGGGGTGCTCTGCATGGGCACCATTCGGCACCGCGTAGGCATCCGCCTGCACCACCCAACGTTGACAGGTGGCCAACCACCGTCCGCTCCCACTCTGCAGCCGGCGCTGTGCAGTCCTGCCCACTGCCTGCCCGGCACGTCAGGCTGCACCTGGCTGCGAAGCAGTCGACTTTTCTCTCAGGCCTCCGACACGGCCGTACTCACACCAATACCCACCCGACCCGACTTGGAGAGCATAGCATCCTACGTACGACGATGAAAAATTGAAATGTTGCGTCCTGGCTGCCAAGCCGCTGCTCTCACGTTCTAGATTCAGCGCCAGAGCTAGGCGACCAAAGACATTGTTCCCCCTTTCCCCAGAGAGAAGTCGTGGCAGGATTTGACGGTTATTCGTACTGTGCATGTAGATTGTCTCTGCAGGTACGTGTTGGTCGGTGTACGTGGTGCTGTGGGTGAAGTCTACGACTCCTCGTTCGACTTGCAAGTACTTGCATTGTTCAGTGCGAGTGCTTGCAAACTACAGCAGGTACTTCCGCCCATCAGCAGCTCGACAGTCACTGCCTCTCGCCGGTCGCTAACGACACGCCCTCCACGAGCCAGTCAGGTGCGACCGCCAGCGGTGGTCATCAGGCACACCAGGCGCCAGGCTAGCGCCTTGTAATTGGCTGCCAATGGGTAGTCCCAAGATAGCACCTGCCGCCAGTGAAAACCAAGGGGACCTGGTAACGTGCATGGGCAAGTACGATATCCGGCGGCAGGTGTGCTGTACTCGGTAGGCAGGTATGAATCCTCTCGAATCCGCCGACAAGGTGAACAATACCCACTCGAGCACCTACTTGCTTGAGTAAATTCATGTACCTACCTGCTTGAGTAAGTTCATGTACCTACCTTGAGGCACTTGAGTAAATTCATGTACCTACCTACTGTAGGTACCCACCACTCAAACTACAGGTACCAGCAATGCTTAGTGCTAGGTACGGAGTGCCTTGGTACCTATCGTATCCACCAGCGTACTCTTGCAACTACTGTACTTTATCGGCTTCGCGGTGGCGGTCGAGGTGCCTGTCGCTAGGTGCTGTTCATGCACTGTGCTAGGATCCCGTCGACGGCTCAGGGCTCGTCCGGCACACGCACGCCATACGATGCGAGCTATCGATGCCTCGGTGCTGACGCTGACAAGGTCCCAATTGCCTGTCCTCCTAGCTACTGGGCGACGCGCGCCATCAACGATTACCTTTCATGCCTTATCTATTCGGCACGTGTGAGCAGATGGTCAACAGGCGGATGGAGCAAGGGCATGTGCCCTCGATGTGGCATTTCGTCAGGAGCTGCGACGACGAAAATTCCGACGACAAATACCGATGCCACTGCTTTGCAGCATGGGGAGTCGGTACGGGCGAGTGCGGTCCTCGTACAGCGTGCTAGGTACCGCCCACGTCCTGATTCCTGAAACTTTAAATCGGACCAAGAGCCTGGGGGTGGGGGAGGGGAGGGTAGGGGACCCAAGTACGGAGTACGGCGCCGGCGGGACAGCATAACTAGTACCTAGTAGGTAGCCCAGCCCAGCTAGCGCAGCGCTGTAGAAGAGGGGTGAAGGGTTCGCCGTGGACCCTGGACCCTCCCTCGCCGCCGCCCAAGGGACCACGCATGTGACGTCGTGTCCCTCGTCCTCGCCAGGTTCGGGGACGTCGATTCGTCTCGCCTATTCCTCTCCCACTCTCCCCCTGCTGCGTCTACCGTCTCGCAATTGGCAGCAGCCGACCTCGACGAGGCCGGACCGCGGCAAGCAAGGCAAAGCAGGAGCACGAATGCGTCTCGATGCGACGAGGTACGAGCACGAACGGGTGGCAGCCACGGCCAATCTGCCAGACTCAATTGACTTTCCTAGCTCCCTCCCTTTCGGACGAGCAGGACCTCGTGACTCCGTCACACCCTCGTCAGGCCGTCACCTCGTTCCCCATTCAGCTTTCGCACCCCGCCCCTCGCCTCTCGCCGACCTGCGGCGTTGGCCAACGCACTGTGCGCGTGGCGGGTCCGCAGGGCCAGAGCAGCACGTACGCGAGTGCGACCAACGTATTTGCGTGGCGAAGGCAACTATCGAACGCCTGTACGGAGTACTCCGTACTCCTGGCTCAAATACGGTCCAAGGAGTGCTCAGTACACTCCGTCCGTACATGGCCGACATTTATGCGTGTCCATGCTTGCACCGACGGGGGACGATGGAAAAAGAAGGGATGAAATGCCAACGACGAGGACGCCGAAACAATGGGACCCAGGGCTCATGCTGCCTACTAAGTTACCAACAGTAGGTACTAGGTACCTGGTACAGGCCCCGACGACGAAAGCTACCCTTGCTTGATCAACCTTGCTTGATCAACGGGACGCCCAAGGTGCCAGAGCAACGTGTGTCTACGGGCACCATGCATCTACAGTGCGTATTGCCACCTCGTCGTGCCATGGTAATTAGTGCCTGGTGCCCTCCTTGTGCCCTCGAACCAGGGGAGGGGGTGGCGGCTCGTGCCAGCAGAGGCGCAGCTCCGCCCCTCGACGTGCAGCCGGCCCTGACGCTGCACGCCTGCTGCCCAAGGTGCCCGCGCCAGTCGAGTGCCAGCTGCATCCGATTCCAAACTCTCAAACTTCCCACCGCCGACATGGAGCGCGCATTGCGGGAAATAGTGGCGACAATCCGCGTCGCGCAGGTGGCGCGAGAAGACAACAGTTGTGGCCGTATCCAATTGCTCCCGATTGCGCTCGATTGCCGCAGCCTCTGCGTGTCCGGGTCGCGTCGGAGCAGCATGCGGCAGAGTCGAGCTGCCAGGGCTCCAGGTCAACGTCATCATCGGGCAGTAGGACATTGCCTATACTTACCTGGTAGGCACGTAGCACACGTAGCACGTAATGGTGATGGCACTAGAGGTCATTACTACTAGGTACCTTAGGTAGGTGCCTAGTACGGCAAGTACTGTCTGTACAGTAATTAGTTGTACAAGTACTTACTCCGGACTTCAGTACCCAGGTAATGGTCAAGTACTAGTACCTAAGTGCATGCAATTACACGTACGCACAGCGTGTGCGGCATGGTGACTGACTGTCGCAGGTGTAGGTACATGTACAACTACGCGTGCTCTGCGCTTGCACCTGTACTTACTCACTGTACTCCGTACGCCAAGGTATGGTTGCAAGTACGTAAGCATATGGAGTCGTGTTAATCTGGGAACAAGTGGCCAGGCCAGCGCCTTATCGTGCGCACATCAATCCATGCAACGGTGCACGAGCGTGCACAGCACCAAGTAATTACAGTAATACTTCTACCGTCCCAATTTCACGCTGGTCGGACAACAGTGTAGCGCGGTGCGGGGCGGTGCTGCTGGCAAATGGCACCTCAAAGAGTGCGGTACGAATACTGTGCATCGTGCTTGCCTGCTTGCTCTGCTTGCTGCTGCTAATATCAGGTCATGCCGAACCTTCGTGTGCTTACCAAAACCCAAGGACCTATAGCAGAACATAGGTACCTGGTACTGTGCAAGGCACTCACCGCTATACTGCTGCGCCAGTAGGCGGGCATGTATCGGGTACCACGCGCATGCTAGGCGTTCATCTGCCAGCCTGCACCGCCGCCTCGAGCACGCAGCTGCGACCGGGCACCTTGCTGTGCCGTGCTGCCGTACCAAGCCAATGTGTGGTCAGAACAGGTGGTCCTCCTGCCTTTGATCGTCTTTTGACCTGCTCCGCCAGCTTCACACATCAACAGGCCCCAACTGCTTCAACCTGACACGCCCACGCAGCTTCTCCATTACCCCTACAGTCACAGATGAGCCCGCGAGAAAGCAACCAACGAGGGCGTGCGCACCATGCACAAACATATACTGCAAGTACACGCACGTCGAACCTGGCATGCAGGGAGGGCAGGCTTGTGAAACGGCCCGGTCCCCTTCCCCTCCATTCCACACAGCTGCCCCTCCCCCGCTCCCTCCATCCCCTCCATCCCCTTCATTCCAACCGCTTCCAAGCAGGCGAAGCAGCAAGATGTCGGTGGGGTATCGTGATCGGGTCGCATGGCCGGCGGAGAGGCCCATGGTCCATCTTCCTTCGTGGGCGTGTGCTGACTGGGAAGGCAGCGTCCGCATGACCAGCTCGATCCATCCGACAACGTGAGCGGTGCACGTCGGGCAGCACCTCTGCTGGGCCTGCGTCCGACCCGTGGCCAGATGGCCCGATGGATGGAGGCGGCGTGAGCGAGGCCAAGTCCACCATGGGAGGCCTTTGTTCGCATACGCTGCACGCTCTCTGCACAGGTCCCCATCTCCCTCTGGCAGGCAAGATGGCCCATGAATCACGGCTCGCCGGTGTTTCCATGCACAACCCCGCCCGCCAGCGACCCCGCGGCGCCGCTCCTGGCATGCATCCAAGTGCAGCTGCACTCTTCGCTCTACGCCGATGGGAGTCCCTTCTGGCCCCTTGACGCTCCGTGACGCACGGGACCGCAAGACACAACGTTGAATAATACGATGATGTCGAAGCAGCGGGAGACAGGCGACCTACCAAGGAGTACGTGTATGTGCGTACGTTGGAGAAGATGCAAGTATGCACTAATTGTGTTTGCTCGAGTACTGGGTGCTGACAATCAATCAGCCGAAGCAGCGGGAGACAGGCGGCCTACCAAGGAGTACGTGTATGTGCGTACATTGGAGAAGATGCAGGTATGCACTACATGTGCTCGCTCGAGTGCTGGGTGCTGACAATCAATCCATGTCCCTCGAGCGCAGAATGCTTCGTAAAAGGACGGCTCCAAATCGAGAAGCCCATCAATCGACGAGCGTAGTGAGCAAGATACAATTGCCTTGCCCTCCGGCCTACATGCACCCCCAAGTATGTATTGCCATTCCCACCCAAAAAAGCAAGGGGAGTCGAGGAAATTCGCTGCACTTGAAATTATAGTTCAACGAACGCGTCGCAAAAACGCCTCCCGCCTTGGCTTGGTGGCTCGTTATCGGGAACTCCACCCGCCCAGAGGGCGCATTTACTAATGAGAATCATGCTGCGGAGTACGGAGTATTAATACTAATTTTATCTGATTCTAGAAGCTCTCCAGGAACAGAACGCTAGCTACCGAGTCGTGTCTGGGTTCATTTTTTCGCCAACCAAACGCGCTCCCTACTATAGGTGTACGACGAGTATCCGCCTGAAAATCTCCTCGGCGGCAGGGTTTTCGTCAAGATGCTCCGGGACACGTAGAAAATATCTGCATCTCTTCCTCTACCATCATACGGAAGAAACGAAAGCCCAAAGCTTTGACGGTCAAGAAGTGCTTGCCTCTCGATCCGCTCCATTCCCGGCCGCTTGATGACGACGGAGCCGTTTCGTCATCCTCCACCGCACCAGCGCGAGGATAGAATACAGGAGGTGACACGAAGCCGGAACTGTAATGCCAACCCCTCAACGGATTCCCCAGAGCAGCGGGTCCTCGAGGTAAAACAAGAAAAAGCCGGCATCCCGGAATGCTGGGGGTAGAAACTAAAACACCCTGAATTCGCCATCGACGGAGATCGGCACGCGCCGCGACCACCACCCCCCTACCCGTTGACGTCGGGCATATCCTCCATCCGTACAACACCGTGCTGCGAGCCGTCGCCATGGGCTGGGCTGATACCGTCAACGCCAAGGTGGCCGCCAGCCCCGTCGGCTACTGGTTCCATCTCGATGGCAGCGGTCATGTATGCTCATCCGACCGTCTTCCTGAGCGGGCTGTTCTGTTGTCGCTGACGGCGCTCTCGAAAAGCCCCGGCAACGCCACGGATCCTACTTCTTGACCGAAATTCGCGCCGGGCTCGCCAGCTTCTTCGCCATGGCGTACATCATCGCCGTCAACTCGGCCGTCGTCGCCGACTCGGGCGGCACTTGCGTTTGCCCGCGCACCAAGGAGGATCCCCTCTGCAACAGCGACGAGGCCTATGCCCTCTGCGTCGAGGGCATCAAGCGCGACGCCGTCACCGCCACGGCGGCCATATCCGCCCTGTCCACCTTCTGCATGGGCGTCCTGGCCAATCTGTGAGTCGCTTTTCCTCCCGAGACATGTTCCAGAACCATGCTCGCGGACATTGCGCTAACCATCGCCAGACCCGTCGGTCTCGCTCCTGGAATGGGTAGGTCGTCGCCGAAAGAACATGCTTGCGTGTCGCCGCCGCGTATTATGTGCTGACATTGCGTTCAAAGGTCTGAATGCGTACTTTACCTACACCGTCGGTAGGTTGACCCGGCCTCCCCCTTCCCGATCTCCTCCATTCCTGCCTTCCTGCATGTCGACTCTGGCAACCGGCCCCTGACGATGGATGAACGAACAGTCGGCCGGCACGGCAGCGGTCTCATCCCCTACCGAGTCGCCCTCACGGCCATCTTCATCGAAGGCTTCATCTTCCTCGGTCTCGCCATCTGCGGCATGCGTCAGTGGCTCGCCCGCGCCATTCCTCGCTCCATCAAGCTCGCGACGGCCGTCGGCATCGGCCTCTTCCTCGCCATCATTGGCCTCACGTACGGCGAGGGCATCGGCCTCATCGTCGGCTCCCGCACGACCCCGACCGAGCTCGCCGGCTGCTCGCCCCAGCACATCGACCCGGCCACCGGTACGTGCCCGAGCTGGAGCAAGATGCGCTACCCGGCCATGTGGCTGGCCATCTTCTGCGGCGGCTTCCTCACCGTCCTCCTCAGCCTGTACCGGGTCCGTGGCGCCATCATCATCGGCGTCATCCTCGTCAGCGTCATATCCTGGCCGCGGGGCACCTCGGTCACCTATTTCCCCGACACCCCCATCGGCGACAGCTCGTTTGCCTTTTTCAAAAAGGTTGTCGACTTCCATCCCATCGAGAAGATCCTCAACGTCCAGCAGTGGAACATCAAGGACCACGGCGCCCAGTTCGGTCTCGCGCTCATCACCTTTCTCTACGTCGACATCCTCGACTGCACGGCTACCCTCTACAGCATGGCCGGCTTCGCGGGACTCGTCGACCCCGTCACCCAGGACTTTGAGGGTTCCTCGGTCGCCTACATGGTCGATGCCGTCTGCATCTCCATTTCCGCCATCCTCGGCATGCCTCCCGTCACCGTCTTCATCGACTCCGGCGCCGGAATATCGGAGGGCGGCAAGACGGGACTGACAGCCGTCGTCACGGGTCTGTGCTTTTTCATCTCCATCTTCTTCGCCCCCATCTTCGCCTCGATCCCGCCTTGGGCGACGGGCTGCGTGCTGATCCTCATCGGCTCCATGATGGTTAGTTCCGTCACCGACATCAACTGGAAATACATGGGCGACGCCATCCCGGCCTTTCTCACCATCGCGCTCATGCCCTTTACCTTTTCGATTGCCGACGGCCTCATCGCAGGTGTTTGCTCCTACATGATCATAAACACCGTTGTCTGGCTCATCAAGGTGGCCACTCGCGGGCGCATCGTCCCGCCCAACATCGACGACAAGGAACCGTGGACGTGGCGGATCCCCGGTGGGCTCCTGCCGCCTTGGCTCACTCGCCTCCGTCGCAAGAACGGCGTCGGACACGAGGATCAACAAGGGAACGCGGGCGGTGATGGGCAGGATCCCAAGAGCAGCGGCGACCCCTATCCAGATGGTGGCTCGGATTCCGGTCGAGGTGCGGAAACCACAACGATCGTTGTGAAGGAATGATGCATCCGCCGCAGCCGAGGAGCATGGCCTCAAAGGGCTCACTTGGCCGTGAGCGTAGGCCAACATATGTGAGTGTGAGAGGCCGCGACCGGGACGGAGGCTCGTACAACTTGAAAGTGGACGCCGAGGGACCGTTCACGGCATGCCTACATTCGGAGGAGAAGTCATGGAGCATATAGAAGGATATAGAAAAGCTTTCATGTTCTCGTTTTCTCGTCGCCTCCATCAGGGCTGATATCATACATGATGAAAATGGCTTACACCATCAAGGCGATATGTTTCAACTCTCTGCCGTCGCGTCAGGATTGGTTCGGCAAGCAAAACATGGTGAGTGTACTTACCCTTCCACCTGGTGGCCAACCTTGGTCGGAGGATACGTGAAGGGTTCGCCTTCGTCCCTGCCGAGCCTCGCCTGTTCGTCCCGAACCTGCTTGGCGCGCTCGGCAAGCTTGGGAACGGGAGCCAGGTCAAAGTCGGAGTTGAGATGCCAGAACAGGGTGGATGAAATGCGGACCAAGGGACGGTCGGGAAACTGCTGCTTCCGTTTCTCGATCGTCTCGATCGTCTTGTCGTTGATGACGACCTCGTGGTATCCGGCCTTGACGAGGCCGCCGGTGGCATACTCGAGCTGCTTGCCAGCCTGGACGAGGAGGTAGTTCCCCGGAGGAATCTTGACGGCGATGCGGTCGCCCGTGTTGCGCGCCCAGATGTTGAGCCCGGGATAGCGGGAACGGCCGTGGATGGTGAGAAAGTTGAGATCCGTGTGGAAGCCGGCGAGGATGGTATCCTTGGCGCCGTACTTTTCCAGGTCGGAAGCCGTCGGGGCGAGGAGATGGGGTCTGCGGGTGCGAGCGTCGGTTAGCATCCTGCGGCAGACGCGTCAGGCGAGGGCCGGAGTGGAGGAGCCTTGGTGTACCCGTAGCGCGCAGCATCACTAAAGTACTCTGCCGGGAGTCCCAAGCCGACGGCGGTCATTTCCGAAAGCTTCGAGACGCTGTCGACGGTTCATGGTCAGCACGGGACACACACGACGCCAACGCAAGGCAGCGGCACGTGAGCGGGAGGATGCGGGGAGGAACCCACGCGTTCTTCATCGAGGTCCCCCACATGTCCATGGTCGGGGTCCAGCGAGGTTTGATGTGAGGCGCGTCGGGGACGACGTTGGGGGCGTTGAGGGAGGGGAAATCGGTCTCGTACGGGGGCCGGTCGGCCATGCGCCAGAAGAAGCGGCACTTGGGGTCCGGCTGGTGGCCGGAAATGTCGAGGGGTCGCTGGGAGGGATGGAGACGCCGGACGACGTCGAGGCAGGGCTCGTCGACGGCGCACTTTGGCTTCTCCGTGTTCTCCAGCGTGACGCCGATCTGGTAGCTCAGCTCAGGGCGCTCATCGTTGCGCAGGACATCGGACGGCTGGGCAAAGTAGTCCTCGAGCAGGTCCAGGAAGGTGTCGTTATCCTTGCTGTCGACGCGGGAGTCGTGCAGGACGAGGGCGCCGTAGGTGATGAGGGCATCGGCGGCTTTGGCACACTCTTGGCGAACCTCGGGCGAGTCTCGCGGCTTGTTGAGATAGACGTCGAGGTCGATGACGGGAAGGTTCATGTGCGAGGGGTCCATGTCGTGAGAGGTCCGTTGCTGGAAATTCACGACGCTTTCGATGGCGGCGGCCGGTGGATTTTCGAGCCTTGGGACGACAAAGGACGGGACGGCGTGAGAAGAGTATTTGTACAGGCGTACCACTGTGCGTCTTGCGTCTTGCACATGCAGCCGCGGTCGTACAGTATGTGGGATGGTGGGAGGCAGGGAGAAGGAGGAAATTTCGACAAGAAGCTTGGCCGTGGCAGCAACGGCGATGGCGAGGAGGTAAGTAGGTGCTTACCGCTGACCGGACGTCGGAGCCGGCCGATGGAGTCAGCGGATGGGGATGGATGGGGATGGATGGGGATGGGGATGGAGATGGATACGTTCGAGTGTCGTTCGAGGGCGTAGCCGTGCTCGTACGAGCGTTGAGCGTCACCTGCTCGAACGAAGCTAGCGAAATGCGAGAAATTTGCCAAGTTGGAGAGCCGAACAAGGGCAGGCAAGCGGTTATAGACGGCTTCGAGTCGATGCATCGGATCTACAGCACTCCTAGCACGAGCGAGCACAGCGGCCTGTTGTAGCAGTACAAGTACAGTAACTACGGCTAAAGCCAAGTACTGTGACTACTCCTAAGTGACGATTTCAATTTTGGTAGGGCTACAGTCACTTGACAAAAGTGACGATTCTGTTTTGGTAGCGCCACGGTCACTTGACAAAATTGACGATTCAGCTTTGGTAGGACTACTCCTACAAACCGAATCGATATTATTGCCACCCCAATGTACCACTGCAAAGTGAATCGACACCTTTGCCCCCCCACTATAGCTATTAGGCACACCGTGCTCCGTACTCCGTACAGTACTAGGTATTATTAGTGTAAGTGTACCTATTACAGTACTAAGGTAATGTACTAGGTAGTAATATGTGCAGTATATTTACGGAGCACCACCACACACTGATCGAGCACTGCACGGCGGTTGTACAGACGGGAGCAGCAATAAGTATTGCAGTACAACCTCCTGCATCAGTTGTACTTGTACCCCGTAGTTCGGAGCAAGTACAATTAAAAAGATATATCACCACACGGCACGGTACTGTATGCACTTGCTGCACGGAGTACATGTACAGTACCCCTACCAGTACTCCGTGCTAATGCAAGTGCATGTATTCCGTAGGTAGGTGTACTTGCATGCGTGCACTTACTGTACATGTGCAATGTACTTGCTTGATGCTCCATTCTCGGTACAAATACTCCGTACAGAGTGCCTATTACCTAGTAGTAAGCATTTACTACTTGCACATATTCAAGTACTTACACATACTTGCCTAGTACTAACACCTACGGTAGGTATTACCTGGTACATACTTGCTGGTAATGTGCAGGAGGGGACAAAGGTATCTATCCCGGGAGATGTTGCTTTCCTTGGAGATTACATGGGAAGATACTTGGCCGGCGTCAAGGAAGTCGTCCTACTTAAGGAAGTCGTCCTACTTAAGGAAGTCGTCCTACTTAAGGAAGTCGTCCTGTTTAAGGAAGTCGTCCTACGTAAGGAAGTCGTCCTGCTTAAGGAAGTCGTCCTACGTTAGGAAGTCGTCCTACGTAAGGAAGTCGTCCTGTTTAAGGAAGTCGTCCTGTTTAAGGAAGTCGTCCTACGTAAGGAAGTCGTCCTACGTCAGGAAGTCGTCCTATATAAGGAAGTCGTCCTACGTAAGGAAGTCGTCCTACATAAGGAAGTCGTCCTACATAAGGATGTCGTCCTACGTAAGGAAGTCGTCCTGCTTACTAAGGAAGTCGTCCTACTTGCTGCATAAAGGGCATCCGCCGCATTTTTCAACAAACAACTCTTGCAGTGAGGTACGCTAGATATTGCACACACATGGACTCGCCGAATGGCACACACATGGACTCGCCGAATGCATAGAGTGTCCATCTTGATAAATATTGCGCCCTGCTCCGCCCGGAATGCCAGCGGTGATGATTGATGGCCATCGAGAAAACCAGATTCGACGACCAGGCAGGTATCCGGACGTATACATGCCGTCGACTCGCGGAAGCAGGCACGATCGAAAGAGACCCTTCCCTTTCCCGACCCCATTACTGTCGTATCTCGGCCGGCCCGGCTATTTTCCTTTCTAGAGGTAGCTGTACTTTGCATCTGTGCCTGTAGGTGAGGATGTAGGTGTACCTGTACTCCGTGAGTGTGCGGTGCCCTGTACCGACACAGCACTCGAGGCACCAAGCCGCCACCCCATCCGCAGTTGCCACCGCTTCAGTATACCTTCTACAGCGTGGCGATGCAAACTCTTCCACCCAACATGCTTCTCGTCCGTGTCCCACCGACGCGGGGAAAATCATTCACATCATTCAGTGCGACGCGCCGCCAGCTTGAGATGGAGCGGCCGAGACCAGGTCGGGGTAGACGATACTATTGATTATTGTTTGAATTTCCCACGACAGACCGTCGTCGAGTCGAACGCGAGCGATGGCGGATTTCATCTTGACTCGTTTGCCACGCCTCGACGAAATCATCATCAACTCAGACCGTCGTCGAGTCGAACGCGAGCGATGGCGGATATCATCTTGACTCGTTTGCCACGCCTCGACGAAATCATCATCAACTCAGACCGTCGAGTCGAACGCGAGCGATGCCGAACTTCATCTTGACTCGTTTGCCACGCCTCGACGAAATCATCATCAACTCAGACCGTCGTCGAGTCGAACGCGAGCGATGCCGGATATCATCTTGACTCGTTTGCCATGCCTCGACAAAATCGTCATCTCCAGTCATCTCCATCTTCAACGTCATCCGCCCCTTTCTTCCCCTTCCCCTTCCCCGATTGTATTTACTCGGGGGACTTGCAGAGAACATTCTGGCCAGCGACGGGCAGGACGCAGCAGGCCGCCTCCTTGGTGCCGCACTTGGTCTGGAAGTCGTTGGCGTCGGTAGGTGTTCCGGAGACTGTTCTCTCGTCAGTACTGACATCGTCACCTGCACCGGCACCAGCTTCACGTGGGAGTATAGGAGCATCATGGAATCGATCCATCACCACCAACACATACCTGAGTCGCAGCCGAGCCCGACGATGCCGAGCAAGACGGTCGTGCAGCACTGGGCGTTGGTGTACAGCGCGCCCGAGCAGACGGTCGATGCGCGCTCCTCGATGGCCGAGCCGGGAGCGGCCATGGCGATGCCGGCGACGGCGGCCAAGACGGTGACGATGGAGAACTGCATTTTTGCTTTTGGTCGTTGGAAAGTGAAGCGTTGAGGGAGGTGAGTGGAGGATTGAGGCAAGGTTTTCTTTGATGATTGAGCTGATGTCCGACTGCCTTCGTTGCACAATGGACACGACGAAGCACCTCTTTTATACCCGTCTCTCTCTTCATCTGGAGTCGAGCTCACAAAGCACGTGCAGGGGTCTTGGTCTTGGTCTTGGTGCTTCACCTGCCACGTCGGTTCATCGAGGGCGACGGGAGTGTCTCACCCAGGGCCTCGCCGCCCTCGAACAAGTCATGTTTGTGCACGGCACGGCACGGCAGTTGAAGACAGGGGGCCATCGCCACGCCTTGCTCCATCTGTCCCTGCATGTACTTGCCGACGATCCATGGCACCCACGCATGCGCATGTACATGCACGTTGGTGTGACCCCTTGGCTCGTTGCGTCCACGCATATGCACCTGCGTCATCGCTTCCGCCGGAGAATGGCAGCCGTCCCCCTCGACGCTTCGTCAAGCAACCGAGCGCAGCCTGGTGAGCATCGCCATGCATGGTGGAAAACAAGGGTCATGCGGCAAGTCCCATCGCCGTTTCGACTTGACTTATCTCGAGATATGTGGCTAGTCTCAGACCATGTTTCTCGCCGTTGAGCGACCGAGACTCCCCCACAGGAGGGACCACATGGGGACTATTGTCAGCATCGGATGGAATGCCTCGCATGGAACTTGGGCAAGTTGGTATTGGCGAGCCTTGCAGCTGACGCCCAACACTCTTCGGCACCTCCTCACCGACGATTTGGAAATGCCTCCCTGTCTTGCTCCGGCAGACTCGTCATAAACAGGAGAATTTGAAGGCTGATGCGAAAGAGCCGTCGAAGAGTAGGGCCGGCTCTTCTCACGAGCGAGGGCGGCTATGCAATGCCTATCCGCAGACACTCTCCAAACACGTTGCTTGTCCGCGGCTTTGGAACTGGCGTGCCGCCCGGCATGTTCCCCGTTGACCACCAACGTCCTGGCTGGGGGGTGTCGACGACAATCCACGGCCGACAGACGGAGGGGAGCTTCGACACGCTTCGTCCCTGGCGCAGGCGACTGCCAGCAAGCTGCCGGAAAGCGTACCTGAACGTGCTCCAGCTTGTCCCTCGGTAGTCGTGAGGTTGGTGGTCGGTTGGGTAAACGGCACTTGTTGTCTCAGCCTACACCCCTGCCCACCACTAAGATCAGGAACGGCACCCCTAGGCATTCAACAAGATCCAACAAGTGCATATAGTATTGGACGACTGGGAGGCTATTCTGCGGCTATTCTTGCATCCGCACAATCCGCATTGCTCGGAAACGCCTTCTCGGTCGCATATTCGGCGTGAACCGTCCAACTTGCATCGTCGTCCAATGCCAACTCAACTTGCCATCCCTTGACTGCTGTCCCTTTTCTTCACCACGGAGCAAGGCGATGATAAATCCGTGGCACTGAAACATTTTCGACCAGTTGAATTCGAGTCCAGCCATGGTACGTACAATTCTTCACGCATACCGGCACAGCACGTACTAGAGACGCTGGAAACGTGGTATTATGAGCATCACTCCGCGTGGCAAAAATCTCACTCTCAACGATGGGCATGGATTGACAGACATGATGAACAGACCGAAGATGCTAATGCCACTCCGTCTGCAAACAATAGACGCATACGTACTGTGCTGTGTATGGTATGGTAGTGCACCTTCCCATGAGAGGCTCGCGACACCATCGACGATCAAATTCATCCGCTTGATAACTGACGAGGGGGAACAGGGAGTCCCGGACATGAGGGTAAATGGAGCACCCGAACCTGCCTATTGAATGCATCGAAAAGAGTTGATGTTCCCGGATATTTGCTTTTGGCTTTTGCCTTCAAGTACAAGCAAGAAATAATGCGCAGATTTGATAGCTCTCTTCCCTCCCTCGTTGGGCCCGTCTGGTCCTTTTCGTCCACAACATGGAGACGTTGCCGTCATCAACCGTTACATTCACGGCAGCAAAATAGCAAGGCCAATGAGGATTGATGTCAATAAAGCCCCTACATACAGAGCATCTGCTTTTTTTTTGTTTTTCATGTGAGCAACCATGTTTTCTACAGACTCCGTCTTAGCAGCCGGAGCATTGAAAGCGAACAAGATACAGGGTAGCTGTCTCGACCCACGAGGTTCCTCGCCCACCCGCGTCCTAGGATCAACGAGCCGAGCCATGAGCGGGATCAATCGCGCATGGGCAAGAAGTTTACTGTTCCAGCTCCGCTGAGAATAGCAGCAAGTTTCATGCAAGTTGCCGCGGCGACCTCGGCGACCTGTCGAAATACCGCCACCGCACGAGTCAACGAAACAAGGTCTTACATCTCATTGCTCGTCCTACGAACAATACCGGACCCAAGGCAGCAAAGGTCCGGGCCAATATACACAGAATTCGCTATTCCCGCAAAGTCACCTTCTTGGCGCGCACCTCATGCACCTTTGGCCGCCCGCTCCGCCTCCAGCTCCCTCTCGGCCTGCTGGTAATACTTTGCCGTGTCCACACCGTGCTGGTCGTGATTGACAAAGTTGAACCACGGCACCGTGCTCAGCAAAAGTGCCGAGTACCTGCTCTGTCGGGCCGCGACGCCTTGAAGGTATGGGCTCAGCTTGCTCTCGCCGTACAGCGGCTGCCCGGCCTTGACCCTATCGACCATCTCGCGCATGTCCATCCGCACCTCGCGCTCGTTCTCGGTCGCGCCATAGAAGCGCACTGCACATCAATCGTCAGCTACCTTTGCCAAACTTCTACTTGAAATCTCGCTCCTCTGCCCGCGAGAGCATGTCGGCGACGCGAGGGAGGGAGAAGCGTACAGCTGGAGCGCTGGTAGAAGTAGAGGAAGCCACCGGCGAGACCGACGAAGCCGGCTAACCTCATCGCCTTGGCGAAGCCTCCTCTTCCGACATGAGAGGGCGCAAACTTCTCGAGGGCGAGCAGCGCAGCCGGGGCAAAAGCGGCGGCGGTCGCGCCGGCCACGTAGTCCGACGTCCGAGCATATCCAACGACGCGCTTGAAATGGCTGCTGTCTCGTCAGCTCGCCTATCCATTGGGTCCATTCGATTTAAAACCATGGGAGAATTCCATCGACTGCTCGCGCCATCGTTTGGAGGGGTGGGCGTCCTGCAGATACGTACGGGTCATTGTCGATGAGCTAGAGTTGATCAAAGGTCATGGTCAGTCGCTCCGAAGTTGCACTGCGAGGTTGGCCACGGAACATTACCGGATACTGCGTCTGGACGACCTTGCTCGTTCCGACATAGGTCGATTGGCTCGGTTTCGTCGTCGTCTCGGCCATTGTGCAGCTGCTTTTCTCCCTCGTCGAACGATCTCAGTTGAACGAGGCTCCTACATGGCCATCGTCTCAAGGCGAAGCTGCGGTGGAGGCTGGGCGCCTCAGGACACAGTCACGTGATGCGGCAATCACAATAGTTCCAAGTGATGAGTCAGCAGCTGGTCAAAGGCCAAGGCACCTCATTACAAGTACTCCCTACCCAATATTAGTAAGCAAGACGGTATGTCGTGACGCTGGCAACGAAGTCGCGTTCCCCGCCAGCAAGTCGCGTTAAGAGCTTCACACATTCACACCAACATTCATGCATACACAGCCAACTCTCGACTTTCATATGACGCCTGCATGACCTGACCTCGGATTTTCTATCGGAAAAAACTACACGAGAATGCCTTCTGCAACCGCGTCGGCACCTCCCCGCCATGACGCACTTGACAACTATACCGTCGATGACCTCTCCGACGACCCGTTCGCGTCGCCGAGCCCGCCATCCTCGGCGAAGCGAAAAGAGCCGAGCTCGAGCGGCCTCGGCATCGACGAGGAGGTCTCCGTAAAGAAGCGCGCGCGCGTACCCAACGTCAAGCTTGACGAGGAACGGCTCCTCGGCCCTGCAGGCATCCCGAAACTGCGCGAACGCGCCGGCAGCCTCAAGATCAAAGGCAAGGGCCACGAATTCTCCGACACGGCACGCCTTCTTTCCTTTTATCAGCTCTGGCTCGACGACCTCTTTCCCAAGGCCCGCTTCCTCGACGCTCTAGCCATGGTGGAAAAGGCCGGCCACAAGAAGCAAGTCATGGTGGCGCGGGATGGCTGGATCAAAGAGGGCAGTCAAAAATCCCACGTGCACGACGACGACAATGAGGACGATGACGACGGTGGCAAGACATTGCCGTTGATGGATGAGAAGGAGGGCACGGGCGCGGTCGAGGGCAGTGGAAGCAGGCCGGGTGAGCAACCAGCCAGGCCGCAAACACCACAGTCAGACACGGAGGTGCCCGATGCAGACGATCTTTACGGCGTCACGCCACGACGTCCACCTGCTCGTGAGAATGCATTCGATGAGGATGATGTCGACGCTCTGCAAGCGGAGGCGGAGGGATGGGGCAACCCTCAGGCTCAGGCACGACGGCCACGGCCACCACCATCGACGAACGAGGACGAGGACGACTTGGATGCCTTGATCGCCGAGGCCGAGGGGCAAGATGTACGCCAAAACGTGCACCCGTCGGGCGACGGTTCCGGCGGCAAGGAGAGCGGATATGATTTTGACGAGGAGGAGGCAGCGATGCACGAGTTGGAGGGGGCATGATGGGGACGAGCAACAGAATCAATTTACCTTTGCTCGCCACCTCGCCAGGCGACGGATCCATCAAAGCGAGGGACGGTGAATTTTTGACGAGGCAGCGATGGACGAGTTGGAGGGGCCATGATGCGGACGAGCAACAGAATCAATTTATCCTTGCTCGCCACCTCGCCAGACGATGGTGAATTTTCGACGAGGAGGCAGCGATGCTCGAGTTGGAGGGGCCATGATGCGGACGAGCAACGAAATCAATTTCATCTTTGCTCGCCACCTCGCCAGGCGACGGATTTTCCATGAAGGCGAGGGACGGTGAATTTTCGACGAGGAGGTAGCGATGCAAGGGTCCATGATGGGGACGAGCAACAGAATCAATATATCTTTGCTCGCCACCTCGCCAGGCGACAGATTTTCCATCAAAGCGAGGGACGGTGAATTTTCGACGAGGCAGCGATGCACGAGTTGGAGGGGCCATGATGCGGACGAGCAACGAAATCAATTTCATCTTTGCTCGCCACCTCGCCAGGCGACGGATTATCCATCAAAGCGAGTGACGGTGAATTTTCGACGAGGCAGCGATGGACGAGTTGGAGGGGCCATGATGCGGACGAGCAACAGCATCAATTCATCGTCGCTCGCCACCTCGCCAGGCGACGAATTTTCCATGAAAGCGGGGGACGGTGAATTGTGCATGAATGCAGGCCATACTCTCATTCAAGCCGGTTTCTCATCATGCTTGTATACCCATCCATGACGAATATCGAGTAGCGCGACGGAAACCCAAAGTACGGCTTCCAAGCACGCCGGTCAACTCGCCAGGCGACGGATTCTCCATGAAACCGAGGGACCGAGGGACGGTAAATTGTACATATAGCAGGCCATATCGGTCAACTCGCCAGGCGACGGATGTTCCATGAAACCGAGGGATCGTGAACTGTACATATAGCAGGCCATATCGGTCAACTCGCCAGGCGACGGATGTTCCATGAAACCGAGGGACCGTGAATTGTACATATAGCAGGCCATATTCTCATTCAAGCCGATTCATCATACTTTGTGTACCCATCCATCACGAATATACTACAACCAGAGTAGCGCGACGGAAACTGCAAGTGCACTTCGAAGCACGCCGGTCAATTCGATCGATCCTTGACGCCCGTCCATCGACGCTCTCAAAAGTAAAAAGATGCCCACCCGTTCATTCACGGCAGGCGGAGGCGCTTCGACACGCCGCCGCCGCCGTTCTGTCTGCCTCGCCTCAGCCTCTTGGCCACCTTCAGGACGTAGGTCCCCTTGGACGGCTGCTCCACCGGCGGAATGCCATGATTGGTTTCGCGGACGGCCCGGCCCTCCCGCTGTCGGATCCTCCGCTCCTCGACCTTCAAGGTCCAGAGAAGAGCGAGGAGGACCTCGCTCGAGGGCAAGGCGACGCCCCTCCAACACCGCACCAGCTCGCTCACTTGTTCGCGCGTCGCACCGGACTCGCTCGGCAAGTACAGGAACCGATCATCGCATCCTTGGGCAGAGGCCAACCGCATCGCCACCATCGTCGCATCCATCAGGGGACGCGCCAGATTGGGGCTGCTGGATAGGATCTGTCTAATAGACTTGAATCTCAGCATCTTGGACGTGCAGCTCGAGGCCGTGGTCCGCAGCGGCGAAGTTGCTCGCTGCCACAATGTCGGAGGCGACGTGGTTTGCTTCGTCGTGGAGGAAGTCGTCCATGTTGAAGAAGTCGAAGCCGTTGCCGGCGGGATAGTCACCAGCCATATAATCGTCGCCAAGAGTCGAGGAGATGGGAGAAGAGAGAAGCCCGCTCTCGAGGACATAGCGATCTGCGTCAGCGGCCGTCGGCATGCCGAAAGAATGGCCGACGCCGAAGCCAGGGTCGCGTGGAGGAAAATAGTCCAGGCCAAGGGGGGCGACGCCGGAGTCTGCGAGTTCAGGAACGACTTGGGCAGCTCCGCCGACGTTTGACACTGCAGGTCGCACAACATCTCTGCAGGACGTTGTGTCAAGTCGGGGGAGGAGGCCAAGGCAGCTTCGCTGGACGGCATCTCCGGCGCCGCCGACGGGGCGTCGGGGACGGGGCTGCGCTCGGGCGAGATGGAGGCGGGGTTGACGGTGGGGATGGCCGTCGAGAGGATGAGGCCGTCGACCCGAGGCGTCGGCGTCTTGGGCTTGTCCTGGGGGCCGAAGAGCTGCTGGGACAGGGTGACCTGGTCGTCGCGGAGGGAATCGAGGGGCGACGAGGATCGGGTGGAGACGCCCGAGTCTCGGCGGACGCGGTTGAGCTCCTCGACGAGGGCGAGGTTGGCCTTTTGGGCGTTGAGGAGGAGCGTCTCGAGCTCCTTGTTGCGCTTCTCGAGGGCCTCGACCTCGAGCCGCTTGCGTTCCCTCGAGGACTGGGCGGCGCGGCGATTGCGCAGGACGCGCTCGACGCGGCGCTGCTCCTTTTCGTCGTCTGTCTTGGCTCGTTTCCTGGCGGCGTCGGGTCAGCAGGGCTACAACGATGGGTTGGGGTGAGGGTGGAGACGGGCGACGGGCGACGGATGCTCACCTTGGAGGGAGGTTGGTCTTGGGTTCCGGGAGGACTTGACCCCACGACTTGCGTTTCTTGGCCTTCTTCTCCGAGCCGGCGGGGGTCTCGTCGTCGAGGTCATCCTCGGTGTTCTCCTCGGGCACGACCGAGAGTCGTGACCTGTCGTCCGAGTAGGACTGGGGCGTCATCATCTCGAGCGGGTTCATCGTGCTCGCCGAGGAAGGCGTGGTGGGGGTGAAGAGGGACGTGAGGTCGTCGCCCGAGGCCGGGACGTACGCCTCGAGCGGCGACTGCTCGTACTTGACGGTCGGCGAGGTGGACTGAAACTCCATCTTTGCCGGACGTGCGTGGTTTGAAGGAGGGGGGGGGTGGGTGTGCGTGGTTGGGCGTTTAGGGCTTCGTCCTCATGTGGACTGGTCCGCTGGTCTGTTATGTAGCAGCAGCCGTCTTGGTGCTTGTGATGTAGCTGCAGCCGTCTTGGAGGTTGTGATGTAGCAGCAGCCGTCTTGGAGGTTGTGATGTAGCAGCAGCCGTCTTGGAGGTTGTGATGTAGCTGCAGCCGTCTTGGTGATTGTGATGTGAGTGTGTTAATGGTTGAATATTATGTATGCTGGCAGAGAAACGAAGGGGGGAAGAATGAAGCAAAAGAGGCCCGATCCCTCTCTAAAGGTTGCCAATGTACGCGCGTAGCATGACAGGCAGCGACCCAAGATGAGTCAGCGCACCAGGGGGGAGGAGGGAGGGTGTTAAATGCCGCTCGCGAGGAGGTCAGGTGACGAGGGCATTAACTTGACAAGTGTCTTCTTGTCGTTGATGATCGATCGTGAATCTTGCGGCGGCGAGCAGGGCCTCTTTATCTTGAGGACACGGTGGTACGTCTCGCGGGAGATGGACGCCTGAGGCAGAAAGGGGCTGACGCCAGGGAGCGCCCCGTCGCCCTTGCTTGTTGCCCCGGTTATGCAGCCATAAGGGGCAGCCCAGAGCGGCGGCGGAAGTCTCGGGTACGCGCTCGACGGGGCGAAGCGCAGGGCGGCGCGCGGTACCCTGTACTTGCTAGCGTCGTCCGCAAACCCCCCCCGAGGCTCCGTCCATGGACTCGTAAGCACCGCTGGGAGAGGCCAAGAATCGCCCCACCAGGCTGAAGCTAAGCGATCAGCGCTACGAGGCGAATTATCTGCAGGTAGCGTTTTGAGGCATCAGGGTTCCGTTTTAGACTTTGTGCTAAAATTGCGAGATTTGGAAGAGAATCTGGCCGGCTTTCCGACGCGACGGCACCGATGCGCAGGGCAGGCAATTTTGCGTCCCTCGGCAGCGTGCGGGGCGGTGGTCTCGGGCTAGCAGCAGATCTACTGTAGGTCTGAGGAGTACTTGCTGTAAGTACTTGCAGTGCTAGCTCGTAGCTATTTATCGGTACTAATCCCTCCCATTGGTAACGGTCGGTAATACCTGATGCGAATGCCTGGGACGGTCGTCGCATGTACCGATACCACGCACGCACCACTCCGTGCTGAGCAGTCCCCGCGCATCCTCTCCGCCGCGCATGTACATGTACATGTACGAGTGCGCGCGAACTAGTGAAGCAAGTACTGGTTCATCAGAGCCAGGGCGCTGCCAGGGGACGTAAGTACGAGCACCCAAAAAGCATATGCTGTACTTGCTTTCCATACGGGTACGGGGTATGATCCGCCCATTCATCCACAATACTTGCCATCGGTGCCAATTCAATCACGGGCATCTCTCCTGCGGCGGCGGAAAAGTCTTGGTACCACTGCAGAACTTGGCGGGATGCTGGTGCGCATGTGCATGTGCAGTAATTATTACCGTACGGAGTACCGAGCTCACTGTACTTACGTACAGTACTTAAGTGTACTTGTACATGCATGGAAGTACATGTGCGTAAGTAAGTACTTGCGTTGCACAGTCAGTAGTTGCATTTGCTTACGTACAGTGCAGGGGTGCACAAACGTATCCTCGGTATTTCGGCGGGTTTGATGTATTAATACTACAGTATCGTATCCATCATGCAACCAGGGTACGGAGTACAGTGGTTGTACTTGCAGGTAAGTAATAGTACCAATGTACTCGTGCCGCATGCCCAAAAGTGCATCGGTACAAGGCCGTGCTGTGCTGCAGGTACTCCGTCAAGTACAGTACTTGAGCAAGCATGCAACTCCCTTCATGACAGAGTACATGTACACCCGCACCCAGTTGTGCATCACACGATTGCTTGTACATGTACAATGACTCACCGACACATGGTTGTACTGTAGACTCCACCTCCAGTGTCAGTAAGTAGTCCGTCCTGTATTACTACGGAGTACTGAATGATTGCAAGTACTGTACTGTATACTCGTGCATGTCCCTACCACCAGGTACCTGAGCAGTACTTACAACTGCTCTACCGAGTACCGTAAGCAAGCATTACTTATCATTACTTACGTAATTACTTACACCAAGTACAGGATTTATCTACTTGGGCGTACTCGTACTTGTACTCGCGCTTCCCCTTCCACGCCGTTGCATCAACATCCAATGCTCTACTTCGTCCTGCTCCTTCGCCTGCATTGCTCGTTCCTCGAGGCATTCACCCTCATTCCAGCCCCATCTTTGGCGCAACACGGAAGGAATCCGCCAAAAGCTTGCGGGCCAAAGTATCGGAACGAAAAATGGACATGTCGTTTTGAAAGGGAGGGACGGGAGCGTTGCGCCCCAGACGCCATCATGCCTCCTACCCGCAAGTGCACAAGTGCAGAGCATTAGAATCAATACTCGGGGCTCGCGGCTCGGCCATTTATTCCTGCGCCGGAGCACCGTCCGCCACGCAGGTGCTCACTCCCAGCAGGCCCTTCTTGGTGCCGTCTGCCTGCAATGACAAGGGAGTGATGACTCTGTACAGTGCCGTGATAATACTCGCAGTACCGAGCACGAGTTGATGGTCGTCAATGACCCCCCGGACTAGCAGCAGATGCCGCTACATGCCCCCCGAGATCCTACTCGTACTAGTACGGGTAGGTCATCGGCAGGGAGAGGCGGAGAAAAATGGCTTGCGCAATCGAACCTTGAACGAGATGTTGCCGACAACTCCGTGCTCCTAGGCTTCGTCGCATGCTGCTTGACGGAATGTGCTCGTACGACTTCTCTGGTGCGGGCGGCCCGGAAATGTGAATGAAAACTGCGTGGCCAAAACAACAAACGACGACCAGCGCAGTGGGGAAGCGGACGGAGAAGGGGTTGCAACCAAAGCAACGGCCGGCCGTCGGAAAAGTTCAAACCTATTTCTCGTCACGGGGATGCTAATTCGTGACAAAACGGTATGTTCCGACGCAATTTCCATGCGGCACAGCCGACTTTTGCTCCTCATGAGCTGACGTCTGCCCGACGGTGGAAAGTCAACTCCTGCAAGTTAGCGAGCTATTACCCTGTAGCACCTTGGGAGTATTAACTCTGTCGCATCGCCAAGTTCCCGCTACAAGTCAATACGCAGCGTGCCGGGGCCAATCGCAGCACGGCGTTCCGGGCCTCCATCCGCATCCGGCGGACGGGCGGCGAGACGGGCGGCGAGACGGTCGGGGAACCGACGGCCCCCACATGTCGCGGCAGCTTCTTTCAATCTCATCCTCAAGAGTTTAGCTAGGCTTCGCACTTGTTTAGTTCGTATCGATCCGTTGCCAGATCCAAGTGCTGCTAGGCTTGGCGTTGCCTGACTCTCGCTCGGATCGTCGGTAATAGTGTAAACGTAAATATCACGTAGTTTGGCTTTAGACTTTCCGCCCAGGGCTATCCCACGCGCCGTCGACGACGGTAATGGTCGACGACCAACGACGGTGCATTAGTCTTGTCGATGGTGAGACGACCATTGGTTCCGTTGTCCCGAAAGCTGAAAGGAACCACGCCGACGCTCATGATGGATGCATGCTCTGCATCGTGATGATTCATGGCCGTGGTGCTCTTCGACATTCGCGTGGCGCGTCCGCGTGTTCGGCTCCCAACATGACCTGCATGTGTCGACACCGTGGCCAATATTGCCTGACAAAAGCGGCCCTCGTCGTGGGACCAGCGTGTTCCCTTTCCTCCTCATCGGGTGTGCTTGGTGCGACGGACGGCATCGGGTGTGCTTGGTGCCGACGGACGGCATCGCAGGTGTAAAATGCCTGTCAATTTACCTATACCCGTATGTGCGCGTAGTGTGGACGTACTTGCTGTAGATGTCCATCGGGCGTCTTGCGTATCATCGTGCGGACATGTAAAAAAGCGCAACACCATAGACCGCGGACGGAGTGGGAATGCGAGCATTCGACGACCTTTCAAGTGCACCTACATTGAATCCCCGGCCTTGGCGTACCATTGTGCGGACATGAAAAAAATGCAACACCATAGGCCGCTGACGAAGTGGGAATGCGAGCATTCGACGATTTTTCAAGTGCACCCGCATTAAATCCCCGGCCTTTTGCGCGTCGTCGTGCGGACATGTTAAAAATGCAACACCCTAGGCCGCTGACGGAGGGGGAATACGAGCATTCGACAATCTTTCAAGTGCGGGCGTTCGACGACCTTTCAAGTGCACCTGAATTAAATCCCCGGCCTTTTGCGTACCGTCGTGCGGCCATGTAGAAAATGCAACACCATAGGCCGCTGACGGAGTGGGAATGCGAGCATTCGACGACCTTTCAAGTGCACCTGCATTAAATCCCCGGCCTTTGGCGTACCGTCGTGCGGACATGTTAAAAATGCAACACCCGACGGAGTGGGAATACAAGCATTCGACGACCTTTCAGGTGCACCTACGTTAAATCCCCGGCCTTGTCGTCGTCCATCACCGTCAGCACTGATTGCTCGGCTCATCGAGATGGCATGCTCCGCACCGAGTAGGGATGGGGAGTATTATTCATGACTCACCGACTAGCACCACGGTCCCTCGCAGGAGCCGAGAATCGCGGCCAAGACATGGACAACACATGCCGAGGCAAGCGCACCATGCATCGTCTCTACAGTACTGCACTTGGTAGAGTCCGAGTGCCACTTGCAGTACTCCGTACACTTGTTGCACCTATTATTGCTCCTCGAGTAAGCAAGTATTAATGTTGGCAATGTTCCTTTGGCTCCCACGCCGTGCTGCATGAGGAACAAACATGCCCCTCCTGAATGGATCCCGCCCATTCCGAGTACCATCGGCAGGAAGCGTGCATGGGCGTGCAACATTCCTGCGACGATGCCGAGTACGACGTATTCGCGAGGGTGCATGCATGCGAGTACGTAACATGGTAAGCCGGCATCGCCATGGAGTCGCATGCCCTCCCTGCGCATTGATCGGCAGCACGCAGGCCCTCGGGGCGCCTGGTATCCGCCGTTGTGGGACTCTGGTTTCATCGCATCATCTGTGCAGGATGCTCCTCTCAACCCCATGCTTGCATGGAGTGCAGACTGTACGGTGCACCTGCATGTACATGCGCAGCAGGTGCAGAGTGCCGACGGGTAAAGTGGTGGCACATGAAATGAATGCCCCTGCGAGATTGCCAGTGCCGCTTGGCAGGACGGAGGCTCCGCGTGAAGCCGCTCCGTAGCCGTTCGATTTGGTCCGAGTCGTGCCAACGCGTCGTCGGATGTGGCAGCTTTGATCATCTTGCCCGAGGGGTGACGAGTACCCAACGGCGGCTGATGCGTAGAGCAGCGTCGAGCTGGCAGCTCACCCGGAGGGCAGGCCGATGGGCGATGGCGTGAAGAGCAACACCGACGACTTGGCCGATTCCTTGTCCCACCTCGGCACAATGCGACAGCCAGCCCTTGGCCAATGCTAGACGGACGGAAGACGGAGTCTCGAAGGTGTCTTGCGCAGGTTGCATCTGTTTCACGAGCGACACCCCTGGACCGAACCGACCGGCCGCGGCAGCCTCGGACGAGCCTTGCGAAACGCGAGGATATGGGCTGGCGGCGGGCGCGTGCGTGCAGTTTCCGACCGAAATGCGCGCACTCACGCTGCTAGGAATCACCAGGGCGTGTGGGGGTGTTGGCGTTGCTTGCCGAGCGAACAATGGGGAGCTTCCATGTCGACGTTGATCCGGAGCAGGGGGCACCGGGCGAGCAGTCGATGCCACATGCCCGCGGGGCAGGAAAAAGCATGCCGCCCGTCTTTGTTCGCCGCGCTCGCTTCCGATCAGCCGACTCGCCGAGGAGCGCATTATCGACCTTGTGGGCATTGGAGGGGCATGAGGCCCGGTATGGCACCGTCGTGGCCTCGGCGGACCGGCAACTGGCTCTTCGAGACGGTGCCCAGCGCGAACCCGACGGTCGGATCCTGCGGCGAAACAGGGCGAGGCCTTTGGCGGCTCCGAGCGGCCAACTTGACGACCCGGAAGCCCATCTCCAAGGATGACTGCAGCATGAACTCGGGTGCCCAGAAAGCGGGAAATCCCCTTTATCCGAGGTCTTCCGAGGTCTTCCGAGGTGTCGACATGGCCTGCCCACGGCGTCGGGCTAAACGAACTCGCGCTGAGCAAACGGCCGTCGACGCTGCACGACACCGGCCGTGGTCTGGTTGCGACTGCCACCAAATAAAGGCAGTTCCATCGAAGCGATTGAAAGGCACCATTTGAACGGCAAGGGGGTTGCCAAGCAGCTCACATCCGTGAAAAGATGGCATGGCCACGAAAGGACGACGACGGGGGGGACGAAACGCCAAACGATCAAGGTCAACTGAACTGCCACCGACGGCCGAGAGGGCCTCTCCGCCGATGATGCCGTCAATCATGGCGTGGCCGAGAAGGACGTCCAAACATTTTGGGGTGGCGGCAGAGAAGACGAGCAAGGCAGTCGAACACGACCGAATTTGGCAACGTCTCGGCCATCCGAAGCAGGCGATGCCACCGATGCCGACGATGCCAGCGCTCACCCACCGTTGTCCGATTTCCTGTCCATGGGACCCGATGCTGCTCTAGCCACCGTTCGTCGAGGTTCCAAAGACGACACTGGTACGGCTGACGGGGCACAGTCGAGGAAGCCAAGACGGAGAGCAGCGGGCAAAGGACACGGACAAAGGACGCGGGCAAAAGGCGCGGGCAAAGGACGCGGGCAAAGGATATTCGGGCGACGGACTGGTTGAACACTCTCAGCGTCTTCTGGAGATGATCTCAACCCCATCTGCGTCCTGGCACCGGAGGGCTGATGAGGTGTTCCTGGGGCGAACGACGAACTGCTTCGTACCTGGACCCTCAAAGGCCGCCGCCCGACGACGAGGCAGGCAAGGCATACCGACACTGGCCGTGGTAGTAGAGAGTCGACATTGGATCCTTGCTCGCCCGAAACGATGCCGATGCCGTTGCCGATTCCATTGCAATCCCTGCAGACCGCTTCCAGCACGACTCGCAGGGCGGCCACGGAAAGGGGGAAAGGGAACCGGAGGCTCGGGAATGCTGGTGCCGCCTGTCGTCATCCTCGTGTAGATGCTGCAACGGCGTGGATGAGGTCGACGCAAGGATGCCTCGTTGGATTGGAATCCCTTTGACGGTTGGCGAGCGGTGATTTATCCGAGTGCAGAGTACACGTATCTTGACTGCTGGAGCAGGAGCACAGCATCGAAGCACAGTGCCGACAGCAACGGATTACTGACTGCGGCGTGCGCCTACAGTGACTTGACAAAAATGACGATTCAGTCTTGGTGGCGCTACTCCTACAAACTGAACCTACATTTTTGCCACCCTACCGTACCGGGCGCTGCGGGGGATTTACAGTACAGCACATGGCACCTACAACTACAGCAGGTGTACTGCAAGTATAGGGGCAAGCATGCAGTACAAGCTCATCAGAAGCACACGCACTGGCCGCCAGGAACAGACCGTGCGGGAAACTCGCCGCGTACTGTACAAGTACTACAGGAACTTGGTAATAGCCATGGCAGAGGTGAGGAGGTACAACTCATTGCCAGATACAGAGTACTTATTGTGCTCCGTATTCCTCCGTAGAGGCATCCAGTACGTGGTCTTACTATCAGACGTTACCGACTGCTACATGGATAAAAATGAAAGGCCTCTCCGGCCCATGGCTGATGCCAGAAAACAAGGCAGCAACACAGCTGATGCTCCTAGAAGCAAGTATAGCTGCGGGCGATGAAGCGGCGAATGAGGGTACAGGCGTACTTTTATCCTACAGTATACCAATGCATACTGCATTGTACTGGTACTTAGGTGTACGTACTAGGTACATAGGTAAGCAAGTACCTAGTTCATACAACCACTGACTCTAGCACACAACCCCCACCAAGATTGCCGCCGATAGGCTACTGCCCACTGCCGCCGATAGGCTACTGCCCACTGCCGCCGGGAGCTTCGGACCTTTCCATCCCCTGATTCAGAGGCACTAGGTACTGGGTACATAGTCTCGCAGGCGAGTACGTGTCAAGTCCCGCCATTCTACAGCAAAACCTGCTCTGCCGACAAGTAGCAGTACTTGCACCACACACTGCTCGGCGATATTGCAGCTGTAAATGTCATCGCCACACCTCGGAGGCGGCGGCTGGCGCGGGGAATCTCGGCGACGTGGGCGGATGCTAGTCTCGAGATGGACGGCATCGACATGGCATTATGCATTCATGACGAATCGTCCCCGTCTCGCTCCCTCACTTATTACCTGCCCTCTTCCGTGCGGTGCTCCTGTGCGGTGCTCCTGTGCGTTTCCCGTCCTTCATCACGCTCCAACCCGTATACACATACTCGCCCATTCACCATGGCTTCGCCCAACCTTCCAAAGACGATGAGGGCCGTTCTCCAGCCCGACAAGAACTCTCACAAGCTCACCATGTCCGAGATACCCGTTCCCGTGCCCACGCATGCCGAAGATGTCCTCGTCAAGGTCCACGCCACGGCACCCTGCAAGGGCGAGCTCGACTGGGCTCTCTGGGCGCCCGAGTTCATCGGCGACGACAAGATCTCCATCCCCGGCCAGGACCTCGCCGGCATCGTCGTCTCGGCCCCGGCAGCCGGCGGCTTCAAGCCCGGCGACGAGGTCTACGCCCGCATCGAGGCGAACCGCCCCGGCGCCGCCGCCGAGTACACGCTGGCCCGCGTGTCCGAGCTTGCCATTCGGCCCAAGAACCTCGGCTGGCCCGAGACGGCGGCGACGCCCATCAGCGCGCTGACCGCCTACCAGTCGCTCTTCACCCAGGGCCCCCACCCTAGACCCCCTGGCCCTCGAGGGCGACCCGGCGGCGCTGGCCAGCAACGCGAAGCTCCGCGTCCTCATCACGGCCGGAGCCGGTGCCGTCGGCAGCTGGGCCGTCCAGCTCGCCCGAGTCGCCGGAGCGGCCGCCGTCGTGGCCGTCGTCGGATCCAAGAACGAGGGATTCGTGCGCGAGCTCGGCGCGACGGAAACGATAGACTACACGAAGCAGTCCATCGGCGACTGGGTGGCCGCGGATGCCGCCTCTCGACCCGTTGATCTCGTCTTCGACTGCATCGGCGGATCGTCGCTCGCCCAGTCCTGGTACGCCGTGAAGGAGAGCGGAAAGCTCGTGAGCGTGTGCAGCGAGCCGGAGAAGAGCCGGCCCTCGGACGTGACCAAGACGGTCCGGAGCTTGTGGTTCGTCATCACCCCGCTCGGCAAGCATCTGGCTGCCATCACGGCCTTGCTCGAGGCCGGCAAGCTCAAGCCGAGCATCGACAGCGTCCTCGACTTTGCCCACTTTGCCGAGGCCTGGGACAAGGCGGAGCTAGGCAGGCCGAGGGGAAAAGTCATCGTCAAGGTATCGGACGAGGCATGATGGAGGCGACGGCCGACGAGTAGACTTGTCAAATTGAACCTCTGCTTGCTTACATTAGTCGCCTGGAGCCGCCATCCGCACCCCGGCCGGTGCGTGGACGGTATTAATTGGACCTCGTGCGGGTGGTTGGTCGACGCTCGCTCCACCCGAGGCGGCTGACCGACGAAGCCCGCGTTGCCGGCGACTCGTGATTCTTGGTGTCATCGGTCGAGCTGCGAATCCGAAATCACGTCCACCGGCTTCATGGCCGAGTCCATGTCTCCCTTGGGTTCCGCCGACCCCGTGAGAATGACTCGCCGCTCGCTCGCGGTTTCCTTTTCCTCGCCCGCGGCGACCGCGTCGTCGTCGTGCAGGCTCAGGTCGTGTTCCCGTAGCACCAGCTCAATCTGGCTCCCCTGTTCCGACGCCGCGTGGTGGCTATGCGGTGCCTCCCTGGCCGTCGGGCCGCATTCCTGGTCGTCGAGCTTGCCCCACTCGATGCTCATGATGCTCGCCCTTGCCGCGGCGAGGGGTTTGGCCCGTCGATTCTTGCGACCCTCGCCGCCAATCGTCTCGATCTGGTACGACGGCGTTTGCGTCGCCTCCCGGCTGCCCATCATCAGGCGTACGATGGGCCAGCACAGGGGCAGGTTGCCGACCATCATGGCGACGCCGACTTCGGCCACGTACCAGAACAGGAAGACGTACGAGTTGGGCGAGCTGAAGTTGCAGTATCGGTTGAGGATGGCGGCAAGAATCTACGGCCTCGAATCAGTTCATCAGCCGAGTGGGGCATCCGGAGGGAGGAGAGAGGGGGGGGGGGGGCGAGGGGCCAGGGCTACGTTAAAGATTCCCAAGCCGAGGATGAAGCAGAGAATGATTTTCCTGCGCCTGCCGTTAGCAACAAGATTGACGTGAGACTCGAAGACGACCGACGACGGCACCTCTTATTTTGAAGACGCGTCTTGATGATGATGGGAATCGGTATGAGGAAGAGCAGAATGTCCGACGAAACGTTGCA
Organism: Drechmeria coniospora; assembly: GCF_001625195.1. NCBI lineage: Eukaryota > Fungi > Ascomycota > Sordariomycetes > Hypocreales > Ophiocordycipitaceae > Drechmeria > Drechmeria coniospora. The sequence continues at coordinate 9,721,922 of NC_054390.1, read as the reverse complement.
GGCCGTGGCAAAGATCATGTGGTTGTAGTACGTCGCGCATTGCCCTGTCCTCGTCAGCCGGCCATGGCCTCCGCCGCGGTGCCGCGTGTTGCCTACGGTTCCGAACGGGCACGGCCCAGTACTCGACGGTCGGGTGGCACCAGAAGAAGATGAACATGAACATGGCGACGAGGTAGGTCAGGGCGCAGTACCAAGCGACCATCTTGACGAGCAGGTGCTGCTTCGGCAGCGTGTTCCGCGTCAGCCGCGCGTAGAGCAGCAGCAGGCAGGCCTTGACGGTCCATATGGCCGTGAGGGTGAAGACCTCGAGGACAAAGGTCATGATGCTGCCGTAGACGGCCCTCTGGACGCCGTGGTCGTCGAGGGCGGCGGCGGCATCCGCGTCCATGTAGTTGCTGCCGTTCTTGGCCACCTCGTTGATGGAGACGACGACGCCGGTAAAGTTGACCTAGGCGGGAAACGTCGACATGTCAGGATGCATCGGCCTTCCGCTCGGCCGAGGCCAAGGCCGACGACGGAGACGGGGACGGGTGCGGCACACGTACGAGGGCGAAGACGATGAGATAGTCATCCAGCTGGAGCCTGCTCCATTTCCCCAGCTTGATGCTGCGGGAGACGAGACGGGCGACGACGACGACGACGCCGACAACGTAGAGGATCCACGACTCGACGGCCAGCGACGTCGTCAGCTCCATGGCGCCGGGCGGTGGCTCCTGTGCACGAGTACTTGGGCGTCTTTCGAGTCGACCGAGCCTAGATCAGCACGCATGCTTGTTTCGATTCCCAGCCGTGACGGTGCCGTCAAAGGGTAGGTGAACGACTGCCGCCGTCCAAAGGATCGATGGGAGTCGAGAGGGAAGAGGATGACGAGGCGGGATCCGGCATGCCGACGACCGGCTCGACTCTCGACCGACGGCTGATGCCCGAGGGAGGCTCGAGCTGGGAGTCACTTGGCGGCATGGCGGCAGTCGAATGGCTCGCCTTGCTGGAACGAGGCTTCTCCGACCTTGCAGCCGTGCGCAAAGGCAGACGAAGCCGGCGGTGTACCTGCTGCGCTTGCACGTTGGCGGTACCTTGTCGATGACGAGTCTTCCATGCAGTACCGAGTACCTACCAAGTACTGAGGCACTGACCAAGTGCTTGGTACCAGGTACTCCGTACTGTACCAGGTAGTAATATTGCCTGTACGGAGTAGAGCACGGAGTAATTACATGCAGCTCCTTCTGGTACCTACAGGCTACTTGTGGTTGTACCGGAGGTGTCTGGCATCTACAGTACATGCAGCCATTTTCATCGCCTCGTACTTGTTGGCATCCGAGAAAAGGGGACAGAAACGGCTTGTGTGTAGTTTTGCTCGTAGTTTCGTGCAGTGATGCTCCCATGACCACTGAAGCAAGGTATAATCGTAGGTGATCACGTAAGTACACCATGCTCTGCACCTCCTCCGCAGTCTGTATACTAGGTACTATACAGGTACTTACTTGCTGTACTAGGTACCTACGTAAGTGCTTGTACCGTACTGAGCAGAGTACACTGCAATGTCATTGTACCTTGGCATTGGGGGAGTAGTACCCTGCTTGTACTGAGGACTACCTACTACCTAGTGCTCCCTACCTGGGTACATAGTATGGTCAAGTAGTCCTCAGTACTCTGTACAAGCAAGGTATGTCAAGTAGTACTTGGGTTCGAATGAGTATATACCTAGTACCTAGGTATGTATTCATAGTACATACTGGACGGTAATATCTCAGTATTTACGACGGAGCAGCATCCAGGCGCCAGTGCTGATACATTACTTGCAGGACTTGAAGTAATATTACTACACTTGCCGAGTGCTACCCTGTGCCTTTGTGTTACTTTGGTAGTACTGTAATTATTAGCTGGACCACCCAGGCTGTCTCGATCGACTGCGAGTGCTTGTACTGTAATTACTAGGTACCTAGTACTTACCACTACTCCGTAACAGCATGTGCATCTAGTACATGCAAGTACAGCACTCCGTACTTACACCTATACAGATAACAGTATGGACAAGTACAGGAACTTGGTAATGGCCATGGCAGAGGTGACAACTTGTCCGCTACTCAAGTACAGTACAGCACATACTTGTACAGTGGGGTGGCAGAAATGTCGATTCAATTTGTAGGAGCAGCGCTGCCGAAACTGAATCGTCACTTGTGAAGTGACTGTAGGTGTGCTTGACATGCATCGTTCGGTGCAATATCGTACTCCGCACAGTGCGTCGAGCCACGCCGTCTTTGCTTGCTTCACTTGCATGACTAGACATACGCAAGTACGTGCTTGAACGTACGCACCCTGGCCGTGCGGTGACTCGAGCGCGTCGTGATCAAAAAGCTTCCTTCCAATCCATCGACCCTCCATCCCATCCAGAGCTGGGATCGGCGCTCCATTAATTATGATCAGCACGGCACAAGCGACGGAACTCTTTGTCCAGCTGGGTCCAACCGCCGCCATGGCACGACGTGACGCGAAAGGGATGCGAATGTTCCCTCTATGCTACCCTCCTTCGAGCAACTGCACGCAGGAGAGTGGTGCGGTAGGCTCGCACTGTGCATGTATCTGCAAGCACAGATGCGGTGTGTGCGTCGAGCACAGATTCTCCCACGACATTCATCATGATCCCATTTCCCTTCCCTGCAGCTTCACCATGTCTTGGATGCACCACCGGCGTTCGGCCCCTCCGCGAGGTCCATGCGGGCTACCGTTCATCTAGACGCATCCCCGTTACGCGGCCCACGAGCTTGGCTTCTGAAGCCTTCGGCATTGGCCCACGCCCCCGATCGACATCGACAACGACCAGCGCCCAGAGTTGGTGACTCGACCTCGGACTGTGCCTCGGGGCGCCACGCAAGCATGGCCAGCACGCACAAGTACCACTGTCCGCGTGCGTACAGACACCCGGTAATAGTGATGCCTTCGAGACTGAAGATGGGGGGGCGTGTTGTGTGAATTGCCCCTACCAGCATTCGCTCGCTGCACCGGCCCCGAGAATTTTGCGTCTCATGCTTGCAGCCCATCAGGCGTCACAAAGTTTGCTGTGGCTTCAGTTCGACAGGGAACAATAGACGACGACCGTTTGCCTCGTTATTGCCTGCGGAGGCTAAAAGGAGCCTGAGATGGAGCAATAACACCGTTGGCATCTGAGGGGCCATGTTCCCAACCCTGCAAGTAATAGCTGGACGAAATACCCGGCAGAAATACCTGGAAGAAATACCTGGAAGAAACACCTGGAAGAAACACCCGGCAGACATACCCGGCAGAAATACCTGGAAGAAATACCTGGAAGAAATAATGGCATGCCCATACCGCCATGCCCATACCGCCATGCCATTGCTTGAGGGTTAAATCGCCCATCAGGGCAGGACAGTGCAGCCAGCACGTGATATGAAAGATCCAGAGCCTCGAGGGCAGGCCCTTTCTGGTGCACACAAGCAGCAGAAAAGACTTCGGCAGAGAGCAAGTTGCAATTAAACTTCGGCACACGCAGCACCGTCCATCAAAAGTCTCGCATCTACATGCCGCAGCTTGACGGCCAACACCGACGACGAGAACAGAGGGTGAACCTCAACCTCTTGCCAAAGTAGCCACCGTTTTTCGTCGACACCCGCACAAGATGCCGAGGAAGCCCTTTCTTCCCAAGGCCTCCCCTTCCTCCTTCAGTCTTGGCCGGCGGTCTTGTCCTCGTCATGGAGATCCTGACACGTCTCCACTCGCCGGCACAGGAACCACCTTCGGAACCACCACTGGACGACAGTGACAAGCTGGTACGTGGCATGTGTCCGGTCCGGCACGCATGCCGAGGCATGCTTCGTTGTCTTCAGTCTTGGCCGACGGTCTTGTCCTCGTCATGGAGATCCTGACACGTCTCCACTCGCTGGCACCAGGAACCACCTTCTGAACCACCACGGGACGACAGAGACAAGCTGGTACGTGGCATGTGTCCGGTCCGGCACGCATGCCGAGGCGTGCTTCGTTTTCTTGAGGCACCGTCGTGAACCACAATGGGCCGAGCACAACGGTGACGGCGGGAATAAAGGCAGAGCCAAACAGCAACCGCCATGCCTCCCACCTCCGTCTTATCAACCGCCAAGTCGGCACAGGTGCCCAGCGGTATTCCTGCGAGGCTCCGACAGCGACTCCTTTGTCTAGTTCCGACCGGTTATCGATCCCCGCCGAATGCCGTCTACACTTGCCAGGACATGACCAGCCCATCTCGGATGACGGCCAGTGAATTCTCGGCCAAGATTACAAGCGTCTTCTCTTTCCTCAGGCCAATTCTGTTGCCGAGCAGAAGCCATTTTGTCGGCGAGCGCACTCGTGCAGATGCTCCACCTTTGTTGACGAACCGGCACGCCGGCAACTGTCCCCAGGTCGGAGATGCAGCCTTGTCAAGGGTTCCAAGAGGGAAAAGATGGCAGCGACAAATATGATGCAACGACGACCGAGCAGCTCATTCAACGGATCCGAGACCCAGCCGGCATTTGAACCACTCATCAGTATAAAACACCCCCCGAGTGCGGCTGGCTGTCGAGAACTCGCAATAGACAGATGGTGATATGTATGGCTTGCAGTTGACGAAGCCGATTATGCAACTGTTCCTTGTGCAATCGCCTTCGATTTTCTGCGGACCACAAGACGACACCGCAGAGCCAGGGAGCCCAGCGATGCGATGAAGCTCAGTTTTGCCCCTTCTAGGCGATAATGGGAGACGAGTGAACAAAGACCTTCAAACAAAGGTGTGAAGCCTGCACGAGCTCATACCTGGTCTCACCCTTGGATCGCTGCCGCAATGGAGCTGAGGATTATGGTATAATTCGGGAGCCAGGGATGCTTTCACCTGTGCGCCATCACTTCCCTCAAAGCTCGTCTGTCTAATTAGTCTATATCGGCCAAGTCTTCAAGGCCGCAGGGTTCCGAGCCGCAAGAGGCCTTCGCATAGCAGAGGCAGTACGTCCTTGGGAAGAACCCTTTCTTTTATTTTTGTTTTCTTTTTTAAGCCCGTGACGTTCTCCAACAACTTTTCGCGGGGCCTCTTCTTCCGAGGATTTTGCATCTCACCCTCAACCTTTCCGATCAGCTGGGCCTCTCTGTGACCGGTCTCCTGGTTGAGAGTAATTTTGCAACCGAGGGAACCTGAAACGTCAACAGATGCGGTCAGCCCGCCTGTTGATTGCTGCAGATACATGACAAGAGGCATGTGCAGTTGCCGTCCCGCCCCTTGGCCATCCACCACTTTCCTCGCAGAATCTTCCGCCATGTTATTTCCCTTGCTCATAAGACCTTGTCATGACGAGAAACGACGCATGCAGACATTCAGAGGCAGACTAGGCGGCTGCAAGCAATGTATCGGACGCGCAGCTGTCAGCGCAGCACCCACGAGTGTGTCGTCAGGCGAGGTTGGCATACGCAGCAAAACATGGAGGCGTGTAAGTGGAAAGCCTCTGCAGGAGTCTCTGAATCTCGCCTGGCGTCAGTTGCCAGACAGTCCGAGTGTTGACGGAGAATGCAATGTCACCAACACGTCATCCCCGAGTTGGCCCCGAGGGTCACGGCATCTTGCCGATGCAGTGCTCTGCATATTTTTGGTACGTACACTACAACCTCATCCCAATTTACATGGAATAGTTAGAGAACACTTGCCGGCCAAAGACAAGCCCGTTCTTGCTCAGCTATGGCATGATACCTGCGTGGCCGAGACCCGTGGCTGTAGATTGGTATTCATGCACTCCGGAACCGAAAAACCTTCAATATTGATTCTCATATTGGAAATAATGTAATCTTCTGACTTTGAGCCGTAATTCCCTCCGAAGATTTGTTTACGCCATCGACCGTACGTCGACCTCGCTGAAGAGAAGGTCTTGCTTCGCTGGAATTTTTTTATTTGCATTCAACGCGTTGCAAAGATGCGATACCCATCAACGGCCACTTAAGTTTCTGATGATCCGGTAGGACACTTGCATAAAATGCTACTTGCATCATCGTTGTCCGCGTGAGACGTCGATGTGGGAGCCGACCCCTGCGCTCTTCCATTGGCCTTTCGACGACGCATGCACGCATCAAAGAGAAAATGACCGACTCTAAACGATGAGATATCAGTTTGATCACGTTCGAATGCGCCAATTCCTAGATTCCATAGGGCGCAACTATCTCCCGGGGTACTTTGCATCTAAACACACAGCACACGATGCTTGACATCAGACCACTCCTTGGTCTTCGGCCGGCCTGACGTCTGGAATTGATTGCTCCTAAATTAAAAAAAAGCATGGACAAAACATGTAGCATGGGTAATTCAAGGAAATAAATTTCAGCGAGGGTCCTCCTACCTGGACACGTCGCCGTACCAGGATATCCCCCATCGATAGCACAGTCTCTGCTTCCACTTGGGCTTTCAAGCAGCGAGCGAATCGTATATTAAAGTTTGCATCAAAATGAACCAACCTATCGTTTTGGGATAAACTCCATGGTACGTTTCCGACCGTCCTGCGATACCAATATTAGTGCCCGCTTCTACTGACGATGTAATATAGCGATGTTTCGGCTTCGGCCCTGCTGAATTGTTGGCCGTTTCGACCGGAAATGGGCGGAAGACTGACATAGGAATCTCATATCGCATTGCATGGACTTGTCATGAAGGCCAGCTCCAAATAATCAAACCATGCTGGGGTACGATGACGCATCAATGCCGCATTGCACAGAATTTGGAATTAAGGCGGGACCGTATTGTGCCTTTGGGAATCATGAACTGCAATGTCAAGTTTATAAATCCAGGTTGGCCTCTTGCAATGGGAGGCAGGACAAGCAACTCTTGTTCCTTCTTACTCTCTTTTGCTCAAAGCATCCACAATCACTTACAAGTAGCTCTCTCGATCTGCGGAGGGGAATCAAGACATCAGAATGCGCCCTTCGCTCTTGGCATATGCCCTTCCCCTGGTCGTCGCACTGCCCGCGAACCAGCTTGGTAGCGACCAGTGTTCGGAGAAGACCCCAAGCCGGACCAAGGAATGGAAGTACGACCCTCCGAAACATGATGGGCCTAGCACAGGTGACTGGAACACTTGGTTGTACAACAAGAGCATCCACGACAACGGCGGCTGGAAATATGACCCCAAGATAGATGGACCGAGTCCTGGAAACCGAAAAGCAGAAACTGGTCCTTCTACGAATGATCGTAGGGGAGGTTTTGACGTGCGCCAGCAGGGGATCCCCGATGATCGTCGGTATCAGACAAATAACCAGAACACCCGGCCTGCCGAGCAAGTCCCGAGCGGTGATAACGCCCGGCCTGCCGAGCAAGTCCCGAGCGGTGATAACGCCCGGCCTGCCGAGCAAGTCCCGAGCGGTGATAACGCCCGGCCTGCCGAGCAAGTCCCGAGCGGTGATAACGCCCGACCTGCCGAGCAAGTCCCGAGCGGTGATAACGCCCGGCCTGCGGAGCAAGTCCCGAGCGGTGATAACACCCGGCCTGCGGAGCAAGTCCCGAGCGGTGATAACACCCGGCCTGCGGAGCAAGTCTCGAGCGGTGGTAATACCCGGCCTGCGGAGCAAGTCTCGAGCGGTGGTAACACCCGGCCTGCGGAGCAAGTCCCGAGCGATGATGATGGTTGCGAGGCGGATGATGCGGCAGGAGGCATTGCAGGAAAAACCACTTCAGCACCCTTGGATGGTCAGCGAGAAGGTGCCGCCAAACTCCAACCGGCGGTTCCCAGTGATCGTCAGGTTCAAGAGATCAACAAGAATACGACGACTTCCGGAGAAGTCACGGGCGACGATGGCGACAGCTGTGAAGAGGAGAGTTTACCCGTTCAGGTGCCTCCTCAGAATGACGCCCCCGTCGAAGGCTTGGCCGACGATTCTTGCCCCGATGACAAGGATGACAGCACCAGCCTTCCTTCGTCGACCGCGAAGCCCGAAGGTCAAGTAACTGCGCCAAAGGATCCCCAGGGCAAGCCTCAGCCTACGTCGCAAACCAAAGCAGAGTCAGGTCGGAACGCGGCCGGTACGGTCTACAGATTCCCGGAGACGGACCCTTCGGATCCCGCTGAAGGGCTCGATTTCCCCGAGAATGCTACGTACGAGGACTACAAGAGGTTTACCCTCAAACTGCACAACCAAGTTCGAGAGGTCCACGGCGTCAATGGTGCGTTAGTCTGGGACGATGAGATGGCCTCGGCCGCTGAAAGCTGGACTGGGACCTGCAACTATGCGCACAACTTGCCGCCCAAGTCTGGGGCACAGAATATGGCACCGAGCATGAATGGCACCGACATGCAGAGTATGGCTCGAGGCTTTTACGCATGGTTCTACGCCGAGTCACGGCTTTACGATTTTAGCACGCATGGCATGTTGAGCAATGCGTCCAATGATGCAACAGAGGCCGAAGGTGGCAAAAGCAAGGTTGGTCACTTCGAAGTCATCCTCAGCAAGCGGTACGATAGAGTTGGTTGTGCCCATAATTTCTGCCCAAAACTTGGTGGCATGGAGAATATGGTGTACAGCATTTGCAACTATATGCCCAAGACTGGTAAGCCCTGCTCTACTACGCCAGCTTCCAGTATTCGCCCGTTGATTCTAACATGCTCAGGCCTGTCGGATGAGGAGAATGAGAAGTTTTGGCCTTCAGCCCCATCGCGAGACGTGCCCCAACTCAGGGATGCCCTCGGCGCTTGATATGATGAGCTTCACAAGGAGGTTCGTGCATGCAATCGTGGCATGAATCGGACGAATGTACGGAAAAGATGCATAACCATGGTTTCATTCGAGAAAATATTGGGCTTTGGTTTGTAGTCTTCAGATTGTAGGGTTGTGCAGCTACCCTTTATCGATGGCTCCCTCTGGATGAATTTGGACAGTGGTTGGGCGCATGACCATGCAAATTCCAAGGCTGCACAATAAAGCCGGCTGCGGTGAAGGTGGTGATGACATTTTTGGTGAGGTGTGCATGAAAAACCTTGCTGACGGCTGGTACGGTGTCTTGCATTCATGAGGCACTCAGCCATGATGCCTGTGCCGCCACCCTCTACCCTCTACCAATGCTTCTCCGAGATGTCCACTTGGTGAACATCGACGCCATCCTTGAACCATCTCTCCCCGTCGGCAATCTTGACGTCGTTTCCGCTCATCTGCCGCTTCCGCATAAGGCCATTGTCGGCAAAGGTCCAGTCCTCGAGCCCGTAGGTTCGCCACCACTGGCCATTGTCGTCGTGCCACTCGTACCAGAACTGGACGGCAATCTTGTCGTCGGTGAAGGCAAACAGCTCCTTCCGAAGCCGGTACCCGTTTTCCTTCTTCCACTTGTCGGTGAGAAAGGTCTCGATGGCGTCCCTGCCCTGCAAAAACTGGTCCCGGTTCCGCCAGATGGAGTCGGGCGTGTAGGCCATCTTGACCTTGGTGGCATCTCTACGGAGAGACGATTTCCAAATCGTCCGTCAGACTCGCAACGCAGATGAGCATGCGCTTTGCTTCGCTCACCGAGTGTTCCACGCGTCCTCGGCTGCCCTCACCTTTGCCCGTGCCGATTCGAGGTTGAAGGGCGGGCAGGGAGGCCTACCTGTGCCGTCCTGGGTGGCCATCGCTGCCGGGCGGGCTGGAAATGTCCCAGCACCGTGATGGAATGATAGGAACACAAGCGTGCAGAGTCTGCGTTTCGGCAATTGTTGATGAGAAGAGGAGAAAAAAGAGGTCCCTCTCATCCTGTCTCACCTCCCCACCCCGCCTCCCCCCTTCGGTTGTGTCCAGAGCGGAGAGGGGCGAGGGGAGAGCGGAGCGCAAGGGGGCAAGGGGCCAAGGGGGCACAGGCAAGCTGCACTGACTCAAAGGGCGCGTCGTTGAACCTGTCCCTTCAATCATGCATCGTGCTATCGAATCCACTCCGTCAGCGAACAGGTAATTACCTACCATCACAGACCACGGTACGGAGCAAGTACAATAGAATTGTGATGGTCCCTTTCCCGCCTTTGAGAAAAGAACGGAGTGCGCGTGGATGCCGTGCCGGTGTTTGGATCGTTCTTCCATCCGCCAGAGACTCCAACCTCCAGGTGGCCGGCCGTATGATGATGCATCATGGTACATCATGCGATGCACATTTCTCTTTTCCTCGGCTCATGTCGCCCAAGCCGCCGCATGCTTGTGCCGCTGGAGTTGCAATAGAATTCGGCAGTCCTCGGCCATGATCGAAAGTGCCATTGTGTTTGCTGCAGTCGGGATCGGTCGTGTCTGGTGAGTACGTGTTAAGTGTAATTACACGCTTACAATGCTTGGCTCGATTCCAACTGCCCTGCCTCATTTCCACTGTCTGAGATTCGCAATGGTGATTCGGTAGGCTCGGTCAGCTATCAGCGGGAACAAATCAAATTGCAACTTATTCGTGGTAGCCAAAAACCGAGGTTTCCCTTGGCGCGTCAACGAAGCATTCCAACTCACCCACACGTGGGGGGTGGTGGTGGTGGCGGTGGTGGAGGTTGTGGTGCGTGTGCTCGAATGCATACTCTATAAGTATAAACATCATGAGCACGTACGCACATGACGGGCAAGATCTTCATCTTGAAGCTTTTGACTTGTCGTCTTTTCTTCAGCGGCTGGTTTCATATATCTTTTTTTCCTTTTTTTTGTGACTTGCCGGCAACATGCTGCAACAGGCCATCAGTCTCCTTTTGCTGTGTCTCGATGCCGCCAACGGCTTACCGAGGCCCGAGTCATCCTTTCCCCGGGCCGTCAGCTCCACCCGTACGGTTTTCTTGGATGACTTTTCCGGCCTCGCCGTCGGCTCGCTGCCGTCCCGGGCGAAGTGGACCATCGACCTCGGGACTTCGTACCCGGGCGGCCCCAGCAACTGGGGCACGGGCGAGACGCAGGTGTACACGAACCGGCGGACCAACATCGCCATCACCAAGTACCGAACGCTGAAGATCACGCCGGTCCGGGAGCGGGACGGAACGTGGACGTCGGCGCGCATCGAGACGACCAAGGCGTGGGACTTTGGCTGCCCGCTCGGTCAGCGGCTGCGAGTGGATGCCATGATCAAGCTCGGCGCCGACTCGACGTCGAAGCAGCTCGGCATCTGGCCGGCCTTTTGGGCACTCGGGTCAGCCTACCGCGGCAACTACCAGAACTGGCCGTCCGTCGGCGAGGTCGACATCCTCGAGTCGGTGAACGGGCAGAACAAGATGCACCAGATCGTCCACTGCGACCGCGCGCCCGGCGGCGTCTGCAACGAGTTCTCGGGCATCGGCCGAGCTATGGACGGCATCCAGCGTGGCCTCTGGCACACCTTTTCGTGGGAGGTAGACCGCCGGCCAGGCCTGCGGGAGGAGACGATGACCTGGTTCATCGACGGCCGGAAGCACTGGACCCTGAAACAGTCGGATTTGAGGAGCAGCAGCGCCTGGAAAGCGCTCGCACAGAACAGCAAGATGCTGCTCCTCAACGTCGCCGTCGGCGGCTCGTTTCCCGATGCCGTCGCCGGATACAAGACGCCCACGAGCCGAACGGTGGGAGGCGATGGCGCGAGCATGGAGGTCGCCTGGGTGTACGCGTACACGAGCACGAAATAAAAGGAAGAAGAGGAGCGTCCAGAGAGAAAGGCCAGATTTCACGAACAGCGGACGAGGCGGAATTGCAGGCGCCGATGCCCTGCGCACCTTCCCCGAGGGTTGGTATTACGACGCGCGAGCGAGTACGGAGTACGGACACAGGGTCGTGTGCATGAATCATGAACCGTGTACTCTGTACGGAGCACAGTTCATGTACATGTACATGAACGTATACCGCGCCGTGCTGGCACGAAGTACCAGCCTCCGGCCGGCATCTGTATAGTAGTGCAAGCATGATGTACATGTAAAATAGTCATGATGAAATGAAGAATCATTTATAGCCCTCGTCTGGAATGGATTATACTGGTTAGAAGACGGTAATAATCAAGCGCTTCCGTGTAAACAAGCGCACAGCATGGAGTTGGCATACATCATCCATGTGCTGCTGCTTTGTACTCTGTACACCCACGGAGCCAAGTGCAAGTGTTAGTACGTAAGTACATGTACATTGATTCTGGAGTAGCCGCTGCATCATGTGCTCGAAACGGGAAATACACATGCACAGTACGGAGTACAGGCATTACTTACACAGTATTACAGGCATTACACAGTAAGGGCTCACAGTACAGGCATTTTACAGCACAGGCATTACACAGTAAAGGCACACAGTACAGGCATTACACAGTACAGGTGTTACAGTACAGTCACTTGCACAGTACAGGCACTTGCACAGTAGAGGCATTACAAAGTACAGGCATTATACAGTACAGGCATTACACAGTACAGGCGTTGCATAGTACAGGCATTACACAGCACAGGCATTACACAGCACAGGCACTTCCACAGTACAGGCATTACGCAGCTTGCGCGGTACAGGCATTACACAGTACAGGCATTACACAGTACAGGCACTTGCACAGTACAGGCACTTGCACAGTACAGGCATTATACAGTACAGGCATTACACAGTACAGCCATTACGCAGCTTGCACGGTACAGGCATTACACAGACAGGCACTTGCACAGTACAGGCACTTGCACAGTACAGGCATTACACAGTACAGGCATTACACAGTACAGGCACTTACACAGTACAGGCACTTACACGGTAGTAATAATGCCAGACGTGGTGCGGCCTTCAGCTGGCTGCGGTTGCAATCAACGTTCATTGGATGCGACCAAGATGTGCGTACCGGATCGTTCTGCATCCCAGCTACAGTTGCGGTTTGCGCCCGCCCTTCAATGGACAATCGGTCTACTTTGGTGTATGGGTTTCCCTTCGCCCTCGAGCCCTCGTAATAACAGTCGATACGGATATGAAAGGATTTTCTCCGCTATCCCGACTCCTCGCCTCAGGAAACTGCTTACCAAAGTACATACGTACACATGCCGCAACCGCCCGTCATGAATAATACCCTTCTCCATGTACCATCTGCTAGCTGTGGGGTGGTTGGGTACGTACTTTGCGTGGTCGGTACTGTGGCGGCGCAAGTATAGGCGCCCCGAGCGCTACCGCACGGTACCTGCTGTACAGCACCAGACTCTGTACTCCGTACGGAGTACCCCATCCATCGATGTACGGAGTATTATTACAGCACACCAACAGGCCGCGGCACACCGTATTACTCGAGTACATGTATGGGCACAAGTATTACTGCAAGTATTGATATGGAGTAATTACTCCATGCGGAGTGCCGAGTACGTGTACTTGTACCGGACTGTACTTGGGTGTTCGGTCCCATGATCATCTTGTACACTTGTGCAAGTAATACAGAGTACTTGTGCATTTCTATTCCCTCCGTTCCATGCTTAGTCAGCGTCCCAACAGACGACGGCAGAGCCAGCCTCGGGCTGTGGGGCCCTTTATTTCATTGGTGGAGACTTCGTCCAGGCGAGGCTGCTGGTTGGCTCGCCGGGTCCCTCCATCGAAAAATGCGTGGGACGAGGCACGGCACTGCGAAATCGCTAGGGAGCTCGTTTTGACCGTGGCCGGAAATTTCCCTCTCGTCATCTCCCGCCCAACGCCGAACCTCAACGCCGACGAGAGCCTCCGAGCTAGTTGGTCGTCCGCGCTGTAGCGAGCCCCTCGACCTTGCAGCCAACTCGTCCGCCGAAACCGACGGCGATTGAAGAAGAACGAATACGCCATGTCGCGACTCCTCCGACCAGCAGCTCGCCTGACGCGCACCGCCGCCGTCAAGGCTCCCGCCGCCGCTTCCTTCGCCGCCCGTATCCCCCGAGCCGGCGCCTCGCCCGTCTTCTTCGGCGCCCAGCAGAGCAGGAGGTACGCCGAGGGGGCCGGCGTCAAGGAGTACACGGTCCGTGAGGCCCTCAACGAGGCGCTCGCCGAGGAGCTCGAGTCCAACCCCAAGGTCTTCATCCTCGGCGAGGAGGTCGCCCAGTACAACGGCGCCTACAAGGTCACCAAGGGCCTCCTCGATCGCTTCGGCGACAAGCGCGTCATCGACACGCCCATCACCGAGAGCGGCTTCTGCGGCCTCGCCATCGGTGCCGCCCTGAGCGGTCTGCACCCGGTCGTAAGGCGCCGCCCGGCAGCCATCTCCGCCGACGACGTGCCGAAGCTGACCCCCGTGCGCAGTGCGAGTTCATGACCTTCAACTTTGCCATGCAGGCCATCGACCAGATCGTCAACTCGGCCGGCAAGACGCTCTACATGTCGGGTGGCATCCAGCCCTGCAACATCACCTTCCGCGGGCCCAACGGCTTCGCCTCGGGCGTCGCCGCCCAGCACTCGCAGGACTACTCCGCCTGGTACGGGAGCGTCCCCGGCCTCAAGGTCGTCTCGCCCTGGAGCGCCGAGGACGCCAAGGGCCTGCTCAAGGCCGCCATCCGCGACCCGAACCCCGTCGTCGTGCTCGAGAACGAGCTCATGTACGGCCAGTCCTTCCCCATGTCCGAGGCCGCCCAGAAGGACAACTTTGTGCTGCCCTTTGGCAAGGCCAAGATCGAGCGCGCCGGCAAGGACCTCACCATAGTCAGCCTGTCGCGCTGCGTCGGCCAGTCCCTCGTCGCCGCCGAGAACCTGAAGAAGAAGTACGGCGTCGAGGCCGAGGTCATCAACCTCCGCTCCATCAAGCCCCTCGACGTCGAGTCCATCATCAAGTCGGTCAAGAAGACACGCCACCTGCTCTCGGTCGAGTCCGGCTACCCGGCCTTTGGCGTCGGCTCCGAGATTCTCGCCCTCACCATGGAGTACGCGTTCGACTACCTCGACGCCCCCGCCCAGCGCGTCACCGGCGCCGAGGTGCCGACCCCCTACGCCCAGAAGCTCGAGGAGATGAGCTTCCCCACCGAGCAGCTCATCGAGGACTACGCCGCCAAGCTGTTGAAGGTCTGATGGAGCCGGAAGAGGAGGACGGGCGAGGGAGGAGTCGTTGCGGCGTTGAAATGGGCCGCCGCTACGGGGCCTCGAATCGACGCGGCCGCACGGGGGGGCTGGATGCGGACCGCGGAAAGAATACGCCATTCCCCATCTCGATAGACGGACGGACGGGACATTGTACTTGTATTTGATCTTGTCATGTTAGGTGCACCCTCTCTAGCATGTCGTAATGACTTGTGATTCCATTGCGATGCCGTGACGGCGACGTCACCATGACCGGGTAGCATGCCGATGGTTTGCCACGGAACAAGTGATTGACGCGCAAAAAAAAAACAAAAAAAAAACCAAAAAAAACCTGTTCTTCCAATCTTTCTGCGTGCTTGATACTCGTCGACTGACGATGGCATGAACAATATCGCCGGCAAAGAAGCTGCTTGTTTGTCCTTGGCAAGTTATCTTGCTGGGGTGGGCAGATTGTGTACAGCAAGTAATATGTGCCGTCCTGGCACGTGGACGCACCAAACCATCGTACCTACAGTACAGTAGTAAGCAAGTACAGGTTATTATTACTCTGTACGGTGCAGTCACTAGACAAAAATGACGGTTCGATTTTGGTCGCGCTACTAGTACAAAGTGAATGGACACTTTTGTCATCCCATTACAAGTGCTGTTGCTGCACTGAAATTCCAGGCCTCATGCACTATAAACGCAATGGCTACAGCGCCCACGGAGCGTCACAGTAGGTTAGTGCCTACTGGTAGGGAGGCGGGGTTCAGGCTATGGCCGCAGCCTTGTGCTTCTCTACCAATAGCAAAGCTGCCCTTCAGCGTGCGATTCACTAACAAGTACCCGAACTGGGCACTAACTAGGTACAGTAGGTCGCTGTCGTAGGCGGGGTAGCTGCCTAAAGTACGGTGGGTGTGGTGCTGTAGGCTGTAGGCTGCACTGTAGCTTCAAAGGCGTGCAATATTCAGCATTCAGAATTATCATCTTGCACCACCAACGACGCTCATCGCCAACGATCCATCCATAATCATCGCAACACATTGTACCGCCAAGCCGATGGCTGGCATAGACGCCCTCCTGCTCTCCCAGGATGAGGTCGACGCCGCCGCTCCTCCAGAGGTCCCGCGGCAATCGCAAGACCCGACCGAGCTGAAGCGTCGACTCGAATCATCCTTCCTCTCACCATCGGCAGAGTTCTCCGTCGAATGGCTCAACCGCCTGCAGCAACGCTGGGACTTTGAGACCGACTACTCATCCCTCTTCAAGATCGCCCCCCCTCAGACACGCACCGTCACGCGCTTCCTGCGTCATGGCCTCGAAGGCCGCGTGACGGGCTACAAGAACGTGACGATGCCCATGAACAGCGCCACGGCCAAGAATTCCACGAGCTTGCTGAGGAAGCCTGCGACCAGGGCCGAGTTCGTCCGGGGTGCCGCCGGCTTCTTTCCCTTTGCACCCGGTGGCCTGGATGGCATCGAGGCGACGGCCGCTCTCGAGGACCAGGTCCATTCGGGAACCGCTGCCGCCGACGGCCCTCGTGCCACCAAGCTCGATCGGGTCATCCAGCTGTCGGATGGAAACCTGCTCGAGATGGCGCCCGGCATGGGCCGCGGAATCGACTTTGGCAAGAAAAAGGCCGTGGCGGCCGAGGATGACGCCAACGCCGTCAAGCAAACCCTCCTCGAAGACCCCGAAGAAGCCCAAGCGGTGGACCAGGCCGACGAGGCGTCCCCCGAGGCGCCGGATGACGTTGCCGATGCCGAGGAGGACGAGGACGACATCGACGACATCCTGCCGGTCGAGTTTCCCTCTCTCGAACCCCACGGTGTCCTCGCGGCATCGAGCGCCAGAAAGGCCGGGCGCGAGTGGGCACACATGGTCGACATCAACCACGACATGTCCAACTTCAGGGAGCTCGTGCCCGACATGGCGCGGGAGTGGCCTTTCGAGCTGGATACCTTTCAGAAGGAAGCCGTCTACCACCTCGAGAACGGCGACTCCGTCTTCGTCGCCGCCCACACCTCGGCCGGCAAGACCGTCGTGGCCGAATACGCCATCGCCCTGGCCGCCAAGCACATGACGAAAGCCATCTACACGTCCCCCATCAAAGCCCTCAGCAACCAGAAATTCCGTGACTTTAGGCAGGACTTTGACGAGGTCGGCATCTTGACGGGCGATGTGCAGATCAACCCCGAGGCTAGCTGCCTCATCATGACGACCGAGATTCTCCGGAGCATGCTCTACCGCGGAGCCGATCTGATACGCGACGTCGAGTTTGTCATCTTCGACGAGGTCCATTACGTCAACGATTATGAGCGCGGTGTCGTCTGGGAAGAGGTCATCATCATGCTGCCCGAGCACGTGTCCCTCATCCTCCTGTCGGCGACGGTGCCGAACACGAAAGAGTTTGCCTCGTGGGTCGGCCGGACGAAGCAAAAGGACATTTACGTCATCTCCACCTCCAAGAGACCCGTGCCCCTGGAGCACTACCTCTGGGCGGGCAAGAACATACACAAGATTGTCGACTCGGACAAAAAGTTCCTCGAATCCGGCTGGAAGGAGGCGCACGGCGCGGGCCGGGAGAAGCAAAAGACGGCCGACGCGACCGTGGCGACTCGTGGCGGAAACCCCCGCGGCGGCCAGCGAGGAGGAGGCACCCAGAGGGGCGGGCCGCAGCAGCGCGGAGGTCGCGGCGGCGGCGGCGGCCAGCAAAGGGGCGGACCGCAGAGAGGACGCGGAGGGCCTCCTCGTGCGAGCCATGCGCCGGGCCACATGGGACGAGCCGGTCGTGCTGGGGGCCACTCCTCGGTCGCCCAGGACAAGAACCTCTGGGTTCACCTGGTGCAGTTTCTCCGCAAGAATACCCTCCTCCCGGCCTGCATCTTTGTCTTCTCCAAGAAGCGGTGCGAGGAGAACGCGGACGCGCTGAGCAACCAGGACTACTGCACGGCGACGGAGAAGAGCCACATCCACATGATAATCGAGAGGTCCATCGCCCGGTTGAAGCCCGAGGACAGGGTGCTGCCCCAGATCATCCGGCTGAGGGATCTCCTGGGCCGCGGCATCGCCGTCCACCACGGCGGCCTGCTTCCCATCGTCAAGGAGCTCGTCGAGATTCTGTTTGCCCAGACGCTCGTCAAGGTTCTCTTCGCGACCGAGACGTTTGCCATGGGCCTCAACCTGCCGACGCGGACCGTCGTCTTCTCCGGCTACCGCAAGCACGACGGCCACTCGTTCCGCAACTTGCTGCCCGGCGAGTACACCCAGATGGCCGGAAGGGCCGGCCGTCGCGGCCTCGACACGGTCGGCTCCGTCATCATCGTGTCGCCGGGCGGCTCCGACGACGTGCCCCCCGTCGCCGAGCTGCGCAGCATGATCCAGGGCGAGCCGTCCAAGCTGCGATCCCAGTTCCGGCTGACGTACAACATGATCCTGAACCTGCTCCGGGTGGAGGCGTTGAAGATTGAGGAGATGATCAAGAGGAGCTTCTCGGAGCATGCCACGCAGCAGCTGCTGCCCGAGCACGAAAAGGACGTGAAGCTGGCGCAGGCGGACCTGGCCAAGGTCAAGCGCGACTCGTGCAACGTCTGCGACGAGGCCATGGACGGATGCCACCAGGCGGCCCAGGATCACAAGCAGCTGACGCTCGACCTGTACAAGGGGCTCCTGCGAATCACCTACGGCCGCAAGATGTTTTGCTCGCAGCGGCTCGTCGTCTTCAACTGGGACGGCATCCGCACCGTCGGCATCCTCGTCTCGGACGGCATGAGCCCCCGGGGCTCCTTTGACGAGCCCATCGTTGCCGTCTGCGCCATCAAGCCTCTCCGAGAACGACGGGATGCCACCGACCAGCTCCCGTTCCTGCCCGGGTTCCGCAAGTACCTGCACAAGCTTCCCCAGGGCAAGCGACGCTTCCAGATCAAGACGCTGCAGGTTCCGCTCTCGGACGTCGAGTGCCTGACCCGCTGGGTGCTGAAGGAGAGCATCCCGAACATCTACAAGCCCGGCCAAGTCGGCGCCCTCGCGATGGAACGGCTTCAGGAGATTTGCGCCTCCTGGGATGACCGGTGGGACGAGGTGGACATGGGCAAGATCAAAAGCTTGCAGCTGCAGGAGATTGTCGAGAAGAGGGCGCAGCTCGTCAAGAGCATACAGGGCTCGGCGGCGACGAGATGCCCCTCGTTCCTGAAGCATGTTAGTCTGGGCCCGACGCTTCCCCGCGGCGGATGCGCGCTGACGAGGGCAGTTTGCCATGTGCCACGACGAATGGCTCATCAAGGAACACATTGAGCAGCTGAAGCTGTCGCTGTCGGACCAGAACCTGCAGCTTCTTCCCGACTACGAGCAGCGCGTGCAGGTGCTGAAGGAGCTCGCCTTCATCGACGACGCGGCTCGCATCCAGCTCAAGGGCAAGGTCGCCTGCGAGGTGCACTCGGGCGACGAGCTCGTCCTGACGGAGCTGATCCTCGACAACGTCCTCGCCGACTTTGACCCGGCCGAGATTGCCGCCCTGCTCTCGTCCTTTGTCTTCCGCGAGAAGACGTCGACGGAGCCGGCGCTGACGGGCAACCTCGGACGCGGGCGCGACACCATCATCGCCATCTCGGAAAAGATCAACGAGGTGCAGACGCGGCTGCAGGTGATCCTGTCGAGCGAGGACTCGAACGACTTTGTGTCGCAGCCGCGCTTCGGCCTCATGGAGGTCGTGTACGAGTGGGCGCGCGGCATGAGCTTCAAGAACATCACGGGGCTGACGGACGTGCTCGAGGGAACCATTGTGCGGACAATTACGCGCCTCGACGAGACGTGCAGGGAGGTCAAGAACGCGGCTCGGATCATTGGCGACCCGGAGCTGTACCAGAAGATGCAGCAGGCGCAGGAGATGATCAAGCGGGACATCACGGCCGTCGCCAGCCTGTACATGTAAGGGGCGGCGCGCACGCCGAGGTCGGACGACGCGCAATGGCAAGGCTGGACCATGCATGTGCCGGCCTGCTCGTGCCGGTCTGCTCGTGCCGGCCTGCTCGTGCCGGTCTGCTCGTGTCGGTCTGCTCGTCTGCTCGTGTCGGTCTGCTCGTGCCGATCTGCTCGTGCCGCTTTGGCCGTGCCATTGTCGACGCATTCGCTCGCCGGGAGCGTCGTGGACAGGCAATCATGTCACAGGCGGAATGAAGGGAGAAAAATTCAACATAATTGATGCCCGGCGTATAAAGTCGAGGCCGTGTCGGAAACAAACCGTCGCACGCCAGCAGGCACCTCTGGCGGACACCTACTCCTCGCAAGTCCAAGGACGCGGCAAAGCAGAAACGCCATCCCAAACGCCATCCCATGTCCGAGCGTCATCAATCCGTAATCCGTCACGCAGCAGCCGGCTACCGGAATGGACGACTGTCAAGCGCGCAGCGCTCTCAGCCGCTGCTGAAGCTTATCCTCCTCCTCGGCCGTCGGGTCGTTGGCCTGCTGCTGGCCTTGGGGTTCCGAGGCGGCGGGGGTCGCCTTGTTCAGCTCCAACGACAGCTCGACGCCGGCGTCGTCGGCGAGCTTGCCGAGGAGCTCGTGCACGGCGTCCTCGCCGACCTGCGTCGAGGTGGACTGGGTGATGGCGTCCTGATAGATGCCGTTGGACATGGCGTAGTCTTCGTTTTGCTGCTTGAACTGCTCGAGGGTGACGAGGGTCTAGGCAAGCGACGGCGTCAGCAAGCGAGTGAAGGATGCGAGGGGAAGCTTCCTCCTCGGGAGCGAGCCGAGGGGCGCGCGGACCTTTTCCGGATTCGTGCTCTTCTGGGCGACGCCCATGGTGCGAGACGACTGGGCCATCATGTGCGTCATGCGGTTCATCGAGTTGTTGGCCTGGATCTGGGCCGCCGACAGCTCGGCCATGTCGGCCATCTGGTCCATCTGCTGGGCGAGGGCCTGCTTGGAGAGGAGAACCTTGGCCTTTTGGTAGGCTTTTTGGGTCTCGCCCTTCTTGAGCAGGTCCTGGATCTGCTTCTTGAGCATCGGATCCTGCTTGGCGGCTTTCTGGGCCTCGCGGCGGGCCTGCTTGGCCTGGAAGCGGGCCTGGAACTCCACCTGGGTGTCGCGGGCGAGCTGACGGTTCGACATGGCGACGATGGGTGCTGTATTGCTGCGATGAAACGTGCCGGAGGAGGAGGGATTGAGGGAGGGAGTCGATTTGAGCGACGGAGAGGTGAAGTCGACGAAGGCGAGTGTCGTGGACTGGTGGGGCTCATCCAGAGTACGTACCTCGATGTGGACCCTGTACGCCGACCCCGTACTGAGTACTTGTACATGTACTCGGTACCTCAATCTGTCGAGTATTAATCGTCAAGTACAAGTACACAGTACTTGCTTGTACTCTGCACGCAAGTACGTATACAACTAGGTAATTACTCCGTACTAAATACGGAGTACGGAGTACCGTCGGGCCGGATCATTAAAATAGCATCCACTCTATAGTACTTACTGTATACTTACTGCCCAAGTGCTGTATACTTACTGCATAAGTGCTGTATACTTACTGCTCAAGTACTATAAATCTACTGCATAAGTACTGTATACCTACTGCATAAGTACTGCGCGGAGTAACTGCAAGTACTTGTAAGTACACCCGCCAGCTGTTTGTCGCCGCTAGCAGTGCTGACATAATACCCCTGTTTTTACGGAGTGATTAGTAATGGTAATTATTACTGCTACTGCTGCATCTTGAATGATTGATTGAGCCAAAACATCGACCAATTCTCAACCTCCATCCTGCGTATCCATCATGATATATCACACGGCTCCCATGGACGAAGCACCGCACTCACGGCAACCCTCTCTCCCCATCGCACCATTTTCCATGACCCAGATAATTCGTCTTCACGGAAGAGAGCGACTGCTAGTGCGTCCGATTCTTTGGACAGACCGCCACCTTGAGTTGCTCCAATGCTCCTTCAGCGAGCCATCTTTCGCTCCCCGTAGGCCAAAGCATCTCTTATATGGGAAGCAAGGCTCTGGCTGCCTGCGAAATTCTATTGAGAAGCGATGAAGGAGCCTGCTCTTTCGAAAACGTGCTCTCCCGACGCTCCTTGCTGGCGAGGATGGACCATTCGAGGATGAGTTGGGCGCCCCCTCACCTAGCCGTCACTTCCTCGCTCGTGCATCTAACTGAGTCGGTAGAAGATGCGTAGAGTTTTGCTTTGACGGACATCACGTCGAGACTCTCGAATGCACCATGTTTCTCCCTATAATGCAACAGGAGTTGAGGGAATCGGAACCGTATTCCGAACAAGAACGGCAAGATTCAAAACCAGTCATTGCAGCCTCGGTCGATATTGAGCGCATTGAAGAACGGCGGGTTGTGATGTTCGTTGGTCGGAACATGGTCCGTACGAAGGTGCGATTTTTCCGTCTTCTCACTTCCCGTCAGCTGCCTACACCAGGCCAATAATGCCCTTGTGGTATTGTTGTCGTGTTCAAGGAGGTGACCACGGGCAACCGAGTGCGGCAAACGGGAAAGCTCCCACACACCACCACTGCAAGAGAATGAAGGTAATCTGTGGAAGCCTCGAGGAGTAGGCTGAAACATCTGGGCCATACAAGGATAACAATACAGCGTTGCGCGCTCATGGCAAGGGTAGCGCTGCAAGGCGACAATTCACCGTGCGGCTCACCCACCACGCCAACCAGCGAGCTGGCGGAGACGGTAGCCACGGAGTGCGACAATATAGGCGCCAAAGCAATGCTGACCAGGCGGCGACATCATCTGCAACCGACTGAACGCCATGCTCCTTTGCCCGTGAGGTTTGACCGCCAACTTTGAATTCCGCAAACCAGCGGCGAGGCAGGGGGGTCTGCAGCAGGCCGCAGCAAGGACTAGGGTTAGCCCAGCGCTTCCAGGCCAGTTCTGCCCGTCCAATGGCCGCACTCGCGGACGTCTGTTTTTGTCAGGCGCTTGCCAAGGTGCAGAGGCTCAAGTCGAGAGCCGAAGCATATAACGACAGTTTGTCCTTTCAATCAGGTCAATGTCTTCGTCCATGAATCCGGAATCCATCTAGCATCTCATATAGGCTCAATCTTCAACATACATTCGCAGCGTAACTAGACTCGAGTCCCTTGTCCGTCCACTCCCGTCATCACGGCCTATTACAACACCATCACTAGCAACACCGTGTTCGGCAAGCAGAGCGCGGTCAACAGCGCCGGAGCTTTCGATTCGCTTTAAAGGCTAGAGAACTTCAAGTACCTGCTTCCAGCTAGTAGTCCTGCTACTATCTAGTAGTTGCTTTACCTTGGCTTAGCGGTATAGGTCCTTGATCCAGTACGCCAGGTTGAAATCCATTGAATCAGAGTTGTCTTCTAATTCGGGTGCATCTGGAAGAGAGGTATCTAGTAGATCCTCTATTGGTTGGGCTAGGACCCCCTCTGTTATACTGGTCCCAGTAGGACTAGTTGGTCCGTTGGCTCCTTGCAACCTACCAGTCCTAGTAGGACCAGGAGGTTGTTGGTCCTAGTAGGACCAACAGCCCCCTCTGTCTCCCTGGGTAGTAGGGGACTAGGGACACCTTGCAGTCTATAGTCCTAGTAGGACTAGTAGGTCTCGCAATTTGCTTACAAGAAGTGTAAGGAAGGGGCACAGTGGAAGCGTGGTTGCAATCCAATCTGGAAATCAACCGAAGCTGTTAGTAACAGCAGGACGGGCACCAGTTAGTAACTGGGCAGGGAATACAGATTTGAACAAGTCAAGGAGTGCTGTTGTCACACCATACGTTGCCTTGTTCGATAGGAGCATACGTCTCAACAAATGAAACAGCCTTGATTTCTACAAAAGAGATTCCGGCCATAGTGGCCTTTTTCTAACGAGCGTTTTCCTTACTGTAGGCCTGCTTGGACACAGTCTTCTTCCTGCTGGGACACAGTGGCCTCTGGCAAGAACCTTTGCGCCTCTTATGGGTCTGCTCGGATTAAACCTGAGCCCTTATGCATCTAATCGTATGATTGGTGTGACAGCTGTACTGCGATTCAACTTCAATTGATCTTGATTGATGATGCAATGTTCTTTCTAAGAGAAGCGCGGGAAAAGAAGGACTATTTCATACCTGTGAGGTTGTACCTCGATCAGTAATGTGCACGTGTCGGGATTCTGGCTGCTTCCAGACAACATCTCCGAACGATCTGCTTCCAGACAATGCATCTCCGAACGATCTGCTTGTACGCAATGCAGTTCCAAATGCCCTGTTTGAGTCATACTACCAGTTGCATAGTTGGTGTATGCAACTGGTAGACTTGGTTGATATTACCGTTCGGTCGCTACAGTGCAGTAGTACTGCAGCAGTAGTCAAGTAGCTAGTAGTAGTACTACCAGCAAGCAACTGCTAGTTGCAGTTGGAAGAGTCTTCGTGTGCAACAGTTCAGTAGTCCTGTCAGCTGGCAACTACTAGTAGTAGTTGGGAGAATCTCAACTAACGATCCGATCAATAGATTCGCTTGGTCGACCGAGTACTACTTGCACAAGTCGTGAGACAGTAGTAAATTGGCTGGCAGTAGTACTGCCGCCAGGTGTTGCAAGCAGCAACACACATAGAATAGTATCCTCTTTGGGTATTCTTATGAATATAGATATTAGTATTTTTAACAGATATCTTCTTTTTCAATTACTAGTTGCAGCTGTTGAAAATAAGAGGTAACTCTATCTATACTTTTAGAGGCATGATGGTTTGAATTGAGCTTCTTTTGGTATTGCTTTAGAGATTGATGTTGGTTCGGTCCTGGGGGAAACTGGTAACAAGAGATCACATTCAATGGATTCAACTTGGTACGAAAGGAGGGAAAAAATGCTGCAATCATACGGCCACTTTTATCCTCTCCGTAATCGTGCGCCACATGATTACGTAGTCCTAGTCTACACTTGGTCACTATATACACACAACACACAATTGATAACGTTAAATAAATATTGTAGTCCAGTTCTTTCCAACAGTTATAGCTGGAGCTCTTGAATTAGTAATGCCCGCTCTTGTAGTATACAATTTGCAGTATCTAAATTCTGGCCGTACTGCAAAGTTACTAGTATTAAGCCTATCGATATATCGATGTAGTGCTTTCTCTTCTGGTCCATTTAGTTGCAGCCTAGAACGCTGCTTTTGGACCAATGTCTGACAAACGCCTTTGTGGGCGAAAGCGAGAGACATTAATTTGTCGGGAACTGTAGTAGTAAATTTTTCATTAGAAAATGCAGTAAAGTAATCTGTAGCGTTTATGTAATGCGAGTGTCACCACTGAAGGTGGTGCGAGGAAATCCCGAGAGCCAAATATACGGGGCGTGACACAAGTAGTAGCACAAACTGGCCAGCGTGTCCCCTAGTTTCAAACAGATATCGCTTGTAAGTATTAACGAACTATAAAATTAGTCTGGAGTAGGCTGTTCAAGAATTCTAAATTACACGAGCAGCAAAGGGGCATATCTAAACCCTAGCACAAATGCTCTCCCGCACATACACACATCCACATACGCTAGCTAGTCGTACGGTTGGCCATGGCGGGTGCGTTATTGCCCACACCCATAGACCCGGATCAGCATACTAAATTGGTTCTCGGACAAGGTCGGGAAGTCGGGAGGATCTTATTGGTTGACCTAGGAGGTATATCGCTAGGGAATGTGCAGCCTAACTAGAGAGGCCTGGATAGCGGCGCCGATAGACAACGGCCTCTTGGCATTAATGGACTTATTTAGCTACTTTATGCAAAAGTAACTAGTAGTAATAAACTTCTGC
Organism: Drechmeria coniospora; assembly: GCF_001625195.1. Lineage (NCBI taxonomy): Eukaryota > Fungi > Ascomycota > Sordariomycetes > Hypocreales > Ophiocordycipitaceae > Drechmeria > Drechmeria coniospora. The sequence continues at coordinate 9,696,270 of NC_054390.1, read as the reverse complement.
ACATAGGGAATATGTTGCACCAAACTAGCCACAAAAAATGGGCGCCACAGTCAATGTGGACTTGGTAGGTCTGCTTTCTGGCATATATAGCACCTTTTGTGGCCTATAATGCAGCAGGACACAGCTAGTGTGTACGTGTCACTGTAGCGTCCCCTGTAGGATAGCGGTCACGTCTGTAACGTAGTGTTTACGCGTTCTTGGTTTCTTATTTACTTCCGTCAAGACCCGGAATCGAAGCGTACTCTGCACGGAGTATTTACGGATGTCCTGATTCGAGCTGTATTGCTGTAAAGAGCAATAGCGCCGGAGGCACCGGGGTCATAATAACTTTTGCACCAAACCAGCCACAAAAAATGGGTGCCAGAGTCAATGTGGACTTGGTAGGTGCTATATGCCACAGAATACGAGTGGTGCTACACCCTGGTCCATAGTTTAATATAGCGCAAGGCTTATTATTGAAATACGCAGGTAAAGACGAGTACCGTTTATATAATAGCTCACGCATACCCAATAAACGATATCCAGAGCAAAGAGAAATACGGTTTAAAAGCATTAGTACCAATGTAGTATCGAAATATATTACAAAGGTATATGCTTCTTTTGCTCCTCTGAAGCTCCTACATATACTATTTACTACTTACGTACAAGATGAAGCAACAAATCACAATACTTAGTATCCTGAGTCTAGTTGCTGGAGTTCTCGGCCTTGCTCCAGGAGATGACTCTAATCAGAATGCTTACGGTTCGATGGTAGTTGTTGAGGAAATACTGTACAAGTATAGCTGTATGGGCACTAGTCTTACCGGGCCCTCGGAAAGCAGCAAGACAAGGTATATTCCCCTGATCCCTACCGATATGAGGATCATGTTAACGCAATGAAACAGGACGTATACTAAAACGGACCCCGGCCCGGTTAGTATATCGAGCGGCATGATAACCACAACAACAAGCGGGCTTGCGCCAGGTACCAGTACCATCATGCCACCATCTGGTTGTAGTTCGAATTGCGTAACTACAGTAATTGTAACCGTCCCCGTTACAACCGGTATTTTTATACATACAACAACTGGTCAGACGCCCGGAACAACTACAATCCTACCATCGTCTGGATGCACTGAAGGCTGCGTAACAACTGTATTTATATACGTGACTTCGATCCCGAGTAGCGCCTCTACTAGTAGTTATGTAACGCATTTTACTGGCGGACCAACACCTGGTACTACTACAATTTCACCATCAGCTGGGTGTATTGCCAACTGCCTAACTACTATTATAATTACACAGACTGGCGGCACCATAACAGAAACTACTACTGGACAAACAGCCGGTACTACTACGATTCCGCCATCGGCAGGATGTACTGCCAACTGCCTAACTACTGTTCGAGTTATACAGACTGTCGGTACGATAACAGAAACAGTTCCTGGCCCAACACCTGGTACTAGTACGATAACACCAGCAGCTGGATGTACCGCCAACTGCGTTAATACAGTTAGAGTCATAACGATTCCGGCAAGCGTCTTTACAACACAATTTACTGGCGGACCAACACCTGGTACTACTACAATTCCACCATCAGCTGGATGCAGTACCAACTGCCTAACTACTATTATAATTACACAGACTGGCGGTACGGTAACAGAAACAGTTCCTGGCCCAACACCTGGTACTAGTACGATAACACCAGCAGCTGGATGTACCGCCAACTGCATTACTACAGTTAGAATTATAACAATTCCAGCAAGCGTCTTTACAACACAATTTACTGGCGGACCAACACCTGGTACTGCTACAATTCCACCATCAGCTGGGTGCAGTACCAACTGCCTAACTACTATTATAATTACACAGACTGGCGGTACAGTAACAGAAACAGTTCCTGGCCCAACACCTGGTACTAGTACGATAACACCAGCAGCTGGATGTACCGCCAACTGCATTACTACAGTTAGAATTATAACAATTCCAGCAAGCGTCTTTACAACACAATTTACTGGCGGACCAACACCTGGTACTACTACAATTCCACCATCAGCTGGGTGCATTACCGACTGCCTAACTACTATTCGAATTACACAGACTGGCGGTACTATAACAGAAACTACTACTGGAATAACAGCTGGTACTACTACAATTTTGCCATCAGCTGGATGTACTTCCAACTGCCTAATTACTGTTCGAATTATACAGACTGTCGGTACAGTAACAGAAACTATTACTGGGCCATCAGCTGGTACCATTACGATTCCGCCAGCAACTGGATGCACTGCCAACTGCCTAACTACAGTTACAGTTACGCAGACTAGTGGAAGTATAACGCAAACCACTACTAAATCAGCAGCTAGTAGCTCTTCAGCCAGTAGGAGCATTACAGCAACAGTTTCTATTCCTGAAGGAGCGTGTATACTATCTACACTACAACCCTCATGTGCACCTAGCAAACCATCTGGTTTTAAGTCATACTACTATCCAAACGAACGTTCTACTTCTGGCATCGGCTCTAAAACTGGACGTGGTCCAAACAGCTACCTTAACCATACTCCAATAGCAGAACGGCTTGCCAACAGGATCTCGTTCGGATCGATTGCATTATTCAGCGTCCCTGTAACTCCAGAAAACTTTACATTTGTTAATTAAGGCTACTATGTACCACCAACAACTGGAATATATACATTCTGTGCAAATGCCGATAACGGGGCTTTCTTATTCCTTGGCGATGGGAGCGCGTTCGATTGTAATACAGGTGTTGTCAATCCGGCTTCGATACCACTCTTGGAACATTTCTACCCCGACCCGAAGAAATGTATTACCAAGGACTTGGTGGCCGGCTTTGCCTACCCCTTCCGCTTTATTTACGGTCAGTAGGGCGTAACGTATTATAACTACTTTACTGTTTCGCTACCAGGTCAAGCTATTATTGAACCTAGTGCCTCTTCGCCTGATGATTTTACTGGCCGCGCTTATCCGCTCATCTGCGTTCCCGACGAGATAGTAACAACAACAGTACCAGGAAGCGTAGTCGGCACTAAAACGATTCCACCAGCAACAGACTGCATTCACCCCTGTACTACTAGTGTTATCGTTACGGAATTCCCTACGGGGGCGTGTATACTCGCTACCTTACAACCCTCTTCTGCACCTAAGTCACCATCTGGATTTAATTTATACTACTATCCAAATGAAGAAAATACTTCTGGCCTCGGTTCTGTAACTGGACGCGGTCCAAACAGCTATCTTGGTCAAAATCCAATAGCTCAAACACTTTCTAACAGAATCTCGTTTGGATCAATTGCATTATTCAACGTCCCAGTTAATCCAAAGAGCTTTGTATTTGTTTCTCAAGGCTACTATGTACCACCAACAACTGGAACATATACATTCTGTGCAGCAGCTGATAATGGGGCTTTCTTATTCCTTGGCGATGGGAATGCGTTCGATTGTGATACAGGTGTTGTTAATCCGGCTTCGATACCTATCTTGGAAAATTACTACCCTAATCCGAAGCAATGTGTTTCCAAGCACTTAGCGGCCGGCTTTGCCTACCCCTTCCGCTTCGTTTACGGTCAGTGGGGCGTAACGTATTACAACTACTTTACTGTTTCGCTACCAGGCCAAGCTATTATTGAACCAAGTGCCTCTTCGCCTGATGATTTTACTGGCCGCGCTTATTCACTGCTTCGCAGTTAATGCAGCATCCAAAGGGTACTATACTGTTGCAACTTTAGATATACAAATACTTATACTGATTTTTTATAGGACAGTCTCTATAAACGGCTCATTATTATATAGCCGTTATATTATGTATTGGAAACTTGAATAAAGTTCCAGCTATGTTAGAGCCACTAAGATTGGTTCAACCGATCAGGAGAGGATATAACTGTCAGAAGTTCAGAAAATAAATTACAATAACTTCTGTTACTGTCGAACGGATTGGAGATATAAATATATGGATAGAATCTTGATTGATCGAATTGATTGAATGATTACCTCTATTTACCTCCCAGTCTTAGTCGGGTCAGGTAGGGTATATCCTATTATTCTAGTTTATATATAGAGATCGCATCCTTTATACTACTACTAGCCTACTAGCTGGGTAGTAGGGGCAGGCTCTGTTTTGTGGGCGGCTTGCGAGAAAAGGTACTTGCCGTCGGGATCGTCGAGTCAAAACGGTGCAGTCAAAAAGATCCGCCACGACGCGGTTCGGCGGCAATAAAAATATCGACCGTACGGCCGGAAAAAATCGATCGGCAGATATCTTGTGTAATTGCCGCAACGGGCCTGGGGGGAGACTGTTACCTCGTTCCCTTTAACTTGGGCATCTGCTGCTTATCCTACAAACAGCCTCTGACAGTTGTTTGTTATACCGGTGTAACTGGCCGGTGTTGGTGATCCTATTATTGAGTCATTGATCTAGCCTTCCTTACAGCAGTCTTTGCTGTTGATGGCTTCAAGTGCGGCGTGAGTGGCTGGGATACGGCATACTTTTATGCAAGCCGAGTTATCTGCACCAGACCGCAGCAGCAACTCGAGGGGCAAACCACTAAGCAATGGCGTCCCGCTCTGTCTTTGTCGATATAAACGCCTGCTTAGCATGAATCACGAATGATTCTGTTACGGCCATTTCCGGTTTCGTTGTATTAATGTCCGTCCGAATCGTTTGCCATACTGCTATACTGTAGACAAGTACACCACTGCCTAGTATAGATATATTAGAGAACACAATACATATGGGGGCCGAAGTCAAAATTGGTGCAGCATGTAAGAAAACTTTACTTTGCTGTCAAATGAATTACAGTACATTCGGAATCGCCTAGATTCACAATCGACCGAGGTAGATGTTTGCTCTGTTGGTTGCAAGGCAGGGTCCTTGAGGCAATAGTGGAAGTAGGTTGATTGCGCGGAATACGGAGACAGACAAGCATAGTCCTTTAGGCAACAGTGCTTGAGACGAAATAGACTTGAAAAAGTACCATCTGCGGATAAACCGACAGGTCGAAGGACAGCTTTGTATTGTGCCGCATACATGGACGCTAGCTTCATTTGGAGGCGGGTGCGGTAAGACTTCTTCAGTTATTTCACCCTGCAAGTATGATGAGGGTGGCGAATATATAGAGATTGTAGGACGCAATGGGTTCACGAGAGAGTGAGTATCAAGGTCTAGTAGCTAGAACGCCGGTGATGGGTAGCTAGCTGTGAGGATAAAGGTAATAAGTGCACTAATCCCTAGAGAGACTTCCCTTCCTGCGTCTGGGGAGCTCTCCTAGCTTATATAACCCCCCTCCTTCTGTCAGTGCCATGCCTAGTTACAGGATCCATGCTCCTAGTATTGTGTCTCCTGATAGGGTAGCCCACTCCTTTTTTCTTCCTTCAACTCCAATCAACATCGTAAGTGCTGCCCTTCCCCTTCTTGCTATGCTTGGGCATTCCTGCTAAGAGCTGGCCGCGGGCAGCAGCAGGAGCAACAGCAAAAGAATCAACAAAGTTAGTAGTATTCCGCCCGTCCTGCTATCCTGTTGCAGCCCCCCTGATAATGGTGAGCGCTCTAGGGCTTCGTTTTCTGAACCTCTCAATGTTACTATGTAAGACAACAATTTTATATCCTTCGCCCTTTTCAAATAACCCGTACAAATACACTTAACTAATACAGCACGGAGTACTGCTCCGTGCATGTACAGTACAGTGCAAGTACAGTGTGATTGCGGAGCGTGACTCAACCAGCATATGCACGTCGGCCACGCGCCACACTAGACTTCCCTTCAGGGGCTGGTGAAGAAACACCAAGCGGGACTGTGATACTGGTGCTGAGTATTTCCACTGCAATACCTATCAAAATTCCGTACAGTCGTGTCCCAGCTGCTTACGCCGCTCTTGAAGTTGGCTTGTCTATAAAGAGAATCGAAACCCTTGGCACCGTTTGACGCGCTGTTCTTCTCGAACGCGGCTTCGCCGGTGATGATGTCGTAATAAGTCATGATGACGGGCAGTGGATAGACAAAGGACTTGTCAAGAGACATGATGCCAGGAGCGTGGATACTATCTGCCTCATCTAAGAGTTTACAAAATTGTATACGTCCTGCAAGGTCAAGCATTTGTCCTGCAAGGGTAAGCATTTGCCCTACTCCGAGGCCGCGGAGAGGGGTCAGATTAGCGATTCTACAATAGACGGGACTTTCAAGAATAACCTCGTATATTGGTGTATTTCCTCTGGGTCGCGATGATGCGAGAGAACAGCTCGAGGAAATCACCTCACCAAGTGACATTTCCCCATATCCGATACAAAAAGTACTCCCTGCGATATGCTGTTAAAAATGCTCATTCGATATGGAGCCACACATCATAAGATGCTTTGTTTGATAGAGGATAAAACCAAAACCTGATAATAATATCTGCATTTTTTGGGGGGGCGGGGGATGAGAAACGAGGAGAAATGATAGTTTGCCGGCCAATTCATAGCAAGTGATCCAATGCGGAGCAACAGTCCTGCGAAGTCAAAGCACAGCAGTATAGAGAGGTGCTACTTGTTGTTGCAACCACGCAACTGCACATGGACCGTAGACAGTATATATGCGTACTCTGGAGATACCACGGCTTCATACTTGTAAAGGCAATGGTGATAAACTGGTGGCATGAATCCAGCTTGATCCAGCCGATGGACCAGATCAACAGAGCCTGGATGAATTGCTAGGTATCCGGAAATTTCGCACCAACTATGAGCTAAAATCTGTACATCACTACATTACATATCCTTGGTGCTCCGGCAAGGTATGAAATGCTCGAGTACGGAGGAAGGCTAGCTATCTGCCGCATGACTACCAGGCGTTATAGGTGTACGCTGAGCTGAGCGCAGTGACCCGCAGACATCAATCGTTACCTTGAGGGATATTTACAGATTGCGGTTGGTCGCCTCCTTGTTCATCATGTTTGACCCGTCACTAGCAGGGAGCAAGATCATCTGGTGGCACTTGCCGTTGAACAATAGCAATAATCCTATTCAATTCGAGCCACTATTGTTTCCTTTCCAACCTCAAAAGCGAAAGGTCACAACTGGCTTTCTGGCAATCCTCACAAGAAGATGACGGCTGAAATGGTAATGTTTTCGATGCCACCTTGACCGTCACCTGCCATTCACGCTCAAGATACGGATGTTTTGATTCTGCAGAATGACATATGTTGACCATGGCAATGAGGTTGAAGAATATGTCAAAAATTCGAACGCCACTCTCAACGTATATGAGAGTTGGTGTAATGTGCCCCTCCCTCACAATAATCTAAGGGGTACGGAGGATGATTCAAGTGTCGAGAATGAGATTAAACGTGTGCCCCCAAAGGCCGTGCACTATTGAAAAGGTGCTACAAAAGATGAACAACCTGGCCAGCAAAAACAGATGTCCGAAATAACCCACCTCCGACTGAGCGGTTTACTTGTGTCATCCTACGCCAAAGCATCGACCTACCGCACGGCCATTTCTGCACGAGGCTTTCTGAAAAAATTACAGTATCCTGTATTCCGTCCTCGGCAAATGGCTGGTTTATCTTTAAGTCTGCCCAGCCCCTCGCCCCCGTACGGTATTGTGCTGCATTCACTTCTCCCGTGACTAGAGCATTAAATCCGAGTCTATTCGCTTCGTCGAGGCCATTCTCGCTGGCAAAATGAAATGGACCTGCATTGCCGCAATTCTTTTTCTCTCATACAGAGTACGATCGAGAGATGTCGCAGGAAGCATAGAAAGCTAATCCGTCACTCTAGGGGCTCGCCGTTGTCACGCCTCGAAATGGCTCGAATGCCATGGTCGAAACGGTGGAACTGGAAGCGACACCAGAGCTGATGATTTCTAGCAGAGTGAAAAATGAAGCTTCCGATACTCGCTCTCGGTATCTGATAGACCACACGACGGGAGTCGAACGAAGAGAAAACCTCGATTCCAAGCCGGTTGTCCCCGTCTTAAAAACACCATTCGCCCACACGACGTTTGCGGGGACGGCGGACTACAACACGATCTGTGACAACTTCCCTAAAGCGCATTTTGGCGGTTACATCGGTGGCACGAACTGGTTACGATGGTCCTGGGGTGGCTACATACCCAAACTCGGGGCCGGGCCAGCCAAGTGCGAGAGAGTAAGCTGTTTGGACAGTGCAGGCATCTGGTGGTGCAACGATGTACGGTCACCAAAAGATGCCCATGAGATGTGATGGAGAATAAAGCTAAGACATATGATAGGAATCGAAAGAAAAGTCGCTATGGGACTATGACGAAATCGCCGACCTCTCTGACCGGGTCATATACAAGTGCAACCCGATGGATGGTAGCAAATTCAGCGGTCAAATATTTCACCCCAACAATTGGAATGTAGTTTTGCAATGGGGAGACTGCCCATGAGTTACCCACACACGCATGGGTTGCGTTTCGGTGTCGCAGGGTGAGCCAATATTACAATGAGGGGGGGTGGCATTGTCGTCAAAACGTATCATCCGTCCCCGTCGTATGTTTGGAACACACGATTTCTGCTTGATTAAGGTCAAGGAGATTAAATGGAGTCTGTTGAGAACTTCTGGCAAGGCAAATTTTGCAGGCACTGTACTTGTATGTGTGATTGATGGTCACGAACGTGAATAAAACCCTGCTCTATTGCTGTTTACGCCGTGTGACTGAGGAATCGCACCTACTAGCACTACCGATTACATGTACATGTACGGAGTTCTGCAATATTGCTGCTACTTGTATACATTCATACCAGAACAGAGTGCTTGTCGGTAGTTACAGTGTGCTGCACCACCTTGCCATTGCGCCGTGTTCTTTCGGACCAAGTTAGTATTACGACTCGGAGAGCACCACTACGGAACTAGGGCACATACCACAAAGTGTGGCAAGATGTGGGCACGTATAATGATACCATGCTCGCTACATGCAATATATGTTCGTCCGGTTTTTATCGGTTGCTGCAAATTCCATTCATGGAGTCATGTCAGCTCCTCTGGAAACCATTGAGTTTAACGTCCTTGGCCTTGGAGTGAGATCCAGCGGCATCAAGGCATGGCTGCCTCTAGCAGAGTCGCATTCTACAATTGTAGTCCGGCAACGCGATCCAAGTCAATTTTATCCTGATTTTCTGGGGCCAGGCTTTTGCTATCGATGTCCTCTTGGATCCCTTTTTCGTTCATATGCCATCGGCGTTTTGGGATCACCCGAAGGGTCGGCAGACTCTGCAACTGAAACCGGGACTTGCTTATAATTCGCGTGAGGGAGACCCCATTGAAGGCGCAGATTCGATAGACTTGTCTCTTTTTTTACTTGCTGCTGGGTTACGCCTTGAGAAGCCGTCAATCCAGTTCTTGCTGGGAGGTTGAAGGTCTCCAGCAATGAGGATAGCAATGGCCTGCAGCTGTTGCCCTCACGCGACCTAAGCAAGGACCCAATCGCAGAAGAACGTACTCCGCACATATAAGTACTATTCCTAGTCCTTGGAAAGCCATTGCTATGGCACTTTTGCGGCCTACGTAACCACTTAAGCATACTTACGTAAACGACAATGGAGCTTTGCGTCTGGAACTCCATACTGTCGGTGAGCTTGCAGCTGTGTTAGCCCCTTTTAGTTGTACTGTACATGTAGATTGCGTACTTATTTTTATTACTTACGATATAGGTACTAAATATTCCTTAGTAGGCCGTTGTGGGACGTAACGCAGGTATTTGTGCGGTACAACTATAAAGCGAAATGGGCTGGAATAATCTGAATGCTCTTATGGATGCTTGTACTCACTTCAAGTACGTGTATAGCTATCTGAGCTCATTCTTCGGTATATTTAGGGATCCTCGTTATTAAAGAAGCTTGAAATAGCATTTAGGACGTTAAACTGCACAATCAATTGTGGTTATGATGGTGCGTATGTATGTGAAATATAGGGAACCCACTTGGGAGGAGTTGATCACATTGACTCGCCCATTGAGCAATCAATTATTACTCGTGTCCCCCACTCCAGCAATCGTGTACAACTATAATTACCTACGGTATACTATAAGTACGATCATCCAGCCAGCAGAATAATCATACAACCTGACCTCCCAGTCACCTCACTCAGTTAGAAGCGATGAAGTAAACATCATAATCCGCTTCCTCCTCCTCCTGCTCCTCCTTCACCTTAGGCCGATCCGTCAGGCTGACAATATTTTATCGTTTTCCTCCTTCGTTGTTGTGTAAGCCATGCATCCTCCACTGTGGTGCTTCATTGCATCATCAACTGACCATTGACTTTCATCCAGTCACTTGCCATACCATGAGTCTCTTTCTAGGTACCCTTGTGCTCGCACTCATCTGCCTTGCCGACGCTCAGTCTTTTCGGGGAGAGCAGAGGGCCCGTAATCTAACTGTCATCCACTACCCTAGGAACGTGACCGTCTCGTTCAAGGAACCTCGCGGCGTCTGCAAAACAGCCTTTGATAGGCAGAAGCAATATACGGGATGGGTCAATGTTCCAAGCGAGCATCCCACTAATATATTCTTCTACTTTGTTCAAGCCCGCGAGAAGTCGGATAGTTTAACGATATGGTTGAACGGTGGGCCTGGGGCCAGCTCCATGTATGGCTTCTTTACCGGGGCCGGCCCTTGCGAGGTTGTCGAGGCAGGCCTTGACCGGTACGAGACCGTCGCCCGAGAATGGGGCTGGGACCGCGCATCCAATATGCTATTTATTGATCAGGTATCTGTCAATCCTTGACTCACTACTTCAACCAGCTTAATGAACTGACCCAATGCATTCGATGTAGCCCAGCCAGACCGGATTTTCCTACGACACGCCTACCGATGCTACTATATCTCTGATGAATGATACGATCACGATGCCCCCAATCTACAAGCCTGGACATATCCCACCCTGGGATTTAGTCAATGGAACGTTGAGCAGCGGCAACCGTACAAATGAAGTCAACACCACCGAAGCGGCGGCCCTAGCTGTTTGGCACGTTATGCAAGGCTTTCTTAAAACTCTGCCTAAATTCAAGCTTCCACTAAACTTATCGTCTCTTTCTGTTAGCCTTTTTGCCGAAAGCTATGGCGGCAAGTACGGGCCGATATTCGCAGAGATGTGGCAGGCGCAGAATCAAAAACTTAAAACTGGTGCTCTAGATCGAGACTCGGCAGTCGAGATACATCTATCATCGCTCGGCATCATCAGTGGCTGGGTTGACATTGCGACCGAAATACCTGGCTACATCCGCTTCCTTCATAATAACACATATGGTATCAAGGCAGCATCGAGTGAAGAAGCAGACTCAATGCTGCGCAACTTTACCGCCATTGGCGGTGATAGGGATTTGCTAGCCCAATGTGCCGCGATGGCTAGGCAATATGACCCAACAGGTACAGGCAATCAAGCGCAGGTAAATGATGCTTGTACTAAAGGAATGACAATATATGATCAAGCCATGGCAAAGTACGCTACAATAGGCAGAAGTTCCTCTGACCTAGCTGAGCAACGGGGCAATACATTTCCTCCGTATTACTTCGTTGATTACCTTAACCAAGCAGCTATTCTAGATGAGATTGGGTCGCCAATTAACTTTTCTACCCTAAACTTTGACGTTTACAATAGATTCTATGAAACAGGTGATTATGCCAGGGGTGGTAACATAGCCCGGCTCGCAAAACTACTCAACAGCGGAGTTCGAATAGGGCTGGTGCATGGCGATAGAGACTTTTCTTGCAACTGGTTCGGAGGTGAGGCTGTCTCACTAAGCATTGCCCAACAGGCAGAAGGCGATTATTCCATCAAGTTTCCAGCAGCAGGCTACGAACCAATCCGCGTAAACAAGACCTATATTGGTGGCGAGGTTCGCCAGTTTGGCAACCTCTCTTTCAGTCGCATATACCAGGCGGGCCATGCTATACCCTCATATCAACCCGAGACGGCGTTCCAGGTCTTCTCCCGCATTTTAACAGGAAAATCTGTCTCGACCGGTAAGGAAATCAATATGGATACCTTTGGCACAAAAGGCCCTTTACAATCGACAACACAACTCAAACTACCAGACCAAACGAGCCCGACATGCTTTGTCCGAGTAGCTTGGGCCACTTGCACAGACAAAATGATTCGTCTGGCCAAGGAAGGAGGCGGCGCGGTAATCAATGGTGTTCTGTATAACAGCACACAGGATTGGTCACCAGCTAGGGTGCCAGTATCAACACCAACTTCCCATTCAGCCGAGTCTGTCGGGAAAGGCCGCTGCAAAAAAAGTCGGCGTTCGGTCACGTCGCGCTTGTAATGCACAAATAGGCAATAGCAGGCCAATTTGAATAAGTATTGGAGTCGAAGAAAAGTCCGGTAGGCCCGCAGTGAGACATCAAGTGTTCGTTCGATTACAGTCATTCTCTTGCGTAGCATGCCAGGCCACTATTGCAGTAGTATACCTTTGATAGATAGTTTGTAGACGATCAAAGGGTGGGTTGTGTACTACTACAATTGCACAAGCTTCTTGTGGTAATGAACCGATCATATGCATTGGACTTTGTATTTACTGTTGCTGGTTATTATTCTAACCGGTTGGTGTTTGGAAATCTTTGGTTGCCTTTTTATCATTACAAGCCTCCCTGTCAAAGTGGAAAAAGTCTCAGCGGATTATGTTAACACTATCTTGATTGTTTATTACTTCCTCTTTAGCTGTGTGATCAATCAACTTCCCATTCATTGCATCATCGACCTGCCCGTATCACCCTGCTTCGACCAAGTCTGGGCCACTTTACTTAGCATGTAGCTCTTGCTCGGTACCCTGCTGCGCGCAATTTTGGCTCTGTGCAAGCTCAGTTTCCGCCGTCACCAGAGTGGGCTGCCCGTATTCTAACTGTTATACGCTCGCTGGGTGACGTAATTATCTTGTATAAGAAACCCGTTGGAGACTGCAAAACTACCTTGAATGGCAGAAGCAGTATATAGGATGGGTAGTAGTGCTACAACAGAAATTTCGGTTCAGAACCACGAATTTTTCTGTGTGTAAGTTAGGCATATCAATGTAAGATAATACATATATCTGCAACTCGCAATACAGAATTAGAGCGTAGAGACATCGGAGGGTAGATCTGCAGTAGCTATGCCGAATTAAACTTTTACCGATGTGAGCTGACTTCGCTGCATATTGTCTCATGAATGACACGACACGATGATCTTGATGCCTTTCGGCGGCTGGTGATCTGTGGTACCTGCGTGGTAACGGCATGCTCCATTTGATTTGGTCAGACATAAGTAATTGCGGATCACTGATGAACATATATACCGCAATGGAGGTAATTATAACCCTTAAGGAGTGTTTCCCAGGGCTATCGTCTGACATCATCATCGGGGAGCGTGAAAAGGATGGCTTTCGATAGGGCCGGCATGGCATGGATATGACGTAAGAGGTTGCGGCGAATCGTTGCCATAATTGTACAAGTTTACATTTATGCACTATAACTATATTAACATACTCTTGCGCTGACTGCAGCAATAGTGCTCGTCTGGTGGCGTCCATGGGGCTGCTCCCTTTGGGTTGATCCCCGAGGTTACTTTCCAAGGTCGGTAGTGAGTCATCCATTCTCCCTCATCAAGCTCTCATTCATCCTCTTTTGGCCGCACAAAAGGCATCAATCAAACGAAGATATGTGTCTTGACGAAAAGGAAAGCAAACGGCCACAACAAGGCGCCGTCGGCTTGGCCGGACCAGCCTCCGGAAGCGGGGCCGAAAGGGGTACGAGTTCCGGAGACACTCGGCAGCAAGCCAGCGCCGTCCCCGCCGAACCTGCTCCGGCGTATGAGGAAGTGCCAACCGCGGAAGCAGTCCCGACTATCTCCGACCCCTTCTGTTTCCCTTCCAGTGATCATCTCCCTCCCTACGAAGAGTCGGGGCCGGGCGGGCCTGTTATTGCCATTCCGCAGTGTATTCCTGAGCCGGCGGCCCCCTTCGTCAACGCCTACCCGCCCGTCTTGCTCGGTCGCGGCATCACTGACGCTAGCTGGCGCTCGTTTGTCGAGACCGTATCGGCCTTTCTCGCCGCGAGCGTCTCGGATCGAGCCATCAGCTACGCCGGCGACGTGGCCAAGCACCTCGGTGAGCCCCCCAAGAGCTTCGGCAAGGGCATCGCCGAGCGGGCAAAGTCGGTTGGCAAGGGCATCACGGGCAATGCTAAGCGAGGCAACGTCATCGGTGCTGCCGGAGGCATCCTCGGTGGTCTTGTTTACCTCCCCATCGCCGTTGGAGTTGGTGCCATCAGCACAGTGGCGCGTCTTCCCGGCGCAGCCGTGGGTGCTGTCGCCAAGAAGCCGCAGACACCGTTAGAGCGAGCGTCGGCCTATGCTACCGTCGCCAACCGGAAGTGGCTTCGTGCCAGGGGTTTGCAGGCCTCTCTCGTCGACACCGAAGGCCTCTCTCGCCTTGTCGACATCCCCTCTAAGAATGTCTTGGAGCTAGCCACGAGCTCCAAGAAGGAGACTGCATCGGCCCAGCTCGCCGCGCTCGAGGGATACGTTGCGTCGCTTCAGGTCTCGGAATTGGAAACCCTGCGGCTTGCGCCCTCGTCTCTGTGGTTAGTCTTGGTTCCGGTAGAGCAAGAGTGAAAACTCGACTGCTACGATATAGACTTCTACCTGCACACACGCGCGTATGTACGCATGATGTGTTTTGTCTACAACCAAGTACGTAAATGAGCCATGAAGGTATTGGCGGCGACCGGAGGTCAAGTGTATAGGGGTTGTTCCATGGAAGCCGGTGCATACCATGTACACTGCTGAAGTCATCACACTACACGCGATGCACCTAGCTGTATTTTCTCTACCCTTCCCGCTGTTGTCGACCAACAGAGTCCCGAAGGTCGTATCGCACCTCCCAACCCTGGGTTCGCCATATAATGGCCTTGTCGCTGCCATCACTCTCCACGCTCTTGTTCTCGTCGCTGCCAGGCTCGATTCCCGTACTAGATTCGACCCTCTTAGCCGGTTCCTGCTGCTTCCGCGTCTCCTGAGGCCTCTTGCCTCGTTTCATCTTCCCGCTGTGAGCGCTGTCGAAGGACTGCAGGATGTATCCGCTATTCGCATGGCTTCCCGTTCCCAAGTCCGAGCCTATCGTAGCGCCGAGACCGCTGTCAAAGGCTTGAAGGAACTGGCGAAAGCAAGGAAAGGTGGCCGCCATGATGGAAAAGTGCATCACCACCTGCGTCGCGATGGCCGGATTGGTAAAGTCAAACGTGACGTCGTCCGACACCGTCACTTCACGCACGAACAAGAGTCGAAAGGAGACGGGGATGATGACGAGGAGCTGGGCGGAAAAGGCGGCAACGACTAGTATCTTGGTCTTCAGCGCCATCGAGAGGTTCCATACCAGCATGACGGCCATGCCAGAGATGAGGGCTTCTATGAGCAAGCTGAAGGATTCGACGATGGCTACGCGGACAAACTGCCCTCCCAGTGCCGTTAGTTTCCCCATTCTCACAATCCAATGTTCATCCACGGCGGAGGCGGTACGGATGTCTTACGAGGTCCCCACAGAGCCTGTGGTCTTCTGAATTCCAAGGCTGGGGAAGACTGCATTGAAATCCCAAGACGAAGATCGATATGACGGCCCATAATGTCGTCAAGCCGCTGGCGAGATGGCTGGCGAGCAGGTGATGCTTTTGTCTCGTGAGGCGGGCGATGAGAAGAAACATGGAGCACTTTGAACTGCAAATCGCCAAGATATACACGAGGTTCGCCGCATAGTTGAACTTTTGGCGCCATCAATCGTCAGTACGGTTCTTTCCCCACGGGACAGGTCGAGCCAGCTACTTGCCTTCATTGCCAAATCCAGATCCTCATGCGTCAACAAGTCTTGTCCCTTGCCCATGCCATGATGTACGGCGATGAGCGTCAACGATGTTTGGACAATTCCGACCAACTATAAAAAGAATTAGAAAAATCATCATGCCCTCCCTGAGCGACAATTTCGATGCCTCTCGCCGTAAGCTCGGGCGCCTACCGTGGCAAACGAGGTCGCAGCGTCGTCCAACCCGAAGGGGCCATTGACCCCGAATCTGATGTAGAGTCTCATGGCTAGGACCAACACTGTCCAGATCAAGCCGATGAGACCGGCAATGACGATAAATGCGCCATGGTCGCTCGGGGTGACGACGAGGTGGTCGGTCACGGCAGAGGACATGGCGCCGGCGTTGCGTCCCGTCAACGGACAGGAACGGTACTCGGTCAAACCAGTCTCCTGATTTTAGCAAGTAGATGAGAGAACTTGAGGGTTGATTTGGTAGATATGACTCTTCAAGGAAACAGAAAAAAATCAACACAGTAAGGGGGGTTGAGTCATGCACGAGCAAATGGCCTTTGAAGGATACACCCATGCTCGGCATCGGTCAGAAAAGTTAAATACCGGCACTCTCCAATGGCAACCCTGGCTCCTGGATCTGCGCATAATCTTGCGGATCACAGAGCTGTTTGACCCATTTGTTTATATAGCATAGAATGCACTTGTGGCGTTACATTCAGGCCATCCCGCCGGAGCCAAGAACTGCATCAAACCAGCGTACGGGGCTACGTGTTTCAATAAGTTGCATTGTTGCATTGTGAAGAGTCCAAAGGATTCTCGACGAGTGACCACAAAAATAAGTGCTGAAGGAGCTGCTGTCCACCCGTGTAACTCGAACGACGCAACACACTCGCATTCCTCGTTTCTCCGCGTAACAATGGCGCTTCCGAGGGACCACGAGGCGATGGAGTTGAGAGGCATGGGAACCTCCAGCGTGAAAGCAGCACCAGAAGTGACAGTGGAAGTCGAATCCAGAGATAAAAACCTGAGCGATGAGTATCCTGACGATGAATACGCCACGAACGATCAGAGAGACATGCAACGCATGGGGAAACGGCAGGAGTTTCGGGTGGGCACGACACTCGGTAGATTCGATGCCTGCCCTATTGCTGACGAACGAGATGAAATAGCGCAACTTTCGGATGATTTCTACCATCGGCTTCACCATCTGCGTGACGGGCACTTGGGTCATCTTGCTCACGTTCGTCAGACCGCTTCTCCTCATCCTCGCCGTTGTGTCGGGAGGGAGTGCTCACATTGCATCTACAATGCAGTTCAAATACCCAAGGACTAATAGCTGGTGGTCTTTCTGGCCTATTCTGGTCTCTATGCTGGTCGCATGCTGGACAGTTCTTCATTATGCTGTGTCTCGCAGAGATGGCATCCATGGCACCCACCGCTGGGGGCCAGTACCATTGGGTTTCCGAATTTGCGCCCCGAGAATACCAAAAGATCTTGAGCTACCTGTCGGGTACGGTTATTATTCTCCATCCCAATAGTGCTTTCAGGTGGTGTTCTAACCTCGGTCAGGATGGTTATCGACCGTGTCCTGGCAGAGCATTGTTGCCCTGGACGCATTCCTCATCGGTTCCATCATCCAGGGCCTCATCACGCTGAATAACACGGCCTACTCGCCCGAAAGATGGCAAGGGACACTTTTCGTCTTTGTTTCCGTCGTCGGAGTCGCCTTGTTCAACGTGTTTGCCGCAAAGCATCTACCTCTAGCCGAGGGTGCGTTCGTGACGCTCTACATCCTTGCCTTCTTCCCGGTCATCATCACGCTTCTGGTTCTTGCCCCAAAGCAGTCGGCAAGTACAGTTTTTACACAATTTACAGACAACGGTGCTGGTTGGCCATCAATTTCCCTCACAGTCATGGTGGGCCAAGTGTCATCCATGTTTGTGGTCCTGGGTAGGTGGCTACGTCTGTTGACCTTTTGATGCTTCAAAATTGCGCGTTGCCTCTCCGTTAACTAGTATCACAGGCTCTGACTCGGTAGCACACATGGCTGAAGAGATTAGAGATGCTAGTATTGTTGTGCCCAAGAGCATGGTTTGGTCATTTCTCCTAAACATGCCCTTTACCTTTGGTCTCCTGCTCACCTTTCTGTTTTGCATCGGTAACGTGGAGGAGGCTTTGGCCACTCCAACAGGCTTCCCTTTCATATACGTATTCCAGAATGCCACTGGCTCGGTCGGAGGGGCCACAGGACTGACGATTGTGGTGCTGGTACTCCTCATCATGGTTACCATCAGCTCCCTGGCTTCCACCTCGCGGCAAACTTTTGCATTTGCTCGAGACAACGGGCTTCCCTTTTCGGAATGGCTTGGGAGGGTATGTTGGCATATTTCACGCATGCATACGAACGAACATATTGCGAGGCTCTGACTGTTGCATCTTGATCAGGTTCACCCAACGTGGCACGTGCCGGTCAACTCGGTCCAGTTTACCTGCTTCTTCTCCATGGCCCTCGCACTTATCAACATCGGCTCGACCGTGGCCTTTAACGCCATGCTCTCGTTGTCTACCGTTGCTCTCATGGCAACCTACGTCATTTCCATCGGCTGCGTCACGCTCAAACGAATCCGGAAAGAGGAGCTTCCCCGTTCCCGTTGGAGCCTTGGGCGGTACGGACTCGTGATCAATATCATTGCCCTTGTTTACGCCTGCTGGTCTTTTTTCTGGAGTTTCTGGCCCAACAGCTACGATATCACGGCACAAAACTTCAACTGGGCTTGCGTTTTG
The DNA here is from genome assembly GCF_001625195.1 of Drechmeria coniospora. NCBI lineage: Eukaryota > Fungi > Ascomycota > Sordariomycetes > Hypocreales > Ophiocordycipitaceae > Drechmeria > Drechmeria coniospora. The sequence goes on along the minus strand of NC_054390.1, from coordinate 9,677,716 downwards.
TTCGTCAGCATGATGGCCTTGTCGTGTGTGGTGTACTTTGTACAGGCAAGGCACACCTACGACGGTCCTGTCGTGAAAGTAGAGGGGCAGAAGGCAAAATAGTCGGCGGTTCGCGTTTTTGCTCATCACGTTGCCGTTGCGATATTCAGCCTTTCATGGTATATCTCTCGGTTGGAAAAGGTCTTGTGGCCATTGGCCGTGATGACTTGTTCGGATGACGGTGGGATCTTGGCAGCTGCATGCTGGGACAGGGGTTGGGGTCTATAAAAGGAACAAGGAGTATGTCTGCTCAGGACGTGTTTACAGCTGCGTCCTTTGCCGGTCAGACCATAATATATCTAGAGCGCCCTGCCGTGGCGCATAAACTGAGAAAAAAAGGTACTCCGTACGGAGTGCATTATTAACTAATACCAATTGTACAATGTCAATCAGGATTCATTATTCTGAATGATACATTTAAAAACTCCTCCACAGGCGGCCTTTCTGGAGGGGATCAAAGTCGAGTCACGGGAGCCGTCATTGATGCTCTCGGGGCTTCAATATTCAAAAAAATACCACATGTACCCGAGAATCGACCGTGTACATGCATTCCAACGGCATTCCACGTATGTATTGCGGGCGATGGGTCATCAAGTCAGTCGTGATATGGACTTGCCGTTGGTGCAACGGTGCTTCATGGGGTGCCATGAAACCAGGCAATAAAAATTTGGAAGCTTAATTGATGGCCCTACATATTAACAGTGTCCATTTACACTTGCCTGTCCGAGCTCGGTTTATTGGACCCTCGCTAGAAGGTTTGAGTTGGGCAAGCATCGGAAGCCTATCGAGCAACCGCTGGGTCCCGATCGGAACGCTGGCCTCTCGATCCAGCATGGATGTGTACCAATCGAAACATCTGCCCCCAATGCACAGTTATTACCGGAGAATCCCTGTTGCTTTGGAGATTATCGAGCCTTTGCGTATAGTTAAGGCGTGAGAGGAAAAGCCATGCTGCGTTCAGCTGATACAATTCCTTGGCGGAGCAGGAACGCGATACTAACCCGGTACGATGCAATTTATGGCCGTCGTGATATTGTGCAAGACCGACCACACCTACCGCCACGATCTAGAGCCGTTCTTTTATGTCCCGTTTTGGATGTATGAACGCCAGTAGTGGCGCAATGGATTTTAGCCTTGATCGAAGTTGGGAGATTGGAACCTTGGAAGAAATTGCCTACAATAAAGAACGCGGCGGTATGGTTGTCAATGGGCTTCAAGCGATCATGAAGGAGTTTCCCAAGTCGTTGGACATTTTCAAGCCGCCCGTCTGAGGGTTAGCATGACTTTATATAGGGACTTCAATACTAACTTTCGGAACCCACGCCGGAGAACCGAATCAACTCTACATCCCCATCATAGCAGCTTACGAGGAGGATATCGGTAACTTGGAGCTCTGGGGACCGCTTGGAAGGGGCCAATCGTGTACTGAAGGCGTGAAGTGTGGACGTGAAAATGCCAATGAACTATTACTAGATGCCAATTTACGGACATGATAGACGCGTAAGTAATGAGTATTCCTATTTACAACGAGCCGCTTCTCTGGGAAGTAGTCTTATCCATCCAGAAGGAATGGGCAATGCTGAATTCACAGTATCTGTTGGTACTAATCCGAATATAGATGGAAACCTCCGACTGGAATGCAAGGAGCACGACTCCGTATATATTCCAAAATGAATGTTAGCCTCGTGAGCGACTCAAGACACTGGGCATTAGGCAAGACCCGTATCAAGGAAATCCAATTTAATTATAATCGTCGAGGCAAGGACATCTGAAGCGCGTTGAGCGAGACAGCAATGAGCAGCAAAGCCTAGCACTCTTCCGCCTCCACGGTTGACGTGGAGCAGCGCATCATGGTCCAACTGAATTGTAGTACTCCGCGCTTTTTGCCCATCTTATCGAATTAACGACCGGCAAGGGGCCTTTATAATACATTGATGCCGATTGCGAACACACGAGCCAATAGGGGGCGCCTTTTGCGCGACTTAGTCACCCAACAGCAGCGTGTCACGAAACCCCCGCCGTCATCATCACTCATCCTCGATGTTCTTTCTCGTCATACACACTCCTGCGGGTGGAACAATGCGACTCTTGGACATGCTTCCCATCACTCATTGCCTTTTCCAGCTCCTCCTTGCCAGGCTGTGACCCCGACCAGCTGGTGCCTCATCATTCATCTCGTGGTCATTCATCTCTCGCCTGTCCACCGTCTCACGTCAGGGGGGGTCCTTTGCGACACACAGGAGCAGCTAGATCCGGCCGAGGTCAGCATTGGATGTTGCCTCAGGTCGGTGGAATCTCGAGCACTGACAAAAAATTGACGACTACAGACCTCTGCGCTGCAATCGTCGTTGCGGTGCCTACCGTCGGATAGCAAGATCATGTCCCCCTCTGCTCATGTTCAAGACCGGCCACGAGCTACGCCAGCCCGACGATACCTGTCACGGATTCGATATGTTCCGATCCCCGGCGAATGGGAACGGGAGCTTCACCCGGGCTGGCCCGAGTCGACTTTCAGAGCACCCGATCTCGTTCCCGAGGGACACATCTACTACGTTAGAAAGGGGGACTACGTTCGTCGCGGCGCAACGGCACTGGTGGAGCGGCTGCCTTCCGGTCACATTGCCAAAACCCCCCTCCCGAACCCGTACGACGCTGAGAAGGAGCAGAGGGTTCGGCGGAACATGGAGCACGAATATGACGTCTATCGCTTCATCGGCTCATGCCCCTTCATCCCCAAGCTAATCGACTGGGATGACGAGTCCAAGTCGTTGGTGCTCGAGGACTACGCCAACGGAGACCTCGAGACGTACCTTCGAAAGCATGGCAACGCAAGTGTCGACACGCGCCGAAAGTGGGCGGTGCAGGCGGCTCAAGCACTCGAGAGCCTCCATGTCATGGGAGTCATCCACCAGGACGTCACGCCTCGAAATTTTCTCCTCGACGACAACTTGGACCTTCGAATCTGCGACTTCGCCGGGAGCTCGTTTCCGGGACACACTGCTTCAACCGGTGCCCCGGGATCGAGATATCAAATGCGCCTGTGGAACCGAGGGTATACTCCTACCCGAGCAGATGATATATTCAGCCTTGGTTCCGTCTTGTACTTTATCATGTGTGGCGAGGAGCCCTGCAGCGATCTGGATGAGGACGAGGTGGCGCGTCGTTTCGAGAACTCGGACTTTCCGGAATCTGATCAGTTGGGCTGCGGCACTGTCATTCAAGATTGCTGGCTTGGACGATTCGCTGCCGCAGAAGAAGCCGTGCAAGCGTTGGTTCACGCCAGGGAGATCAATGGTAGCTAGCTAGCTACGTACAACCCTTTGTTGCGCGAACACGGCTGTTGCGATATGGTTCGTGGCCGTCCCGCAATGACTGGCAAACGCCCAGTCTTTGCGACCGATTACTTCCACGCAGGGGGCCAGGGGCAAGGAGTGCGTGCCGATAGTCGCTGCGGAACACTTTTTCGGTCGCTCGAAACCGGTCGATTAGTGTGCTGTAGCTCAGCTTCATGACGATCACAAATATCGTACTGGAGAACCATGACCAGCTGAGCCTGAAGTCATTGATGCCCATGTCCCAGGACGCTTCTCTTTGCCGTCAGGTATTGTGCCTAGGCCCTTGAGATGCTGGGAGGTAAATGACGCCTTGCTCGATATGAAGCGGAAACGATGGGTGCTTTCGTGAGGCTCAGGCTGCATTACCATGGATGAACCATGAATTAGCGGCTGCCTGCCAACAAAGTAATGCGCATGGCCGTTCTCACCCGGTATTTCGGGGTGCCTCGGAGTCGGAGGCCGCCGGCCGGGCCGGAGTCGGAGGCAGAGATCCGGGCCGGAGGCGCGGGGATAGCGACACGGCCGGGGCTTCGCAATATGACCTCCACGAGCGGCTACCCATCCTCCGCAAACGGCACTCTTTCCGCCTCGGATGAATGCGCATTTTCGGTGAAGCTGCATTATCCATGTATTGCTGGTAACGGAAAACTCCCATCTCCCAGTAGCGACGTGGGACACTCATGCTGACATGTACTTGAACCTTTGCAGAGTTTGCCGTGGTGATTCTTGTGGCAACAAGCTTCGTCGACTCCTCTGCGAATAGTTGTTGCATTTGACTCTAGTTTTCTATTGCATGTACGTGCTTGCATCGAAATAAGACGGAACCCGTCTTGCATCAGCATCCAGGTCATGGCACGTCGCACTTGCGAGTGTCTGGAAATCAGGGTTCTCCCGAGGGACAACGGCTCCAAAAATAATGTCATGGGCGAATATTGTCTTGTGAATTTCTCGTCAGATCATGTCCGTCACATCGTCCAGGTAGCCACGGGCGAAACGAGCACGACAGCTACCACCTCCACCACTCGGCTGAAGCGTCCCGAACCGTGTTGGTGATGCAGTGGATGTCCCCTCCGCCGGAATGGAGGAGCCAGTCGTCGACGAAATCGACGTCGAAGCCTGCCTTCTTATACGCGTTCCGAACCGCTCTCTCGAAGATGTCGACATCGTGCACGATCGGTCCCCAGGGCTTGGGTGCGACGTATCGAGAGTTGCCGAGAACGAGGCCGTTGATGGCGTTGGGGACCATTGTGATTACCTGAAGCTTGTCGACGCTGTACGCGTCCTCCGTACTCCTCTTGTCCGTTGCGTGCGTCTTGCGGGCATCAAACTGGCTCAGCTCACGTCGCTTCCTCGGGCCCCGATCAAACCCCCCCCACTTGTACAAGGCCGGAACGCGAAAGATTTCTTGGTCGGTAATGCCAGTCTCCTTCTGAAGAAGGTCTATTGTCGAGGCAATGCTCTTGGCAGCCCTATCGTTGGCATCCTCGTATATGCTTTGCAAGATGGTCTCGACGGTTGGGTTCGGCATCTTCGCGTGGGTAAAGAAGGCATGCGAGCCCAGACCGGCGGCTCTGGCTTCCCTGACGAGCTCCATGCCGGCATCGGGGTCGTTGATCATGATGCTCCAGCCGCGCGTCGTGTTCGCAGGAAGGAACTGGAGGAACTCGTCGAGATGCTGGACCTGGAGCCACAGCGAGTCGAGCACCAGGGGTTCCTGCGCTTCCTGCGCTCGGAATAGGTCGAGAACGACGGGCATCTTTTTCCCCACGACGCCACCGGCGACGACGCGACCCACGGGATACTCTTTTCCGTTTACCGGATGAACGTGAGGCGGGATGGTCTCGAGATTGCCGAAATCATCCAGATTCAGCCAAGCATTGACGGGGGAGTATTGGACGGCACCGATTCCCGTGTCGCGGAGCTCCTGGAATACGAGACGATGAGAGCCTAACTGGCGGCCGGCGTTGGAGGTCGAAACCATGACGTGCATCACGACGGACCCCTTTGGCCCCGGCATGCTCATGTAGGTAGGTTCAAAGTAGTCTTGCGTCCAGACGTCGTTGGTGTTAATCCGGTGGACGGGCACTCGTGCCTCGCGGGCTATTCTCTCGACTTTGTCTATCGTCGCCCGCGCTTCGTCGAATTCCCGTCCGATTCCCGTAAGCTTGCTCGTAAACACCTTTTCCGGTTTTTGGACGTGATGATGGGTGAGCAGCGGGGCAACGCGCAGCGCCACCGTGTCGGTCGAGGTTTGGGTGAGGTTGGTGACGGAAAACTCGACGGTGGCCCGGCCATCCCAGCCAGGCCTTCGCGTGTCTCTCGCGTCGATTCCGAGCTCCAGCCGTCGGGACAGGTCGTCGGCCGTCAGAAAGGTGTCGTTCTTAAGCATCTGCCAGTCGCCTCCACTTTGGCGAAAGAGGCGGACGAGATTCCGGGAATGCTCCTCGACGATGGAGATGAAGCCAAAGGCACCAGGGTCGAGATTTTCCAACGGCACGGTACGTATGGGGGCCAGGAACTCGGGGGCCCGTTGCGTGTCGTCGGCGGCATCGTGGCAAGCCATGAGGATTTCGTCCGACACTTGACTCGCATCACCCTGCAGCTCCTCGCCGCATCGGCGGTTCGTATCACCGATGTTGGCGAGGAAAAGCGCGCCACGGGATTCGGTCCAGCGGTGCTTGCCTGGCACGTCGGTCAAGCCCTCCATGTCGACGTGGCCATCGCGATTCGTGTCGGTGCGAATGTCGGCGACGAGCGCAGAAGCCGCTCGCGTCAGAGCTGCCCGTGATGCGTTAGACGCCGCCGCAGCAGTCCATTCCATTGCTCGGGTCGAGGAACTTACCCAGGGCGGCACCAACGGCCGCGAGCCTCATGACGGCCTGACGATGCACCGGTAGGAGCAGGCGCCGCGGAGGTCAAGGATGGGGGGGTAGCTGGAGCGACGAGAACGATGGATTTGACTGGGAGTGCAGCCCATGTATGTATGAAACAGATATACACGGGATTGCAGCATTTCAGCACAAGCCTTGCCGCGAGGAACGAAAGCTGTCCTTTTCGTTCATGGAGTTGTTGAATTTTCCTCGCCGGGTGCCTCCTGCCTACTACGTACCGCCTACTACGTACCACCAACACCTACGCAAGTGCACTTGTTCCGTTCCGCTCTGGCGATCCTTGATGCCTTTGGTTCACGTCGACGCCAGGCTGGCAGCCTTGCAATAAATGCAAGATGTAGGTTGTATTGCATTACGGATTGCATTGCATTACCTTGATCGACTCGAGATCCTATTGGGTCGCATGACAAGCTAAGTTGATGTCGGACGCATTTCCAAGACGCAGATGATGTCAAAATAGCCCCTGCGACTTTTTATGACACGAGCATTATACGCTTGGGTAATTGCCTCGGTACCGTCTCCATTACTGCTACAAGTACAGTACTATACATGTACTCCGTACGGTACTTTTAATAAATCATTACGACGCTGCTGTATCCAAAGTTGGTCGGCAGTTGCGAGATGTGGGTGCAATATGGCGGACAAGTCCGGAGGTGCGATCCTTTGATCCTTGAGCTCGGTTCGATTGATGAGAGGGATATAATAGAGGTGCTTATAGTATGATGAGGACCCAAGTAAGTAAGCACAGCACATGTAAGGATGGAGGGCTGGAGTACTCCGTACACCTACGGTGATTATTACTTGCATGTATAATATAGGCAACTGAAGTACGGAGTATGGATATGAAGTATTACTTGATTCTTATAGGGCCCGGATGGTACCAAATGCATGTGCCGCCAAGTGCCTGGACCTACTTGCCTACTAGGTACCTGGTGGTAAGTGTGCTTGTAGATGTACATCTAGATGTGCGTGCCGTCCGCCGACCTACTTGTACTTGAGTACATGGACAAGAATACCTAGTACCTAGCACGTAAGTACTGGCAAGTGTACCTGTGCGAATCATACCGACCCAACTTGACTCCCCTGATGGACAGAGTCCACGGTTCGATAGCACGGCACATTCACAAGTAATTGCGAGTGCAAGTACTGCTTACTCCCTGCAAAGTACGGTACAGAGCCCGCTAAATGTGTTGTTTCGGGCACATGCAGCTGCCTGTACATGTAAGGCACTGTGCAGTACCGTGCTGTACTTGTCCTTGGACTGTACGCCTTCAGGCCGCATACCAACCTGTGCAACAGGTTAACAATGCTGCGAGGGCAAGAAAGCTATCCCTCCACCATCCTCGGCATGCCTCTTGCGTGTGGGCCATGCGCGATTGACGGATTCTCGGGGGTAATTCCGCCAGCAGCGTAATGTCGTGGCAGCGGGTATAGCATTAAGGGTATAGCATTACAGCATAGCATTACAGGGTATAGCAGGGTATGGCATTACAGGATAGCATTACGGAGTACAGGATAGCATTGCAGGGTATAGCATTACAGCATAGCATTACAGCATAGCATTACAGGGTATAGCATTACAGGATAGCATTACGGAGTACAGGATAGCAATACACGGCATAGCATTGCAGGGTATAGCATTAAAGGATTAGTAATATAGCATTACCGGCTATAGCATTACCAATGTACTAATCCCTCGGATAATATTCCGGTCACCCAAGAGCAACGAATGTACGGAGTACCCCGCACTGGTACATTACTGTACAAACTTACTAATGTGCGCAGAGTACACGATAACAGTCCATGTACGGCTCCTTTGCCTTGGCCAGATACGCAAGTACATGTATTAATTATAATCAGTGTACAGTATTGTACGGAGAACATGTACGGAGTACTCCATAGTACACCTACTTACAGTACTTACAGTGTACCAACTTACTTACTTACAGTACTTACAGTATACCAATTTACTTGCTTACAGTACTTACAGTATACCAATTTACTTACAGTATACCAACTTGCTTACTTACAGCAGGCGCCCGAAGCCATTATTCTCCTCACCACCGACCTCGACGGCTCGTCCGCCCCCAGACGGGCGTTGCGACGCTCGGCCTGCTTTCGCCGTGCACGACTTTCCTCGCGTCCCGTTCCTCGCTCAGGTTTGAATCTTGCCTTGCAGCATGTCGAGCGACACGTTGCTTCCGCCGCACACGACCAAGACGACGACGCTGTCCTCGCCGAAGCCCTTGACCAGCTTCGCCAGCCGTTGGTCGTAGCACATGGCCGCCACGACGCCGCACGACGGCTCGACGAGGAAGCGCTCCTCGTCGGCCAGCCGTCGGCAGCCGTCGAGGGCGTCGACGTCGGACAGGACGACCGTCGACACCGTCGAGCGGAGCGCGCACTCGAGCGCCTTGGGGCAGACCCTGCGGGCGCCGAGGCTCGTGCAGAGGCTCGTGATGGCCGGCAGCGTCACGAGCCTCTCGCGCGCCGCCGCCTGCGAGAGGGAGTCGGCGCCGTCCGTCTCGACGGCGATGACCTGCGTCCGGCGCATGCCCTGCTCGTCGAGGCCCTGCACGACGCCGCAGAGCAAGCCGCCGCCGCCGACGCTGCAGACGATGGCGTCGATGCGCGCTCCCTCGTCGGCCTCGCCCCGAGTCTCGCCCGAGGCCCCCCCTCCTCGCGCCGACCGGCCGCCTGCCGCTTCAGCGCCTGCCCAACCTGACGGGCCGCCTCGCGCGAGATGGCCGCGTTGCCGTCCCAGATCTCGGGCGCGTCAAAGGGCGGCACGTAGACGGCCTGCTCTCCGCGCCTCCGCGCCTCGGCCATGACGGTGCCCGTGAGGTGGGCGTCGGCCTCGTGCCACGAGGCGCCCGTCTGGATGACGTCGTCGGCGCCGGCCTCGCGAAGCCTGCCGACCATGGCCGGCGACGTCGACAGGGGCACGACCACCGTCGCCCGGCAGCCGAGACGAGCCGCCGCGTGGACGCAGGCGAGGCCGGCGTTGCCGCCCGACGAGATGTAAAAGTGCGCCCTCGTCGCCGCCGACGGCCCCGTCTGGGCTCGCAGCCGAGCGAGCTTCTGCAGGACAAAGTTGCCGATGCCGCGGCATTTGAACGACCCGGACGGCTGCAGGTTCTCGAGCTTGAGAAGTATGTTGCTGTAGACCGGTCAACGACAACCCCTGCCGTGCCGGGGTGAATTGGTCCGACGCGAGACCACGCCGACGACGCACCATCCCGCCGCCTTGGAGAGCGCCGTCGATCTGACGAGCGGCGTTTCGATCCAGGGGACGCTGCAGTCTTGCTTCATTCTCGGCCGTGCGGGGATTGGATGGAAGCGTATTATCGATATTTGAATAATATTACTCGTCGTCCTGACCGAGAGGCATTAATTTCGCACCGCAGGGGGAGGATGTCGAGGCCAGGGAGGGGTTGCTTCGGTGTGGTTGGTGGGAAGTGACGGTGCGACTGTCGGATGACCTACAGTACTTGCACCTGCAAGGTTCGGTTCTCGTACCTACGCAGTACAGTTACACGCATCACGCAGGTAGGTACTTGCATGCATAACAATAACAGTACGCACCAACTCGAACTCGCGAGTGTGCTGCAGCCATGCATCGATCGATATGCTCAGCACGGATGGACACTCCGCAGCCAATCCTACGACAGTCGAATGTTACTAGTAATTATGCTATAAATTTCAACATGTCTAATGCTAGAACTATACTAAATACTGAGCCCAGCACTAGTCGAAAGGACTTGGGGCATCATCTACCCCCGGGCCTCGAGAGTCCTACTGATGCCATAGTGGACGACATTACTCTGCAAGTACACAGTGAGCATTGCATGTACCCCGTACGTGCGCAGTACTTGTAAATGCACAACACAGTACGGAGTACAGTACGGACTACAGTACGACGTACAGTACGACGTACAGTACGGCGTACAGTACGAAGCACAGTACGAAGTACAGTACGGCAGGCGCGTGTCTTGAGTTCTGCACAGAGTTATCTTGGTACAACAATACAGCAGGCAAGTATGTAATACAGTGTTATGTACAGTAAGTAGTACGGAGTACGGAGTAAGTAGGTGCTCCGAACATCTCCATCACTCGCCACCAGCTTCCCCGCACAAGCACAATCTTCGACGAGTTCAAAAGTCGCCGTTGCTTCTTCGTCTGATGAAATGTCAGGGCACGCGTTGCCGAGAAGTCGTGCTCCTTGAGATGAAATGAAAGAACGACAGCATGCCTACTTATTTTCTCCGGCTCCTGCAGATGCCTAGTTGCAGATGGCTACATATTCGCCACCGTTGCAAGGAAGCATGTCGCCCTCGCCATTGAATGGCTCTGCCATGAATTAATCGAACCATTCAGACCCGATTCAAACACATGAACTTGAATTTCGCCATGGCATCACGTACATTGCATCTGTCAACCGTCCATTGGGGGCAATGTGGCTCGAGTCGCCGGCAGAATCCTTCGACGACTTCTCCTCCTCTTCCCATCATGCACCAATCGAGCAGCATCGACAAGAGCCCACGAAGCAGCACGAGAAACAAGTCATCGGAACCTCAGCAGGCTCTTGGCCTGTGCTTCACGGCCGAGAGTTGATGAAAAGTTTTAAGGACGGTGCCTGGCTACCCCTCGACTTGTTCCATTCTCCTTCCTCTTGCCATGGGCAGTTCCCCGTACAGCCACGGCGAATGCAAACTCGAATCGGCTTTTGAAGAGAGAATTACTCCTCGCAACATTCAAAGCTTGCCGTGGATTCTACTAGAGCGGTCCATGATGATGATGATGAGAACAATCATCATTACGATGCATCACGCAGCTTGGAGCTCCCATTCGGACTCGTACAGGGCATCGGCCGGGCCACTTCCATCGACACATATCGGTACACATTGATACAAAATCGTACAGGACCATACAAAGGCTGCCGCGGCCGAGCCTCCTCGCTACGATGCGTTCACACATTTCGATTGCGCCACATCAAATCGCTGCTCGGCAAGGCCACTAGACGATGCGTCAGATGCCTGCCTCTCACGATTCGGCGTCACCACGCTCAGCACTCTTCCTTGCTGACAACCGCCGCAGCAACACCCCGAGCATCGGCCAAAAATGGCACTCGTGGAAACTTGAGAATCCGCTGTCGGACAGGGTCCTCACCCGTGTCATCATGGTCCTCACGGCGACATTGAGCAGCCTCTCACCGCCATGAGCGACCCCTGGCGTTTCTTGCGAGGCTCACCGACAGAGTGCAGGGCCATGGCTACCATCCACCCTTGCTGTCGGCAGCGGACGAACCTGACCGGTCGGCTTCCCGTTTGTCTCGCAATGCATCGGTATCGGGAGACACGGCGGACAGGATGACGCCGCCGTCGGCGAATGGCTTTGAATGCCCAGGTGGCATCTCAACTTCCCGGCCGGATCGGCGTTGCCGTGCATGGATTCGGCGAGAGTCGTCGAGGCGTTTGTCGGTATCGGGAGACACGGCGGACAGGATGACGCCGCCGTCGGCGAATGGCTTTGAATGCCCAGGTGGCATCTCAACTTCCCGGCCGGATCGGCGTTGCCGTGCATGGATTCGGCGAGAGTCGTCGACTTGGCGGCTCCAACCTGAGCATCAAGACAGCAACCTGTCGTCGCAGACGAGGTTGACGTCGAACCTCTCTTGCCTCTTCCATGCGCTGCGGGGAGAATTCAGCGCCGCGACGACGCTCCGCAGATCCGTAATCATGCCGCCTGGCCCGCTCGCAAACACCAAGGTGCGGCCAGAAACCGTCGTTTCCACAAACTGGCCCACGAGCCTGCCCAGGTCCGGATGTCTGCTGCCACGGTCGCCCTCGAGCCAATCCTGTCCGATGTCGCCGACGGACAATTGCCGCTCGTCGACGGATGCGGCCTCGCAGATGCTATACTTTTCGTCGCCGCAATACTCGGTCGTCTCTTTCTTGTCACCGTCGAATGACGAGGTTGATGATGGCGATGCGACGTCTCGAGTGGCAAACAGCCGTATCGTCAGGTTCAGCGCCTGCCGCGCCTCTCGGAGCCCGTCCATCTCCTCGCGCACCCAGTCGGCATTTCTCAAGTGTCTCACGACCCAAATGAGCTCCATCTTGCGGCCAGGCACGGGCGCTCGACGGGCGAGCTCGAGAAGCACCGGCAGCACGTAGGTGATTCCGGTGCCGCCCGCGACGCAGACGACGTTGGTGTCTGCCGCAATCTTGCCGAGCAGATTTTCTCCGTACGGGCCGGTCAAGATGACGGACGTCGTTGCCGTCGACGAGGGCGAATCCTGGTCGGCAGACATCTTTGTCGCCGCCAGCTCGGCCAGCTTCTTGGTCTCACCCGACCGCGCCCGCAGCACGTACGAGTGCCGAACGCTTCCGTCCCGAGCGACGGGCGCGTTGAGGGGCGTGAAGGGGTGCGACTGCCAGATGCTGCACTCGGGGAAGCACAGGTACATGTGCTGCCCGACGGCCCAGCAGTCCTGATGATTCTCCAGGTCGAGGCGGACGACGTCGCCGTCGTCGTCGAGGTCCGGGAATCGCGTGATGACGGCGCGCGCCGGGCGAAACCCAGCGCGCGCTCCGGGGTGGTAGTGCAGCAGCGCCGTCCGCACCAGACGAGCGCCCCGGTCGATGCCCCACAGCAGAAGCGACGGGACGAGGAAGCATTCGAGCTTGCTCCAATGGGCCCAGCAGGCGCCGATGAAGACGACGGCGAGCAGGTAGTGCGCCTTGCGGAACGCTTCGTAGCCGGTCCTCCGAACGGCCCAGCGCGTGCTGAGGACGGCGAGGAGGGTCAACAGGGTCATGGCCGTTATGCCCCAGGCGGCACACGGCTGGACGATCCACTCGCGGCCGACCGAAGGCTGCGGCTGGTAGAGGCGGGTCTGGATGATGGACCAGCCGACGGCGTGGAGGCCGCTCTGGACGAGGACGACGTAGCCAACCCACCGGTGCAGGAAGTTGAACTTTTGGTACGGCACGCCCGTCAAGAGGGACAGGAGGGACTCGCGACTGCACAGGAGGACGGACAAGGGCACGAGGGCGAAGGCGATGACGCCGACCCGGTTGGACCACGGACCCAGGCTCGTCCGAGTGCTGTAGACGCCGGCCACGTCGCTCACCAGCGTCCTCCACGTCGCGTACCGGATGCCGACGAAGCTCAGGACGACGAGGTACGCGACGAGAAGGGCGAGGGTGACGACCTGGAAGCGAGTCGTCCGCCCGAAGAGGGCGTGGTTGGCGTCGGGGAGGAGGTGCCGTCGACAAAAGGCAACGGCGGGCCCGCGCAGCTTGTCGAGGATGCCGCCTCGGCTCTCCCTGCGGCGGTGGGGCCGGCGGAAGCGACGGCGCAAAAAGCACATCAAGGCGACGGCGACAAAGGACGCCCACAAGGCACCGACGCAGGCCATGCCGACGTCGTGGGCGCCATAGACGACATCAAGGTACTCGCACGACTCCGCATCGAGCTTGCAGGGCACGATGCGGTCAGCATATCCCCAGTGCGGTTCGGTGACATCCCCGGCGGCGTGTTCCTGGATGTGACGCCGCGCGAGCGTTGGCGACGCCATGGTGTCCGCCTCGGCTCGGAAGCCGTCGACGACGGGAGCGAGACGACGAGGTCGAATCAAATCAGGCGGCGGAAAGGACGGAGGCAATTATAGGTTGTTGCTGACATGGATAGGAACGGTTGCGTGGTGCCTCGGACGGCGAGGCAGGAAAGTACCGACGGCCATTGCGAGCGTGCCGGTGAGACGGTGGCTGAGACTTGATTTTAAGCATACTCTCGGGAACGACGCCAAGAAGCAAGGCGAGAGCTACCCCATTCGGCGTGGTAGGGCCAAGATATTGGCGGTGATGCTGCAAATGACGATGCTTGGCAAGGAACGGGTTCGAGGTCCTCGTCGGCCCTGCGCAAAAATGAGCATATTTGTGGGGGGAAGCAGGGAATGAATTATCCACATTCCCAAGGCCAAAGGCAAGGAAATGGCATCAGTTTGACGGCATCGTCCGACCATTGTTGTGCTCGAAATGGCTCCGTCGGCGCATGCGGTGTTTAACGGACGACTGGGCGTCATTAACGGGCTATCATGGTGCGAGCGCAGGACAGGCAAACGGTATAAAAGGACGAACTCGGCCCACACCCACTACCGGCGTCACTCCCGAAAGGATTCGATTGCTCCGCGTACACACCAAACTACAAGTACTGCACTGCACAGTACTGTTCTCGGCACAAGTGGTTTGTACTAGCTTGTGCGAGCACGGCAATATTCGATCGAGGACGAATCATCGGCCCGAGGGTGCCGCGAACGAACGAGCTCGTGACAAAGGGCCGGCACGATGATGAATCACGGAAGCATGGGCGGCGGCCACGGAGCAAAATGCAAAATCTCGGTACGTCTGGACGTTGGTTCACAAGCTCCCGCCCGAATCCGCCCGAATGCCGCCCGAATCCCGTGGAGGGCTCGGGCCTAGTTGCAGCAACGGCAGGCCGGCTGACGGGACGATGACGGCAGATGCTGTGGAACTGGCACACGGTCGACGCCTGCTTCCTCTCTTCCAGTTGGCACATTCGCAACGAAGCCATGTTCGCGGCCACGTGCATCGGCGTCGTCGCCCTCGTCGTCCTCGTCGAGTTCTCTCGGCGGCTGGGCAAGGAGTACGACCGGTTCCTGACGCGCCAGTTCCAGAGGGAGGCTTCGAGACGACACGGCGACCTCGATGTCGGCGACGGGCTCGGACTTGACGTGGGGACCTTTCGCGCCTCGGTCCTCCAGCAGCTGCTGCGCTCGCTCCTGCACGCCGTCACCTTTGCGGGGGGCTACATGGTGATGCTTCTGGCCATGTACTTTAACGGCTACGTCATTATCAGCATCTTTGTCGGAGCCGGCCTGGGCAAGTTTCTGTGCGACTGGTTCGTCGTCGAGTGCGCGGCGGGGAAGCCGGTTGGGGGTGTTTGCGAGGAGACGACAATTTGCTGTGGATAGTCGACGTGGGGGTTACGTAAGTAAACGGAATACCCAGCATACAGTACAACGTCGACCTTCTTGTGCTTGAGAGTAAAGCACGTACAAGTGAGAGTGCAAGTAGAAGTTGTACTGACAGTGCACAGGCAAGAACTAATATCTGGTTCACGCAGTACGGAGCACACGTTTACAGCACGGAGCGTTGCACAAGATGCGAATGAAGGGTGTTGTCATGTTTTGTTCATGCATATTATTATCAAGTTTATCGAATAGCCCGCCAGGCCGGTCGGGGGCTCCAACATGGGTCGGCGAAGATGAAAAAAGAGAGCAAAGGAGAAGAAAAAAAGAGGAAGCTGGTGGGAAGCAGGGTACTTGCTTTGAACTCCAAAGTGAAAAAGAAAAAAAAACGGCTCGCCTCGACTCGCAACGCCCTCAGACAATCATAGCGGCCACGGCGACGACGAAGAGGCCGGCGGGCGCGATAAAGGCGCCGGCGCCGGCAGTCACGCCGGTCGAGTTGGTACCGGTGGGCTGGGGAACGGAGCGACCGCCGCTGCCGCTGGGCCTCACCGTCGTCGAGGAGGCCGAGGAGGTGGCGGACGCGCTCGAGGAGGCCGAGGAGACGGAGGAGGAGGCCGAGGAGGCGGCGGCGGAGGAGGAGGAGGATTTGGCCGAGGCCGTGGCGGACTTGGTGGCGGGCGAGGAGCTCGAAGCGGCCTTGGCCTTGCAGTTGTCGGCGGAAAAGTCCCCCTTGGCCTTGGCGAGGACGGTGGTGAGGCCCTCGGCGAGGGTCTTGGCAATGGCCTGGGCGTCGGTGGGCACCTTGCCGACGACGGCCTTGATGAGGGCCTCGGAGTTGGTGCTGATGTCGGAGAGGGCCTTGCGGACGGCGTCGCAGGCGCCGGCCTCCTCGACGGCGGAGCGCTTGGCGAGGAAGTTGGACTCGAGCTTCTCCGCCTTGGACTGGAGGGCGGTGACGGGGCCCTGGAGGGCGACGGCGTCGGAGAGGGTCAGCTCGGCCGAGCCGGAGACGGTCTTGGTGCCGGCCTCGAGCGTCGAGATGAGCTCCTTGGCGGCTCCGAGGACGCCAGCCTGGTCGCCGCTGAAGGCCTTGGCGGCGGTGTCGAGGGCTTCAATCTTGGTGCCGACGTTGGCGATGACGCCGGTGACGGTGGCGAGGTCGCGCTCGAAGACGCGCGAGGGCGTGTCGATGGTGCCGGCGAGGGCACCGGCGGCGAGGCAGGCGACGGCGAGGAACTGCATGGCGAAGGGATGGGTGGTTGTGGATGGTCGAGCGAGGGATTAACGGGCGTGCGTGCGTATGCGTCTATTAAAGTATGCGTCTATGCGTCTATGCGTTGACGGGTATGCAAGTAGGCGATGGATGGTGCAGGAGGAACGAATGGCGGGAGAAGGAATCGCTATGCTTTTGCTGTCTGCGAGAGGATGGGAGAGATGTCGAGGACGAGTCGGGGGACGAGCATGGGCGTTATATACTCGAGAGGGCGAGGGCGAGGGCGAGGGCGAGGGCGAAGGTGACGGTGACGATGACGACGATGGCGACGGCGACGGCGACGGCGACGGCGACGGTGGAGACGACGATGGAGCAGCGTTCGTCCGTCCGTCCGCACCGACCGACTCATGGAGCGAGCTAGCGGGGAGCGGCACTCAGGCACGGGTGCGCTCCCGCGTGCCACGTTTCGTCGGGACTGCGCCCACGAGACGGGGCGGAAGGGAGGCGGCGGCTGCAAACATGGGCCGATGACAGTCCGGGCGGGTCGAGGGTACCTGGCCTTCGCGGGCGGCTCGGGCGCAGGTCGGCGTACCGTCGCAGCGGGCAGGCCGAAAGGCGGCCGAACGGCGGCCCCACGGGCTTCCAAATGCCGAACAGGGGCGCCGACGGGGGGGTCTCAGCGGTGGGGGGGTGGCGGCGCCGCGGGGGTGGCACCGGCCGCTAGCAGGCCCCTGGGCATGGGACGCAGAGGCAGCGCCGGGGTTGCCCGGCCGGCGCAGCAGCTCGTCGGTGCCGGCGACGCTCGACGACGCACCTCGGCAGGGCGCGTGCGCAGCTTGCATTCGTCACAGTGCCCTGGGTACTACCCACCCACCTGGTAGGTGCTTGGGCGGGTAGGGAGCAGGTAGGTTGGCAGCTGTAGGACCTGTTCTGCGCAGGTAGCACCTGTAGGTACCAGGCAGCACCTGTAGGCGCCAGTAGCACCTGTAGGCACCGGTAGCGCCTGTAGCACCTGTGCTGCACCGGGACCCAGTAGCCACCAAGGCACCACGTAGCACCTGTAGTCGTCAGGCAGCACCAGGTGCGAGAGCACATGTTCGTGCACCGCGCGTGTCATGTCAGCGTTGCAGGCTTGGTCTGCATGCCAGTGCAGGGCCACGGTGCTCGTGCGGTTGCCGGCACGCACATGCACCCGGACGCATCGGGGAGGATGCCTAGGGTGCGACGGACGAGGCAGCGGAGGTCGTCTTTCCTTTGGTCGAGGTGCAGGTGGCAAGCCTCGGCGCACAGCCACGGCACCGGTCCCTGTCCATCGACGCCACAATCGTCGATGCCGGCGGCCGATGGTCGTACCGGCAGCAAGTACCGGTACGAGGCATCTTTAGCAGGTCCTAATAATAGGCAGGCACGCTGTGTACTCCGTGCCACAGGTACCTTGAAAGGGGAGGTACAGGTACTTGCGGTGGCAGCGGTCGCGACATGGATGGTACCTGCTAATAGGTGCTACATCCTAGGTACAGCGCGTGACAAAATTGACGATTCAGTTCGCCAGCACTACTGCAACAAATTGAAGAGATAATTTGTCACCCCACCAGACTAGGTACTAATAGGTACCTACATCCTAGGTACAGTCGCTTGACAAAAATGACGATTCACTTTCGGCAGCACCACTGCGACAAATTGAATCGACATTTTGACACCCCGCCGCACCTACAGTACCTACAATCACTACGGCAGGCACGACGGCGTACGCCTGCAGTGCACTGTAGGTCCTGCGAGATGGGAAACCACGACTGAGCGCTCCGTAACTGCCACCGACGCGGAACCTCGTGCGGCCTGACCGCCTTCATCCCCCCAACCCTCCTCCCATCCCCAACCCTCACCGTCGACGGCACACCAAGCTCGCCGGCCAAGACGACGGCATGAGACGCCCGCCGCTGTGTCTCCCCGTCACGCCGCCATCCACGGCCGCTGCCGTCACGGACCAGCCGGCGGCCTGCAGCGGCTTGCAGGTGGCATCGGCACCACGGCAGGCCCCAGATGCCACCGCCATTCGGCACCCATGACGCGAGCCTCGCCCGCCCTCGATGCACGCATCCATGCCCCGACGGTCCAGCGCCCGGCACCCGTGCCCCTACGGACCCGCGTGCGTGCGGTGCCTCGACCAAATCGTCGCCCACGCTTTCCGTCCTGCCATGCGAGCGGGGGAGCGTACACACCCCTGGCCGTCGGCAAACTCGTGGGCCGTGGTGCCATGCTTGGAGCCGTTTGCGGGTGCCGGCGAGCACGTGCCATCGCAGCAGGTCGACACAAACGCCGAGCAAGCGACGACTCGAGGACGCCGGCCATCGCTGGCCAGTTCCTACAGTGACGCTTGTTTCTTGCAATTTCAAGAGGCGCAGTCGGAGGAATCACACCAAGAAACAACGACAGTTGTCGCTTCGATCGGCCGTCTCGTGGCGTCGGCCGGGTGCCGTCGTGCGGCGCTAGAACGTCGGGGCCAAGCATGTTTCAACATGGAAGGGTGGTGTGGGCCGCGCCGGCAGACGAAACCTGACGGATTCGACTGGCCACGTCGGCTCCGGGAATCGAGGCCGTGTGCCGAAGAAATGGCCAGGCGGCAAGAGGACGGGCACCCTCCAACCATGGACGATGCCGTCGCATCCCGCGCGTCGCCACGTCGAGAGGACGGCACCCGCCAACCATGGACGATGGCGTCGCATTCCGCGCGTCATGGGTGAAAGGGGACAGAGCCCTCTGCAGGTGGTCGGAGCGGCTACGTCGAGAGGCTTCGGCTTCTACCATGGCCAAACCCGACGTGTTCGCCATGGCCTGGTCGGCTGCGGAATCCAGGCCGCGTACCGAAGAAATGGCCAGGCGGCGAGAGGACGCACCCGCCAACCATGGACGATGGCGTGCCCTCTGCAGGTGGTCGGAGTGGCTACATCGAGAGGCTTCGAGTTCTACCATGGCCATGGCCATTGCGACGCGGCCGCCGTCGTCGTCGTCACGCCGGCACCCCTTGTCCGGTCTGAGCGGGACGAAGAGACGATCGACGAGGCTCGACCGTGACGCAGGGCACGGCCGGGACGACGGTCGCGGCATCGCCACCGTGGCATCCGCGCCGTTTTCGCTGCCGACATGCTCCCTGGCCAGACGTCGTCCCAATCGCGCGCGCCGGTCATGTCTCCGCCGGTGATGAATGGTGCGTGCCTGCACGCGCGAAGCCAGGCGTCCGCTCAGACCTTGCTCGTGCGCCGGTTGCACGAGTCGAGATGTTGGCCGTCGAATGTCTGGCCTTTCGACGGCTTGCTCGCTCGCAGAATCCAGCCCATCGATGCGGCTGATGGTCTAGGCAACAAAGCAACGACCACCATGGAGAATGTCCTGTCCATGTCTTGGCATGCTCGACCCTTGACACGTCCCTGCGGCCAAGTTGGAGTGCCGATGGACCCGAGGTGTAGGGTAGGCCGGCCGTGGCCGAGATGATGATACGGTCGGTCAATCGTACGATTCGAATCCATGCCAGCGGAAGCATCTTTTTCATGCGTCTGTCATTCTTTGCGAGCCTACGATGAAGACACGCGGGACAATCGAATTGTGGCCAGCACGGCAGCCTTGGGCCAACGATGCGGCTGATGGTCTACGGCAACAAGGTGAAATATACAACTGCCATGGAGAATCTCCTGTCCATGTCCTGGCCATGCTCGACCCTTGACACATCCCAGTCGAAGATGGACTCGAGGTATAGGGTAGGCCGGCCGTGGCCGAGAAAACCCACGGTGCTCCCGTCGAAGCGAGGCATCGCAACGACGGCGGCGTCACGGCCATGATGTCGGCACTCGACACCGACACTGCTCGATCGGTCCCGGACAGCTCCTCGTCCCGTCGGGGGCCGCCGTCGTGGCCGGCGTGGACCATGACCGTCATCCACCAGCCGTGACGGCGACTCGACTCCCGATGCGCCACTTTTCTGCTAAATTTTCCACGGCTTGCAAACTCTCGTCTCGACCGCTCCCTCGACCTTTTCCGCTTCCTCGACCTTTTCCCGCTCCCTCGACCTTCTCCAGACCGTCCCGATGCTGCCCGCTGCCGAGGCGAGCCCCCCAAAGACGCAGCGATGGGCCAACGGGCTGACGCTCATCCACGACTTCATCACGGAGGCGGAGGAGGCGGTGATGATTGCCGCCTTCCACGACGCCGAGCCCGACGGCACGACGTTGACGCCGCCGAGGAGGCGCGTCAGCCAGCACCACGGCCACCACTTTGACTACACGACCTTTGGCGCGTCCGAGACGACGTTTACGCCGCCGCCAGACTACGTCAGGGAGCTGCTCCCGCGCCTGCCCGTGCAAGAGTACCTGCCGGACCAGTTCACCATGCAGTACTACCCGCCCGGCGCCGGCATCCCGCCCCACGTCGACACGCATTCCCTCTTCGCCGAGGCCCTCTACAGCCTCTCGCTGGGGAGCGCCGTGCCGATGCGGTTCCGGAGGTGCGACGCGCGGGACGCCCGGCGCATGCGGCTGCCCAAGAGGTCGCTGGCGCGGGAGCCGAAGCGGCCGGCATCGACGCCGGGAGCCGAGGCGGAGGGGATGGCGCGGCGCGAAGGAGGGGGGGAGCCCGAGATGGAGCCCGAGGAGACGGAGCCCGAGGAGACGGAGCCCGAGGAGACGGAACCCGAGGAGACGGAGCCCGAGGAGACGATGGAGCTGCTCCTCCCGCCGAGGTCTCTGCTGCTCATGATGGGCCCGTCGCGGTACGGATACACGCACGGCATCCGGGGACGCAAGACGGACCAGATCGACGGCCGCACCGTCGCGAGGACGGGCCGATACTCGATGACGATGCGGACCGTGAAGCGGGGGGCCGACGCCGGCTGCGACTGTGCCTTTCCCGGCGTCTGCGATGCGAGGATAGCGGAGGAGGCCGAGGCGCGGGCGGAGATACAGGAGGAGGCCGAGGCGCGGGCACGAGGACACGCCAAAGCGACGTCTGCAGGGGAACGACAGTCTCGTCTCCCCCCCTCGGCTCCGCGACCTCGACCGTCGACAAGCGGTACGGTACGGTCCGGGGTGTTGGATGAGAGGTCGATTGCTTGACGGCAACATGCCGCCTGCTCCCAGCATCGACACTTGGCCTACGGCAGAGACGTCCTTGATATTGTCGACGAATCATGACGTTTGCGCGAGGCATGGCGGGCGGCGTGGGAGAAGAAAAACGACTGCATCATTCCTACTCTGAGTGGCGTGGGATGCATCGGCATCCGACGAGGGCGACGAGGGCAACGCCGGCCCATGCATCCATGTTGCCGACAGATCATGACGTTTGCGCGAGGCATGCGGGCGGCGCGGGAGAAGAAAATTGACTGCATCATTCGGGTTGGCTACTCTGAGTGGTGTGGGAGGCAACGCCGGCCCATGCATCCATGTTGCCGCCTGCTCAACACCTTCGCCTACGGCAGACGTCCTTGATGTTGTCGACGAATCATGACGTTTGCGCGAGGCATGGGGGCGGTGAGGGAGAAGAAAAACGACTGCATCGTTTGGTTTGGCAATTTGAGTGGCGTGGGAAGCATCGGCATCCGACGAGGGCAACGCCGGCCCATGCATCCATGTTGCCGCCTGCTCAACACCTTCGCCTACGGCAGAGACGCCCTTGATGTCGACAAATCATGACGTTTGCGCGAGGCATGCGGCGGCGCGGGAGAAGAAAAGTGACTGCATCATTCGGGTTGGCTACTGAGTGGCGTGGGAGCAACGCCGGCCCATCCATCCATCCTCCACGCCGCGGCACGTCATGTCCGCCGACGGATCCCCGCGTCGGTCGTCAATCCTTCCGTCGACGACTCGGGCCGTGACCGTGACCGTGACGGCGACCGTCGTCCTTTGCGCCGAGCTCGCCGAGGAGGGCGGCGACGCCCGAGCGCACGAGGTCCTGCTTCGCGCCCGCCGGATGCTTCTGGTTCACGAGGCCGTCGACGAGGGCGGCGCCGAGGGCGGCCGTGGCCACCTTGGCACCCTTGGCGCCCAACCACGGGCTCGGGTCGTTGCGGCTCCTCATGACGGCCTGGGCGCCGGCGGCAAAGGCCGTGCGGGCGCCGGCCTGGACGAGGGGGTTGGCCAACCACGAGGCACCCTTTTTGACGACGGTGGCGGGCATCGAGCCTCGACGACGGCGCTGGGGCAAAGGGCCACCTCGGGCGCCGGCTTTGCCGTGGGAGTCGGCTCGTCGAAGGCGCCTCTCGTCGTCGCTGCCGTAGGCCGACGGGCGTCTCCCGTCATGGCCGCCGTAGGCCGACGGGCGTCTCCCGTCGTCGCTGCCGTAGCCCGACCGGTGCGCTTCCCTCCCGCGAGGCCTCGGATCGGGCGACGCATGGCGCCTGCGGGCGGGCGCGTCAGGACTCGTGTCCCGCGGCGGCGCGTCGTGTCGTCGCCGCCGGTCGTGGGCTTGGGACCGACCACCGATGCGGTCCGGCGGGCGCTCCCAGACGGCGTGCTGCTGGTCGCGGTGGGCGCGAGACGGGCCGTGGGGGGCTCGCGGGGAGGGTGCTCGCGGGGGTGCCTCTCGGACCGGTCGCGGGGAGGGGGCTCGCGGGGAGGGGGCTCGCGGAGAGGTTGCCTCTCGGATCGGCCGCGGGGAGGGTGCCTCTCGGACCGGTCGCGCCGGGGCGCACGGCTGGCGGCGGCGAGGTACGCGTCGTCGTAGAGGTCTTGGCCGCGCCGAGATGCGTGTTCGCGGCGGCGAAGCGGCGGAGGGGAGTATGCCATCGGCGGAGGGAGCCCGTGGCGGAGGCGAGATCAAGGTGGAACTGGCCGCGAGAGGTGATGGCGAGGCAGATGCACAAGGCAAGTTGACCGCTTCTTCAGCAGTCGGCCGTCGGTCAGGCCGTCGGTCAGGCTCTCCTCAGGCCGTCGGTCAGGCTCTCCTCAGGCCGTCAGCCAGCCCGTCGGTCGATCAGGTCGTCGCTCAGGTCGTCGCTCAGGCCGTTGGCCGGTCAGTCCATCGTCTTCTGTCCGTCTGTCAGTCGGTTGATGGTCAGTCGGCCAGCACCGAGGGATCCATTGCCGCTCCGAAATAATAAAGGGCGGAGGCGAGAGGCACGGGTCGGATCGGAACGGGCTGACAGGCGTCGCCTGACGTCAGGCAGCAAGGGTGAGACATCTGACGTCGGTCATGCCCTTGTCGTCGCACACGCCGGTCCGACGAGCACGGCACGTCCGTCACCGGCCGCCAAGGAATGGGTGAAGAAAGCGAAGAAGAGCAAATCGAGGGGGGCCGGTGATGCCTAGACGGTGAACTAGGTGATGACTAGGTGATGACTAGGTGATGACTAGGTGATGACTAGACGGCGATGACTAGACGGGTGATGACTTGACGATGATGACTAAGCGGCCGACAGCCTACTCCGTACAGTCGTTTACTTGACAGTGATGACTAAGCGGCCGACAGCCTACTCCGTACAGTCGTTTACTTGACAGTGATGACTAAGCGGCCGACAACCTAGGTTGACAATAATGACGATTCAGGTTTGGTAGCGCTACTCGTACAAATTGAATGACAAATTTGCCACCCTGTACCAAGCTGCTGGCATCACGTGTGTATACCTGCATGTAAGTAATGCATGACTCGATTACTTGCACTCGGCACACCCTTCACTCGATGCGTCACCAGCACGAGAGCGGACGAAGCTGCGACGGCACGTGCACACCATTACAGTGGCTGTTCTTGCAGTGCTGTAATTCAAGTATTACTTGCAGCAGTTGTATGCAGTGTTACTTGCAGTGCCGTAATTACAGCGTTACTTGCAGTGCTGTAATTAGTGTTACTTGCAATTACAGTGCTACTTGCAGTGCTGTAATTATAGTGTTACTTGCAGTGGCTGTACTTGCAGTGGCTGTACTTGCAGTGGTTATACCTGCAGCAGTTGTGCTTGCAGCAGTCGTGCTTGCAGCAGTTGTACCTGCGAGTGCAGTAATTACAGCATCAACTGCAGTGGTTGTGCTGCTGTAATTACAGTGTTACCTGCTTGTGCTTGGCAGTGCTGTAATTACAGTGTTCTTGCCGTCTGTATTTGCGGCGTTCCTTGCAAGTTGTACCCGCAAGTGCTGTAATAACAGTATTGACTGCGGTGGTTGCGTTTGCCAGTACTGTCATTACAGTGCTTGCAGTCGCTGTACTTGCGGCGTTCCTTGCAAGCTGTACCTGCAGGTGCCGCAATCACAGCATTGACCGCAGTGGTTGTGCTTGCAAGTGCTGTGATCAAGCGTTACTCGCAGTCGCCGTGCTTGCAGTCGTTGTAATTACGCCATCACTTGCAAGTTGTACCTGCAAGTGCTGTAATCACAGCATTAACCGCAGTGGTTGCGTTTGCCAGTGCTGTGGTTGCAGTGTTATCGCGTCGCTGTACTTGCAAGCGCTGTAATTACGCCATCACCTGCGAGTTGTACCCGCAAGTGCTGTAATCACAGTATTAACCGCAGTCGCTGTACTTGCAAGCGCTGCGATTACGGCATCAACTGCGGCGGTTGTACGTGCCAGGGCTGTAATGACAGTGTGAAATCACAGGGCTACAGTCACTTGACAAAAGTGACGATTCAGTTTTGGTGGCGCCACTCCTACAAATTGAATCGACATTTTTGCCACCCCAGCTTACTTGCAGTAGCCGTGCTTGCAAGCCGTAGGCCATTTGCCGCATCGCACTGCCCGCCATGAATGCCTCTGGTAAAGACGCTTGTAGGGAGGCACGAGAAACATGCCGCACATGCACCTGCAAGCACCTACTGCACCGCCGTCCAGACGAGCATCGCGCATGCTTGCACTCGAAAGTACGGTTGCATGTGCTGCACACACCTACCGGTACTGGTAAGCAAGTACAACACAGTACAGTGCAGTACAGCACAGTACAGCACGGCACAGCACAGCGCAGCACAGCACAGCACAGCACAGCACAGCACAGCACAGCACAGCACAGTACAGTACAGTACATTACAGTACAGTACAGTACAGCACAGTACAGCACAGTACAGCACGGCACAGCACAGCACGGCACAGCGCAGCACAGCACAGAACAGCACAGAACAGCACGGCACAGCACAGCACTTTGGCAATCAATTAATGCCGGCCAAGTACTCCGTGGTGCATGCCGATTGCATCTCCGAAAATCTCGTCGACGGGCTTGCTCGGTGCCGCGCAAGTGGAGTGCTTGCGAATGGAGAGACGAGTCCGTCAAGGTGCGCTGCCGTCATTGACAAGCGCAGGCATGGAGTGCGAGTACTTGCGGTGCCTACAGTGGCTGTGATGCTCCTACAGCAGCTGTGATGCTCCTACAGTGGCTGTGATGCTCGTTCGTTCCAGGGCATGCTTGCTGGGTCTCGGCACCCGCGCCATGCCAGCAGCTCGACCCTCGATGCATGCACTTTTCCCACATCAATCAGGGAACTTGTGCAACCCGAGGGTGCTCGGCATGAATGATTACTGCACACCCAAGCAGTACACGGCTCCAGGATTTTGCGCCGGCGGGCAGGTCGCATATTATACTTACGTACAAGCAAGTAGAGCTAGCCATCAGGTGCTCCGCACTAGGTGCTAGTGCGGCCGCTTGACAAAAGTGACGATTCAGCTTCGGCGGCGATGCTCCCACAAACTGAATCGACATTTTTGCCACCCCACCGTAGGCACGAGGCACGAGGCACCACTTACTAGTAGGCACTGTAATTACAGTGGGTGCTGTAGGTGCCGCGATTGCTGCAGGTGCCGCGATTGCTGTAGGTGCTGCGATGACTGTAGGTGCTGCGATGACTATAGGTGCTGTAATTGCGGTGGGTGCTGCGACTACTGTGGGTGCTGTAATTACTGCAGGTGCTGCGGTTGCTGTGGCTGCTGCGATTGCTGAAGGTGCTGCGATGACTGTAGGTGCTGTAGTTGCTGTAGGTGCTGTGGTTACTGTGGGTGCTGCAGTTACTGTGGGTGCTGCGATTACTGTGGGTGCTGCAATTACTGTGGGTGCCGTAATTACTGTGGGTGCTGTGCTTGCTGTGGGTGCTGCGATTGCAACCATTACCTGTAACTACCTAGTAGATATAGCGAGCCAAATATTACTCACCACCGCTGCACTCCGTAACTGTGCTGTGCATGTACAGTAAATACATATCCACCTGTGCTCCGTACGAGTTCTTGCTCTTGCGTTGCATGTCTTGTTCACGACCTGGCGTCGCCGCAGTTGCATGTGGACGTATTTGCATGCATCTTCACCAATGTGCTTGCACCTGTACTTGACTTGTGGGTGAGTATCATTGCAGCACAGCACTTTGCTTGTGCTGTATTGTTACAGTACAGCACTTTACTTGTGGGGGAGTATTATTACGGCACAGTACTTGTGAGTATTATTACAGCGCAGTACTTGTGAGTGGGTATCACAGCACTTGTGAGTGAGTATTACAGCACTTGTGAGTGAGTATTACAGCACTTGTGAGTGAGTATTATACAGCACTTGTGAGTGAGTATTATACAGCACTTGTGAGTGAGCATTATTACAGCACAATGTTTGTGAGTGAGCATCATTGCAGCACGGTGCTTTGCTTGCGGGTGACTGTTATTGAGTACTTTGCTTGTGGTGGAGTGTTATTACAGCACGGCACTTTACTTGCGGGGGGGTATTATTACAGCGCAGTGCTTGTGAGTGAGCATTATTACAGCACAGTACTTGTGAGTGGGTATTATTACAGCACAGTACTCTACTTGTGAGTGAGTATTATCACAGTGCTTTGCTTCGAGTATTATTACAGCACTTATCTTCGAGTATTATTGCAGTACTTTGCTTGTGAGTTTGCTTGTGAGTATGTTACAGTACAGTACTTTGCTTGTGAGTATGTTACAGTACAGCACTTTGCTTGTGAGTATGTTACAGTACAACACTTTGCTTGTGAGTATTATTACAGTACTTGCTAGTATTATTACAGCACCCTGCTAGTATTATTACAGCACCCTGCTAGTATTCTTACAGCACCCTGCTTCGAGTATTATTACAGCACCTTCAGAGTGCTTGTACCCACCATTGCCGACATCCATGTGCGCACTCTTTTACGTCATCGGTATTATCAATGCAAATACTTGCAGTGCTCCGGCATGGACAAAAGTGGCCATTCAACTGTGGTTGCGATGCAAATACTTGCAGAGTGCTCCGTCATGGACAAAAGTGACGATTCAACTTTGGTCGCGATGCCACCCCTATCGCCCATGGCGGAGCACGACGGCGTGCCGCTGTGCCGTGCTTGGCTGGGCAGAGCACTGCAAGTACAGCGCTTGCACGTACCGGCATCCGCACTAATTAGTAACTGTTACAGCGCACTCGCACCCAACTGCAGTGCCGTGGCTGGCAGGTGAGCAGCACACACTTGTGATATAGTTGTGCTCGCGGCACCCAAATGTGCCGCTTGGCTGTGCTACGATACTTGCTCCGTTCTGCGGCTTGCATTTACGGTCATTATTGCTTTCCTCCACCTGCTTGGCTGTGCCTGTACCGTGGGCATCCTTGCTAGGTGCAACCGCTGTGCTTGCTTGTGCCTGCGCCGCAGCGTACGCCGTTCAGGGCAGGCAATCCTCCTCCCTCCCACGTGCCGTTGGCTTCCTTTGTACAATGCGCTCGTACGTAATCGGTGACAAGCTTTCATCTGCATTGACTCGGTCCGCCGAGGTGCCAGTATCTGCAGCTGCTCCCTGCTGGACGAGTCTTGCCCGAGGTCGGCGGCCACGGTGTGCTGCGTGCGTGCCGGCCGTCATTCGCACTGTACCGTGCCTGCACAAACCTCGACTTCCTCGGTGGATGAATAATCAACAAAGGCACGGTGCGTGGCGCACGCCGTACTGTGCACCTGCCAGCAGTCCTCGACCCCGTCGTCCCCTCCCTCTTCCTCCTCGCACCACCCAAACTCCTTCTCGCCAACAACAACCGCCCGACCCTGTTCCCTTCCTCGTCGGCACCCGAGCACGCGGCGTGCAATGGCTCCTCACTCGTCGGTCCTTTCCTTGGCCTTGCTGCTCTTGCAATGGACGGCCGTCGCCTTGGCCGTTCTGCCGACGCAAATCGAACCCAAGGTCCTCTTCATCGTCACCTCCAAGACTCCGACGCAGATCTGGGCCGCCGGCGGGCTTCGTCCCGACGGCTTGGACGACGGCACCATTAAGGATTTCGTGAAAGGGGGCAAGAACCTCCCCTACGCCGAGGCGACGGGCGATCGGGAGTTTGCCGAAGCCGTTCAGCGCAAGACGCCCGGATCGGTTCTCGTCAAGGTCAGGGCCGCCGGCAACGCCGTCAAGGTTGTCGAATCGCTTTCGTGGGACCCCGACTTTCTCCAGAGACACAAGCCGGCCGTCCCGGACTGGTGGGTCTTCCTCCTCGGCGCCGTCACGGCCCAGATAATAGACTACACCCAGGCGGACGGGACGGTGGTGAAGAATGCCTTTTACGACGCGACGCTCGACAATGCCGAGCCGGGCGGCGCGAATTGGGTTCTCGGAGGGCAACCCCCCGACAGATACATGAACTTTGGAGCCTATGTGCACCAATGGATGGACGCACGGGCGCAGCGGGCGTTGGGATGGACGGGCAAGACGCCGTTGATACGCCCGCCGCCCGAGATGAAAAAGTACGACGAGGCGAGGAAGCTGGGCAAGATGACGGACAACCAGTACGTCATCAACGCCGTCGACATGGTCACGGCCTTGGGCACCGGCCTCGCTCTCGGCGCCGGCACGACGACGGTCGGCCTCATGGCGGCAAAGGCCGCCCTCGCACCCGCCGGCGCCGGCGCCGTGGGCTCTGCCGCCGCCGCAGGCCATGCCGCCGCGGGCGCCGCCGCGGGCTCTGCTGGCGTCGCCGGCGGCGCGGCCGAGGCCGGATTGAGTGGTGGTGCCGTGAGATGGTCTTATTCGGAATCCATCAACTCGGATACGGCGAGATTGATCGCCTCGGACGCGGAAGAAGAGCAAGAAGCCGCGAGTGCGTCTCGTTCGAGTTCGTCGCAAAGTTTCAAGTCGGCATCCACAGTCATGACGGAACTTTCTGCCGAGCTGGACGGTGCCCAAGTGGCAACCGAAGGCATCGCCGACAACCTGCAGGCGGTGGCCGAGTATCTGGTGGATCACGGCTCCGACGACCTGCAGGCCGTGGCCGAGTATCTGGTGGATTACGGCCCCGACAACTACGTCGCCGCGCCGGATGCTCCCACCACCCTCTTGGTGGCGGAGCGCCGCCCTCATAACGTCGTCCCCTCCAGTCCCATGGCGATGGTGAGGAGACTGTTCAAACCGGTTCGCGAAAAGGTAAGAAACCGCCGACGAGAGGTGAACAAGGTCGACAGGCGGAGCGAGGAGGATCAAGCCAGGTTGAATGCCGAGGAATTGGCCGTGGTTGGAGAAGTTTTGGAGCAGATCATGGTGGAGGGTGTTCGTTTCTCCTTTAAGCAGGCACCCGGCGCCATGGGGCTGTAGGGAGGGAGGGAGGGAGGGAGGGAGGGAGGGAGGGAGGGATGGATGGATGGATGGATGGATGGATGGATGGATGGATGGATGGATGGATGGATGGATGGATGGATGGATGGGTGGATGGGTGGGTGGATGGATGGGTGGGTGGGTGGATGGATGGATGGATGAAGGGAGATATGGATGGATGAATCGATGGATGGATGAAGAGAGATATGGATGGATGAATCGATGGATGGATGAATCGATGGATGGATGAATCGATGGATGGATGAATCGATGGATGGATGAATCGATGGATGGATGGATGGATGGATGAATCGATAAATCGATAAATCGATCAATTGATCAATCGATAAATCTATCAATCGATAAATCGATAAATCCATATTCGAAACACCCTGCACCCCGCCAGTGCCTAGACGGCCCGAGCTGAGCGGCCACTTTTCAGCTCCGGTGCATGAATCAACACTGCCTCGTAGCATTCGCCGCCATGCGGACGCACCGGCGCTCGACTCAGACGTTGTCCGACTAGACCATCGGAACGGAGCCGGCATGCCCGCGGTGGAATGTTAATCCGCCCGAGGGTCCGCATCGGCGCCGTCGGCCACTCAGCCGGTCGGACCTTTTGCCGGCCCCACCGACGCCCCCCGACCGGCGCGGCTCCGAGGCCGGCGCAGAAGCGAGGCACCCATGTCTCGCGCGCGACAAGGTGCGCGTACGGGTGCGTGGAAAACGTAGGGAAAGCGGTGCTTGTTCAAGGTCACGGTCCTGTGCCATGTGCGCGCGCGCCCGTGAAGATACGCGCAAATACCACGTAGCACAGCCTACGTGCGTCAATGCATGACAATGCACCCTCTCCGCGCCGCTACCACGCCCACGCCGTACCATTAGACAGCTATTACGTCCTCCTTTCGTCAGCCTACCAGCCCCTCGCTTCTCTCCCACTTGACGACGTTCGACCATAAAGTTCATCCAGGCGTCCATGCCGCTCGCATACCGCATCCACCGCGTATGCCATGGTTCCTTTCCAACCGGATCAGGATGTCGTCGACACCTATCCTACGTACCGCCTGAGCGAGAAGGATCGGGGCATCACCGCGCAATGCGTCGAGAAGCTCCTGAACGGCTGCAACAAGCTATGGGGCGGCATCGTGGGCACCTGCAAGGAGGCCGTGCGTGCTACTCTGCAATCATCTACCGCGTGCGACTTCTAACAGGCGATAGTGCGAGCATTGCATCGCCGATCTCCGGCCCATCCATACTTGGATATACCAGAGCAACACGTGCTTTGCTGCAAAGTACGTTTTGCCTTGACGCGAAAACGTTTGCCGTCATGGAGACGCTGACAGCAGCGGCAAAGGTCATGCCATTGCTCCTTTGAGGAATTGTCGTCGGGAAAAGTTTCGCACCTAACGCTAGGTGAAGAAGTAATCGACGGAATGGTGTATTTGAACAAGCCCGTCTTTTCCTAGGCGTACACCCACTGACTTGGGCAATGATTGCCACTCGTCACTTGAGATTATTGCTTGAGATTATTGCCACTCCTCACTTGAGATTATTGTCACTCCTCACTTGAGAATTATTGCGGCATGTTGCAACATGCAGTGCCAGTTCTATATATCCGTCCATTTCCTACATCTGGATTGAATGCAATCCGTCCATTCGTCTTTTCTATACGGACTCGTTGCCGTCATCGAGACGCAGCAGCAGAGGCAATGGGACATGCCATTGGGCCTTGGAAATTTCTCATCTCCCCCGGAGAAGAATTAATCGATGGACTGGTGCATTTAATAAGCCCGTCTTTTCCTAGGAAAAGCGTACACTTTCACTCGCCACTTGGCAATTCTTTTGCATACGACCTTGACGCAACGTGCGGCGCCCGTTCTTATATATCCGTCCATTTCCTACATCTATTGAATGCAATCCGTCTGTTTCTACATTGACACGTTGCCGTCATGCAAACGACGCAGCCAAGCGCAGCGGACGGCGGGAACCGCGGCATGAGCCGAGGTGCGAAGACCAGCCCGCGCGTCTTGAGCGTCACAATCCATGGCTCGGGCAGCATTTCCAGGTCCAGGGGACGAAAAAGTGACTATTTTCGAGTCTTGGCGACCTCGTTTGAAACATGTTGATACGTAAGTGCACATGTAGGTGGGTGTAGAACGTGACAGAGTAAATACTTGTCTACGGAGTAGTCCAGGGGTAAATCCTATCCGTACTTGCACTCTGTCACATGCTTTCTTGTGAGCTTGGTGTATTGAAGTTTACGTACAGTACGGAGTAATTATACGGAATGTATTCCGTAGATGCATGTACAGGTACATTAGGTATGATATGTGATGTGTAGTTATTGTATAATAGGGACTGGTATTATTAGACACCGTCATCGCCGCGCCTCGGTATGCTCGTACAAGGACTAGCCCTAATCCTATTTGCCATGATGCAAGGATGGTCAAAATGCGCATCGGTGTACCCCGGCCCTTACAATACTTGCATGTTATTCGAGCTCCGGTTCGCGAGGTGCGCTGTATCCGCGAGGATCCGCTGCTTACTTGCACGGCACGAGAGGTCGGCCGCTCCCCTCGCTATAAACACTCAAGTATGCGCTTCGGACCCCCCCTCTTCTCGATATCCTACGCATGCACCCGTACGCCGGCGAAAACCACAAGATTCCGATCCAGCTAGAGGAATACTCGCATGTCGAGGCTCGGTGCGAGGCAAAGTTGACGTCAGTTCAGTCTCGAGAATCGGAGCATATCTCCGAGCTTAACAATCAATTCTCGCCGCCATTTCTTTGGAGCCCTTGCTCGTTTATTTCCATCGCCTTGCGTCCCTCCGAACCATGAGCCTCCTTCGACCCTCGGCAGCGCTCGCGTACCTAGCATGCACAGTCCTCGCCTTGATCCCTCGACCAGAACATATTCCGGATCCGCACTACAAGGATTGGCCCCTTGAGCCCGAAGATCTGGTCGGTCGGCTGTGCGTTGATAAAATGGCAGCGGCTTGCCTCGACGGTCAAGGGTGCGA
This sequence comes from Drechmeria coniospora, assembly GCF_001625195.1. NCBI lineage: Eukaryota > Fungi > Ascomycota > Sordariomycetes > Hypocreales > Ophiocordycipitaceae > Drechmeria > Drechmeria coniospora. The sequence goes on along the minus strand of NC_054390.1, from coordinate 9,644,728 downwards.
ATCGGCGGTACGTGTTTGCACTTTTGATCAGCAACATGGTTTCTAACAAGCGACGCCAGTGCAAGGTTTGTCTCGACGACCTCCCCAAGGGGCCGGAAATGTCCAAAGCACAATGCAGCTGGTCAATCATCACTCCCTCGTAAGTTTCCTTTTACGAGAGACCGATGGCCATGATGGAGAGTTGCTAATCGTCGCAAGGTATTGCACGTGCCGCTTCTTGGACAGAACCGCGAGGCTCTATACATATCTGGAGCTGGGTCTGGTGGCCATGGATGAAACGGTTTTCAAAAACAAGCCTGTCTGGTCCGAGTCCGACATGGGGGGGTGGATCAACAATATGCCATAGTCTTGCTGTATAGCTCGATGATGAATAGTTCACAATAATGAGGCAGAGCGGGGTGGCTGCGTTTTTACACGAGCGTACGGAGCAATAATACTCATCCCCTAGTAATACTGCGGGCGTCAAACTTACGTACTCGCATAGATGTATTACACAATCGATACAAAGGGCTCGCGAGCACGTCCCCGACGTAATATTTATTCAAGTGCATGCATCTATGCACCCCGATACGAGCACTCCGTCCTCTGCTCCGTCGAGGGGCATCCCTTGGACGACTTGCATCGAATATACGGCTCTCGTCCCGGTCATCCGCGAGCGTCGTGCTGCTCGCTTCGAGCCCGCTCGTGTCACGGCGACTCTCGGCAGGACGTGCGAGGGCGCGCGGTCTGAAGGCACCATGTTCCATTACCTCGGCGCCCGCCGCACATGCTCAGTACATGTCGGTTTATTTAGGGGTCAGTATTCCATGGCGTACCATGGATAGACTCGCAAGTAATGTGTGCATTTATCGCATTAATTATACTGACGCTAGGAAATTGTCAGATTAATCCGGAGGAAGCGTGCAAGGGTTGAGGCAGGCCCGCTTCGACGCTGATTTACATGATAATAATCCTGGCAAGTAATTCCTGACAGCTAGCTAATGAGATTGGGGATTGATTTATGTGACATGCACTCTTCAATCACGGAACGGATAGAAAGGACGAGAGGCACCTCGGCTGAGAGTGAAAATTCACCATGCCACACATGCGAGGGTTTATCCGTCGTTGGTGCCGTCTTTTCATGACGGGCGAGCCGGCGGCTGCCACGCTCCGGTGCGGATTCGCGTGCTGCGCTCCGTATACCTTTGCCGTCGTAGCGCGCCGGTGCATGTCCGCCGGCCCTCAAAATCACTCACTTCGTGAAGGAGACGACGAGAACAAGGTTCTGGCCGATGAAGCATGCACTCGAGCGCAGGGCCTCGCCGGCCGGTGCCGACCCGCTCCGTTGCCCGGTCTCCTGGGCGTCCCTTTCGGCATCGGTCCCGCGGTTGCTGCAAGGAAGCGAGGGAATGGTACGATGTTAACGTGGACCGTGCTATAGAGCACGAATAATTTGCCTACTATTATTGCGTGCGCGGTCCGTAGCACACTCCCTCGATGCATCCACTCAGGGGTCAAGGGTACGCCTGCACGCGCGCCATTAGCACCAAGTACTTGAATGCGTACCTGTACTCCGTACCTTGGCGACAATAATGATGGTCATGGTACCGCATGCTTGCTGCCTGCGGTTGTGACGTGGCGCGCACCCAACTCGGCGGACTGAGCTGGCAAGCCGTCGTGGACGTCGGTTCGCGAAGCACCGCTGGTTCGACTCGGGGACAGCGTACGCCGACGGCGCAACATCGAACGGAGACGGGTGCCCGGTGGAATACCATGGCGAGCGTCGGTGGCAGCAACCGAAGGAGTCCAATCCATCATCCGTCAGCCAAACGACATGGGCATCTCTACCACGGACGACTGGAATAGCAAGCGGAATGCCATGGCTTGCGTCGGCGACAACAGCACAAGATGGTGCCGTATCCATCAGCCAGTCTGCCAGTATATGTGTACTACGAATGACTAGCATAGCAAGCACAAGGCCATGGCCTGCGACTGTAACGCCAACAGAGGATGGATGTCGTGTAATCAGCAAATCTGCCAGTATATTTGCATCACGGATGGCTGACACAGCCTAACCCTAACCCTAGGGCAATCTGCAGGTATATTTGCACTACGGATGACTGGTATAGAAGGCCATGGCCTGCGTCGGTGACGCCAACAGAGGATGGACGTCGTGTCATCAGCCAATCTGCAGGTGTGTCTGCACCACAGATGACTGGCATAAAGGCTTGCATCGGTGACACCAATAGAAGATGGATGTATCCATCAGCCAATCTGCAGGTATATCTGCACCACAGATGACTGGCGTAAAACCCCATGGCCTGCGTCGGTGACACCAACTGAAAGCCATGGTCCGTCACCACCCTCTACATGTGCCACGGATCACTGGAATGGCGCTTATGAAGCACAAGATACGGCCGTCGTCGAGCGAATCTTCCTGGACGGCTCGTGTGGGCCCGAGATACCCACGACGCATCCGTCGATGCTCTGGCCCATCGGCAACGCGAGCCGGCGGCCAACCATTTCGCGGCTTCCGTCGAAATCCTGCCAACTCGGGCGACGGCAAGCCAGGGGGGAATGGAGGGAAACGCCGCGAACGGGGGGCCGGACAGGGGACGACGGGCCGTCGGCCAATCGGGGCGTCGCCGGGCCCTCCGGCGGAATGCGGGGCGGCGACGCTTGTGGATTCCGGCGTCGGGGCACGCCGCGCATGACGTAGACTCCGTGCTCCGGAAGCGCTCGCGGCGATGAAGGTACCTGTACCCGCTGCTGCGCGTGCGTCGCGGGCACGCACCAAGTACCAGTACATGCGCGGCACGTCGGCGGGCGCATGTGATCCGCTCCTCCGTCCGTCGGCCGGACTGGGATATTCAGACGGCTTTCGGCTTGCCTAGACGGTCAAACGCATGCTTTGGGCGTCGGGCGGGCGCCGAACGCAGAGGCGGGATGCAATGGAGGGCACGCAAAGGATGTCTTTGCTTGACATGAGATGACTGATGACCACCTTGCCGTCCTCGTTCTCGTCCTCGTCCTCGCCGTCATCGTCATCCTCATCCTCGCCGTCCGCTTCGTCGCCTCGTCCTCGCCCTTGTCATCCTCCTCGTCACCGCGCAGCCCAGCCAGCCCTTGCTCCTCACACCCCTCGCCATGGGCAAACAATTGTTTGTCCTCGGGGCCCTCTGCGGCCTCGCCCAGGTCCCCCTCGGCCTCGCCGACGTGCCCGACCGGGACTGCTTCGTCGGCTCGCCGCCGCTCTGCAACAACTCGCTCGCGTCGGACACGGCGTGCCGCGGCCTCGAGGTGACGACCATTGACGGCTGGAAACGCATGGACTGCGACTACGTCGTCTACAACGTGCCGACCGAGGCGCGCGACACCAAGAAATGGATCGTCATCCACTCGGGCGGCTGCGACACCAACACGGGCGAGATTGGCGACTTTTTCGCCGTCAGCCTCGGCCTCAACCTCTTTGGCCTGCGGCCCTGCGGCGGCTTCGCCGACAGCCTCTGCGCCTCGCGTCACGACTACAGCCAGTGCAACGCCTTTCACATCTCCTGGTACATGCCCCAGCTGCATCCAACCTATGCGCCGTGAGTTTCGTCCTCTGCCTGCTCTACTCTTCTCTGCTCTGCCACCCTCCGCGCTGATGCCTCCCCCCCCCAGCTACGGCATCGGCTTCAACCCGCCCGCCCTCGTCGACATCTTCCACACGCCCGACACGCACATGATCTTCCTGCACGAGTACGGGTCGACCAACGAGACGTACAACTGGTTCCCCGCCAACGGCTGCAACGCGACGAGCGCGCCCCTCTACATGTGCCTCGCCGGCATCGACCCCGACTACGACAGCAAGTTTGCCGCCATCAAGCGGACGCTCGAGACGGCCTTTAGCCTCGCGCCGGGCTTCCCCTGCAAGCTCGAGGTCATCAACACCATGCCCTACTCGCAGCCGCAGGACGCGTCCGTGCCCTGCACCGGCATCCTCCGCGAGTACAACGACCCGGCCAAGGTCGGCGGCGACGCAAAGGCCGCGTCCAACTGGGCCTGGGAGATGCCGGGCTTCATGACGCAGGCCATCCAGCTCGCGACCGAGGTGGATCCGAACGGGCCGCTCGTCGCCGCCTTTGGCCGGGCCATCAACATTGCGCTGTGCCAGACCTTTGACAACGCCAAGGCCCTGAGCTGCTGCGACGGCGACACGCTCAACTAGCCGACGCTCGCCGCGCCGCCTTTGGCCGGGCCATCAACGTTGCCCTGTGCCAGACCTTTGACAATGACAAGGCCCTGAGCTGCTGCGATGGCGACACGCTCAACTAGCCGACGCATGTCGCCCTCGCCTCTCCTCCATTCGTTTTTTTGTTTCTCTCCTTGGCTTTCCCCTCTCGCGGCGGCGATGCGGACGGCAAGGAAGCGGCCGTCGTCCTGGGCACCGACCGATGTTGCTTGGCCGCCGCGCTGGCCGATGACGACGGATGACGGCGAATCGTGACGCATCATTCGAGATGCGGGTAGGGTAGCCTGACGGGCATTGCTGGCGGCGCCTCTGCTTCTTGTCGCCTCGCGCGGTGTTGAAAACCACACGCAGAATCTAGTAATGGTAATGGTAATCGTGGGACTTCTAACCTACACGCAGAATCTAGTAATGGTAATGGTAATCGAGCGCCTTTGCCCGGCATTGCTGGCGGCGCCTCTGCTTCTCGCCGCCTCGCGCGGTGTAGTATCTAGTAATGGTCATGGTAATCGTGCGTCTTTGCCCCGTCATGGCTGGCATTGCTGGCGGCGCCTCTGCTTCTTGTCGACTCGCGCGGTGTTGAAAACCACACGCAGAATCTAGTAATGGTAATGGTAATCGAGCGTCTTTGCCCCGGCATTGCTGGCGGCGCCTCTGATTCTTGTCGCCTCGCGCAGTGTCGAAACCTACACGCAGAATCTAGTAATGGTCATGGTAATCGTGCGTCTTTGCCCCGTCATGACCGGCATTGCTGGCGGCGCCTCTGCTTCTTGTCGCCTCGCGCGGTGTCGAAACCTACACGCAGAATCTAGTAGTAATAATGGTAATCGTGCGTCGTTGCCCCGTCATGACTGCCATTACCGGCGGGGCCTCTGCTTTTGTCGACTCGCGCGGTGTTGAAAACCACACGCAGAATCTAGCAATAGTAACGATAACCGTGCGTCTCTGCCTCGTCATGACCGCCATCGCGTGCAGGTGCCGCACACGCACACGTACCTACGCCCAGAGGCCTCGGTCGTCCAGCGGCGAGCCGGTCTTGCCTCCCGACGGCGCACATTGCCCTGGCGGCGACGGACGGAGCCGAAAACCCGACCGAGGACGGGGCTTCAAGACGTCGGGACACGTGGTTCGTCGCTCACCCTTTCGACGACTCGATTCGCTTTCCGATGCACCGACAGCGACGGACGGGACCGAGCAGCGGACCGAGCACGGGCCTTGAACACGCCGGGGCGAAAGATTCGACGCTCGCCGACGACTGGGAGATTCGTGAGGTCGCCTCTGACAGGAGCCGGCCGGCAGACGAACCATGGGCGTGCTGCCAGCACGTCGAACGCGTCGGTGGGTTCCGCCGTTTGCAGGCATGTCTCGAGCTCGTCTCTCCGTCCGTTTCGATGGCGTTTATGGCGGTTTGATGTTGAAACAGATGGATGATCCCTGAACGGGTGGAGGAGCGAGAACGGACGTGTGTTGGCAGAGGTTCACCGCTCTGCCAGGAACAAGCACAGATGCGGTCGTGGATGGCAACATGTGCACGTGACAAGTACATGCAATCATAGGCACGTGACAAGTACGTGCAATTCCATGTGCGTGACAAGTGCATGCAATCATAGGTACGTGAAAGTACTTTAGTTGCAATCATAGGTTCATGACAAGTACATGCAATCGTAGGTTCGCGACAAGTACTGCAATCATAGGTACGTGACAAGTGCATGCAATCATAGGTACTGACAAGTACTGTAGATGCATTCATAGGTTCATGACAAGTACATTCAATCATGCCAAGTACATGCAATCATGCCAAGTACATGCAATCATGCCAAGTACATGCAATCATAGGTACCTGACAAGTACACGCAATCCTACGTGCGTAACAAGTACAGGCAATCATAGGTACGTTCACCGCCTGCCTTTCTTTGATTGTCATTTGCGGCGTCCAGGGGAGATGAGCAGGTGCACTTGTACCTGTACTTGGCCATCACATCAGCGCCTTCCAGTCGCTTCCCGCTGGCCCGACGATGCTTCGTTTTCGCATTCGTGCCATGCTCGCAGTGAGCACAAGTTGGCTGTCAGTCCTGGTCCTCGTCCACGTCTGTTTCTGCATGGAACAAAGGACATTTGTGTCTTGTTGTTGTGCTTTTTTGGGCCTTTTTTGCTTCTCTGCTTCTCGGGAACCTACCAGGACGGAGCACCGCCACATACCTAGTAGGTATTATTGCACAACCAACTTGGTTGTGGCTGTTCCTCCGTACCTATACTCGGTACTTGTACCTCATACGGGTACTCGGTACTTGTGCTCCGTCTCTGTACTTGTCGTCGAGTAGGGAGTACATGTACAGTACTTGCATACAATGAGCACAAGTTACTTGTAGGACGACTGTGCTGCCTGTAGTCCGGACGGTGCGCGTGCAGCATGGACGACGGTAGAGTATTATTTATTCCTTGATAAGTAGATATGTGGCAGTCATCGGTCGAGAGTGCATTCCAACGCGGCCACGTTATACTGCCATGATACTGGTTACCATCGTCGTCGCCTAGTCCTTGGCTGCACACGCACTCGCACGTGCACCGTAGATACGGCACAGGACCAACATCCCCCCGCGCAGCGCAGCTACTGCACTGTAGCGCGACAGCATGGCATGAAGCTTGTCCTTGCAAGTAGTCCATCGGCATGGACGTGTACATGTACTTGCTCGCGCCGGCCTGCGCGTGTACCTGTACTTGCTCCCAACTTGGCCAGCAAAATCCCGACGCCCAGGTAGCACGCATGTACCCCGGAGCGCGGAAACACCTAGGCGTGATACCTAGCAGGTACATGTACGCGCAAGCGAGTGCCTGCACCTGTGCCGCGGCTCTCCAGTACGGCAAGGACGACGGGCGAGGAAGAAGCAATCAATACCTACTTACTCCGTACAGCACGGGCCATGCACGAGACCTACAGGTACTTGTGCATGTGCCTGTACAGTAAGAGCAAGTATGTACTTGCATGTACACGCGAGTGCGCACGCGGCAAGCTCGACCCCCTGTACTCCGTGCTCCTTCCCGTCCTGTCGCCCGCACCTTGCCGTTCCGGCCCCGCTCGGCACTGTCATCTGCCACCTGAGCTGCGTACCGGTACATGTCCGGTGCCACACCGAGCACGTTCAAGTACGTACTCGCCACGTACAACGACGCAAGCTGTACTTGCGGATGCCCGCATGCACTTGTACAGGTACACGCGCGTTCTCACAACAGACTCACGACGCCATGTATCTTTACTCACCATGCTCGGTGCGTTGGCCGGTCGGCGAGGTAACTTGCTCGTACCTGTGTACGGGTGAGCGCGCCACACCTCGCACGCAAGCGTGTACCTGTACATGTGCCGACGACAGGTCACTGGCGCTGACGTGCTGCCTGACCAGGCACACACACGTAGGCCAGCCAGACCGGATCACAGTCTAGAAACTCATGACCGATCATCCATCCCCCCACGGACGGCATGATCATCAACAAAAGCATCGTCCCAGCCGTTATTCCGTCCTCTGCATCCGACTGGCCTTTGGAGCACCCTCGCCGTCGCCGGCAGGCTAGCAACAACGCCAACGCCGTCGTCATAGGGTCCCCCCGGCGATGGGTTTACGCCTCCGTTTCCCGTCGGACGGTCCATGTCTGCATGCATCGCCGCTCCCTCCGCCGGGCCACCAGAGCAGTGTATACAGTGTCCCGTCGTGCGCCATGCCCGACCGATCCTGGCGAATCCCCCGCTCACGACGCATGCACCGCCCCTCGCCGCGTACGAGCACCCGCTTGTGCGTCCATCCATCGCCATGTGCCGCGCGGTCGACGACGACGACGATGCTCGGCACCGAGTGCCCTCCACGGCAGCACCCTGGGTCGAGATTGGCCAATGACGCGGCAGGACGAGCAAGGGCCTCGACGGGCCTCGACAGGAGTACTCGACGACACGGGCCCCGACATGAGTACTCGACGACACTGGCCGCGACATGAGTACTCGACGACACGGGCCTCGACATGAGTACTCGACGACACGGGCCGCGACGGCGCAGACACGGCTCGCCAGCCTCGCCCCGAGCACTGCCGGCGTGGGTGTGTGCGCCTTTCCCACCTGCCACGTCCGCACTGCTCGCGTGGCACCGCCATGAATGTCATCGACGGCCGGCCTCGTCCCCGCTCTTGGCCATGCTGGGCTCCACCGTCTTCCACGACCCCCGGCCACACGACGCGTTGGCCATGCACCGGACTGAATGACGGGTTTGTGCATGGCATGCACCTTGCAGGCAAGTACATGGACGAGTGGGAACTAGCCGTAGCATCATGATGCTGGTAGGTGTAGGTGCTAAAGGTGCATAGGTTCGTCCGCCGGTCGTCCGCAAGTGCGTGTGCGGGCACCATCGCTTGTCCATGGACAAACAAGATGAAAAATAAAAATAAAAAAAGGAACAAGTAGATTTCGTGCCGAGATGAAGGTGTCTCACGGTTCATGCAGCCGCAGCATCGTTCCATCGCATGGCAGTTTAAAATGCCCACGCATCACTCCGAACGGTGCCACATGATTTGGAAAGACATGAAACGTGCGAGGACAAGCGAGCCGACGCCACGAGCAAGGATGCACCGGGCCGAATGATTAAGGCATAGCCGGATGAGCAAAGGCATAGGGTACGGAGTAAAATAGGTTCTTTTCCAGCCTAAAATGAAGAGGCGACTTTGTCTATCGTGACTAGTTGCTGAGAGCGAGAGCCCTCGGATTCGGTGCCGCAACGGCCCCTTGGGCAGGCCCCGATGGGAAAACATGAAAAGTCCAAAAAAAAACGCCGTTCGCCGCTCTTCCTTTAAGGCCACGTGCGTGCCGTGGGCGCCCATTCGTTTCATGAAATTTATGCGTCAATTTGGCTTGCCAAAAGACGCATCCGTCATCCCGCTACCCAGTAATAAGGCTACCGCCAAAAAAAAAAAGAAAGAAAAAACGCCGTACATATGCTGAGCCGGTAGCGCCATACCGTCCAGGGTGCACCGATCCGTGTCCGTGTCCGTGTCCGTATCCGTATCCATGTTTGTGTCGTGAGGGAAGCAAGTCGTAATGAGAGTGGGTGAGGGGGGGAGAGAGGAGGAGAGAGATAGAAAGAGAGAGAGATAGGGGGAGAGATATAGAGAGAGAGAGACAAAGAGAGAGAGAGGGAGAGAGAGGGAGAGAGAGGGAGAGAGAGAGAGAGAGAGAGAGAGAGAGTCGAAGCAGGCTGAACCGCCGTCGGGAAAGGCGTAGCGTGTTGTATGGAGCGAGCGAGCGTCGCAAAGAAAAAGAGCCGAGGGGATTTGCTGGTGTCCGGGAGAGGGACCGTTAGGCCCGGACGCTGCGAGGACGGCTGATGGAGAGGCCGCTACGCCCGGACGCTTCGAGGACGGCTGATGGAGAGGCCGCTACGCCCGGACGCTGCGAGGACGGCTGATGGAGAGGCCGTTACGCCCGGACGCTGCGAGGACGGCTGATGGAGAGGCCGCTTCGGAACCGGCTCCGGTGCGCGCTCGCCGCCGTCTCCTGCGCCGCCTCGGCCGTTCCCCTCGCCGACCGCACGACGTCGTGGTAGTTGGCCGAGGCTCGGTTCGTCGACAGCGACGGCCGCCTCTCGGCGCCCTCGGCGACCTGCTCCATGGACGAGCGGCTGTCGGTCGAGCCCGTCGAGGCGTGGTGCAGCGCCGGCTTGCTGCGCTTCTTGACGAGGTTCAGCGTCTTCTTGAACATGGCCGTCGGCGTCCTCGGCGTCCGCGCCGCCTCGTGCTCGTCCGTCTCGGCCTTGGCGGCGGCGGCGGCGGGATAGGGATCGATGGCGAGAAAGTTGGGCCGCCTCATGCCGGCGCCGGCGGGGAAGCCGCTGCTGGAGCGCGTCGGCTGCGGCATGGGCATGAGGGAGTAGGACGACGACGTCGACGACGACGAGGCCACGCGCGTCCGTCGAAAGGTCGGCTCCGTCGAGGTGCGGACGAGGCCGGCGACGGGCCGCGACGTCATGGCCGCGCCGGCTCGTCGGAGCTCGACGAGCTGGGGCCTGCCCCGGAAGACCAAGGTCACGAGCCGGGCCGTGTCCTCGGGCTCCGGCGGGGACCGGGGCGACGGCTGGCTGTCCGTGTCGAGGTCGTCAAAGTCGGACGAGTCGTCGGCCGACGACGAGGCGTCCTCCTCGGACGAGAGGTAGAGGGGGTGCGGCGCCGCGTGCGGCAGCATCGGCCGCACGTCCGAGGCCGGGTTCTTGCGCGGCAGCGTCGCCAGCAGCCGCGAGGCTCGCAGGGCGCTCTTGGCGGGCAACGCCGGCGCGAGGTGGCCGTCGTCGGCACGGGGGGCGGCGAGCGGAAACATGTCGTCGGTCGCCGGTCGACCGTGGCTGTCGAGGGTGCGGATGCTCGGGCTCGGGCTCGGGCTGCTGTCGAGGGTGCGGATGCTCGAGCTCGGGCTGCTGTCGAAGGAGCTCTGGTGTTTGAAGCTGCGAACGCGCGAGTAGCTCGAGCCGCTCAAAGGGGACGACGGTCTATAAGGCATCTCGACGGCCTGCTGGGGGGTGGGATGGAATGGACGGTGCGGAGTCGGCGTTGGTCGGTCCCACCTGGGGAGGAGACGAGGAGGACGAGACGAGGAGGACGAGACGAGGAGGACGAGTTGTGGGCGGCAGAGTAGAGTCGAGGTACGGCACGACGTGGACTCGCCGGTGGTGCTGGTGCGGCCAGTGCTGCTAGCGCGGAGGAGGTCGTGAGACAGTCGATCCGATGGCAGTCGAGTCTGATGGCAGTCGAGTCCGATGGCGAGGAGGGTGAGGGCCAAGGAGAGCGTCGGACGATGCGGTGAGGAGGCGGTGGGCGTGACGTGACGGCTCGTCGTCGGGCGTCGGCGTCGAGGACGGCGCGTGCGAGTCTGGCGTGGCGTGCTGGTCACGACGAAGGGGAGGAATTCGATGAACGAGAGGCTCCAAGGTTGAAATCCAAGGACGAGGGGTTGGAAGAGCACAGGAATGCAATCATGCTCGGCCGGAGGAGGAGGGGGGGGGGAGCTTGAAGTATGTATAGGAAGGAGCAAGGAGTGGTGTGGCGGTGGTGTGGTGGTCGGCGCTGGAATGGCCAGCCACGGCGAAAGATGGCGAGTGCAGGTACATGCAGAGTACTTATATCTACACAGTCGCAGTAGGGGGCTTCCGGTACCAGTCAAGTATACGGCGACAGCTCTCCCGCAGGGCTGTGTCGACGGGCGCCATCCGCACTGGCTACAAGATGGCGTCGACAGCTGGATACGTACAGGTACCTAGTAAGTACCTACTAGTATACAGGTGGAGGGACAGGGGAGGTACGTCGGCGGTCCCGCAGCCAATCTCTCCACTGGGCGGCTAGGCGCTAGCACTGATAGATTCGGCGCTAGGGCTCAGGCTAGGCGGTACCCATTCCCCACCAGCACGCAGGTACTCGCACGCCGCTCGTGGGCGTCGCTGTACATGGCGAAATGCACTCGCATGTAGCCGCACATGTACATGCCGGCATGTACGGAGTATCCGCACATGTATATGTACGGCAGCTGGGGCCACCACTCAGGGTCAAGACACACCAGTTACAAGTCAAGAGCAGCGGTTTCATGTACAGTGAGCGGCGCAGGAATCATGGCAAGTCGGATTGGAGTGGATGTGGGAGTAGAGGATTGATGCACAAGTACATGGAGTATGCACAAGTCATGGAGCATGGACAAGTACTTACATGTCGGCGGGAGTAGACGCACAAATACATGTAGGCGGGAGGAGATGCACAAGTACATGGAGGATGCACAAGTACTTACATGTAGGGTACATGCAAAAGTACATGTAGGCGGGAGTAGATGCACAAATACATGTAGGCTGGAGGAGATGCACAAGTACATGGAGTATGCACAAGTACATGTCGGCGGGAGTAGATGCACAAATACATATAGGCGGGAGGGGATGCACAAGTACATGGAGGCGGGGGTACATGCAAAAGTACATGTAGGCGGGGATACATGCAAAAGTACATGTACTGTCGGTGGGAGTAGATGCACAAATACACATAGGCTGGAGGAGATGCACAAGTACATGGAGTAGATGCACAACACTGTACTTGCATGAAGGCGACCGGAGCATTATTCCTTGTACGAGTGCAAGCAAGTACATGCATGCGTACTGTAGGCAAGTACACGCCTATATTACGGAGTACTCTGTGCTGCAACACTCTTACTGCCTATACTCCGTACTCTCCGTACCGTCAACACTCTTACTGCCTATACTCCGTACTCTCCGCACTGCCTATACTCTCCGTACTGTCAACACTCTCCGTACTGCCTATACTCTCCGCACCGCCAATACTCGCTGCAGCACAAGCAACCGACACCCAAAGACCTGGGAATGCCATGCGTTCTCGCCATTCGCTTCTCGCATCCTCGCCTCCGCGCCGTGTCCACGGAAGCGCGTCGGAGGGCGCTGCAGAGCTCAGCTTCCATTGACGGCCATCGAAGCGTGCGGGCAACTCCATACTGTACAGTAGGGGTTAGTGGGGGTCGAGGGGGCGAGCTACGGGGGGCTGTGGCCAATACATGGGCTGACCGGCCGTTCCATCGACAGTTTCGGCCCTCGCCTTCACTCGGCGTCCCCATGCAAGCGCGTCTAGACCAACAGAGGTGGGCGGATGGTGGTGAGCGGGTGAATGAATATTACGTCTACGTACCAGGCGTCGCAGAGTTTGGTAGATGACTTTTCCTGCCCCCTTGCTCGTACGGCGCCCCCCTGCCACCGTCCTCCACGACGACGACCACTGCCGCTCCGCTACCACTGCCGCTCCAATACCACTGTCGCTCCAATACCACTGTCGCTCCAATACCACTGCCGCTCCCCTACCACCACCCCTACCCTTACCACTGCCGCTCCAATACCACTGCCCTCCCCTACCACTGCCGCACCACCACCACTACCCCTACCCCTACCACTGCCCTCCCCTGCCACTGCCCTCCCCTGTCACTGCCCTCCCCTGTCACTGCCCTCCCCTGTCACTGCCCCCCCATCGGCGTTGGCTTTCTGTGGGCCGAAACGGGCGGGAGAGGAAAATCTTTCTCGGCATTCTTCGTCGCGGCATTCGCGACGCCCGCGTTTCGACGTCGGCCATGCGCCCGGCGTTGACCGGCACCGTCGAGGCCGTGGTCAAACGTAGTCCGAGCAGACCCGCAAGAGGCGCAACTTCTTGCCGGATGAATCTCTTCTCAACCCGCGACCGACTAGCAAACGGCTTGAAACCGAGGCTCCAGGCGGCGGAAACAAGGCCAATCTCGCGTCGTCCTGCGTCGGTGGCAGGGAGGCAGGCCAGCAGACGATCGGCGGACGAGGGACTCTGCGACGGCCGGCACCACGGCGAGAATGCAGATTCCATAGCGCCGGCGTGTCGGGTCCGCAGCGGCATGTACAGGTACGTGCGCAGGGTCGACGGCGAGTGCGGGCAGTCAGTACATGTACTTGACGAGCCGACAAGCGAGTACGTACTGAAAATAGCACAACGCGTCTCGCAGCGCTCCACGTCTGCAGGACTTGCAGGCACTTGCAGACCCTAGCGCGAGCAATACCACCTACGGAGTGCTGTAGGAGTAATTACTTGCAGCGTACGGAGTACTTGCAGGCAACGGTGCCATCCTGCCTGTGTGCCTTGCAGCACAACTACGCCTACGGTGCGTCGCTGCGCTCGAGGCTCCAATCCTGCAGCAATGCTGCTTGGGCAGAGCAACGGCGCCAACATGTACACGTACGCATGTGCGGAGTGCTTGTAGGGAGTGCTGCACGCCAGGCTCCATTTCTGCAAGCACTCGCACACCTCGCGCGAGCAATAACAGAGCAACAGTGCCATGGTGCCACCACAGCCGAGTACGCTGTGCAGTACATGTGCAGTACTTGCACCTACATGTACAACTAGCCGTGCTTGGGTGTGCTTGCTGTACCTACGTAGGTACCTGGACAGTATCATTACCGGCAGGCTCCATTTCTGCAAGCACTTGCGCTCCTAGCGCCAGCAATAATAGATGGAGTAACGGTGCCATGCCACGGTGCCACTACACGTACGCCGACTTGCATAGGTACTTGTATTGCAGTGGCTGTAGGTGATTTACTTGGTTGTGGACGGGTGACGGTGCCATGCCATGGTGCGACTACATGTGCGCCGACTTGCATACCAGTATTACAGTGGCTGTAGGTGGTTGTGGACGGGCCATGCCATGGTGCCACTACATGTACGCCGACTTGCATAGGTACTTGTGTTACAGTGGCTGTAGGTGATTTGCTTGGTTGTAGACGGGTAACGGTGCTACCAAAGGTACATGTACGCCTACTACGTCCCTAGTACTTACGTTGGTACTCATGTTGCAGTACTCCGTAGCTGTGCTGTAGGTGCGTGCGCTTGGCCGCCTGTGCTTGCACTCACCCGGCCTCTGCGCCCATGGACGGAAACGGCGACGCCGCCTTTTCCAGACGGCCGCTACAGCCCGGCGCATGAATCCATGCTCCATCCGTCGGGCACCGAATCGATCAATCGCTCCGTCGAGGAATCAATCCAACATAACTTGGCATCGCCGCTTGGCGCGAGGAAACGGAGCAAAACAGACCCCACGCGTGGTCCAGAGACGCCCGTCAATGCTCGACCCGGCACTTGCCGGCGCCGACGCATGCACTCTTGTCCAGTGACGATTGGTGAATCGGCACCTTTGCCACCCCACTAATTTTACAGCGGAGGAGCACTGTAGGTCACTGTAGGTGTGCGGCACGGCGCAGGAGTACTTACTTGTACGGCATGGCACCTGCAAGCACGTACTGTCCTTGTCAGCGTAGGCCCTGCACGCACTGATTGTCAGCGTAGGCCACCTGCAAATACGTGCTTGCCAGCGTAGGCCACCTGCAAGTACAGCACGTACGTCACCTGCAAGTGCAGCGCGTGCTTGACAGCGTAGGCCACCTGCAAGTGCTGCTTGACAGCAAAGGCCGCCTGCACGTACTGCTTGACGGCAAAGGCCATCTGCAAGCAATACTGCTCGACAGCGTAGGCCACCTGCACGTGCTGCTTGACGGCAAAGACGACCTGCAAGCATGGCGTGATCCCTCGCCGCGAGGGAGGGGGCGCCTCGATACTGGCCTGCGCATTCCGACGCGCCCGCCTACTTTGCCTCGCAGGCTCGCTCGTCCGGCTATTTAACGACCGTCGCTAACCGGTTCCCACCAACAGCCTCCTCCCTCCGCTGCGCTTCATAAATGCCGTGTGCGGCCCATCTGTCGACCGTTGATGGCGTCGAGCTAGCCATTCGAGCCTCCCGCCCGACGTCACCCTCGTCACCCTCGTCACCCTCGTCACCCTCGACCCGCCGGCGGCTGTTGAATTTTTTTTACAGCCATCCGACCCAATAGCGTGCCGGTGGTGCGTCGTTTGATCGACGACCGCCCGCTGTCGTCACCGATGCGTCGTCTCCCGCTCCCTCTCGTCGCAATGTACCCGAGTGCATGCGCGTCCTCGCCGGCACTGTGCACCCACTGTACTGTACATGTCCACGTACTTGTATGCATGCGTACGGCAAGTAGGTATGGCGGGGTGGCACAGTGTCGATTCGCTTCGTCGTAGCACAGAGTACGGATGGCCTGCAAGTACTCCGTAATACCAGCGGCACGTCCATGGCATGCCACCTCGGCGCAAGTACAGTCAGCCACTTGACAAAAGTGACGATTCAGTTTTGGTGGCGCCACTCGTACAAACTGAATCGACATTTTTGTCACCCCGCCGTGCCGTGCTTGGCTGTACTTGCATGTCGTGCGGCTCGTCAAGAGTAATTAACAGCGCGTCCACCACCCTGGTCCTGGCACACCCGTGCACTACTTGCACCCGTGGTATTACCTGTCGCGTCTCGTATTGATCCCATCTGCCCGTCTCCTTGCCGCTTGCTCTCGAGCATTCCAGCATTGATCCGCTCCGCACCGAGTGCGCGAGCACCCGTTTGCCTGTGCAGGTACATTTGCGCGTAGCATCGCTGGGGTGCCTGCGCGGCGCCTACAGCGCTGCCATAGGTGCCATGGCTGCGAACCACAGTACCTACAGTGGTACGGAGTAGTGAGTACTGGGCACCTACAGTAAGTGATGTACTCTGCACGCCAGTGCTCCGTGCCCATACTTGTTTGTACGACTGCTTAGGCGCACTGTGCCCGGCAGCGTGCGGCGCCATGAATGCAACGTGTACCCGCCCACGACTGCGGATGCAGAGTACCGTGTGAGTGCCGTGCGCTGCACTGTACCTCTGCGAGATGCCTCGTCTGGCGGTGCCCGTCGTGCCATCACCGCTACCGCTAGCGTCCGCCCGTCTTCTTCATGCGCTACCGATGCGCTAAAACACCATGCCAGGCCGTTCCCCGCACGCCGCCGATCCAGCCACGCCGTCCCCTGTCGAGCCCCGGCGCCGATGCCGTCCCGACGTGCGGCACGCCGGGCACCTACGGCACTCGCTCCCGCTCCTGCGTGTCATGACGTTGGCACACGCATGTGCACCTACATGCTGGGCTTGTCATTGCTTTGAATCACTTCTCATGAGGCCTGTCGGTGCTCCGCTCGCGTGACAAGTGTGTACCCCGACGACGGTGTAATGTGCAGCCTGTGCTTGTGTTTGTTGGCTCCGCGGAGGATGCGGCTGCAAGTCCTCAGAGTGTAGGCGGTACCTGGAGACACACCACTCTCGCCACGATACGCGCCGTACCGAGTACATCCCTGCACGCCCGCACACGGCCGCACTCCGGCGGCTTGACGCTCCCATTACTCGCACCTCAACATGGACGTCGCCGGCACCGCCAGGCCAAACTCGCACCGCCAGCCCCTACCTTGGACCCGGCCGATGACGTGACGGAGGACGCGGTGCCATGGTCGCTGCTCCCGACAGTGCTGCCGGCGCAAGCACCGAGCTGTCACGGCAGGAACGCGTACCTACATGTATTACTCGCTGGGAGCACGGAGTACGGAGTACTTACTGTAGTTATTGAACACCTTGACAAGGTCACGTGCGTTGAAATATGGCGGTGAGCGAGTGAGTGCGTGTGCGAATACGAAAGCAAATGCCTGCAATGCGACTACGGAGTACTCCGTAAAACACGAGCAATATTCTACTGTACAGCACAATGGCCGATCGACATCCCGGCAAGGACTGGTCGACAGCGAGTAACTGGCAAAATAAAAAAAAATGTTCATGGCTGCTGCCGACAAAGGCGGGTCTAGAGGCCATTCGGGACTCGAGCGGGCCGACCGCGTCTCCACCGCGGCCGGGTCTTAAAGGCCGGCATCGCCAGCGCTCGAGTCATGGCCGTCCATTCACGAGCATCTGGATCGAGGGCACAGGCAAGTGGTGCGGCCATGCTTGTCTGTGCTTGTGCTTCACGGTACGACCGTACACGCATCCGTACCGCGTGCGCATCCCTCCGTCCCCAGCGATACGCAATGGGTTGGCCGCGTGTACGTGCAACACGGAGAAGGCGTGCATGCGATTGGAAACTCTCTCAAGCAATGGGCTCCCTCAGTAACGCTTGTAGAATGTGCGCTTACGTGCATATCCGTGTCCCTCAAGCGCCTACGTACGGCGCACATTGCATAGGCAAACCTCGCCCGCCCTCCATCCCCTCGTTCAATAGGCCGTCAGGCGCCGGATGGACTAGATGCACAAGGGCTCGGATTAGCATTAGTCCGAGCAGACCCGCGAGAGGCGCAACTTCTTGCCAGAGGCCGGCCACTGTATCCCAGTAGGAAAAACACCATGTCCAAGCAGGCCTACAGTAGAAAAGGCGACCACGGCCGGAATCTCTTTTGTAGAAATCGAGGCTATTTCATTCGTTGAGACGCATGCTCCTATTGAACAAAGCAACGTATAATAGTGCGCTTACTGCATATGCATGTCACTCGGGTGCATGCGTGCGGCGCGGGCAAACTCTCGCTCCGGCAATGGGCCGTATGCAACCGTTGCGCTTACGTGCATGTACGTGTCGCGCAAGTGCATACGCCTGCGCAAGTGCATACGCCTACGCTTACGTGCATACCCAAGCACCAGGCCCCGTCAGATGCAAGATGGGTATAACAATTGCGCTTACGTGCATGTACATACTTGCCGCCATGCTCAGTAGCACCAGCATACCGTATACATTCCCCTTTGCCTACCTGCTCATGGATATGCAAATGTTCCATCTCTGCAAGACAGTACTCCTGCTGGCAGTACGTTCCACTCCTCGACGGCACTTTAGGCGCCGTATAGGTGTGCTTGTAATTGCAAGCATGTGCTTGCTCACGGTACTTGCTCACGATGCCCAAGATTAATTAATACGACGGATTGCGGAGTATTGATTGATACGACAAGTACAGAGTACAGAGTACTTTGATACAAGTACAGAGTGATTGATACAAGTACAGAGTACGGAGCATGATTGATACGACAAGTACAGAGTACGGAGTATTAATTGATACGACAGAAAACGGAGTATTGATTGATATAAGTACCGAGTACGGAGCCAAGTACAGAGAACGGAGAATTATTTTATACGACAAGTACCGAGTACAAAGTACGCAGTATTAATTGATGCAAGTACCGAGTACGGAGACAAGTACCGAGTACGGAGACAAGTACAGAGTACGAGACAAGTACAGAGAACAGAATTATTTCATACGACAAGTACCGAGTACAAAGTACGCAGTATTAATTGATACAAGTACAGAGTACGGAGATCGATTGATATGAAAAGTACAGAGTACAAAGCACGCAGTTTGATACAAGTACGGAGTAATACCTTGCATGCATTCTTGTACAGTACATGCACAGACATGCACCTACATGCACAGTCTAATACTTCCGTTTGATACACAAAGTACAGCACAGTGTAGCACTTGCGTTCAATACACAGTACAGTGTAATACTTCCGTTCAATACACAGTACAGTGCAATACTTCCGTTGAACACACAAAGTACAGCACAGTGTAATACTTCCGTTCCATACACAGTACAGTGTCATACTTCCGTTCAATACAACAAGTACAGCACAGTGCAATACTTCCGTTTAATACACAAAGCACAGCACAGTGTAATACCTTGCATTCTTGTACAGTACAGCACAGTCTAATACTTCCGTTCAATACAACAAGTACAGCACAGTGACGTTCAATACACAAAGTACAGTACAGTGCTCTACTGTCAAGTACATGTACTTGTACATCCACCACATGCCCATGTCCTTGTACTCCGTACAACTTCATGCTTCGCTTGGTGACATCGTGTCGCGAACGTGCCCCATCACACCGAGAGAAGTCTTCACCGCTTCGACTCTGCTTCCCATCATGCATAGCAGCTATTGTATTGTCCCCATCTCCATCCTCCTCCGTCACAATGCGCACATGGGTGTGGCCAACACGGTAGCCCACACTTTACACGTTGTCCTCGGCGCCCAACGTCGTGATGCAAACTGCGCCCCCGTTTCACAATGGACGACGTAGCAGCGGCAAACCTCCCTCCCTCCTCCTCCTCCTCCTCCTCCTCCTCCTCCATCTCATGTCACGCCTCGCCAGTTCTCACTTGTCCCATCTGCCCTGCCTCGGCATGCGCGTCGGCCAAGTGGAAAGGCGGGAGGCGGGAGGCGGGAGGCGGAAGTAGAAACTCCCTCGCGTTTCGTGGCCGCCGCGTGCTCCGAGAGTGCGGGCACGGACGAGGAGAGTCGTCGACATGTCGCACCACCATGTCTCGTTTCGCCTGCATTCCTGCCCGCGACCGAGGCATCCGCATCCATGTGCGGCACGCCGACCTTTGTGCCGATGCGTCTCACCACGCGCCACCTTGGCCGGCAAGGCTCTCCGGTCCGCCGCCTGCCCGCGACCGAGGCATCCACGTGCGGCACGCCGACCTTTGTGCCCCGGTCGCGCCGCCGCTGCGTCACGACGCGCCGCCTTCGTTTCGACGTCGAGACGATGAAACCGCCCGGCGTTGCCGTGAAAGCATCCACGAATCACCTCGCTCCTCCGCCGCCTCAAAAGAACCCACCGCCGTGGGCGTCGTCTTCTGCCATCTCGGGCGTGTCCCACTGCGGTTGCCGTCCCGGCATGCGGCTGGCCGGCTGTTGCGGCCGCGCGTTTCCCCTCGCGGGCGGCGGAAATCTCCTCGGTGGCGGCTTCATCAGCTGGAACGTTGCGGCATTCGAGCCATCCTCGTCGCCCTCGCCAGACACGGTGAAGAAGCCGTTCGCTCCGTTGCCAATCATGACGCTCCGGCGGGTGCCGCTGCTGTTCCACCCCTGCCCGGCAACGTCTGCCGCGAGCCCGTAGCTGCTGGCCGGCCGGTGAGCGGTGAGGCCTTCCTGCACGGCGGCGACGGAATCGACGCGCGAAAAGTTCCACCGGTCGTTCTCGTTCTGCTTGGTGAAGATCTCGAGCGTCTGCTTCGGCGGCGGCGCGCCTGCCTCGGCCGCGTACGGGTTGTTCGAGCTGAACCGGTTCGGTCGTCCGATCGGCAGCAGCGGCTTGAACGACGGAGACATGGGCGTCATCGGCACCGTCGACGCCGCCGAGATGCGAATCGACGGGGCCTCGCCGTGGGTTGCGCGGAAGCCTTGGCCGCCGGCAAACGGCGCGCCGGGCGCCGGCAGGCCCGAGAGCTTCTCGGGAAACTTGTCGTCGAGCACAAACAGCCGGCGCAGCTTGGGGAGGCCGCCCGACATGACGCACGAGGCCAGGTACGAATAGTAGCCGGGCGTGACGTACGGCCCGGCTTCCGCCGTAGACGATATCTCGAAGCGCAAAGTGCGGAGGCGCCTCGACGACAGCAACGGCGCATTCTCATCCTGCGGAAAGGCGACCGACACCTTGGCTTGAAAGGCAAGCGTCCGCAGGGCCGGCGCGAGCGCGAGTATCTCCTGCAGCCGCCACGTCTGGACGCCCGTGTCCTTGAGGATGAGCACGCGGAGCGTGGCCTTGGTCTGCTCCCAGGCGCAGTACTTGGTCAGGCCGGCAATCGTCATCCTCGGCGTGTCCTTGAGCACGAGCTCCTCGAGCGCCGGCAGGGGCGGGCGGCCGTCGGCCGAGACCATGACCTCGTCCGAAAAGCTGCGCGTCTCCGTCACCTTGAGGGCCCGCAGGCGGACGAGGGATCCCAGGACGTTTCGGAGGATCATGGGGTCGACCTCGAGACGGTCGAGCTCCAGCACCTCGAGCTCCGGCCACACGTTTGGCAGGACGAGGTCGGCAAAGCTTCGCTCGGATCCCTTGACGTACGTCATCTTCCGCAGCTTCGGGCAGCGCGCCTGCACCTCGAGCCTCAGCGTGGCGTAGTTTGGCTCGTCGGAGAACATGCCCTCCGGGAGGTCTATGTACTTGAGGTTGGGCAGGACGGCGATGGTCTGCGCCAGCTCGACGTGGCAGGACTCGCGAAGCATCCAGGGCGTCTTGAGGAACTGGACGAGCTTTCCTATCCGCGTCGGGTCGTCGCGGACGGTCCGACGAAAGAGCCTCAGCCTCGCCAGCGCCGGGTCCTCGGGGATGCCGTTGTAGTCGAAGCGCTTCGTCTTCTTGCGCTTCTCCGCCAGCACGGCCTCGAGCTTGCAGTAATGCACAGGGTCGATGCGGATGCTGTAGTACCTGGAGACGGGGAGGGGTCGGGTCAGCTCTCTCACGGTACGACACGGCGGCATGGGCGTGGGTTCGACATGATGGACCCCGGCGAGGGTGCCACGTACATGACGGTTATTCCGCTCGCGCGCCAGGTTCGGTTGACCTGGACGCAGTGGGAAAGATCCCTCAGGTCGCAGAGCATGCATCCTGTGTCGCTGGCGGCGTCCTCGCACGTCTCGTACGACTCGTCGCGCGTGTGCGGGCAAACGAAGGCGAAGATGCGCTGAAGTATCGTATGGGGGAGCTTTGCCAGAACATGGGCCGAGGCCATGGTAGGGCGGTAATACAGCGCTTGGCTGTTGGGGGCCGAGCGACTCGAGGACGGCTCGTCATTCTTGCCCTTTTTCCTGAACGGAAGTCTGAGCTTGGGCATGGCTGCCGCCGTCACGGTCGAAGACGGGCAAAGGAGGGTCGAAGAACTAAAAGCAGCGGCGTCTGTGCTGAATATGCTCGGATGGGACGTGATGGCCTGCAGTCCAGATGATGCCGGGGTCGTTGTCGGCAACGTGAGGACGGTGCTGGAGAAGAGGAGGAGGAGGAGGAGGAGGAGGAGGAGGAGGAGGAGGAGGAGGAGGAGGAGGAGGAGGAGGAGCAGCAGCAGCAGGAGGGGGAGGAGGAGGAGGAGCAGCAGCAGCAGCAGCAGCAGCAGCAGGAGGAGAATGGGAGTGAGAGTTTATGAATATGAGGGCAAATAGGAGACAAAGGTGCGAGAGAAGCGTCAGGTGAGCAGTGCAGAGAGGCCGAGTATGGTTGGAAACAAAGAACCGGGGTGGCGGGCGAGCGAAATGCCACTCGGATGTGGCCAAGCACGTCGAACGAGTGCAATGTCCAGACCGCCGGGGCAACAATGTCGAATCCCTAATGGAACAGGCTCCGATAGATGGCAACTCCCGTCGCCAGCCAGCCGGCCAGCGGTGCGGTGCTGTTCGAGTCCACGGCAACCGACAGGCTCGGAGCCGCTGCGTCTGGCGTCGTCTCCTGCTCGCGGGGAACCCAATCAGCGAGGCTCCAAACGCAGTCCTTGCTCGATGGAGGGGGGTCCGAGGCTCCAAACGCAGTCCTTTCTCGATCGAGGGGGGGCGAGGCTCCAAACGCAGTCCTTTCTCGATCGAGGGGGGGGCGAGGCCGAGCCGGTATTGGAAAGGAGAGAGGCCCTGTGGTCTTTGATGCTGCGTCCCCAGCGCCGATCGGGGAGACGAGCCCCTCTGTCTCTGTTGTATTGAAGCAGGCAAAGTTGGGATGAGGTTCCAGGAATGTGGGGATGATCGATCGTGCCAAAAGGAAGCTGCCACAACTGTCACTGCCAGGTACGAGGGAACCATTAATAATACGGCCACGTACTTGAACAGTACATGTACAACAGGCATGTATGTACTGAGTTCGGAGTACTGCACAAGTACCGTACAAGTACTGTACATGTACTGTACACGTTCCTGTCAGGTGAGTTGACGTTCTTGCCATGGTGCTACAGTTACCTGACAAAATTGACGATTCAGTCTTGGTAGCGCTACTCCTACAAATTGAGTCGACATTTTTGCCACCCCACTGTAGCCCTGTGCTTGTACGTCAGTCCCTGTACGGAGTAGGGAGCACTAACACTGTACTGTAGTTTACAGTACATGGGCACTATATTACAGTGCATGCGCTCCGTAACGTTCTTAGGTACTTTCACGCACAGTTACCAGAGAGCAGAGTGCCTAACAAGTAGAAAGTACATGTACTTATACCTACCTACCTAGTACTTACCCTACCTAGTACTTACCTTGGTACTGCAAGTACAGTAGTTGTAAAGGCACTCTGTACGGATAGGATAGTGCTAGGCGAATTATTGGGCACTATCGGACAACCTACCTAATCCTGATACATACCTACTAGTACCTAGTACCTAGTACTTACAGTGTCCTCCCTAGTACTTACAGTGTCCTCCCCACCAGTCTCGCAGCCTCGTCATGTTGCATCATGATATCGTACATGTCTCTCCGCCGTCTGCCAACGACTGCCGCCTCAGGTTTCTCGTGCACATCGATGAAATGGCAGGCGCCTGCGACGTCGGCCGTGTCACGCATCGGCCTGTCACTGATCGGCCTGCCACTGATCGGTCTGCCGCTGACAGGCCTGCCACTGAGAGCCCTGCCACTGAGAGCCCTGCCACTGAGGCCTGCCACTGATCGCCCTGACCAAAGCCTTCACCCGATGCACCGGTCGAGGGTCCAAAAGTCTTGATTCAGTATGCTTCTCCATCTGCGGTACATACACTCCGGCTCGAGAGCGAACCCGTCCCATCGGTTGCGCTGTACATGCGGCGGCGTGCGGGACAGAAAGGCAGAGAGAGACCGGTGGCGGCACGGCCTCCTCCGATACCGTCACCGTCATGGTCCAGCGTCCCGTCCTGCCGGGCTCGGCCGGCGTGGCTCCCGGCTGTTCCTCAGGCCGTGCAATCGTCTCCCATTTATTAACGCACTCCGGCGCGTACGTGCAACGTGCAACAAGCGTCTCCAACGACCCCTCGTGACCATGCCAAAAGATACAGCCCCATCGCTCGCGGCGACGCCCCCATGAACCGTCGCAACTCCTGACCAGATTCGCGCGCGTACACCGACAAGATCTCGCAAGGTAGCATTCGTCGTGATTAGTACAGAGTAGGCCGTCAACCTTTTGACGGCGCTCGTTGGCAGGCTCCACGGCGCGCCGGGGTCGGGGCGTGGCGGGCGGTGACTCCGCGGCGGGCTGCGTCGGCAACCCGTCGCGGGCTCGGCTCGGCACGGCGCGGCGCTTAGGCCTTGCGGGATCGCGTCGTCGTGCCGTTCACCTTGGCGCCCGTCGTCGAGGCCGTCTTGCCGTTGGCGCCGGCGCCGGGGCTGGCGTTGACGTGCGCCTGGAGGTGCAGGGGGTCGGGCAGCGGCGCCTGGCTCATGCGCCGCAGCGACTTGCGCGTCGTGTGCGACTTGCCCTTCTTGTACGTGGCGAGGTAAAAGGAGATGAAGAGGACGAGGTAGGAGCTGATGATGGCGATGCCCGAGAAGGCGGCAAACTCCTCGCCGGCGCAGGTGCCGGCGTTGGGCAGCCACTGGAAGTAGGTCGAGGTGAAGTAGGTGTACGAGGCAAAGTAGACGAAGCCTGCCGAGGGCGACGCCGCCGTTAGCATTCGTGCATGACGCACGCCGTGGACGCGCCGGCGGAGCGGGACCGACGTACCGAGATCGATGATGAACTGGACAATCTGAAGACGCGTGACCCATTCCTTCCACCAAATCTTGATTCCGCGCGCGCTCTGGAAGTAGTACCAGTACATGACGACGTGCACCGTGAGGTTCAGCGTGATGACGACCCACGAGACGGCCGTGGAGCCGATGAGCTGCGTGTAGCAGAGGAGGGCGGTGGCGCCATGGTGGTAGCAGTGCAGGAAGGCTGGCTCGACGTTAGCAAACGGCCGCGCCCCCCCCGTCACGGCGTCAAGACTGACTCAGAGGCTTCTTCTTGAGGAAGAGGAAGACGGTGTCGAGAAGCTCGAGGTACTTGGTGAGGTAATTAAGCTGGCGCCAGGTCAGCTCGGTCCATGACCATGATTTTGTCTTTCTCGGGACACGTCAAGCGTCGGCGGCGGCGGGCGACGTACGTAATACAGAATGACCAGCGGTTGGGTCCAGCCGCCATCGTGGTCGCAGATGGCGTAGAAGATGCCGTGGCGAACGACGGTCGGCAGCAGCTGCTCGATGAAGAGGGCGAGCAGGATTCCGCTGATGGCGGTGAGGTAAAAGTTGTGGATGAGGAAGAGCGTCTTGAGCTTGAACGGCTCGCGGTTGCGCATCAGCTCCCGGCCGCCGAGGATGACGACGTAGTAGACGACGATGAAGAGGGCGCTCGACTTGAGCGTCGACAGCGGCGTCTCGAACGGCACAAACTTGAACTCGGACGTCGGGTAGCCGAGGGCGAGGGTCCAGGCCTTGTCGAAGATGGGCCAGAGGTGTATGCCAAAGGGACGGTCGAGCGTCGGCAGCGGCAGCTGCTCGTAAAAGGTCGAGGGAGCCGACGACATGATGGCGGCGAGCGAGGCGATGCCGGACGGATGCGGGACGAGGGGCGAGGGGCAAGGGGCGGAGAGGAGGAGGGAGGGAGGGTCGCGTCGTGCCCGAGTATGTCGCTCGTCGTCAAAGGGCGCCCGCGGACGGGATTAAGCTTTTCCTCCCAGCGTTTCAAAGAGGCTTCGTGGAGGCTTCAGGCGACACGCAGTCCGGCAGGCAAGGGCGGGCGCGCGCGACGAGGAAAACGTCCCGACTCCGGATCAAAGAATGACGAGAAAGGAAGAGCGGGCGCGGAAAGGGCGAGTCTGTCGGAGCCGAACACCCGAGCAATGGCACGGCGGAAATGTGGATGAAGAGAAGGTGACGAAGTCGACGGGGATACGGGGGATAAAAACTTGGGATGGGACCTCGCCGTCTGCGTCGGCCTATCGGTTGGCCCGTGAGAGGTCGCGTCAAAAAGGGGAAATTTAGCTGCACCGCTCTTTTCCAGTCCGGCTTGGGCTGGCCGGCATGTGATTCGCTGGCACAGGCAGGGCGGAGGGCCTCGCCAGCCAATGGGGGATGCCGTCGCCGAGGCTCGATGGCCGATCACGTGACCGAATCGGTTATGCGACCCTTTACCCGCCCTGGACGCACATTGTCCGGGGGTACTTGCAAGTACATGGGGCGAAGTACGTCGTCCGTACCTTTTTTCCGTCTTGCGTACCCTGCTGCGGCAGTCAGGTACTTGTACTTGCAAGCAATACTCTGTACCATGTGCTGTACGGTACAGGTACAAGTACAAGTAGGTGTGCTTACTTTGAGGTACTTGCTTGTACATGACTGACGACCGACATCTTGTAGCTTTGGACGGACCAAGTACAAAAATACATGCAAGTACTTGAGTACTTGAGTACTTGAGTAAGTAAGCATCAGCATTCCGGACTGGAATTCAGAAACCTCGAGTATTGTCCGTACGTTCCATGACAATCTCCGGTCCCAGCTTTTGAATTGTCGACCTCGGCCTTTTGTGATGGGCGCATCTATACTACTCCTACTGTACTTGCACATGTGCGGTACGGTAATTGCTGGATTCGTGCTCGTATTGCTCGTGACTTATGTAGTCGTATTGCGAGTCAGCTGTGCTCGAAAGCCAGGCCAAACGGAGTAGAGGTACTGGATGTGACTGCAATTTCCGTGTCCTTTCGGAGTGCTTCCGAGCAAGCGAGCAGGTTGAGACTGGCCATCAGTCCATCAGCTTCGATCCGTAAGTAAGTACACCTACATGTACGTTGTACTCGCAGTAAAAGCCCTTGTTCTGCGTCCGTCATGTATGTGCACCCTTGCAAGTACTTGGGGGAATGCCACACCGAGGCACATAAGGGTACCGAGGGTGAAATGCAATCCTTTGGTACCGAGTATGGCCGGTGATGTTGAAGTCGGCCTGTGCTTGGTTCGCTCATGGGGTGCCTTCTTGCCTTTCGCCGCACCTGGTCGTCGTTGCTCCAATATTCACCTCAACAAGCGGTGGTCTCAACCATTAGCACATCTACCGGGAACGGCCCCATAGGAGCCCTCCACCCACCTCATCACTTGTTCCTCCTCCCCCATGGTACCCCAAGTAAGCGTACCTGGGTTATACTGATTCAGGGTGCACTGGGGATTCGTCGGGTTGAACAAGGTAATTCGTCTTGCGAGAAGTCTGCGCTTGTCCTCTCGTTGGATACGACAAGCTGTCATCCTTGTTCATATTTTCCACGTCATCTGCACATGCAGTTTCGGAACATTCAAGTTCCGACGCCGCAAACGCTCAGCGCGCAACATAGTGTGTACTGTACTGTACTGATGCAAGTTGTTGCATGTACTTGTACAAAGGTCGGCCGGCAGGTTGCGACCAATCTCCCGCTACACAAGTGTAACAGCAAGTGCGGAGTAATTACCACCTGCTGTACATGTACGTAGGTGTACTTGCAGTACAGTGCAATATTCTCTCTAGCCACTCGCTCTGGCGATTTCAATTCCCTTCCGCGGTACATGTACATGTAATAACATCGGTTCGTACTTGTTAGCCTCGTGCTCACATGTATGTATACTTCTGTACATTTTCGTAGGTGTACTCATTTACGTAGGTGTACTTGCAGTATTACTCCGTACAGTCCAATATTCTCTCTAGCCACTCACTCTGCGGCGATTTCAATTCCCTTCCGCATGAGCGAAAGGGTACATGTACATGTAATTACATCAGTTCGTACTTGTTAGCCCTGTGCTCACATGTATGTATACTTCGTATTCCTGTACTTAAGTACGGAGTATAAGAAAAAATTAAAGTACTGTAATACTTTGTACTTGTACTCCGTACTGTACTGTACTTATGTAAGCAGTCCTGGAGACTCGTCCAATGGAATGCCAGTGCGTCGAGTGACGAATCGGAAGCGTGCTAAAGCAAACCGATGCAACAGCTACCCCGACCGTGCCACGCGCCTTGCGCACTGTCTTCCTCGGCGTTCATTTCGCCCTAGATCCTCCGTGTCCGTCACAATCCGCACTGCCCCGCAGAATCAGCTCATGACCGCTTAGTCATCCTCCATCGGATGATTCTTTGCTTTCAGACACCTTTGCAGCCCAAGGCGGAAAAAAGCCCAGCTGAGATCGCAACCGCACGACTCCCCTTTCCGCCTCGTCCATCTCGAGCCTCCATCGATCCCGCGCACAATGCCGTCCGTCTCTCTCCTCCGCATCGCCGCTCGCGGCTCGGCGAGCTTTTCCCGCGCCGCCTCCGCCCCCGTGCGGTCCCTGATGGTCCGACCCGCCGCCCTCGCCGCCGTGCGGTCAGCAAACTTCAGCACCTCGGTCCCCCGACGATCCGCCGGCGAGCATGCCGAGGAGACCTTTGAGGAGTTCTCTGCCAGGTGAGACCTCGATGCCTCTCTCCATCGTCCTCCAATTGCCCGGCGTTTGCGTCTCAATTGCTCCGAACCGACGGCCATGTGCCTCGCGTCAAGGGCAGACGACACGCCCCTTTCCTCACCCTTTCCCTCGACCGTTCGTGCGCATGGAAGCACGGCCGTCGGGGATTCTCCGCCAGTTGATGCTGTGGTTGCTAATCAGCATTGTGACAGGTTCGAGAAGGAGTTTGACGGCGTTCAGGACGTCTTCGAGCTCCAGGTATGCCTCGCCCTCGCCCATGATGCCTCGGCTGTGTCGAGCTGACCAACCCCAGCGCAACCTGAACAACGCTTTCGCCTACGATCTTGTCCCCTCCACCACCGTCGTCGCTGCAGCCCTCAAGGCCGCGAGGCGGGTCAATGACTTTGCCACCGCCGTCCGCATTTTTGAGGGTACATTCCTCCCCCCCTGCGCCCCGTCCCCCTCGGTCATGATGCCGGAGCCGGGCACGGGCAAGCTTATGCAAAAGGCACCACCGTCGCTGACGCCGCTGCAGGTATCAAAGCCAAGGTCGAGAACAAGGGCCAGTACGAACAATATCTCGAGGAGCTGAAGCCTCTGCGGGAAGAGCTCGGCGTTCCTCTGAAGGAGGACCTGTACCCCGAGGGGAAGTAATCCAACCGAGGCGAGGGACGCGCCGGGGGGCTCGACGGTAACCCCGCTGTGATGAAATACTGTACATGTTGCCCGCCAGGGTTCAGCGAAGGAGGGCATAGACCGGAGGGGTTCGATGCGACTTTGTTCAATGCGATGGTGTTGCCATGCCCGAATCACATGCACGCACGCGCTTCTGGCTGCGTTCATGGTCATGTCACCTCTTGCCCATCTCCCATCTCTCTGTCCCTTGGAGACGCGAGGTCCAACAATCCTTTTCACTGTAGTTGCGACCGTGAGAGGAATCACTCCGCCCTCGGCGCCATCTCGTTGCCAGCCAATGTCATGTCCGTCTCCTACTTCCTGGTTATCGGTACTACACACTGATCAATTTCGAAAGGGGAAAAGGAGAAGAAGAAAACACTGTCAACTGGCCCTGCCATAAAGACCAGGTCGCCCAGAAACCGTATGCTACTGGTCGATGATTCGTGTACCTTGGCGCTGCTCATACGCCGCAAGCCAACTGAACAAAAGTCGAAAATACTCGCCGCCGACTCCGTCCATACTACAAACGCCAACCCGTATTACCTCCTCTGGCATCGGGAAATCAACGACGCGGATGCTTGCTACCCACGAAGGTGATTCCACCGCCCGTTGCTCTGCTGTTGCTGCACGCTCAAATACTGCGTCCCCGGACCATCTTGGCCCGTCATCGGCGCCGGGCTCGTCCCTCTGCTAGCGGAACCGCCGTAGGCACGGCCGGATCGGGGGCTCATCATGCTCGTGCGCGGGCTACGCGGCACGCTGCTCTGGCGAGTCTCCCTCCGGCCGTTTCGGAGCTGGCGCAAGTCCTCGCGCACACGGTCCAGCTCTGCCTCTCGGTCCCCGATCAACTGCTTCATCTGGCGGATCTGCGCCAACAGCTGGCCGCTCTCGTTCTCGGCCTGGATCTGGTGCACCCGCACGAGGTTGTCCGAAGATTTCTTCTCGAGATCCTCCAACGTTTGCCTGAGCTCGTTGTTCTCCGCTCTCGTCGTCGTGGCCGAGGTGGACGCCTCCTGGTACATGCTTCGCGAATACGACGCCTCGTTCTGCGCGTTCTCCAGCCGCTTCTGAAGCATCTGGACCTTGTCCTCTGCCGCCCTGAGGAGCTGCTCCGATTTGGCAAGCGGTGTTTCCTCGGCCGAGCCGCTCGCGTCCGCCGTCAACCGGACAACGGTAGCCTCGAGCTCGGCAATCCTCCCGTCGGCTCTCTCCTTGTCCCGCTGCCCATGGCCCTTGGCGGATTCGAGCATGCCCTGCAATTTTTTGCAGTCCGATTCGAAATGCGACCGGTCTTCGAGAGCTTGGCGGTGAGCCTTGTAGATCTTTTCCGTGCTTCCTTCGTATTCCTTGATGCGTGTCTCTTGTGCGGCAATGACCGCTTTGTATTCCGCCTCGGCATCCTTGGCCGCCAGCTGGCGTTCTAGTTCGGCAAGCTGGGACAGTTAGTCGCTGCCCCATGACGGAGGAAGATGAACTTGCCTTTTCCGTCAAGGCTTGCAACATGACCACGGGAACCTTGGTTCGGGCCTGCATCGGGTTCTCCGCAGATTCTTGTGGCATGAACCTCTGCAGCATCTCTTGGATGTCATCGCTCAAGGGAGGCTCGTTCGTCTCGACCGTAGACTCCTGTATCTGAAGCAGCCGGATCTTCTTAGCATCTTCGTCTTGAACGTCGTCCTGCTGCGGAAAGTCAGCATCGGAATGAAACACGCCGGCATATCCATGGCTCACCAGTTTTCGTTTGCGGCCTTTATCGACGTCGGGCGAGGCCGCAATCGTCATATGGGGCCGCGTCTGAGAACCGTCGTAAACATCGAGAACCTCGTCCGGAACAGCAACCGGCTTCCACGCGACATCTTCGACTTCCCCATTGATATACTCAGCAAAGCAGCGGGCAACCTCGTGTGGCTCGAGGTATCCGCGGTCCGGGTCGCTCATCAACTTGCGAGCATGCACGATTCCGGCCAAGAGCGCGTTTTTTCGCTCTAAACGACCGAGGTCGGCAGGCACGGAGAGATCGATGTGCTCGATGGAATGTATGGTCGCAAGGATGAGAACGAGCGGGCGGCCGACGCGCCTACCTTCCGGCGCGAGGCTGGGGCCCGGACTATAGGTACGATCATCGTCGCTATAGATGCTACGGGCGCGCGAGCTGGCGAATGAGTGGTCAAATCCAATGACAACATCGGCGTCGAATGCGCCGACATCGACGTCAGGCAGGATGAGCCTGACCGAAGCGACCGAGTTGGTGAAGCTGCTCTTTGATTTGCCAACAGCATCGCAAACACAGTCCACCTCGAGCGCCTCCGTCAAGGTGTATATGAGGCGGAGTAGCTCGACTGAGCGGGCGACAATCAACATCTTGGTGTTCCTTTTTATGCTCTGCAGCAGCTCGTACAGAAAGTTGAACTTTGGGTTCGCATCACACGAGTACTTGGCCATTTGCATAGGGGGTAACGCCTCCAAGGACGTGGCGACGACGTGCTGGGGATAGTCGCAAATGTTGTGAAGTCGACTGAACAGGTGATCAATCTTCTTCACGAGGGCTTCATCCGGTGCGAGGGACACTTTGCTGTTGAAAATTCGCCCAAATTCCGTCACCGCCCGCTTGTCCCCCAGAAGGGTTTCGTCGTAGAGGGGCCGAAGGCTTGCTTGGAAGGGAAGCGTGACGACGTGCTCCAGCTCGGCAGGGCCTGACGCACTACGGACTGAAGCCTCACTCGGCGCTCTCGCGGCATGGGGTTGAGCCATCGATACGGGGCCGGCGGAAGCTCCGGGAAAGCCGGATAAGATGAGGTCATGATGTAGCGGAGACTGTAGCAGGATGAGGGGTCCCTTTCTCTGCCCATCCTGGTGCGTGATATCTGCCGGTGAGACGGTTGGTTGCTCTGCCGGTGAGACGGTTAGTTGCTCAGCATGGCGAGGCTCGATGGATATCCGCGATTCCGGCGGAGCGACATTGGACGGCGCAAAAGCGTCGTCGACGATGCGTTGCAATGCTTCAGCGGCCGACGGCGGGGATGCAGTTGGAGCCATCGACATCGAGGCGGCGGCACCATCAAAAAGGCCATGCCCTTCTACTTGAGACGGAGGGGAGTCCGGTCCGGGCAGCGTCGGACCCAGGTTCAGCAGCTGGCTCAGCTCATCAGACGCCGATATTTGCGGCTCGGACGGGGCCGCGTCGGCAGAATGGCTCTCCATCATCAAAATGTCCCTGAGGGGGTCAAAGTCGTGCCGACGTACAATCTGGGCGTCTGGCGGCTCAGCTTCGACTCTCGAGAGCAGAATACTATCGGCAAAAGGATCGGTAGGGGTGGCTCTGATCTCGCTAGGGCTTGTGTGATTCGATGCTCGGCTCTCGGATGCCGACTCGGGGATGCTCGAGACCCTACCGGTCGGTGGTTGTGTCTGAAATATCGGCTCGTTCGACGACGCAGGCGCGGATGGCTGATCGATCTGGCCTGGCGAGCGTATCGTATCCGAGTCTGATGCGGTGGCCGTCGTCAGATTCCGACCCTCGACACGCAGAGATTCCGAATCAGCCGCAGGTTGTCGGGACGGGATGTCTGCTACGACTTGGCGGCTTTGGCTCTCGTCGCTCCCGCCAACGAGAGCTTCCTGGCTGCAGGCGAGAGGTTGCGACGAAGTCGGCGATGGGCCTGAATTGGACCAGCTCTGGCCCGAAGGTTCCTGCGAATCAGGAATGGTACGTCGGCTGATCTGGGAGGAAAACGTAACAATGTCGTCTTGTGCCTCCTGCTCGGCCACGGACAGGGACGAGAGGTGGCTGCTCTGCGTGCTCGCGGCGCCGAGGCACTCGGTCTCGTCGATGGGTGACTCCTCGTCGTCCAAGGGTATCTTCAAGCAGGAATCCGTTCCGACGTCGAGCGGAAGGCTTTGGTTCCCGATGACGGGTGTGGCGACAGGGTCGACGGATGGGAGCGAGGCGATGGACGGCACGGGCTCTTCGGAGGAGGCGTCGCTGCGTCGCAACCTGGCGACCTTGCGGGGACGATCGTTGAGGTCTTCGCTACCTGGGGATCTCGACAGGATGGGGGGTCCGGCATCCGCTGTCGGGGTAGGACTTTGGTTCAAGAGACGACGTGGCCCGTTCTGCCAGCATCCGTCGAGCAAGGCTGGCTGACCGTCACCCTCCGGGGCGCCTCGTCTTGCCGTCGATGCCTTTTCTCTCTCCCACTCCTCTCTGGCTTCGTCGGTGACTTCACGACTCTGCAACCCGAGGGGTCGGGGTCAGCCTGCAGTCGCACGCAAACGGACGCTGCTTCCCAGCACGGGCAGGCGGACGCACCCAGGTGGGATCGTAAGCATCACCGGTATTGGGGTTGTCGTCCCAATCGACGAGGTACTCTACGCCTCCCTCGACCGGCCTCTCGTCAAGGATACCCCGGATGGAGAACCAACCGTCGTCTTGGGCGGCTTTTGGCTTTCGAGAACGAGACTTGACCTGTGTCCACCGGCGTCGCGGCCTGGGCATGCTCTGCTCGACCATCAGTCAGTGTCCGGCCGAGGCGAGCTGATGCGAGGCAAAATCCAGCCGACGACAGGTCATCAGGAGGTGGGACGAGGGGAGGGGGAAGGGGGGGGGGGGGTGCGGGTGATGGGCGTACCTTGTCGGCTGCCGTTGACGTGGATGTACGTCAAGCCAAGGACGGGGGGGAACCGTGACGATGAGCTGGGCTTCCCCACCCTGCTTCGTGGCGGGTTTCTACGTATTGGTTAGTATGCCCACCTCGTCAGCAGGCAAATCACGTGTGTCTGCGTTGGCGTGGTTGCGTCGGCCAGCCTCGTCGGATGATGAAAATGAACGACTGAGCGACGGCAAAGGGCGAAATTTGATGGCAAAACAGAGGACGAACGAAGCGGAGGCGACAGGCTTTCTCCGATGCACGTTGAGTAAGGGAAGGGAAGCAAAGATGGCCAGAAGGTGTGAGGAGAAGACGAGGTGAGAGTGACAAGCTGGACGGCACAGGCTTGCAGCATTACACTCTTGACGTTGAACGGACCCGATTTCGTCAGCCGCACGCTCTTGGCGCACAAATGCGTTTTCAGGTAAAACTTGCTCCGTTTGTCCTCGGCTGAGAATAATTTTTGCCTCTGCAAACTGAAATTGATGCAAGTCAGGAACAGTGGAGGATACCACTCGATGTTTTGTGCAGAAAGCGAACCCTGCCATGCAAGCACAGTACGGAGTGCCAGTAGGGAAGTACTTGCATGTACTGTACTTGTACTGTACTTGCTGCATGTCGGTGAACTTGCACATGCAAGTACTTGATAGTATGCAAGTGCTTGGTAGCATGCAAGTACTATAACATGTACGGAGGACAAGTACGGAGTATTACTCGGTGCAAGCACTGCAGGGTCATGAATCTACAGCAAGTACTCCGTAATACAACAGAGTATAACGGAGTACTTACGGAGTACTTACAGTGCAGTACTCGGCACATGTCCAAGTACAAGATACCTGTAGCGGGGGGGAAACCATGTACTTACCAGCCGGCCATAAGTACAATCCAGTACTTACTAGTAGTACCTTGCCTTGCACTGCAAAGGTACCACGCAGAGGGACTGATGGGCGTCATTTGGAGAAATCAAACGCTACCCGGCACCTACTTCCAGGAGCATATTCATGGCAACGGCACATGGAGAATCCATCATCAATTACGTTGCAACTGTACCGTACTTTCGGCACATGAAATGGGAAATAATCTGTTTGCTGTCGCAACATGACGCCTTGCGCGAGGCGAATGCCCGCCCACCTGCTCCAAGCAGTCGTACCTAAAATATGTGTTGTGCATATTCCTTACCAGCGACTTTCGTTTGCTCACTATGCCTGTATACTGTACAGTAGAGGTGCTGCTGTGCGCAAGTACAGCGCCTGGCCACCTGGAACTCTGGCGTATGCGTGCGCTAAACAGGTACCGATCCCCTCTGGAAGCGACCCGATTCCCTACTAGGTATTGCCCCGGGGCCGTGAATACATGCCCTGTAATTTTAGCGCTGCTCTTCCGTTCACACACAGTGTTCTTTGCGCGTCACGTCCCACATACTTTCTACGCCTCAGCACGACGCCATGTGCTCAAGCTGCTGGAGATAGCATCGCCACGCACGCATCATGACCGCAAACTTCCCCATCCACCCCATCGCACGCTTTGGGGGCGCCAGTCAGCCCGTGAAAAGACCAAAGGTGAGCAGAGCAGCTTGGACAGGCCGTCGTTGATTCCGGTACCGCTCTCTGACCCCGCCTGGCCTGGCAGGAGTTTGCCTGCTTCTCGTACGACGAGAACCATGAGTTCCGCCTCGATGATTCGTCCATGAAGTGGTACTACACCCCTCGGATGGGCACCGACCTGTCCAAGGGCTTCGGCGCCTTTCAGAAGCACGACGACTCCAAGGATGAGCATCTGGACAGCCTGCTCAAGGCCATCATGGCCCACGAGCAGGAAACGGGCAAGAAGATTGACGCCAACCTCGTCACCTGGAGAGGCATGATGTCCAAGGTTGCTTCCGTCCACCCCATCCGTGCATCGGATCCTTTCTCATTCCTTTCAGATCATGGCCACTCCGTTTGAACAATACGACGGGTACTGGCGGCTTCAGTCTCTCTGCAACCTCGTCTAACGTGTGGCAGATTCGAGATGAACGCGACCCTCTATCAGGTATGGCCAGCGAGACCGCCGCATCCGGAGCCGGAGTGATGACTGACGGTTGGAGACAGGACTGCCTGTAAGGGACTGTTCCCCTGCCCCGCCGGCAGCTGCGCTGATGGACGATAGCTTCGTCGAGGAAAACCACGAGCACAAGATGGCCGGCCAAAGGCAAGAGGGCCAACGAGGGGGGAGACGGGGTGGACATGCACCCGAAGTCATGCAGTTCTGGGGTACTCTCTGCTGCCACCTCCCCTTCTTCGAGGAAACGCTGACGTGTCACCCGCGACGCAGGATACAAGTTTGAGACTCTGTCTACCCTGCCGGCGACGTGGGACGAGACGTCGAGGGACTACATCGAGAACCGGGAGAACCATGTCGTCAACAACAAGGAGCAGTACTGCTCCGTCGTCCGCACAGGCATCGGCAACACGGTCCTCTGCCTCGGCGGCGAAGTCGACGCAAGTAAGTCGCCGCTACCGCGCGTCCCCTCCCGCCCCCTCCCGCGACCGCATCGCCGACACGCCCGTGCCCACGACGCCTCTACTCCCCGTGCTCACAGGTGCAGTCTGGGACAGCAAGCCGGCACGGACCGGCGATCCCATCAACTGGGTCGAGCTCAAGACCTCGGCCGAGATCCGCAACGCCCACGATCATGACGTCTTTGGTCGCAAGCTCATGAAATACTGGATCCAGTCCTTTCTGCTCGGCGTCCCCAAAATCATCGTCGGTTTCCGCACCCGCGACGGCATTCTCGTCGACGTCAACGAGATGGAAACGCACCGCATCCCGGAAATGGTCATGTCGCACCCCAACCCGCAATGGAACGCCGATCTGTGCGTCAATTTCGCCGCCAACTTCCTAGACTGTGAGTGCACTTCATCTCTGACGATGCTTGAGAGAGAGCGGTGATTCATTTCTTGAACCAGGGCTCCGCAGGAACATCAACGACGAGGGCGTCTGGCGGATCAGCAGGCGCCCGCATTCGCCCGTCATCGAGGTGTACAGGGCAGAGCAGACCGGCCATGGACGCATCCTGACGGACGAGTTTAAGAATTGGAGAATCAAACTCGCCCTCGGGCCGGACGAGGAGGACGCCTGAGAGCAAGCACGGGCGGCGCGAGTTGGGAGACTCCGAAGCCCCTCGAGAAGCGGATCTATATCGACTGGACATGATATCCTTGATTGAATACACGCGACAGCGTTTCCACCGCCACGACGAACACGGCCCGACGTGGTCCGACGAAATTCCCTGTATTTCGCACTTGGATGGTGCACTACCTACATTGATCTACATGGTGACAAAAACATGCCTTCCCAAACGCCGTGTGTTGATGTGGGCAAGGAGCCGAAACGCGATACATCTGCCGTCGAGATTGCAAGCATGACGTTGCACCATCTCGCAACCTCCAAGCCGACGCGGCTGAATAGCAAATGCGCAAGTCCGAAAATGTTGCCACGCTTTGCCTCCCATGTCGGCCTGGAAGACCATGCTCGCTCTGAAAACAAGATCGAACGGTCCATCCATGGTATTCCTCGCAGAAAAAGAGCAAAACGGAAAATCTAGGCATCGCAAAGGCGATGCCAAACCTCAACGCTCGGTGCCCCGCGGGCCTCGCGTCCGTGGCTCGCGACAGCCCATGCCCGTTAGACGGCGGGCCATCGTATTCGGAGGTTGTCCGACCAGCGCTGGTAGAGGACGTCGGACAGCTGCCTGCAGTGCTCCATGCCCGCGCGCGGCTCGCGGCCGGGGTACTTTTCCTCCAGGGGAGTCTGCCTGTCCTTGTCGTACTCCTTCTCGCCGAGCTTCGTTGCCGGGGAGTCGACCTGTCGTCGACGGTGGCTCTTGAGGTGAGGGTTGTTGGAGCTCAGGACGAGCTTCGCCTGGTTGGCGGCAGAGGGGGTGGAGCCCTTGACGATGACGGTGCCCTGCGGCGTGCCGTCGTCCTGCACCTTCTGGAGGGGTTGCCGCAGCAGGGCGGCGTTGAGCTTGTTGTCCTGCGACATGCCGACGACGAGATTGCTCATTAGGTGGTAGGCTCCTTCCGGGTCGACGGCGTCAAGGGCGGCGAAGGCGTCGGACAGCTTGCCCAAGGCCTCTCGCTTGTGCATCGACGAGGTCTGGGCATGCAGCTCGGCCATGATGGGCTCTATCGCCTTGGTGTACAGTCGGCGGCCGAGGACGGCCTCCTTCCCGTACGGCTCGACGGGCGAGGCCATGGGAGGCGGAATGTTCTCGTCGCAGAAGACGTCGTCGCCCGACGGCCTGGGCCCGCCAGGCTGACCAGACGTCGAGCTGTCCGACGGCACCCTGCGGAACAGTCGCATGGTCGAACCCGAGTTTCCAAACGACATGTCCGGCTGGAGAGGCTTCTTAGTGCTCGCCGACGAGCGCGGGGAACCGTTGGAGAGGATGGACGAGGTTCGCGCGACGGACGAGGTCCGACGGACCGTCGACTTTCGCACCGTGCCCGTGGCCGGCGACGAGAGGCCGAGGGGACCCTCGCTGAGGTCGAGCTTGCGCAGGCCGTCCTCGGCGGCGACCATCGGCGACGGTTTCCGGTGCTTCACGCTCGGCTTCCTCGGAGGCGCGACCGACTTGGCGGCGGGCACGACCGACTTGACCGTGTCGAAGACCCAGCCTTCCTCCTGGTCTCGGGGCGTGATGGTTTGGAGAGTCTCCTGGTAGTAGATGGTGTGCCGGTGGCGGTCCTGGCTCGCGTCCCACATCCGGCGGCGGGCGATGAGCTCCTGCAGGGCTTCGATCTTGCCGGCGGAGCGGATGAAGCGGTGCTTGAGCAGATCGCCGGCGGAGGGACGGCGCTCGGGGTCCTTGGTGAGACACTGGGCGACAAAGTCCTTGAAGTCTCGGCTGAAGTTGCCCTCGAGCCTCGGGGGAGAGTTTTTGGGGATGTGGAAGAGCACCTTCATGGGGTGTATGTGGCAGAGCGGGGGTTCGCCGTTGGCCATCTCCATGGCGGTGATGCCGAGCGACCAGATGTCGGCCTTGAAGCTGTAGCCGTCCTGCTGGATGACCTCGGGGGCCATCCAGAAAGGCGTGCCGACAAACGTGTTCCGCTGCGACTTGATGTTGGTCAGCTGGGCGGCGACGCCAAAGTCGGCGAGCTTGACGCGGCCCGTCTCGGAGAGCAGGACGTTGGCGGCCTTGATGTCGCGGTGAATCTTGCCCTCGCCGTGCAGGTAGCGGATGCCGAGCAGCAGCTCGCGGCAGACGATGGCAATCTGGGACTCGCCAAAGTTGGCCGGTTTCAACTGGGCGCCGGGTCAGAACGGACGGACGGACGATGGTCGGGGCCGAGGGGGAGAGGAGGGAATGTGCGGATGGCGTACCAGGTCCAGACAGGAGCCTCCGCCGAGGTACTCCATGACGATCCATAGCTTGTGCCCTCGGAGGAAGGATGCCTTGTACTGCGTGACGAAGGGGCTCGCGCAGGTGCTCAAGACGGCGATCTCGGCCTGGATCTCTTCGATATCATCTTCGCTCGATTCGAGATCGATCTGCGGGGCGGGTCCATGTCAGATGTTGGAAGGAAAAAAAATTCACGACGCTGGCGGGCGACGAGAGAAGACGGAGGAGGAGACGGAGGAGGAGACGGAGGAGCAACAGGACGTACGTGCTTGATGGCAACCGTTTCGCCCGTGGCCTTTTCTATGCCCTTGAAAACGACGCCGAAACTTCCGCCTGCGCAGCGTTAGCATCATGGCCAGGATTGTGACGATATCGTCGGGAGTCGAGGAGACGTACGGCCAAGCTCCTCGAGGACCTGATAATGCTCGGCAACACCGTCGGCAGCCATCTTGGCTCGACGATCGTGGACTGGCTGGCTCGCAGGAGATGGAACGTCGACGTCGACGTCGAGGGATGCTGAAAGTTTTGCAGCCTCTCGTGTGTCTCGAGCGCCTCCGTCTGGGGCGGGTCAATTGGCACAGAGACTGATGGAGATGTTGAATGCAGGGCGGCTCGGTGGAGGTAAATTATCTGGGCCGCCGAGCCGTCACCCAGCGCCGCCCAGGCCCGTCGGTTGCTGGTTTAATGAGCTGACCGTTGTCTGGGACAGCAGAGCAGAGACGGCCGGGTAGTGAGGCCGGCGGGTAGGAAGAGCTAGGGGTGATGGGGTGATGGGGGAGGGGGAGGGGGGGGGGGCTCGGACCCTGCTTTGTTTACTCGTATATGTGCGGGTGCAGGACGCAGCAACGGACGCAATGCTATCCGCACCTGGTCGTCAGTGGGGGCTCGTCGATGGGCGAGGCTGATGCGGCGAGCAGGGCGCAAACGTCGTTTGTGAATCTCCGTCGTCGTCCTTGCATCGTGACATGGCCCGGCTGCGATGGTGTTGAGGAGGAGGGAATCGAGGGGGAGAGAGG
The DNA here is from genome assembly GCF_001625195.1 of Drechmeria coniospora. Taxonomy (NCBI): domain Eukaryota; kingdom Fungi; phylum Ascomycota; class Sordariomycetes; order Hypocreales; family Ophiocordycipitaceae; genus Drechmeria; species Drechmeria coniospora. The sequence continues at coordinate 9,604,214 of NC_054390.1, read as the reverse complement.
CGAAGAATGGCGGGACGACAGGCTACAAGTAACGGCCAGACCTGTGACCACTGCCTCTGACCGGCACAGCTAGCTGCATGCCTCCCGCTGCTGGGCCGCCGCTCACGGGGCCGCTGGACGGCACTGGCACAGCGATGGCACAGCGGTGGCACAGCGCTGGACCTTGCCGCGAGAGCGGGTGGGTGTAGGGGTGGATGTGGGTAGCGGGCGCTGGAACGGGTGCGATGCAATGGGTGGGCGCTAGCGAGCGGTCGCCATGGTGGCCCATGCTAGCGCAAGGCCGGGGAGGGAACCAGGATAGGTAGAGTACATGTACAACTACAGTACTTGGTGTACTTGGTGTACTTACTTGCAGTACTTGGAGTACTTACTTGGAGTACTTGGAGTACTTACTTGGAGTACTTACTTGCAGTACTTGCAGTACTTACTTGGAGTACTTGCGGTACTTACTTGCAGTACTTGCAGTACTTACTTACAGTACTCACAGTACTTACAGTCCAAGTACATGTACAGTGGTGCATGACGGTGATGACGTGCTTTGTACTGGTACTGCAAGTACTTGGGCAGTACGGAGCAATGTGCATGTACATGTACTTGCGCACTAATGGTTGGAAACCCAGCTGGTTCTGTTGATCTACAGCGTCCGTCACCAGCGTCCCTTTTCCACCGCCTATTCTATTCTCAGGGAGGTGCGCAGTCAGGCACGTACAGACAAACGGAGCACAGAGGACGATGCATCCATGCTCCGTACACTCTGTATTATTCGTCCTCCGTACGGCGTCGACCCATCCATCTGCTCGGTACTGGTGCGGCATGTGCAAGACACGAAGCCCCGTGTTGCTTCTTCGTCGCTCCAGCCGCTGGCTGGTCGCTGGGAGGAGCGCCAGGGGGTGGCCGCTAGCGTGCTGTCCGGCGGGTCACGGCGCCTGTCAAACGGCTAGCCCAGGTGCCTGGTGAGCACACGGACTGGTGCTTGGGGGGCTTTAGGGCCCCTTCGACGGTGGGTTGGGGGGGTGAGCGGCCTCCGTCGTCGTGGCAACAGATCGGATGCCCCTCTGTTGTTTGGGCCTCAGGCCCCTGCTCGCAACGTCGGGTCCCTCCCTGCCTACGTAGCATCGAGGCTACGACCGACTTGTGATGCCACGCTCAGCACATCCCCCTGGTTGACGTCGGATTTCGGTGGCCCGCCCCCGTCCATCCCCGACTCTGCAAGGCTCCCACGCTTCGAGGCTCCAGCGCGGCTGTCGAGAGACCGATCGAGCCAAGGGCAATCGGTGTTGTCACCATCCATCAGGCTGCGTCGTCGTCGGAGACAATTGCACCCTTTGCGTCGATCCATGCCCCCAAGGCTCGATACGTCGTCGTTGATTCTCGCCGTCTCTGCCTCCTTCATCGGCAAGCGACCGCAGCCTCGTCCATCCGTCTCCCGTCGTCCATGACAGTTTGAACGTCGACGAATCGACGACCAGGGACTCGAAAGCCCACTCGCCTCCGCACGCACGCACGCACGCACCTGTGCTCGATGATACAACAACACTTCCGGGCCCTGCACTCGCACAAGCATACATATACTTGTACGCATACGCATACGTGTACGCATACGCATTGACGCTTCCTCGTGGCCACACCGCCGCTTCCTCGCCGCGACCTTGGCGTCAAACGCAAAGTCACCTCCTCTCCCCCTCGCCGCCGCCTTCGCTTTGTTTGCCTAGGCGAGATTCCACCAGCTCGCCCTCGCGCCCTTTGCAGGTGCCGCCCGAGCATCGCAGCGGCAGCCCAGGCCCTTTGTCGTCATGGTGCCGCCGCCGCCGCCGCCGCTCCCCACGCGCTTCCCGTGCTGGTGCAGAGCCGTCTATTCCTGGGGAGGAGAGGTAACCAACGCACCCTGGCCGTCCTTGTCCGCGGTCGTCGACGGCAGGCTGACCGCATCTTTCCAGTCCAAACGCGATCTCGGCTTCATCGAGGGCGACCTCATCGAGTGCCTCAACGCCGGTGACGGCTCGTGGTGGGTTGGCCGCCTATATCGAGACCGCAGAACCGTCGGCTCCTTTCCCTCCAACTTTGTCGAGCTCCTCCCCGACGATTTTCGTCCGACGACGCGCTCGGTGAGCCCCTTGCCCGGCACCGACACGCCGAGCCCCAAGAATGTGCCGGTAAAGTCAAAGACGTTTCGCAGGCCCTTCGAGGCATACGCAAAGGCCCCTCACTACACGAGCGCGAAGCAGCCGGAGACGTTTCGGGACCCGCCAGCCCAGGCGGCGCGATCCAGAGAGCCTTCGGCCAACCCTCCCTCTCCCTCCAAAGGTGGCCAGGAGGAGGCGCAGCATGTTCCGTCGCCCTCGCCGCGGCATGGCTACGGCTCGAGAGAAGCATCGCCAGCGTCACCGATGAGTCGCGCGCCGAGTCGCGGGCCCCCCCCTAGAGGGCACTCACCTCCGCCGCCGCCGCCGCCGCCGCATCGGCACCTCGCCCGAGCTCCCTCGCAGGACATGGACGCAAGCTCGCACGATCTGGGGCGCCACAACTCTACCGCATCGTACATCCCGTACCGTCCGGGATCGGAGCTGTCCTTTCACGACGCGCACGACCCGTCACCGCGGCGGGCGTCGACCGACCGTCGCATGACGCCTTCGCCGCTACGCGAAGCCATGGATGGCGTCATGGAGCAGCTCGGCCAGCTGGATGGCATCGGAGGACCCTACGACGCCCGCCCGCCCTCGCCGCCGCTCAACCCCTGGGCGCCCGAGTCGTTCGGCATGGAGTCGCCCGTGTCGCCGCGGTCGAGGCGCAGGGGACCCGATCGCGCGAGACCGCTGACGGCCATGGGTGTCGCGCAGCACGACGAGGGGTACGAGACCTGGAGCGGCGGCTCGTCCCATGGCGCCTCCTACCAGCATGGCCAGCGCGGCCAGCACGACGGCGGCAGGGAAACCCCTCAGCTCAGCACCTACGTGGAGCGGATGGAGAAGCAGTTTCGCAAGATGCACCAGCACAGCGTGAGCATGCCCGCCGGCGACTTGGACGACATGCCGCCGCCGCCGCCGCCGCCCAAGGAGTCGCCGTACGGTCGGCCGAAGACGTCGTCGGGCGAGTCGGATCACAGGCTGAGGAGCCACAAGTCGGCCTTTGAGATCGGCCACGGCGTCAGCAGAACCTACACGACCAAGACGACGGCGACGAACTCGTCGTCCGGGAACCAGAGCCACGTGAGCTCCTCGACGCAGAGCAGCGGCAGGACGCTCTGGAGCGGCCAATCCGCAGGCGGCTTCAGCTCGACGAGCGCCGGCAGCTTGGCCCGCACCCATCACCGGGCGCAGAGCGCCCTCGGCCTGCGCGAGGCCGATCGCGACCGACCGGAGACGCCCTTCACCGGCGTCACCTACCACAGCAGCCACGCGAGCAATGCGAGCGCCGCCCGGCCCGCGTCCCAAGCAGGCTTCCCCGAGGACCTAAACGTGGGGCTCGGCGGCCTCGTGCAGCCCAAGGCGCCGAAGCGAAACATTTTCAAAAAGATATTCGAGTCGGCCAAGACGGGCGTCGCGAGCAGCCGCAACAGCATCGCCGCCGGCTCCGGCTCCGGCGCCGGCTCCGGCATCTCGTCTCCGAGGTCCTCGCCCTTCAACCGATCGGCCGCGCAGAGCACGACGATGCTGGCCGGCGTGGCCGGCGTCGGCAGCCCTTCGACGGCGACGCGAGATTCGATGCGAGAGATGGGCCTTGCCGGCGGCGTCGACTGGGTGCAGGTTCGACGGGACGTCAACCGGTCCAACTCGCTCAGCAAGATCGAGCGCGGCGAGCGACGGGACCGCTGCCAGATGATGGACCACCCGGCGCTCAACCCCGTCGACGACCTCTACGAAGGCGTCGAAGGGGACGAAGGCGCCGACGGCATGCCCGTCGCGGACCCGCTCGACTACCACGCCATCAACCTGAGCCAGGTCGACAAGAACTCGCGCTTCGTCAGCGAGCCTCCGCCGATGACGACGGCCATCACGCTGGCCACGTCGTACCTCTGCCGACCCTACCGCAGCGACGTCCAGCGGCTCCGGGCCATCTTCACCTGGGTCGCCGAGAAGATTTGCTGGGAGGAGGATTTCGAGGGGGAGATTGACACCCGTCGCGTCATCCAGACGAAGCGCGGCTGCGCCGAAGAGTACGCCGTCCTCGTCATGGAGCTGTGCGCCGCCGCCGGCCTCCAGTGCGAGGTCGTGCGCGGCTATCTCAAGACGCCCGGGGACGTGGCCGACCTCAACATGGTGCCCCGGTCGAACCATTGGTGGAACGCGGTCGTCGTCGACGACGAATGGCGCATCATGGACTGCTGCCTCGCGAGCCCGTCGAACCCGAAGCGCGACCGCTACTCGACGGCGAGCGGCACCACCGCCGACCCTTGGTGGTTCCTCGCCCGCCCGACCGAGGCCTGCTGGACGCACGTGCCGGAGCATCACGACCAGCAGCACATTGTGCCGCCGGTGGCGCACGAGGTCCTGCTCAACCTGCCGTGCACCTGCCCGTCCTTTTTCCGCAACGAGATCGACATGGTCGACTACAACACGTCGGCGACTCGGATCGAGGACCTCGAGATGGTTCACGTCAAGTTCAACGTGCCGGCCGACGTCGAGGTGGCGGCCGTCGTCGAGGCGCGGGCCTACGCGCGGGACGCCGACGGCGACGTGTTCGAGAACGGCGACGTCGTGAGGAAGAGGGCGCTGGCGCAGGCCGAGTGGTTCAACGGCCTGAAGCGCTACACCGTCAAGGCGCTGCTGCCGGGGGACGAGGGCCAGGGCACGCTCAAGGTGTACGCCGGCAAGAGGGGCCTCATGCACAGCATCAAGGACATCCCGCACCCGCTCGCCTTCTCGCTGCCCATCGTCCACACGGGCGAGAACCCCGAGTACGAGTTCGTGACGAGGCACCCGACGCCGCACGCCCAGCGGCACGACATTTACGTCGTCCAGCCGCAGTGCCAGCGTCTCGCCCTCAACAACACCTTCGTCTTCGCCATCCGGCAGCATCCGAGCTCGCTCGTGAGCGGCCCCCACTCGGCCCTGACGCCGGCGTCGAACCCGGGCGCGACGAGCCCGAGCCCGTACGGGCGACCGAGCTCGGCCATGAGCGTGACGGCCTCGAGCGTCAACGGCGGCGCGCCGAGCTCGGCCAGCGGGACCGTGTCGGGGAAGAAGCCGGCGAAGCTGGCCATCCAGACGCCCGGCGGCAAGATCCTCCGCCTCATGAGGAAGGAGGAGCGCCGAGGCTTCGGCGCCGGGAGCCGAGCGCTCATGGTGGACGAGGAGCCGAGCGACGGCGGCACGTGGGAGACCATCATCAAGTGCTCCGAGAGGGGCCTGTGGAGAGGCCTGGTTCTCGCCGACCGCACGGCGCGGTGGTGCGTCTTTGCCGAATGGGTGTGTGTATGATGAGCCGGCGTCGGGTCGTTGCAGCATGGGACGGCGCCGTTTGTTTAGACGACCCGGGATGGCGTTGCGTACTCGTGGTATCAGGGACCATGTCTGCATATGGGCGGCGTTTACAGAAAGGATCCGACGGTTGCCATCTGGCCGGCGCTCGACGGATGGCTATAGGGTCGAAGCGGCCTTTGGGATGCGATTTGCTTGTTCTGTATGTATGTAATCGTACGAGTACATTTGACTGGATATACTGCTGGCTTGGTCGGCGTGGAAATAAAAAACAAAAGTGTTCATTCAACGGATGGAAGTCGACATGATGGTGACAATGAGAACACGTACATTGGACACGTAAATTGGACACGTAACAGTTGTATGAGTACAGCAAGTGCGAACGAGCACTTGTACTCGTTGATGCATTCTGAGTACAGCAAGTGCGAACGAGCACTCGTACTTGCTCGTTGATGCATATCGATATACCTGTGTGATATCTGGTGTGCGGGCTCTAGGGTAGGTAGATGAGTGGACGCATATCTGCAGCCAAGTACTAACGGATAAGGACTACAGAGTATTTATGACTGTACATTTATTACTGTACTTGCATGTACTACTGTGCTGCAAATTTAGCTTCGGTACAGGCAGCACCGTGTGCCGTACTTTGCAATTGTACAATACAAGTACTTGCATGTTCTTCTGTGCTGCAAACTTGGCTTCTGTTCCAACATGCACTTGTAGGTACAGGCAGCACCGTGTGCCGTACTTTGCAACTGTAGAATACAAGTACTTGCATGTACTCCTGTGCTGCAAATTTAGCTTCTGTTCCAACAGGCACTTGAAGGTACAGGCAGCACCGTGTGCCGTACTTTGCAACCGTGCAATACAAGCACTTATATGTACTCCTGTGCTGCAAATTTAGCCACTGTTCCAACAGGCACTTGAAGGTACAGGCAGCACCGTGTGCCGTGCTTTGCAACTGTGCAATACAAGTACTTGCAAGTATTACAGGATCGGATCAACTGGAACGGGAGGCTAGCGTCTGTAAAACACCTGTAGGTTGTACGGAGTACGGATTACAAGTATCAACCAAGTATTTTTGAATGTAGCCGCGCGCATCGGCGTGCATGCCTACGTACTAGGTACTAACTGCAGTACATGCACCAACTGTACTTACAGTGGGAGTGCCCTGTACCGGTACTCAATGCACCCAAGAATACAGTTCTGCTGGTACGGATTACATCTAAGTGTGCAGTACCCCGAGCCTCTAGTACCTGTACCTAGTAAAAAACACATGTACCATCTGTTACGAGCACGGGTACCTAGTAAAAAACACATGTACCATCTGTTACGAGTGCGGGTACCTAGTAAAAGATACATGTACCATCTGTCACGAGTACGGGTATCTAGTAGAAAATACATGCACCATCTGTCACGAGTACGGGTACCTAGTAAAAACTACATGTACCATCTGTCAAGAGTACGGGTACCTAGTACTTACTATGCTTGTACTGGGCATACCTTGATAACTACCCCGTAATACCTCGTACCTAAGTAACTCGCCACTTACATACAAAGTACAGTACATGGACTCCGTACTAGGTACCTACGCAGTATTGCAAGTACTCCGTACAGAGACGCCGTTGCCTTGGTACTGGTGCTCTTACGCAAAAGTACTACAGTGGTGCACTACCATCGATTCTGTACACTCCGTACTCCGTAGGTACCAACGAGCTTGTCCAGCTGTGGGATGGATTGACCACGAGTTCGTGCCCACTGACCACCAGCAACGTCAAGTCCTTCTTCCCACCACTTTGTGACAGGGCCACGACACAACGCAGAAAGGCGGCCGAGGTGACGAGCGACCGCAGCCGACGCTGGAAGAGAACAGAGTCCGTCGCGCCGCGTAGCCTTTGTGCCTTTGTGCGCATGCCGTTTCATTTTCTTCCCGTCCTCGGCGACAGATCGGTGCCGTCCTCTTCGACGTCGACGGCCATCCTCCGCGAAACCTCCCCGAAGCCTTCGACAACCTCCTCGACACCTCCCTCGACACCATCTCCGACACCTCTCTCGACACCATCCCCGACACCTCTCTCGACACCATCCCCGACACTTCTCTCGACACCATCCCCGACACCTCTCTTGACACCATCCCCGAAACCTCTCTCGACATCTCTCTCTACGCTTTCTCGGACGGCGCGCGGGCCATGGAAGCATGACCGAGGCGCCGCCGCGTCCTGCCTTGCCGATCCTCTCGAGCGCCGAGCGCCCCGTCGGATGCCGTGAGCCTCCTCGGGCAAGGAGGGAGCCAGCAGCAGCAGCAGCATCGTCATCATGGCCTATCGAGGTACGGGCCAGGCCTCGTTCCCGGGGCAGCATGAGCAGCAGGGAATGTACGCCGGCTATCAGCAGCAGCCGCCGCCGCCGCAGCAGCAGCATGTCCAGCCGCAGGGTGGCCCTGTGCGGCGGCCGTCGCAGATGATGCAGCCGTCACCGACGCAGATGATGCAGCCGATGTCACCGTTGTCGCCGCAAAACCTGTATCCCAGTGGTGCCAGGGACGAGCAGCTATTCGCCTCCGGGCTGCCGGTCCAGCGACTGCCGCAGGGACAGTACGTACAGCAGCACCCGAACCAGCCGTATCAGCAACTATCGCCAACCCAACAGCATCAGCCGCACCAGCAGCACCAGCAGCAGATGGCGGCACGGTACGGCATGAGAATGAACGAGTTTCAAATCTACGATGCCGATACCGCAGCTTTTGCACCCCTCCCACAACAGCAACGGCAACAGCAGCAGCAACACCAACCGCAACAGCAGCAGCAGCACCACCAACAACAGCAGCAGCAACAAACCATGCAATTTCCTGTCGGTCAGCAACAACACCAAATGCAGCAGGCGCACTTTCATCAGCAGACGTCATCGAATCCCTTCATGGCTGCCGGCATCATGTCACAGCAACAGGTCCAGCGCCAGCCATCGCGTCCCATGATCGTTCCCCCCCAAAATCTGCAGCAGCAGCACCAGCAGCAGCAGCACCAGCTGGCATTCGGGAGCCCCGGACCTTCCCCCCAAATGCACCACCAATCCTCACCTCAGCCTCAGCCTCGTCGTACCCCTTCTCTGACTCCTACCCTTGCCACAAAGTCTACGCCAACGCCTAGGCCTCGTCCCTCCCTCTCCCATCCGCACCAGCAGCCAGCTCCCAAGCAACGACAGCTGTCGACTCCTCAGGCCCAGTTCCAGTCCCTCCAGTCCCCGACCTTGCCGCAACAGCAACAGCATCAGCAACAGCAACAGCAGCAGCAGCAGCAGCAGCAGCAACAGCAACCACAACGCCCACCGGCACCTCCGCAACAGCCGCAGCCGACCCGGATTCCCGAAACGCAGACGCAGGTGCCAAACCCCGAACCGACCGAGGCGCTCGCCGAGCAGCAGCAGCCACTGCCGGTCCCTACAGCGGAGCCCGTGCAGGAGCTGCAGTTTGTGAACCCCCTCGACATTCTTCAAGCACCGCCGCCGCCGTCGCTCCCGCCCACGCTCCCCCTTCCGCCGCCCCTTCCGCTCCCCGTCATGGGCAACGGCCACGGCTCCATGTCACTGCCGCCGGTGCCGACCCCGGAGCAAGCCTCGCAGCAGGTCCCGGGACAGGAGGCACCCGACGCCACCGATGTCAAGCCCCGGCTTCCGATGCCAACCTCGGCCAGGCCGTCCCCCCTTCCTCCGCCTTCGAGGACCATTCCACCCCCCAGAAAGACCGATCCGAGGCCGGAGCCGACGCGGATAAAGTCCAGCCCGCATTCTTCCGTCTCCAACTCTCCCGCCCTGTCTGCGCGCTCGCCAAGTATCGCGAAAAAGTCTCCCGCCATCCCATCGAACCCACGACCGATCGACACCGGGCCCATCATGGTGGCCATCGCCGAGGAGTGTCTCGAAAAGGCCCGCCGCTCCGTCCATGACGTTGCCATGTCCCTCCATCCCGAGACGGTGGACGAGTATCAGAAGCTGATAGCGACGAGCTTGTCGTGTCTGGAGGCTACTCTGCAGGATAGCCGCCTGTCGCCGCGAGAGGAAGCTCGCCTGCGGTTGCGATATGCCACCACGATGCAGGAGGAGACGGAAAACCTGATGGAGGCCGAGATGGCGCTGGGTAAAGGGATCACGCTCTGCGAAAAGGTGACTTTCCCCATCCCTGCTACTCGAAGCGATTGTGGGCTGATGGAAAGCAGCATCGCTTGATCGACTTGAAATACTGCATGCAGTACCTCATGCTCAAGGTCCTCTTCCACCGGAACCACAAAGCTGCCCTCAAAGCCATCGACGGCAACATCTCCGACTGCGAAGTGTACGTCACGCCCCCTCCTCCTTCTCTCAAGGCAAAACCCATCCGCAGTGGGTGCCGGCTGACCGACCGCCTGCAGTTTCAAGCATGTCCAGTGGTACTATGCCTTCCGCTTGCTCAAGGCCACGTTCTACATGGAAATGGGCATCGCCTCCGACGCCAGCGCCCTCGAGAACATGCGATCTCTGCAGAACATCGCAAACACGAGGGGCGACAACGCACTCAGCCTCCTCTCCTCCGTCCTCGAGGGGCTAGCCCTTCTCAAGACCTCAAAGGATGGCAGTATGGAACGGATCCAATCGTGCATCGCCCAGGCTGCCAAGTTCCAGTTCGACCCCTCGGTCAAGATCATGCAGCTCGACGTCCTCACCCTCCTGCTCGACTTCGCCTCGAGCCTGCACCACCAGAGCCCGGAGAGCACGGCACAGAAGCTACGGCTGCTGCAGCAGAGGCTCGATGACTGCGACGACTGGAACAACGTGCAGGCCGAGTTTTTGGTGCCCATCAAGAAGCAACCGTCCAACGCGAAGACGGTGAGCGCGGATACGGCATCCATCGTGAGACCGGCCGAGGGAGACTCCAGCTTCGACTACCTAGTCATGTCCTTTATGACCAAGATTGAGCTCCGGTCCCTGGTGTAGGTGGCCTCACCACGGGGAACTTGTCTCCTCTTCCCGCGAACCGAATCCGAACCGGCGCTGACGAGCGACATTTACCTAGATTCACATTCAGCGGCCTCGCGAATCTGCACAAGCCATCATCGCAGGGTCCTCGGTCGACAGAGTTCTGGCGCGAGGGACTCAAGATGCTCGATAGCTGTACGTTACCCTCGAGCCGCGACTTTCTTGCACTCGCACCGGAGTTTGAGCTGACAGGTTCGCAGGGGATTCTTCCACGGCGGGCATTTCGTACGGTCCACCCGTCTCGTTGTCTGCTGCTGTCCGGCAGAGAGCCTGGCGCACCGAGGCGCAGGCCTACCTCAACCTTCTCCTCGGCCTCATGGCGGCAAGCCAGTGCAAATGGACCACGGTCAAGCAGATTCTGGACAGGCTGGATGGTCTCATCACGTCGGCAACGCAGACGACAGTCAGATTGCTCTCTACGTATCTAGCTGGAGTCTATCGCCAAGGCACCGGTGACCTCCAGGGCGCCCTTGTCGTCTTCCTCGACGGCTGTTTTGCCGTCCCCCAAGAATCCGCAAGCATCAGGGCAGGCCAGCAGGAGATTGCCTTGCTCACCGGCCTCAACCGACTGTGGATCATGCAGCACCCGTCCTGCCGCAACGACCAGGAGACGCAGGACCTCATCGAACACCTGCAGCCGTACTGCAATGGCCACTGGAACATTGACCTCCGGACCGCCTGGCACAATGTCGTGGCCGCGTTGGAAACGGAGCCGCCGCAACAGCTTAACCAGCAGAAGCAGCACATACACACCGCCATGGCCGGCTCCAAGATAACGAACAACATCCTCGGGGCGGCCGTGACCCTTTGCATAATGCGGAGTCGGTTCTTTGAAAACGTCATCGGCGAACAGGCGCTCAAGAGCGCGCGCGCTGCGTCGAAGCAGGCGCAACGAAGCGGCAACATGCTCTGGCAGAGCGTTGCCGACGGCATGCTCGCCCACTCGTACGAGGTACAGGGCCAGCGGGACGAGTCGCGACAGGAGTGGGAAAAGGCAACGAGGGAAGCGAAGGATGCATTTGTTGGGGGTAGTTGACGCGCAACTGATGTCGCGGTTCCTGCACTTGCCGTGCGGGCGGCTTCGTGCCGTCCTGTTTGGCCTTTGAATGGCTCGAACGCGGTGGCAATGGCAATGAGAAAATTGGCGGCATACATATCAAGGTGTATGTACGATACCTGACCTGGGTGGTCAACCAATAGGTCGAAGTAAGACGCGTGGATATGACGACGTCACCACAAGCTCCTTGGGATCGTGACTTGAGAGTTTTTTTGTGACACGATAGTGATTGCGACATGTTGATTGCATTGGTTGGGTGAATCGAGCGTCGTAGTGGCCGAGATTCGAGGCCCCTTCGGAATGGGGTCCGCATAGGCCGACGATGGCTTTAACGACGAGGAAAGCCAGGAGGTGGTTGAAAGCCAGGAGGCGGCTGAAAGCCAGGAGGCGGTTGAAAGGCTGGAGGCGGCTGAAAACCTGGAGGTGGCATTCCGGCATGGCCGCCAGCAGCGCCATGAGGAGGCGGGCCAGAGAAACCAGGCGGCGGAGGAGCGGGGAAGCCGGGTTGGGCTGGGGATCCGTTGGGAGGCCGGAAGGCACCGGGGTGGTACTCGGCGGGATTGGAAAACCCGACGGGGTTTGTCGGAGGACGGGCAGGCAAACCCGTGGGAGCGGGAGGGAGAGGACCAGATCCAAGGCCCATGGGAGGTGGGAACTGAGGGGCGCTGCTGTAGGGAGGCTGTCCGTGATGAGGCGGCGCAAAGCCAGCTGGCATGCCGTGAGCCGGCGGAATATGGGGTTGAGTTCCCGGGCCACCGGTTGGAGGCATGGCCCCGTTGACCGCCGATGGATCGAAGCTGGGCGGAGGGGCGTGGGCTGGGGTGCCTGCGGGAGGGCCGCCAGCTGGCGGAGCTGCCGAGGGCTGATGGAGGAAAACTTGCGGGATGGGCTGCGCCTCGGGAACAATGTTTCGAATCTTGGCTTGGGCTGCCAGTTGCCGCTCCGCCTCGTCACCGTGTCGCTCGCCTCGCCCGTCCTTTTTGAAAGCGTACTGCACAGATACTTCCTTGCTCAGGATGTACTGGTTGTGCAGGTTGAGAACGGCGGCATCGCTGCTGTCAAAGTCGCCGAAGCTGACGAAACCGAAGCCCTTGCTGTTGCCGGTGTCATCCCTCGCGACCTTGGGGAGGCAGAGGAGGGGTCCGAAGCGGCTGAAGGTGTCGTAGAGAATCTTCTCGTCGACGGCGTGGTCGAGGTTGCCGATGAAGAGCTCGGCGCCGACGTCGGTGCCCTTTTGCTTGTCGGCACTGGCCTTGTTGACACGCAGGGGCTTTCCAAAGACCTTGATGCCGTTCATGATCTGGGCGGCGTACTCTGCATCCAGCGGACCGCGGAACTCGACGAAGCCGAAGCCCTGGTGATTCTGCGTTACGCGGTCGCGGGGCATGTGGATGTTGTGAATGGGACCCATCTGCAGCATCATTTCGTATATCACGGCCGTCGTGGCGCGCTCGTCGATGTTTCCGATGTAGATGGTCGCCTCCTTGTCCTGCTCCCTGCCATATTATTTTGGTTAGATTTTTCGGCACTTTAACAGGACTCGAGGGGATAGCGCACCAATGCCTATTCTGCGCCATGACGAATGGCGTGTTGCGGGTTTGCTGAGTATCGGGAGGAGAATTTTATCGGAACGGAGGGGGAGGCTGCGTCGTTGGAGATGGGGAAGAGGGAGAGGAGGGGAGAGGAAAGGGAGAGGAGGGGAGAGGAGAGGGAGAGGAGAGGAGAGGAGAGGGAGAGGAAAGGAAAGGGAGAGGAGAGGAAAGGGAGAGGAAAGGAGATAAGAGAGGAAAGGAGAGGAGAGGAGAGGAGAGGAGAGGAGAGGAGAGGAGAGGAGAGAAGAGGAGCGGAGAGGAGCGGAGTGGAGAGGAGAGGAGAGGAGAAGAGAAGAGAAGGTGGGAGGAGGCAAGCGGTGCAAGATCGATGTAGGCGTATTACATGTAGGTGACAGGCTGGTTGTGGGATGGGCCTGGGCAGTTGTTTGGCAGCTGGAGTCGTCCAAATTATCTCGAAAGGGATTTGGCAGCTGTGAGCTTCTCGTCTCGAATCGACCGACGGCAGATTTGAGGTTGAGTGTGGGTGGATCTGCCGATGTTGATCCGCGGCCGGCGTATCGATATCGGCGCATCGGCGCTTGTCTTTTCCGCTGTTACTCCTAGGCTACACCTCCCCATTTACCTCTACGGCTTGCAGTTTTTGGAGGTCACTTCCAACGTCCGCTCTGCTCGCCATCTTTCCGATTCGCAATACGTCCTTCCGCTTGCCCGTCCATCCTTTCTATTACGTGCGGCCTCACCTGCGAACACGGCCGTTCCATCTTGATACCCGTACAGCACTCGATCTCCCGCCGCCACCATGTTTGCTCTCTCCGAAGAATCCAAGGTATGGAGGCCACTCGGTGATGTTGGCAGACGACCAAGTCAGCGCTGATGAAGTCACGCAGGAGCGCATTGCCAAGCTCATTGATGTCTCTCGCGTCGCCATCCACTAGTACGTCTGGAGCCACCTTGGCCACTTTGGCCACCTCGAGGCTAGAAATTGATACTGACTCTTCACTACCCAGTGGCTACCTGCCTCTAATTCTTTATCTCGGTACGACGATGCATCTACCACCACTGACACAGCTGAGCACCATTCGCAGCGGCAGGCTAACTCTCGCAGGTTACACCCGCAGTGACCCGCGACCTTCCGTGATTCGGTACGAAACCCTTTCGTCGGTTGCTGCAGTGCTGTAGACACCTCGACTGTGCCGATCATTTGCTGACCGAAACGCAGCCTTCTCTCGCCCCTCTCGTAAAGCGTTGGATTATCAGAGGAAGGCAACGACTACTGTACATTATGGGAAATAGAATGGGGGGTTTGGACTGGGCCAAGAATGCCGTATTCACGACGCTGAGGTCGTCATGCGGCAACGAGTGGAGGAGGGGTGAAGGTCTCGCGGGAGCCCAAGACCTGGCATGACAATGTATCAGCACGCATATTTCTACATCAAGGAACCACTCAAACCGTAACTGCACTTTACCGTCTGCCATTTCGGGAATAAAAAAATCATCTGCACCAGTTCGACTGTTGCGCGGGTGGAATGCCTGACGTAACCCGAAGCTGGCCGAAGCTGCCGTGCAGGCTCCAGAAAAAAGTTGACAACCTCGTTCCTCCAAAAACCCCTCCTAAAAATTGCATGTCAACGTCAACCAACACAACAGCAATGTGACACAAGGTGGCTCAAGCGCGCAACCAGCACTATATGCCCGAAACCAACCATGCGGGCCTCTCTCCCGCCATCGTCGAGTCGATAGCCGGCCTCAGCGCCGGCACGGTGGCGACGATGGTCGTGCACCCGCTCGACATCGTCAAGACCCGGATGCAGAGTACGTGATATTTGCATGCGCACGATGCTGTGCCGCCCTCCGCTGTACTCTTCTGACAGGCCATAGTATACCGCAGCGGTAGCAGCCACGGCGGTAGTCCCACGATGCCGTCAACCCGTCCCACGACCGTCGCCCTGCTCCGCTCCCTCAGCACGCACGAACGGCCGCTCGCCTCGCTCTATCGCGGCCTCACGGCCAACCTCGTCGGAAACGCCTCGAGCTGGGCCTCCTTCTTCTTCTTCAAGTCACGGATCGAGACTGTGCTGGCGAAGAACCGGCAGCCGTCGGCGGGAGACTTTTTCGTCTCCTCGGCGCTCGCGGGGGCCACGACATCGGCCCTCACCAACCCCATCTGGGTCCTCAAGACGCGGATGCTCTCCTCGGACCGCGGCGACAGAGGCGCTTACCCGTCCATGCTCGCCGGCGCGCGCTCCATCTACGCCACCGAGGGCCTACGCGGCTTCTACCGCGGCCTCGGCGTCTCCATGCTCGGCGTCTCCCACGGTGCCGTCCAGTTTGCCGTCTACGAGCCCTCGAAGCGCATGTACTTTGCTCGCCGCCGCACCGCCCACTCCGACCCCGACGTCAATCTGCGCATGACGACGGAAGCGACCGTCCTCCTTTCGAGCGTCGCCAAGCTCGTGGCCGGGGCCGTCACCTACCCCTACCAGGTGCTGCGGAGCCGTCTGCAAAACTATCAGGCAGACGAGCGCTTCGGACGCGGCTTCGTCGGTGTGGTTACGCGAATCTGGCGCGAGGAGGGTCCCACGGGCTTCTATCGGGGCCTCGTGCCGGGCGTCATAAGGGTCATGCCAGCGACGTGGATCACCTTTTTGGTCTACGAGAATGTCAAGTATTACCTGCCACGCTGGGTCGCTTGATGGAGGACGTTTACCCAGGGGTATGGGGATTCACCCCTCGCGGTGTGCATCGCGCTGCATGCAAAGAGGACAGGTTCTGAACTAGCACGAGCGATGCATGTATGAATGTACAAACAGTACGCACATGGCGACTTTGAAACCGTGGATACGATTCAAAATAGAGAGATGGCATATTGCCAAGCCAATCGATTCAGTCAACTCCCAACGTACTCTTGCCATCCTCCTGCATAATTCTCCACCTGACTGGCTGATGCGAACCTCGCCATGATATCGACAACATCTCTCACCTCGGCTCAACCGTCACGGGCACTTACCATGTGTACGCAGTTGATACAGGAACAAGCCCGCAGACCACGTCGATGCCACAGGTCTCGATGTGGTAAGAGCCACATTGGATGTTTTGCCCTATGACGGTCCGGCGATGACGAAACGGCCCGTCGCCGTGGAGATCAATGGCGACGGTTCCGAACCTCATCACCCACAGACAGATTGGAGAGGCCACAGCACACGCCACGAACGATTAAACAAAAAAAAAAAGAGAACTGGGACCGGGTAATGGTGCCAAAGCCCAGAGAGGCTTGGAGAGTGCGGCCACCGTTGCGGGACAATGATGAGGCCGATTGGCGTCCAAGCAAGCCTCCCCCTGTCGATGATCATTTGGCGGAGATGTATCCTGCGAATGAACTTGCGAGCTAGAAACGGCAGGCATCCGTGCAGGAAAATCAGGCGGACGTACCGTCAATGGCCAGCCAAGGTAGAGATGCAGCGAGAGGCTCGTGCTGCTCGGAAGCGACGCCTCTCGGAAGTCGGGCATGATGGGCAGTCGAGCGCAGAGCAGGAAGCACACTGGTGACGCAGCACGAGGTGAGAACGAACCCTTTTGCTTTCCGCCTTTGTGGGACAGGCAACAGTTCCGAGACATTCGTCTAGCCTTGACTCTATAATGCCGAGTGTCGAGCGGGTATCGAATCCAAGCGGCCGTCTCCTCGGCGCAGCAACGATACAAGGGCCGCAAATAGTCCATGAAAAATTCTCCAAGGAATAATGAACGGGCTTACGACACGAGCATGGGGTAATCGGTACAGGATTATCATTGGACGATAAATCATCCGAACGGACTGGTGTAAAGGCATGAGAAGCCTCATCCTGGCCTGTCTGGTCTGCGCCGAGACAGCCGCAAGAACGAGCGGCCAGCAGGACCAAAATGAAGGGGCGAGACTGGTCTTGCGTGGAGAGTCAACTCTGTGCGTGCCTTTGATTCGAGCCAGGAGAAGAACATGGATGAAAAAAAGTCTTATCCTGGCAGCTTCAGGGGTACTGTGGTGGCCATCGAACGCGCCAACACTCAGGGTAAGATGACAATGGACGATGGCCGCAAAGGGTGACATCGACCCTGATGCTCGCACGACGCCGTCGTCTCGCATCCGTCCGCATCGTGTCCAAACGGACATTGTACTGCACATGTAATCGGCTCCGTAGATAAAGAGCGGCTCGGCAGGAGTCTGCGGTACAAAATGTGTACAAGTTTGTACGTACGAACGAACGCTCGTTCCTGCTGAGACGCATCGTCAGGGTTCGGGCCAGAACTCGGTCCATCGGGCGAGCGCTTCTCCATCAGGCCGAAGTCTGATGACGATGCCCGTGAGAGAACATGGCCAAGGCACAGCTCCAAACTGCAGACAAGGCCAAAAAGGCAGCTATCGCTTCGGATGGCAGGCTGGTTCTGAAGATGCCAACAGTACGGGGAAACCGTGGCAAGGAACATGATGCGCAGCAGCATGAGTGCACAACCAACCGACGACAGCCGAGAAAGCATACTGATCGTTTGCCTGCTCGGGGGCTTCCCCATAGTTGCGGATGACGTGAACTGAGGGGATCGGCGTCTTGGGTCTCGGGGCAGGACGGGAGAGGGATCGAACGAGGTGGACGTTGGCTGGGTTGGGAGTCTGGGCCGTGCATGCGACATGGTTCCTGAATTTCAAGCCATGCGTCGTCTGCATCCGCGAGGGCGTCGGACTGGCGTCGGCACAAAGGAAAAATCTTCTCTTGAGATGACGGGAGGCGTCAACGCTCGGACGTCGAAGGCTGCTGTTGCCTGTTGGCTGCTGCGCATCTGCACACACGAATTCACGTAGGTGCCATCACCACCACCAATCAAGGCACCAGGTACGGAGCAGTGCCTGCAGAACTCTGCATGACGCAGGAATAGCTGGCGAAACTTGTGCCATGTTCGAGACATGTATTCTTCAGAAACGGACCGTCGCGGAGCTGAAGGAAGCTTCGGCCAGCACACGGTTCCTCGCCCGAAGTACCCGAGTTTCCCGTCTTCATACGAGAGAAGGTACTCCGTATGGGGCAGGAAAAGGGAGAGTTTCCAGCTTGGCACATGGTCGAGTTGACAAGGCCATTTTCACTCTCATCAGCAGGCAGATACAAGCACCGCGCCGTGCCGTGCATGGTGGAGCGACGGAGCGAGTCAAGGCCGAGGGAAACTGGCCTGTCCTGGTTGCATACCTACCTGCATTGTGAAAATCAAGGCATCAAGGGCAAAAGGCCTGATCCAACCGGCAGAGCCTCTGCCTAGGACACGAGATGAGAGGCGAGCGCGGTACGTGCAGCCAGCATGGCTCGTTCAGCATCGTAGCGCCATGATGAACTTGCCCACTTGCTCATGACAGAGAGCTGGGGACTAGCAAGACGGCAAGCATCGATCGAAAGAGGGGTCAGGGCAGAGCGCAGAGAGCCACGGGGAAAGGGGGGAGGGGGTGCTGGATACGGCGGAAGCAGCTGGAGCGAGGGATGCGAAACAGCTGGCAAGGTGGGCGAGTCCAGTTCGGGCGTGGGGGGTCGAAAGTAGCCGCGAGTGCGAGGCGATGAGACAAGCGCGATTTCCAGAACAGGACTGAGATGGATGCTTGGAGAGATGGATGGATGGCCGAGTAATGGAGGGGGGGTAGGCGTACGACGAAGGACGGAAGCAAGGCGAGGGAGAGAAGGCGAGGGTGCAGCCTAGTGGTGTCGCAAAACTCGTCTCCGCGAGGTCGGGGTGCTCGGTACCGCACCGAGCGACTCGGCGAGGGCGTCGACGGCACATTGGGGGCAAACCCCATGGCTCGAGCGGCGCTTCGGCAGGCGACGGAGAGGTGCTGTCATGCGACGTCGTCTGCGCGCCGCGCCGAGGGCAAGGTCTTGCGTGCACGGAGTAGGTTAGTACGCGTATCAACGAAACAAGCACGGAGGGGGAACAGGTGTCGTGCAGGCACTAGAGCGGGCAAGGAGGTGACGCACAAAGGCAGGCGTACTTGCATGCACGCAAGCACTTTTTCCGTACAGTCGTTGGAGAAGCTCGTACTGCCGTTGGAGAAGCTCGTACTGTCGTTGGAGAAGCTCGCGCACGGACTGCATGTTCCAGGTTCCCGAGAGTCGTACTCGGACGAAGCGAGCGTGGCCACGGCTGCCGTCGTGGGAAGCCATGTTTGATGTTTGAGCCATTCCTCCGTTCCGAGGGGCGCCGCGGCGAAAGCGGACGAGCCTGAGCAAGGCTGAGACGTCATGAGATGCCATGACATGCCGTCCGAGTCTGGGCTTCAGGGGTGTGACGTTGGATCGAGGTGGCCGCTCGTCATGATGGTTGATGGTGGTGATGGCGACGGAAAATGTCCGTCAAATGCCTCGTCCGTGCCTCGTCCGTTCTTACCCCGTAGCCTCTGCACCTTCTCCACGCATGTGCCCGTGCACTGCACGTGCCCCTCCCTCCCCCCCCATGGCTGTGGTTCGCCACTGCCTCGAACTGCACAGGCGGCGATACTGATGTCATGTCCAGTTCCGCAGGAAGGCGGTAGCCGCAGCAGCAGACAGCACTTGCCACGACATACTATGCTTGCTGCTGCGCGTGCACACGGGCAAACCAGCGACCACAAAGCACCTGTGCTGGTCAGTGCTGGTCAGTACGGTGGGTTGTCGATTGGCACGCGTGTACGACGGTATGAATAAGAATAGGTGTCGATCAAACTCGGCTCGGCAGCTCTGGCCGGCGATCCGGGCTGGTCCATGACGATCTGTTGCGAGGGTGCGCAGAGGGAGTTGGTTGGCAGGTATCGGGGGACTAGGACGTACTCGTACAGGCGGGGGGGGGGGGGGGGGGTGCTGAGATGACCAGAATGGGGGTTTCCGTGGCTGCCGTACCACCGACGCCTGGCCACGCTGAGACGTGCGATGGCGCTGCAATCTAGCGCAAGGTTGGTAGGGCAAGCGGCGGCACCTCGTGGGTGGTGGTGGTGGTGGTGGTGGTGGTAGGTAATTTCATGGAGCCAGTAATTAATTACTTACGCCTACAGTACGCATGGGACACAAGGCATGCTGCCGCTGGTGCATTTCCGAATGGATGGATGCTGTTTCCACCTAGTAGTATCACTTCGTAGCAACTGCGCCGTAGTTGCATATTCAAATCTAAATGTACTCGTGAGGTGGTATCGGTATCGTACAAGTGCACGTGAAGTGCACGTGAAGACTTGGGTATGCGAATCAGCACGAGGCAGGTGTACCGTCGGCGGGAATGTTTAAAGCGGCTGCTACCTGCTGCGCATCGACCTGGAGGCATTGTAGCACCTACAGTACTTGTGTGTGAAGCCGTCACAGTCTCGACGCAGCTCGTGCTGGTGTTGACGGCTTGCTGGATGCAGCACTTGCCACGCTGCGTCGATAAATGACGCAACGCCGGTCGATGCTCAATCCGTGGCCGTGTGATGCTCGGCGGCCTCGACTCGTCGGACTTGGCGCTTGGTTGGCAGTCATTGCGTCGGGCCGTGTCGGGCATCGCGGGGTCTTGGCAATCTCCTGGCTCTGCCGCCCGTCGTCGGTCGTCGCGGACGAGGACGAGGCGTGAGGAGGAGGGGATGAGCAGATGCCACAGTCGCTTGACAAAAGTGACGATTCAGGTTTGGTGGCGCCACTCCTACAAATTGAATCGACATTTTTGACACCCAGCTGTACCAGCGTACTCTGTACTGCAGCACCTACTACTGTACAGTACAGTATTACTAGGTAAGTACGGAGTACTTGGGTAATAATTACTGTCAGTACAGCACGTTGGTGTATGTACTCGCCACACCTACCCCGTCCACCTACAGTGCATGTACAGTATTCCTCCGTACTGCCCTTTTTCGTACGCGTGTGGACGAGCCCATGCGCATGTACTCGGACACGCACCGTACACAGGGAGGGGAGTGAGGCTCGGGCTCGGGCTCGCACAAAGAACCAGGCAGGATTCGCGGGGCGGAGGCGGAGGCGGGACGGGTCGTGCAAAGTTCAAACACGGTCTCGGCATCGGGGGCTAGGTCGCGATGCCTCCTCCATGACTGCCAAAGTGGCCCAAGATGGCCAAGCAAGTATTGGCCAAGTTGCCAGCGTGGCCGGGCCCGCAACGCCATCGCTTGGGTGCTCATTGCACCATGCGAGCCCATCCGAGCCCTTGCCGCGAGCATGGATGGGATGCAGGAGCCGCAGCCAGCCAGGAACGGATTGCTCGCCTTGACGATGCCTCAGCTTGCAGGCTCAGCCGCGAGCGCACGGACGGCCGCAGGCACCGTGTCGACTCCCACGGACGGTGCAATCCAATCCCTCCGACGGGGGCTTTTGTCGTTTTTCGTTCCTCCAAGGCACGTACGGAGGAGGTAAGTAGTAATTACTGTATGCTATCTATCAGGTTGCACTCTGGACTTGGACGTGCTGGTAGCTGCATAAGTGTACCCCGTACTTGCGTGTGCACCTGGTTCCTCGCAGAAGCACATGTACAATGTACAAGAGGCAGGAGCCAAGTTGAGTGGATGGGGGCATGGGTGGATGGATGGAGGCATGGGTGGAGGCATGGGTGGATGGATGGATGGATGGAGGCATGGGGGCATGGATGGAGGCATGGAGACATGGAGGCATGGATGGAGGCATGGAGACATGGAGACATGGAGACATGGAGGCATGGAGGCATGGAGGCATGGAGGCATGGAGCATGGATGGATGAATGGATGGGTGGATGAATGGATGGACGGTACTCCGTACCTGCGTCGGTGCTGGAGTCGAGACGTGCGCGAACCCCTACAGCGTTAAGTACCGTACCTACAGCAAGTACATGTGCTGCACTGTGAGGCAGCCACCGTCATCGTCCTGGGCCTTTCTTTTTCCCGTTGCATGACGTGCGCGGGAGGACGGAACGAGTTGCAGATTTTTCAGGGGGCCGTGCTCGATCAGCCGTGCCTCAGATCACGGCGTCCATGCTGGTGAGCGCGATGCGCTCGCGTCGGGAACGGAGTCGGATGGGCGCATGTATTGCTGCGTAGTAATAGTAGATACCTAGTAATATCTTGGTACTAATGTAGTACGGAGTGCAGCACAGCGCTCGTCCCTGTAGGTAGGTAGGTGTATCCGCGATCGGTACAGTGAGTGAGTGCCCTGCCAGGATAGTGCCTAACATTAGTAGGTGCCTAGTAGTGTGCATGCACTGTACTCTGGTGGTAGGAGGGGATGGTGCAAGGATGACGGCTCACTGTGCTCTGCACCTGCTTTCATGTACAGTACTGCATGTGCATGCTCACAAGCCTTTGCGAGTCGACCTTGGCCTCTCCTCACGCCGTGCTCCGTACCTGCAACGTACATCTTCCAAGACAGGCCCGCAGCAGCCATATGCCGAAGCGAGATGCAAAGGGTCGCCGTTTGTGGACGGCCTTTCTTTGTCGATGCATCTGCGGTGCGACTCGAGCAAGTGCCGCAGTTGTGCCACCCACTCAGGCACCGAGTCTGTAGCGGATGCAGGGACGCAAGACAGAGGACACAGCCTGGTCAGCGCGGCTCTGGCGGTCGCTGCGCCGCACCCCCGTCGGTCGAGCTTTGACCATCTGGCCGCCGTCGGCTGCTCGCTGCGCGTCCTTGCTGCTTGCTTGCTTACCCTTTGCTTTCCCTCGCGCATGCAGGACGCATGCACGATCTAGCTGCATGCCTTTCAGCTCTCTCCCCTCGATGGGATGCGACGAGGAGCACGGCCGGCTCGCATCCGGCAACGCTCGGATGAAGTGCAGGCCAGCGCCACGCTGCGGACCTCGGCCTCAGCCTCCCTCCGTCCGACGCGGCGACGACGAGCGCACCGGACGCCGGCCGTCGGCATGGCGCCAGCGGAAGCATCTGCATCTCTACGTGTCCAAAGGCGATGCCAGCCGTCGATGCCGGCCAGGTGCGCCACGGCATCGACGAGGATGAACCGTCGCCGCCGGGACACGCGTCCCTGCTCCGTGCCATGCCCAGGTCGGCGCCTCGAAATTGGCAACGGCCTCGACGACGCCGCCGGCCCCAGCGAGCCATGGCGCCCGGTCGTCCAGAATGGCGCGCTAGGGATGAGCTGCATTGGTGCCGCCAGTGGTCTTGCGCTTGCGACGGGGTGTGCTGGCCATGGCGCCGACTGCTTACAATAATGGGTGCGTTGCAATAGTGATTACCGTACTGGTGGTGGTGGCATTGGGCACTACGAGCAAACACACCGTACCTACTCCGTACTAGGTGTAGTAATGGTGGTGTACTGTCACGGCAGTGATGATTACTAGATATCTACTTCCTAGTACGGAGTACCTGCCATTACCTACAGGTAGGTACTAATCTAGTGCGGCAACGAGTACGTGCGAGTGCCCAGGCACCGCCTGTCGTCGTGGACGGCATGCAGGACGCCAAACCAGACTGTTGGGAACCGTCGCTGCCGCCATGAACATGCGAGAATGCCCGAGTATGGACGCCAAAGGTGTCGCGCATGACCAAAGCCGGCCGCCCAACTTGCTCCGTGCTCGCCGTCGCTCGTGGCACCAGCTGCACACCTACTGTAGTTGTAGTTGTACTGTAGTTGTAGTTGTAAATAAGTACCTAATTACCTACATACCTACCTAGTACCTAGTACGTGTATGGACAACTGAGTACTTGCACCTGCACTCGCCGCTACTATCGCACGGTTAGGCATAATGGTGGGGTGGCAAAATTGTCGACTCACTTTGTAGTGGTAGCGCTGCCAAAGTTGATTCGTCCCTTTTGTCTACCTAGTACCTAGTAGTGAATGTACCCTGCGGCCCGCGTCCTTGCCAACGAGCCGTCGCTCTCGTCGCACGCCAGCTCGATGGGCGAGCCATGGCGGCCGAACAACGAGCGATGCCGACTAAACGACGAGCTTCGCCCCGGCACGAACCAAGGTGCAGCGCAGGCGTGCCTCTTGCCATGACCACCTGTAGCTGTACTTACTGTAGGCAGTACCTGGTGCCTGAGCATGAATGGTGAATGGTGCGTACCCTGCCGTGGCAGACTCCGTCGTACCGCCGCGCAGCACAGCACATGCCACAGGGCACCAGCTTGTGCCGCGCACCATTCGGCGCACCCACAACCCTAGGCCGACCCGGAACCCCTACAGATGCTCCGCCCATCGACACCCGCGATGCATTGCATTGCATTGCCTCGATGGGAGCGAGGCCTGAAAATGGCACGGCAGGGTACGGCACGGCACGACGTGGCAGGGTGCGACGCGGCATGGCGCGATGCGCAAGGACGAGACGGGCCACCTCGAGCGATGACGGCTCGAAAGATGACTCTTGCGCCTCGTGACGGCCATGCATTCCCATGGCCCCTCGGTCGGTACGTCTGGTCGAGCCTCGCCCAAACTCTCGGGTCGGCCGACCATGGACCTTGCTCCATGATGCATATATATACACTGCATGCGTTGGAGCGCCGCACCCTGCACTAATACAGCTCGTGTCGCAACTATCCGTCGCTCTAGTACCAGTTGGCCGTAGCCAGGCGTCGTGGTGTGGGTGGTGGAGGTGCTGTGCTTGTGCTTGTGCGGCGGGGTGGCAAAAATGTCGATTCAATTTGTACGAGCAGCACAGCCAAAGCTGAATCGTCAATTTTGTCAAATGACTGTACTTGCGGCAGCGCCGTTGCTGCGCTGGGAGTCGGCACAGGGACCCCTGTGAGGCCGTTTGAAATGCCAACTCTCGCTGGTCGCCGAGACCTCCAGGCACGCCCATCAGGCGCTGCTTGCTCGCCAGGATTCGGCCAAAAATACCCAGGCCGTCACCCCAGCGCACCCCCCATCCGGGCGGCGACCCAGGTCCCTGTAGCCGCCGCGACACGCCCCCCCCCCGACTCGCCCTCTCGCCCCCCCGTCCTCCCCCTCCCGCAGGCGAGTGCCGCTCGTCAACCTTGTCCGTTTGCCTGATTCGTCCCGCGTCATCTGCCCTGACAGCACCCGAAAATGGTCGGACCGTCCCTGTTGGGCGAGGTCACGGTGCACGGGGCGCGGGGACGAGCAGTTTGCGTTCGAGCCTGTGCCGTGCCTGCACGATGAGCACAATTGAGGCACGCGTGAGGTGGCAGCACGGCCAGAACGACGTCCAGTTCAGGCGACATGTGTCGACGCAATCTTCACGCCCGTGGTGCCTGTACTGTAGGCTCGTGTGTAGGGCAAATGTGCCTGCACTGGGCGTCCGCCGAGGTCAGGGTGCCGGCTCGGCCACGGCGCATGATTGCCCGCCGTGGGCCGGCCACCTCGACGTCCAAGCCCGGCAGCGTCATGCATCCGGCGACAGATGGCGACTCCGAAAGTATCCTGACCTGCCCATGCCCATCGCGCGACTTGTCTCGGCCCCCCACGTATGCGACGACGATGACGCCCATGATGACGCAACGGACAGGACAGATGGCACGGCTGTCCCCCAATGCCGATGCATGTCGTCATTCGCGCTCAGCCCGACGACGCCCCAGGCCGCACGCCCGCCGACGCGATCCGAACGCGTGCTCGCGCAGCAGGTGCATGCGATGGCAGTGCGGCCCATGGCAGGCAAACGATGGCCGTCGAGAAGAGCAATCGCCGTGCGACCCGGCTCGCGTCGGCATGTCGGGGGTTCGGGGGTTACCAGACGGTCCGGAGTTTTCCACAACCCCCACGGCAGCGCTGCAGCCGCAGCTGGAGGACCTCGTATTGGCTCAAACGAACAGTGCATCACACCCTACCGTAGCATGGTGGTCGTTGGAAAATGTACCGTCCGCAGCACTTCTGGGGCACGTCGCATGCTGTGCGGTCTGGCATCCCCGTGGCAGGGTGGTGCGGAGCGTCGTTGACGGAGAGTCCCCAGGTGGTGCAGAGCGTCGTTGACGGAGAGTCCCCAGGTGGTGCGGTCGACCGTCTGCCCATGCTCGAGGTCGTTTCCAGTGATGGTGCTGCACGGAGGAGCCCTAGTCGTAGGTACTACCTAGTATGTAGTAGGCACAGTCACTTGACAAAAGTGACGGTTCAGTTTTGGTGGTGCCACTCCTACAAATTGAATCGACATTTTTGCCACCCCCTGTGCCTACAACTAGTGCCTAGGCCCAAGGGACGGAGTACTAGATGCACTAATTGTACCCAAGGTTTGTGGGTGCCTTGGTACTGGGAAGTTATAGGTCGTAACTACTACTAGGTACTAGAGGTGGTAGTGTAGCTCGGCATTGGTACCAGGCACCTAGGACGAAATAATCGTCCATGTACTCGTGCTTGACCTACAACTATTGCTTGTACGGAGGAGAATACAGAGTACATCTACGTTGGAGCCGAGTCCAAGTAATACGTTGGAGTCGATTCCCAAGTATACTTGGGTATGCTCATGTGCAGTACAGTAATGCTCGGTACACGAGGATGGGTCCTGTCAAGCGCGCTGTAATGGTCCGCTGGCTTTACCTGCGTTGCAGTGGCACGAGTACTCCATACAAATACTTGCGCAGCGTACAGTAATACGGAGTACGAGTACGAGCACGAGCGCACATGTACATGAGCAGTGCAGTAATCATTAGGACTCTGCCGCTTTGGTGCCGCTTTGGCTACTAGGTGCCCTATAATACAAGTACCTGCACGGAGCAAGTACCTGGACATGCACGGCCAGTAGCTGTGCGCTACGTTTTCCCGCGACTCAGGTACAAGCAACAACACCAGGAACGGATTGCAGTAGTACTAATGCTTAGCTAACACTTCTATGGCCTGTTGGCATTACGTCGCAGTGGCCTGGGCAGTCCTGCCATCCGGAGAGGCGCCGCGAACAAGAAACGAGCTGGGAGTCGGGAGCAGGCCACTTTCCAACGACGTACTCGAAATGCCCTGCACCGCACACGACGTCCTTGCCCATGTAGGAGTGCGTCCAAGGCCAGTGCGGAGAGCAAGCTTGGCGGTTTTCCCGAGGTCGCATGGCCACGGCGTTGTTCGCCTGACCTGCACGAGGGGTGACGTATCATATTTCCCACATTGATGCCTCCGAGGGTGGTTCTATCCCGTAGCAATCCCCCGTTCGACCCGTCATGGCGCCTTGCCACCTGTTTTGCGCGCTCTCGCAGGCGTCGACGGGATACGAGCATGCGGGTGGACGTGCAGCACTTGTTGGCAAGCACGGATTGTGGCCATCGGCTGCATGCTGCTCCTACGAGAGGGCAAGGTGGACGGTACGCCGGCCTCGACGCACGAATGGCTTGCCACCTCGCCATGGCCAAGGCAACGAAAGAGGCGCTCAGGAATGCGCATGTGCCGAGTGCGTGCCTCGTCAGGCCGGTGCGAGACAAATTGTGTCTCCTGGGGCTACGGGGTAGCAGGTTGAGACATGACGACGGCAGAGCGGAAAAGACCCTTTTCTCGGCGCACCGGTCCTGGATGGAACGATGGCTGTTCCTCGTGCCCACGAGTACGGAGTAATCTGTGCACTCACGAGGAAACGGTTGCCGTCAGGCAAGTGCATGCATATATATGGCTGTACTGTTCGTGCCGGATAGGTGTACGGTGCCTGCTGCGAGTGCAAGTGAGCGTTCATGCAAGTAGGCGCGGGCGAGTGCACGTACTTTTACAGAGCACTTCACCCGCAGCACACGACGCCTGCTCGCCTCGCCTCGTACGAGACGGAGAATGCCTCCTCGGCAACCGCCGCGACGGCCCCGTGCCGGCAGGATGCGACGCCGCAGCCGACCCAGGTAATTGGGAGTGGGTGAAATTGCATGGCCCTAATGATACGGACGGGCACGTGATTCCGCCATGCAACCGCCAACCGCCTGTCCGTCCATCATTCCATCCTTCTTCCTTCCTTCCTACCTTCCTTTGCTCACACATTCCCTCATGGGGGTGCATTGCATGTACATGCCTGCGGCACCTGTCCGATGTTGGCAGTGGCAGCGAGGCACGAGGTGTCATCGATGGAGTGGTGGGTGACGCCCAGGGTGCCGAGTGCTGGAATTGCAGTACTTGCAGGCACTTGCATGTTTGCCTCGGTGGCTACGGAGTGCTCGCTCGCTTGTACTCTGTGCGTATCGCCCTTTTCTCCCCGCGCCGCTCCGATGGTTCCTACCAGCAAGTAATACAGAGTCGTACTTGAACGGAGCATTTGGCCGGGGACCGGACAGGGACATGAGAGTGCAGGTGCAGTGTAGGTGTACGGAGTACTGTAGGCAGGTAATTACAACTACAGTACGGAGTGTTTGGCCGGGGACCGGACAGGGACATGAGAGTGCACGTGCAGCGTAGGTGTAAGCAAGTAATTAATACAGCCATTACCGTACAGAGGTCGCCTACTTGCGTTACTGTACAACCAGAGAGTACATGTAATTACTGTACGATATGCAGTACGAGTACGAGTACTTACTTGCAGCACGGAACAAGTACAGAGTACAAGTAACCATTAAACAAGTGCATGCAAGTAGTTGTACCATGTACTTGCTCGCACGCGCATGGGGGGCCCTGGCCCACGACTCTTTGTCCGGGGCCGGATCGGCTCTCACCCGTGCGGTCGAAGCGGGCCGCAACGCAAGCTCGCCATCGTCACTCGCCGCGAGCGTTGCCGTGAGGCAGCCGACGATTGATGCGGACGACCCGTTCGCGGACTAGGCTCCGGGGGACGTAAAGGGTCCAAGATGGGTGCCCCTGAAAAGTGCTTTTTGGTCGAGGCGAGACAGAAATAGTTCCGGCATCTGGGGAAGGCAGATCGTCTGGCGGCACGAAAAGAAAGAAAGGGCCGCGGCCATGGGTGTCGGTAGGGCATCGGCCATGGCTGATTGGACCTCTGCCCGGGCCATTGCGAGATGCGCACTCTCGACAGCCGTCCGTCCGCCGCGTCCGCTTCGTCCGAGCTCCCACCGCACGCCCCCCGCGGCGCACGAATTGCTGAAACACAACCCACCAGGCGATCCGTGCCCGCCGCCCCAGTGCCCGCCGCCCCAGTGCCCGCCGCCCCAGTGCCCGCCGTCCCAGTGCCCGCCGTCCCACGCCCGCCCACCTGGCACCACCCATGCACACTAGCCAGCGCGCCAGACCCGGGTCGAGGTTCAATGCTACAAGGCTCTCGTGTACAGCTACATCTGCTGCACAGTAGCTGCACGGGGGACTCGCTTGCAACGACTTGCAGTACTAGGTACCGTACACCTACGTGCTTACTAGTACTCACGCACTTGCACACACCTAGTACTCTACAGCACGGTACTTTTGAATCTACCTAGCACCTTGGTACACCCCTACGGCACAAGTACTCCGTACGCATCGGACATGTACTTGCAACTGCGCATCCGCGGCGAGAGAGGTGCCGTGCACCACCAGTGAGCGCAGTGCTCCGTAGGAGCCTAGGGACTTGCAGAGGTACTAGGCCAAGTACTGGGCAATTACTTGCTTGCAGATACAGTACGGACTGCAAGTACACGTATGCTGCTAGAAGATGCACTCGATGCAGGCGGCAGTCTGACGGCCAGTCCGCTCGAGCAACGGCTAACCGGCCATTTCTCCCGTCGACCCCCCGTCTGCATTGCCTGAAATCCATCCCTTGCGTCTTCATGCCGCTCTCCTGCGGCCCTTGCTGCGGCCGCCCATGCGGTTGGCTGCCCCGGCGGAGACCGCGGGCCTCGTCGGGCCCAAGGCCGATCGCGCAGGCGTCGGCAGAGAGAAGACGCGCACGCGCATCATGGCACTTGGCGAGAGGGCGGCCGGTGCCAGCCTGCCCCCCCCCCCCCCCCCCCACCTCTCGCCGTCGCCGCCGTCGCCTGCGACCCGCTCGTTCGAGGCGTTGGCAAGTGACTCCGTTCCGTTGCATCATGACACTGCGCCGGAGAAGCTTGACCGAAACAACGGAGACCCAGGTGCGGGTGCGTCTGCAAGCAAGTACCTACCAAGTAATGTGCATGCATGTACTTGCGTGGGAGTACATGTACGGTACAGTTGCTGTAATTACTAATACAAACACTCCGAATTATTACTTGCAATACGTACCTAGCAGCTACCCATACGTACTGTAAAACAGGTACCTAGTAATAAACATCTGCTCCTCCCACTGCAAAGTACGTACTCCCACGTCAACCTCCGGTTCACCAGAAACCTGTCACATGTGTCAGATGTCACGGAACAGGACACCTGCATACGGAGTGCTGTGCGGAGCACGGAGCCCATGTGCCTACAGCAAGTTCGCCTTGACGGTGGATGTCGTCGACGCATGCGCCAAGCAACTCGTGGCAGGTACCCGTGCCGTCGAATGGTCGTGCCTACGGCTGTTGTGAGCAGCACGCCGGACGGAGGCGAAACCGACGTGGGCGTGTGCCGTCCAAGCAACACGGGCGACGCGGGAAGAGGACGATTCAAGGAATCGTGCCGAAATTGGCGGACCGTCTCTCCTCTCCGCAACTGTGTGGTGCCTGCTCGCGTCGTCCGCTTTGGAACAAGCTCGCCACCGGCCGGTCGAGCACGATTCGATCTTGGTTTCGCCTTGTTCTGGGCCGACGATGCGCTGAGCGAGCCACCTGCGCGGTGCCAATCGGCAGAGACCGGTCCCTGCTGGAGTCGAGCCATTACCAGCAGCACCTTTGTGCCCACCCTGGCCTGGCCGTGGCCTGGCGTAAGCGGCTAATAATACTCTGCACGCCACCGCAATCGACCATCGTCGTCGCCCGCCTTTGATTTGGCCGGGGCAAATGGTCTCACCAAGACGACGCCAGCGAGCGAGGGTGGACCGCACCGCACCAAGAGCCGGTCTCGGGCTGATCGCTCCGTCGCCGCCCCGGCCTGCGCGGCGTACGGCAACGCAGGCTCGCGTCGAGACGAGGAGCCTCGCAGCGTCCTTGGTTGCCGGCAGAAGGAGCCGCGAAACTGGACCGCGAACATGGCCGTCGGCCGCCTCGTGCGGCAACGCTCCGTCGCAGCCCGACCGTCGTTTGCATCCTCCGAGGGAAACGGCAGGGCCGTCTAGCCTCTTTGGCGGCCGAGATGCGCTTTGACGTGGCAAGCTCCAAGCAAGGGAGCCGGCAAGGCTGTGGAGTGCGTGGCTTGGGTCTGTCGTCGTCGGAGCCCCTGGCACAGCGCTTCCCCTCATGCGTGTCTCCCTCGGCGTCGGCGGACGGTTCGTGGCAGGCGGGGAAGAGACGGCGAGAGCAGCTCCTCATGGTGGAGGGGTTTGGCCACGAGCGTCGGGGCTCGAATGTCAACTCCCGATTGAGCCTTGGGGAGGACGGCAAACGAGGCTTGCCGATGATCGAGTGCTTGTATGAACGGACAGGCATCGATGATGGTTATTACAGTGCTCATATTTTACTTGTGCTCCTATTTTACGAGTGCTCCTATTTTACTTGTGCTCCTGTTTTACGAGTGCTCCTATGTTACGTGTGCTCCTATTTTACGTACAGGTGCAGCTGTACCTACTAGGAGTACTAGGTAGTTTGAGCACTGAGCATTACGTACCTAGTACCCATACGTACCTACATTTTCGCACTCGCACATGTTCGTACGTGCCTGCGTAAATACCTAGTAAAAATACATCTGCAAAGTAGGTGTACAACTGCACGCACACACCCGCAAGTGCGTGTGCAAGTACATGGCGAAAAAGGTACCAGCTTGACAAGCTTCCTACGGAGTACGTACGGCGTACTTGCAACTGCATGTGCGAAAAGGGCGACGCTTGGGCCCCGTGTGGTCCTGAGAGCCAACCGATGTTGTAAGCGAGCCAGGCAGGTGCCAGTCAGATGCTCCGCCCATCGACACCCGCGATGCATCCGCTAGCACGTGAACGCTTGCTTGCTCATATCGGACAGTACGGTGCTTGCACGAGCACTGTGAGGGCAGAGGGCCTATGCCGTATGCCGTATCTTGCCCCAAACCCCAAATTCGTAGCAAACCGCTGGGGACGCCTGCGGCAATCAAACTCGCAGGTGTGCCGGGAGCCTTCGGCACAAAGGATGGCCGGTGCGAGGGCCTGAGGAACGACGGAAATTGGCACACGATGCATGCCACTGCGTGCTACGTACCGTATGCCGTGCATGCGGAGTAATACTGTGCATGTGCGCTGGAGCGACAAGTCAGCGTGCGTGGGCTGCCAAAGTACGTGCGCGAGGTACCGTACCTGCCTCGTACCTGCCTCGAGAGTCCATTCGGCGAGCGGAGGAAGCAGCGGGCTGGACGCACCGCACAGACTGACGGCATTGACGAGCCTGCGGCCAGACGTCTCGTCGTCCACGGGCCCCGCCAGACCGGTTAGCGCGGGCGCGGCAGCAGACCTAGCCTATCCGAAGCCCGCCGGGAGAGGAGGTGCTAGTGAGGTACCCACCACCAGCTCCTGCTGCAAGTACTGTACATGTACTGTACTTGCATAGGTACTTGTGTTGTAGGTGTACGGAGTAAGTACTGTAATACTGTACAACTACACCTACATGCGAGTACAACCACAGCACTCCGTTCAGGAATCCCTAGAACGGCTACAAGTACGTCCTTGTGCTCGTCCATGCGCAGCTGTGCGCAAGTGGCCTCGCAGTCGTACATGTGAAATACATGTCCAGCACGGCAGCACAGCAACAGGAGTGCTCGCACACTTCCAGGCCGGTACATGCCCGTGAGTCCCTGGCTGACGTTAGGTTGCTGCTGGTGCCGACTGGTATACATTCATATCCAGGTACTCCGTGCTCGTACCTGACAGGTACAGGCTCGTGCCTGACAGGTACAGGTACCGCACTTGTACAACAACGTACAAGGCAAGTGCAAGTGCGCAGTAGGTGTGTGAGTAGGCACAGTACTGTAGGTATAAGTAGGCACAGTACTGTAGGTGTAGGTGTAGGTACAGTACTGTAGGTACAAGTAGGCACAGTAGGTGTAGGTACAGTACTGTAGGTACAAGTAGGCACAGTACTGTAGGTGTAGGTACAGTACTGTAGGTACAAGTAGGCACAGTACTGTAGGTGTACTCGTACTTTTTACAGGTTACCCCCCCCCCCCGCCTGGTGGGAATCGGCCGTCACTAGGGAGACGCCTCGGGTCAGTGCTGCGCCGTGACGGGTCTCCGTCCGGAAGGATGAAGGGACAAACGAGCTGCAGCAGCTAGTGCTCGTAGCTTCGAGAGGCCATCGCTCCAGCTCCAGCCTGCCACCCCATCCATCCTCGCCCCAACCTGCTGGCACCACCCCGACCGGCCGCCGACACCACCCTCCCTCCCTGCTGCTCCCGTTCGAGCTCGCAATCATCGAGCTCGTCCATCCATCCGTCGAGAGGCGGGAAAGTAACACGGATGCTCGCCGCCGCGCCGTGTCCTGGACCCGACCCGATGGCACCCAAACGATGTCTGGCCCAAACGATGCCTGGCACCCAAACGATGCCTGGCACCCTCCAGCGGCCTCTCGCCGATGCCGCCTCCGTCTCCTGCATCTCCGCTCCCCCCCAGCCGGCTCAGCCTCGACGTTGTGGCGGCGGAGGCACTCGCCGGAGTGTGCTCCTGGTTGGCTGCCGTTGCCCTGTCGTCGCCGGCTCAACGCTTCGAAATGTCTTACTCGACCAATCTCCAAGCATGGCCCCGTCGGCCATGACTGAGCGCGCCGTCCGCAGGCCGACTCGGCGAGCGAGCACCGCCCATCCGTGCCCATCGGCAGTCCAGCACGCGAGCCCGGAGGCCGAGGCGGACGCTCCCTCCTCCCTACGGTGCGCGGCTGACCTCGCCGTACCAGTAGGTGCCAGTACGAGCACGAAAATGAGCACGAGTAACACGACAATGAGCACGACAATGAGCACGCCGTCGACGCTGCTGGCCCGCCGGCTGCCACGCTCGTCGTCGCGAGATGCACCACCCACGCGGGGGGGGGGGGGGGGGGTGAGCACCCGCCCAACGACCTCGCCGCGCCGCCGGCAATGGGGGAGTCGATCGAGCCGCGTGCTCGTGACACGTCCAAAGTGCCGCCTTCATCTTGGGATGCCTGGGCCCTGGCGCCTTGGAGTCATGGCTGATGCTCCACCCGCCGGCTGAACCGCTCATGGCCCGGCTCCAGCCACGGCCCTCACCTCACCCCCTCTCCTCCACCACGGACCTCGCGTCGACCCGGTTTCCACATCCAACCATGCTAGCCGTCAGTCGCCTTGCTCCTTTCGGGACCAGTCTGGCACCCCTGCCACCCGTCTCGTCCCTCAGCTTTCCTTCCCCACGGCCGGAGTGTGTGGGCGAGCGAGCCTGTGTGTCTGTGTGTCTGTGCATCCCCCCCCTCCCCCGTCAAACGGCCATCCGCATGTACTCCGTGCTCCTGGACCGTCCACTTTCCTCATGTCCTTGTCCGGGGCCGGGGTGTCGAGACCAGTCCTGGATCAATTACGAGTCCCTAATGCAAGCGTGCTTGGAGCCAAGATCGTTGGACCCAGTCCCGGACGATTGGCTACCGCCCCGGCCCTGTTCGTGCTTGCATGTGCAGTATTACTTACGCTGGATATAGGGGAGGACTGCGTGCTCGAGCGAGTGCTCGTACCGGCGACCTACTTACTATACACCTGCGGTGCCTGTCGACTTACACCCGTCCCCGTCCGTCTGCCTGTGCTCGTTTGCGCTCCCCCGGACCTCCGACCTCGATTGCATGGCCTAGCCTGCCTGCCAACCTACCTTGCCTGCCTTGCCTCTCGCCTCCCACCACCCTCCGAGCCCCTCGGTTTTCTTTTTCACATATATACCAACCGTTCCTCCCTTGATCGGATCTTCCCATCGACTGTCTCGATCACTTCGCTTCCCATCCATCCATTCATCCACCTTGAACCTCCCACTCCCCCCACCAAACCAAGGCCCTTAAGATCACGGTCCGCGTCCCCCCCCCTCGACGCCCGTGCCTCCCCATCTATTCAACCACATCATTCTTTTCTTGTCAGTCTTGCTTCCGTGCCGGCACCGACCACCACCGACAAGATGGCTCTCACGGCTTCCCCGGCGGCGCCCCCGAACTGGGGACGATGGCCCCAGCAGCTTCCTCACGACTTCACCATGATGGACCATCCCGCCTTCATGCCCTACGACTCTCGCCCGCCGCCGCCGCCGACGACGCACATGCAGCGGCCCGTGGCCCCTCAGTACGTCGTGGCTCCCCAGTACGGCTCCGGGCCCATGACGGCGCTGGCGCCGCCGCAGTATCACCACCAGCAGCCGTTCGCCTACGTCCCCTACCAGAGCCCGCCGCCGGCCACGCCCATCGGCTCCCCGTACAAGCAGGAGGCCCCGCGCATGCTGGCCTCGGACGTCAACCCCTCCCGCGGCATGCCCTTTCGCCGCGGCTCGAGGCAGCTCAACGGCAGCCGGCTCCAGTCGCCGTCGGCCCGGAGCGATTCCCTGGCGTCGACGAGCAACCGCTCCGTCGCCTCGAACCCGTGCGCCGCCAAGACCATCACCTACAACGAGACCATCGACCCCGCCGACAGGGTCAACTTTGAAACGGAAGTCGACGAGCTCATGAAGGCCATCCAGAAGTCGGACGAGGACGAGGCGGCGGCGGCCCAGACCCTCACGCCGGCCCAGACGCCGAGCGCAGAGGCCGGCTCGGGACCTCAGAGCCCCGCGAGCCACGCGCAGCCGTCGACGCCCGGCATGACGGAGACGAAGCTGAAGAAGAAGTGGGTGTGCGACGGGCCCAACTGCACCAAGCGCTTCGTTCAGAAGACGCATCTCGACATCCATCGCCGGACGCACACCGGCCACAAGCCCTACGTGAGTCGTGACAAGCTCCCCGCCCCGAGCGCCCGCGAACCGTGTCGCTGACAGACGCCAGGTCTGCACAAAGGACAACTGTGGTCTCACATTCTCTCAACGCGGCAATCTCAAGGTACGACGGTCCGTCCGCTCCTTCTATCGTCCGACGCTGACCCCAGACGTCCAGACTCACATGCGCCGCCACACCGGGGAGAAGCCGTATTCCTGCAGCATCTGCGGCAAGCTGTTCGCGCAGCGCGGCAACGTCCGATCCCACGAGGAGACGCACAAGGGTCTCAAGCCTTTCGTCTGCAGACTCGACGACTGCAACAAGACCTTTTCGCAGCTTGGAAACATGAAGGTGCGCCAGTCCGTGTGTGTGTGCTCGCTTCTCTCGCCGTCGCTGACCGACTCGCAGACGCATCAGAACAACTTCCACAAGGACACGCTCCAAAAGCTCACCAACATGTTCGTCAAGTTTGCCCGCCTCGGCGAGGTCCCCGAAGAGCACCAAGAGCTGTTCGACTACTTCAAGGCACACTACAAGAACAGCAACAAGGGCATCAAGGGTCGTGGCAAGGCCCGCACCGTCGCGCCGAAATCAAAGGCCGCCGACCACAACCCGAACGCATCCCTGGCCTTCCCGCACCTCCCGATGCCCGCGCAGGCGCAGACGTACGTTCCCGGACAGGCCAACGGCGGCATGCCCAGCATCGGCCGCCACCACGCAGCGGGCGGCTATGCCATGTTCGACCAGCACCCCGATCACGTCGCCGCACCGGGAATGCTCTACGAGGATGTGCACTCGCGGCAGATGGGCTTCGCCGATCGCCTGTATTGACGCGTGACTTGGATTTACGACTGCATGATTACGCAATACACGACACGAAGTCGACCGTCGAACGGCCGGGACGGAACGTCAAAGGCGACGCACGACTCGGGAGCGTCACCGACAGAAAACGTACGCACATTCATTCATTCGAGCATCGGTACCCATGGACGGGTGACGGATTGTTTTTACAAAAAAAGTTAGCGGGGCCGGCAGCGCTGAAGATTTGGTTCCGCATCCTTTGATTTTCCCTGGCGACGAAAGCATATTGGTCTGGCCGACGATGATGGGACATATCTCGATGGAGTATCTGGGTGGTCAATGCTGATGCAAAAAAAAGTTGACATGTTGGGAACTGACTCTCCACTCGACTGGGAGTCTGGGAGTCTGATCGTTTGCTGCGTTTTTTTTTTTGCTTTTTGCCCCCCTGCAGTCACATCATATTGTTATACCACCCGCCTGTATTCATTCATCCACCCCCCGTCCGTCCCGATGTCGTCCGGATCGGCTGCGGTTGGGAGGATCATACAGTGTGCGTTTTCCTTGGACATGGGGAGGCGGGACTGACCCTGGGAGAGTTTGGATCATTGCCTTGTATCGCACTTGTCGCTCGGCGACGATTCGCAAGGTCCGCAAACTCCTCCACCAAGAGATGATTTTCTTCACAACAAAAACCTTTGCTTTCCTGCCCTCCGTTTCTGTCACTTACCCGCTGGCCAAGGATCGATCGGTGGCGTTTCCCTCTGGCGCGTTTCCCTCTCGAGCCTTCTGCGTGTCTGAGACGCCATGCAAGGAAAACAGCACTGCTGGCGTCGGGCTCGAGAGGCGGGCACGTGAGACCTTTCTGGACCGACGATGACCTGCCATGTATCTACTAGAGAGCATTACGTGCTCGTGCATCTGCAATTACACAAGTACTATACTCGATCAAATTTTCCGTCATCAATACGTGCAGGTGTCCATGTGCGGCTCAGACAAACAATGCATTGCATGTGGGTGCACCCATTTGAGCAGAGAGAATGCATGCATGCATGCGTACGTGCACGCCTGTGATGACGATCGATGTGTGCACAGCAAACAGACAGAAATGGCCCAAAAGATATATATAGAACGATGGAAGCGGGTGTGAAAGCCAACCGTTGGCCGGCAGCTGAAAATCGACGGATGGGAACGACGCAAATGGTCAGCGGCACCAAAGTGGCCAAAATAGGTCAGCCATTCAGCAGGCTGATTTCCGTATCATCATGTTTACATGCAAATCTACACTTGGATGCGGCTCAGAACGAGACAGAGGCACACTTGCACGCAAGTGAGCGAATACTAGCCGGCTGTCTAGCAAGGCATTGCCATTAATAGTAGAGTACCATGCAAACGAGTAGCGGTGTGGTGTGCCTGTCAGTGCCGGTACGTAATTCTCGGGTACAAGGACAAGTGGAGGTGAGTGTATCAACGTTTCCGGCCCCCGCCTCCGTCGGTCGCACAAAAATTGAACGGCATATGCCTTCATTTGGAGGAAGCGGGAAGCGGATCGGCGGGCCTGCATAGTCAAGCTGGCAATGTGAGGGGGAGAAAGTTGCAGCACAGTGCAGGCTCCCAAGGCAGAATCCAACGGGCGCAGGTGTGATTGTGGGTGGGCGATGACTGCAGCGAGTGCGATTCGTTGTCCAGGTAGGTCTCTGCGACTCTTGCAGCCGCGGAAATGGACAGCTACCCACAGCCTACAGGCCAGACTGTCGCTTCCAGCAGCTTGTCTTGGTTTCAGATGGGCCAGCGGATGCGAATCTTCACCGCCTTCTGACCTTGTTTTCGTTGACCGACTCCACGACAAACCCCTCTCCTCCTCTACCACCTCCCCGCTCTTCATCTCTCGTCCTGCCGGCGAGACGTGCATGCAGTCTCATCCCCGTACCCCCTCCAAGGACAACAAGACGAATGAACTTGCCCGCCCTGCTCCGACATCGACTAGGAGCCCGGAAGAGGATCAAATTCATCGTCTTCAAGCCGGTGCGGTCCATCCTAGGCTCGATGCCAATGAGCCCACGTCTGCCGTGGGCCGTTGACCTTTGGCCCGCGAGCGTAACATCTTCCGTCCGTGCCGCCTTGTGCCTTGGAACCCTGATCCCTGGCGTATGATTCAGAGGCGGATGAAAAAAAAATAGGCGACGACGATATGCGACGGAGATGAATACCGTACCGAATACGCACCATTGCCTCTTGTTTGGCCAAAGCTGGGGCGTCGAGAAGGTGCTCAGCTGAAGGAGGATGGACCGACGTCGGCGCTGGTGCTTTGGCCACGGGTTGGAGAGCATTGCACGACGGCGTCGCTGCCAGAGATGCAAGACCTAGAAAGTGTGGAGTGTGTTCGGCTCGCTGTGAGACACAGATGGCAGTCAAACAGTGACAAAGTCAACACAGCCGTTGGCATGAGCTAGACGACACGCGGCGGCTGGGCGGCTAGCCCCCATGCAGAGTTGAGACAAAAAGGATGTTGTCTCCAGCCTTGAGCTCATACGTCTCCTCTCCCTCCAGCTCCCAGTCGGCATCGTTGATGAGAACGAGGATACCCGGCCGGCTGGATGTTTGAATCGCGCATTAGCCAAGGGTGCACAGCGAAGAGGGGAGGAGGCCGGCTTGAACAAGGGGGTTGGTGTTTGTTTGCCAAATGCGGCTGCAGCCACTCCATCGAGGCAGGTCAGAACAGTCAGCGGTTGGCTGGCTGAACCTGCAGCAGGCAAGGCCAGCGAGGCAAGGGGGGAGGGGGGGGGAGGGGGGGGGGATAACACGACGTCATGGAGTCATCAGGCGCGTGAGACGAGAGCGAGGCGGGGCAACGACATGACATACACATTGCCATCGAGCACAAAGAGCTCCTGTCGTGTGTCTTTCATGACATGTTCGCAGAGATGACGGATCAAAAACGCAATGTTGCTTCGGCATCCGGAAGCGTCCACGGACGGCAAGGCTATCGAGTGCTGACGTTGGTCCGAGAACAGCATTTCCAGACCGCCTCTGCAGATCACACGGAGAGTTAGTACGTGGAATATGAGCCAAGATGGAGAGGTGAAGCTTGTTTGCGCGACACGACGACGCTGATGCTGACAGCCATGGCCAACGGCATCGCGTGGCACGCTGGCAGAGCCATCTGGTCTAGGCCTCAACGACGATGGCAAATGGGGAGGAGGGGGGTTCGGTGGGAGGGATATTGGTCGGGGTTGACTTGCGAGAACTCGACGGAAATTGAGAGCGGCACAGCTGCGCTTTGCTCGGTCGTCATCGTCGTGGGGATGAGGTCGTGGGGATGAGAGGGCGACGGGAATGAGTGTCCAGGTATCTGGTGATGAAGGATTGATTGTTCCACAGAGCGAAGCGCGTAGAGTGAGTGCAAGTCCTTAGTACCAGAGTTAATGTACCAGACAGAGTACAGAGTACCTGTACGAGTACTTGGATGTGCTGTGCACCCAAGTATTTCGAGAAGTAATATTTTATTACAGTATTATTTAATACAGAAAGTACTTACTTTAAGTACTTAAGTAAGTACTCAAGTAAGTAAGTACTTAAGTAACTAAGTAAGCAAGTACTCAAGTTAGTAAGTAAGTACTCAAGAAAGTAAGTACTTATTACAGCACATGCAGTACGTACTTCTCTTCGTACACTACACTACGGAGTACTTGGAGCAGACTTGATAACGTAAGCGATCAACCACAACTCAACCACGACTCGGTCACAGCCAATCAGAGCCCGCAATCTCGCAATTTTCAGGCCTCAGCACATCAGTCTTTCCATGCCCATGCCGACCCGGTGAGATGAGCGCCAAAGGGGTCTCGGTCGAGTACCTGACGACGGGTGCAAACAGGCAGACGGCCGCCACCGACTGGAGCCGGAGCGGGTTGCTGGCCTTTGGTGCCGATGTGAACATTGCGCTATGGCGGCCACATGTGAGCGCCCCAACCAAGCCCTTGCTCTGCTCATTCCATGGAGGCAGCGTGGCTGATCAATCGCTTGTTGCTCATTGAAGCTCGACCCTCCAAGAGGTGTCGGTAGACTCCTGCGCGGCCATGCAGAATTGGTCAAGGCCGTTGCCTTTCTGCCCTCGGCCGTGGGAGACGAGTCCACCTATCTGATCAGTGGCGCCGACGACAAAACTCTCATGCTGTGGAAGTCTTCGGCCAGCCATGACCATGATCTAGATTTTGGCCTTCTGCAGACATCCCTGGAGCACACGGGAGCCATAAATTGCATAACCTCGGCGCGTGTCGCCGCGAGCCATCCAAAATGGATCGTGGCCACCGGCGCGGCCGATGCGACGATTCGGACATGGTCCCTGGAGCACGACCAGCTGCACCTGCTGCAGACGATCCACACGGCGCCAAAGTTCTTCCCCTTGACCTTGTCCCTCAGCTCTCTCGGCGCCGATGAAAATGCTTTGGTCCTCGCCGCTGCCGGTACGCGCGACACCATCCAGATCTTGACGGCCGATGCCGTGGCCGAGGGCGTCGTCCAATTCAACGTCCAAGCCAACCTCTCCGGCCACGAGGGCTGGATCAGGTCTCTCTCTTTCGCCAGGGAGACGAGCAACGCCGACGGCGACCTGCTGCTCGCCTCCGCCAGCCAGGACAAGTACGTGCGCATTTGGAGAATTCACCAAGGCGCTGCCCTCCCCTCCCTCGCCGTCTCCAAGGACCTGTCCGACGGAAAATTCCTGCCTGGAAAGTCGCCTTCGAACAAATCACATCGCCTCCGAACCGCCGCCAAAGACTTTTCTCTCTCCTTTGAAGCTCTGCTGCTGGGGCACGAAGATTGGATCTACGCCGCCCGGTGGCACATGCACGACGATGGCAAGCTGCAGCTGCTGACGACCTCGGCCGACAACTCACTGGCCATCTGGGAAGCGGACGCCTCGTCCGGCATTTGGGTCAGCATGGTGCGCCTGGGAGAAATCAGCAGGGAGAAAGGTGCGACGACGGCCACCGGCAGCGCTGGCGGTTTCTGGACCGGCCTTTGGTCTCCTGACGGCCGCTCGGTCGCATGTCTTGGCCGGACCGGAAGTTGGAGGAGGTGGCAGTATGAGCCGGCCAACGATTCGTGGCGACCTTGCGTCGCCGTCACGGGACATACCAAAGCCGTCACGGGGGTGTCGTGGTCCAAGAACGGCGACTACCTGCTCTCGACCGGCTCGGACCAGACAACTCGGCTGCACGCAAGATGGACCGCCAGCGGAGCAAATACGTGGCACGAGATGTCTCGGCCGCAGATCCACGGCTACGATCTCAACTGCATCGACGCCCTTGGCGAGTCGCAGTTTGTCTCTGGTGCGGATGAAAAGCTGATGCGCGTCTTTGGCGAGCCCAAGGCCGTTGCAAGCATGCTCGGCCGGCTCGGCGGGATGAGCAAGAAGGGTATCGAGAAGATGCCGGATGCCGCCAACATGCCCGTCCTGGGCTTGTCGAACAAGGCCATCGACATGGTCGATGACGACCACGAGATTCAGCCCGTCGACGACCGGGATCGTGACGCCATGGATCCGGCCACCATGGTCAAGAAGTCGCACCTCGAAATTGATCATCCGCCTTTGGAGGACACGCTGTCGAGACACACGCTGTGGCCCGAGACGGAGAAGCTGTACGGGCACGGCTACGAGATATCCTGCTTGGCCGCCTCCCACGACGGAAAGCTCATCGCCAGCGCCTGCAAGGCCACCTCCACCAACCACGCCGTCATCCGGCTCTTCGAGACGGAACGGTGGACGGAAATTCGGCCTCCGCTGACGGCTCATTCGCTCACCGTCACTCGTCTTCGCTTCTCCGCCGACGACCGCCACCTCCTGAGTGTCGGTCGTGACCGGCAGTGGGCCGTCTTTGAGCGCGATCCCGACGCGGATGCTCTGTACACCCTCCTGCAGTCGAACCCAAAGGGGCACAGTAGGATGATCCTCGACGCCGCCTGGTCGCCTTGCGAGACGCCCCTCTTCGCAACGGCCGGTCGAGACAAGCAGGTGCGGATATGGAAGTCCTCGAAGCGCGAGGATGGCAGCGCGCAGTTTGAGCAAATGGCCGCTCTACCCTGCACGGCGCCGGTGACGTCTGTTGACTTTCTGCCGCGTTCCTTGTGCGGCAGGTTGGTGCTTGCGGTGGGAACAGAGGCCGGTCAGGTCAGCGTTTGCCTCGTAGACGAGCAGGACGGCACGGTAGTGTCGCTGCCGCCGACGGACGAGTGAGTGTTGCCCCCTTGGAGTCTCGTGGACGTCCAGTCTCTAACCATTTGACAGCCTGTCGTTCCCCAAGGCTGTTTTGCAACTGGCCTGGAGGCCAAGCCCCGACTCCGAAGCCGGCGCGACCGCATCACCCACCCTCGCCGCCGCCGGCGAGGACACGACGCTAAGGCTCTTCTCATTTGATGAAGCATATCTCCAGTCCACGGCGGAACTGTAGCAAGGTCTGTACGACGACTGGTCCCTTGTTATGGAACAGATCCAAGACGGAAGGATACTCTTGTGTGGTTGAACCACGTCGACAAGGCCCTTTGCTCTTGCTCGGATGGAGTGGTCTTGGAGGCTTGTGTGTATCATTATTGGACTCTGGGGCAGTCGTTCAGCCGTATTTGGAGGGCGCACTGCCCTCTACAAACGACCCTTAACGAGATCATACACGTTTGGTGCAGAAAGGCCCGGCTGGCTGCGTTTGAAAGAGGCTCTTGATTTTATCTGAGCAGCGAGTCACTGTCCCGCAGCATCTCTTTCTGTCCGACGGGCTCAAAGGTATGGGCTGCCATAGCGACAGCCAGCCATGCCAATCACCCAATCGGCCGCAATTTGTTGGCGAGAGGGTACCTCTACACGCATGTATTGGTTTGGAGAATGGATAGTCGAGGGACGGCAGTGAACAACAAGCAGACCGATGTCAAGAATAGAGCTTGCAACGAGCCACATCATGACTTCGCCGCGGCCCCGCTGGTTCCTTGTACGGCGTCTACATGCATCAATGCATCGTTCACCGGGTCTAGTTGTCCACCGCGCAATGCGCCCATTATCAATCGTCTGCGCAACATGTGCTTCTTCGCCAGTCGGGATCGTAATGAAGACCAAGCTCCCCCAGCGTGGTGGCTTTGCATCCCTGCTTCTCGAAGCGCAGCTTGGCGTCGGAAAAGACACTTCGCTGCCAGAAGAGCTCATCGTCCCACCTCGGCGCCGGCTTTCCCGTCTTCTCAGCCGTCGCGACCAAGTCGTGCAATTCGTTGATGTAGTGGCCGTCCCCAAAGGTGGCAAACACGTGGAGGGATTCACCTTCGCGCTCCTCGAGTTCC
Source organism: Drechmeria coniospora (assembly GCF_001625195.1). Classification (NCBI taxonomy): domain Eukaryota; kingdom Fungi; phylum Ascomycota; class Sordariomycetes; order Hypocreales; family Ophiocordycipitaceae; genus Drechmeria; species Drechmeria coniospora. Next base: position 9,560,389 of record NC_054390.1, on the reverse strand, counting down.
TTGCTCCAGCGCTCCATCTCCTCGCGCGCAGGCAGGGCCAGATTGTTTGACCAGACGGCGGCGACGAGGGCGGCTTGCGCCTCGGAGACCTGCCAGGGGACCGACTTCATGTTGAGAGCGGGGAAGACGAGTGTGGGGTGCCGGATGGAGATGAGGTGCTTGTAGAGCCCATGGACGCCTTGTCCGTTGGTGATCAACTTGGGTTGCAGGTCGGGGAGAAAGGGGTAGCTAAAGAGGAAGCCGGTGCAGAAGACGACGGCGTCGATGTTGGTGTCGACCCGACCGTCCTTGAACCGGACGGCTCGCTGCTCTGGCAGGAACTCGGCGATCTCGGGGACTTCTTCGCAGCCAGTGTGGGCCAGCTTGTCAGGCGACGTCGGGGTCCTCACCGACAAGATGGTCCTGCCTCGAGAGACTTGATTGATCTGCAGGGCAAGATCGACGCCGGACGGTCCGTTCCCGACGACGACGACCTTGGCATCCTTAAAATCGTCGGCTCGCCGGTACTGCTTCGAGTGCGTGATGACGGATGGGTGGGCCTTGTGGAAGGCTTCGATGTTGGCCATGAGAGGGATAAAGGGCACCGAGTAGTGGCCGTTGGCGACGACGACGGCGTCAAAGACGTCTTGAACGACCATGGTGCCGTCGACGGTAGACTGGGCCTCGAGCCTCCATCTGTCACGCCCGTCATGGTCCTCCCGCACTACGCTGGTGACTGCAACGCAGAAGCGAACGAGGTGGCGGACGTCCTCGGCGTACCGAACGAGATACGCCTGGATATCCTGACGGGTCGGAAACAGGCGCGATCCCCCGGGAAAGGGTCGATCCGAAAAGCTCATGAGAGCAGCCGGGATGTTGGCGTGTAGACGGTCGTATATGGGTGACGGAAACACGGGGGCTCCCTGCGAGGACGACGACGACGGGACCGGTGCGTCTGGCGGGAAGAAGGGGTCAAGCTGAGGCACGGGGTATGGACCAGGCGCAACGTCGCTGTAGTTCCAGATGCCACCGACCTCGTCCTGCTGCTCGAACACGACGATGGACTCGAAGTCGCCCTGGTCTCGGAGATACTTTGCCGTGGCGAGGCCCGCCGGACCAGCCCCGATGATCGCGATCTTGCTCACACGGAAGAGCGGGGGGTCGAGGGAGCCCATGGTGCGAGGGCTAGAATGTCGAAGCAGAGGACCGTACTCTACGCAAAACACGTGTGCTGGTGACCGTCCTTGTTCCTGACAATGAACCGCTACGTCATCCCGGGCGACGGCGGGGAATTAATCGATGAATGTAATGGTACGAAGAAATGGACGGCAGAGGAGCAAAAAGCAGTCTATGGTGTCTATGTTGGGTTGGCTGAGGTTTGATTGAATGGCTCGCCCATGGAATGACATACGTCGGACGTTGGTGGACAGTTTGTCATTCTCTCATCCTCAGGCGTCAACTTGCTCGCTCGGATGCTCCTGCCCAAGTACTTTATTCGTCCCTTCCCGTAATTCAACTTGCCTAATCGGCGGAAGGTGCCACCCAGTCGAGGGGCTCCTGTGTACTATCCACACCGCCTGCTCCATTCGGCCATATTTTGAGTGCTTGCAGCTTAAGCAACGACCCAAACACCATTACCAAAGCTGATGGCGGTTCAACCTTGCAATCATTGAACCTACACCATCATTTCAATCGGCAGCAAAATCGCACCTCGCTCCTTCAGGGTCCTTCGCTCATCACTCGCCCGATCAATCATGAGTCTCTTGGCAGCAAACCCTAGCTCGTAGGCGCCTCTCACCCATTCCACGCAACGCAGGCACACGCAAAGACCGGGCCTCGTCGAGCTCTCCTGCGAGGATGCTCGATACGACGCAGGGCCTGCCGGCGCAGAGTCTCTCGTCCCCGAGCTCATCGGCACGTGGGTGGCCGAAAACGGATGCTACGACGCCCGTCGCGCAGCTCAGCCCCGACCTGCAAGATGCCAAGTCTCGCGTCGTCGACGGCGTCGTCACCATTACCTGGCCATACAGCATCGTCACGAGGTCCCTGGCCTTCATCCTCGCCGAGAACGACGTGAGGCTGCGTCGCGACAAGGGTCAGGTCCGAGTCGAGTTCCACGGCGCTGCCGGAAAGGCCCTCGCCGACGCCAACATCGGCGGCGGCGATGAGCTCCGCCTCAGCCTCGATGGTGCCCAGTGGGAGTCTCCCCCGACGGCGACGCGATTGCCCGGCAGCGCCCTCGAGTGGCAGATAAAGTTCACGAGCCGCCTGCTTCTTCACGTCCGCCGGGCTGATTGTCAAGAACTGGACGTCATTGACATTGACGCGCCCGCCGAGGACGATTCGCAGCCGCAACCGCACGAGGGGGAGAGATCGGCACGCGACCTTTCGCCTTCCGTTTCGCCTCCCGTCGTCCATTCGCCGCCCCAGCTCCAGCCTGCGACCCCCATGACGCTGCCGGCGTCTGCCCTGGCTTCCAAAAGGCTGGCCTCGGCCGCGCTCGATCTCGAAGAGTTTGCCTCGCCGGCATTCCTCAAGCGTGCTAGAGTCTCCTACGGCTCCCTATTCGACAGCGGCCTCGACATTTTCGATGATAAAGCATCCAGATGGCACAATGGCAAACCCAAATCTCGCTTTAGCATGGGGCATACTGTCTGGAAATACAACAGCCGATCGCCCAGCCCCGACATCGACAAGGAGCAGCCATCCGAGAATGGACAACGGAGCGACCGATCGATTGATGAACGAACCCAGGAAGCCAGTGCATCGACACCAAAGGCCTCTCCACCGCCATCATCCATGGTAGATGGAGGGTGCCAGACGCTAGGCTTGCCATTCGTCCAGCATACGGGGATCGAAACACCTGCCCAGCCATCGACGGTACCGTCCCTCATGCACCCGACCCCAGCACCATTTTCTCCCGCGTACCACTTTGAGAGCGACCATGTCAGCATTCAAACGCCTTCCAGATGGGTTTTCCCTCATAATTCCGGCCAGCACGAATCCCCGACGCCGGCCGGCGCAAGCTCGGCGTATCATTCGATTTCACACGAGCATGGCTTGCCGATAGAAATGGAAGTCCCACACGGCAGCGCAACTATCACGGCCCCCACCTATTTGTCTCAAGCTGTCGGACCTGAGATACCCAATACCCATTTGGAGTTTGCGACTGCTGATGTCCCAGCCCCAAGGGATGTATATCACGAAGTAAGGCAGCACCATGACATTCCGTGGCAGCCCGAGCCCTTTCAGTATCCGTCAGATGATTTTCAGAGCCATGGCCATATCCATCACTCCGCGCCTCTGGCGAGTAGTTTCCCGCCCGCCGGAGAAAATTCCCCTCGGCTTCAGGGGACCGTCATGGATAACGCTCAATCCGGCCAGTTCCCTGGACAGCATCCGTCCATACCCTCAGGATCACATCACAATACGGGCAAATCAGGGGCAGCTCTTCGCGACGGCGGTGTACCAGAGCTCCAGGAGGGTGGCCACATGCAGGGCGAAGACTATTACGTGCGAAATTACGAGCATGCTAGGGATGATGATGAGTCCTCGTCAGAGAACCAGACTGAAGAGTCGCAGCAAGGCAGTCGAGCCTTCCAGCAGCAGATCGCTGATGACGACCACTTGGACCAGCCTGCCATTCCAGGCCATCGTCACGAAGGGCGACCAATGGACACTGGACTTGACGAAAGTGCCGAGGCCCTCGCCCGCCCACTCGAAACCAAAATCGCCCAACGCAAAGGCTCTTTCGAAGTAGGCTCGAATCCTGAAGCCAATGAGAGTCTAGGAGAATCCTGCAGCGATGGCGACGAGTACGAGAGTGGCGAATATGAGGGCGAATACTACGACGAAGATGACGACGATGGTGACGAGGAAGGTGACGAGGAAAGTGACGATGACGGAGAGGGAGAGGGAGAGGAATACGACGGTTCCGCTTACCCTCAGCAGGCGGCCGCTCCGACGGAGCCGGTTTTCATCAGCCTTCTGTCAGATTCTGAGGATGAGGTTGATGATCAGCCAAAGCCAGTGTCCGCCATCCCTCTGACGCAGTTTCAAGGCGCAGGCAGTTCTCCAGCAACTGGGCAGCAGCCTCCCACTCAGAATGTAAGAAACGCAGAGGAGCACGATGGCGATGTGCCCTCTGTCAATGCAGAATACGACAACGATCAGTACGAGGAACACGAACAAGAATCAGGGCACGAATCAGTGCACGAATCAGGGCACGAATCAGGGCACGAATCCGAGCATGGGTCCGAGCATGGATCCAGATGTCAATCCGAGTATGAGTCCGAGCGAAGTCCTGAACAGGACCTCCGGCAGGGTCTCGGGCAGGGACCGGGGCAGGGGCTTGAGCAAGATCTTGAGCCACAAACCGAGCAAGAACCTGGGCTTGAACCGGAGCAAGTAATCGAGCGCGAACCGGAGCGCGAACCGGAGCACGAACCAGAGCAGGAACTGCAACACGAACCGCAGCACGGGCTGGAGCATGAACAGGGGCACGAGCGGGAAAATGAACAGGAGCACGAACCGGAGCACGAACCGGAGCAGGAACCGGAGCAGGAACTGCAGCACGAACCGCAGCACGGGCAGGAGCTTGAACCAGAGCATGAGCCGGAGCATGAGCCGGAGAATGAACCAGAGAATGAACCAGAGAATGAACCAGAGAATGAACCAGAGAATGAACCGGAGCATGAACCGGAGCATGAACCGGAGCATGAGCCGGAGCATGAGCCGGAGAATGAACCGGAGCATGAACCGGAGAATGAATCGGAGCATAAATCGGAGCACAGACCGGAGTCCGGACTCGAGCAAGAACTCGAACAAGCGCCCGGCCCAAGTAACGGATTTGACGGCAGCAATGTTGAGACTCGTGTCGACTCATTTGCAGCAACCAGGCTTTTGGGGAGTGTTGATGCAGTCCGCCGCGATGAAATATCCAATGTCAAAGTTGACGAGAAGGAGATCAACGAGCAGATCAGTACGGCCAATTTGAGTTCGAGTGTATTGACGGCCATCGGGGTTGTGCAGCCAAACACGGCCGCTCTTTTTTCTGCTGAGGCACACCCCCACCCTTCGATCGAAAGTGAATCACTGGTCGGATGGGAGAAACGGGAATCAGTGCAAATTTTACACGCTGTTGAACCGCCCGAATCATCACATCATCACCCCTCTACACATTTCACACAACAGAAGACGTCGATCTCGACAGAGGCAGAGGTCGTAACGTGTCCAGAGGTCTTGATGCAGGATATATCCGCCGTTGACGAATTGCCCGACACATTCGTGTCCGTCACAGGGGAGTCACAGGAGAGAGATCAGCCGCTGCCTCCCAGTGGCGAGTCAACGCGAGCCCTCCAAGTAGTGCCAACGACGAACGCTGCGGCGACAACGACCTCACAGCAGCTGCAACAGCCCCCCGCCCCCGACGAAATACCCAGGGAGCTGGGTGCGGTGGATGGCCGTCAAATGGAGTCGAGAGAGTTGCAAGATGATGACGATTTGGCAGCCGAGGCGCAGATCCAGAGCGAATATCAGGTGTCTCAGCCCCAGCTCCACGGTGAGATTCGAGATGGTAGGGAGAGCGACACGCAGGAGTCGGACATTCTCATCACGGTCAGGTCTTTGCGAAGCCGAACGCAGAGGATGATGGCATCTGTCAATTCAACGAGCGACCCGGTCGAAGACTCCAGCCTTCTCCTGGCCATGGCTTCTTCTCCGGCGCCGTCTCAGCATTCAGCCGAAGAATCGACTCGCTCTCCGCCGCCTCTCAGTCAACGCCATGGTGATCAAGCGAGTCCCGAACTTGCGTCCTCTCCCCAGCAGCCGGAGCTGACGAATACCAAGTCCCCCGGTACGCTGCGGGCGCGCGCAAGCCGTAAAAAGAACCAGCGGGTGGACGCGAGCATCCTGCTCGCGAAAGCGCCAGCGGAGGACGAGGATAGCCAAATACCGACAACGCGTGTAACGCGCAGCATGGATCACCCAGACCCTAGTAGGCATGCATCCAAGGCGTCGCGCTCGCCTGCGAGGAGTTCCCGGCGCTTGATCACTCCCGAGGCAGCTCACAAGGTGCCAGAAGTGGACGTTTCAAGTTCTTCCCCGGTGGCTGGCTCGGCGGTTCCGGACGACGTCACGACGCTGAAGAAGCAGCTGGAAACAGGGCTGCGAACGAGGCTGCCGGACTTCTTGCAGCTCAAGTCCCTGCGTTTGTCTTTGGCCAAGACGGTGGACATTTTCGCCGTATCATCGTTGACACCGTCGCAGCCGCATCGACCCAAGAACGGTCCTCGAGATTACATGCTAGAACTGATCCTTACAGATCCTTCGACGGCTCCCAACGCCGTCAGCGTGGCTCACATTTTCCGGCCGCACAAGGCTTCCTTGCCCGTGATCCAGGCCGGGGATGTGGTCCTCCTTCGGCGCATGCACGTCGTCTCCGTCAAGGGCCGTGGTTTCGGCGTCCGGGTTGGAGATGCCTCGGCCTGGGCCGTGTTTGAGAAGGACGACGAGGACATGCTGCCACAGATCAAGGGTCCGCCGGTCGAGGTCACGGATGAGGAGTTTGAGCACGCAAAGGGCCTGAGGCGGTGGTGGGCGTTGCAGGACGGCAAGGCGCTTGCCAAGGTCGAAAAGGCGACCCAAAAGGCGACGCAGTCTGGCAAGGAGGATGCAAAGTGACGTGCGTCGAGTTGCCGCGGCTGTCGCGTGGCCAAAACACGGGTGCACCGGACGGAATGGTGACGCCAGGGGCCGGAGAACAGCGTAGCGTGTTGGGTGTGAGGATAGCGCAAGAGTTTTTGCAGGAGTGGCCGTACTGCATAGTGGCCATGTGACGACATTTTCAATTCTGAAAGGCCATTCAGCTGCTGGATCAGTACTCGTGCAAGAGTGTGGAAGCATGTGAAAGGCCGGCGAACCGCGATGCCGTCTCGAGCGAGCAGCATGAGCATCAAGTATACTGTACACCATCCCCGTCGCCGGCAATGAAACGGCCAGGGCACGTGCCGCACGACCCCCGAGTCACAGATGAGAGATATCCGGGGAAGGGGGCGATGGATGGTAGGATGCGGGCAATCTAGCGGCATCTAGATCCCGAGATCAGCCGTCGATCGGGACGACAAGGCCGACTGAAGCCGCCAGGTCCATCACGGACATGTACCGATCTGCAGAGTGCGGGAGAGCGACTTCATCCGCTTGGCGTTTGATCTGCCGGGATGAATGGGAATTGGGCGCATGTGACGGCGAGGAAGCAGGTACAAGTACTTGCAGCGGCAGCATGCATGCTTGCACCGGTACGTGCAGATGATGAAACGGATGGAGGGCAAGGTGGATCATCGCGGGGACCCGAGGTCGGCCGGGAGAATGTTGGCGAGTGCCGATGAGGATAGATGCCGGATGTTTGCCTCGGCAGTCTGCCGGCACATGTATCCGTACAGTGACTTGGAGCATTTTAACACCCTCATGGTGGGTGCGACGTTTCCTACCGCCGACATGAACCAGCATTTGCACTTGTGATGTCCCTTTCTGTGCAAATGTCAGCTCGCTTCGATGTACACGAAATGTAGGCACCGTCTGCCGACAGCGACATGGAATTCGACGCATTATCCTGTTGGGGCTCGACAAAACTTCTCGGCCTTGCAGCAGTCATCTTTACCCCTGCCCAAGTAAGTACTCACTCCGTACAAGCGCGTGGACTCGCACGTTCGCTCTGAAGTGCACACTGCCGACATCGGTTCTGTTGAAAATGTGGGCTTCGTGCTGTACTTGCTTGCGACCGTGCGCCAGAGTAATATTCTCGACGCCCGAAAAGATCTCCGGTCTCGGCAAGGGTATGCTGGCAGGACAAGGTCACAGGACAGGGCGGGCTGGCGTCAACAGCAACCAACGGCTCACCAAATTTACGCCGCGTACTCTGTAGTCGAGCCGTTGATGTAAGCAAGTACAGTATGGAGTTTTACTTACTGTACAGTACTAGTATAGCAAGTCCACTTCGTCCTGACACTCGTACCGTACTGCCCGTGTGCAGGTGGCCGTGACCAGCATCTGGGCATCTGTTGAGCCTGGTCAGTTCGGCGCCGGCGCCGGTAGGCACGGACGGAGTGGGGACGGCTTCAGATCAGCATCCACACTGACCCTGCATGTCGGAACAAACCGGAAGCAACGCGAGCAAGAGTTGATTTTTGTGGATACGACGACTCGCAAAGTCCTCGTCCAGAACGACGAACAGGACGGGTTGAACATGCCGGAAGTGCACAAAGAGGTTGTACAATGTGTACTCGTGCAGTGTAGTACGTTCTGTGCCATCGAGCAGTCGCTCCTTGTTTCCTCTTCGTTTCGAATCACGGGCGGCGGGGGTGAAGGCATCTGCATATCCGATCCTGAATGTCAGCACAGTCCCAATATTCCAAAAAGATGTCTGCCCACGCGACACTGAAACTGCTGGGATCCTAGCATATGCAAGGCCGCCCTCGCCAAGCCAACGGGTGGGGACTCACTACCCAAGCTCCCGTGCTGTAGAGCGCGGCCGTCGTTGCGTGGCGATGCTACGCCCGTCCCTCATGCAGGACCGGGCAACGATGCAGCTCATTGTACGGAGCATTTGTACGGCGCTCGTATTGATGCACAGTACATGTAAGTACTGTACACGTACACCTGGCCTCGTACTTGTACGGCGCTCGTGCTTGACTGGTTCGAAGGCGGTAGGTCGACGAATTTCTGGAGCTGTCGTTACCCAGTCGGCGAAGAATTGCCGGAATCTGTCTCATCTGTCTGATCCGTATCCGACAAGCTGGGGGTTGCCCTGTGTTGCCCTGAATTCCGACGTCTGCCCCAACGGGCCCTGGCGATTGTGTAAGAGAAACAAACGGCCATGCAGTAGGGGTCCACAGGGGACCGGGGAATTGCATCGAGCAGCGTGAGGTTTTTGATTCGAGGTTTGGAAATACCGCTCCGTACGTGTACAAGTAATGCTCGTAATTGTGCGGATTTGATTGGATTGGATTCGTCAGCTGCCGAGTGGCAACAAGGCACCTGCCGCCGGAGCAGGGAGGGGTTAAGGGATCCGTTCCTGCCTTTTCACCGTGAGTACGGAGTGCAAGTATCTGGTCTCCACCATGCTCTTCAGCCTTTTCAGCAGTCGCGATGGGATGAGGGTCGTCGTCGTTAGTATTCCGTACTGTGTGAACTTGTACAGTACTTACACCACCAGTAGCGTACTGGACCTTAGTAGGGAGTGTGAGTACTCCGTAGATGTACAGTACGCCTCCGTTCATGCAAGTTAGGCACAGGTACTTACTTGTTGTGCTGTACGTTCCGCGTTCGCACTGTACTTGTACCTCTACTGTATAGGTGAGTGCACCATAACTTACACGTACATGTATGGAGAGTTACAACGGATTGCGCACAGTATGGTGTACACCTATTTTGGTGGTCCCAACAAAAATTTAACCCCTTCCAGGTATTATTCTATGTTTAGAAGACCGTTCTGAAGCACAAGCAAGGCTTCAACGGGCGCCTACAGTACATGTCTACAGTGCTAAGCAGTATCTTCAGCGGTACTCTGTAGTATTCCTGTTAATACAACTGCCGTACAACTCGTAGTGGCTTTCTGCCGTGCAGCAAGTACTAGAGATACTTGCACTGACCGGCTGCCGTCAAGACAGCTGCGGACCTGCAGCACGTAGGTGTATTGTATGGACCTCCGTAGGTGTATTGTATGTAGACCTCCGTGGGTGAATTGTATGTAGACCTCCGTAGGCGTAGTTGTATTACTTGGTACGGATATGAATGAGTACATGTACGTACAATAGGCTGTACAGTGCACGTATACATACTGTACCTAGTACTTACAACTAGGCATTTATTACACACACAATACGCTGTACATTGCACGTATACGTACTAGTACCTAGTACTTACAACTAGGCATTTATTTATGCTCTCCGTACGGTGTACTGTACTCCGAACTTTTTGCAGTACTCGGTGACAATGGTAAAATCCTCGTCATGAATTCCCACACTGCGCTATGGCGCACGACAAACGTGCCAGAGAATTGGGCAAGGAAGTCTCGGTGCAAAGAAATCCCCTTCCTCTGCGACGCCGAAACGAAGCCAGGCACGGGCCCATTTCCGTCATGATTCATACTGACATTCATCATCGTTCGTTGGTGCCGGCACCTGGCCAGCTAGGGACGACGATTTATGCTACGTCGCCGGACGTGACTAGGGCCGGCTGTACACCGTACGTTCTGCGCACTTGCACCGTAGAGCCTGCTCGTAAAGTAATACTGCAGAGAACCCCAGAGTCAGTTGTCGACCACTGTTTCGACATTGCAGCACTGGAAAGTACTGTACAAGCACTCCATGCTAGCACGCAAGCACTGTACAGTACACTGGTTGCTAGTGCACACTTACTCCAGTCGGATGGCCCCGTCATCCCCATCATACCTACTCCATACTGTGCTGCAGGTACCAACGCATCCATCCATCCATCCATCCATCCACCCATCCATCCATCCCCATCATCGCCCGTTCAGCTCCAATTTTCTCCTTCCAACCTCAACCCTCGCGTCGGCTCGTCAGTCCTGTCCACGCTCCCCACGAATCGCGATCCAAACTCCAGCAGCGCCTTGGACGCAGCAGCAGCACGCCTGCGACGACTAGTTGCACACCGACCTGCACCTGAACATACTCTTTGGAGGACCCGTGCATCGCTTCAATATTGTCTGGCACATACGCTGCACCATTTTCCACGCAAGTCCCTCGCCGGTACTCCGTACACACACAACTATACATCATACCACCCACCTACCGTTGCGACGGGCTCGAGCACCGGCATCGGCTTGCCGCACGCCCTCACCTTCTCTCTTCCTCTCTTCCTCTCTCGCCCACCCTCCTCTCGCCGCCGTCGTCTCCCATCACACGCCGGTCCCTCATGCTAGCATCCCATCTCCTCTTCGGTCTCTGAAACCTGCCCGCCCACACCAGGCGTGCATCAAGCAAACCTGTCAGTCCCCTCCTCCGACGCGCTCTCGTCGTTCCCCTGTCCCTTCCTACCTCCAACCTCGCATCACCACACTCCACCCCCCCAACGTCCGCTTCCCTGCTCGCTCGGCCTACCCTCTCTCCCTATCCCATGCATCGGCAGAGGCTCTCGACCTGGATCGCCCCCCCCTTGCGCCGCGGATCGTGCCGCAGATTGTTGATAAACCGTCGTTCCCGCCTCGGGGTCGTTGCTGGCTCCTCTGATTCGACCTTGGTCGCCGCATCTTCCGCCTCCTGGTCGACACGGGCAGCGAGGTTGCCGCACTCTGCGCCCTTTTCTTCCTCTGCATCGCCATCGTACCCAACCCTACCCATGACAGCGACCCGCGGTCCGGTCGACGGCACCGTCATGCCGTCTACCCCTCGGTCGTCTTCACCCTCCACCTCCGTAGGCACCGGTCGCTCCTCTCGCACATCACTGTCTAATGACCCCACCTCTCACCCTGGGCCCAGACTCACGAGCGATGACCCAATGACAGCTGTTGACGTCTCCATGCTTGAAGAACCGATGAGACTCGCCGCCGTCGACCAGCGCTTGGCTCCGGCCCAAGTCGACGCTGCCGAAGTCAAGCAAACGCGCGACAACGAATACATGTCGGAATCCCACGCCACCGGCTTCCACGTCATTCGTGAGCCCCAATGGAACAAGGGTTCGTACACGTCTCTCCTCCTCGCCACTCTCCTTTACCTTTCCTCTCCTCTCCTCTCCTCTCCTCTCCTCTCCTCTCCTTCGCGACGCAAGTGGTCTGACGGATCAGGCCTGTCCTTTACTCCCGAGGAGCGAGTGACGAAAAACCTCACCGGTCTTCTTCCCCATGCCATGGAGAGCCTCAGCACCCAGTGCGCGAGGGCGATGCGCATGATCGATACTCGACAGACCAACATCGACAAGTACCTGTACCTGTCGTCGGTCAAGGCGGAGAATACCGACCTCTTCTACCGCCTCCTGATGGACAACATCCGCGACCTCATGCCTCTGGTCTACACGCCCACCATCGGTGATGTCTGCCTGCAGTACTCGACCCTCTACACGCGTCCCGAGGCTTTGTACATTTCCATCAAGCAACGAAAGTCGATTCGCACCATGCTCCGGAACTGGGCCTGCCCCAACCCGGAAATTTGCGTCGTCACGGACGGGTCCCGGATCCTGGGTCTCGGCGACTTGGGCATCAACGGCGTCGGCATATCGGTGCGTGATGGCGTCGCCATTCTCCTCGCTCGATGGGGGTTTTTTTTCTTGGCTGACACGACGATAGATTGGCAAGCTGTCTCTGTACACGGCCGCGGCCGGAATTCATCCGAAAAAGACGCTGCCCATCGTCTTGGACACCGGCACGGACAACGAAACGAACCTGAAGGATCCGCTGTACCTCGGTCTGCGGCAGAAGCGCGTCTCCAAGGCCGAGGAGAGAGAGTTCATGGACGAGTTCATGGAGGCCGTCAAGGACGTGTACCCCGACATGGTTGTCCAGTTTGAAGATTTTGAGAGCGAAAAGGCCTTCAACTACCTCGACAGGTACAGAAACAGCCACAGATGCTTTAACGACGACATCCAGGGCACCGGTGCCGTCATCCTCGGCGGGTGAGTTTGCCTGAACCATGGATGTGCGCCTTTCTCGCTGACGCGCTCCAGATATATCGGCGGCGTGGAAATATCCGGCGTGCCGCTCGAGGAGCAGCGCCTCGTTTTCATGGGTGCCGGTTCGGCCGGCGTCGGCGTCGCCAAGCAGCTCGTCGAGTACTACACTCGTAGAGGTCTCTCTGAGGCCGAGGCGCGCGACAAGTTCTGGCTTGTCGACACGAAAGGCCTCGTCACCGGCGACCGAGGCGACAAGCTGGCCGAGCACAAGAAGTATTTTGCTCGCCGAGACAACAACGGCCTGCAGCTCCGCACGCTGGAGGAGGTCATCGAGCACGTCAAGCCAAGCGCCCTCGTCGGTCTGACGGCGACGTTTGGCGTCTTCACCGAGCCCGTCGTCCGTGCTCTCAAGGCATCCGTCGACGCCGGCGGCCCGGGTCGTCGGCCCATCCTCTTCCCGCTGAGCAACCCCTTGACCAAGGCGGAGTGCACATTCGAGCAGGCGGTCGAATGGACCGACGGCTCCGTCATCTTTGCCTCGGGCTCTCCGTTCCACGCCTTCACGACGAAGACCAGCGACGGCAGATCGGTGACGTATCATCCCAACCAGGGCAACAACGTGTACGTCTTCCCCGGCCTCGGTCTCGGTGCCATCCTCGCCAAGGCGTCGCGCATCACGGACGACATGGTGTACGCGTCAGCACAGGCGCTTTCCGAAACACTCAACCCGGATGAGATTCAGAGGGGCCTCATCTACCCGAGAATCGAGCGGGTGCGCGAGGCTAGCATCGTCGTCGCCCGCGAGGTGATGAAGGCAGCTCGTCGCGACGGCGTGTCGACGCTTCCCGAGACCATGTGGCATCAATGGGAGGAGTGGGGCGACGTGGCCCTGACGACGTACATCAAGCGGCGCATCTACAACCCCATGTGCTTTTCAGACTCGACCAACCATGACTGTCCGTCTTGCAGCTCCGACACGAGGGCGCCGGCGACGCTGCGGAAGCGAGAAAACGGGTCGCACTTGTGAGCATGACACTCGGAGACGGGCCGAGAGCTCCCCTACCGATGCGTCAAGGGGACCATGATGGGATGAAGAAAATAAGGTTTCAAGAACAGACTTGAAGGGCGTTTGGTGGAAGCTGCGTCGTCCGAGTTGACGTCGAGATGATGAAGAGTAATTTTGTCGGACCTCGATCATCGGGCAGCCTCGTTTGCGAGGTTCATGCGGCGGCCCAAGAAGCATTTAATAGAGTAGTCGAATAAACGATGGGCGCAGGTCAAGCAAGGTTCGATCGAGCAGGGCGAGTGTGCGAGGTGTGAGTTGAGACAAATGATGGGAAAGGCGGACGCGGTCCATTTGTTGCATCGGAAATCCAATGGACAGTATGCACGATGCCAGGTGTTGCTCGCAACATATGATGGACCGTTGTCGTCATAGCACCGGCGAGCGGTAGGCAGGTGGGCGATTTGTTGCATCGGAATATCATAGAGCGTCGTCGTCGTAGTACCGGCAAGCGGTAGGCAGGTAGGCGATTTGTTGCATCGGAATATCCAATGGATAATATGCACGATGCTAACTAGTATTGCTCGCAACATCATAATGGAGCGTCGTTGTTGTAGCACCGGCGAGCGGTAGGTAGGTAGGCGATTTATTGTATCGGAATATCCAATGGACAGTATGCACAAGGTTAGGTGTTGCTCGCAACATATAATGGACCGTTATCGTTATAGTACCGGCAAGCGGAAGGCAGGTAGGCGATTTGCTGCATCAGAATATTCAATGGACAGTATGCACGATGCCAGCATGATGGATCGTTGTCGTCGTAGCATCGGCGAGCGGTAGGCAGGTGGGCGATTTGTTGCATCGGAATATCCAATGGACAGTGTGCACGATGCCAGCATGATGGACCGTTGTCGTCGTAGCATCGGCGAGCGGTAGGCAGGTGGGCGATTTGTTGCATCGGAATATCCAATGGACAGTGTGCACGATGCCAGCATGATGGACCGTTGTCGTCGTAGCACCGGCGAGCGGCAGGCATCGTGGTGCTGATGAAAGTGGATGATGATGCGCAGGGAGACCTCGTGGAGCGGCCCGTGCCGAGAATCTGGGCATGTTGCCCTTTTGCGAGGAACAGGTGTGCGGGAGCTGGGCGGTGGATCGGAGGCGAATGCTGGCAAAGGGCGGGTTCGATACCTTGGCACGTTGCGTGGTCAACAAAGGGCGTCATCGAACCTGAGATGCTGCGTGCCCATTGGGGGTCGAGGGTCGGATGGCCAGACAGTCACGGCAACCATGTTGGCGCAGGTGCCGTCAAGGGCAAGGAGAGACGAGGTTTCATTCTGCGAAGGAGGTGCACGATCTGGACGCGCCAAAGCGGTCAGGAGAGATTGGCGTACGTTGTTGACCTTGTACCGATGGTAGCCACGGTCATGTCATCGGGTCGCGTCGGCGGAACGTTGGTGGGGCCGCCACTCTCCCTCAGAGGGTCAGTGCTAGGATGGGACGGCTCGCAGGCCGAGAAGGCCCAGGTGTAGGGTAGGCGCCAATTCGACATTATGGCGAGAGGAAGGCCGTTGGTATGAATAAAGTCGTTCCAGCAGCCGCCTACTTGCATCACCTCGTCCGTCGAATCATGAGAAGAGTGGCAGGATGTTCGGTCTGCGGACTCGGGAGTTGTCCACACATTGGCGGCATGGGGAGATGGGGAATCGGGAGTCGGCATTGGCCTCATGGGGAGATGGTGAATCGGGAGTCGGCAATGGCTTCATCGGAGAGAGGTGGTGACGGAGCAGGCCGCCCCGGATCCGGGTGGATGCTGGTGGCGAGAGAAGACCCGATGGACAGGATGGAGGGCCGGTCGGTGCCTCGGAGACGAAGGCGTTGGCTGTCTGGATGTTGTTGCATGACGAGACGTGCCGCTCGCCGGACGATGGTCCACTTTCGCGCCTGCCGAAGCGGACGAGAGGCACGTAGGTGGCATAGAACATTCCACGAAATCGGGGGATGAAAATGCGTACGGCACAGTGCATGCTCGTGAATGAATGCCGGCGATTGCGGATGGAAAACGAACGAATGATGGGAGGCTCAGCGGTGTAGAAAAGGTGGCAGCCCATCCTGTAGCAACGACGGCGGTCGATGCAAAGTAGGCGTACTGGCACCTACACCCAAGTACAGCAAGTACCTAGTAGTTGTAGTACTGACTTGTGCACGAGTACGATGTACTTGTACTCTGTGCACCTACAGCACAACTGCTTACAGCTACATGTGCACCGTGCTCCGTACAGTATGTACGGCGTATACCAAACGATCTTGGCAACTGGCGGCACAGATACCTTGGCAATGAAAATTACCGCATGGCGAACTGTGCGTCCGGGAGCACTTGTACATCATTATACCGTACTCTGTACATTGCGTGCGTCTGTACTTGTACTTGCTGCACATGCCGTCTTGGGTACTCGTGCAAGCATGCACAAACGAGCACCTAGCAGCAGGCATTGTCCGAGCATGTTGTGTTTTGATGGTTACCACGAGTAATGATACGGCGCATACGGAGTGCTGTACCCCGTACCAAAGTACGTGTCATGTTCTTGTGACGATTGCGGAAGAAGTGCAGTCGGTGCACAAGTGCAAGTAGACGGCAGTTGGGCGGAACGGGATCCGCTGTATCGTGTCGCACGTTAAATGTCACTCTGCGAGTAATTACAGAGTAATAATTACTCGGGCGTACGGAGTACTCTTTAATATAGTGTTTATACCCAAGAAAGTACTGGGTACTCGGCATGCACAAGCGTGAGCATGCTTGCATGTACTTGTCATTGCATGTGCAGCAGGCATGGGCGGCGCAAGTACAGACTGTACAGTTACAGTACATGTCCACACTCGAATTGCAAGTATTAATACTTGGCGGCACGCTCGAGAGCGGACGCAGCACTTGGGTGCGAATCGAGAGGGAGGCTGCGCGTACGAGTAAGCTGTTGCAGTCGGCCTTTTAACGGAGGACCTTTCACGGAATGCAGGCAAGGGACGCATGCAGCATGCTGCACATGCAGGCATCGCTCGCACGCGTTGCAGGGCGGGCGCTGCCACCGTCATCTGTCATCTGTCGACGGCTGGTCTTTGCCCACGGCTCACCCACGGCACGGCAACAGGCGAGAATCAAGGACTGGTGATGGGATGCGTTCGAGAATCAACGACTGGTGATGGGATGCGTTTTTGCGACATGACAATTGGCATTCGCCGAGCACAACGGCATGGACTTGGCGGAGGAGGACGGCATGAGTCATTGGGCCGCGGACGAGCGTGCAAACTTGTTTGGCATCGACGTCGGAGGAGACGAGCGGATGGAGGGGTGGGTGCATCAGTAGACTTGCAGGCAGGGAGCGCACCCAAGCTTGGAGTATTATTACGGAGTACGGATACAAGTTGCTGTTGGCACCAAACAAGCTCAGTTGGGGGGCGGTCGGCCATGCTTTCTCACCCACCCCACGTGGGTAAGGATCAGGATATACACAGGACGATTACGGAGCCTGGGAATAAGTTCTTGCTGACTTGTACCTACGGAGCAATACTCTGTACAAGTACAGTACTTGTGCACCCGAGCAGCGTGCACCATTGTGCTTGTAATACAAAAGTACTCCGTAGTTGTACTTGCATGCAGGAGTACATGTACAGTGCAAGTATGTCAAGTATTAATATCTACTCCGTGGGCATACATGTACATGCACAAGAATATGGATCAGTTGTCGAGTACGGAATACATACAAGTACGGGCATTCGTCGCGGATGGGTACTTGCACTGTCGGCACGTAAATGCAGTACATGGAAAGCGAGAATACTACTGCGTACAGTCACTTGACAAAAGTGACGATTCAGGGTTGGTGGCGCTGCTCCTACAAATTGCGTCGACATTTTTGCCACCCCACTGTACCTGCTAGTAAGCACTCAAGTACTTGGTAGGTATTATTACTGCCAATTACCTGCTCCGTAAGCACTCGTACTCCGCAGGCAAGTATTACTACTAGCAGCTGAGTGCACAGCATGTCTTCGTGCTTGAGCGCAGAGCGCATGCACTCTCCACATACGTATGTATTTGAACAGTATTATACAACTAGTGGACGTACAGTACAGATGCACAGACTTGTCGCACTCATGGGTGTACTGCACTCGTTTGCAGCATTACTTGCCTAGTACTTTCTACAGTACTTGCAAGTACTTGTACAGCAGGTGTGCACCTACAGTGCTGCACGCGTGCAATGTACAAAGTACGGAATGGAGCACAACTGGTGCTTGATTACTCCGTACGTGTGCATGTTACAGGTATTAGTCGTACGAATGTCGGCGAGCCCCCACTTCGCAGTCAGTCACGGGGAAGCAGAGGTTTGCGAGATGCGTGCAGCGCTGGGGTCGCATCCGCTGCATTGGTACCACTGCCGTCCTGGAACCCGCACGCACATGTATAGCACATGTGCTATACGAGCGCCTGTAGAATGAGACGGTTACACTCGTCGGGGGGGGGGGGGGGTGTGCTCTTGCTCTCGTTGCGGGTTCACATTCCCGCGCCACCAGGAAAAGGTTTCGTCGTAAGCGGAGGCGGGTGAGCTTGTACGAGTACAATGATGGCAAGTACGGAGTACAGTACAGCACACGCATTATTACCTGTATTAAGCGTAAGTCGTAGGTGTAAATGCTCTCTATTAGGTACATGCTTACAAGTGCATACCTACCTAGTACATTGTACGGACCACAAGTATGGAGTCCAAGCACCAGGAACAAGTACTCCGTGCAGTGCACCGCACAAGTGGAAAATGCATGCACTTGCTTTATTGCTCACAGCAGAGGAACATTACTGCACACGCACGTAGGTACTTGCCTAGGTACCTAGTAGTACTAATAATACAGGTTATAGCAGGCAGGTAGGTACACCGACAACAGGTACAAGAAGCAACAGAGGCGGGTACAGATCCTTGTTCGTAGTACCTACCAAGTACTTGGACCCGAGTACATGGTACGTACTTGCCTGGGGAGAGTACGCCGACCGAACGGATGCTGCCACCCAGGGAGAGCGAGGTGAAAGGCCCAAGGCCAAGATCTGCCGAAATGCTCGAGGCGAAAGGATTCCTGACCCCGGTCCCCGCGAATTCCGGCCCATGGCAATTGCATAGGACCCCGACTCGTACTCGTACTCGGACGCGGACTCGGACCCGGGACGGGCAACATTTTTCCCGCCGCACGAGTGTACATGTAGGTACTCGTACGTACTGTAGTGCACGGGATGCTGTTCCTACCGACGGAGTCTAACGGAGTCTAACGGAGTCCAACGGAGTCTAACGAAGCTGACGGGTAGGGTGTAGAACGCACTAGTACTTGGCGGCACCTTGGCCAGGCAGCTGCGCAACGTACAGTACTGTGAGCACTGGAAGCACCGGATAAAAGTCCTCGGGAGGCTGGAGGTACAAGAACTTGCGGAGTGCTGGTACGGAGTAATACTCTGTGATACATGATACGTACACCCACATGTGCGGAGTACGTACATACAGTCACTTGACAAAAGTGACGATTCAGTTTTGGTAGCGCTACTCGTCCAAATTGAATCGACATTTCTGCCACCCCACTGTACAAGTAAGTAAGTACAGCAAGTACATGCAAGTAAGTAAGTACAGCAAGTACAGCAAGTACATGCAAGTAAGTAAGTACTGTAAGTGCAGTAATACTCCGTACATGCAAGTAAGTAAGTGCAGTACATGTACTTTGTAGTTATAGCAGTAAAGCGGCAACTTGAACTTGGTACTCCGTACCTAGTACTCCGTACTTACTGGCTACAGTACTTGTACCTCTCACGTACTAGGTATCCCCCGTCATCCGGAACAGCAGCCAGGTCGATGTCACTACCCCATCCTGACAGGTACCGCCGCCACGCCACCTGGCCGGTGCCCGCCATGCTGTTTCGTCCGATTCCTCCACCCAAGACCCTCCCCCTCCTCCCTTTGCCCTCCCCCCCCGGGGGATATCCCCGACCCACGAACGGTGCTCGCGGCGGCCGGCCCAGTAAAAAACCGAGAGAAAAATCCAGCGGGAGCCAGTTGCGGCAGGCTAGCCTCGACCGCGTGTGGGGGGCGCATCTTTTGGGTGTGGACTCTTTGGGGTGTGGACACCACTCCGCGTGCCATCGTGGCCGTGGCCCGGACGGAGCGCTCGCCGCTGGAATATAATTATTACTACCCACCCCCCCGGGTTTTCATCGAGGACTCGTTTGGGCCACTCCGAATGTTCCTTTGTCGTGTCTTTTTTTATTTTCACCGCCTCTTTCCCCAGGTCATCTCCCATCTCCTCTACCCTGTGCCGTCAAAGTGCTGCTCCAGCCAGTGCTCGACGCCCATCGACCGACAGCAGGACGAGCTCGCTCCTTTACCCACCTCGGCGACGCCTGCGCACCACCGACCGACGGTAGTGCGAGCAGCTACGAGACTCGGCGGCGGAAAACATCACGGCCTGGATCGGACTTGCGTTGAGCACCTACGGAGTGTTTGATCGGTCGAGGACATTGGCATCGCCGTACCATCCGCACGCCGACAGCTGTGCCTCAGGCAGGCAACGCCTCGAATACGACGCCTCGAAGACGACGCCTCGAAGACGACGCCTACGACGACGACGACTCCTCCGACAGCGGCGGAACATCTGGGAGCGCCACATTCCGCATCGTCACGCCAGCAGTTTCGAGAACGTGACCGCCGAGCACGCCTTCTTCACTCACGGCGGCCGATACCATCTGTCGCACCTGCAAAGTCGAAGCGAGCACGCCGCTGCCACCGACGACGACGAAAATCCGCCGCCCGCCAGCCCCTCCGCCATGGAGGCTGACGGCTCCCGCGCCGCCCACGGCTCGCCCTCGCCTGCGCCCTCCGCCGATTCGGGGGACCAGGGCAAGAAACGGCCGGCGGCGGCGGGCAAGGAGATTTCCGACGTGCCGCAGAAGATGGCGAAGCGACGTGCCGCCCGCGCCTGCGTGTCCTGTCGCGCACGCAAGGTACGCTGCGACGTGGTCGAGGGTGCGCCCTGCGGAAACTGTCGGTGGGACAATGTCGAGGTGAGTGAGAGTGAGCCCGTCGGTGATGCGGTGCCTCCTGCGCGTGCGTGCGAGGGCGAGGAGGCGGAGGGTGCCACGGCTGGCCGCACGAGCAAGCGTCGGTCATGACGTATCCACGGTGCGCGCGGACGGCCTGTACGGAGCAGAGCACCATGGATACGTCATGCCCCTTGGCCGGCGCAGGTCTTTCTTTTGGCCACTGCTCTGTTTGCCTCTTTGCTTTCCGACGCATGCCTGTCCGTTCCCCCTCCCCTTTGCTTTCGCCGTTGCATTTTCCCCCCTCGTTGGCGACCGACTGCTGACGTGCCGACGACGACAGTGTGTGGTCCAGGAGAGCCGTCGGCGAAAGTGAGTGCTTGCTCCGTACTGGGGGAGGAAAATTGTCCCGCCTCCCCGTCGTCCGTCATCCGTTTACCCGCCGGCCGGGGGTGCTCGCCAGTTCCGGAATGGCCCTCGGTCCGTTCGCGCGCCACCTGGGCCAAGCGCGAGCCCACATGGTCACCGGTGCACCGGGCATGGGGTTCTGGAGCGCGCCAAACCCAAAGGAGAGGCGTGTCCATAAATCCTCTCGGAAAATCCTCCCCACTGGCCAATCCTTCCCTCCCTCCCCCCTCGTCCGCTCCTCGAGGGCGGCAACCCTGGGGCAGAATCCAACGGCAAGCTCGCGGGCGCTGACTCGGAATCCGTCGTCTAGAAAGAATCTCGTCACGGCGGTAAATACCGCCCCGGCGCCCCCCGGAGCCAGCGGGGCGGCGGCGGAGGCCCACCGCCATCATCAGGGCCAGGGCCAGGGCCAGGGTCTCCTCCACGCGGACCTGAGCCAGTGCCAGCATCAACGCCAACGCCAACAGCAACAACTACAGCAGCAACTACAGCAGCAGTTACAGCAGCAGTTACAGCAGCAGCAGCAGCAGCAACAACAACAACAACAACATCAACATCAACATCTTCATCAACAACAACAACAACAGCAACTGCGATGCAAATCCACCGACACGGCGACGGCCTCGACAACTCCTCTTGCCGCCGTGCACGTCCACCTCGGCGATGTAACGACGGCGGCGAGTCGTGCCGGCAACGCAAACGGCACCGTGGATGCGCACGTCCCGCACTTGATCTGTAGGTGCTACCTCGCCGTTCCTTGCCATGGTCCCTCCCCGTTGCCTTTTCTTTTGGCCTTTGCGTCGTCCCGTGCTCGGCAGCTGGGCCAGGCGGTGGGAGAAATGCCCGATCCCGCATCGTGGCCTCTCCGCTTCCATCGGCCGACGCTTGCGTCACTGCTCAGCCCGCCCCGTCTCCGGCGACTCTGCTTGGCACCGTCGACACGCACCTTCATGTGCACGAGTACGAGTGCGAGCACAAATGGGCTGGCCCGTCGGCTTGCCTGCATGGTGAACCGCGGGACCCCTGCCGCCGCCTGCCTGCCACTGTGCTGCGAGCTGGCATGACATGCACTCGCTAGAGGCGTGCTTATGCGTTCCGCCGGCCACTGTACTGCCTGCTGGCACACCTACCGGTACACCTTTCGGCACGCCTACACCACTGTGTGAGGTCCCGCGCCGTAGGTGCTGGTAGGTACCTTCCAGCAGGCTGTAGGCTGTGGTGGGGAGGCTGGCGGTACCTCGCACTCGTATTCTCCCCGATCGGGCTCGTCACGAGTTCTCCATTCGCTCTCGTCACATGCCAATCGCGGAACGGCGCCGTCCTCATGCACAGAAGGCAATGGAAGCGAATCGATCAAAATCCTTTGCTGACCGACGACACGACGACCTCTAGATCAGCGCTCTGCCGCATACCGCAACGACGCCGGCCTGCTCAATCGGGTCTCGCCCTCCGAGAGCGTGCCCGCAACATCACCTGCGTCGGCCCCTGCGCCTTCGACGACGAGCCCAGGTACGCATTCTTCGCCGACGACGACGACGACGTCGAGCGTCCTGCCCGCTCCGCAGCTGCCGTGGAACCCCAGCCTCGCCGGACACGCCGACCTCTTCGGCACCGGCCGCACCGCCCAGTTCCTCCACTCGCTCGAGCTGCCCGATGCCAGCTCCAGCCTGCCACCCTTTGTGCGGCCCCTGCCCTCTAAGATCGCGGCCGAGGACGTTCAGTACCTGCACATCAAGGGCGCCCTGGCTCTGCCGGCCATCCCGCTCCAGAATGCCTTGCTGCAGGCCTACGTCGAATACGTCCACCCCTACATGCCGCTCATCGACCTCCATGATTTTCTCCACGTCGTCGGTCGTCACGATGGCCTCCACGGCCAGACGAGCCTGTTCCTCTACCAGGCTGTCATGTTCGCCGCCACCGCCTTCGTCGACATGAAGCACCTGCGCGATGCCGGATACTCGACGCGCAAGGGGGCCAGGAAGGCCTTTTTCCAAAAGACCAGGGTGAGTTCCTACCCTCCCTCCCCTCCCCTCTCCTCCTCATGCACACGTCCCCGCCAATGTCCCACGGCATGTGTGACTGTCTACATGGAGACATGCATGCGCACGTACGTGCTTGTGCGTCGGCCCTGGGCAGCGGGCCATGGGCATTGGACCTGTCTCTGCATGCCCCTTTCTGCATACGTACACCTGCACGCCAACGCTCGACGCTTGGTGATATCGGTATTGACACGTGATGCGTCCCGGCAGCTCCTCTACGACTTCGACTACGAATCGGACCGTCTCGTCCTCGTCCAGGGCCTCATGCTCATGACGTATTGGTACGAGACGCCCGACGACCAAAAGGATACCTGGCACTGGATGGGCGTCGCCATCTCGCTCGCCCACACCATCGGCCTCCACCGGAACCCCGAGCTGACGAGCATGCCGCCGCCGAAGCAGCGGCTGTGGAAGCGCATCTGGTGGTCGTGCTTCATGCGAGACCGTCTCATCGCCCTCGGCATGCGTCGTCCGACGCGCATCAAGGACGAGGACTTTGACGTGCCCATGCTCGTCGAGGCCGACTTCGAGATCCGCCTCCTCGCCGAGTCCAGCACCGTCATGCCGCCCGAGTGCCGCCTCGTGCGCGACCTCGCCATGCAGCGCGACCTCGCCGCCATGTGCATCGCCAAGGCCAAGCTCTGCCTCTGCATCAGCCGCATGCTCCGGCTCCAGTACTCGGTCCTCCTCCGGGACAAGAGCAAGACCGAGACCGCGACCGGCGGCGGCGCCGTGCTCTTCCCCGACGGGCTGCCCGACGACGTCGAAGGCGTCGCCGCCGTCGACCTCGAGCTCACCGCCTGGGCCGAGTCCCTCCCCGCGTGCTGCGCCGACCGGCCCCTGACGCCGCTGGACGTCGACGACGGCCGCTCGACCGTCGCGGTCCAGAGGACGCTGCTGCACATGGTCTACCACACGACCGTGTCGGCCCTGCACCGGCCCCAGTTCCTGCCCTCGTCGCCGACGCAGCCGCCGACGACGTCGCGCGAGGCGCAGGAGGTCTCCCGCCTGCGCGTGCGCGACGCCGCCGCCCGCATCACCCGCCTCGCCACCCAGCTGCACCAGCTCCGGCTCGAGCGATACCTGCCGACGACGGGCGTCACCGTCATCCTGCCGGCCATGATCATCCACCTGCTCGAGATGAAGAGCCCGACGGCCCAGGTGCGCGAGCGCGCCGGCCGCGGCTTCCGCCAGTGCATGCGCGTCATGGAGAAGCTGCGCGACATGTACGCCGCCGCCGACTACGCCACCGGCTTCCTCGACGCCGCCCTGCGCAAGGCGGCCATCGACGTCGACGGCAAGATGTCGCCGTCGACGCTCGCCATGATGACGCACGTGGCCGTCGGCCCCGGCGCCCACACGCCGCCGCCCGAGAACCTGCCCTACATGACGACGGCCGAGTCGCTGTTCCAGGAGAAGCGGAGCCAGCCGCCGGTCCGGACGATGCTGCCGCCCAACACCATCAACGCCGCCGCCCTCGACCTGTCGGCCAACTCGCCGCCCCAGACCGACTTTGACTCGGCCGGCATGACGCCCGGCGCCAGCGTCGGGTCGGACGAGATGGCCTTTGACGCCGAGGCCGCCGACCTCGACTTTGCCCAAGCTCACGAGGGCCTCGACTGGAACGCCGTCGCGGGCACCGACTTTGACGTCGACCAGTGGCTGCAGTTTCCCGCCGACGGAGTCAACGACGAGGACGAGGACGACGCCGACGCCGCCGAGGGTGACAAGGAGGGCGACAAGGACGACCAAGCAAAGGCAACGGAGGCGCAGCCGTCGCACCTCATCGCGCTCGACAAGGACGGCGACGGCGACGTGACGATCGAGGCCGCCCCTCTGGTCGACGCAGGCCACGCCAAAGTGCTGGCGCAGGCAGCATGACATGACGACTTGCCCCCGTGGGTGACCTTGTCTGCCTGCCTGGTGGTTGCCATTGTACTCCAGATGATGACACGGGGCCCTATCGAGGGCGGGAATCAATGCACGACACGGACGGAATGAAGTCACCAAGGTGCACCGCGTCCGTTTCCAGTCTCGAATGATGCATCTGAATCGATCCCATTGGAAGGAGTTGGCCGCTTTTTGATTGACTGCTGCGCATGCAATGGAGAATGG
The DNA here is from genome assembly GCF_001625195.1 of Drechmeria coniospora. Lineage (NCBI taxonomy): Eukaryota > Fungi > Ascomycota > Sordariomycetes > Hypocreales > Ophiocordycipitaceae > Drechmeria > Drechmeria coniospora. The sequence goes on along the minus strand of NC_054390.1, from coordinate 9,535,164 downwards.
TGTCGTCGGATGGGTCGATAAAAAGAGCTTCTGTTCCTGCTCGGGATTGCACGAAGACGACGAACGAAGGCTACCAGTAACTACCTTGTATGTATTCTGGCCCGGCATGGGACTGCTCGTACCGGAAGTGCCGAAGAACAATGCCGGCTGCAACGGTGGAATGCGGGTGTACATGTACATATGTATGTTCGTCTACGAAGCAATGAAAACAATCTACTAGTAGAAGCAAGGCATGCGTAAGATTGCCTGTGTCATCTGTGCGATGCATCGCCTCGGACGAAGCAAGCACAAGATTAAGCGACGATCCCGCGTCACCGATCCGTCCGGGGGGGGGGGGCAAGTCGGCTGCCTACAGCATGGGGTCGTGCGTCGACCGGGCCCCTGATACGCCGGCTAGACATGGCGCGCAGGAATGGGGAGATCCGATCCGGAGAGACGATCTGCACCTATGACGAATAATAAGAAGGCGTCTCGGAAGCACTGGGAGCTCCGGATGGTGAAGTGCAGTTGCGGCCATGCCGACTCGACAGTCGAGAGATGAGAATGGAGCGGCCGCAAATCGAAGGACTTTGTAACGTTGGGGTCAGCGGACCGGGTAGTGCAAAATACGGCATCTACGTTTCATCTTCCGTCTATCGTCCATCGATATTACTTCATGGAGTAGCACTGATACGTTGCGGCCAGCCATGTAATAATTGCAAAGAGTTGTTGGACCCTGCTGGAGGACATGTGACGTACAAGTATACTTGTAAGAAATACTTGTAAGTAACACTTGTAAGTAACACTTGTAAGTAACACTTGTAAGTAACACTTGTAAGTGACACTTGTAAATAACACTTGCAAGTAACACTTGTAAGTAACTACCTAGTACTTGTAAGTAAGAATTGTAAGTAACACTTGTAAGTAACACTTGCAAGCAATACTGTAAGTAATACGGAGTACTTGTAATTGAGCATTTACAAACACTTACTCATGTATTTCAGGTAAATAAGTACTTACTACAGTACTCCGTACTCCTAGGTGTAGTTGTACTGCCTTACTGCAAGGTACAAAGTGGGTGTACTTGTGTAGTTGTACTTACTCCGTACAGCAAGTATGTACGAGTACGGAGTACCTACGGAGTACGGAGTAGTAAGTACTTACTAGGTACTTACTACAAGAACATGCGACCAAGCTAATTACCAAGTCCGGCAAGGTGTCGAGCAAGCACGAGCAGTTGTACTCCGTACAGTAAGTAGATGTACTCGAGCACAACTACATGTACATGTACAGTGCCTAAGTACGCCGTGCAGTAGATGTACTTGCTTGAGTACAACTACATGTACATGTACTGCATGAAATTACACTAATTAGAGGTTGAAATCATATGCAATTCCTAGGTATACTAGGCAGGTACGTACCAGGTACGAACCGTTCATTGGCTCCCGGTCCTGCCCGATTAGCTTAGCTTCACTTTTAATCCGGGGCGCCCTGATTCTATTGGCTCCCTGGGTGACACCTTCTTACCCACCAGGCTCCGTCCGGTAGTTTAGCAAGAGCGAACGACGACGGAACGAGATTTGCTTCGGCCGACACTCTCCTCGTATGCTCTTTACTTCCTCCTTCTGCTCTGCCGCCCACGTCGCTCTCCCGCTTCGTGCATTCATTTTCTTGCTTTTGCTGAACCCAATCGTCACCTCGCACCATTGCTTCATCTTTCCCAGTGGCCAACCACCTCCTTTCGAGCCGACGGATCGACTCCGCCTCCTACCCGCTGCGACGCCTCGTCATTCACCCTTTGTCGCATCGCCTTCGTCGCCCCCCCCGCCCTCTCCCCGTCCACATCCAGCGTCCTCGTTGCCTACGGTGATACCCTCAAGCCAGTCTCATCTTCCTGCTTCTTGCTTCTTTTTCCCGTCGTTGACCGGCAACGATTGTCCGAGAAAGCCTCTTTCTTTGTCCGAGTTTGCCAAGGCCCTGTACTTCACTTCACCGTGCCGCTGCCGTGGGAAGGAAACGAGGAGACGAGGAGACGGGGAGACGACAGCAGTGCCTCCCGACTCGAGCCGTCCTCGCGGGAGCCCGTCTTCTGCCGTCGGCACGTCCGTCCTTCGATCAACAACTGCGACTGCCTTTGCATGATGAGCATCATCGTCATCTCGAGCCGCCCCCTCATCACGTCATTCTCGCCACGGCTATGAGCAGAACATGTCACCCCAAACCCCTCTCCCTCCCTGACTGATTTTGCACCTGCCGCCGTCTGCCGCGTCGGCACCGGCCAACGACGGATGTCCCCCGAGTCAAGACGCCGTCGCTCTCGCCCACTCACCACATCAACAGCGTCGACGACGCGACATCGCCAGACGTCACCCGCCAGACGTCACCGTCGGCCACCTCAAACACGGACAGAAATCACAATGACCGACCCGCCCCTGCTGTTCGATTCGGAAAAAAGGCACACCCTCATCGGCGGCCACCCGACGACGCGCCAGCGTGCCGGAGATGACCTCCTCGCCCGCCTCGCCCCCCCTACCGCGGCCGAGGCCCTTGCCTCGGCGTCAGGCTCCTTGGAGGCCTGCTTGGACGAGGCTTCAGCCGCCGAGCGTGCCTTTGCCATGCGCGTCGCCCTCGCGTCCAAGAATATATGGGAATGGCTCCAAGAGCTTTCCAACTGGAGCTGGCCCGCCGAGGGCGGCTCTGCCGGCTTTGAGCAGCCAAGAGAGAGGCCAACGGTGCTTCCGGTCGATGACGCTCAGTCCACGCTGCCCGGGGCGACGACGGATGAATTCATCGGCAGCCTGCTCGCCAGCGACGTCGCGCGATACGAGATGACGGTGGAAAGGATTTGCCGCGAAATGGACGAGCTGGCTCTCGAGGAAATCAAAAACGACATTCTGAACCATCACATCATGCCATTGGCGGGTCCGACCATGGACTCGGCGTCGCCCTCACCCTCGCCCTCGCCCTCGAAGCCGAGCCGGCTGTCATCGCTCTTTCTCTACAACAGGATGGAGGACCTGACGGCCGTCGTTACCGTCATTGTCCTCCAGATGCTACCCAACCTCGCTCGTTTGTCGCTTCTTCTCCAGACGTGGATCCCAAGGCTCGCCGTTGTCCGCCGCATTCCACCCCTGCTGCACGCCATCGAGGACGCCGAAGTGGGTCTCAAGTCTGGTTGGGCGGCCATCGCGAGGCCAGCCAAACGGTCATCGCAGCCGGCCGAAGGGGAGGGAGCGCCCGCGCCGGCTCTGAAGCACGAAGACTTCGATGTTATGAGGCGGGTGCTCGTGCGAAAGGTGACCAAGCTGGGTCGCATAATGGACCACATGCTGGACTGCCTCGAGGGCACACGAGATGCCCTGCCGGGGAACTGGCTCGACCGGACCCAGGCCGTCGAGACGAACTACGCTGAATGGGTGGTCTTCTGCGAAAACAAGATTCGAGAGGGCGCCTGGGCGAGCGCACAGGCACGGCCCGCGAGTCAATCGCCCGTGCCCGCGCCCGTGCCCGCCCTCGAGACCCGCCGCCACGGATCGCAGTCTCCTCTGTCATCTGTCGAAGCCGACGATGCCGTCACGTCGCCTGTTTCGGCCGAGTCGAGCCATGTTCTGGCTTCTCCGACCTCTGGAACGGGGAATCCGGCGCCCGTCGCGGCGTACCATTCTACTTCTGGTGAGCCATCGCACGAGTCTCCATCACCCTCGGCCTCAGCGGACGAAGGGTCTGCCGATGGCCATGCAAACCATGGAACAAATTCCTCACCAAAATTCAAGCTACCCAGTTTCGTCGTCTACGATGAGGACTTGTTCGATGACGTGCCCCGCTGCAGGCATGCCATGACTCCGGTCGAGGAGCGAGACGAGTTGGAGCTGCCACCCCTGCGGAGCAGCGATAGCTGCCATAGCCTCGCCTCCCAGACCTCCTCCATGGGACGCGACGTGTCCAGCCACTTCGCTACTTCCTCCAGCGAACCGCCCGAGGGCTCCGACTCTCCCGTCATGCGCAACGGTCGTATCCGTGAGCCGGACTACCCCGCGCAAAGTCCACCAAGCTCGCCGCCGATGTCCGACGAGTCGTCGTCCGCCCTGCTCGACGGTCCTGATATCGCACTCATTCCTGGGAAGGAGGAGTCTGTGCTTGGAATTCAGAAGGGATCGGCTGATGAGTCCTTTGTCGACCACTTGGACGATGCCGACGTTCCCGCAAAGCCGCGAGCCGACGGCTCTGCCGATCAGCACCTTCGTCGACAGATTAGCCAAATCGTCCGGTCCATACCGGTCAAGATTAAGCTGTCGACCGACGCACCCGCCGTGAACCTGAACCCTCCGGATATTCAGCTGCCGCCTCTGGTGAGGAAGACATCCAGAGAGCCTTTTAGGAGGAGCCCGTCGGCCTTGTCCACCGCCTCGTCGCGCACATCAACCCCTTCATTTACATTGGCGCCCGCTAGAAATCCCCGCCCGAGACCCCGAGGCCAGCAGGATATCGAGGAGTATCACCTCTCCCCGTCGACGGGCGAACCGCCTATCAAGCTGTTCATCCGTAGCGTCGGCGAGCGGGGCGAGAGGGTCATGGTGCGTGTTGGCGGCGGTTGGGCTGACCTGAGCGAGTATCTCAAGGAGTATGCTTCCCACCATCGCCGTCGCTCTGCCGGGACGGAACAGGCCAAGGTGGACGTTCGCGACAGCTCCCGAGCCTCGTCCGCCGTCGCGTCAAACGCTGGGTCGAGCCCACCTGGGCCATCCTCGTCCGTCGCCGGAAGCGGCAGCGAGCCCATGACGCCCCTCGTTGTGCGCAAGACGCGCAAGAATGGGCGTGTCACGCCGGGAGGCAGCGAACCCTCATGGTTGCGGCCGAGGACGCCGGCCGGGGTCAGCCGCCCCCACGACAACGCTCCCTCATCGGCGGGCTCGGCGCGATCGGGATCGAGCCCTCGCCCGACCTGGGTCGAAGATGACGGCTCCTTTCTAGGTCTCGCGGGCCCGACGGGAAAAAGGGTGGAGATGAGCGAGGAGAACAAGGCGTGGGTAGAGAGTGTCAAGGAAAAAGTCCGATTGGTGAGCGGCGAGAGGAGGCTCACAGTCGCCGAGGAGAGACAGAGGCTTGGTGATTTGGGAAAGGTCGGCAGCACGCAACGACTGTTTTTTAAGCCCGACAGGTGATGCTGCATCGGCTAACCCAGCATGGCAAACTCGGTGGCACTCTCAACATAGGTGCCGTCGGCACCACCTTTCATTCAAACACATTGCGGATGCAACGAGAGCATGGTACAGTAGCATGGACGTTGCGAGGTTCTTCTCGGTAGATGCTCTTGGGCAGGCTGTGGCATCTCTTTTGGACGTTCATCCCCAAAACGGGCGCCTGGCAACACGGATTGCATCGAACAATGAAAGGGCAGCAGCACAGATAATACCCATTTTTATTTCCAAGGCGGGTTGTATAGATTAAATTAAGACTTGTTAGAGAGGTTGCTTCGATCGAGTTAATGTTAAAAAAAATTAATTGTCGAAAGAATCCACGACGCTCTTGTGCCCGCACTTCATTTCTTTCTCGAGTAATCCTGAAGAACGTTAAATGTCGTATGGAGTCTTCCCTTCCTATCCGTATATCAAACAGCATCTTGCGCGACTGGCGCTGGCCTTTTGAACACCATGACGCTAGGACACCACTGGCTGGCCGCATTCGCCCTGCTGCCACATGCGCACTGAGCGGACCGTCATGCCGCGGGTATCACCCTCACCCCAGGTGGGCAACCAGTCATTGGAAGCGTTCCAAAACGTCCACTGGGCGTTCGTGGCAGCGTCGATCCACGGTTTGCCCCCAACATAGTCTCTGTGCGACAGTCATGTGTTAGCCCTATCATTCCTCTCTGCCCCTACCTTCTTGCTTGGCTCCCCGGCAATAGGGGAATGGAAATGGGGGAGGGAAATGGGAAATGGAGTTGCCCCTGTGTTCAGGCTAACAGACATACAAGAACCAACCATTGCGCGAACCGACGGCGACGCTAAGAATGAGATAGAACCTCTGGTCAAAGGGTGCGTTGCCGGTGGTAGAGTTGCTCACAGCCCAGGGGTTGGCGAGGAGAGTCTTGTTTTCGGCCATCTGGGCGAAGCGGCCTACGTCGTACAGCGGCTTGTCCTGTTGGAAGCCGACGAAGAGGATCTGGTGGATGCGCGAGTCTATGTAGAAGTAAATATACCGAGGCGTCCACTGCACGCCAAAGGTGTGGAAGTCGGACGCGTAGTCGCCGCGCCGTATCTTCTTGGCGTGCGTCGTTCTCCAGTACGAGTTAGTTTCGGTGGTGGGACCTAGAATATGTGTTATCGGCCGAAATCTGCGGCAAGGAAAGCGGGCGCTGTGCTCACCCCAGTGAAGTGTTCCGTAGTACAGATTTCGGCCGCCTTCAGCGTAGTCGTGAGTGTTGCCACGGGCCTCCATGATATCGATCTCGCCGCTGCGAGGCCAGGGGCCGTAGACAGAGTCCTCGGGCATCATCCAAATGGCGGGCCAGAGCCAGTTGCCTTTGGGCAGCTTGGCCACGACCTCGACCTTGCCGTACCGGATGCTCCTCTTGCCTCTGGTCGTGAGGCGCGCGGACCTCACGGGTGGGATCATGGTTCCCTTTTGGGGATCAGAGTGTACTATGCATGAAGTATTGCGCGTGCTCGTGCAGCTACCGTCCTGGAGCAGATCGAGAGTGTGGTTGGCGTAGAGCTGGTCGTTGGTGATGGATGTTGTCTGATTCGTAAGCGTGGGCACAATGTGCAGGCCCTGAGCGTCAATATACGAGTTTTTGGGATCAGCTGTGGCCCAGTCGAAGGAGCCGGTTCCGAAACCGTCAAGCTGGACCTCGTGGGTCCAGATATCAGAATCAAGCCTGTCGAAGTGGTCTTCGTACACAAGACAGTACTGCATCGGCGTCAGACGGCGTAGGGTTACCGCAGCCAGAACGGAGACGCATAAAACGTACCGGCAAGTTCTGATATGGACGAATCTGGAAAAAGGCAATGATGGCGGCGCCGATGAATCCCAATCCGATCCAGGTCCAGACGATGAGGTTGTTCCATCGAATCTTCTTGGCCATGGCAGGGTCCTCGAGCCAGGGCTTCTCGTGCTCGCCGCGCAGGCGATAACTCTTGAACCTGCGCTTGAAGCCGTCATCTATGGAGAGTCGAGGCGTCGCATGCGGCCATGGTGATGAGGCGGCTGAGGCTTCGGTCGGGGGGTGAATGGCACGGGCTTTGCGCTGGACGGGCGCCGTGCTCTCGGCCTTCTCCTGCATCTTGGCCATTGATGAAAGTCCAACAGCAACTAGAACGATCAAGGGGAAGACACCCGGCCTGTGGCGAGGTCATGGACAAGGCAGGTCGTTATCTAACCACCATCGAGCTCAGACTTTGTTGATTTGGGTGTGTCAGTGGAACGAGGAGCCGTGATGAATTAGGCGGCGCAAAGGGTGAACTCTCAACCAGTAGCCCATAGGCAGGTACGAAAAAAAAACCTCAGTCGTGAGTTAAAGTCGTCACCACTGGTGGTGGCCATGTTGCCTATCTGCCGATGCGTTGCATATGCGATGGTAGACAGGCGCCCACCTCCGGCCCAAGCCGAGATCAGAGTCCGACCAAGACGGCAAGACAAGATGGAGTGGGCGTCCAGGGGAGGGGCCAACCGCCACTTTGCGTTCTATGCATAGCTTGTGCATGTAGTATTTGTTTTTTTTCATCCGTCGCTTCACTCTCGTCCTGGCCAGCGGACTCCTGCGGTAGAAAATCAATATTACGACGCTGCAGCCGGTACTGCCGGCATGAATCCGGTGAGCAGCTGTCGGAATGCTTGTTACTTGATACCGCACAGAGGGTGTTCGGACGAATCGACTTCATCCTTGTATCATGATGTTGTATGCTGCCTTTCAGCTGTTATAGAGTGCCATTTCCTCACGCCGTTGACCACTTCCGAAGGGTGCGCTGGAATCAGGCCAGTTGCTGAGCAGTCTCGTATCCGCCCGCACTCGCATTGGCCCGTTGGGACGGCCCCGTGCAGGCGGCAGATGATTGGGAGGCGGGAACGTGCACAGTTGACATGACGCACGCTGGACCAGCGGTCGACTACAGGGTATATCGCCGGCTGTGCCTTATCATCTACCCGTCCATCCTATTCGGTGCGGGGAACGAAGTGCTCGCAAAGACGGACGAGGGGACAACGATGGATTCTTGGATGCTTGATGAAGCACGAATCGGCCACGGCGGGGACAATTCTGCAATATCCTGTACGTAAGAAAGAATACGTTAAATTTGGGAAGTCGTACTGTACTTACATCCCTGTAGCATTGACTCCCCGAGCCCGTCGGCCTCGAACGAGTTCCAATGGTATTTTATTTTGCCCTGGCGGAGTTGGTTCGTGCAGGCCTGGTCGTGCAGGCCTGGCCGTCGAGGCATGGTCGGGGAGACTGGGCGGACGAGGTTCAGTCAACCTTCCGCGGCGTTCTGTCTCACTGCCCACCTGGTCGGTCCTGGTACGTTTCGGGAAGGCCTGGGGGGTACAGGGCGGGCAAAGCGGAAGGGGCCACCTTCCCGCACCCACAGAACAGAATGGATGGCAACCGCACCTGTGTGGCGGCTTCCCCATGCTTCCGTTCGTTCCACGCCTTGACGAAAGTCGCCGGATTGACACAACGGGCAGGACCCATCTGTCTCTTGGCAGCGTACTCCGTAAGTACATGTACATGTAGTATAGGGAATTGCGTGTACTTACGGAGTACTGTACTAATTAATACTTGTTGGTGTACTCCGTACTCTGGACTCCGTACCTACTCAAAGTACGGATTAAGTAATACAGTAGCCGCTGCTCGGATATCTGTACCAACTGTAAGTACGGAGTACAACACAGTACAAAGTTCAGTGCGGAGTACGGAGTACTCACTTATGTTGTGCATGCAGCTATACTTGTATGGTACTTGCCTTCCTGCAAGCACAAGTGTACACTTACACTCTAGGTACTCCGTACTCTGCACTCCATACTCCGAAATAACATTACGGAGTACTTGTAATCGCGGCAAGTACTTGCACTTGCTGTACACAAATACTTGGGTACGTTTGGGTGATATGATTACTTACAGGGGTAATTCTCCGCCCCTCATCGACAATCCGCCCAACTGACGCCGATCTCACGACGTTCCATCATCCACCAGCTTGCGTCAGCATTGTTCCCTTCGTTATCTTCCCAAAAAACGGTACGTCATCCATCAATCATTGCTGATGGGTATTCAGAGTATGAATAGCTCATCAGCCAAGCAGGCACTCGGCGGCCCGCGAGGTCCCCAATCGAAACGACTCCAGCGTTTCACCGACCTGCACGCACCTGCACACGCCTACAATCGTACACCTGCACCTCACACCTGCACATACTTGTGCACACTTCACACGTTGCCTTTCCGCCGATGCTACCCCCCTACTGTCCCGATCGCGCTTACGAGCGCCCGTGAGTCGTAATACGCTTCAGCCTCTTGCCGTGTCGTATCGCGCATGCAGCTGGCCTTCCAACCAAATTGACGAACCCCTGGCCATGTCCGGCCGCACATTAGTTTTCTTTCGGCCATCCGTTCTTTGGCCCCGGCATCGAAAAAGTTCAAAGGGAAGTGTGGCTGTGCTCACCTCAGGCTTCATGTAAGTGTACACGTACCTACCCTGCCCTCAGGCTCCATTCAAGCTTACCATGCCATGTCTCCTGTCAGTGCCTCCGACCTTGCTCGTCTTTCACGCAGTGTCGGCAGCGCCGTACGCTACGAATACCATGGTTGAATCGACAAGGTCTAACCCTGCCATGCCGGCAAGGCCAGTTGCTACAAGGTTCTTTCGCCCTTTCTCTTGTCTTAAAGTTGATCCGCATTCGGCCTCGCCTGTTCGCCAACTCCACCTCCCGAGGTCGTACGCAAGCTGCTCATGCGCACAACGCCAGCTGAGATGCGAGATTGACCGACAAGTCATGGCACCATACGACTGCGCATGCACCAGTTGTGTAATCCGCTCGACGGGAATTTTGGTCGAGTTTATCATGGGCGACAATGTACGAGATCCTATCCATGCCTTTGCATCTTGTGCCGTACAATCAGACATCCGGCATCTCCTCGGCCCGTCCTTTCCAACTTTTGTTATCTGCCTCACGGCTCTCACCTACAGAATCGCCAATAACAGGACCAATTTCTATCGCGCAGCCTGCTGGTCGTTTCACCGCGAGCATGACGAAACCACCATCGCTCCGTGCTCCATTCTCCGACGGCGAGCCTCGCAGCGTACCCAGATGAAGCGACATGTCCGATCCACCTGCATTGAAGCCCTGCTCGCCACTCAGATCAGACCGGCTCGAGGATGCTTGCTTGGGGGGGTTCCAACGGCAGGTCCGAGTAAGTACATCGACTACGAGCACTCCGTACTCCGTACTAGGTATGAATACTACTCTACTGACCGTACTCGCCCAGCAAGGTCGTATCATCGCTGGCCGATGGCGACCGCTCTCATCCTCGCCCACGTCTGCAGGTACTGGGTCCACCCCCTTTCTTCACTCCACCCCACAGCGCCGAAATCTTTGACACGACCTCTCAGGTACCACCAAATCTATTTTTTTTCACGGCGACCATTTGAATCGGGATTGAACAGGGCCATGGACATCGGAACTGGCCCACCATCTCTTGCGTGTGGGGGTCGAATAGATTGTAGCGGCCACTTGTTGAGATGCGTATGCATACCGCTTCTCGGCAAGTACAAGCTCGTACATGAACGGCTCAGAGCTACTCCGAGCTTGCTTGTCAATATACCCGACATTCGGATTACTGATCCAAGCCATGACCTCACATTTAGTTTAAGCACGTCACTTCTCTTCAATAACTTCTCCATCCGTTGACGAGGTGATCGGCAACTCAGTACAGTACTACATATCCTACGTCGTCGCAACTGGCACCTGCCCGACTGCCGCTCACTGATGACGCTTGCTTGCCCAGCGTCGGTTGCCTCTCGTCACAAATCATTGTCGCACATGAGCATGGTTGTCGCTGTTTCGGCCTTCTCGCGAGTGGCTGCCTGCGCCGTGTGAATCACTTGGTTTCCGACAGGACCCGTTTGATACCGAGCACTCGTGAACTTGACAAGGAAATTGCAGCCTTGCGAAATATGGAAGCTTCACCTTCACCTTCGCTGCATGGCCTGACGCCTCTGCCGAGGAATAAGTCCTTCGCAGCCATATCCGTGGCCTCGGACGAGTCCAACGGAAGTCGACAAGGTCAAGGCACACCGCACAATGGAGCCTACGACGATGGGTTTCGTTACAAGACGGTAAGGCATGTGCACAAGGACGATGAATAGTACTGACCTGGCATCAGATGGTCACCTACATCTACAATAGGGCTGTGGCGAGCGGCTGGATCCCTCCCGAATATTCTCAAAATCCTGATGATTGCATGGGAGTCTTGTTGCGGCGCTCAAGAGGAAACTATGTAATGGCCCCGGAAACACTCCACCATCTTGTTCTTGGCGCCGCCATCAGACTAAACCTCGGCGTCGTCGTCACCATGCGCCCTCAGATGCTAGATGGCATCCTGAAGTCGCTGACCGGATCCCAAACGGAGCTCAAGTTCAAGGATGGATCGCAAGTTCAAATCATCGACTCCCTAGCACACGCTCACCCTGCCAGCGTCAAAAAGTTCCAGTATGCTTGTATCTTCAGGCAGGAAAGGCTCATCCTAGTCTGGCATGATGAGTTGCAGCACATCGTGTCCGTCGCCACGCGCGTTGAGGAGAAGTTACTGTCATTGGTAGGCTCCGCCAGGTGTGAGCATCATATCCGTCGGCACTAATAACTCTCAGGTTTGGGGAGAGGGGAACTTTTCCTTCCAAATGCTTTCGACGCCTAGCCGCGCCGCCTCGACCATATCGTCCGGCATGTCCAGCCCCAACGGCACCGCAACCCCTGCGCTAGAAAAGTTGGGGCCTATACCGTACCTCAGTGAAAGCATGGAGGAGCTGGAAAAGGATCCCGGAATGGATCGTCCCGAGTCTGTCGCTAGGCCAGTCATCCGCGCATCGGCCTTCTTCATCGGTATGGCCATGTGCTTGTCCATATGCTTGCTCATTGGTGTCTACATCGGCAAGCTAGTCACCGAATGTGTTCTCGATGGGTCGTGGATTCGCCTGGCACTTGTTGCTCCCATCCCGATATTGATGGGTGTCAGCTTGTTCTTCTTCCAGGTCATCTTCACTAACCTGTTTCAAATGATTGGCCCCATTGGCGGCGTCCGCACAAATTCGCGGTATTATTCCTGCCATAAGCCATGCTTGAAGCGCGCCTTTTCCGATGGGTTTGTGCCGCCCAAGATCACCATACAGATGCCCGTATACAAGGAGGGCATGGAGACGGTCATCGTGCCCACAATTCGCAGCCTTCAGGCTGCCATCTCATACTACGAGTCGCACGGGGGCTCAGCCAATATCTTCGTCAATGACGACGGCCTTCGAGCTGGCCTCTCGGAAGAAGTCGTTCAACAGCGACGCGACTTTTACCATGACAACAACATCGGTTGGGTCGCCCGGCCCAGACACAACGGCGAAGAAGGCTTTGCGCGGAAGGGCAAGTTCAAGAAAGCGTCGAACATGAACTTTGCCCTCAACGTATCTCAAAAGGTTGAGGCGCATCTTCAAGAGACGGTGGACGCTCGAATAGCCTCGGATGCTTCTGACATGTTGGATGAATCCGAGGAGGCAGAGCTGTACGCGGCAGCCCTCACCCGCGTCCTCGAAGAGAACCCTCTTGCTTGGGCCGAGGGCGATATTCGTGTCGGGGAGCATATTCTTATTGTCGATTCCGATACCAGAGTCGTGAGTCCGTCCCTACCTTTACCTCTGAAAGAATGAACCCGTGCCAAAACAAAGTAGCCAGTCGACTGCCTCCTCTACGGCGCGGCCGAAATGTTCTTGTCGCCAGAGACTGCCATCATCCAGCACTCGACCGGAGTCATGCAGGTCGTGCACGACTACTTCGAAAACGGTATTACCTTCTTTACCAATCTGGTATACACCTCTATCCGTTTCTCCATCGGCTCCGGCGAAGTTGCACCTTTCGTCGGCCACAACGCCTTTCTCAGGTGGCAGGGTAACGTGTTCAGCCTACAATGCTCGAAAAACCACGGCGCTAACAGATGGCAGCTGTCCAAGACGTCGGCGTCAAGGATGAGACGAATTACATCCCTTACTGGTCTGAGAGTCACGTATCTGAGGATTTCGACATTGCCCTCCGACTGCAAATGAAGGGCAACATCATCCGCATCGCCAGCTACCATGATGATCAGTTCAAGGAAGGTGTTTCCCTCACCATCTACGACGAGATCGCCCGCTGGCAAAAGTACGCCTTTGGCGTCAGTGAGATGATTTTCCACCCCTTTCACCGCTGGATCTTCAAGGGTCCCTTCACACCCCTCTTCTATACCTACTTGGGTTCCAACATCATGGTGTCGTCCAAGATTTCCATCATGGCGTACATGTGCTCCTACTTTGCCCTTGGATCCGCCCTTTTGCTCACGGTCATCAACTATTTCATCATCGGCTGGTTCCGTGACGACCTTGCCACCTGCTACCTCACTTCTTGGAATGTTTTCCTCTCCCTCGTCGTCGTCTTCAACGCCTCGGGCCCCATCGCCCTCGCCATCTTCCGCTACCGCACCGGTGAGCGTTCCCTACTTGGGTCTCTGGTTGAAAACCTAAAGTGGATGCCGATGATGACCGTCTTCTTCGGCGGCATCTCCTACCACATCACCACATCACTCCTGGCATATCTCTTCCATGTCGACATGCAGTGGGGTGCCACGTCCAAGGAGAAGGAAGACAGCAACTTCTTCCAGGAGATGCCTCGAATATTTCGGACCTTCAAGTGGATGTATCTCATCATTACGCTTCTCGTCGGCGCCATGATTTACCTCGGTGCTTTTGCGCCGCCTGACTGGGCCATTACCGATTTCTCGGCCATTGTGCCGCTCGCACTCAACCTCAGCTTCCACGCACTGGTACCGCTGGTCTTAAACCCGAGCTTGATGGTCTTCAACTACTAGAGTGAGTGTGATGGTCGTTCTCTCGGGAGTGGATGGTTCTTGAAGAAGACGCACCATGGTGTTTCTGAATGGGAACTTGACGTTTTCCGCACCATGGAAAAAGAAGGCTGGACCTCGTGGTGAGGGGCATTCGAATCGTGTATGCGGTTGTTTGTCCACCACGATATGCGATCTTGGACATGCAATGTACGCTCTTTCAGTATGCCATATGCACCAGGCGAGAACAAAACGCCATCTCACAAGTTGTTGCATATTACCACCATCGGGTTGTGACTATATGCATTCGGCCGCCGTTCTCTGCGGGGCATTTAATCGTCAACTATGTTGATTCCGCGGTGCTTTTTCCTCTCGCTCTTTGCCCTTCCTTTGAAGTGCTTCTTTCCCGACATGACTCCCACATCCTTGGGGTCAATGCCATTCTCCAGCGCAATCATCGTCCTGGCCTTTCGCCCAGTCAGGTGCTTGCCGACAATCTCACTTCCCTCGGCCGCGCCTTGTTCGGTATATTTGTAGCTAAAAGGTCTACCGAAGTGGCCCTGCACCTCCTTGGGCTTGAAGAAACCGGCATCGAGCTTCTTGGACTTTGGTCCCGCGGGCAGAGCCATTGGGTCCAAAGCCATCATGGCGGACTCGTCGTCATCGAGAGACAGAGATTGAGTGGCGGCAGCGAGCGCGGCTCGTCTCTTTTCCGGAAGATGGCGCTCATCGTAGAGCTCGCCGTTGAAATCTTTTGCATCCTCGACGCCCGGGGGCGGGCGCACAAAGAGCAGCTTGCCGTTGACGTAGTCCTTGAGAACGTAACGCGCGGCCCTAGACTCGTCAGGTTGGCCGAGGCCCGAGGTGTGGAAGCCTCGAGCCATGGCGTACGCGCGGAGCAGCTCGGCGGCCGACGGTATGCCAGTGCCGCCTTCTTCGAGGGGCCGCATCTTGATGTGGATACCGTAGACAGCCTCGAGAAAGCGCTGCGGTATGCGTTCGGTGATGAGCCCGACGGGGCCTGTGTATTCTCTCATCTGGTCGATAGGCAGGACGCCGTTGCAGACGAGGTCGGCTTTTGTGAAAGCAAAGTTGGGGAAAACGAGGCCAGGGCAATCGCACAGAATCACTTTGTCACTGAGGTGGATGGTCTGAAAATGCTTCGTCTTGCCCGGCGTTGACGAGACCGACACCTTTTTCGCGCCGATGAGGGCGTTGATGGTGGATGATTTTCCAACGTTGGGGTACCCGACTAGACCGACCTGCAGCTTGTGATCGGCTCCTTGGTTACCGTTAGCGAATGTCTTGGAGGTGTAGCGGGTTGCCAGCCCATACCTGCGTCCTCAGGGACGTGCTGGAAGAATATGTCTTCCAGTTCCTCCACTGTGAGAATCTGAACGTCGTACCCGTCATCTGCTTCCACATCGCCACCGTCCTCGCTTTCGTCCTCATCGGACGAGTCCTCCTCCTGCCTCGGTTGCTTCCCGGATTTTTTCGTTGGCGGCGCCACTTGGGGAGCCTCATTCGATTCGTCGTCTTGGTCCCTTGCGTCATTCAACTCCTTTGCCAGCTGGGCGGAGAAGAACCTGTAGGCGATTCCAGCCTCCGTCAGATACTTTGCCCATGCCTGTCTTTGTCGTAGCGTCATCATGTCGGCTTTGTTGATGAGAAGAAGATTCTCCTTCCTCGAGTCCACGGCCTTGACGTATACTTCCAGGTCTTCCGAACGGAACAGTAGCGGGTTTCGCGCATCCACAATCTGGACGACCAAGTCGGAGCGCTCAATGACTCTCCAGAGCTGTCGCCAGACCTCAATATTCCGCTCAAAGGGTGTCATAAGCAGGTCGTTATTCTCCTGAAGCTCGGCTAGCCCTCTTCTCCAAATCAGAAAGGCCTCGCGTTCCTTCCGATCCAGCTCCTGCGGTGTTGTGGACGCATCCCACTTCGGCCTCCTCGGAACCGTCAGCCGGTTTCTGTGCATCTTGTGCTTCCCCAGAACGGCTTGCTCCTCGTGAGCCGACAGCAGGTACGGGTTTTTGTGATCGGTGTGGATGATTTTGACATTGTTCATCTTTTCGGCTGTAAAGTCGGTGCCCGCGAGCTCGGCCGTGGCCAGAAACTCGTCGAGGGCACCCTGCTCCGTGACGGAGCGCATCTTGACCCAGGACGCATCTTGCTTGTCGTTGACGAGATATTGTTCACCGGTCGCATGGTTTATTCTTGTAATCGCAGACGTCTTCTTTCTCTCGGAGCCCTTGCCTTTGCCGAAACGATCATTCATCAAGGCGTTGCCGAGCCCCATTGACTTTTTCGACTTTGCTAGAGGCATGTTGGACGTTACGCGCGAGGCAGTGATATGGGGGAGACAGGTCCTTGGGATTTATGCCATGTAGAAAGGGGTAAGTGTAGATAGAATGAGGATGAGGATGTTGGTCTGCAACTGATTGATGATGTGAAAAGCAGATGCCGACGAGGCACAGGTTGACGTGGTTGTGACTGGTAAGTACGGCGGAGTACACAGCCGCTGAATAATGTTGACAAATGGAGGGGCAAATTTTCAAAAGATTTCTCCCCGCCTACAAAATCGCACTGTGTAATTGACGAGCGAGTACGCGTGACATACAGTGCTATCTGTTTTATTACTGTGCTCATACCAGGGTCCAAAATCTGCATTCTGAGATCGATTCTTCCCTCTAGAACATCATCACATCACCCCTCTCTCCATCAAATCGCAGACACAGTCGCATCACAATCAAGATGCCCAGAGGAAAGTGGATGTACGTTGCCTTCACATGCCCACTAGTATCGCGTAATTTGCATGCACTGACAGAACTCACAGCGACAAGAAGTCGGCTCAGCACTTCACGCTGGTCCACCGGCCGCAGAATGACCCCCTCATCCACGACGAGAGCGCGCCGTCGATGGTGTTGAATCCGATGCAGAAAAAGTCTGGATCTGGAGCGAAACACCTCGATGATCTTGCATCCGAGCTCGGCTCAGATGCCGCCAACATCCGAGAGAACGAAGGCGAGGCGGCGTCCTATGGCGTGTATTACGACGACTCCGAGTACGATTACATGCAGCATTTACGCGACCTCAACTCCGGCGGCGGAGACGTCGTCTTCATCGAGGCAGAAACTTCGGGAAAGGGCAAGGGCAAGCAGAAGCAAACGCTGGAGGATGCGCTGAAACAGATGGACTTGGAGCAAAAGGCAGGCGACGTGTTGGACGAAGTCATGCTTCCTTCCAAGAACCTGACGAGGGTGACGTACGAGGCCCAGCAAGATATTCCAGATGCCATCCGCGGTTTTCAGCCCGATATGGACCCGCGGCTGCGAGAAGTGCTCGAGGCGTTGGATGATGACGCCTACGTCGACGACAATGATGATGAGATCTTCCAAAAGCTAGCGCAGGATGGACGAGAGTTGGACGACTTTGAGTTCGACGACGCACAGTATGACGACGATGATGGCTGGGAGTCCGACGACACAGCCAAGCCAACGAAGGAGTACAACGACCAGGCACCAGAGCTCGTCAGCGTGGAAAGGGAGCAGCCGGATGAAGGTCCGTCGCAGGACTGGCTCGAAGACTTCAAGCGGTTTAAGCAGGCACAAAAGTCTGGCAAGTCCCCCGTTGTGCCGTCTCATTCTGGCTTGCAGTCGAATTGGACGACGACGACAAATGGCGGCCGGCGAAAGAAGCGCAAGGGCGCGCTGACCGATGCGTCAAGCTACTCAATGACATCGTCGTCGCTGGTGCGAACGGAGCAGATGACCTTGTTGGACGCTCGGTTTGACAAGATCGAGGAGCGATACAACGAGGACGAAGAAGATGACATGGCTTCTGTATCTGCCGTGTCGGCCGTCTCGAGCGTCACAGGGAACGTCCGCAGTGACTTTGATGGCATCCTGGACGACTTCCTGGGCAACTACACGAAGCCTGGAAAACGCACGTCCAAGAAAACCAAGGCTCAGACGGGGCTGGAGCAGTTAGAAGAGATCAGAAGGGAGCTGGGCCCGCCGCGCCTCCGTGGCAGGTAGCGAATGGGTGGTGACCGTCAAATAACGAAGCGTTGAATTTCGAAAACATCTACTTGTCAATACCCCTGCAACATACATGAATCCCTTGGCTGACAACAAGTGTGCCCACCATGTCCCTCGTGCACAGTCTTTTTGGTGTCGTTTTGGCATCATCTAACGCTTTTCCTTTCGGTCCAGCCTTGACAATTCGCACGGCGCGATACGATGATGGAACGAAGAACGAAAGATTCAAACGGTAGACTTCGCAGTATGAGTGCAATAAGAAAAATAGCGACGTTGACAAACCAGCCAAATGAATGGGCTGTTGCGTTCGGAGTGACTTGTTTGAGATCGTTGGTCACGTGAGCGCATCCCAAGCTTCGAGCTTCAGAACACTCATAATCCATTGCCTGTCAAGAACAACTGCAATTGTTGCGCGCACCCTCCTCCTCCGCCCGACTTCCCCATTATCGCTCAACGCGTAGGGCTTGCACGCCGATACCCACCCTCCATGCTCCTGCGGTCTATTTGGATGTGTGCAACGGGCGTTGCATCATCGAGCTAAATGCCTTCGACACTCGCCGGAGCGGGAAACTGGTCGGCGTCGGCAGCTTTCGCCAGCAATGGCAACGGCGCCTCTGCAGCGTTCGGTTTCGGTGGTGCTGGCGATGGCAGCGTCACATCCAAGAAGGAGAGACGAAAGAAACGAAACGAGCCAAAAGTTGGCGGTAACTCTGGCAACTCTGGCAATGGCGATAACGGGGAGGATAACAGACGCCGCAAAGGCGACAAGCATGGGCTGCAAGGGCCCAACTCGATGAAACGACGAGCTGATGGCCATGGATCTATTCAAAACAGCGACCCTGCTCAGAGCAACGATGCATATGAAGTGGACGATCTCCCAGACTCCCTTGTCTTCGGGGGCTCGTACAACCTCTCATCATCCACCACCGCTTCGTTCCACGACCAGTCTCGAGCCAGCGACGAGTATGCCGAGAAGATACACAATCAGCTCAGTGCCGATGGCATACATCCACCTGCATGGCCTCCGAATCCAGGCGCTCCCAGCAGCAAGCAAGCCATGGCCAGGTTCAGGGAGACATACGAGGCCTACCGCAGCAAAGCCCGGGCCTCTTTGACACGAGCCGGACTGATAGACGACCCCAACAAGCGAAAGCGTTTGAGCGAGGCCATTCCGTTCAAGGGCATTTGCGACGAAAAGTGTCCCCAGTATGAAATGATCCAGCGCATCACAGAAGCCGACGTGCCGAGCGCCGAGCGCGACAAGAATGGGGAGGATGCGCGGCTGGAATACATGGTGAAGAAGCTGGCCCGCTCTGCCGCCGGCCAGGAGGCGCCATTGCCGATGGATGTGCGTTCCACTCGCGCTCTTGGAGTTTCTCTCAATTACCTGTTCCGTCATGTGCTCAGGGACGAGTCGAACCTGCGCAAAGTCCACGGCTTCGTCTGGGACCGCACCCGGGCCATCAGACGAGACTTTGCCTTCTTTTCCAGCATGCTGAAGGCGGAGACAATCACACAAGTCTATGTGCTCGAGAACATTGCCCGGTTTCACGTCGCCTCTCTGCATCTCTTGCCGCGACAAAAACAAGCGGGCGAAAGCATCGAAGACGTCTTTTCGGAGCACCAAGAGCTCGAGCAGCTTGGAAAGACACTCTTGTCTCTGCGGGACGTCTACGACGATTGCAACGAACAGAACATACAATGCGACAACGAAGCCGAATTCCGCGCATACTACCTCCTCTTTCACGGCCGCGACCCTGCCATTGTCGAAACCTTGCAGCTCCAATGGAATGACCGCCTCTGGGAGGAGTCTGAGGAAGTTAGAATCGCTCTGACTCTGGTGGAGGTCTTGCATAACAGCCAAGATTTCATCGGCTCATCGAAGCATAGAGAGGACGGGCCGTTACTGGCCGCGGCGAGTGCATACAGCAGCTTTTTCGACATCGTTCACAGCGTTGCCGTATCCTACACCATGGCTTGCTTCGCAGAGTGTCACTTTCCGCACATTCGACGCGCCATCTTGCAGTCGATCAAGCGGGCCATGTGGAAGCCAAAGCCGCCGATGCAGGATATCACGGCCGAAATCTTGAACGGATTTCTTCGATACGACACCGTGGACGAAGCCATTGAGTTTGCCGAAAAACACGGGTTCGAGTTTTCGCGGAGCGGAAGCCCAAGCCAATGGACCATCATTTTAAAGGACAGGTTGCCAGTTCCATTCGTCAAGATTGATCATCAGTTTTCCCAGGAGCTGGTCGAAAAAAAGAGGGGGAACTGGCCGCTTCATGAAGTCCTTCACCGGACGGTGTTTGAACGAGTTGGAAGCTCGGAATACGCACCGGCCAGGCAGGACGAGAGCAGTCTATTCGTCGCGTCCGATGACGAATCTACCCAACAAATGCAGCAGCAAAAGAATGCAGCTGTTGGTCCTGGGTTGGAAACAGTGGCCAAGAGTGCATTTGGTGATGCGGCCGGGTCCCATCAAAAGCCTCGAACGATGGCCCCGTTCGTATTGGAATCAGGTACGTCTGGCCCTGGAATGGCCATTACACACCGACGTACATCACTGCTAATATAGCTTCAGACCCGGAGTCCGATGCGGATCTGCCCAAGGTACCAACGCGCCCAGAGACTGTCACTAATAATGCCGTCTGGGGCGCACCGAGATTTGGACAGTCTGGCATGCCGTCTGATGGCGCACAGGCGAAGCAGAATCCCTTTGGTACAATCATCAAACTGCCAGACATGCAACAAGGGCTCAAGCAAGACGGCACGGCACCGATAAAGCCGAATCCGTTCGCAACCGGATCCGAAAGCAAGGCAACTGTTTCGGCATCAGCAGGCAGTCAGAACCCCTTTGCGACATTCGCTGCCCAGAAACTCGGCGGGCTCTTTTCTTCCGATACCAACCAGGGGAGTTTGGCGCCCACAAAGCCCAACCCTTTTGCTCCGTCCAGTGCCAACAGTGTGAGCAGCTTGTTCGGCAACAAGACTACACACCAGGCGTCCGTTGATAGCAACCCCTTTTCTGGATTCGGCACACTTGGCAACAGCGGCAGAACAGCTTCAGACAAGATAATGCCGAGCATATTGGCTCAGTCTTCACAAAAGTCCCCGACAACACCTTTCCCGGCTTCTCTTGGCAAGCCGGTCTTGGCTGGTGACGGTTCGTCGCCATCGGCAATAACCACCACTGCAAATTCAATACTACCGGCTCCCATGAAACATGCGCCTATCACCTCGCTGTTCTCATCTTCTACTTTTTCAGCTTCACCATCAACCGCTCCTTCGATTCCAGCATTTTCCACGGCCCATCTCCCTTCGGCGGCCGGAGGTGTGACTTTGAATTCTGGACCTCAAGTTCCGACGGAAGTTATCAAGGCCAGTCGTCAGGCATCACTCACCAACCTGGGAGCACAATCTTCTCCTCCCTTCATCCCTGCGTTGCCAAGCACCTCTGCTCCACAACGTGTTGACAAGCAGGACAATATCCCGTCCGTTTTAAGTGAGGCAGCGCCTGCACTAACTTCAGGCATCCTCGGCAATGCAAACGTCGCCCATTCAAGCCTGCCACAAGGTGCTGCAGACCAAAGTCTACTTTCACAGCCTGCCACTACCCCTGCGTCCGCCGGGAACGCTTCAGAGAAGAAAGGAATTTCGATCTCGTCAGGTTCGGGTTTGTTCATTACCAAACCGGAAGACTCAACTTTGTCGGTGCCTCCTCAGCCTCTTCCTCTGGGAGAGAAAGTCAAAACGTCCAGTCCACGACGGGACTTGCTGGGCGATTTCAACAGGTGGTTCGTTATGGGTGACGAGGGCCTTTTATCCGAGTTTCTGATTGAATCTGTCACGACCATTACTCGTGACGCCTTTGAACAGTACGAAGTGGAAGTCGAGGAGAAAACGCGGCTTGAGGAGATAGCGAAGACGAATGCTGAAGTTGAGAAGTTTCGCGTTTACAACCTGTCACTGAAGTTTTTCTACCGTTGGAAGCGGAACGCGCGAGAAAAGCGGCTTCGCCAAGTTCGACGGCAAGGCCGAGACGAAATGCGGGCTTTTTATGCCGCTCGGTCCGCCGCCGAAAGCAAAGCGCGAAAAGAGACACAGGAGGCCGAGAAGGATTGCAAGGTCGGAACAGGATCATCTGCCTCGGTGCGGTCCGAATTTCTCAGCATGATAAGGAGCAAGAAAAAGGCCAAGGATGATGCGGCGGAGTCTCTACTCGCCAGTGGCATCTTGTCTGGTTTGAACGGGGAGCGAGAGGCAGTTCAAGCCATCGTCGATGGCGACTTTTTGCCATCAGGTAACGCTCGACCAGCCAGCAGCGTGGTACTGGGGTTGGGTCGAACCAGGGGTTCGACGCAGGCTGCGATCAACGGCGATGGTATGCCTTCAATCCGCGAGCAGTCCACGAGCAGGCTATCGCTCGACTCGTCCCCGGGCTCTACCAAGAGGGAGGGACCAAAGACCCGCGTCTTGCGCGAGCTTCTGTTCAGCCAGCCTGGTAAAAGTACGACTGCAGGGTTTGAGAAGAAAGAGGGTGCGAAGACGAGGGCTTTGCGGCGGATGCTATTTGGCCAGACCGACACGTTGCGGCGTTCGTTGCCTCTCCTGCCATCGGGTAGTGGTAACGCGCCGGAAACGCAGAAACGTGTGAGCAACCTCTCTTCTCGTTGGAAACTCAAGGCAATGGGAATTGTCCCTCTGGCGGATGGCACGGCAGTTCCCGAATCGCTGGCGCACGAAATGTGGCCGTCCCCTGCTCCTCGCTACCCACGATCGGTATCGCCATGGAGACGGCGGCGGCTGTCTGCCACGGACGCAATAGAGGCCGAGGTCCGACGACTCTCTCCCATCAGGGCGATAAGGGAGCGGTTCAGGGGGGTGCCTGGCGGGTCTGCATTGGCACCTGGTAAAAGGAAACGATATCTGGATGACGACGGCATTGCCAAGTCTGGGAGTGTCGAAGGCGATCCCAACAAACGAGTCATCAGCGATTCAAGCACATCACGATTGGCAGGCAACATCGAAACGTCGCCAACGAATAAGAGGAAGAGGTCAATCGATGAAGAGGAGAGGGTCACGATGGACGAGGGCATCTCGCACAAACGAATTTTGAGCGATGCCGCCAAGGTCAGGTTGGAACTCAAGGCTCTTCAGGCGGAGCTGGAGGAGGGGGCGGAGTGGTATCGGTCTCAAACTGGGAGATTCAGAAGCGAATCCGAGGGCAGGGGCGCGTCTTTGTTTGACGAAAGCATGTAGCGGGCGTTTTCAAGGCAAGTGACTGGTGCGCAGATGAATTTTCCCAGCCAGACGGCCATCAATGGTTCTTTTCTGTTCGTTCTTCTGCCTTTTGCCAGCTGGCACCATTGGTAGCTTTTTTTGCATGGCTTTCTCTGGTATTTTGTTGATTTGTCAGATACCCATAGAGTTTGGATGGCAGTCGACCGGGGCCTGCTGCATTGCTCGTCCTGTCGTCATCCGGCTGGTTGTTTGGTTGCAGTCTCTTCACTTTTTGACACTTGAATAGGAAGGGCAGAGCATGTCGCATACGGGTCGCCAGGAGCTCGATAGTGGAAGAAGAAATACAAAGGCGCAGCTTCAAGACATGCACCCGAAATGGCTTCTTCAGTCCCCCCCTGGGTTTCCTCAAGATCAGCTGCTGTGAATTTGACGGTAGAGACGATACATGACTTGATGTGCGTCACTATTCTAACGCCAGAAAGGTCATGGATTCCCCATCTCGTTACAACGTTGTTCAACGGGACATCGAGGCAATTAGCGCCAACCAACTTACCCATTCGACACATCATCACTTGCGTGAGGGAGCAAGGCAAATTCAATCAACAGGGGGTGGGAGGGGGAAGGGCGCTGTCCGCTCTCGTATTCTCGCATGCCTCCCCATCCTGCCGGCGCCTCGTGTGTCGTTCTTGTTTGTGCTGGAAAATCGGCAGGTGCCTGGTCGTCGAGGCGGCCGTGACTATGGAACCCAAGTTTATGGCTGGTGCCGCGGACTTTTAAGTAGAGGTGCGTGGGATGTGGTCGAGATGGTCGACAACGGAGGCGTGTTGCCGTCAGGAGAGTTGCATGGAGCTGGAGTTGTGACAGGGACCAAGGGGGCGGCGTAGGCAGGAACAGTCGTGACGATGGCTGCAGGTTTCACACCTTCGCCCCTCTGGTTTGATGTCGGAGTCGGGGGCGGTGGCCAGTACGCGGCGACAGACTGGGGGGTTGCGAAAGGACAACCGTCGTCATGGCCCAAGTAAGGTGACTTTTCGTCAACAATGCACCGCTCATGGCAGACTTGCCCAGCTCGCTCCGTGCTTTGGACGGCAACGGTCCCATCGCCGCGACGATCAGGGCCCAAGAGGATTCTTCGGAGCCGAACCGAAAGTCCGCTTCGCTTGGCCGCGCAGCTCTTGCACTTTCGCAGGAACACCAAGACACATGCTGCCAGCAAGAGGACAAAGGCGAGGCTGCCGAACACGATTCCGATGATGGCGCCCACGCTGAGAGGCGGGCCGTCCGACGACGGCCGCTGTCCGGCGGGGGCGGGGGCCGTAGGTTGGGTTATTTCGACCGTTGAGTTGGCGAAGACGGATGAGCTGAGGCCGATGACGAGCCCGCCCGACGGCATCTGCCTGCACCCTGCATCGAGGGCAATGAGAACTGGGCGATGGTCAGAAATGCGACTGGCTTGATCTCGCCGCACTCGCACCAAGCAACAGACGCACAGTTGGAGAGGTAATTGCGGTTGCCGCCAGCTCTGAGACACTGGCGACAGCTCTCAAGGTAAGGGCCACGAACGACACCGCTGTCAACATCACAGTAGGCGTAATCGTTCTCCTTGACTGGCGCCGTGATGCCGCTCCCCAGCGCGCGACTCAAACGGCCGCACGCCTCGGACGTGATGCACGGGTTTGACGCGACCTGGGCAGTGGCGTTGGGGAGGCCGAAGACGCAGTAGCTCAGTGTGTACCGAAGGTTGTCTAGCCGATGGTCAGAATGAGCTCGTCACAGTCATGGATGAACCTACAGAGGAACGCCTTCTGGTCACTGTCATCACCCTGAGCATAGCCGCTTGTCTCGAGGCAGGTGAGGCAGCGGGCAAGGGCCTGACCAGCGGTTCGGCTGCGGAAATGGACGTCCTCACAGGCCATGTCGCTCCCTCTCGTAGCGGCCGAGGCCGGATCCGAGGGGTTGAGACATACGCCTGCACAGGGCGATCCGGAAGTGACGCGAACGGCTGAGACGATGTTGGAGAGGAGGATGGCGGTGATGGTGACGACCAGGCGGAGAGAAGCGGCCATCACAAGCAAGAGTTGGGAAGAAGGAAAAGAATCACCCCCCTACGTTAAGCAAAGCAAGAAGGAGGAGGAGTAAACGAAGAGGAGAAGAAAAAAAGCCAAAAGAAGGCGAAAATGAATAGGGAATGGAAACTAGCGGAAACTGTCGGAGTCGTCTTGATAGATGGGTATTTGGTCATGGAAGATGAACATCAAGATGCCGAAACTCACAAGGAGCCGAAAGAGACGACGATGAAACCGGCCCTGACCAGAGGGCCTTGGAGGCAAGGCAAGGCAAGGCAATGATAAAATAGCAATAGAAGAAGGGAAAAGAGGCAAGGTGTCACTCGAAGGTACGGGACACGTTTCGTAGAGGTTGGTAAAACGGGCAGGAGGTAGGCAGGGGGGATGTGCCTTCCCAGCCAGTCAGTCGAACATGGCGATATCTTCACCGAGCGGGAAAACGTCACATAAGGAGGCTTCTCAACTCTCAGCCGTCAATCACCAACAAAGTGCAAGGTCAGGTTCTAGCTCCCAGCTGCCATCACGAATACCAGCCGTCGAACAAGCTGCGGCGCCCTCCCCCGGCCCCGCCATGCCCGGAGCGGGCGCCAATCCCCCGTCTCACTCGTCACCATCAGCAGCCTCCCCCTCTCCATCGTCCCCTTGGTCACGGCTGGGAAGGTAGTCTCGGCGCTTAATCACTTCGCCAGGATGTGCGCGATGTGACGGAGAAGGTGACGTTCACGACGCCTCTTTCACCTCTTTCGCCTCCGTCCTCCATTGACGGCTCCCATTGACGGCTCCCATTGACTGCTCCCCTCGACGGCTCCCCTCGACGGCTCCCCTCGACGGCTCCCCTCGACGGCTCCCCTCGACGGCTCCCATTGACGGCTCCCATTGACGGTTCCCCTCGACGGCTCCCCTCGACGTTCCAAAAACGCCCCCAACGCACTCCTCAGAAGGCGGTGGTAACCGTCAACCGCCACCGACGAGCCGTCATGCTCCTCAAAGGCACCTCGACTGGTCGGCCAACCGTGCGCGCATCCGGCGTTCACGGCATCGCGAGGCTCGGCGTCGGGTCGACTCGCTCAGCCCGCAGTCGCATCAAGCACGCCATGCATACGACCGGCTTGTGATGCGCATGAGCATCCATCATCACGCTCGAGGCACCGACGGCTTCTACCAAAATTCATTTTCCTTCGTACCAATAAACGCCAGTTGCCCAAGCCGCAACACAAGGTATGGTAGATATGGTACAGCAAAATCGTCTCCATGCGCATCGACGAACAAAATTCGGTACCTACCGCACTCCTCATATCCAGTCGCCCACGGAGCATTTCGCCCTTAGTCGCTGTCCTCCTCGTCCGCCGCCGACTCGCCCTTGGCCGCCTTCTTGGCCGCCTTGGCCGCCTTCTTCTCCGCCTTCCGTCGTTTCCGCTCCGCCTTCTCGTCGGGCGTCTCACCCTCGTGCTTCTTGCGTTTCTTGTCCTCGGTCACCGGCGTCTCGGCCTGCACCGTCTCCACCTTGGTCGTCTCCTCGACGGCCTTCTTGGGCGTCGCGGGCGTCGCGTCGGGCATGCTGTAGTCCTGGTAGCCGGCGGCCCACTTGGCCGGCGTCGCCT
This sequence comes from Drechmeria coniospora, assembly GCF_001625195.1. Lineage (NCBI taxonomy): Eukaryota > Fungi > Ascomycota > Sordariomycetes > Hypocreales > Ophiocordycipitaceae > Drechmeria > Drechmeria coniospora. Next base: position 9,508,166 of record NC_054390.1, on the reverse strand, counting down.
CGTTGGCCCGACCGTACTTGTCCAGCTTGCCGTCCGCCTTGAGCTTCTTCTTCTCAAGAGCGACGGGGCCGAGACCCCATCGTCGGGGGTACAGGTCGCGCTCCATGATGCATCGCTTGACCTTGGCCACGACGCCGTGGTCGCACGTCGACATCTCGACCGTCGACATCTGCGCAATGGCCAGCGCGATGGCCTCGCCCTTGGTCGTCATCAAGACAACCTCCTCGTGATGCTCGATGCCAGCCTCTGCAGCTCCGTTAGCGACCCTTCTCGCGTTGTTCCCACGACCGCATCGACGAACCGTATCGCAAAAGACCGGGCAGCATGAGCTTGGCTCCGTAGCAGACGGCGTTGACGGCGCTGTCCTTGACGACGAGGCGCTTGTAGGACGTCAGGAGCGTCTCGAGGGGAGAAATGACCTTGCGCAGGTACGACTCGTCGCGGGTGTTGTCCATCATCCACTGCGCGTCCAGCACGTCGTGCAGGGTCACGAGCTGCTTGGACTCATCCATGGCACCGCTGCGGACGCGGCGCAGCTCCTGCATGTGGGCACCGACACCGAGCAGGAGACCGAGGTGGACGCACAGCGTTCGGATGTAGGTGCCGGCCTCGCAGCTGACCCAGAAGACGCCGAGGTGGCGGTCGTTGTCGAACTCGATGAGCTTGCTCTCGTGGATGGTTCGGATACGGAGCTGACGCTTGACGGCAGAGATCAACGGCGGGCGCTGGAAGAGGGCGCCGGTGAGGGTCTCGAGCGCGCGCGCGAACTGGGCCTGGCCGCCGGGCACCTTGTCGTGGAGGCGGATGACGCAGACGTACTCTTTTCCGGCGCCTTGCTGCGACTTGACGAGTCGGGTCGCGCGGTCGATGCAGACGATCAAGCAGCCGGTGACCTTGGGGTCGAGGGTACCGCTGTGGCCAGTCTTCTCGACGCTGTCGAGTCGTTAGCGAGCAACTCTCACAAGCCGACGCCGCATGCTGCATCGTGCCACAGCCGTCGTCGACGGGCGGGGCGGAGCAGGGCAGGGCACAAGCAGCGCCATACGTACCGAAGCATGCGCTTGACCCAGGCGACAACCTCGTGACTCGACGGATTCGAGGGCTTGTCGAGGTTGATGACACCAGAGGAAATGTACGACTTGATGTCGCGCTTCAACGGCGAGCATCCATTGGGAATGGGGGTGAAATGGCCCGTCCGCACGAGCACTGCCTCGGCGTCAGCACCATCCTGTCTCGTGGCAGATCTCGTCGGGTCCGAAAGAGCGGCTGAAAGTCAAGAGAGGGAACGGCCATCGGCACTCACGCTTGTCGTAATTCTTGAGGAGGAGCGGCCACGAGCTCGTGTCAACCGCCGGAGTCACCGCCTGCGGCTTGATGGTGTAATCCGCCTCGTCCGACTTCTTCACAATCTCCATGGTCATGGTGGCGGCGTGAACAGAAACTGATAATGTACCCGTGATCCTGCAGTGAATAAATCAACGCACTCGTGTGGGAGGGCTCAACGAGGGCAGAAGCTGCAGGATCGTGGTGATAAAATTCGCTTCCCGCCCGGAGTTTTGGCTCGGTCGTTGTTGAAATGGGAAGCTGCTAAATTTTTTTTCCAAAGTCACTGCTTGTCTGTGGGGGGGGGGGACTGAGCCTCGCCAGTTGTGGCTGAGAGGTTATTGCTCTGCTAGTCTCTGGCTTCGCGTGACGATGCGCTAGTCCCAACCCGGCCTACGTTTTGTAGTCAAGCCACATACACGAGCCACAGCTCCGAATTACAATCAAGTGTACAGAGTTCAGCCAAGTACGGAGTAATACAGTATAATATTTACTAGAGATGATTGCATCTGTTACCATTACGATAAAAAGGGAAGAAACGCGTTACGGTAGAAGGCAGCAAGAAAGGCTTCAAACTCCTTTATAATCCGTTGAAGCCCTTTGACGAATACACTGCCTTCCTTGTTGCGGGCAATTTCTTCGAAGCTTCCAATCTCCCATCGTCAAGAAGGCTCTTTGTAGGCAGCTGCTCGTGTAGATTGAAAAATCGATTGCGCTATGCTTGGCGTGCATACATCTAAAGCAGGATATAGAAACACAACTCCAGATCGTGGCGGTAAGTGTGGTCGATATTGCACAATACCTCGATGGCCATAACCTGTATTGTACCGGTTTGATCCGCTCGGACTGGCGCAGAGCGGTTTGACGATGCCCAACGATTCTGGAAACTCCTTCATAATCCGTTCAAGCCCATTAACAAATACACAACCTTCCTTGTTGTGGGCAATTTCTTCGAAGCTTCCGATATCCCATCGCCAAGAAGGCTCTTTGTAGGCAGCTGCTCGTGTAGATTGAAAAATCGATTGCGCTATGCTTGGCGTGCATACATCTAAAGCAGGATATAGAAACACAACTCCAGATCGTGGCGGTAAGTGTGGTCGATATTGCACGATACCTCGATGGCCATAAACTGTCTTGTACCGGTTTGATCCGGACTGGCGTCTCGTACTTTTGCCAGATCAAAGTCGACGAGTATGCCCTTGAAGCCAGCTGATGTTGCAGGGTCCGTAATGATAATGTTGTTTAGGGAGATATTGCAGTAAAGAATATTGCCAGTATCGTAGAGAGACTTGTGCGCCTTGATGCTATGTTGCATCGGCTAATAGTTACTGACTGAGCTGAGTTCGCTGATGATACGGTTGGCGGGGGAGACAGGAAGGAGTAAGTAGACCTGCCTGTTATCGCGGGGCAGGAAGTTGCTTACATAAGTAGAGGCGAGGCGTCTAGTGCGGGGTCCGGATTCGCCAGAGAAGCGTGCCAGTGCCTCAGGCAAAACTGACCTACTTATTGACAGAGAGTAAGTACTAGTACTTACTGTAAGTACTTACTGGTACTGCAATTGGTGTGTTGTACTTGTTCATGCACTCGCACACAACTTCACATCTGCGGTTGTACGTGAAGAATCAAGTTTGCACCTTCGACGCAAGACCGATATCCCTCCAGCTTTCCATCCTGCTGTGTGCCAAACTCCGCGCACATTATTTTTGACCTGTACCAAAGCTAGCTGCTGGCTGGTTTGCCCGTTCGTCGTGCTGAGCTGCAAGAACTGCGTAGGCATCGAGACCTGACCCCGTAGCGGCGGCATCTCGGAACGCTGGGAGCTGGCAACCCTACCGTCTATTCGAATCTTAACCTGGCCTCCCCCTTCCTTCGCGTGCCGGTTTGCGCCCTTCTTTGCGTCATCGTCGAGAATTTTGCCTCGATTCCCGAACATCGCCGCCATTCCCGTGTCCGTCTCCTTTCCTCTCCATCGGTCCGCTCACGCAGCAACCGCCAACGCCCGGATGTGCCCAGCATGAGGATCGGCTGCCTTCAGTTCGCACCCCGGGTCGGAGATGTCAACAACAACCTGAGTGATGCGGATGCTGTCCTGAATCGGGTCGAGCCCGAGGACCTTGACCTCCTCGTCCTTCCCGAGCTGGCCTTCTCCGGTGAGACTATCCGTGTCCGAGAGCGAGGAGCGAGCGGACGCGAGGGAATGGCCTGCTTATGCTCGTCAAGGTTACAACTTCAAGTCCTTGAGGGAGATTGAGCCCTTTCTCGAACATTCAGAGTCCGGCATCAGCTCACTCTGGGCACGCACCGTCGCCCTCAAGTACGACTGCACAGTCCTCGTTGGATACCCGGAAAAGGTCGATCCAGAGTTGAAATGGCCCACCGGACCCGAGTATTACAACTCGGCCATCGTCATGAACAAGGACGGCGAAGCTGTGGCAAACTACCGAAAGTCCCATCTGTACATGACGGACGAAACGTGGGCCTTTGAGAACCCGGAAGGATTTTACAGAGGCTTCTTGGTCGGCCTAGGCCACACAGCCATCGGCATCTGCATGGATCTCAAGTATGGCCACCTCCCCTTCTCATCTCGCCGGACCTGCGGTAACATGATGCAAAAGCCCTTACAAGTTCCAGGCTCCTTGGGATACCTTTGAGTTTGCCTTTCACGCGCTGGAAATGGATGCTAATCTCGTCATCCTCACCATGGCATGGATGACGAGGGAAGACGGCTCGCAGTTTAGCCTCACGCCACGAGAACCCGACATGGAGACGTTGGCGTATTGGCTTTCCAGAATCGAACCCATCATTCGATCCGATGGGGACGAGGAGATCATCGTCGTCTTCGCGAACCGTTGCGGCACGGAAGCCGAAGCCGTCTACGCCGGAACCAGTGCGGTTCTTGGCATAAAAAGCGGCGAGGTTCGTGTCTACGGGGTCCTCGGCCGGGGAGAGGAAGAGCTTCTTGTCGTGGACACGAACGACCCGCCGGATGCCCGACTGGTCTACCGGCCCAAAGATCAGGAAGTCACCCCTGACGGAGATGCTTCTACGGAGAAGAAGCCTCCTATCGAGACGATGAACCGTCCTTTAGACGACAGCGGCTCAAACATCTCCGAGAGCGGGAATAAAACGGGCAGCGGCGGTAGCACCTCTAGCCAAGCGAGTACCGGCAGCTCAACCAAAGCGCCGCTGAAAACAGCAACGCATTCCATTTTGTCTTGAAGCGAGGCACCAACGATGAGCTTTTCATTGCCGACGGACTCGCAGGATGAAGAACAATTCAGGACAAGTGGTCCAGCAGTTCAAACTGCGGCATGTTCGAGTCCGATTCGTTCGCCGCGCTGAGGTGTCTAGCCTAGGCGTCCAATGGACCTAACGCTCTCCTTCTGGAGCAAGGCATGGTAAACCAACCTCTTCCAAACACTCCCGTTCCCTCCCGTTCCGTCCCATTCCCTCCCATTCCCTCCGGTTCCCTCCCGTTCCCTCCCGTTCCCTCCCGTTCCTCCCGTTCCTCCCGTTCCTCCCGTTCCCTCCCGTTCCGTGGTAACATGCGCGTATACGAGCCTTGTCGGATCAGATAGCTAGTCCATCGTACCACACAGTAGATGGCCCGTTCGATCGTATCATACAGTAGGTCGACTGTTCAATCGTACCATGGGTAGATTGCCTGTTCAATCGTTCCATCAGTCACCTGTTTGGTTGTCCCTGTATTATAGTTGGAATTACTAGCAGTAGTACTGCTGGCTGGCAACGGCTAGTAGCGGTTAAGAGAATGGCAATTGTTAAGTTAATTAGCTCAAGTGGTCGACTGGATACTACTCGTACAGGTCGTATAACAGTAGTAGATTGGCTGGCAGTAGTACTACCGCCAGTCACTCCAAGTCGTATGAGGGAGAAACAGTATATTGTATATATACTATTGGATAACTCGATATACTTATACTTGTAGTATAGTATAGTATATTGACTAGTATTAGTACTGGCAGTCGTTACTACTAGTAGCAGTAATGATGGGATAGTACAGGTTGGCTAGATTGGCCGGGTCGACTAGGTCGACCAGATCTAGTAGACCTAGTGTTGCTGTTGCCTTGTTTCTTGGGTGGTTGAGACCTCCTACGGTTGTATGCTTTAGCAGCAGAGGTACCGGGAATTCGGCATTCTCTCAGTAGGCTGGCCATGAGGTAATGTAGGTCGAGGGATTTCGATCCGAGCCCCAAGGCCTGGATGCTTTGAGTAAAAATGCGTATAAATCCGGCCCATTGGGTAAAAACAGGACCAACAGCTGTGAGATACTGGCTGGCCTGATCTATTGGGTCGATTTTTACTCCAGCTAGTTGCAACCTAGCAAGATAGCAGTCGAATTCTGCGTTGAAATTTTCAAGTGTTCCTTGGTACCCTTTGAATGTCAATTTGTGGTAGGAACTGTAGAGAATGCGGCGTTGAAATTCCGGACTTGAGAAGTATCGCTTTTCCAGCAATGTATAGGCATCTGTTGGATTTTTGATCGACGCAATAGATGCCTGAGGAACTTGGGTACAGCTATCCCATAGTAGCTTATGTAGTATAGCTTGGTGGTTATCCAAGAGGTTGGCTGCAATGGAGGGATCTTCCAGAAAGCTACCCAGGTTGATGGCTTCAAGATGGGTGGATAGCGTGAGCTTCCATAACTCGAAATTCTGGGGACCTTGAAGTTTGGCGTATTCTGGGAATGGGAACCTTTCGAAAAGCTCCTCGGCATTGCTAAAGTCGGGCTCTTCAGTAGCAGCTGCTTGAGCGGGCTCGATTTTTTCATGGCATTCTGGCATTGTTACAACAGTATTGTTTAGTTGCGCAGGTTTCTTGGAATTTGCGTGCAAGAAGGTGGGGTAAATGCGATTATTTTACCAAGAACTGTACGGGAGAAGCAGGACTATTTATACTTATGAGGAAGTACCCCGCTGGCCTTGTAATTATGCATGGACCAATGTTATAGCTCTTGCAATTTGAGTGCGCAAGAGGAGGGGGTAGTGGAGGTATATCGTACGGACTAGGGAGTCAATCACACAGTTGGTGTTACACTAATCATACGATTAGTTGCATCGGGGCTCGGAATAGGTTAAGTCCGAGCAACCCCATAAGAGGCGCAAAGCTTCTCGCAACCCTACAAGAGGCGGAAAGCTTCTTGCCAGAGAACACTGTGTCCAAGCAGGCCTACAGTGAGGAAAACGCTTATTAGAAAAGGCCACTATGGCCGCAATCTCTTTTGTAGAAATCAAGGCTATTTCATTTGTTGAGACGTATGCTCCTATGCAATAAAGCAACGTATAGTGCGACAGTTGGTAACGGCAAAAAAGGGGTGCCAGTTAGTAACTGGGCAAGAGTGCACACTTGGTAGTACCAAATTATACAAACGAATGCGATTATTTCTTCTAGCTACAGTACAGGAAAAGAGCGGCTATTTATGTCTACAGAGTAATACCTTGTAGATCTAGACAGATTGCCGTTTCCATTGCTCAACGGCTTGATCGGAGGTTCTATTGTACCATGGCTTGGTGGATGGATCCATTATCCAGTTGGATGGCTGTTTCAGTCATACAATAGTTGGCTGTTTCCGTTACATAGTGGTTGGATGGCTACTTCTATTACAATGATTGGATGACCCATAGTAGTACTGTGGACTGGCAAGAGCTAATAGTAATTGGGAGAGCGGCAATTGTCGTTCCGATCAATTGGCTCCAGTAGTCGACTGGCTACTACGTATACAAGTCGTATTGTAGTAGTAAGTTGGTCGGTAGTTGTTAAACACCTGGCAGCAGTACTACTGCTCGCCAATATACTACCACTGTACTGCACGTACAAGTAGTATATCGAGTTAACGAATTGTAATTACTATACAAATTCTCCTCGCTCCGACTAATAGTAGTACTACTGCCTAGCCAATTTACTACTGTTGCGCGTCTTGTGTAAGTAGTACTTGGTCGACCAAGTAAGATCATTGATCGGACCGTTAATTAACGCTCTTCCAACTACTACTAGTAGTTGCCCGCCAACAGTACTACTGTTGCGCGCTAGGACCCACCCAACTGCAACTAGCAGTTGCTTGCTAGTAGTACTACTACTGGCCCACTTGACAACCGCAGTACTACTGCTGTACCGTTACGACCGAACACTAATACCAACTAAGTCTACCAATGGCATATACTAACTATGCAACTTGTAGTATGACTCAACCAGAGTATTTGGAGCTGCATTGCGTGCAGGCAGATTGTTCGGAGATGCATTGTGTGGAATCAGACAGAATTCCAACACGTGCACATTGCACTGATTGAGGTACTACCTCTCAGGTATAAAATGGTCCTACCTTTCCTACACTCTTAGATAGGAAGGAAGCATAATAAGCATGACAGCAATCATAAAAACAAGCACAAGAAATACACCAGTCTTTCTTTTTGAATCGCATCTTGGCACTACTATTTGACTTGTTTAAATCTGTATTCCTTGCCCAGTTACTAACTGGTGCACTTCCTGATGTTACTAACAGCCTTGATTGATATCCATTTTGGATAGTCCGTGCAACTGAACTTCCACTGCGCACCCTTCCTTTTTTACCTCTTTATTTTAAGAGGTATTCCCCTTTTATTTTAAGAGTAGTAGTACTGCCGCCAGTCGCTCCGAGTTGTAGTTCGGAGAAATAGTATGTTGTATACTATTAGTCAACTCTTTAGCCCGATATGTGATACAAGATGGAGGGACCAACGGACCCACCAGAGGAACGCACATAAACTAGAAGCCCTAACTGTCAAGTAGTTTTCCCTTCTTCAAGTCTTTTAATAAATATCATTGAGAGTTCTAGAGCAGTCGCCTAGCGACTCCGTAACAGTTACTAACAGCGTGATTGATTCTCTGGTCCGTACGATATACTTCCACTACCCCCACTTCTTGCACGCAAGTTGCAAGACCCTGTACTCCGTACTATAGTTGAAATTGTTAGCAGTAGTACTGCCAACTGGCAACGGCTAGTAGCAGTTGAGAGAATGTCATTTGGTGGTCCGATTAATTGGCCCAAGTAGTCGACTGAATAATTACTACTTGTACAGGTCGTACAGCAGTAGTACTGCCGCCAGTCGCTTGGTAAAGAGAAATAGTAATAGTATGTTGAGTACTGATAGTCAACTCGATATACTTACCTATACTTGCAGTATAGTATAGTATGTTGGCTAGCAGCAGTACTGCTGGTGGTTACTACTAGTAGCAGCAGTAACAATAGGATAGAATCCTATTTGGGTAGTCTACTTGCCAACCACCTCCCCTCTTTGTTCACAAATACATCTACCCTTATGGAGTAGTCAGTCGTACAACTAGAGATATTCTCCTTCTGGTCTTGCTGGAGACGTTGGCTTATTTTGACCGCCATATGGGCCTAAATAAAGTGACATTCTCCACCAACGCGCGAATAGTGTAGCGGTTAGCATACATGCTTCCCAAGCATGTGACCCGGGTTCGAGTCCCGGTTCGCGCATGTGGACATTCTCTTTTTGTCGACGGTACCTTTATGCTTCTATTTCCTTTATGCTTCTATTTCCTTTATGCTTCTATTTCCTTTATGCTTCTATTTTACTTGATCTTTCAACTCAACTCATCCTGATCGCCTCGTTGTATTTATTTCGTCGCTGTTGTTTTTTATCGACGCGGCAGCTTGAAAAGACACCCGTGTGCGCTGCAAGTTACAGTACGTGCCGCACGGCAAGGAGACGACGGGCCTCGAGCGGCGCTGGCAGCAGAACGGAGGTCACGTCGCCACTGCTACGATGTGATGGGGACAACCATGATACGACATGACACTCATTCCAGCTACCTATACTCCGTATGCCATGGTACCAAGTCGCTTGCGCTTCGTCACTCCGAGCCACATGTCTAGCGTCGCTCCCATGCACCCGATGCTGGAACCCGTCATCGTCGCTCCATCCCGGCTTTCGGCCAGAATGCAGCTCGAGTTGCTAGTGAAGCCATCCACCTCCCGACGACCGTCTTCCCTTCTCGTAGAGCCACTTGCTATTCAGTCCGACGCTCGTCCGCTTTCCCGCCGAAGGGCTGGGGGAGCCCGGCGAGGCGGAATCGGAGAACAGCGAGGCCGACGACGGCGCTCCGAAAGGGCTCGCGGGACTGAAGGGCGACTTGTGCCCGTTCATCGCTCCGTTGGTGCTCTTCTGCAGCAAAGGACCGCCCGAGGCGGAGTAGGGCGAAGGAGAGCCGCCGGCGGAGGCTTGGAACGCAGGGCTCCCCCGTCCGGACAGGGGAGAGCTGGCGTAGCTTGCCCGGCTGCCAACCGAGCCGGCAATGGACGGCGTGCGCGAGTATCGAGGCGGCGTGCTGAACCTTGCGTCGGGCGTGGGCGGGGCGGAGGAGGGAGGCAGGCCGAGGAGCATTCGTTGCGCCACGGTCAAAGGAATGTCGGAGAGGTCGTCGGGCGTGCGGAAGAGAGGAAGGCACGCCATGGATATCTGCGCCACGGGAACCAGCTGGATGGCGATCCATGCCCAGCCGACGTATGTGCGAACCGTCGCCGGTACGCTGTCGGCTCCTGTCAGCAGCCGCCCGTTCGGGGGAGGGCAGTCTTGTCCGTCCTACATTTGGGGGCTCACGCAGAGCCTGACGATGAGCTGAAGGGACCACAGGGCCAGCAGGGCGAAGAGATTGTAGCCTATCCGCCGAATGTTCTTTTCCGAAAAGATGGACACGTTTCGCCGCCTCGTGATTTCGTTGAGCCGGGGATGTCTCCAGGTGCCAGGGCTCTCGGAAACCGGCGCCGCCTTGATTGGCGTTGCCGCCGCCGTGGTAGGCATGTCGGGGAATCGTACCGTCGCCGGATGGTCCGGCGTGTCGGGACGAGAGAAGGAAAAAAAGGCGAGGACGAACTCTGCGACGGGGTCAGCAACCTCTGTCGAAGCCGCCTTGGACGGTCACACCGTGCCATGGTGTCGTGCGTGCCGTGGACGGCGGAGGAGCCTCACCTGAACTCCCACCCGAAAGGGGTGCGTCAAGTAATAATTTAGAACCTTATCTATTCGTCTTGCTGCGGGTTAGTAGGTGTCGATCCCTGGCCATGCGGCCCGTCGAGCTGGTGACGGCTCGAAAGGAACGGATCGTTTGTTGGTTTGTTGACGTTTGACGCGGAGAAGAAGCAACAAAGGCAATTAAAAGATGATGCGAACCCAGGTAGCCTAAGGGACCGCTGGGACGGGGGGCACCGCCTGCCAAGCTTGGCACGGACCAAACACTGTAGGTGCTGTGCATGGCAGCGTGCTACTGCGGTCCACTGTACGACCTCCACTAGCCCTCGCTAGGTTGCCACTGTAATTCTTGGTACTCGCCATTGATCCGCTGCACAGAGTCGCTGTAGCGAGACTCTATTAGCGGCCACTTTGGCTTTGTGGTTGCCGGAGCCTCAAGGTTAGTAGGTGCAGTAAGTACGAGGTAATTACTGCGCTGTACCTACAAGTACTACTAGTTGGCACTCGCATTCGTACCTTGTAATAGTGAGAAATGTACAGGTAAGTATCCGTAGGTGTCGGTACCAACTAATACAGTCACTTGACAAAAGTGACGATGCAGTTTTGGTAGCGCTACTCCTACAAATTGAATCGACATTTCTGCCACCCCACTGTACCAGGTGTCGGTGCCAACCAATACCAGGTGTCGGTACCAACTAATACCAGGGGTCGGCACCAACTAATACCACTACCCCTAGCACTCGGTACATACTCCTACTGCAGGTAGGTACAAGTGCTGCACTGTTCCAAAACACCAGGTAAACTGGTAATACATGTTCACTACTCCGTACTACAGTGAGGATCGAGCCTACTAGGTACATACATTACCTACTAGGTACCTAGGTAGTAGGTACTAGGTACCTATAGCAACTTCGGTGGTAGCCTGTACACAGCCATCGAGTGCTACGGTGTAGGTATTACTTGTAGGTGATTTAGTACCTTGATGTACCTACGCAGAGCACTCCGTACTCCCAGCACTCCTTAATCCCAGCACTCCTTCGGCCCATCTATTCGGCAAGCTGTGAAAGCACGCGACTCAAACGCCATTGCTGGCTGGGCTGTCCTTTTTTACGACCAGGAATCGTCCGCTCATCCTTTCTGCCCTTCCACTCCCTACATCCATCGGCACATTTCGACGACGCTGCTGCTCGAGGTCATCTCCCTCGTGCGAGGCATTTGAAGGTCAACGTCGCTTGCTCATCGAGTCGGCAGACGCATGCGCGGCTGCTGATCGTCGGCATCCCTGCTCGCCCTCCCTCCCGCGGCAAATGCAAAGCCCCGAGGCTCACGACGCCATGACGGCATCACCAAGGTCCGAGGCGGCGGCGTCGGACGACGAGTCACGCAGCTCTCCCGCCGCCGCCGATGGAAAGTCCTTGGTTTCCCGCACCGCGGCGGACGATGACGACACCCAGATGGCCGCCGACGACGAGCCCGAGGCGACGTCGGAGAAGCCGGCTCGAGGCAAGGGAAAGGGATCGCAGGCCAAGGACGTCAACGGCTCACACCTCGTCGGCAAGATACGGCATCTCAAAAAGGAAGACGGCGAGCCTCTCTGGCGAGAGGACATACAGTACGACTTTCTCCGGGCCGTCTTCGACGACGAGAGGAAGGTCTTTACCAACTCGTACGACGCGGAACTCGGCAAGCAGACGTTTGCCGACCTCTACATCGACACCATGTCACGGAGCAGCAAGACGAGCAAGGTGCTCCGCGACAAGCTGCTGAGCGACCGCGAGGCGGCCAAGGGCATGGCCATGGTGTGCCTGCTGGTCAACGTCGGCCGCATGAACACGACGCTCAACTGTCGGTCTCCCGCCCCCCCCCCCCCGTCCCCCCTCCCCTCCCTCCGCCGTCGACGCGCCGAAGCCAGACGGCTCCCCACTGACGCCGAGCCAGTCTTTCCCGAGATGCGGGCGCAGCTGCGGACCTACCACGCCATCCCGTCCCTGCAGGCGCAGCAGGACCCCCACGCCTACAAGCAGCTGCAGGACGCGCCCCGGCTCAAGTCGATCCTCAAGGGCGGTGCCGAGGATCGACCGGAGCCGGGTTCGCTGGACAAGATTAAACATCTCGAGAGCGCGCCTCGGACGAACCCGGTGAATCTCATCTTCGTCATGTGCAACGGCGCGCAGAAGATTGCCGAGCTGCACTTTCCCGAAGACCAAGAGTTCCACGACCTCATCATGAAGACGAACTGCACGAGCGCCTCCCGCGCCGGCGCCTTCCTCTGGCTCATGTGGTTCTACCTCGAGTCCGACTTCACCGAGGAGGGCTGCGAGGAGAACCCGTTCGGCGCCGGGGTCGACTACGGGCTCGACGTGGCCAACCAGGGCGTCCCCCGCCTCGAGCTCATGACGGAGGAGGAGATGGCGCTGGAGAACGTCGACACGGCCGACGAGATCGAGTTTGGGCGCGAGAAGCAGAAGACGCGGGCCAAGATCCTGGAGCTCGACCAGGCCTACCTGAACGAGCGGGAGACCAAACGGCAGAAGCTGCGGCCGCCCATCTCGGACGACGGCCCGGCCATCCTTCCGCGCATCCGACCGTCGAAGCACGAGTCGGACGTCGACAGCACGAGGTCGACGCCGCCGCCTCGGCCGCTCGGTCGGGGCGGCGCCTCGAGCCGGCGTGGCCTGCCGCTCAAGTATCAGATCTTCGAGGGCTCCTCGCCCGCCCGCCACGGGTCCGAGGGCGTCGTCGCGCGGAAGCCCCGCCCCCCGACGGCGCACCAGCTCGCGGTGGAGCGGAACCGGAACGAGCGGGTCGAGTACATACTGGACCGCGGCCTCCGCCGACAGCACCACAAGGGCCGCAAGGCACGCCGGCAGGAAGGCGCCATCTTCCGCGCGTACCGGAGGATACAGGCGTCTGACGATCCCTTTGACGACAGCGACGACGAGGACGGCCCGCGCAACCTCGTCGCGAACGTCGACAAGGCGGCGGCCACGTTTCGCGAAACCGGCATCGGAGGCCTCTGCCTGCTAAAGGCCGAGGAGGACGACTACGGCGAGGAGGTCAGCTCGTACGCCGCGGCCCTGCGGCGGGCGACGCGGCGCATGGCCCGTTGGAGGGGCCGGGAAGACAAGCTCGGCGTCGTCGCGCCGGTGAAGAAGCGAAAGCTCGACGACGAGGCCAAGGCCGGCGACACGCCCAACAAGCCCAACGGCGACGTCGCCATGGGAGAGGCCGAGGCGGACGACGCCGACCAGACCGTGACCGTCCACGAGGACGGCGACCAAGGGGAGGGGGAGGGCGACGGCGACGGGAACGGCGACGGGAATCGACACGGAGAGCGGAATGGGGAGGGAAATGGGGAAGGGGAAGGGGAAGGGGAGGAGGATGCCGACGACGCGGACAAGACCGAGGTCATGGGGGACTCGGACTTGGACTGAGCCGGGAGTCCGGGGAGGCGAAGCGGCCGTGAGCGTGTGCCAACGAACGGATGTAGGAATAGGCTGTATCAAAAGCGGTGCAAACCATCTTGGGGACGGACAAGGGGATGGGGAGGAGGATGCCGACGACGCGGACAAGACCGAGGTCATGGGGGACTCGGACTTGGACTGAGCCGGGAGTCCGGGGAGGCGAAGCGGCCGTGAGCGTGTGCCAACGAACGGATGTAGGAATAGGCTGTATCAAAAGCGGTGCAAACCCATCTTGGGGACGGACAAGGAGCCGCGTTGGAGGCGAGGTGTGCCGGGATGATGATGCAGCAGCCCCGAGGGAGGGGTACGACGGGAACGAAAGGAGGGAGAAGACGTGCATGTGTACGAATCTCTCTCTCGACCATACGCAGCCGTCCATGGATGGAGGAGGAGGCAAATGAGTTGATGACGGAGGGGGCAATTGGCTGTGCGTAGAGAGGTGCGTACACTCGTTGCGCGTCGAAGCAATACACTGGCATCTCTGCATAGGTACGTTGGTTGTACTCGCAGTAGAGGAGCAAACGACAGTACATGTACAGTAAGTACTAGGTACCTGTGCAGTAAATACTAGGTACCTAGTTGTGCAGTGCACCAGAACGGAGTACAGCACAGAGTAACACATGAAAGTACAAGTACTGTGCAGTACAGCTATTGAGTGCTAGAGCTCAGAATATGATGCAGTAAAGGGCCACAGCATATACTTGCTGCAAGTAATACAACTACTTACACAAGTACAGTACATGTGCATGTACGGGGTCCTGTACTCGCTGGTGTTGATGTGCAATCCAAGCAAGTACTTTGTACGCAAGCACAAAGTACAAGTACTTGCTTGAATATCACCGTGTGTTTACCTGTAGCTGTGCTGTAATACGGAGTCCTCTGCATGTGCTCCGTACTTGTACATGCATGTACAGAACTGGTAGTTGTACTCCGCACATGCATGTACGGTACGGAGTACCTGCAGTTGTACTTGCTCCTTACATCCATGTACAGTACTTGCACTCCGTAAGTACTTACTGTACTTGCAGTACTTGTACTCCGTAAGTACTTACTGTACTTGCAGTACTTGTACTCCGTAAGTACTTACTGTATTTGCAGTACTACTCCGTAAGTACTTACTGTATTTGCAGTACTTGTACTCCGTAAGAGCTTACTGTACTTGCAGTACTTGTACTCCGTAAGTACTTACTGTACTTGCAGTACTTGTACTCCGTAAGTACTTAATGTACTTGCGTACTTGTACTCCGCAAGTACTTACTGTACATGCATTCACAGCACTTGGGTGTACAAGTACTCCGTACCTCGTGCATAATATTCCTTGACAGCTGCCAAGCTTGTCTCGGGGAACTGGCAGAAGAGGGGAGTCGCCTGGCGGGGCTCGGCTTTATTTGACTCCGGCCTCAAAATGGGCCCATGCGGATCATCGTCTTCCGTGCCGCCGCCAACAGTGAGCGGTGAGCCGAGGCAGAATTTGGGGTCAACAATAGACATACTTACATCTACTCCGTACTGACGAATACTCTTCCACGTACACCGTTCTACAACCTGTGCCATGCAGCCAGCTTGACCTCGTCCTTCATATCCATCTCTTTTCATTTCGGGCACCCCCCTGTCCTTGGCTCGTCAACGCTTCGACCTCGCCCGTGACGCTCTCCCTCCCTCTCCCGCTCCAAGCCAACCCCCCCCCCCCCCCCCGACGACAATGGCCAAACCGCAGAAGCCGCAGAAGCAGCAACGGAAGCGAGCGCCTGGAATGGGTGGCCTGCTGGCCGTTCTGGCCGTCATGACCGCCCTGCTCTCGGCTGCCGTCTTCCTCGTCGACCAGAATCTCGACAGGTTCTACATCTTCGAGCTGGACCACCTGCGGGACGTGTCCCAACGTGCCATCGCGCAGCACGGGAACAGTACCAAGGACATTGTTCGGTACATCGTGGACGAGCTCAAGGAGAGGTCGCCGGCGCACGTCAACGTCCACGAGGAGTGGATGTTCAACAATGCCGGCGGTGCCATGGGTGCCATGTACATCATTCACGCCAGTGAGGTCCCCTGCATCGGCTGACAAGTCGTCTCTCGTCGTTCCGTCGTGCTAACGGAAGGGGATCGAACCAAAGGCATCACCGAGTACCTCATCATATTTGGTGAGCAGCAACCGCTCTCCTCGTCCTTACCGCCCGAGCGAGCTCGCTGACGTGATCGATTCGTAGGCACGGCCGTTGGCACCGAGGGCCACACCGGCCGCCACACCGCAGACGACTACTTCCACATCCTCTCGGGCACGCAGCTGGCCTACGTCCCGGGAGAATACGCGCCCGAGGTCTACCCGCAAGGCACCGTCCACCATCTCCGCCGGGGCGACGTGAAGCAGTACAAGATGCCCGACGCCTGCTTCGCCCTCGAGTACGCCCGTGGCTGGATCCCCCCCATGCTCTTCTTTGGCTTCGCCGATGGCCTCTCCAGCACTCTCGATCTGCCGACTCTATGGACCACCACCCGCGTCACCGGCCGCGAGATGATTTCCAACCTCCTCAAGGGCAAGTTTTGAGGCAACATCGCCGTGCCCGGTTCGGCCAAGAGCCTATGGCCAGGGGTCGGCAGGGCATCGGCTACCAACGAGGCACTTGAACCTCGCGGATGAACATTGTTGGAAACCTGCCTCCGCCCTCTGCTGCCTCGCGCCTCTTCCACATCATGGCCACTACATCGGCAGACCTTTCTGGGTCCCATGGACGGGTGTGCCAGTCGTCGAGAGTGTCTGCTACGTCCCCGCCTCGCTCATTGCATGCAGTTGCAGGCCCCCTAACCCACTGCTACAACACATGTACTCCCTTTTGCATGTGCGGCGAGCCCGGTGCTTGTACTACATATTTGGCGTGCACGTTTCCACAAAATCAACGACGAGGGGGAACTGCCGATATGCACAAACTTCTTCATGGAAAACCTTTCCCTTTTCTCATGCTACAAATGGCCAAGAAGCTGCTCAAAATAACGAATCCGTGCCCCCTTTTCCTACCCGACGCCGACTCCAGGGCATTGCCAACGCCAAGTCCGTGAACGCACAAGGGCCGGAGCACAAAATACATACTGGTTTCCTCGCTTCGTCAGGCTCGCAAGGCCGAGCGTCGCCCTTTGCTCAAACATCATTCTATTCAAAATGCCAGGCCCTCGCATGAATTCCAGCCAGCGTCGAGCCTACTAGGCAAGCCACTGCTCTTCCTCTCGCTTCGGGCCTTTCATGATGAGTCCCTCGTCGTCGTCGGACTCGTCGGCGTCGTCGTGAATTCTCAACTGCTCGACGTACGTCGCCGTGGCGGCCACCTTGTCGTCGTTGTCGTCGTCGTCGTCGGCTCCGTCGTCGTCATACTCGTCACCCCCGTGACCTACGTCGTCGAGCATCCAAGTCAGGCAGTTCGCCTCCTCCTCGAGCGGGAACATCTCTCGGGCGTATTCCTCCATGCCGCGGGGACCTTCCCACAGCTGCAGGGCCTCGGCGGGGCAGCTCGCCTCGAGCTTCGCGTCGCCAAAGTAGGGCGGCTGCTTCTCCGCGTCGGCCTCGTCGGGCTTGAACAGCGTCTCCAAGGCCTCGAGCTGCTCGCGGTACCCCGCGGGGATGCGAACCTTGATCTCGATGGGGCACCGCACGTAGTGCACGGGACGCTCGACGCCGCGGGCGAACAGGGCGCACGCCTCCTTGGGCGTGAGGTACTCGTAGGCGAGCGCGATCCGTTGGCCCCGCCACTTGGAGACGCCGTCCTTGATGATCTGGATGATGGCGGGGCCGACGTCGTGCTCGGCGTCGAGCCAGGGGAGCTTGGCATCCTCGTGGAAGGGTGCCTTCCAGACAAAGGACCCGTCGTCCTGCAGCTCCATGCAGAAGAGCGGGTACTTGAGCGAGGTGAAGTTGTTGTTGTAGATGCCCGTGTAGACAAAGGTGGCGGCGAGGCCGAGCCCGCGGACGTAGTCCTCGACCTTGTGCTTGGCCGCCCAGAGCGGCAGCGAAGGCCAGTCCTTGTTGTAGACGGCGTGGTCGGGCATGGACGAGTAAATGTAGTGCTGGATGCCGGCCTTCTTGGCCGCGTCGGCCAGGGCCATGCCGATCTGGACCTCGTCGCCGTAAAAGGTGGTGTTGATGAAGGCCAGCTGGGCGCCGTCGAAGAGGTTGGAGATGAGCTCGTGGTTGACGCCGACGCCCGAGATGGGGCCGTTCTGGGTCACGTCCTTGTTCGCCTCCGTCGGCTCGTGCCGCGTGTACAGCTCGCCGACGAGGACCGTGACGTTGGGGTTCGTCGACACCTCCGTCGCCACGACGCCCTCGAGATTCCGAAGCTGGGCGCGGACGCGGTAGCCGACGGCCGTGGCGACGCGTATGAGCGAGGCCGCCTGCCTGCCGGCGGCGTTGATGACGGCGATGGTCTTGTTCGGCGACGACATGAGCCGCTTGGGTGGGCGAAAGGTAAGGGAATTATTCCTCGAGCCCGAGAGGGGCGACGCCTCGGGGTAGGAGGAGCGGGAGTGCTTCTGCTGCTGGCGGAAGCCGTTGAACTGGTCGTCGGCGACGCGGATGGGGATGCTCCTCGTCATGGAACCGTTGACCTGAGCGGGCATGCTCAGCGACGGTCGGGAGAATCGGACGGGCGCGGATCGACGGGACGGCACGGCGAGGGTCTCGACCGGGCACCGAGGGCGAGCTCCCTTTTACGGGCGACGACGCTCTGTGGGCGTTACACGACAGCCTGCCTGACTGGACGGGTCGAAGGGGTCGGCTGATGCGCGCCGGCGGGGGTGTGCCGAGGACGACGAGGAGGGCCGGTATCTCGGCTCAATCAACGAACGGAGCGGAATGGCTGTACGTAAAACGAGATGCGCCGCGGTGGGCCGGTGCCGGGGGCAGAGGGCAGAGGGCAGAGGGTAGAGGCTGCTGGCCAATGCAAGCACCACGACGCGCCGACGCAGGGCAGGGGTGGGTGAGTGAGGGGATCGCGCCGCCGACGAGTATTCTCGCCGGTGTGTCGCTTGCGGGCGTGCACTCGGACGCGCGTGCTCAGCCGGCGAGGCCCTGCCTGGCGTCCTCCGGCCGTCGGTTCGCCGAGCTGGGGGTCGCGTGCGCCTGTGCTGGGGCGGCCGCGAGGACTCGGTGCCGAGGTTTGGCGCGGCGACGGGACAGGACGGACGGGACAGGATGTGCGCTCTCAGGCGTGCGGACCTATCGTCGGTGCAGGGCTCAGGCAGGTTCGTCGGTGCAGGGCTCAGGCAGGTTCGTCGCCACCGGGGCTTCGAAACGGGCGGGCGTGGGAGAGGGCGGGATTTCGGTGCAATGGTTCGGTGCAATGGTCCGGCCCATGAACCGGTGGGCGAGGTCGTCGATGGAAAAATGGCGAGAAAGAAAGAGATTCGATCAACTTTTTCGACGACGGCGGCGTGCTCCGTAATGCTCGGTAGGGTGCGGCGGAATTGATAGTGGGCGAGTGGAGTCCCGGCAAAGCACACAGAGCGCGGATGCCGGAGACAAATTGGCCAAGCAAGCGGCAAAATCGGGGAATCGCACGTCTTGGGTTGGCGCCAGACAGCATGCACTCGTACCCGTCGTGTCCGTCGGTGAAGCGTCTGGCCCACGCCTGCCTGCCTCTGCAGAGCAAAGACTGGAGGGGCCGATGGACGGAGCGTCGAGATCTTCCCGAGATGGGAGCCCGAGAACGGAAAAGGGCGAGGGGCGGCGAGGAGAGGAAAAGGACGACGGCGGTATGCTATATGGTCGACGAACGCGTGCGGTGGTGAATGCGTGTCGTGAAGGTGCGTGGTGAAGGTGCGTGGTGAAGGTGCGTGGTGAAGGTGCGTGGTGAAGGAGTGCGGCGAAAGAGTGCGGTGAAGGAAGTGAATATGTGCAGGAAGAGACGAGGTCATGCGGGAAGGCAAGGCCCTGCCAGCTACGACAAACTCGAGATGCTACGAGGCAAGTACCCTCGCTTCGTTGCTCGTACCTGCCGATACGTGCGTGCAGGTACTAGGTAATCGGCTGGCTGCCTGCCGTGGGTGTTTCAATCCATCGCTCCTGCCTCGAAGCAGATAACGGCTGGTCGCGGGACCAAGATCAAACAAGGCAGGCACGCACCAGTGCAGAACAAGCCCCGGACCTGCTTAGGCCCATCGAGACGGCCGGACGGGGGGGGGGGGGAATGATGCACGAAGTACTGTAGTTGTACGTGCTGCAAGTATGGAGTGCAGTACGGAGTACGAGTAATACGGAAGGCAAAAGTACCTGGACAAGGGCGAGTGCAGCGGCGGAGGTACATGTTCGGACGCCGGAGTAGGCCTACGCTGATCAGAGCAGCCAGGGCGTCGTCGCACCGCTGCGACGCTGCGCGAGTTCCAGGGTTGGCGTGGATGTGCATGTACAAGTACTAGGTACGTGGCAATGTACATACTTGCAAGTACCGCTACACGCGAGCAGCCATGAATAGCCTACGGGATGGAGGTATGGGGTACCCGCTATCTATGGCCAGTCGTCGGAGTCGGAAGATCGGTAGATGGCACGGTACCCATCAAGGACGAGACAAGTTCTTATCAGTGATTCATTGATGCGCGTTCATGGACCCCAAAAAAGTCTGATCGTGGCCACGGCGAGCTCCCACGACGCCACATGGACAAGGATACGGCATAACAATACAAGATGCGGCCTACGACAGTATGGGTGTACTGTGCGTACTGACGTTTGGTATCTACAGCCAAGTACGGAGTACTGCACGGAGTATTACTGACTGTATGGAGTGCTGTGCTGAATGATACAGCCAGACAAGGCGGTCGTCAGTACGGAGTACTCCGCGGATGTACGGAGTACTTACTTGTCAATTGCTGTATTACCTTGCTGTACAAGTACATCTGCTGATGGCTTGTCTGTACCTGGTCCACATTGGTTATTTACCACAAGGCACAGTAAGTACTTACCTACTAGGTACCTAGTACCAAAGTACTGTACAGTAATACCTGGGTGAGGACCTACCTACTACCTAGTACTCCGTACTCCGTACTTCCTAGTACCTACTAGGTGTACTTACAACTACTGTACCTAGTAGTAATACTACGGAGTACTGGGCTGATTTTCATGCCATGCACTGAAAGTGAACAACCAAGTCCTTATATTAGGACAGCCATGTACGAGCACGTCGAGGTGATGGGCCGAAAGTACATGTGTACGGTGTAGCCGACAACTTGCACCGATGCAAGCACCAAGTTCGAGCAACGTTATCCTCGTAGAGAATTTGTGTGCCTCCTGCTATTGGTCTCGGGATCTGGCAACCGCCAGCGAACGAGTTGTCGGCCGACGCTGCAAGTAGCGCTGTGGGTACAAGGACCCTGGCCTGTCGACTGGGCGGCATACTGCAACAGTAAGCAATCGCAAAGTCCGGAGCACAGCACTTGCATTGGATGAGCAAGTATCCGTACTTGTTCCGTACAGGACTCCGTTCGTTCTTCGCCCACGGATGGCCAGGCCCAACTCAAGCCAGTCATCGTTCATGCGAGCAAGTGGCTGCACTCGTCCTCTGGCAAGAATGTGGGCGAGCAACGCAACCAGACGCACTCGTGCTCGCTCGTACTCGTACTCTGGAGTAGCGACCAATCGATCAATGCCGCGGCATACAAGTAGGCTGCATAGCAGTTGCAAGTCTATGCCTTGTTCCGGCCCTCTTGTTCGCGAGGACGAATCGACCGACGAGAGGATGGACGGATGTTAGCGTTTGGCCTGTTTGGGACTGACCAATCGGGCATTACCCTCAGCGAACGCCATCGATGATTAGCATTCGTCGGCACCTCGCCCCGCCGCTGTCGGCCATGTTCGTCGTCACGGCAAGATTTCTTATCGCCCCCAAGAGTTGGTGTTTGGCGCATCTCCGCGGGCGCCGCGAGCGCGCTCTCTCGCGTGTTTGCCCTCCGTTTGCTCCTCCTATGTCATCCCGTGACTGGCCGTCCAACCACCAACCGAGCGAATCGCCAGATTCGGAAGGCTCGCGCAAAGGGCTCTTATCAGCGACGAGGGAGAGCAAGTCACGCGCCCCAACGAGGGCGGCCCCCCCCCCCCCCAAAAAAAATGTCCCCCGCTTCCCCGAGAAGGAGACTTGCAGATCGTAAACACGCAACTGTCCATGCACTTGTAGATGGCAGGATGGGGACGGGGACGAGGATGGGGACGGGGATGGGGACGGGGATGAGGACGGGGATGGGGACGGGGATGGGGACGGGGATGGGGACGGGGATGGGGATGGGGATGGAAAGATAGGGATCGGAGAATGGTGGGAGGGGGTATGCGCCCGGCGGCATGTTCCTCAAGTCTGGGTCTGGGGAGCCTGCTTGGCCATACGTTCATGACGTTTCGCGACAGTTTCGACGCATTGTCCATGCACCGACTCTGTCTTGCCCCTCGCCATTTCGTGCTGTAAATGAAACGAGGAAGCTGACGACGCCAACAAACAGTCTGGCCAACCCCTGTTCCTTGTCGGATCAGACGCTCACTTTGAATGCTGAAGCCGATGGATGGCCCAAACGCCATGCTCAACTGTTCCAAGTGACCTATTCCGAGCAAGTAAGACGAATGAATCAATCTCCGAGAGCGAGCGAGCCGCCATGAGTGCAACGCATCTGATGCTCTGCTTCGGTGCCTCGTAGGCCTGACATTGTCAGCATCGTGCTTTCCCCCTGTGGCCTTGCCTCGTAATATTGCCAAGGACTCGCCATGGCAGGTCAGGCTGGCGCACTTGCCAGGTAATGCTAGGGACTCGCCATTGCAAGCCAGGCTGGCCTTCCGAGCAGCATCCCGCTGTTTGCCAACCCTTTGTCACACCCTCCCCCCCCCCCCCTCATCCATTCACCCATTCACGATGCAAAGAGATAATAGCAGCAGCACATTTGTCAACCATGCCCGCCAAGGCTCAACGTCACCGTCAGTCTCCCGCCGTCTACAGGTCAGCAGTCAAGGTGCATGCGGCCCTGTCGCCGAGGCGGGTGCGCTACAAACGGCCCGCCATCACATCCACCCTCCCGTGTCGGTAGAATCTACGGGGCTCGCTTCAGCACCTGATTTGACAATCATGCACGTACTTTGCAGGGGAGTCGACGTCGTCGGCGGCGGCGGCGGTACGAACCGACATGAGCGGTCGTGGGCTCTCGACGCTCCAACTTCACTTCACCTGCTTCGCCAGCTCGACGTGCCCCACGGCCGTCGAGCATCAGCCGGTGGCGACGGGTTCCGTCTTCCTTGTCTGGCCTGTCGAGTCCCGCCTATCCTTTCCTCTCGCTTCGACATGGGACGAGTCAGGAGGCAGCCGCGTGACGGCCGACGGCAACGTTCCACCACATCGAACCGGCCCGTCGACGAGCTCAGCAGGATAAGGATGGCCTGCGTCGGCACAGGCGGATGCATCCGTGCTGTATCTTTACCGTACTTGTTCGAGGACTTCATACCTTCATACTGCTTCTTGCATCAGGTCAGAGAGCCGTCAGCAGGCGGCGGGACCGCAACTCGCCCGAATTGCAACGTACTGTCATTATTTACGTCATCCGCCTTCTCGTGCACCTTCATCGCACTCTCCCACGCACTCCTTGCCCGCAACCGGCCCGGGCACGTGGACGGTTCAGCTAATGGTGAGCCGGTGCCGTCTCCTCCCCGTCGTCGAACCAATGGCCCATCGCCAGCACGCCGCTTGCGCATGCAGGACGGCTCGTCGAACATGCGAGGAACTGTCGTTTCCCGAGTGCCTGCGAGTCAACGGCCATGTGTATCCCGCCATCGGTGTGCTGGCCTTGTCGTGGCGAACCCGAACTTGATTTGATCCTCCGCCGCACTGGCATCATGAGGCAGAAAGGCGGCTGGCATCGGGCCGATGTGGGAGCTCAGTCGTCCATTCCCTCTCATCTCTCCTGCTCGGCCATCGGCGCTGTGCCCAAGTTGGGTTTTGAACTACCTGGTCCGTGGGCTCATGGGACCTCAACCTCAATGCCGCGACGATAGAGGCCCTCGTGTCCGCCATCGGGCTCCTCCGCCCGACACGTGCCCACTACCACGGCTGGGCGGCCCTTCGAATCCACATTCGCCTGGAGCTGAACGTCGATGCCCACCGAGTACGATATTGTCGTTGGCTTCCGAATGAAAGATGACGCAATTCCAAGACACTCGTATGGTTCCAATGCCATGCTAGGCAAAGGGCCGTCTTCCAACTGCCAATGTCCTTCCTTCCTTGCCCACCCACGGTGCGGGGGGGACGGCCGATGGCGAACATGCATCCCGGATGGCGGGGAAGGAAACGAACGAGCAGAAAACGCAAGCAGTTGAACGTTGATTGGATTGCCTGCCGCTCCGTCACAGCATATCGATCACAATTCATCGACGCATGAATCAACCATTCCAATGAATTCCAATCAAGAGCTTGCCATCTACTTGTCCGGCGCCCCGGGCAGCCTCTCGATCACGTACTTGCCCCTCGCAACGCTCATGAGCGGCACACCTGGGATTTTACGTATCCTCTGCTTCAGCGCCTTGTCGTTCGTCGCCACGATGTATATCCTATCCTTGTTCACCCGATCAACCAAGCAGTCGTCGGCGTAGACGCCTTTGTGGTCGCACTGGAGTCGCTGCCACCGCTCGTCCCTCGCCACCCGCAGCGCAATTCTGTACTTTGGCCCCAGCTTTTCCATTTCCGCGAGACAGCACGACGTGATGATGATGTTGCACTTGGCGTACAGGCAATCCATCATGGTCTCCAGGATGGGCAGCTTGCGCTGGACTGTGTGCGAGAGGAAGTTGGTGTCGACGAGGACGTTGTACGGAGGCACGAGGGCCGTGTTGTGCTGGAAAAACATGGAGCTCGGCATCTGCGGCAACTCGCGGATGAGCTCGCCGTTGACCGTCTTCTTGGCCTTGTTCTTCGCCTCGAGCTCGGCCTTTTCCTTGTTCACCTTGAGCCTGCCATCGCGCTGGCCAATGACTCGCTTGACCTGCATCCTCCAGTCAGTCCATCAATCGCTTCGTCCGATGCCCGGGGCGCCATTATCGCTGCCGCCGCTTGTTGCCTATCGATCAAAGACTCACCTGTCCGAATTTTCGCGTCTTCTTAGCGACACCCATGGCGCCGGCGTCGGGAAAAAGAAATGTGTGCTTCGTCGACTTCGCAGAAATACCTTTGGGCAAACACTTTGCGCACCGAGGGGAGTAGGCTTCCGGATCAGTGTCCCTGTTTCGTGCGTCAAATTCGTGTCCAGGCCTTGCCTGATCGCTTGAATGTCGTCGTTTGCCAATCAGTCTTCGCAGAGTGCGGAAGCAAAAAAATGGTGGTTAGTGACATTTTGCCGCAGCTTGCGTCAAAGGCGGTGAGGGTGGGTGCGCACGGACCACGCACCCCTCGCCACTGGTGGGACCCGCCCATGGCTGGCTCAGGTTCGGGCTCATCTTTCACGACGCGTCTCCGAGGCGCGTAAAGTGATCTGTCAATCATCAGCAATTTCGCCTTCCACCGTCAACATGACCGCCTCGAAAGCCGCTGCGAAAGCGGAAGAAACGGGCGAGTCGTCAAAGGCCGTCTGCAAGGCCGCGCTGGCCGCGTCCGCCAACGGCTCCGTCAGTTACGAGCTGCCATGGTCCGACCGACTCCCTCTCCCCCCGCCTCTTCGCAGCGATGCCGACTGACCGATGTGATGGGCAGGGTGGAAAAGTACCGTCCCGTCTTCCTCGATGACGTTGTCGGCAATACGGAAACGATTGAGCGGCTCAAAATCATAGCCAGGGACGGAAACATGCCGCACGTCATCATCTCGGGCATGCCGGGCATCGGAAAGACGACCAGCGTCCTGTGTCTAGCGCGTCAAATGCTGGGGGAATCGTACAAGGAGGCCGTCTTGGAGCTCAACGCCAGTGACGAACGAGGTATTTCAGTGTGCGGCCACGCGGTGCGGCGGTGATGTCTAACCCTGTCCCGTAAGGCATCGACGTCGTCCGGAACCGAATCAAGGGCTTTGCCCAGAAAAAGGTCACCCTTCCCGCGGGGAGGCACAAGCTGGTGATCCTCGACGAAGCCGACAGCATGACATCGGGTGCCCAGCAGGCGCTCCGAAGGACGATGGAGATTTATTCCAACACGACTCGGTTCGCCTTCGCCTGCAACCAATCCAACAAGATCATCGAGCCCCTGCAATCCCGATGCGCCATCCTCCGCTACGCAAAGCTCACCGACGGCCAGGTCGTCAAGCGTCTGATGCAAATCATCGAGGCGGAAAAGGTCGAGTACAGCGACGACGGCCTCGCGGCGCTCGTCTTCAGCGCCGAGGGTGACATGCGACAGGCCATCAACAATCTGCAGTCCACATTCGCCGGCTTCGGCTTCGTCTCGGGCGACAACGTATTCAAGGTCGTCGACTCCCCTCACCCCATCAAGGTGCAGGCGATGCTCAAGGCCTGCTACGAGGGCAACGTGGACTCGGCCCTCGACACGCTGCGGGAGCTCTGGGGGCTTGGGTACTCGAGCCATGACATCATCAGCACCATGTTCAAGGTGACCAAGACGATCCCAACGCTGAGCGAGCACTCGAAGCTCGAGTTCATCAAGGAGATTGGCTTCGCCCACATGAAGATTCTCGAGGGCGTCCAGACACTGCTGCAGCTGAGCGGCTGCGTCGCGAGGTTGTGCAAGATCAACATGGATCCGAAAAAGTTTGTCGTGCCGGCAAAATGACAAGCACGGCCGCCGGGTGCGGACGGACCGGAGCCGGCAGCTGCCTCTCATATTTGGCGTTGGAGTTGAATGGTTCTATTGTCGGCACCGCCAGCATGTGCGCGGCTTGATTCGAGCATTTTGCCTCTGTACTGGCTCAAGATCGCTCTCACGCTGCGAGTTTCTTTTGTGTTTTTGTGTGTCCGTCTCGTCGACGTACTGCACCGGGGACATTTCGTGTGGTGCCAGCCCTCATTTGTCCTTTTTGTCCGACAGTTCCTCCTCGTACCGATCCCATTTGGCCTTTTCACGCATCCACCGCCTCTGCATCCTCATCTGAACTTCATACTGTCTCAGGCGCCAATCTGCCTCGATCATGCCGCCCAGCACCATGCCGGACATTTGAAGATACCTGTCGCTGCCAGTCAGCTCGGGCCGTGGAGGGTGGTTCCGTCCATCAAACCGTACACCTTGAACTGCACCGTCGTGCCTTTATATATCGGCGACCAAACATAGCCAATGACACCGAGGAGGGCGGCGCCGGCTCCCCATTTCGCAGCTCCTATGAGAGCTCCTTTGCTGGCCTCCCACGCAGCGTCGTTGGCCTCTTCGCCTTTCAAGACATCGTGCGATCGTATCATGTCGAGCACGTCACCGTCAATGAAAGTACTGGCCTCGAACAAGGATGGAGAAAATCGAGACGTGGGGAGGGCGTGATGGAGGCACCATACCCTACGGATGCTAATGACGTAACAAAAAGACGTCAAGCGTATGAGAAGGAATCCCCAAAGAGTTGAGTTTTTTTGTTCGACGGCAAGGAGAACTCGAAGAGATGGTCAACTGGCACGACGCTTTCTCTATGCCTTGAGCTCCATTCAGCTCAGTATGTGGCAAAAGGTATTCGCCTACCCTTAGGTACCACATTCCTAGTCCAATCTAACATAGCAGAGAATGGTACCTGAAGGTAGGCAAATACTTTTTGACCCCCCACTGTAAGTAAGTAAAGGGTCGGATGAGTAATCACAGATCCGAGTACTCCGTACGGAGTACGGAGTACTCGGAACGTCATCTCGCTGACGAGGTTCAACCGGAGTTCAGCCGCACCCCGTTAAAGAGCACAAGACCTTTTACAAGCATAGTGGAGCAGCGGAGCTCGCAGCTCGGTACAAATACCCGCACCAAACGAAATCAACAAAACTCTCTTTTCCCAATTGCCTAGTCCGTCCGATTCTGAAGATGACACGACAGCACCAACGATGATCGCGTCAGCCTCGTTCTCCGTTTGGTGCTGTGGCTTCTGAAACGCTTGCGTCCTGCTGTGTGTGAACTGTTTTCTATTTTCCGCAACCTGCTTCTGCAACTTGACATATTCGTCGTTGTTTCTGGCCCTTCTTCGCGCTGAGCCTTGAAAGAAGCCTTGCTGCCCATCATGGCCGACCTGTCCATGGACAGCTACTGGCAGCTGCCAGCCATGGCTCGGTATGGAACCTTCCTCCCGGCCACCTTACCAGACGACCCATGCTAATGCATCGCGTACAGAACTGCCGCGACGGCTGCGTTTGCCCTCTCCATCTGCATCCACCTGGGACTGGTTCCAGGATGGTGGTTCGTCTGGTACCCGCGGTACCTGTGGATGATACCGCCTCAGATATGGCGTTTCATAACGTCGTTTCTCATCACAGGACCCAAGATGGGCCTGCTTCTCGACCCGTATTTTCTCTACTCGTACATGAGCCAGCTCGAGGTGAACAACCCGCGATTCCCCCGAAAGGAGGACATGATCTGGTACCTGATGTTTGTCGGCGGAACCATCATGGTAAGCTCAGCCTGGGTTTGCATTGGCCGACCTGTCCCCGTGCCCGTCCGTCCTTGTGCATTTTTCGAAGCAACTTCCCGAACCCCTCATCATATCTGCCCGGGTAGTGTTATGCCTCCACTACTATCACGGTTCCTGGAAATGAGGGAGAGTACCCCTACACTTCGTCCGACCCATCATTCGCATTCCGGGTCGGTTCGCGGTGTAGGCATGGTGGGATGTCTATATGGATGGCCCGTGTGATGCTTCATTCACTCGGGTGGTTTTTTAGCTCCCTACATTATTTCCCGCGTTCCCCGATGCCTTTGGATTCTGTGCCGAAGCGAAGCTGACGGCAGCCTCAGACGTTGATCTACCTCTCCGGCTTTGGCTTCACCAGCTTTCTCTCGGCCTTGATTGTGGCCATGTGCTACACGACGACGCAGGAACAGCGCGGCATGAAAGCCAACTACATGGTCGTCACCATACCTGCCCAGATGGCCCCATACGTCATGCTCCTGATGAACCTCCTCTTTCCCGGCGGCGCCATGAACTTGCTGTTGCAGATTCACGGCCTTCTCGCCGCTCATTTGTTTGACTTTTTGACCACGATTTGGCCCCAGTATGGTGGCGGGAAAAACCTACTGCCCACGCCTGCCTTTCTGACCACGGTCGTCGGTGGTTTTGTAGCTGTGCATCACCGTCTTGCAGTGGCTCTCGGTCTTCGTTCTCCGTATGACGTCGCGCCTTCTGGTTCGGGTTCAGCCGTCGCGGACAATTGGCGGGCAAGAGGTGCTGGTAAGCGACTGGGATGATTCAATGGCACATGGCAGACTTGGTTTGCATTACTTTGTACTTGTACTGCAGAGAATAAACGATGAAATACCTCGCGAAACCAATAAGCCGAACAGTCTCGTTCCCCTGTTCAAGGACGCTATCCGATTTCTTGTCGACTGCTCCAACGCCGCCCAGAACGCCGTCCATGCATTGCAGTTCATGAGTGCATGTTTAACCATCGAGGCTGTCCAAGTTTGCTTGCTTCATCACGTTGCATCGTCACGACCTAGTCCATCTGCGTGTGTGGCACTATCCAGTCATTATTATCCATATAAATCACTCTTGCCACTGCGCAAGGGAACCTCGATGTATTTGTCGTCCCCACAGCTCGGTTGCCGCAGGGGCGCAGGACGTTCGCGGCGGGCAGACCAAGTTGCCCCAATTTGTCCATTGTGGAACGCTGGGTCGTCCTGCATGACTGGGTGCGAGACTTGCATCTCGTGTCCTCGATGCACACCGCCGGGAGTCGCAATCTCCCCTGGCAGTGGCGGATTCTGGTCCCGATGTGGTGCTTGGAGTTTACGGAGAGAGGGGGGAATGAGGGAGCAAAGTTTGGCAAACTTTCCGTCTTGCGACGCGGATTTTGCAGTCGGACCAGGAGGTTGTCGGGGTGAGATTCGGGCCGAGTCTTCCGCCGCATTGAGATAGGCTTGGACGGCGAAGGAATCCGGTGTGTTGGTCCTCGGCTCATTGTGCACGGGAGCTGGGGTTGCCACAGGGGGGTGCAAGTTTGCTTGATTCGCCGTCCTGGACGAGGTTGGAGGGTTATATGCTTGGTGTGTCGGTATGGTGCTGCCTGAAGGCTCGGGGCCGGTGGCATTGCGGGAGCTACCACCTTGGTCACTCCTGTCGATTCCCACTCTCTCATAGTAATTATCAAACACGGTGTAAGGGGACGCTTTTTCGCCGGGGGGGTTATTGCTGGAGTCGCCGTCATTTGCTTGTGGTCGGTCCACACGTCCAGCAGTAGGGTACGAGACGTGAGGAGTGGCATGGAATTTATAGTATCGAGAACCATCCCACGTACCGCGCCACCTCTTGCGACAGAGGTGAATGGTGCACAAGGCAACAGCTGCCGAGGAAATGATGACGACGCCAATGACAATGCCGGCGATGGCGCTCGGAGTAAACTCACCTCGACCGCCTTGCTCGTGGTCGGCTGTCGGCTCGCCCATGGTAAGGGGCTTGGTAGCGAAGACGCTGCCACGGAGACGGAGAATGCTGCCATCTTGGGGATTCTGTCGACAGCCAGCTTCGAGAGCTGCCAAGACTAGTACATGTTAGCCAGCGCCAGGGATGGGTTTCGAGGGATGCCGTGGCAGGTGGTGCTCGTACAGTTGGAGAGATACGCCTGGCCTTCGGTCACTTGGAGGCAGAGGATACATGGTGTGAGGTTTGGTCCCATGAAGAGTCCGTCATTTGCCGTGCAATAGTCAAAGGCGCCGTTCGACACTGGTAGAAGACGGTCGGCCGTCAGCGGGGTCCGTAACGGCCTACATGCCTTGTCGATGTTGCATGCCGAATCCAAGGTGAAGTTCGGCGGTGGTTGTGGTTGCCCAAAGAGGCAAGTTCCGAGGCTATATCGCAAGCTGTCTGGGAGGGTTGGTTAGATGATGGCGGTCACGATACTTGCTTTCCTGATCAGCAGGCGCAACTTACAGATGTACCATTTGAGATCCGACTCGCCGCCGTCGACCTTGCTGCTGGTTTCAAGACATTCGAGACAAGTTTTAAACTTGATTCCCTTGTCCGTCGTCAGAAACTCGCGGTCTTGGCAGGCGATGTCGCTCGTGTTTGTATTCGAATCGGAGGCCTTGAACTCATCGCCGGTGGGAAAATCCAGGCAACGAAGGGCACAGGGCGAACCTGGAGTCACCTGGAGGGCGAAGAGAACGCGTGCGATGGCAAGGAAAAGTACGGCAACAGAGCATGACGATGAAGACATGTTTCCCTCGACCGGTGGTGGCAAAGTGCAAACGGAGTGAAGGAGGGGATGGCCAACATGAACAGGCCCAACGTCTCACATGACAGATTTCTGCCTTGCTCGCTCCGTCACTTTGGGGGGAGAAGAATCCAAGTTTGGATTGCGTCAAAGGTCGACAAAAATTCAGACGCCAACGGGGCGAGACGAGCGAACTGAGGCACAGTCTTGTGGTGCTATGAATCGAGACGCCCCGATGATGGGGGACGGGTGCTTGCCGAAACGAGAGGCAACAAGGCACCATCGGCCAGCGCACTGTAGATGCATTTATTCGTGCACTTCCGTGCAAGCATGGTTCGGTGCCACAGCTGCAACCAACGTCGTCAGCATCATCTTTTCAGGCGCTTATGGGCGGCGTCGAGGCAGCCTGCTGGCCGTCCTGTGTCCGCACCCAGGACATGGGTGGCAGACACAGGCTCGCACGACCAATGAGCCGTGAGCGTTTGGCCGTATGCAGCCACAAGGATGCATGCATCGCGGGCCAGGGGAGGGTGAAAACTGGTAAGGGCGGCAGCTGGCACAGTGGTTGGTTGAGATGCCGTTTGGCGGTTGACAAAACGAAGGATGAACCCTGGCGTGTCGCCTCGTCGAGAGGTCATCACGTTAGCGGAGCGAACCAATCAGAGGCCACGATTCACCACACACCTCAACCCGACACTCGCCAGTCATTATTGCGCGTCAAGTGGCAAGTCGGCCAGACACAATGCCTCAAAGGAAGGCAAATATCTGGGTGGTGCCCAAGGCGAATCGCGGGCGGCAGTGGCTACCGCAGATGCCATATCAAACGGCCTCCGAAGGCTTCGCTCACAACCAACAGGTGTTGACGGACGCCAACCTGCGACGGTGACTTGGATATAATGTGCTGGTCCATTTGCCAAAGAGTCGCCCACATGGACCAACAAATACTCTCTTCAGCATTCTTGAAACGGAAAAATGAGACACATTATACTCTTCGTCGCGCTCGCATTCGGCCATTTTTGCCAATGTTGCAAGGGCAGGACTTCCACCGTCGAAGCTCCCATGACTTCCACCATCGAAACTCCCGGTCAAGTGAAGCTGAAGAATATCGCCAATGCTCCGAACTGGCAGCTCCGGAATGTTACGAGGGGTTCGTGTGACTTTGGGCAGACATGATGACTTTCTGGCTAAGAGTGACGCTTTCAGACTTTACCAAAGAAAAGAAGATATCCATGAGCTTTCAAATCAACAGTGAAGGATACGAACCGGAATGGTTTTTCCTGCAAGTGAACGTGACACGCGAGGCCAAGGATGCATCCTTTTACAAGCCATGCGACCCCGGCGGCAATTTCTCCGTCTCGTGGAGTTTTGTCGGCGAAACAACCGGCTCCATGGTGCTCTGGTAGTGAGTATTCGAGCCCTACAACCTGGAGCAATCTCTAGGCTGCATCGCATTGACACGTACGATAGTGTACCGGATATCCGACGCGCTTGGTTTGCTTGGCCTGAGGTGAATAAGTCCACGAAGCTAAAGGACTCTGGTCCAGAACCTCACCTGGGAGTATAAATGGTATGAACCGAATTAATTCGGTCCAAGTCGTCGTCACGAAGGGTGGAAAGGTGCAAGAACGGCAGCCGGCATCGTCAGGCTCGGTGCGATTGCCCCTTGGTGGGAGAGAAAGCAAAGCACAAGCGTCTGCTTTGCATCGTTGGGAGCTGTCGGTATTCGATTGTAAGGAGAAGGGAACGGCAGGGAGCATATATATATATATTTATTTATGTATATATATATATATTGCTACACACACACATATATATATATATGTTGCTATACATATATAAATACATATATATTGCTATACATATATATATACATATATATTGCTATACATATATATATACATATATATTGCTATACATATGTATATATATATATATATTGCTATACATATGTATATATATATATATATTGCTATACATATATATATATAGAGAGAGAGAGGGCAGCTGTAATGGATGGGCCCGTTTGGAGAGATGTAACAAACCCGTCCGTTACGGCTACGACGAGTGTGGCATTGTAATATTCGCCGTATACCCAGGCTGTGTGGTCCAATCTGTTAGTGCCAGGATCCGGGCCAACCATTGTCTGGCTTCAAATTCTACGTAATAGTGATTAATGTCATGCAGTTGGCTATGCATCCTGCTAGGGGCACGTATCTGTGATATTCAACGATCCATGTCTCCTCCACTAATGCTAATGTACAAATATCAACCGTGTTCTTATACCCTTGTGCGCCCCAGCGCACGTGACTTAGCGGCATCGCACGTGATAGGGCTCCCTTGCTTTGGGCGCGCTAGCGCACGTGACTTAGCGGCATCGCACGTGATGTGCGCCCTCGCTCATGTAGGGGGCCGCCTTCATCGCCGCGAGCCGTTGCTTGGGCAGCGCCCAAGTAAACATACGGGGTGTAACCCCTAACACCAGGCTCCTGGCCAAGGTTGTCTGGGCCATCGTTGTGCCTGTTTCGGTAATGATAATCCTTGTACGGAGTAAAGCGGCCTATTGTGTATAGAGGCGGCGCAATCATGCTCGTGCCGGCCCGAGGAGGCGCCCCAACCAAGGCTTCACAGCTCATCAAACGCGGTCGACAAAGGCCTCCATGACTGGAGTACTTCCTTTCCACTCAACTTGCATAACTTACGCATCATACAACTGTACCACCAGTACAAGTAGTATCAAATCCACTGCTCAATAATAACCCTAGGCATAGTTGGCATCTTAAAACGTGCGAGGAAAATGGACCTATGGCACAGGTATCAATATATTGTCGTTGCTGGAGCTGTACACACTTGGACGAGTCTGTTTTTGAAGACAAAGCTGGCTCAAGCGCCAGCACTAGCACATGTCTATTAGGCGCAATAAGAATGGACCGACACGCTCAGGGATCTTGTCCTCATGCTACGCGATAGGACTTCCTGGCGGCAACTCGGGAATCGCAGGCTTCACCGTGGTCGTTCAGTCAGTCACGATATGATCAGGGACAATGATGAATTTGGGATTCAGACAAACAAAATCTATGCAGGGCGATGAAATGTATATACACCATAGGTACATGACGGAACCATCCTTGCATGAATAGCCGTTCTAATCAGGGGACGTCCAACTTAACTATCCCGGATGACAATGTGCACTGCGCCAATGGCTCCGCTTCTAGCGATGTATGATGAATTCATCACATGGTACGTAGCGCTATCGTCGACGTGTACGTCAAAACTGTTCGACTTTGAGCCCCAGGGACAGTCCCAGGAGACTTGGCAAATCTTCTTGTCGTTGCTGTCGTAAAGGTCAAATCTGCCCTCCGTGCCTGAGGAGGCATCGGAGCGCCCGCACGATTTGACCATTTCGATGGTACCCGGGGCGACGACGATACTATTCACACCTGTCGCTGATATCTCATTGTCCTTATCGTGGCCTTCCCAGAACTTGCCCCTAGAGCCTAGTTAACGAAAAGCAGCTTCAAGTCAAAGGTTTAGGGTGAACAAGAGAGAGAGTCTCGACGTACCAGTTGAGCTCGGCATTCTTAACTTTGATGTCCTTGCCAGGCTTTATGGCGTTGACAATGGTGACAATGATCCACTGGGCGTATGCCATGATTGAGATTGGAATAAAAGAACCTTGTGGCAAGCAAGTTGTTGAGACTCGGTAATAACAATGGCAGCAAAAGAAAACCAGTTCCAAAATATTACGGTGGTGCAAGGCATGCACTTTATAACAGATACGATGTGCGCAAGATTGGGACGCGGGTGCAAATATAAATACAAAGGACACCCTACGCATTCATCGAGGCCGGCTGATTATGCCGAAACAATACAAGTAGGTTGTCCACAAATAGATACACTTGAGCGTGTGATTATCCCTTCACCGCGATCCGTACGGGTTTGTTATCTTCGCCGCTGTTATTCTCACGGTACACAGTGGACAAGGCCAAATAGGATCGGTACAATATAGTCGTTATCGACATCCCCTTGCAATTTTCACCCGTATTAACCGTTTTTAAAATGTCATAAGTACATAACCATCTACCTTATCTACGGTATCTACCCGACTGCTCTCCATAATTATCATAATTAACTACATATGTATGGCTAGAATTAATGCCGGGATGCCGCAATTTGTTTGGTATTCCCCGCCCCTCGACTCGTGATGCCTTTTACCCCACAACCCACTACAATAGGTCGTATGTTAAAATGTCGTATATTTGACTCATGTCGTATATTTCGCGTATGACCTATATTTAACGTGTGCCGTATATTACTGTATTAATATGTCGTATACTTAACTCATGTCGTATATTTAGCGTATGACGTATGTTTAACGTGGTTCGTATACTTAACGTGACCGAAATTACGGTCATTCCACGGTTGATTGCGCAGACACAGTTGATTCAACCTGTGGTGTATAGTTAATCAAACGTGGTGAATGAAATAATACGGTATGGAGTACATCAAGAATCTCGTGTAGTAATATTAGTATTGAAGCAGATCAGCAGGTATGAAAGTGTACCGGGTTCCGTGCCTCTTGCAGGGCTAAGCCACTTGTCATTCTGAACTGTTTCGAACAGATGACAATGCGGAAGCCATCGTGGTGGATCTGAGGCTATCGAATTGAAAATCAGGTTGAGCTGCTTGAATCGACCGACGTGACTCCAACGTCAAAAGAATGGAAATAGTTGAGGTTGAGCTAGAACCAACTTATCATGCTAAGGCTACAATAGACGAGGAATCATGGCAGGAAGAAATGGAAGCATGACAACGCGTCAGCAATGCACCTAGGACTAGTGTTGACTCTCCATAATGGCCTTGCACTGCTGCTACATTCGTCTGTGGCTGGAAATAGCCCAGTCTCCCTTTACATGTCCCAACCACGCTCCATCACTCGGCAAGCAGCCATCCTGCCACCCACTCAACCCAGACCAAGGCCTCCAAGGACAAAGCGCAGGCTGTGAGCGTGTTTTAGGGCACCAAGAAAGCAAATCTTGCCAGCATTCTGGACACTGTTAGGCAGGAGCCTTCGCCAAGACAGGATTGACATAAAAGGAGAAAAGCGTCAAGTCTTGCCGCCGAAAAAATCGCGACATTTGGGTCGTCGGCAGTGCTCGGCGGACCGGCACAAATATCCTTTCCGGGTTTTTGTAATCCAGCGTAATGATGGGTCCATCCGGAATCACCGTGACAGTGACTGCCATGTCGACGACGCCGCGGATGGGCTTTTGAAACACCCAGAGCTCGCGCAGGGTTTCATAGCCGGGGGTTTTTTCGCGCCCGATGACGACTTCATACTGATCGCCGTTGGACTTGCCGGCAAAAATGAGGTTGGCAGTTCCGGGGATCTTGGGAAAGTCATAGGCGTCGATGACAAAGAGCTGTTTTGCCCGCGGCCTGAGCGTCGTGTCGATGACTACATCAGGCCAACTTCATTAGCTTTGGATGCAAGAGAGATTCGACCGAGTTGAAGCGTACTGTCTGTGGTGCCGCCATTGCGCAGATAGAGTCGCTGGCCAATGTATCGTGTCGTCTGGACAGTGCTCTGTTTCCGTGAGTACAACAACGATTAGCCTAGGCTTACCCCAGGACTGCCTGCACGGAAGATGATGAAAAGGACATATTCCTACAACTAATTCTCCCTGGAACCGGGAAGGGTTTTCGACTTGGGGCTTTGTCTTTGCCCTGCTCGGATTTGCGTTGACACTACTGACCTGTGCTCGAAAGGTTAGCCATCATGATATGTAGATTGAGGCAGCATCGTAATTCTCGTTGATGTCAACTCACCCAGTTCCTAATGGTCTCAAGTGCATTGCTTGAACGATCATCCAGCTGATCTCTTATCTCTCTACCTCCGATGTATTTCTCCGCCGGGACTTGCCAAGATATACGTCAGAAAGCCATATCTTGTACGTCGTCATGATGATGCAGCTTACTGTTTCGAATCATATGTTGGGCGCTGAGGTAGCTTTGGTAGTCGTGGAACACAGACCAACTCTAATTGGGTCACTAGGGATTCATACTACATTCACAACGG
This sequence comes from Drechmeria coniospora, assembly GCF_001625195.1. Classification (NCBI taxonomy): domain Eukaryota; kingdom Fungi; phylum Ascomycota; class Sordariomycetes; order Hypocreales; family Ophiocordycipitaceae; genus Drechmeria; species Drechmeria coniospora. The sequence goes on along the minus strand of NC_054390.1, from coordinate 9,471,053 downwards.
CTTACTTACCCGGTCAATTGCTCCAGAGTAGTCGATGGGCGTGAATTTGTTGAACCCTTGAATAGTGTCATACCGTTCAAGCCGCGCGCTAGGCAATATAAGTCTCGACGATCATCATCTTGCCACTGCGAGGAGACACCCACAATCGCTTCCAGTTATGCTTCTGTGCATCGGCAAGAAACGCATCGGCGCGCATCTTGACTTGGAGAAGCTCATCGTCCTTGGACTCCACGGCTGGGCCTTTCATTTCACTAGGGGTTCCCACGTAATGAAGGTGTACCTTGATGTTTGTGTTCTTTTGCACTCTTTCCATGTTGGATTTGACCTTTTGATTGACGGCTACTTCTGCCCCGTACGCAGTAAAGGCGATTTCGGCGCTGCATTTGCAAATAAGCACGATGCTGAGGATACGGTCATCGATGCCTTGACACTCACGCTTGCTCAACTTCTCGTTGTTTGGTCTTGTCGGAGGTCATGATGGAGACGCGGGCATACAGAGCTCCTCCCTCGACAAAGCCTGCCGGCATATTAGGCATACTCCCCTGGTGCAGGGAGGAGTCAACCTTACCACTAATGAAACGGTCGCAGTACGTCGTTTGGGTGTTGTTTAGGATTCCGATGTTGTTCAGTTTAAAGGTCTTTTTGGGAGTAGACTGGCGTCGAATGTCTACCTTGACGAGATACGTCAAGAAACTAGACTCAAACTGCATCGTAACTTGGTCTCAGACATGCTCATTGTTGTGGCCAGAGTTGCGCACGATGCTGACCTCATTTTTATCGAGAAATTTGGCACTGAAACTACCACCTTTATTGAGAGCTTTGATGCTACCCCCGGCGCTTATATCGAGCAAGTCAACAAATTTCCTGTTTTCAAATGATTCAAAAATCAGCGCTCCAAACGGCCATCTGCATGAAGTCGAGACAAGTGACAGACTCATAGCTCGTCATCTTTTCGGCAAAGTATGCCACTTCAACGGCAGGGGGCCCAGGGTTTGGGACTTCTGAAACTTCGACAGCATTATGCATACATCCCTGGCGAAGGAACGTGTTGAACCTATGTGGAAGAGCTGGTCAGCATGGAGATGTTGGAGGGTATTGGTGAGGCAGGCATCCTTGCCCTTGGCCCTCGGTCATTTCATCATCAAAAGGGACCAAATCCTCGCCTGCCTGAGCGAACGGAGCTAACAGAGTTGACGTGGCGAGCACGGCCAGCCTGAGCAGCCAGTTGTTTTGCCGCATGATTGCGCGAGTCTGGAGCAGGGTGTTGACGCGTTGATTGGATGCGTGAAGAGAGGGAATGATGATTATTCACGACTCCGAGACGGCAAGCGAAGAAAGATGTCAAGAGCTTTCGACTGTCTTAAAGAGGTTGCGGTCAAGGCAAGTTACCATGCGTGGAGTTGAATGGGAATGGCAAACGTGAGCGCCATGCATGCAAGTACGCAGGTGGCAATAGTATCGTTGGCAAGTTCGTACATGTGACACGATTTGTAGAAATGACATGCTTGAATCCATCCGATACGTGGACAAGGTGAGAGACTCCAGTTACGCCTGTCAAGGCCATCCTTAACGAGCCGAAGCTCGTCAACGCGGCAGTGCCGGGTTTGCCGGATCCTGTCACCATGTTCCGTGATGGACCAATGAAGCAGAGCAGAGGGAGTTGCCGCGCCGCAACGCCAAGGCTTATCTTCACGAGGTTGAGTTTACATCGCTCATATATCCTCATGTCATGTTACCAAAGTACATGATGAGACGGTAAGCCTAGGGCTTTTGGTGCCGAAATTCGTACGAAGTTCATCATACTGGTAAGCCTCGCACCCTGACTTGCGTTGTCGCCGTATTGTATGATGCCCCCCCTTTTCTCGCGTCTGAGAAACGATGCCCCAGCCGACTGGTTATGGCCGTGACGGGTTAACCATACAAAGATACGGATACGATGGTTAGATTTGGTACCGACTGAACCACTACCTTGGTTATCATGGGGAAGATGATACGAAGGGCAGATTTTCTCCATTATATTTCATCAGTCTCCACATTACTCTTGGCGAGAATCCTGGCATGTTAGTAAACAAGGGTGAGGCAGTTCATCCACGACGTTTACCGAGCAACTATTTATAGCGCTTTCCAAATTGCAGCAGATCGTCTCCATGGCTTACCCAGAGCTGGACGAGTTTGGCTATTCATGCGGCAGCAGTGCCGTAACGATATGACATGCTTCGTTTTCTCTCGTCCAAGTAGCTGGAAGCAATGTTCTATTTCTGTAGGGTGGTAAAAATGTCGAATCAATCTGCACGAGTAGCACTACCAAAACTGAATCGTCGCTTTTGTCGAGTGACTGTGTTTCCTTTATCGAAATTGGGAGAATCAAAGTTATCCCCGCAAACTAGTTACGCGAGCAATACGAATACTCCCCTTGACCGGAGATTAGTATTGTTCGCGTGACGACTTCTAGGGTGGTGATTTGGCCCGGCCTCTGGTGGGTCGGCGACTTCCTACTGCAGCCGTTGAGAGTAAGCAACCTGTCTTGTCACCTTGAGTGTCCTCGAACTTGGCCTCGTTCCATGCATCTACCTGTTCAGGACTTGGTTAGAACAGTACTTCGGTTGGTCATCGTATCCCGGCGGCCCTTAAGCATAAAGCTGACCCCTTTTCAGTATCGCAAGTCTATATCTCGAGGACGGACGAATCGTACGACATGCTCTCGACGTGGGTTGCCTCTCAAGGACTGCAACACTCGGCCCGCTCCACCGTGGCCCGTGTAGGCGGCGGCCGCAACGACCAGGAGGATAAGAAGAAGCCCCTAACAACCAGAAGGAGAAGATCTCTAGTTGTACGATTGACTACTCCACAAGGGTAGATGTATTTGTAAACAAAGAGGGGAGGTAGTTGGTAAGTAGACTACCCAAATAGGATACTATCCTATTGTTACTGCTACTAGTAGTAACTACCAGCAGTACTGCTGCTAGCCAATATACTATACTATACTGCAAGGTAAGTATAGGTAAGTATATCGAGCATACTACAGTATACTGCAAGGCAAGTATAGATAAGTATATCGAGCATACTACAGTATACTGCAAGGCAAGTATAGGTAAGTATATCGAGTTAACTAATCGTACTCAACATACTATTTCTCCTTCCTAAGCGACTGGCGGCAGTACTACTGCCAGCCAACTTACTACTACAATACGACCTGTACTAATAGTAATATCCAGTCGACCACTTGAGCCAAATTGATAGGAATACTAATTGCCATTCTCCCAACCGCTACTAGCCGTTGCCAGCCAGCAGTACTACTGCTAGCAATTCCAACTATAATACAGAGACAACCAAACAGTTGACTTATGGTACGGCTAAACAGGCAACCTACCTATGGTATGATTGAATAGGCAGCTTACCTATGGTACGATTGAACAGTCGACCTACTACATGGTACGATTGAACGGGCGATCTACTGTGTGGTACGATGGACTAGCTATCTGATCCGACAAGACTCGTATACGCGCATGTTCCAACGGCAGCTGTAATGAATGGGCCCGTTTGGAGAGATGTAAAAAACCCGTCCGTTACGGTTACGATGAGTGTGGCATTGCAATATTCGCCGTGTACCGAGGCTGTGTGGTTCAATCGTGTTAGTGCCAGGATCCGGGCCAACCATGGTCTGGGTTACCTGTTTGGGTAATAGTGATTATAGTAATGCAGTTGGCTATGCATCCTGCTAGGGGTAGTATAGTTCTTGTATCAGGCTCCTGGCCAAGGTTGTCTGCTTTACCGTGGTTTCCCCAGCAGGCCGTCCAGTCAGTCACGGTATGATCAAGGACAACGACGAAGTTGGGATACAGGCATACGGAAACTATCCAGAACGAATAATAAAATATTTAAAATATATCTACACCATAGGTACATGACGTATGATTATTGCATGATTAGCCGTTCTAATCGGGGGACATCCAACTTAATTATCCATGATAAAAATCTGCATTGTGCCAATGGCTCCACTGCGAACGACAAACGATGGCTTAATCACTTTGTACTTAGCTTCATCGTCGACTTCCACCTCAAAACTGTTCGACTTTGAGCCCCAGGGACAGTCCCAGGAGACGTGGCAAATCCTCTTGTTGTTGCAGTCGTAAATATCAAATGTACCCTCCGTGCCTGAGGCGGCATCGGAGCGCCCACACGCTTGCACCTGTTCGACTTGGCCTCGGGCGACAACGATTTCGTTCACAGTGCTAGCTGATATCTCATCGTCCATATTCTCACCATCCCAGAACTTGCCCCTAGAGCTTAGTTAACGAAAAGCAGGTTCAAGTTAAAGGTATAGGGTAAACAAGAGAGTCTCGACGTACCAGCTAATGTCGGCATTCTTGACTTTGATGTCCTTCCCAGACTTCAAGAAGTTGACAATAGTAACAATAATCCACTGGGCGTATGCCATGGTTGATGATATGGAATGAAAGAACTTTGTAGCAAGTTGTTGAGACTCGGCAATAATAGTAACAGTAAAAGAATATCAGTTCTAGAATGACTGGTACGATTGTGCCGTGGGGAGGGGATATGCTAGGTGCAAGGCATGCACTTTATATACGATACGGCATGCGCAAGATTTGGACGTGGGTGCAAATAGAAATACGAAGTACACCCTACGCATTCATTGAGGCCGGCTGATGTTGCTGAAACCATACGGGTCGCATGTCCACAAATGGATATATTTGATTGCGTGACTATCCCTTCACCACGGTCCGTTGATTGAGCAAAGAGACGCCCGTGACGGAGAGTGCCGGCTCGGTTTTGTAATCTTGGCCGCTATTATTCTCACGGTACACAGTGAACAAGGTCAAATCGTCATCGACATCCCCTTGCAATTTTCACATCGCCTCGAGGATCAGAAAATTACCCCCGAGGTCTTCTGCTATACTCCGTATGCTCGACAACATCCTCGGCCGCCTTGCTGCAACCCCATCCATAGCGCTTTGTTACAGCCTCTAGATTTTTGATGCGCCGTTTTTTTAATCGTATTAACCGTATTCGAGATGCCATACATGACCATCTTTGTTATCCAAGGTACGCTATATAGCCGATCGCTCTCCATGATTATCTTAATTATCCAAGCACATGTATGGCTAGATTTAGTGTCGGGATGCGGCATTTTTTGGGGTATTCCCCGCCCCTCGGCTCGTGATGCCGTTTTACCTACAATGTGTCGTATATTAATATGTCGTACATTTAACGAATGTCGTATATTCAACGTATGTGCATGGTTAACGCATGTGTATGGTTAACGTATGTCGTATAGTCAACGTATGTCGTTTAGTTAACGCATGGTATAGTTAAAGTGGCTGAAATTACTACAGTTAATTAATCCACCTTGTGGTGTATAATTAATCAAACGTGGTGAATGGAATAGTACGGGATGGATTATTACGGAGTCCTCGTCACTGCCAACGCTCGATTATGCTGGCGAGGTTCACAAAGTTACAGTAAATTTGCATTCCGTTCTTTGTTTATGACGCTTCATTAAATAAGGAGTCGAAAGCTGTTAGATATGCCGTAGGAGGACAAGAAACGGAACAGCGGCTGTCAGATTATTCCATCAACCTAGCATTTGCGTTGAGTTGCGTCAACAGCTTACTTGACATTTTTCGTAGAGAGATCAACAAAATCTGAACTAATAGCGTCAATTTAATGTCTCTGAGCTACCGGTATTCATCAAGAGCCTTGCTCCTAATCGTCCAGTCCTCCGGCTTACTCCCCCATTACTCTTGGCGAGAAACCAATCGAGTTCATGCATCGGCATGTATGACAAGGATGAGGCAGTTCATCCCCAACTTTTACGGGCAAACTAATTATACCGCACTTTAAATTGCAGAGCAGATTGTCTCCATAGCGTACCCACAGCTAAACGAGTTTGGCTATTCATACAGCAGTAATGCCATAACAATACGAAATACTTCGTATTTTCTCGTCCAAGTAGCTGGAAGAAATGTTCTATTCTTCGTACTGCGGTGGGGTGGCAAAAGTGTCGATTCAATTTGTAGGAGTAGCACTGCCAAAACTGGATCGTTAGTTACTCTTGTCAAGTGACTATTGACCGACATTGGGAGAAAATCAAAGTTGTCCCCGCAAACTCGCGACGCGAACAATACTAATACTCCCCTTGGCCGGAAAGGGCTTCTAGGGTGGTGACTTGGCCCGACTTCTGGTGGGTTGGCGACTTGCTACCGCAGCTGTTGAGAGTCAGCAACCTGTCTTGTCACCTCGAGTGTCCTCGAACTTGGCCTCGTTCCATGCAAGTTGCTTTAATGCCAAACAACAGCATGTCGGCCGCTACAGTCGCCGGTCAGTCTATAGACTGGGCAACGTCGATGCTCGTCAGCAAGTCAGGTCCTTTCGGAGTCTTTTCGACTGGTTTATCCATCCTTACCGGTTGGAACCCATTCTCTTGGAACCCGGACACGTACACGGCCATCTTGTGTCTCGTGGGCGTTTTCGCCTTTCTCAAAAACTACATGTGCCAGTTCAGGACTTGGTTGGAACAACACTTTAGTTGGTCATCGTGTCCCAGCGGCGCCCAAGCATGAAGCTGACCCCCTTTGCAGCGTCGCAAGTCTACATCTCGAGGACGGACGAATCGTACGACATGCTCTCGACGTGGGTTGCCTCTCGAGGACTGCAACACTCGGCCCGCTCCACCGTGGCCCGCGTGGACGGCGGCCGCAACGACCAGGAGGATAAGAAGAAGCCCCTGACGTTTGCTCCCTGGAACGGGAGCTTCTTCTTTCTCTACAAGGGGAGCGTCGTATCCTACAGCACCCACTTGCGAGACAACGGCCTGCAAAAGGAGGAAGAGGTTGTCCTCGGATGCTTCGGTCGATCATCGACGATACTGAAGACGCTGCTGCAAGAGTGTCGGGTGGAATACTTGGGGCAGATTGAAGACAAGACGACCATTTTCGAAAACCGCGGCGACGCGTGGATGAAGATGGTGACGAGAGAAACCCGGCCATTGTCGACCGTCATCGTCGACGAGCAAAAGCAGCTCCTCGTGGAGGATGCGCGCGACTTCCTCAGCACCAAGACGCGGAAATGGTTCGCGCAACGTGCGCTTCCATATCGCCGGGGGTACCTGCTCCACGGCCCCCCCGGGACGGGCAAGTCGAGCTTTAGTCTTTCCATTGCCGGGGAGCTTGGTCTCGACGTCTACATTGCCCACATCCACGATGCGAGTGACCAGACGCTCAAGAGTCTGTTTTCCAAACTTCCGCAGAGATGTGTCGTGCTGCTCGAAGACATCGACGCCGTCGGCATCACGCGCTCCTCCAAAGGGCTCCAAGAGGCCGCCACGACGTGGGCGGGCACTTTGTCTGGGCTGCTGAATATCCTTGACGGCGTGTCTTCGCAGGAGGGTCGGCTCTTGATCATGACGACGAACCACGTTGAGAATCTGGACGAGGCGCTTATTCGGCCAGGCCGAGTCGACCTCAAAGCTGGATTCCAGCTAGCCGACGCGAACGCCATACGTCGGATTTTTGCCTTTGTTTTCCACCAAGACACAACGGAGGCTTCGACAAGCCGCGGGCACGAGGTCGATCCGACGCTGGAGACGATGGCCAAAAGCTTTGCCGCCAGGGTCCCGGAGCACGAGTTTAGCCCTGCCGAAGTGATTTCCTACCTCTTACAGTACAAGCACTCATTGGCGGCTGCTGTTGAGAATGCAGAGGAATGGGTTGCAGCGATGAGGAAGGAGAAGAGAGACAAAGTGTTGAAATAGGCGTGCTTGGCGTCGTGAGGCCCGAGTTGCCGAGGGACATTACCATCTGCGTACATGCTTGTGGTTGAATATCAGCTACTCCGAACTTGATCCCCCCCCGAACAGTAATCATGATTGCAAGTACAGCTGAATTCTGGGTCCACGTGCTAGAGGGTTTCACGTCCAATCCGACGGACGCGGTCGAAAGGGCCTTCAAGAGAAGGTACACGTAGCACTCTCGCTTCGAGATTGAGCATGTCAGGAAGGGCGAGCGTTGAGTTGCCCAGATTTGAAGCTACTTTGATCTGGACCGACGAGTTGCCGTCATTGTCGGTTCGGTTCTGGGGGGAGCTGGTAGCAAGAGATCTCTTTCAATGAATCAAATTGGTACGAAGGGAGGAAGAAGAAAGAGGATGCAGTGACGCGGCCTATTTTAATCGCACCTGGGATCCAATATGCGCACGGGTCACGTGCATCCAAGTAATATTACAAATGTGTTATGTAAGCGTTATTTACTACTACTGTAAACATATTTCGCATACAATATTACAATAAAGGCTATTTCATTTGTTGAGACGTATGCTCCGATGGAACAAGGCAACGTATAGTGTGACAGCATCCGATCCTTCGCCATTGGAGATTCTGGGAATGGCTCCAATTCTGGCAGCAGTACTACCGCCATCGCGACGGGCGGTACGTTGAAGATATCAGCCCCCCCCCGAGTTCTTACACAATGATCGCATGAGCAATAACAGCAGCGACACCTGCCACAACGGCGATTGGTGCGGCCATTGGGCCAGCTGCGCTATTCGAGCTCGTCGCGGTGGCTGTCGGTCCACCGTTGGCTTGGCCAGCTGCGCTATTCGAGCTCGTCGCGGTGGCCGTCGGTCCACCGTTGGCTTGGCCAGGGGCGATAGGTGTAATGTCGACACCAGCAGTGACGGGTACGGGGACCATCAACGACTTGTAACCCGACACTTCCGTTGTCCTGGTGCGCATCTCCGATTTTTGTACTTCACCATCCTCATTCTCTTCGTACAGGTAGTTTAAGGTGCAACTGGCAATGTCCTTTTCGGCGTCGAGCACGCAAGACTGTGTCATGATGCTACCAAGCGAGTATGAATACGTCGAAGGGCCTTGTGCGATGGTTAGCGTCATTCTAGGGCGCAAGACGTTTGGTTCGGAAGCAACGGGAAGGACAGAGCAGGTCGCTGCAAAAGTAGTAATGTCGGGTTTGGCCTCAACGGCAGAAGCATTGCACGAAACCTCCTGCCTCGGGAGGATAAGAGAGACGGTCGTTGTATTATAGGACATGGTGGTACTCGAGAGAGCGGAAACAATGAGAAAGGTAACAGTTGATCGCATTGTGCCTTGGTAAGACGAGTCGATGAAAGATATTGGTTACGTATGTCAGGTAGGTGAAATTGGATGTTTTATTCTCTGGCGAGTTGCCTATTCTTATAGTACATTGTTCTTCTCCTGGCGGGCTTCAGGTTGTTTATCTGGCATACAGCGCGCTGCTACGGTTTATGCTTCTAGGCGTATCGGCTCCCAGACGCAGCGATGGGCAACTCTGACCGCTCCACTTGGGGGGGTTTGGAATTGTTGCAATTGCAGTACTTTTAAGGAGCTCCTAAATATTTACTTCTGGTCCGTATCCCTTCCGTTGATTGTCTGACCCGCACCTCGGTTTCAACCTCGTATCTCATGTCCAAGATTCAGTTAGCATCTTACGCCATTCGGCAAGCGACGTAAGGATGACGCAACCGTAGACAGGACTAGTACTACCACTGTCCTCCTAGGTGTTTTACTTCTAGCACCTGGGTCTCTAGATGTTACGTGTTATTAACAAAAGATCCACGGACAGTGCTGGATGGAACTAACGAGAGCGAAGAACTGTTTGTTAAGGTTACAGCCATCAACAAACAACTACTTGTAGTTGTATGTATAGATCCAACATCTACATTGTACAATCGTACCCATGGAGCACTCCGTCGATACGGACCAACCATGGAAGATGTCACACCACACGGTGCGTTCTTCAATAGGAGCATACGTATCAATAAATGAAACAGCCTTCATTCTTCTACAAATGAGATTGCGGCCATTTTGGCCTTTTCTAATAAGCGTTTTACTTACTTTGAGCCTGCTAGGACACAGTGGCCTCTCTCAATAAGCTTTGTGCCGATGGCTAGTCCATCGTATCCTACGAACGGTCACCTCATTCGTCATCCCTGTACTGCAGATGAAATCGCCAGCAGTAGCACCAATAACTGGCAACGGCTAGTAGCGGTTGAGAGAATGGCAATTGGTAGTCCGATCAATTGGTCCAGGTGGTACTGGATGTTACCTGCACAGGTCGTACGGCAGTAGTAGGTTGGCTGGCAGTTGTACTGCCACCAGTCGCTCCCAGTTGTAGTAAGGAGAGATGGTATATTCTATAATATTAGTCAACTCGATACACTTGCTTATACCCGCAGTATAGTATAGTATATTGGCTAGCAGGAGCACTGCTAGCAGTTGCTGCTGGTAGCGGTAGCAATGGGATAGGATCCTATTCGGGTAGTCTTGGTAGTATAAATACTGGTATTGCAACGCTTGCTAGTACTGAATGAAACAGCCTTGATTTTCTGCAAAGGAGACCGGCCATGGTGGCCCTTTTCTGATGACCGTTTTCCGCACTGTACTTGGGCCTGCTTGGACACAGTGTCCTTCCGACTGTAACACAGTGGCCTCTGGCCATAAGCTTTCTGTCTATATCCTAATCCGAGTCCTTGTACAAATAATCGTATGGTTAGTATAACATGTGACGTGCGACACGAATGTCCTGTTCTTCCGTCTGTTATCCCGCCTCTTGTGGCTTTTAATATGACCTGCATCGTGCATCTCTGGTTGGGCTGAGATCCATGGTGTGTAACGATGTGATGGCAAGGAGCATATGAATATATCTATCCTTTTGCTGCAACCGTAAGCCAGGACTCTACATTATGCAAGGATGGAAACGAAAGTCTGCGTGCAGCTGTCCAAGATGGGCGAGGATAATGTCGCGGCAACATGGCCGAGGATAATGTCGCGCCAACATGGCCTGTAACGGGGTTAAAGTCCGGGTAGTTGCTTACGTAACCACGTCCACTTCGACGCCTGTTGAAGCAGGCACTGTATCAAGTACTTGGACAGCTTGTGGTGGGCTACAGTACAAGAATCAGGAGGAAGACCAATAGATTGGTTTCTGACCCATCTTACGATACTTGGAAGCGGGCCATTCCATCAGTTGAGGAATCTGAAATTGCGTTGCTGTTGGATTGCACGATGCCATCTGCAGGGCAGCTCGAACTTGCATCAGTCGCGTGCCTAGTCACGTGATCAACGCTCCTAGCATCATGTCTCTGGCAGATAACTGCACGAGGGAATCTACTTGTACGCCTATTGAAGCAGGCACTGTAGATACCTAGTAGTAAGCAATAACAATAGGGAGAAGAAGACTAATAGACTAATTTCTGACCATGTTACGATACTTGATCAAATAGAGCGGACCGCCTACTATCTATCTATGGCAATTTTGCAACGCAAGTACTTGCAGCTAATAATTACTTGCAGTACGGAGTACTCCGTAATTACTAATTAACAGTTACTTGCTTAGGTAAGTACTTACAGTACTGTAAGCAGTACGGAGTACATCAGTATAATCCGTCGGGGTGGCAAAAATGTCGATTCACTTTGTAGTGGCTGCGCAACCAAAATTGAACCGTCAATTTTGTCTAGTGTCCGCTCCCACAAGTGCTGCCTGGAACCCCTCCATGCTCAGCGCACCTTTTGCTGCTGAAGACTGCAAGCCATCGACGGCAACGTCAATCTTTCCACCCCCAACCTCGTTCGGACGCTCGTTCCTCGACAAGCAGCAATGGCGAGCAAGGTCGATCGTATCGTCGCGAGGCTTCAGGAGCGCATCGCGGATGGCGACTACTACGAGGCCCAGCAGCAGACGCGCGTCGCCGCCTCCCGCCACATCAAGACGCAAAACTGGCCGGCCGCCATCGACATCCTCTCCCTCGTCGCCCAGTCGCTGCTCAAGGCCGGGCAGGGCGGCAGCGGCGGAGATCTCTGCATCATGATGGTCGACGTCTACAAGCAGGCCGAGCTGAAGCCGGACCCCGTCGCCAAGGGCCGTCTGCTCACCTGCTTGCGTCTCTTCAAGGCCGAGGAGCCGACTCGAAAGAAGTTTATCGTCGAGATGATGGGGTACGTGCCTGCCTGCCTGCCTGCTTGCCTGCCTGCCTGCCTGCCTGACTTCCTGTCCGCCCGACCCCCTCGCAAAGGCTGCGCGGGCGTGCGAAGAGCGAGGCTGGCCATCCTGCTGACGCGGCCTTTGCAGATGGTCGGCCAAGTTCGGCGAGTACCCGGCCGGCGACCCCGAGCTTCACCACGTCGCCGGATCGCTCTACGCCGACGAGCACGAGACGTACGAGGCCGAACGCCACCTGCTGCTGGGAACCAAGGACTCGGCCAAGGTTCTTCTCGACATGGAATACGCGTGGTACAGGGAGGGAGACGCCCACCTCGCACCCCACTTCGCCGCCCGAGCCATCCTGCCCTACCTCCTCGTCGGCAACGTCCGCGCCGCCAACGACTGCTACCGCCTCTTCGCGAGCACCCTGAGCGGCGACAACACCGGCCTCGGGGTGCAGGACGTGTCGAGCGCGAGCTCCGACATTCGCATCTTCCCGAGCTTGCCCCTCCTCAACTTCCTCGGCCTGCTGCTGCTCGCCATCCGGCGAGGCGCCCCCGAGGTCTACAGGGGCCTCGTGGCCAAGTACGCGACGCAGCTCGGCGAGGTCGACGCCTGGGCCGAGCCGCTGGAGATGATTGCCGAGATGTACTTTGACATTGCCAAGCCGCGGCAGAGCAACCCGTTGATGGACATGATGAACGGCTTCTTCGGGGGCGGCGGCAGCGGCGGCGGGCCGGCGCAGCAGAAGGCTCCGAGGCAAGGGCTGCGCGGCATCGGCGGGCCGGCCGCCGCCGGGCTGGACTGATGATGATGATGATGATGATGCAAACGACGGACGTGTAAGCGGTAGCAAGCCAGCCCATGACAGATAGACGGCGACGCCCACGGCCCCGTCGGTCGAACGAGCATTTATCCGCGCGTCGGCTCCTCCGCCTCAAACATCCAGTTGTCGTCGGCCAGGGCGGCCACCTTTGCCCTGAGGTCGGCTCGAACGGCCTCGAGGAGCTCCTCTGCTTTGGCTCGCGTCAGCAAGGGACAGGCAGGCGGGCATGCCGCGTACCTTCTGGTTGGTCGGCGACGGCGCCGTGGTTCACGGCGTGATGCTTCACCGCCTCGGCCAAGCGCCTCCTCTCTCCTGTCTCGAGGCCGTCAGCGTGCCGCGCCGTGCCGACGAGTCGGGGAAGGGGTCGACCCACGCTCCGCCTCGCGCCGGTCCTCGGCCTGCTCATCCTGCTCCTCGAGGGGCAGCGCGGGGGGGTCGCCGAGCTCGATCTCGCCCTGGGGGTTGCGGACGACAATCTCGGACGAGTCGGATAGGACGTCGACGTCGGCGAGCCGAAGCGTCTCGGTCGGGTGCGCCGAGCTCGTCGCCGTGGGACGTCGCGTGAGCTGGCTGCGGAAGAGGTTGGGCCGCACCGTGTCGCTCGTCTTCGTGCCCCTGGCTCGCACCGCGCCGGTTTCCGGGCGTCGAAGGCGCTCGCTCATGGGGGCAGGGTCGTCTGCTCGCTCGGGCGGTGTGCGAAGACGATGACGCGGGGAGTGAAGTGAAGAGGTGCCGAGGGGACTGGGTTGGTGTTGACGTGATTTGTGCTTGGTGTTGACGTGCTTGGTGGGAGCGTGCTTGGCGAGTGCGTGCTTGGAGGTGCTCAACAGCTGTTCAGCTTGGCCAAGTAATTATTACTTTACTTGTACATGTACGGACGTGTACTTGCGAAAACACCTACAGCACTTACTTGCACAAGTATTGTCACACGCACTAAAGTACTTGCAAGTACCTGTACAAAGTACGGAGGCTCCAGTGCTGATAGTGCCGTAGAATGCCACCGTTGCAGGGGGGTACCCCGCTGAAGATGCCAACGATATGCGCTATAATGGCCCAGAGGGCACAGGTGAAGTTGTCCCTTCCAGGCGTTGGGACTGCGAGCTGCCTCACAGTATTGCCACATCTACAGCTATCCGAAGATGCTAATGATGCTAATGATGCTCGCATGAAACTCTCTCCTGTATAGGCACCTGCTTAGGATCTCGGTGCCAACTTGGATATAATCATGACCTGCGGGAGGCCCTCGCTCGCCCGTCGTCGTTGCCCACCGATGATGTGGAAAGGAAGAGGAATGAAAAGAAACGGACAGTATGTAAATTGAATCATCAGCTACGCGCTCAGCCCGTGGAATTCGGTGAAAGTCGTGACAACGCAAAACGAGAATGTCGACACTCCGTCGAACAGACGCAAGGGTAAAGCCGATGGGCCGTACGTACATGCCGACCTCTATTCGTTCGATGGACCGCCAAGGCCGGTCGTGATGAAAGCGCAAGCCACGAGCCAAGCGGCCCGTCAGGGTTCGATGTTCCCCGACGCGGGCGGCATCATATCGATAGGTTGTAGGAGTACTCGTCCTCCATGTTCTGGCTGATCCACAAGACGACGGAGCTGACCAAGGTCAGCAGACGGATGCTTCGGAGCGCGGGCGTGCCTACCTCAAACCAACGAGCGCGTTGCTCACGACGTTCTCGATGCCCATGCCGAGAGCCGGCATGGCCACGCCGGGCACGATGAACTTGAGGACGAAGACGGTGACGCCGCCGGCCATGCCTCCGGCGAGCGAGGCGAAGCCGAGGAAGAGGACGACGCGGGCTTTCCAGGCGACGCCCGACCCGCTGTAGCTGAAGGAGTCGGCGCTGAGCCGTTGCTTCTCGACCGAGTTGATGATGAGCATGCCGAGGCTCGAGAAGATGAGCGGTAGCCAGTCGACGAACTTGACGTGGATGCTGGAGCCGTTGCGGGCCGACTTGGACCAGACGGCCGAGTCGAGCATGACGTAGAAGGCGAGCGAGAACTGGAGGCAGGCTCAGCACACCGACCGGCCACGACGAGGACGCCAGCAAGCCGGCACGGATGGCTTCGGACGAGGCGGACGTACCAGGGCACCGGCGCCGTAGATGCCGGAGCTGCGGGCCCAGACCGTGTTCAGCCACTCGGGCTTTCTGAACTTCCAGAGACGCTCTTCCTCCATGCCGTGCTGCCCGTCGTGGATCCGGCTCGAGGTCGG
This sequence comes from Drechmeria coniospora, assembly GCF_001625195.1. Lineage (NCBI taxonomy): Eukaryota > Fungi > Ascomycota > Sordariomycetes > Hypocreales > Ophiocordycipitaceae > Drechmeria > Drechmeria coniospora. Next base: position 9,456,025 of record NC_054390.1, on the reverse strand, counting down.
AACGTTTGCTGTCGGCGTCGGAGGGAGGAGGCGAAGGCGGAGGCGTCGGAGGGAGTCGACGAGGAGGAGAAGCGCAGAGGAGGCGGAGGCGGAGGCGTCGGAGGGAGTCGACGAGGAGGAGAAGCGCAGAGGAGGCGGACCGGCGACGTGCGTGTCGAGGAAGCGGCGGTCGATGGCGGATGAATTTCGACGAAGCGTATCGGGATGCGAGCTTGGTTGGACAGCTACAGTATTCGTCCGGCGCCAAAGGCCAGAGGCTGTGGATGACGAGGCCCTTGGAGTCAGAGGTGGATGGCGGGGCCTCGCATCACGTGACGGGCCAAGTGTTGTCCGCCGTTAGCTCGTCGTGACTGGAAGCAAACCACGGCGCCCACAAGGCTCATACCAGCCCAGATCAAGGCAGCTAGCTCATGTCGACTAATTCCAATGCAGTGAGCGAGCGCATGGGGCTGCAAAATCCTGCTTCACCCCAAGCCCAAGCGCATAACATTCGCGTCGAGACGTTGTAATTGTGCAAGGTAGACTTGCAGGCCCCGACACAGTATCCGTACTTGTAAGTGGTTCAACATGAGTAGGAGGATCTGCAGATTAGTACTGTACTTGCTGTGCTTGCATGTATCCATCCACATGCGTACTGTACATGTACAAGCAATATACAGATTGTACTCCGTAAGTTCTCCGTACTTGTACAGTATTATTACTTACACCGATACGTTTCCGCGGGGAGAGAGTACTTACTCGTATACGGTAGGTACTCTGTAGGCCATCGCTGATGCCGCAATTGCAAGTGTATATCCTTGTATGCCTGTGCAGATGCATGTACCCCCTGTACCTGGCCATGTATCCGTACAGTACGGATCAGTACTTACTTGCACTTATTTCATGTACACGCAAGTACCCGTACTCAGTATTTATTAACCCTTGTTCGTGAGGTACCTCGGTGTGCAGCACCACTGCACCGTCACCCCAAGTCCTCCGGCTTCAGGGCTCTGTAGTGCTCGCCGTCTTCCAGCAGCGCATTGTGCCCGCGACCCTTTAGCCTCACGAGGGTGACGACCAAGTATTTCAGTCTTGTCCTGTACGACAAACACTACACTCGTCCTGCCAATACCGTAACTGCGTGTATGCTGCTAATATCCCGCCTGACACACACGTTGCATTCCTCGTCCTGTGCCGGGCTGGAGAAGATTTAATTTCTCTAGCGCCTGTTGCCCCTGGATGGCACATTGCTCCCTAAATACACTTGCTTTAGCGCCCTCTTCAGGTGGTCCAACAGACCCCCTGCTCGCGGGACGGACGCCCACAGCGCGTGACAGTACTTGTAGGTACCTGCTATTCCGGTACGGCGTGCCGAGTACAGCACTTGCTGCACTGTAAATACACATGCTACGCCATAATACAGGGCACCGTAAGTACACGTAACAGTCTTGCGCCGCCGAGTACCTCCAGTACTTGCTCGGCCCACCACATCTCCGCCGCGCGGAATGTACTGTACATGGGTGCGTGCTGACTCCGCGTCGAGCCCCCAACCAACCATCCGCCTCCCTCTTGTCTCGCCCTCGCTCTCACGTCTCTCTTCGTCCCTCTCGCTGCCGGCTTCGATTCTTCCCATCATCATCATCATCATCATCATCGTCAACGCCATGTCATCGTGCTGCCTATAGCCCTCCATCCCTCCAGCTCCATGGCCGCATCGCATTATTCACTCTGCATCGTCTAGCTTCTCTTTGCCTCCCCTCGTGCTTTGTTCTTCCAGCAGGCCACGTCTCGCCACGTGCACCCTCAGTCGCCACCCCTTTCTTTGCCCTCGACATTCTCGTCAGCCGCCCTTCTCCCGGCGGCAATCGACCGCGACGAAGCAGGCCGTGAGCCTTCTTGCCGGACCACCCTTCTCCTCGTCCACGGCCTCGACCTTTTTCGTCGCCGGCGAAGCGGTACCCTCCTCCCCCGAAAGCGAAGATGCGGCCCTCAAACTACGTTGCAGGGCCGGCGGCCCTCCTGTGGACGACGCTCGGCTCCTTGGCCGCCTTTGCCGTTCCCGTCATGGCCGCCGATTCGGATTCCGCCGACGGCGATGCCGCCAATTCATCGCCGGCCCCCAAGGCAGCGAATGCCAAGTCGTCGTCGTCGTCCAAGCCGGCCGCTGCGGCCACGACGGACGAGGCTGCTCCCACGACGACGACAAAGTCCTCCAAGACGTCCAAGGTCAGCATCACCAACACGGGCCCGCTGGCGACCAAGACGCCCGTCGCCGTCCCTACAATCACCGGCGGCGGCGCCAAGGATTCCAACGCCGGGCCCATCGCCTTCCCGACCTTGACCAGAAATGTCATCCCGACCTATCCCGCGCCTACCGTTCCGCCGACCAAGAACGCGCCCTTTATGCAGCAATCCACCTTGCCCGACGGGACCGTCTTCATCTGCGTCGGCGCCGTGCTCGGCGTCTTGGGCCTCGCCATCCTCCTCTGGCGCGCCATCATCAGCCTTCTCCTTCACCGCTCCGTCAAGCGCGCCGCCATGGACCAGCACATCGCCGGCGGCAAGACCGGATTCCCCGCGCCCCCTGCGCCCTTTTACAAGTACACCGATCAGTCTTCGACGCCGTCTTTCGCCGCCGGCGTCGGCGCCGTGCCCGCCGGTCGCGGCGTCCGACGCACCACTCGCGTCCCCGTCCCCTCGGCCACGCCGAGCCAGTCGAACCTCTTCTTTTCTCCCACGGCGGCGACGAGCAATGCGGCCGGCGTTCGGGCTTCCTCGTATCTGCCCTCGGGCTTCTACGCCTCTGGATCCGGGAATTCGAACCACACCAACTCCATCAGCCTCAGCAATCTTCGTCCCGATTCGCGGGGACCGCATCTCGCTCCTGCGCGGAACACCCTGAGCCAATCACCCCCCGACTCGCCTCAGTACCCGGCTAGGAGAGACACGAGCCTCATGAGCCCCAGCTCCCTCAACCTCACCGCCCTCTCCCCGGGACAGCGGGCGCCGAGCGCCTACCTCGAGGACCTCCTTGCCGACGACCCGAACGCGCTCCCTCCGCCCCAGATGCCCCACACCCACGGTGGGCGAAGCTCGAGTGGCAGAACGGACAGCCTACCGAATCGCATCGAGTAGCAGCGTTTCTTGGCGTTTGTTGATGTCATTCTTGCACATTTCTCATCCTTGGACTCTTCGGCGTGATCCGACCTTGTTATCTCCCCATATTGGCGTCAAGGCATGAGCTGTTTTCCTTATTTGGTACGGAATTCGTGCCTCGAGAAGCCGATGGCAATCGACTTCTCTTTAGAACTTCCGTAATAATCTTTCTTCACCCGCACAACTTTGCCCGCAACAACGGTCCAGCGGTGACGTGCCGATGGCGGGAGGACTGTACAAAAGCAAAGGGGGCACCTTGGCAGCCAACGGCAGCCAGCCTGGTTGGATGGTGGTATTTGAACTGCGCCGGCAGCGATGTAGTCATTTGTGTCGCTGCGGAACTGTGGTTTCGCTGTTTTACATCGTACACATATACATATATAAATATATGTATGTATGTTTGTATGTTAGGTTGGCAACGCAATGTCAATAACATCACTCACTAGCACATCGCCGGCGGCAAGACTGGAACTCGAGGCTCGAGAGCACCCCCCTATCCTTGCTAGAACGCCATGTTTATGCTTGAATGCAATGGGTATCCAACACTATGAATCCCAGTCTCTATCTTGATGCCAGAACCCCCCCCCTGTATCTGTCGTGTTCAGCATCATGGAGTGTACGTGTACTTGATCCATGTACGCTTCCGCCATGCCACCGCCATGTATCGTCAGTCATGTTTTGTCCTGTCTCGATGATTGCCGAGGCTCTATCGAGTAGCAACCAGAGTCTATGCGCGGGGGTCCAGGTTGCACGTTTCCGCCCACCATCAGATCCCGCTCGATTCTCCCGCTGCATCCAAAACCGTCATGCTCTCCCTGGCACTATCAATATCCTCTACGCGGATTCCGCTTCGATCGCACATGCCTCTGAAGATGCCGCCCTGTTCCCACAGCGCGCGGGGGGTATCCAGCTCGGCGATGCGGCCCGCGTCCATGACGCAGATGCGGTCGTAGCCGACGATGGTGTGCAGCCGATGGGCGATGCATAAAAGGGTCTTGCCCTTGAAGCCTGTGGCCATGGTGCGTTGGATCTTGTCGTCCGTCTCCATGTCGACCGACGAGGTTGCCTCGTCGCAGACAATGATTTGCGAGCCACGCACGAGGGCGCGCGACAGGGCCATGAGTTGTCGCTGTCCCAGCGAGAAGTTGAGCCCATCCTCCTCGACGACAGAGTCGAGGTGGATGCGCGAGGGATCCGCCTGACCGTCCTCCAACGAAGCTTCCGCCGGCACGAGATCGGCCTGCCGCAGGGCCGACCAGAGCTCGAGGTCGGTGTGCTCGTTGAAAGGGTCCAGGTTGCTGCGGACGGTGCCCTGGAAGAGGGTCGGATCCTGCGGGATGATGGCGAGTCGAGAGCGCAAGTCGTGCAGGCCGACCGTGGCAATGTCGAGCCCGTCGATGGCGATGGATCCCCCGGATATTTCGACGAGGCGGAAGAGCGTGCTCATGATGGAGCTCTTGCCGGCACCTGTACGACCGACGATGCCGAGACGCTCGCCGCCACGGACGCGCACGGTGAACCCCCGCAGCACCAAGGGCAGGTTCTCGCGATACCTCATCTGAACGTCTTCAAACACAATCTCTCCCTTCTCCGGCCAGCTTTCGCGCAAGGTAACCGTGCGCAGCGGTGCCTCCTCCTCTAGCTCGGTGCCGTAGTAGTGGATGCGCTCCACGGCGTTCATGCCGTTCTCCACCTCGGCGAGCTGGCGGATGGAAAACTGCAACAGCTGGACGATGGAAAGGATGTAGCTCAGCACGAGACCGCCGATGGAAGGGTTCACGGCGAAGCGAGACGTGACGACCAAGACGCCGACGGTGAAGACGAGGGCGGCACCGATCATGTCGAGACGAATGGACAGCCACCTCTGGTTCGAAAAGGTGAGGTAGTACGCGCTGTTCATCTCGTCAATCGACCCTCGGAGCTCGTCGACGAACTGCGACTTCAGCCCGTACGCGCGGATGGAGGCGACGCCGCTGAGGCCCTCGCTGAACTTGGCGAAAACGTGGGACCGCAGGACGGACTCGAACCGCTTCACCTCGCGGGCCGACGCCCTGTAGTACGAAGCGGCGAAGATGAAGAGGACGTAGAGGGGGACGAGGGCGATGGCGAAGTAGTAGAAGAAGGAAATGATGAGGGCGAAGACGGCGGTGACCATGGCGAGGGTGAAAAAGTACATGCGGATGGCGTCCGTCAGGTTGTTGTCCATGACGTCGACGTCTCGCGAGAAGCGGTTCGTGATGCGTCCCAGGGGCGTCGTGTCGAAGAACGACATGGGAGCGCGAAGCACGCGGGTGACGGCCCTGCGCAGCATGACCTTGGAGGACGTCGTGCCGAGGATGGAGAGGAGGACGGAGAAGAGGAACATCAACAGGGCCTGAAGGACACCGAGCGAGGCGTAGATGCCAATGTAGACGCCCGTGGAAAGAGAAAACTTGTCCGAGGTCCAGTAGGAGAGCCACAGGCTCGTCATGATGTTGGCACCCTGGGAGAGGACGAGGATGACGAGAACGAGGGGCGCGTTCCACATGGACCCCGAGGCGCGGACGTACGCGCCATAGACGGACCAGGGGACGCTTGCCTGGGCCTTTTCCTCCTGCTGCATCAGGGCGGCGCTTTTCCTGCTCTTCCCCTTCTTCTTCGTCTCCGCCTCGGCGTTTGCGGGCTGGGCTTCCTCGTCGTCGTCGTCCTCGCCGCTCTTCTCGACCGCCGTCGTTTCCATGAGCGCCTGGAAGGCCTCGTGGTCTCGCATGAGGTTGGGAAAGGTGTCGACGGCTCGGATCTTGCCCGCCTCCATCCAGACGATGCGGTCGCAGCGGGAGAGAACCCACAGCTGGTGGGTGGCGAGGATGCGACACTTGTCCTTGAGGAGGCCGAGGATGGCGTTGTCGAAGATGTGACGCCCCACGTGCGCGTCGACGGCGCTCAGAGGATCGTCCATGAGCACAACGTCGGCGTCAAAGTAGATGGCGCGGGCAATGTTCAGGCGCTGCTTTTGGCCGCCGGAGATGGTGATGCCTCGCTCGCCGATTTCGGTCAGGTCGCCATGAGGCAGCATGTCGAGGTCGGCTTGCAGGGCGCATCTGCTCAGCATCAGCACGGCACGTCACTGTCGGGGTCCGGCGGTGCGCTCGGGTGCTTACGCGTCGATGACTCGATTGTACCACGGCCTGTCGAGCTTCTTGCCAAAGGTGATGTTGCTCTGCAGCGTCGTGTTCTGTATCCAAGCGTACTGCGGACAGAAGGCTCTCGAGGCACCAAAGACGACGTCGCCATTCGTCTTGCGCATGTCCCCAGCCAAGGCGGCAAGCAGAGAGCTCTTGCCGCTTCCAACCGTTCCGATGACGGCGATGAGTTCGTTCCGACCGGCCTTGAAGCTCAAGTCCCGGATGCCGAAGGCCTCTCGCCGGTCCGAAGGGGCACCGGAAGCATCGCCTTTCGAGGATGCCGAGCGGACAGCGTCGTCGTCGGTGCCCGCCTCGGTCGCCGCAGCCTTCTCGGCCTTGGCCGCACCGGCAACGTTGCCCCTGTCCGGGTCCTGCGTAGGGGTTCTCTCCCAGGTGAAGGATGCGTCGATCAGCTCGACGGCGGCGTCGGCATGCGGGCTCAGAATCAGGTCTTCCTCCTGCTCCTCCTCGGCGAGGAAGGCCTCGATTCTCTGGAGCGACGACCAAGCGTCGGTAACCTGTCCCAGGACGAGGGGAAGAAGGTTCAGCGGGATGCGGAGACCGTTGAACAAGGCGAGGGAGGAGAAGACTTGGGCCGGAGCGAGGTCGTGATTGGTCAGGGAGTAGGTGATGAAGGAAAGCATGGAGGCGAAGATGGGCATCGACATGCTGACGGCGTTGATGGCATTTCGAATGGCCAGCAAGACCTGGATGGCGTGGATTTCCTTGGCGCGGAACTGGCCCAAGCGGCCCATGAAGGCCTCCTCCCATCCAAAATACTTGACGAAGCGGACGGAGTGCAGAATCTCCTGGGTCAAGGAGACGCGCTGATCGGTGATTTTGTTGATGGCCTTTCTCCGGCGGAACAGACTCCTTATCGCTCGCGTCAGCGCGGGCACGCCGACGACGAGCAGGCCGAAGCCGGCAAGGGCGCTGTAGGTCAGGTTGACGAGCAGCAGGACCAGGGTGACGAGGGTGGCGACGGGGGAGGCCCAGGTCAGGTGGAAGAGCGCCGAAGCTTGATCGATGCGATAGGTGTCGACACTCATGAGGTTGACGATGCGACCGTTGGCCCAGCCGACGCCGTCCTTGTCGTCGTTGGCCTTTTTGTCGTTGGCCTTTTTGTCGTTGGCCTTTTTGTCGTTGGCCTTTTTGTCGTTGGCCTGTTTGTCGTTGGCCTGTTTGTCGTTGGCCTGTTTGTCGTTGACCTTTTTGTCCTCGTTTGCCTCCTCGCGCCGGCCGCCCTTTTCGTCCGTCGTCTCCTGGCCGCCCTCCTCTTCGGGCACGAGCGTCTCTCGCGCACCGCCGGCCTTGGCCCTGCCGGAGATGACCATGGCCTTTTCGTAGATCATGCCGATGAGAACGCTACGGCCCTGGCCGCCGACGAGCATGCCCCGGTAGATGAAGTGGCTTATGCAGAAGCTCTGGACAATCTGCATGGCCGTGATGCCGAGGACCAGCCCGATGCCGTGGCCGATGGGAGGCGCGGGGGTGTTGGAGGCCTGGGCGAGGTAGGCGTTGGTGGCGAACTGGATCAGAAAGCGGAGGGTGAAGGGCGAGAGAACCTGCAGGACGGTGCCCAGCAAGGCGCAGACGGCGCCGAGCCAGAAATCGAAGCGGAAGGCGTCGTGGAGAGCGTACAGCAGCGGGTTCTTTTGCCCCTTGTCGATGCGTCGCTGGAAGGCGTCTCGCACCTTGACGGTGAGGGGCTCGACGGCGCGGTCCGGGTTGACGGCCCAGATGTCGCTCTGCTCGAGCGGGCGTTTGTATCCAGTCTACGACACCGCATTAGAGTCTCTTGTCCACGCACGACATGAAAGTGTGCTTCATTTCGGGGGGGTGGGGGGTAGGCATCTGGGTGCATTGTGCGGTACGATTGCCTAAACAAAATCGCCTACCGTCATCAGTGGTGTCATCCATTGAAACGTCAGTTGGCTGCAGAAACCAGCCTTGTGCTCGCGCGAGACGATGCGTTCGGCCGGCACCTCGGGAACGCCACCCCAACGCAGCGGGTTCACCTTTCGGTACCACGGCTTCCGACTGGTGTCGGTGGCATCCCCGGCGGCACGGGACACGGCATCTGTCGTGGCACTGGCGTCGGTTGCACAACTCGTCGTCAAGTCGAGGCCTCGACCATGGCCATTGCCATGTGCTTCCTTGTCGTCGTCGTCGTCGTCGTCGTCGTCGTCGTCATCCCGTACACTCTCCGTCTTGACGACGCCACAACCCGGCTTGTCATCGACAGACGGTTCGCTAAATACTTCGCTGCTGGGGTTGCTGGGCAGCGAGGCCTCGGCACGGGCATTCAAGGTCGGGTCCTGTGGCCGAGGTTCCTTGTTTTCGGGGGGATCCGTCATGGTCACGGCCAAGCTGTGCCGACGCTCGTCTCGGGGGGCTCACGGGAAACGACGAGAGCTTCGACGGTTCCGACGAGCTTGGATCGCCCGGTGGCGAAAACGAGCGGTCGTCGTGCCACCGTGAGGATGCAAGAGTGCCGCGAATGTGCTGTACAATGGCGGCCAAGCGAGCATGACGAGGAAAGGAGAGAAAAAGAGGTCCAAGATGAGGCCAGGTAGCAAAAAGGACGTGGTGTCGTCGAGGGAAGGTGAGCGGGCGGTGTAGACCAGAGTGCTCCTTCCCAAACATCAGCGTTCATCGGCGTGTATGTAATGAGCGTGTACGGAGTAGAGTGCATATATAGCTTCGTTCCACCCAACATCGCCTTGGGCCTGGCCATGTGCGTCTTTCCGCGGCTTCAATCCCGCTCCGGCAACGACAGCGGGGATAAGGCGCGAATCCCGACGACATTGGTGAGCACGACGGCACTAGCAGCGACCTGGACACCGCCCATCGAAGCCAGGCTAACCCTTGGCAAGGCAGGTCGGAGAAGCCGGCGTTCCGGTGACGGCGGCGACGAGGAGCTGATGGCTGCCGTCCCTGCGGACCAGGCACTTGCCGCCAATGCAATGCCAGCCATCTCCGCGTACACCAGATCTCGACGGCTCGATGCCAGCCCCTACACGATGCCCGCCCCGAGCACTGCGCAGTCCGTCGTGATGGTATCGGAACTCACGCCGGATGCTACATGTACATGCAAGTCCAGCACTGCACCTACGCACCCCGCACATGCTTGTGTGCATGTATTCCGTGCCTGACCGACACGAACAAGTACATGGGCAGTGACGATGCCGCGGCACGAAATGACGGAGGTTTGCTCCATGGTGAGTGAGCTCCCATACCCCTGACGACAAAGTCCGAGAGTCCGCCATCGGCAACGACTAGCCCAAGAGCGGAAAGCCGTGCCAACCCTCGGCTCGGACTTGGGGGGCGACTAGATTTGCTTAATAATTGCCAAGCAGATATTCGCGGCCCGCTACGCAACCCAACGCACGAACCCTCCGGACGGACGGCAGCGATACAATTTCTCAGAAACATGGCTCATGAATTATGGGCCTGCCGACAGACGTACGAACCAAGTACACTTGTGTAACTCTTGGTACAAGTATGTGCTTCTCCCTAAGAACATGTCTACAAGTAATACTGACTGTACTTGTGTTTGCAAGTAATGCTAGGTGTATACGGAGTACTTGGAAGTAAGTTCAGTGGTATTTACTGCGTGATCCGTCGTCCAGGATGGTATACCGGTGGGTGGAGAGGAGGTGCAAAGTACAGTAAACACTTACCGTACTGTACTAGGTAAGTAAGTATTAATAAGCCAGCACGTTGAGAGTCGCACCGATCGGATTTGGCGTCCCCGGCTAGGACGGCAGCGGGGTTCACCCCCCAACCACTCAGCCGATGTGCAATGCCGTCGAGGAGTCCTTGGCATGACGGATTTTTGCGCTGCGTGTTGGATCTGGCGACCGACTTGATGCATCGGGGGATTTTGCTCGAATTTGTTTTTCTTGGTGCGTAGGAGTACTAAGCATCAGGGTACTGCGCTGTAATTGTGCCGATTGGGTGGAACATGTATTACGGAGTAAGCCCTGCACACGACGTTCTGTAAGCACTTGGGTGTAATTACTGTACGGAGTACTCCATACAGGTGCTGTACTTGTATACTTGCGCTTACATTCCTAGTGTCTCCATAATACTAGAGTACTGTAAATATGCCTGTAAGCACTGTACTAGCTTGTAGTTGTGGCAAGGTATATACATCCGTACTGTATTTACAGTACTTGCTTGTGCCGTGCTTGGTACTTACATGCACTTACGGAGCACTTGCAACTCTTATTACTTGCACAACTCGGCGCTCTTTTCGCAGCGGAGCACTCAAGTCTGTCGCACCAAAATGCTAATAGTACTTGGACGACAAAAGATGGGCGCCAAAGTCAATGTGGACTTGGCAGGTGTGAAATATCGCGACAAAAGTCCTTGTGGTTTCGTGTACACAAGTACTTGCACCAATACGGAGTGCGAGTACTTGGGTGTAAAAATACTTGCCGTACAACTTCGTCTACATAGGACATGTAGGTCTTCATGTACACTTGTTGTCTCTTGTCCACATGCTATATTACATGTAGTACTGCTGCAAGTACGGAGTACAGCACGTGCATGCTTTTAAGTACTGCACTTGAGTACTGTAGGAGCACAAGCAGTTGTACTTGAGTACTTGCATGCCCACCGATCATCCAATAAGTAATCAACCATCCATTACAGTAAATTCCCGTTATTCCTGCTGCAAACACATTTACTCCTGCTGCAAATACATTTATTCCTGCTGCAAATACATCACCCGGAAGTAATTGCAGAGTACGCAAGTACGGAGTAAGTACGGGGCACCCATACAACTATACTGAATACGTACTTACTTAAGTACTTAAAGTATTACATGTACGCCTCAGGATTTGGTGCAAGTACGGAGTACAGCGTCAATTGTTACATAATACTGACTTATCTTTTACATGTACAACGTTGGGTGTACGGGGTACAGTACTTACTTGCAGTACAGCGTCCATTGTTACATAATACTTACCCGTGCATGTACAGTATATTACACCTTGAATTTCTTCGGCACAGGTACTGTACTTGCTGTATTACAGTACCTCCTTTGCGGCAAGTACTCAAGTAAGAAATATCCATGTACGATACTGATACTCTACGAGTATAAAGCTCAACGACCTTTCGTGTATTTCTTCCTGCATCATCTACAGTACATGCGGCCTACCCTTTCATACAGCAATCGACGAGAATACCATTTACAATGAAGTTGGGAAGTTGTTTTACCTTTCTTTTCCTGCAGTAGCAGCAACGCCCAAAATCGAACACGACTGCAGCAAGGATAACCCGTATCCCACGGTGGAACGAGAGTGGTGGCATAAAGGGCCGTTTGCGCACGTCGCCGGCCCACAGTCGGATGACTGGTGCCATCGTGCCAAAGAATGCAACGAGAAATACGAACCCAGGGACTGTCCAGCTTTCTTCCCCGACGAATACGACTGCAAGTCACCCGGCCCCGAATGCGACGTTCGGAAGGCTCGTGCATGATGACGCTGGGATTGCCGACTGTACCTAGTGCAGGAGAGGATGTGCGGAAGAATGCCAACTGAACCGAGCAGAACCCAATCAACAGATGGCGTTGGTACTCTGGCGAGACTTGTGAGTGAATCCATCCGTGTTGATCACTAGAAAGGATGACCGTGCTTGATGAATCGGAGGCAACGTCCACCCCGAGCCTCGCAGCACGCTGCGGCGGCGATACAACTTATGCAGGCACTTGGAGGGGCCAAGGAAGAGCGTGATGAGAGGCATTGCAAGAGTTGGTTCGGTTCTGGGGGAAACTAGTAACAAGAGATCTCTTTTAATGGATTCAATTTGGTACGAAAGGAGGGAAAAGAGGCTGCCCCTAAGCGGCCACTTTTATCCTCTCTGTATATCGTGCCCGCTACGATTACGTTATCCTAGTCTACTACTGGCCACTATATACATATAACACACAGCAAGTATTGGCCCCAAGAGACGGCGCGTCACGTGCGACCCAAGAACGTTAAATACTGCACTCGTAAGTACATTAAGGACTGTGCATACTTGTATCATATATAGGTATCACTAGGTACCTTGAGTATGCTTTCCGCATGGCCAAGGCACTTGAGGATGCGTGAGCAATCTGTAGTGTACTTGGACGTGTTTGTACTTGTGCAAGTGTGCTGAATGTGAAAGTCCTAATAATTCAAGTACTGTAATTAGGCTCTACAGTACCTAGTATTACTGCAAGCACTGTACTTGCTTACAAGCCCATAACTAAGTGTACATGCACATGTGCTGTGCTGTGCTGTGCTGTGCTGTGCTGTGCTCCGTACTTACTGTACTTAGGTACGTACTTATTACTTACAGGCCCAAACTAAGTGTGCTGTACATGCACACTGTACCGTACAGTACAGTACTGTACATACACACTGTACCGTACAGTACAGTACTGTGCTGTGCTCCGTGCTTACTGTACTTACTCAAGTATTCAAGTAGGTACTGTACAGTCTGTCTGTACAGAGTACAACTGCGGTACATACTGTACGAGTACCGTACAAGCACTGTACACTCGCTGGAATAATTATTCTTAATTATCCACATGCACAGCCCGCTATCGATAACGAATGGCAAATGTTTGAGGCTTCCTCCATCCCCTCCATCCTCACACCCCGCTTGATCGAACGCTCAGCTCGCGTCCCAGCCAGCTCGCATCGCCTCCTTCGTCATGGCCGTCGACGACGTGCCCTCCGTTGCCGTGCCAGGCACTGTCCTCGGACCCATCACGAAATACGCCGCTGGCCTCGGCACCCACGTGCACGACGGCCACGTCGTCTCCTCCCTCCTCGGCCGAGTCGCCGTCACCCCCTCCGCGAGGCCACCGGGACCGGCCAAGCGACTGAACAAGATCACGGGCGTCGCGGCGGAAGGGTCGACGACGCTGTCCGTGACGAGGCACGGCAAGAGGCGCGAGATCCTCCCCGACGTGGGCAACGTCGTGCTGGCGCGCGTCGTCCGTTTGATGCCCAAGCAGGCCATCGTCGTCATCCAGCAGGTCGGCGACACCGTGCTGCAGACGGAGTGGCAGGGCGTCATCCGTCTCCAAGACGTGCGCGCCACCGAAAAGGACAAGGTCAAGATGTACGAGTCGTTCAAGCCGGGCGACATTGTTCGTGCCCAGGTGGTACGTTTTCCCCTCGTCCTGGATCCCCTCCACCGCACTGCCTTGGCACCTGGTGCACGTGACGCCGACGAGGCCGGCGCTGACGCCGTGATTTCCCGTGTCCTTTCAGATTTCGCTGGGAGACCAAGCCAACTACTACCTTTCGACGGCGGCCAACGAGCAAGGCGTCATCATGGCGACGAGCGAGGCCGGCAACGACATGGTGCCCGTCAACTGGAAGGAGTACAAGGACCCCGAGACGGGATTGACGGAGCTCAGGAAGGTGGCCAAGCCGAGCTGAAGGATGCCGCGATGCGTGGGACATGCTCGTGGAATCGCCCGAGGCTGCGAACCGCCTCGAGGCCGGCGTTGGGACGAAACGAGCCGGATCCGAGGCCGGTGGCGAGGTGCACTGCCTGTCGGAACGCAACCTGGACCCTGTCAAACCCGGACCGGCTCGGGTCTCACGATGCTCGGCGACGGCCCGGCAGCGAGCGGCCGTGCCGAGGCAGATGGTGCGCATGGCTGCCTCGCGCCATCGTCGAATCGATCCGAGCCCACATCATGCGTGCGAGGCTAGGCTCACCGTGGACCATGAAGCACCTTGGCGGCACGCACACGAGACAGATGCCCCTCCTCTGAATGATGATGCCCTTTCCCGCGAGGGAGCGATCGGTTCACCTGTCGATACCATTTGTTCGGGTACGTCTATGGATGGAGCGCACCGTCGACAGGGCATCGCAGTCAGTCGAAAAATAATAGACATTTCAGACCGGATTCCTAGCGGTCCAGGTGGGGCTTTTGATATAGTTCATGTCCATGGATGAGCACAGTTGACTGGTGGTGAAAGAGCACAGTTGACTGGTGGTGAAAGAGCACATGTTCCAGGCACGGTGCCTAGTACAGTTGTTGTGATGGCCGTAGCAGATGGTGCCGCCCACGTTGTGGCAACGATGGTGACTGTGTGCATGAATGCATATGGTCTGGTAGAGGAGCAATTGCAGATATGCCTGGAATGGTACCGGATGCAATTGTAGTTGTAGCAGCATCGTCAGTCGGCTGGCCCGGTGTAGTCATACCCCAACACTTGTTGTACCCGGATGAGTGCAGTCAAGCAGTGGAGTGATTCCACGGGTTCCGGGAGATGTTCCTGGCATTGTAGTCGTTACCGCTGCGTCATACGGGTGCCCAGGCGTGGTGGTAACAACAGCAATACTTTTTGTTTTCAAATGAGTGCGGTTTACAGCAGGTGTGGTTGTGAATGTGCCTGGAATTGTGCCTCGTACGGTTGCGGTGTTGGCAGTGTCGGACGGCTACCCTTCGGTAGTGATAATGATAACCCTTGCCGTGTATGCATGAGTACAGTCAACTGGTGGGATGATTTGTAGATGTTCCTGGAAACGTTCCTGGAAACGTTCCTGGGATTGTGGTCGCCAACCAGGACGGAACCCCCAACGACCATGAATGCCACCAACCAAGGGTAGGGGAGGACATCTGTTCGGCACACGGGTAGAGGGGGGCATGTAGATGTTCCTGGAAATGTTGCCGAGATTGTAGTCGCCAACCAGTACGGCACCCCCAACGGCCTTGCGAAAGTCAACGAGGTCGGGGAGGACCCCTGGTCGGCACACGGTCAGAGGACAGATTCACGGACCACAACGTGACGCCTACTGAAGGGCATACTACTGGCCCCGGCATGGCGGTTTACGTTGAAACAAGACAAAAATAGTTCCAACGACAGATGACATGGCATCTAGGACCGTATAGCGCAAGCCAACACTCCTGAATCCAACTGCCTTGGCAACACAAGACTGCCATGACGTGCCTGGCTGGCAGAGATGAGCGACAAGCTATCAATCGACCGAGGGTATGATTGGCAGGTCATCTAACCAGTTTACCTTTATCTGCACACGAGCTGATAACACCCCGTAGACTATGGCAGCTGAAGGGTTTGAACGTCAAGGTTATGCTTCGAACCATAACCCTACTTTATGGAATACGTCACGACTTCCTACGGAAACCATGGCCTGGAGTAACGGAGCCTTGCCTATGTCAAGTTGAATAGAGTATTTAATTGGCCATGGTGGTAGTAGCAGATCGAGCTGGTGGTAGTAGCAGATCGAGCTTTTGTGTCAATCACTGCGCCCAACGTACTACAAGACCTCCTTCCAATTTAGCCCTCTGATGGTTTGGAAAGAAACTTGATGGCGGTTGGAATCTACCTGAAACGATTCGGCCAAATCATTTTCACCAAAGAGACCAATAATAATCGAAAGATACGAATGCATGCTAAGCAATAGGGACGGCTCCCTATACTTTTACGCGGTCGGGCGTGCCTAGGGTTACAGCTCTTATGCGTCGCGTACTTTTCGACGAAACAAGAGAATCTAACCGGATCAAGCAATAGTTGGCCAAGGAGGACATAGACAGCAGTGAAAGAATATAGGCAAGACGAGGTACGCGCATGCAATACGGGAAATGCAAATGGAAATGGAATCGGTCGTTGCAATAGGCCAGAAATAAATAGAAAAGGTAAATGTATTGCATTGCATTCTCTATCCAGGCGGGCGGGCGGGCGTCCGGACGGTCGGGAGGCGAAAAGAATTCAATTGGCTGTACTGTACGAGTACGAGTGAGCATATAAAAAAAATACTTGCGTAAAATAAATAGTAAATAAAAAAGATATAATCGATAGAAAGGGCTTAGAAACCGTCCAAGAACGTACAAAGTTTTCTTGTCGGTAAGGTAACTATTCCATACGCTCTATATACTCTATACATATATACAACAAACAGCCGGAATGTAGGGAGGAAGATATAATAGCAATCCAGTACAATGCACAGTACAAAGTGGCAATATACACTAGGTGCAGGCCATGTCTTGTTCCAAAGAAGGCGGGTTGGATCCAACACCTCCGACGTAAACCTTACCGCCTACGCGGGCGGGCGCTCAAGGTAAATATTCAACTTATTCGTCGGCTTACCCTTCGGCCGGTCGACGAACTAAGAGCGCATACACTCGCACCGAGCGCACCCTACGCTCTAATTAACAGACTGGCGACCTTCTAGGGCTTCTACCGCTTACAGGATTGCGGCTTCTGCACTACTTGGCTACCTTATATGTATGTATACGTAGCGTCGTATGGTAGGGTGGCGAAGGAATATAAGGCGTACCGGCTGTAGGAGGAATGCTAACTGCAGACGTACTTTACGGGTAAGGGTGTAATGGACGGGTCGGTTCGAAGACAGTCAAGTAAGCAAGTGCGCCCTGTTTCAGAAACCAAGTAGTATTTAAGACTAAAGCTTGACTTCCTTCTCTTGCAATTTGTATGCGCAAGAGGAAGGGATAGTAGAAGTATATCGCACGGACCAGGGAATCAATCACGCTGTTAGTAACAGCAATAAGGGGTGCCAGTTAGTAACTGGGCAAGAGTGCACAATTGGTAGTACCGAATTATACAAACGAAATGCGATTATTCTTCTAACTAAAGTGCAAGGGAAGTACGGCTATTTATGCCTACAGAGTAGTACCTTGTAGGTCCAGATTGTGGCTGCGCAGTTATACCATAGTTTGATCGCCCGTTTGGTCGCACAATGGTTTGATTGCCCATTTGGTCGCACAATGGTTTGATCGCCGTTTCGGTCGCACAATGGTTTGATTGCCCGCAGTAGTACTGTGGGCTGGCAATAGCTAGTAGCGATTGGGAGAGCGGCAATTGTTATTCCGATCAATTGGCTCCTGTGGTCGACTGGCTACTACGTATACAAGTTGTATTGTAGTAGTGAGTTGGCCGGCAGTAGTACTGCCGTCAGTCGTTCCGAGTTGTAGTTCGGAGAAGTAGTATGTTGTATACTCGATATGCTTACTAATACTCGCAGTATAGTATAGCATCTTTACTAGTAGTAGTACCACTAGTAACAATAGGATAGTATCCTATTTGGGTAGTCTTACTAGTATAAATACCAGTATTTTAACACTAATTAGTATTGGTTTGGTTCTAGGGGAAACTAGTAATAAGAGATCTCTTTCAATAGATTCAATTTAGTACGAAAGGAGGGAAAAGAGGCTGCCCCTAAGCGGCTACTTTTATCCTCCCCGTAATTGTGCCCCATACGATTACGTGATCCTAGTCTACTATTGGCCACTATATACATATAACATACAGTAACCTCAGACCAACCTCCTGATACGGCTGTAACAACCACAATTGTGACTGGCACGGTACCAGGAACATCAACTATTTTGCCTCATACAGATTGCACGCATCCCTGTACCACAAGCATTATTATTACACTGCCTCCTGATACTGCTGTTACTTCTATTGTAACAGGAACGAGTCCTGGTACGTCTACGATTACACCTCCAGTCAATTGCACACACCCTTGCACAACGACTGTTGTTGTAATAGTAACCTCGAGTCAAACCCCTGATACGGCTGTAACAACTACAATTACGACTGGCACGATGCCAGGAACCTTGACAATTTTGCCCCCTACGGATTGCACGCATCCATGTACTACAAGAATAATTATTAGTATGCCTCCTAATATAGCCGTAACAAACTACTACTACAGGGACAGTGCCTGGCACGTCTACTGTAATACCCCCAGTTGATTGCACGCACCCGTGCACGACAACTGTTATTATAACAATAACCTCGAACCAGCCTCCTGATACGGCTATAACAACAACGATTACGACTGGCACTTTACCAGGAACCTTAACAATTTTGCCTCCTACCGATTGTACGCACCCGTGCACTACAAGAATTATTATAACCATGCCTCCCGACACAATCGTAACAACAACAGTACCAGGAACATTGCCTGGAACGTCGACGATCCCGCCGCCGCCCGACTGCACTCATCCATGTACGACGAGCGTTATCGTTATTACGATGCCGAGCCAGGCCCCGGATACGGCCGTAACGATGACGGTGACCGGCACAGCACCCGGCACCTCGACGATCCCGCCGCCGGTAGGCTGTACGCACCCCTGTACGATAAGTGTCGTTATTGCAGTTACGTCAAACCAGCCCTCGGACACTGCCGTAACGACAACAGTTCCCGGTACTGTCCCTACTACAAGCACTGTTACACCGCCGCCCGACTGCACTCACCCGTGTACGACGAGCGTTATCATCGTTACGACGCCCAACCAACCCCCGGATACGGCCGTAACGACGACGGTTCCCGGTACTATCGCTACGACGAGCACTATTACGCCGCTACCCGACTGCACCCACCCGTGTACGACGAGCGTTATTGTCATTACGACGCCGAGCCAGGCCCCGGATACGGCCGTAACGACGACGGTTCCCGGTTCGGTGCCCGGTACGACTACGATTACGCCTCCAGCCGACTGCACACACCCTTGCACCACGAGCATTATCGTTACTACGTCGAATCAGCCTCCCGATACTGCCATAACTATTACGGTTCCCGGTTCGGTGCCCGGTACGACTACTATTTCGCCGCCAGCCGACTGTATACACCCATGCACTACAAGTGTTATTATTACGCAGCCTAATGATGTTGCTATAACTGTGACTACATTTGGCACAATTCCAGGCACTACAACTGTCACACCACCCGCTGATTGTACGCACCCGTGCACTACAAGCGTTATTATTACCGCTTCTCCTCTACCACTAAACTGTTCTGTGTCGGGATTTCTCGCTCAGCAAGCTGGTAGTGTTATGGAATTATATGGTGTGGACCTACTAACTGGTGAAGCAAGTCTCATTAATGGGAATATGGATACTGCACCATGGGCAGGCGTTAATGCTATTGGATATAATGTTATAGATAACTATATTTACGGGGCGACCTATACTTCATCGCTTGGACGGGGCAACTTGATCCGTATCGGAGCTGGAGGTGAAACTCTGGTATTGCCAATATCAATGCCTTTCTTTACAACTTGCGGCGACGTCGCTCCCGATGGACAGTTTTATATTTTAGGCGCCGAAGGCACTGGTAGTACTCCTGCATGGGCCCAGATTGACTTGTCCGACTCAAGTTCTCCTAGTTATGGCAATGTAGTTGCTTCTGGAACGACCCATATTGTCCCTGCAGTTAGGGACTGGGCCTATGTCCCTGGAGCGGGCAATTTCTTATGGACTTATGCGGATTCGGGAGCCTCGCCAAATGTCGTAGGCTTATTCCGTTGGGATTTAACGACTCATGCCTTTACTGGCGTTCGGAATTTAGCAACAGTTACAATTAGCTATACCTCCCACATTGGAGCCGTTTATGCAACAGCGGACGGTTATCTCTACGGCAGCGATAATGTTTCTGGCAGAATTTATAGGGTTAACGTTACGGGTTCAGAACCTGCTGAGCTCGTTTCAACCGGTCCCCAAAGCGGAGGGAATGATGGTGCAAGATGCGTAAATGCGCTTAATCCAATCTCAAGCGGCAGTAGTACCCAGCCTTTAGACACGGCCATAACGACGACGGTTACCGGTTCGGTGCCCGGTACGGCTACGATTACGCCTCCAGCCGACTGTACACACCCTTGCACTACGAGCATTATCGTCACTACGTCGAATCAGATCGAGCATTATCGTCACTACGTCGAATCAAATCGTACTTACTGTCACGGCTTCGCAGCCTTCAGATACGACCGTTACGACTACAGTATCTGGAACCGCTCCCGGCACCTCGACTATTACGCCACCGGCTGACTGCACGCATCCATGCACGACGAGCATCATCGTCACTACGGTACCAGATACGGCCGTTACCACGACGATGACTGGTACCGTTCCTGGCACTTCTACAGCGCCTTCTGATGTAGCCACAACTACTACGGTCTTCGGAACCGCGAGCGGTACGAGCACTATTACGCCGCCGATCGATTGCACGCACCCCTGCACCACTAGCGTCATCGTCACTGACGTTCCTTCGCCGCTCCCATGCAGCGTGCATGGTTATATTATCCAGGCGGGACAGAATTTCTATGGCATCGATTTATCAACAAGTCAATTCTCGCTTATCAAGAGCGGAATTGCGCCTGGCGTACGAGGTCCAGGCGTTATCAATGGTATTGGCTATAACGTCCTTGACAGTTATGTCTATGGTTTTATTCGCACTAATAATGATACCGGTTCGGTGCTCATCCGTATTGGAGCTGGGGGCGCGTCAACCCTTATTGGATCGGTCGTTCTTAATGCCGCCAATGGTTTCCCTGCCGGACCTGTCAACGGAACTATACGACCAAATATTGGCGACATAACTCCTGATGGTCAATTCTGGGTCACAACTGGAAGCGGGTCAGCGGGAGGCTGGGCCCAAATTGATCTAAGCCCAGGTGCTACATTTGCTACAATAGTTGCTATTGGAACATCTCCGCAATTGTTGAATATGCCTGATTGGGCCTACGTACCTGGTGGAGGCACCAATTATTTATATGGGCTTGCGTCTTCCGCTAATGCATCAATCGTCTATTTACAGCGATGGAATACTGTTACCCATCAATATACGGTTCTCGCAGACCTTGGCACAGCAATCGGATTAAATACGTTTGGTGCCGTTTTCGGTACAGCTGATGGATATCTCTATGGCCAGAATGGCTTCGATGGATTTCTTTACAGAATTAAAGTAAACCCACCGGGATCAGCTTTGGAATTTATTGCAGAAGGTCCAATCCCAGGAGGTAACTACGATGGAGCAAGATGCGTAAATGCTCTAAATCCTATTGGCCCTGATGTAGCTACACAACGGTCCCTGCTGGAACAGTATCAGGCACATTGACTATCACGCCGCCTGTCGACTGCACGCACCCCTGTACGACCAGTGTTATTGTTACTACGGTTCCAGATACGGTTATTACAACTACAGTTACCGGGACCTCTGTGCCCGGTACCTCGACGATTACGCCGCCGGCAGACTGCACCCACCCCTGCACGACGAGCGTTATTATAACCGTTGTCCCCTCGCCGCTTCCATGTAGCGTCAATGGATATATTATACAGAATTCAACCAACTTCTATGGCATTAATCTAACGACTAGTCAATTTGAGCTCATTAATGCAAATGTAGCACCCGGAATAACAGATCCGGGTACTATTAATACAATTGGCTATAATGTATTGGATAACTATATATATGGTGTCATTCGCACAAATAATGATAACACCGGCTTACTTATACGTATTGGAGCCGGGGGAGCGTCTGTTATTCTTCAGTCGGTAATCCTTAACGCTGCCAATGGTTTCCCGGCAGCCAACACTGTTCGTCCTAATCTTGGTGACGTCGATCCTAACGGTCAATACTATGGTACAACTCCAGCAGGAGGGTACTGGATCCAGGTCGACCTAGCCCCAGGCTCACCTACATTTGGCACAATAGTTGATAGTGGATCAGGTTCACTCCAACCGTTTAATATGTCTGATTGGGCTTACGTACCAGGAGGAGGTAATTATTTATACGGGTTCGCGAGTTCAGACGATATACAAACTGCATATCTACAGCGATGGGATATTACTACCCATGAATATTCCGTTGTGGCCAATTTAGGACCGCTTCCTAACAACGTCTTTGGTGCCGTTTTCGGCGCAGAAAATGGCTATCTTTATGACCAGAATGGTTATGATGGAAACCTTTATAGAGTTAGAGTCAACCCACCAGGTGCTCTAGAATTGGTAGCTAATGGTCCATTACCCGGAGGTAACTACGATGGAGCAAGATGCATTAATGCTCTCAATCCTATCTAGAGGCATGATACTTCATGAGTACTCATAATTATACGAACCGTTTCCTCTATTCACACGATTTTTCGCCTAGTGCCCCACAACGCCCTGCTATAAAAACTTAGTGCCTATGCAGCACAAAAATATACATACGAGTAATTCTACGCATTACAGTAAATAGCGTCTCTCGAAAATAAAGGGGAAAAGGTAAAATAGGAAGGGTGCGCAGTAGAAGTACAGTTGTACGGACTATCCAAAATGGATATCAATCGATACTGTTAGTAACAGTAGAAAGGGCACCAGTTAGAAACTGGGCAGGGAATACAGATTTAAACAAGTCAAATTGTAGTGCCAAGATGCGATTTAGAAAGACTTGTTTGTATTTCTTATGCTTGCTTATTTCCTATCTAGGAGTGTAGGAAAGGTAGGACCATTTTATGCCTAAGAGGTAGTACGACAATTAGTATAGTGTGCACGTATTGGAATTCTAATTGATTCCACACAATGCATCCCCGAACAATCTGCCTGCACGCAATGCAGTTCTAAATACTCTGGTTGAGTCATACTGCAAGTTGCATAGTTTATATATGCAATTGGTAGACTTAGTTGGTATTAGTGTTCGGTCGCGACAGTACAGCAGTAGTACTGCAGTAGTCAAGCGGGCCAGTAGTAGTACTACTAGCACGCAACTGTTAGTTGCAGTTAGGTGGGTCCTAGCGCGCAACAGTAGTACTGTTAGCGGGCAACTACAAGTAGTAGTTGGGAGAGCTTCAATTAACGGTCCGATCAATGATCTTGCTTAGTCGACCAAGTACTACTTGCACAAGACGCGCAACAGTAGTAGATTGGCTGGGCAGTAGTACTGCCATCAGTTATACTAATTCGGAGCAAGGAGAATTTGCATAGTAAGTGCAATTCGTCAACTCGATATACTACTTATACGTGCAGTATAGTGGTAGTATATTGGCGAGTAGTAGTACTACTGCCAGGTGTTGTATGTAGCGACACATATAAGATAGTATCCTATTTGGGTAGTCTTACTAGTATAAATACCAGTAATTTTAACAAATACTTTGTGAGTTGACTCTTTTAAATGCGTACTACTATCTGGACCTCTGGTCGGAAACGGGTAGTAGTATCGTAATGCTCTGTAGCAATCAAATCCTAGGTATCTGAAACGTCAAAACGAGCAGATACCTTATGATTTGACCCTTTTAGTCGCGTACTGCTACCTAGATTTCTGGTCGGAAACGGGTAGTAGTATCGTGATCCTCTTCTAGCCTTGCCAATCTGCGCCGTTCTTTACACACAGTACTGATCAATGTTGGTTCGGTTCTGGGGGAAACTGGTAACAAGAGATCTCTTTCCATAAATTAAATACGTACGACGGGAGAAAAAACAGCTTGCAGTAACGCGACCTATTTATCCCTTCTGTAATCGTAATCGCACTACGTGCAGTGCAATTACGTGATCCTATTCTAGGTATATCTACCCTTATGTACCGACCTGCCTCGGTCAATATATACACACAAGATTCCCATTATTGAAAGGGTTTTCTATATATATATTTACATATTTAGGTATGGATTTTCTGATTTCGGGGGAAAACTCGGCCTCACTAGGGCATGTGTAGCCCCCTAATCCTCATCCTCTAATGCACCCGGCAAACATTGCATAAGCTGTGACGACGCTGGAGTTGTCCTATAGAAAGTAACTTCATTTGACCCTGTAGGGTAGTCCAAGAAATAAGAAGAATCATGAGGACCTGTAAGCCTATTGATGGATTGGTCCGCAATGAAAATATTGGCTAAAACTGGATATATATACGGAGCCCCTAGAGTTAAGGACCCATATACTGGGGAAATAGGGCCGCCGCCGGGCTGGCAAAGTGTTGCCATTCTAAAAGGAATGTAAATAGAGCTGTGTGCGGGAATAAATAAATTATCAAGAGCTGTCTCAACGGCAAAAGTGCTATAGTTCGCACTACAAGGACAGCTAATAATCATTTTGCCGGATGCTTTGCCCTCGTTAATAGTAAATCCTGAAGTACAGATAGGATATTTAAATAAAGCATAATATGCATATAGACTGCCAGCATAGTTGCAATTACTATTTTCAGTAATTCTTATTGTATGGTTGCTTAGAATAGTAAAGCTCAGTAAATTTCCAGATTCAACTTGTGCTGTTGCTTGACTAGCACCAGCAGCAATAGCTGTAATTGTAAATGATATTATTGTCATATTACAAGAATTACAAGGAATCGTAAAGGATGGTATGGATAATACACCTTGTGAATTCGATGACCCGGAAAATGTTCCAGATCCACCAGAAAATGTAAAACCTGATGGAATAGTTATAGTTATAAGCACTCCAGCAACTGCAACTCCAGCTCTAGATGCAGATACAAAAGCATTCGACGAGCCAAAGGAGCATAATGAATCACAATACGAAGGCTTGTTAAAGGATAAGGACAACGGAATTGGAGTTAAGACAATAACGGTTCCCGGTATAGTCCCACTTGGAGCAACGGTAGTAGTGGAATCAATAGTACCAGTCCATGGCTGGGTCGTTCTTATATAACTGAAAGGCGTACGAATAATAATTGTGCCAGGGACGGTACCACTAGGATCAATCGATGTAGTATAGGTAGTAGTACCAGTCCACGGTTCCGTTGTACTTACATATACTATAGGCGTCTGTACGATAATAGATCCAGGAATAGTTCCACTATGTGGAACAGTACTTGTCGAGATAAACGTACCTGTCCACGGTTCCGATGTAGTTATATATACCATGGGCGTCTGCACGATGATGGTTCCAGGAATAGTGCCGCTAGGTGGAACAATCCTTGTCGAGGTAACTATACCGGTCCAAGGTTCCGTTGTAGTAACATATACTATAGGCGTCTGCACGATAATAGTTCCAGGAATTGTTCCACTAGGTGGAAAAGTCCTTGTCGAGATAAAGGTACCTGTCCATGGTTCCGATGTAGTTAAATACACCATAGGCGTCTGTACAATAATAGTTCCAGGAATAGTGCCGCTAGGTGGAACAGTACTTGTCGAGATAAACGTACCTGTCCACGGTTCCGATGTAGTTATATATACCATGGGCGTCTGCACGATGATGGTTCCAAGAGTAGTGCCGCTAGGTGGGACTGTCCTTGTCGAGGTAACTATACCGGTCCAAGGTTCCGTTGTAGTAACATATACTATAGGCGTCTGCACGATAATAGTTCCAGGAATTGTTCCACTAGGTGGAACAGTCCTTGTCGAGATAAAGGTACCTGTCCATGGTTCCGATGTAGTTAAATACACCATAGGCGTCTGTACAATAATAGTTCCAGGAATAGTGCCGCTAGGTGGAACAGTACTTGTCGAGATAAACGTACCTGTCCACGGTTCCGATGTAGTTATATATACCATGGGCGTCTGCACGATGATGGTTCCAAGAGTAGTGCCGCTAGGTGGGACTGTCCTTGTCGAGGTAACTATACCGGTCCAAGGTTCCGTTGTAGTAACATATACTATAGGCGTCTGCACGATAATAGTTCCAGGAATTGTTCCACTAGGTGGAACAGTCCTTGTCGAGATAAAGGTACCTGTCCATGGTTCCGATGTAGTTAAATACACTATAGGCGTCTGTACAATAATAGTTCCAGGAATAGTGCCACTAGGTGGAACAGTCCTTGTTGAGAGATCTATACCGGTCCAAGGTTCCGATGTGGTTATGTATACTACGGGCGTCTGCACGATAATAGTTCCAGGAATAGTACCGCTAGGCGGGACTGTCCTTCTCGAGGTAACTATACCAGTCCAAGGTTCCGTTGTAGTAATATATACTATAGGCGTCTGTACGATAATAGTTCCAGGAATTGTTCCACTAGGTGGAACAGTCCTTGTCGAGATAAAGGTACCTGTCCATGGTTCCGATGTAGTTAAATACACTATAGGCGTCTGTACAATAATAGTTCCAGGAATAGTGCCGCTAGGTGGAACAGTACTTGTCGAGATAAACGTACCTGTCCACGGTTCCGATGTAGTTATGTATACTATGGGCGTCTGCACGATAATGGTTCCAGGAATAGTACCGCTAGGCGGGACTGTCCTTGTCGAGGTAACTATACCGGTCCAAGGTTCCGTTGTAGTAACATATACTATAGGCGTCTGCACGATAATAGTTCCAGGAATTATTCCACTAGGTGGAACAGTCCTTGTCGAGATAAAGGTACCTGTCCATGGTTCCGATGTAGTTAAATACACCATAGGTGTCTGTACAATAATAGTTCCAGGAATAGTACCGCTAGGTGGAACAGTACTTGTCGAGATAAACGTACCTGTCCACGGTTCCGATGTAGTTATATATACCATAGGCGTCTGCACGATGATGGTTCCAGGAATAGTACCGCTAGGTGGGACTGTCCTTCTCGAGGTAACTATACCGGTCCAAGGTTCCGTTGTAGTAACATATACTATAGGCGTTTGCACAATAATAGTTCCAGGAATTGTTCCACTAGGTGGAACAGTCCTTGTCGAGATAAAGGTACCTGTCCATGGTTCCGACGTAGTTAAATACACCATAGGCGTCTGTACAATAATAGTTCCAGGAATAGTGCCGCTAGGTGGAACAGTACTTGTCGAGATAAGCGTACCTGTCCACGGTTCCGATGTAGTTATATATACCATGGGCGTCTGCACGATGATGGTTCCAAGAGTAGTGCCGCTAGGTGGGACTGTCCTTGTCGAGGTAACTATACCAGTCCAAGGTTCCGTTGTAGTAACATATACTATGGGCGTCTGCACGATAATAGTTCCAGGAATTGTTCCACTAGGTGGAACAATACTTGTCGAGATAAAGGTACCTGTCCATGGTTCCGATGTAGTTAAATACACTATAGGCGTCTGTACAATAATGGTTCCAGGAATAGTGCCGCTAGGCGGGACTGTCCTTATCGAGGTAACTATACCAGTCCAAGGTTCCGTTGTAGTAATATATACTATAGGCGTCTGCACGATAATAGTTCCAGGAATTGTTCCACTAGGTGGAACAGTCCTTGTCGAGATAAAGGTACCTGTCCATGGTTCCGATGTAGTTAAATACACTATAGGCGTCTGTACAATAACGGTTCCAGGAATAGTACCGCTAGGTGGAACAGTCCTTATTGAGATATCTATACCGGTCCAAGGTTCCGATGTCGTTATGTATACTATGGGCGTCTGCACGATAATAGTTCCAGGAATAGTACCGCTAGGCGGGACTGTCCTTGTCGAGGTAACTATACCAGTCCAAGGTTCCGATGTAGTTACGTATATTATTGACGTGTGTACAATAGCGGTCCCAGAAATAGTGTCACTAGGTGGCACAGTAATAGTAACAACAATCATTGTTGGACATGTTCCGGTACATCCAGCGGACGGCGGGATTGTACTTGTGCCAGGTGTTGGACCAAACGTTGTCTCTGTAATAAACCCACCAGTCGTAGTAACGATAATTCTAGTAGGACACACTCCCATGCATCCTAAGGATGGAGGAATAGTACTTGTACCAGGTGTTGGACCAAACGTTGTCTCCGTAACAAACCCACCAGTTGTAGTAACGATAATTCTGGTAGGGCACACTCCCGTACATCCTAAGGATGGAGAAATAGTACTTGTACCAGGTGTTGGACCAAACGTTAATTCGGTAATTATCCCACCAGTAACAGTAACGACAACCTTTGTAGGACAGCTTCCGGTACATCCAGCGGACGGCGGAATTGTACTTGTACCAGGTGTTGGACCGAATGTTGTCTCCGTAACAAACCCACCAGTTGTAGTAACGATAATTCTAGTAGGGCATACTCCCGTACATCCTAAGGATGGAGAAATAGTACTTGTACCAGGTGTTGGACCAAACGTTGTCTCCGTAACAAACCCACCAGTTGTAGTAACGATAATTCTAGTAGGGCATACTCCCGTACATCCTAAGGATGGAGAAATAGTACTTGTACCAGGTGTTGGACCAAACGTTGTTTCCGTAATAAACCCACCAGTCGTAGTAACAATAATTCTAGTAGGACACATTCCTATGCATCCTGAGGATGGAGGAATAGTACTTGTACCAGGTGTTGGACCAAACGTTGTCTCTGTAACAAAACCACCAGTTGTGGTAACGATAATTCTAGTAGGGCACACTCCCATGCATCCTGAGGATGGAGGAACAGTACTGGTACCAGGTGTTGGACCAAACGTTAATTCGGTAATTATCCCACCAGTAACAGTAACGACAACCTTTGTAGGACAGCTTCCGGTACATCCAGCGGACGGCGGAATTGTACTTGTACCAGGTGTTGGACCGAATGTTGTCTCTGTAATAAACCCACCAGTCGTCGTAACGATAATTCTAGTAGGGCACACTCCCATGCATCCTAAGGATGGAGGAATAGTACTTGTACCAGGTGTTGGACCAAACGTTGTCTCCGTAACAAACCCACCAGTTGTAGTAACGATAATTCTGGTAGGGCACACTCCCGTACATCCTAAGGATGGAGAAATAGTACTTGTACCAGGTGTTGGACCAAACGTTAATTCGGTAATTATCCCACCAGTTATAGTAACGATAATTCTAGTAGGACATACTCCCGTACATCCTAAGGATGGAGGAATGGTACTTGTACCAGGTGTTGGACCAATCGTTGTCTCTGTAATAAACCCACCAGTTGTAGTAACGATAATTCTAGTAGGGCACACTCCCGTACATCCTAAGGATGGAGGGATGGTACTTGTACCAGGTGTTGGACCAAACGTTGTCTCTGTAATAAACCCACCAGTCGTAGTAACGATAATTCTAGTAGGACACACTCCCGTACATCCTGAGGATGGAGAAATAGTACTTGTACCAGGTGTTGGACCAAACGTTAATTCGGTAATTATCCCACCAGTAACAGTAACGACAACCTTTGTAGGACAGGTTCCGGTACATCCAGCGGACGGCGGGATTGTACTTGTACCAGGTGTTGGACCGAATGTTGTCTCCGTAACAAACCCACCAGTTGTAGTAACGATAATTCTAGTAGGACACACTCCCGAACATCCTAATACTGGAGGAATAGTACTTGTACCAGGTGTTGGACCAAACGTTGTCTCAGTAACAAACCCACCAGTTGTAGTAACGATAATTCTAGTAGGACATACTCCTATACATCCTGAGGATGGAGGAATAAAACTTGTACCAGGTGTTGGACCAAACGTTGTCTCCGTAACAAACCCACCAGTCGTAGTAACGATAATTCTAGTAGGGCACACTCCCGTACATCCTGATGATGGAGGAATAGTACTTATACCAGGTATTGGACCGTATGTTGTCTCCGTAAGAAACCCACCAGTTGTAGTAACGATAATTCTAGTAGGACATACTCCCATGCATCCTGAGGATGGAGGAATTGTACTTGTACCAGGTGTTGGACCAAACGTTGTCTCTGTAATAAACCCACCAGTTGTAGTAACAATAATTCTAGTAGGGCATACTCCCATGCATCCTGAGGATGGAGGAATAGTACTTGTACCAGGTGTTGGACCAAACGTTGTCTCTGTAACAAAACCACCAGTTGTGGTAACGATAATTCTAGTAGGGCACACTCCCATGCATCCTGAGGATGGAGGAATAGTACTTGTACCAGGTGTTGGACCAAACGTTGTCTCTGTAATAAACCCACCAGTTGTAGTAACGATAATTCTAGTAGGACATAATCCCGTACATCCTGAGGATGGAGGAATAGTACTTGTACCAGGTGTTGGACCAAACGTTGTCTCTGTAATAAACCCACCAGTCGTAGTAACGATAATTCTAGTAGGACACACTCCCATGCATCCTAAGGATGGAGGAATAGTACTTGTACCAGGTGTTGGACCAAACGTTGTCTCCGTAACAAACCCACCAGTTGTAGTAACGATAATTCTAGTAGGGCATACTCCCGTACATCCTAAGGATGGAGGAATAGTACTTGTACCAGGTGTTGGACCAAACGTTGATTCAGTAATTATGCTACCAGTAACAGTAACGACAACCTTTGTAGGACAGGTTCCGGTACATCCTGAGGATGGAGGAATAGTACTTGTACCAGGTGTTGGACCAAACGTTGTCTCTGTATTAAACCCACCAGTCGTAGTAACGATAATTCTAGTAGGACACAATCCCGTACATCCTGAGGATGGAGGAATAGTACTTGTACCAGGTGTTGGACCAAACGTTGTCACTGTAATAAACCCACCAGTCGTAGTAACGATAATTCTAGTAGGACATACTCCCATGCATCCTAAGGATGGAGGAATAGTACTTGTACCAGGTGTTGGACCAAACGTTGTCTCCGTAACAAACCCACCAGTTGTAGTAACGATAATTCTAGTAGGGCATACTCCCGTACATCCTAAGGATGGAGGAATAGTACTTGTACCAGGTGTTGGACCAAACGTTGATTCAGTAATTATGCCACCAGTAACAGTAACGACAACCTTTGTAGGACAGGTTCCGGTACATCCTGAGGATGGAGGAATAGTACTTGTACCAGGTGTTGGACCAAACGTTGTCTCTGTATTAAACCCACCAGTCGTAGTAACGATAATTCTAGTAGGACACAATCCCGTACATCCTAAGGATGGAGGAATAGTACTTGTACCAGGTGTTGAACCAAACGTTGTCACTGTAATAAACCCACCAGTCGTAGTAACGATAATTCTAGTAGGACATGCTCCCATGCATCCTAAGGATGGAGGAATAGTACTTGTACCAGGTGTTGGACCAAACGTTGTCTCCGTAACAAACCCACCAGTTGTAGTAACGATAATTCTAGTAGGGCATACTCCCGTACATCCTAAGGATGGAGAAATAGTACTTGTACCAGGTGTTGGACCAAACGTTGTTTCCGTAATAAACCCACCAGTCGTAGTAACAATAATTCTAGTAGGACACATTCCTATGCATCCTGAGGATGGAGGAATAGTACTTGTACCAGGTGTTGGACCAAACGTTGTTTCTGTAATAAACCCACCAGTTGTAGTAACGATAATTCTAGTAGGGCACACTCCCGTACATCCTAAGGATGGAGGAATAGTACTTGTACCAGGTATTGGACCGTATGTTGTCTCCGTAGTAAGCCCACCAGTTGTAGTAAGGATAATTCTAGTAGGACACATTCCTATGCATCCTGAGGATGGAGGAATAGTACTTGTACCAGGTGTTGGACCAAACGTTGTCTCCGTAATAAACCCACCAGTCGTAGTAACAATAATTCTAGTAGGACACATTCCTATGCATCCTGAGGATGGAGGAATACTACTTGTACCAGGTGTTGGACCAAACGTTGTTTCTGTAATAAACCCACCAGTTGTAGTAACAATAATTCTAGTAGGACACACTCCCGTACATCCTAAGGATGGAGGAATAGTACTTGTACCAGGTGTTGGACCAAACGTTGTCTCTGTAATAAACCCACCAGTCGTAGTAACGATAATTCTAGTAGGACACACTCCCATGCATCCTAAGGATGGAGGAATAGTACTTGTACCAGGTGTTGGACCAAACGTTATCTCCGTAACAAACCCACCAGTTGTAGTAACGATAATTCTAGTAGGGCATACTCCCGTACATCCTAAGGATGGAGGAATAGTACTGGTACCAGGTGTTGGACCAAACGTTGTCTCTG
The DNA here is from genome assembly GCF_001625195.1 of Drechmeria coniospora. Lineage (NCBI taxonomy): Eukaryota > Fungi > Ascomycota > Sordariomycetes > Hypocreales > Ophiocordycipitaceae > Drechmeria > Drechmeria coniospora. The sequence continues at coordinate 9,424,226 of NC_054390.1, read as the reverse complement.
TAACAAACCCACCAGTCGTAGTAACAATAATTCTAGTAGGACACATTCCTATGCATCCTGAGGATGGAGGAATAGTACTTGTACCAGGTGTTGGACCAAATGTTATTTCTGTAATAAACCCACCAGTTGTAGTAACGATAATTCTGGTAGGGCACACTCCCGTACATCCTAAGGAAGGAGGAATAGTATTTGTACCAGGTATTGGACCGTATGTTGTCTCCGTAATAAACCCACCAGTTATAGTAAGGACAATTCTAGTAGGACATATTCCTATGCATCCTGAGGATGGAGGAATTGTACTTGTACCAGGTGTTGGACCAAATGTTATTTCTGTAATAAACCCACCAGTCGTAGTAACGATAATTCTAGTAGGGCACACTCCCGTACATCCTAAGGATGGAGGAATAGTACTTGTACCAGGTATTGGACCGTATGTTAATTCGGTAATTATCCCACCAGTAACAGTAACGACAACCTTTGTAGGACAGGTTCCGGTACATCCAGCGGACGGCGGGATTGTACTTCTACCAGGTATTGGACCGTATGTTGTCTCCGTAACAAACCCACCAGTTGCGGTAACGATAATTATAGTAGGACACACTCCCGTACATCCTGAGGATGGAGGAATAGTACTTGTACCAGGTGTTGGACCAAACGTTGTTTCTGTAATAAACCCACCAGTTGTAGTAACGATAATTCTAGTAGGGCACACTCCCGTACATCCTAAGGATGGAGGAATAGTACTTCTACCAGGTATTGGACCGTATGTTGTCTCCGTAATAAACCCACCAGTTGTAGTAACGATAATTCTAGTAGGACACATTCCTATGCATCCTGAGGATGGAGGAATTGTACTTGTACCAGGTGTTGGACCAAACGTTGTCTCCGTAACAAAACCACCAGTCGTAGTAACGATAATTCTAGTAGGGCACACTCCCGTACATCCTAAGGATGGAGGAATAGTACTTGTACCATGTATCGGCCCGAATGTTGTCTCCGTAACAAACCCACCAGTTGTAGTAAGGATAATTCTAGTAGGACACATTCCTATGCATCCTGAGGATGGAGGAATTGTACTTGTACCAGGTGTTGGACCAAATGTTATTTCTGTAATAAACCCACCAGTTGTAGTAACAATAATTCTAGTAGGGCACGCTCCCATACATCCTAAGGATGGAGGAATAGTACTTGTACCAGGTGTTGGACCAAACGTTGTCTCCGTAACAAAACCACCAGTCGTAGTAACGATAATTCTAGTAGGGCACACTCCGGTACATCCTAAGGATGGAGGAATAGTACTTGTACCAGGTATTGGACCGTATGTTGTCTCTATAATAAACCCACCAGTTGTAGTAATGATAATTCTAGTAGGACACACTCCCGTACATCCTGAGGATGGAGAAATAGTACTTGTACCAGGTGTTGGACCAAATGTTAATTCAGTAATTATACCACCAGTAACAGTAACGACAAACTTTGTAGGACACGTTCCGGTACATCCATCGGACGGCAGGATTATACTGGTTCCTGGTATTGGTCCAAACGTTGTCTCTGTAATAAACCCACCAGTTGTAGTAACGATAATTCTAGTAGGACACACTCCCGTACATCCTAATAATGGAGGAATAGTACTTGTACCAGGTGTTGGACCAAAGGTTGTCTCAATAACAAACCCACCAGTCGTCGTAACGATAATTCTAGTAGGACACACTCCCGTACATCCTAAGGATGGAGGAATGGTACTTATACCAGGTGTTGGACCAAACGTTGTCTCCGTAACAAACCCACCAGTTTTAGTAACGATAATTCTAGTAGGACACACTCCCGTACATCCTGAGGATGGAGAAATAGTACTTGTACCAGGTGTTGGACCAAACGTTAATTCGGTAATTATCCCACCAGTAACAGTAACGACAACCTTTGTAGGACATGTTCCGGTACATCCAGCGGACGGCGGGATTGTACTTGTGCCAGGTATGGGACCGTATGTTGTCTCCGTAACAAACCCACCAGTTGTGGTAACGATAATTCTAGTAGGACACACTCCCGTACATCCTGAGGATGGAGGAATAGTACTTGTACCAGGTATTGGACCGAATGTTATCTCCGTAACAAACCCACCAGTTATAGTAACGATAACTCTAGTAGGACACACTCCCGTACATCCTAAGGATGGATGAATAGTACTTGTACCAGGTGTTGGACCAAATGTTGAGTCGGTAATTATGCCACCAGTAACAGTAATGACAACCTTTGTAGGACAGGATCCGGTACATCCAGCGGACGGCGGGATTATACTGGTTCCTGGTATTGGTCCAAACGTTGTCTCTGTAATAAACCCACCAGTTGTAGTAACGATAATTCTAGTAGGGCATACTCCCGTACATCCAGAGGATGGAGGAATAGTACTTGTACCAGGTGTTGGACCAAACGTTGATTCGGTAATTATCCCGCCAGTAACAGTAACGACAACCTTTGTAGGACAGCTTCCGGTACATCCAGCGGACGGCGGGATTGTACTTGTTCCTGGTATTGGTCCAAACGTTGTTTCAGTAACAAACCTACTATTTGTAGTAACGATAATTCTAGTAGGACACACTCCCATACATCCTGAAGATGGAGGAATAGTACTTGTACCAGGTATTGGACCAAACGTTAATTCAGTAATTATCCCGCCAGTAACAGTAACAACGACCTTTGTAGGACAGCTTCCAGTACATCCAGCGGACGGCGCAATTGTACTTGTTCCTGGTATTAATCCAAACGTTGTCTCAGTAACAAACCCACCATTTGTAGTAACGATAATTCTAGTAGGACATACTCCTATACATCCTAAGGATGGAGGAATAGTACTTGTACCAGGTATTGGACCGTATGTTAATTCGGTAATTATCCCACCAGTAACAGTAACGACAACCTTTGTAGGACAGGTTCCGGTACATCCAGCGGACGGCGGGATTGTACTTGTACCAGGTATTGGACCGTATGTTGTCTCCGTAACAAACCCACCAGTCGTAGTAACAATAATTCTAGTAGGACACACTCCCGTACATCCTGAGGATGGAGAAATAGTACTTGTACCAGGTGTTGGACCAAACGTTGTTTCTGTAATAAACCCACCAGTTGTAGTAACGATAATTCTAGTAGGACACACTCCCGTACATCCCGCGGACGGCGGGATAGTACTTGTTCCTGGTATTGGTCCAAACGTTGTCTCAGTAACAAATCCACCAGTTGTAGTAACGATAATTCTAGTAGGGCACATTCCCGTACATCCTAAGGATGGAGGAATTGTACTTGTGCCAGGTGTTGGACCGAATGTTGTCTCTGTAACAAACGTACCAGTTGTAGTAACGATAATTCTAGTAGGACATACTCCTGTACATCCAGCGGACGGCTGGATTGTACTTATTCCTGCTATTGGACCAAACGTTGTCTCCGTAACAAACCCCCCAGTCATTGTAATAATAATTCTTGTAGGACAAACTTCCGTACATCCTGAGGATGGAGGAATAGTACTGGTACCAGGTATTGGACCAAACGTTAATTCAGTAATTATCCCGCCAGTAACAGTAACAACGACCTTTGTAGGACAGCTTCCGGTACATCCAGCGGACGGCGGGATTGTACTTCTTCCTGGTATTGGTCCAAACGTTGTCTCCGTCATAAACCCACCAGTTGTAGTAACGATAATTCTAGTAGGACATACTTCTGTACATCCTGAGGATGGAGGAATAGTACTTGTACCAGGTATCGGCCCGAATGTTGTCTCCGTAATAAACCCACTAGTTGTAGTAACGATAACTCTAGTAGGACACACTCCCGTACATCCTAAGGATGGATGAATAGTACTTGTACCAGGTGTTGGACCAAACGTTGATTCGGTAATTATCCCGCTAGTAACAGTAACGAGGAACTTTGTAGGACAGTTTCCGGTGCATCCAGCGGATGGCGGGATTGTACTTGTTCCTGGTATTGGTCCAAACGTTGTCTCCGTAATAAGCTCATCAGTCATAGTAACGATAATTCTAGTAGGACACACTCCCGTACATCCAGAGGATGGAAGAATAGTACTTGTACCAGGTGTTGGACCATACGTTGATTCGGTAATCATCCCGCCAGTAACGGTAACGACAATCTTTGTAGGACATGTTCCGGTGCATCCAGCGGATGGGGGCCTTGTACTTGTTCCTGGTATTGGTCCAAACGTTGTCTCTGTAATAAATCCACCAGTCCTAGTAATAATAATTCTAGTTATACAAACTCCCGTACATCTTGAGGATGGAAGAATTATACTTGTACCAGGACTTGGCCCAAATGTTAATTCGGTAATTGTACCCCTAGTACCAGTATCGTTGATCCTTGCGGTGCAGTTACCTGTGCACTCAGCGGACGGCAAGATAGTACGAGTCTCACTTGTACTCAATAATGGTAGCCATAGTGTAACTGTGGTCGTGCTTTCATCAATTGTAGTAGTTGTTTTATATAGTCCTGGAAATGTTTTCTCTGTTTTACTTGGGTCTATTATTATTATTGTCCCGGTTTTACTAGTACCTGTAGGGTTTAATGTTATTGTGGATGAAGTTGTACCAGTACCGACACCAGTAATTGTTGTATATGGTCCGGTAAATGCAGTTCTATCTGGATACGAAGTTCTTGTCCTTGATCATTTATTAGTTTTGTATTTCATAATGCAGTAAAAAGCTTGCTCATATCATACCGACAACTTTGGCTTTTTGTTGTAGTTCCGGAGCATATAATTTCAATTGGCCTAAAATCAACTATTATAGTCCCTTCATTATTATATTCATATTCCTCTCCTTGAACGATATTTAGGACCAAATAGACAATAAAAAATATTGTATAATACTTCATAATTTTAAATTGCTTGAAACTGTATTCATAGAACAGTTTGGGAGGGTATAAAGTAGGCAATAAAATGTACTGATATATTTGTCCTAGTATGGGTGTAGGACTTTCGGATACCTTTTTCAAAAATATCTTTGAGATTGAGGGACTGATATTAAAATCATTCAGGAAAATGTACTATTGATGCAAGATGTTTGGTACTGGTATTGATTTCTGCTTTGGTCAAAGGTTATTTCCTTATATATTTACTGATTTACCATGTAGCTATTATAGGACGGAAATTAGAATGAACTTGTCAGAAGATCCGCTGTCAAAAAGTATAATCAGTTTAAGTTCATTTTAGTTAAACTGTATAGGAATATACTAAAAGTAGTGTGGTGGATATAATACCCGCCACTGTGGACTACCTTACGTCTAAATCATACTAGTCGGTTGACAAGTCTGTTCATGAGTCTGTTTGAAAGATGGACACAGTTTCTACATGTAAACTAGAATAATAGGATATACCCTACCTAACCCAACTAAGATTGGAAGGTAGTGAGAATCAAAGAATATTAATTATTATTCAATCCATGCATTCGTATGTCCAATCCGTTCGATAGTAAAAGAAGTTATTATATTTTTTTCTTAAACTTCTAACAGAACTACTGTATGGAGTGGGAGTTGTATTTCAATTTTGCTTAAGACAGGTGGTTTACGTACGGATCCGCAAACAGCATACAGAAAAAAAGACTTCGAGTTTTAGTTTAAGTAGACTCTAAATTATAAAGTATGCAGTCCAGAACCGTTTTAATTGCGATGCGTACTTATACGAGAACTTTGAAATTAACTTCAACCTTCAAAGAGCCCTAATAGATCAAAGAGATCTTTTTGTTATCTAGTTGTAAGGGTTTTGGAATTTCATAAACAAAACCCCGAACTGTACGGCCACCTAAATAGCCATATAGTACTTCTAGTTGTACATTATATTTCTGAACTATTGATCAATAAAATAGAGCTTTTAAACGTAATTGAAGTAAACTATCAGTAATAGTAGGTTGTAGGTGCACTTAGGGTCGGTAACAAAATGTTTAAAACAGGCCAGATGTCAGTTCGGTTATGGGGGAAACTGGTAACAAGAGATCTCATTCAATAATTCAACTTGGTACGAAGGGAGGAAAGGGAGGTTGCGCGACCCACAAGAAGCTTTGCGCCTCTTGTGGGTCTGCTCGGACTAATCCTAATCCGAGCCCTTTTGCATGTAATTGTATGATTGTTGTGACATCATATCTTACTGTAGCAATCAAAATCTAGGTATCTAAATCTAGGTATCTGACACGTCAAAACGAACGGATACCTTGGAAATTGACCCTCTCAGTCGCGGTACTGCCAACTGGATTTCTGGTGGGAAACAGGTAGTAGGATTGTGATGCTCTTCTAGCCTTGCCAATCTACGCTGTTCTTTTCACACAGCACTGATTAGTGATGGCGGGGGAAACTGGTAATAAGAGATCTCCTTCAACAATTCAATTTGGTACGGAGGGAGGAAAAGGAGATTGCAGTAATGTGACCTACTTATCCCCTACGTAATTGCACGGGTTGCAATTACGTAATCCTAGTCTAGGTCCTTTTGCCTACGCAGTAATATAGCTTAGTCAATATATATATACTACACTTCTGGTATTTCTTGTTCATCCTATTACTTGCATGCTCTTGCATTTGGTATTTCTATCTGTAAGGGCTGCAGCCCTAACGCGCCCTCGGCAGGAACCCAATTGCGTAGGTACTTTTCTTGATCCTTAGAGAGCCGCTGCAATATTTCTTTTGCATGTTTAATCGGAAGGTTGCGTAATCGGCGTTGGAGCGTTTGACGCGGAATCTTATACTGACAGGCAGCTTCTAGCTGCAGTAGCCCGTTTCAAATAGCATAAGAGCAATCTGGACTGTTCATTCGGTATAGGCAGGTAGCCTAGGCATAGGGGATACGGTATATTTTTTTTTAATCGATTATAGTTAAACTATACGAAAAATGCGGTTGCAATGCATTATGTTGCTATGTATGAATGAGTTAAATGGGGACCCGTTTTGGGCGGTGCCCGTCTTGGGAGGTGCTGACATATAGTATTAGCTGATCAGGAAAAGATTTAAAATCATTTATGATCCTACATATAGAATAAGGTTGGATAGCTTACATTCCAGCAAGTAGTTTAAAGTATATACAGGGGATACGAAGGATTTCAAATCTTATATGATCGTACGTATAGAATAAGGTTAGATAGCCTACATTCTAGCAATTAGTTTGAAGTATATACAGAGGATACGAAGGACTTACAAATCTTATATGATCGTGCGTATAAAATAAGGTTGGATAGCCTACATTCCAGCAATTAGTTTAAAGTATATATAGAGGATACGAAGGATTTACAAATCTTATATCATCGTACGTATAAAATAAGTTTGGATAGCCTATATTCCAGCAAGTAGTTTGGAGTATATACAGGGGATACGAAGGATTTAAAATCTTATATGATCGTACGTATAGAATAAGGTTGGATAGCCTACATTCCAGCAATTAGTTTGAAGTATTTACAGGGGATACAAGGATTTAAAATCGAATATGATTATCCGTATAGAATAAGGTTAGATAGCCTACATTCCATAAATTAGTTTGAAGTATATACAGAAGATACGAAGGACTTACAAATCTTATATGATTATGCGTATAAATTAAGGTTGGATAGCCTATATTCTAGCAATTTGTTAGTAGTATATACAGTGGATACGATTTCGATAGCCTACATTCCAACAATTAGTTTAAAGTATATATAAGGAATACAAGGGATTTAAAAATGTTATATGATCCTACGTATAAAATAAGATTGGATAGCCTATTTTCCAGTAACTAGTTTGAAGTATTTACAGGGAATACGAAGGATTTAAAATCTTATATGATCGTACGTATAGTATAAGGTTAGATAGCCTACATTCGATAAGTTAGTTTGAAGTATATATAGAGGATACGAAGGACTTACAAATCTTATATGGTTGTGCGTATAAAATAAGGTTGGATAGCTTACATTCTAGCAATTCGTTAGTAGTATATGCAGTGGATATAATTTCGATAGCCTACATTCCAGCAATTCGTTAATAGTATATACAGTGCATACGATTTCGAAAGCCAATATTCTAGTAATTAGTTTGAAATATATAGAAGATGCGAAGGATTTAAAAATCTTATATGATCCTATGTATAAAATAAGATTGGATAGCCTACATACCAGCAAATGGTTTAAAGTATTTACAGTGGATACGAAGGATTTCAAATCTTATATGATCGTACGTATAGAATAAGATTAGATGGCCCACATTCTAGCAATTAGTTTAAAGTATATACAGAGGATACGAAGGACTTATAAATCTTATATGATTGTGCGTATAAAATAAGGTTGGATAGCTTACATTCCAGCAATTAGTTAGTAGTTTATACTATGGATACGATTCCTACCAAATTTTTCTATGCTCTAGAATTATAGGCCTATGAGTAAGGTTTGATGGGGGGAATGAAAACAACTGCTATTCTAACCATATCTGTAAGGCGCGCCACAGGCGTGTAGGCCTTATAAGCGAATGTGAGGTGCAGTACCCACACTAAGTGCGGATACTGGCGGATCTTTTGACAGTTTGGCCATTTGGTCGAACGGTTAACTGATCTATTGTCCATATGGGCACACCTCCCCATATGTGTTACAATATCCTATTTAGATGATAAGATACGTGGTCTGATTTTGAGCTGCTTTATGGGCCGATGAGGAGTAAGGTTTGATAGGGGGGATGAAAAAAGACTGCTATTCTAACCATATCCTATTTAGACGATAAGACACGTGGTCTGATTTTGAGCTGAATTATGGGTATATGAGTAAGGTTTGCATAGGTTGAAAACAACTGCTATTCTAACCATATCCTACTTAGACGATGAAGTACGTGGTCTGATTTTGAGTTGAATTGCTGTCCTAGAAGTAAGGTTTGCTGGGGGGGTATAAAATCAACTCCTATTCTAACCATATCCTATTTAGATGATATGATACGTGGTCTGATTTTGAGCTGAATTGTGGGCCTATGAGTAAGGTTTGATAGGGGGATGAAAACAACTGCTATTCTAACCATATCCTATTTAGTACGTGGTCTGGTTTTGAGCTGAATTGCTGGCCTACTGGTAAAGTCTGTATATAAGTAGTAGAAACAACTGGTATCAGCAGACCAACACTACAAACTTGTAGAAATGACAGTTGCAATATAGGACTGTTCATCCCGACGTTAAGCTTTATTAGCAACCAAAGCGTATTATGCCAACTCTAAATCAAGATCCCCATTGTAGGGATAGGCACGTATCATATTATACGAGATAAACCTAATTCAATAATAAAATCTTTGGCAGTAGATCTCTGCGTGTAAAGACTAGTTACATTTGACAATATATAGAGACGTACTATATTCAATACAGATAGACTATATAAGCAAGTAGCCAGCGAGGGAAATCAATATACAGTATATATAAAAGGATGGCATCCATTGAGAAATACCCTTAGAGAAAATCTTACACTATAAAGCTCTGTTAAATTCTACGTAACGACTTTATTCAATACAAATATTTTATAGCATATGGCATACTTTAAAAATAATTGTATTACTACTATATTCTTATTCTTTTGATTTCGACCTGACGTATTCAATATATTACGCAAGATCGCCATTTTAACACTCCTGTTAAGAGTGCATTATGAATGTCAAAATTTTTGCAATGTTCGCCCTCCTTCTATTGTATGCAAATTTTGCTTACGGAGCGGCACACGATAGTAAAGGTACAGTACTCATTGAACTTCAGCCTTTTCAAATAATATGCTCTAGTACAAAAATAGAAAGCTATAGTATTCGGTATGCTTAGAGTGGACATCCGGCCTTTTAGAATACTAATACTAAAGCGGGTATTAGAACATATACTTTATATCCAAGTTCGAATACTTTTACAGGACCATTTACCACGATTACAGGTATTGGTAAAGGAACTACACTATCTACCATATCTTTAAATCCAACAGGAACAGGAATAACCGGAACGATTATAGTAATAGAGCCAAGTACAACAGAGGAAACATTCACAGGACCATATACAACTATTAATGCTTTTGGAACCGGTACGAATACTATTACGCTATTACTTCCACCTTTTAGTACGGATAAAATTGGGACGGTAGTCATTGTCGAACCGAAATCAACATTTACCGGCCCGTATGTAACCGTTACAAGGAAGGGAACGGAATTACTAGGGTCGACTTTTACAAAAGCACCAAAAGGAACCTTTAAGACGGGAACAATAGTGATCATAGAGCCAATAATAGAAGGGTCTCCAACAAGTGGATATACTACCAAGACGATATTTGGACCAACGCCTGGAACAAGCACTATCCCACCACCGCTAGGATGCACAGCCAATTGCTTTACTAAGATTGTTGTTACTGCAACTGGTAGTGTTACTACGAAAACAATAGTCGGTCTAACTGCTGGCACAAGCACTATTCCGCCACCGCGAGGATGCACAGTCAATTGCATTACTATAATTGTTGTTACCGCAACTGGTGGTATTACTACAGAAACAACATACGGTCCGACTGCTGGTACAAGTACTATTCCACCACCGCCAGGATGCACATTAAATTGCTTCACTAAGATTGTTGTTACTGCAACTGGTAGTGTTACTACGAAAACAACAGTCGGTCCAACTGCTGGCACAGGCACTATTCCACCACCGAAAGGATGCATAGTCAATTGCATTACCACGATTGTTGTTACTACAACTGGTGGTATTACAACCGAAACAACACTCGGCCCAACTGCTGGCACAAGTACTATTCCACCACCAGCAGGATGTACATCAAATTGCTTAACTAAGATTGTTATAACAGCAACTGGTAGTATTACTACGAAAACAACAGTCGGTCCAACTGCTGGTATAAGTACTATTCTACCAACGGAAGGATGCACAGTTAATTGCATTACTACAATTGTTGTTACTGCAACTGGTAGTATTACTACCGAAACAATATACGGTCCGACTGCTGGTACTAGTACTATACTACCTCCGCCAGAATGTACAGCCAATTGCTTTACTAAAATTATTATTACTACAACTGGTGGTATTACTATAGAAACAATACTAGGCCCAACTGCTGGCACAAGTACTATTCCACCACCGCTAGGATGCACATTTAATTGCTTTCCTAAGATTGTTATTACAGCAACTGGTAGTGTTACTACGAAAACAACAGTCGGTCCAACTGCTGGCACGAGCACTATTCTACCACCGGAAGGATGCACAGTCAATTGCATTACTACAATTGTTGTTACCGCAACTGGTAGTGCTACTACGAAAATAACATACGGTCCGACTGCTGGCACAAGCACTATCCCACCGCCCCCAGAATGCACAGCCAATTGCTTTACTACAATTATTATTACTACTACTGGTAGTATTACTACGGAAATAACAATCGGCCCAACTGCTGGTACAAGCACTATTCCACCACCGCTAGGATGCACATTCAATTGCTTTACTAAGATTGTTATTACAGCAACTGGTAGTATTACTACGAAAACAACAGTCGGTCCAACTGCTGGTATAAGCACTATTCTACCACCGGAAGGATGTACAGTTCATTGTATTACTATAATTGTTGTTACTGCAACTGGTAGTATTACTACCGAAACAACATACGGTCCGACTGCTGGCACTAGTACTATCCCACCGCCGCCAGAATGTACAGCCAATTGCTTTACTACAATTATTATTACTACAACTCGTAGTATTACTACAGAAAGAACACTTGGCCCAACTGCTGGCACAAGCACTATTCCACCACCGGAAGGATGTACAGTCAATTGCATTACCACGATTGTTGTTACCACAACTGGTAGTATTACAACCGAAACAACACTCGGCCCAACTGCTGGCACAAGCACTCTTCCACCACCAGCAGGATGTACCTCAAATTGCTTAACTAAGATTGTTATTACAGCAACTGGTAGTTTTACTACGAAAACAATAGTCGGTCCAACTGCTGGCACAAGTACTATTCTACCACCGGAAGGATGCACAGTCAATTGCATTACTACAATTGTTCTTACCGCAACTGGTAGTGCTACTACGAAAATAACATACGGTCCGACTGCTGGCACAAGCACTATCCCACCGCCCCCAGAATGCACAGCCAATTGCTTTACTACAATTATTATTACTACTACTGGTAGTATTACTACGGAAATAACACTCGGCCCAACTGCTGGTACAAGCACTATTCCACCACCGCTAGGATGCACATTCAATTGCTTTACTAAGATTGTTATTACAGCAACTGGTAGTATTACTACGAAAACAACAGTCGGTCCAACTGCTGGTATAAGCACTATTCTACCACCGGAAGGATGTACAGTTAATTGCATTACTACAATTGTTGTTACTGCAACTGGTAGTATTACTACCGAAACAACATACGGTCCGACTGCTGGCACTAGTACTATCCCACCGCCGCCAGGATGCACAGCCAATTGCTTTACTACAATTATTATTACTACAACTCGTAGTATTACTACAGAAAGAACACTTGGCCCAACTGCTGGCACAAGCACTATTCCACCACCGGAAGGATGTACTGTCAATTGCATTACCACGATTGTTGTTACCACAACTGGTAGTATTACAACCGAAACAACACTCGGCCCAACTGCTGGCACAAGCACTATTCCACCACCAGCAGGATGCACATCAAATTGCTTTACTAAGATTATTGTTACCGCAACTGGTAGTGTTACTACAAAAACAACATACGGTCCGACTGCTGGCACAAGCACTATTCTACCACCGGAAGGATGCACAGTCAATTGCATTACTACAATTGTTGTTACCGCAACTGGTAGTGCTACTACGAAAATAACATACGGTCCGACTGCTGGCACAAGCACTATCCCACCGCCCCCAGAATGCACAGCCAATTGCTTTACTACAATTATTATTACTACTACTGGTAGTATTACTACGGAAATAACACTCGGCCCAACTGCTGGCACAAGCACTATTCCACCACCGCTAGGATGCACATTCAATTGCTTTACTAAGATTGTTATTACAGCAACTGGTAGTATTACTACGAAAACAACAGTCGGTCCAACTGCTGGTATAAGCACTATTCTACCACCGGAAGGATGTACAGTTAATTGTATTACTATAATTGTTGTTACTGCAACTGGTAGTATTACTACCGAAACAACATACGGTCCGACTGCTGGCACTAGTACTATCCCACCGCCACCGGAATGTACAGCCAATTGCTTTACTACAATTATTATTACTACAACTCGTGGTATTACTACAGAAACAACACTTGGCCCAACTGCTGGCACAAGCACTATTCCACCACCGCCAGGATGCACATTAAATTGCTTTACTAAGATTGTTGTTACTGCAACTGGTAGTGTTACTACGAAAACAACAGTCGGTCCAACTGCTGGCACAAGTATTATTCTACCACCAGAAGGATGCACAGCCAATTGCTTTACTACAATTATTATTACTACAACTGGTGGTATTACTATAGAAACAACACTCGGCCCAACTGCTGGCACAAGCACTATTCCACCACCGCCAGGATGCATAGTCAATTGCATTACCACGATTGTTGTTACCACGACAGGTGGTATTACTACCGAAACAACACTCGGCCCAACTACTGGCACAAGCACTATTCCACCACCGCCAGGATGCACATCAAATTGCTTTACTAAGATTATTGTTACTGCAACTGGTAGTGTTACTACGAAAACAACAGTCGGTCCAACTGCTGGCACAAGTATTATTCTACCACCGGAAGGATGCACAGCCAATTGCATTACTACAATTGTTGTTACCGCAACTGGTAGTATTACTACAGAAACAACACTCGGCCCAACTGCTGGCACAAGCACTATTGTACCACCGCGAGGATGTATAGTTAGTTGCATTACCACAATTGTTATTACCGCAACTGGTAGAATTACTACGAAAACAACAGTCGGTCCGACTGCTGGCACAAGCACTATTCTACCACCGGAAGGATGCACAGTCAATTGCATTACTACAATTGTTCTTACCGCAACTGGTGGTATTACTACCGAAACAACATATGGTCCGACTGCTGGCACTAGTACTATCCCACCGCCGCCAGAATGCACAGCCAATTGCTTTACTACAATTATTATTACTACAACTCGTGGTATTACTACAGAAACAACACTCGGCCCAACTGCTGGCACAAGCACTATTGTACCGCCTCGAGGATGTATAGTTAATTGTATTACTACGGTTGTTATTACCGCAACTGGTAGTATTACTACAGAAACAACATACGGTCCAACTGCTGGCACAAGCACTATCCCACCGCCGCCAGGATGCACAGCCAACTGCTTTACTAAGATTGTTATTACTGCAACTGGTAGTGCTACTACGAAAACAACATACGGTCCGACTGCTGGCACAAGCACTATCCCACCGCCCCCAGAATGCACAGCCAATTGCTTTACTACGATTATCATTACTACTACTGGTAGTATTACTACAGAAACAACACTCGGCCCAACTGCTGGCACAAGCACTATTCCACCACCACTAGGATGCACAATCAATTGCTTTACTAAGATTGTTATTACAGCAACTGGTAGTATTACTACGAAAACAACAGTCGGTCCAACTGCTGGCACAAGCACTATTCTACCACCGGAAGGATGTACAGTCAATTGCATTACTACAATTGTTGTTACCGCAACTGGTAGTGCTACTACGAAAATAACATACGGTCCGACTGCTGGCACAAGCACTATCCCATCGCCGCCAGAATGCACAGCCAATTGCTTTACTACGATTATTATTACTACAACTGGTAGTATTACTATAGAAACAACACTCGGCCCAACTGCTGGTACAAGCACTATTCCACCACCGCCAGGATGCACATTAAATTGCTTTACTAAGATTGTTGTTACTGTAACTGGTAGTGGTACTACGAAAACAACAGTCGGTCCAACTGCTGGCACAAGCACTATTCTACCACCGGAAGGATGCATAGTCAATTGCATTACCACGATTGTTGTTACCACAACTGGTGGTATTACTACCGAAACAACACTCGGCCTAACTGCTGGCACAAGCACTATTGCACCACCAGCAGGATGTACATCAAATTGCTTAACTAAGATTGTTATTACAGCAACTGGTAGTATTACTACGAAAACAACTGTTGGTCCAACTGCTGGCACAAGCACTATTCTACCACCGGAAGGATGTACAGTCAATTGCATTACTACAATTGTTGTTACCGCAACTGGTAGTGCTACTACGAAAACAACATACGGTCCAACTGCTGGCACAAGCACTATCCCACCGCCGCCAGGATGCACAGCCAATTGCTTTACTACAATTATTATTACTGCAACTGGTAGCATTGCTATAACAACATCTAATCAACCACCTAATACTGTTTTCACGACAACAATACTAGGGCCTACAGCCGACACATCGACCATTATACCGCCAGTGGACTGCATACACCCTTGTACAACTAGTGTTATTGTTGTTACAACACGCAATCAACCTTCTGATACGGTTGTAACGAGAACAACCCTAGGACCTACAGCCGGCACATTAACGATAACACCGCTAGCAGACTGTACACATCCTGGTACTACAAGTATAATCATAGTATCAACATCAAATCAACCTCCTGATATGGCTGTAACGACAACAATACTAGGACCAACGGCCGGCACATCGACTATTTCACCGCCAGCAGACTGTACACATCCTTGCACTACAAGTATTATCGTAGTAACAACATCCAATAAGCCTCCTGACACGGCAGTAACAACAACGATACCAGGACTAACAGCTGGTACATCGACTATCACACCGCCAGCAGACTGTATACGTCCTTGCACTACAAGTATTATCGTAGTAACAACATCAAATCAACCTCCTGACATAGCTGTAACGACTACGATACCTGGACCAACGGCTGGTACATCGACTATCACACCACCAGCAGACTGTATACGTCCTTGCACGACAAGTATTATTGTAGTAACAACATCAAATCAACCTCCTGACATGGCTGTAACGACTACGATACCTGGACCAACGGCCGGCACATCGACTATTACACCGCCATCAGACTGTACACATCCTTGCACTATAAGTATTATCGTAGTAACAACATCCAATAAGCCTCCTGGTACGGCAGTAACAATAACGATACCAGGAATAACAGCTGGTACATCGACTATCACACCGCCAGCAGACTGTACACATCCTTGCACTACAAGTATCATCGTAGTAACAACATCCAATAAGCCTCCTGGCACGGCAGTAACAACAACGATACCAGGACTAACAGCTGGTACATCGACTATCACACCACCAGCAGACTGTATACGTCCTTGCACTACAAGTATTATCGTAGTAACAACATCAAATCAACCTCCTAACATAGCTGTAACGACCACGATACCTGGACCAACGGCCGGCACATCGACTATTACACCGCCAGCAGACTGTACACATCCTTGCACTACAAGTATCATCGTAGTAACAACATCCAATAAGCCTCCTGGTACGGCTGTAACAACAACGATACCAGGACTAACAGCTGGTACATCGACTATCACACCGCCAGCAGACTGTATACGTCCTTGCACTACAAGTATTATCGTAGTAACAACATCAAATCAACCTCCTGACATGGCTGTAACGACCACCATACCTGGACCAACGGCCGGCACATCGACTATTACACCGCCAGCAGACTGTACACATCCTTGCACTACAAGTATTATCGTAGTAACAACATCAAATCAACCTCCTAACATAGCTGTAACGACTACGATACCTGGACCAACGGCCGGCACATCGACTATTACACCGCCAGCAGACTGTACACATCCTTGCACTACAAGTATTATCGTAGTAACAACATCAAATCAACCTCCTGACATGGCTGTAACGACTACGATACCTGGACCAACGGCCGGCACATCGACTATCACACCGCCAGCAGACTGTACACATCCTTGCACTACAAGTATCATCGTAGTAACAACATCCAATAAGCCTCCTGATACGGCTGTAACGACCACGATACCTGGACTAACAGCTGGTACATCGACTATCACACCGCCAGCAGACTGTATACGTCCTTGCACTACAAGTATTATCGTAGTAACAACATCAAATCAACCTCCTAACATAGCTGTAACGACTACAATACCTGGACCAACGGCCGGCACATGGACTATCACACCGCCATCAGACTGTATACATCCTTGCACTACAAGTATCATCGTAGTAACAACATCCAATAAGCCTCCTGGTACGGCTGTAACAACAACGATACCAGGACTAACAGCTGGTACATCGACTATCACACCGCCAGCAGACTGTATACGCCCTTGCACTACAAGTATTATCGTAGTAACAACATCAAATCAACCTCCTGACATGGCTGTAACGACTACAATACCTGGACCAACGGCCGGCACATCGACTATCACACCGCCAGCAGACTGTACACATCCTTGCACTACAAGTATCATCGTAGTAATAACATCCAATAAGCCTCCTGGTACGGCTGTAACGACTACGATACCTGGACCAACAGCTGGTACATCGACTATCACACCGCCAGCAGACTGTATACGTCCTTGCACTACAAGTATTATCGTAGTAACAACATCAAATCAACCTCCTAATATGGCTGTAACGACTACAATACCTGGACCAACGGCCGGCACATCGACTATCACACCGCCATCAGACTGTATACGTCCTTGCACTACAAGTATCATCGTAGTAACAACATCCAATAAGCCTCCTGACACGGCAGTAACAACAACGATACCAGGACTAACAGCTGGTACATCGACTATCACACCGCCAGCAGACTGTACACATCCTTGCACTACAAGTATTATCGTAGTAACAACATCAAATCAACCTCCTAACATAGCTGTAACGACTACGATACCTGGACCAACGGCCGGCACATCGACTATCACACCACCAGCAGACTGTACACATCCTTGCACTACAAGTATTATCGTAGTAACAACATCCAATAAGCCTCCTGGTACGGCTGTAACAACAACGATACCAGGACTAACAGCTGGTACATCGACTATCACACCGCCAGCAGACTGTATACGTCCTTGCACTACAAGTATTATCATAGTAACAACATCAAATCAACCTCCTGATATGGCTGTAACGACCACCATACCTGGACCAACGGCCGGCACATCGACTATTACACCGCCAGCAGACTGTACACATCCTTGCACTACAAGTATCATCGTAGTAACAACATCCAATAAGCCTCCTGGTACGGCTGTAACAACAACGATACCAGGACTAACAGCTGGTACATCGACTATCACACCACCAGCAGACTGTATACGTCCTTGCACTACAAGTATTATCGTAGTAACAACATCAAATCAACCTCCTGACATGGCTGTAACGACTACGATACCTGGACCAACGGCCGGCACATCGACTATTACACCGCCAGCAGACTGTACACATCCTTGCACTACAAGTATTATCGTAGTAACAACATCAAATCAACCTCCTAACATAGCTGTAACGACTACGATACCTGGACCAACGGCCGGCACATCGACTATCACACCGCCAGCAGACTGTACACATCCTTGCACTACAAGTATTATCGTAGTAACAACATCAAATCAACCTCCTGACATGGCTGTAACGACTACGATACCTGGACCAACGGCCGGCACATCGACTATCACACCGCCAGCAGACTGTACACATCCTTGCACTACAAGTATCATCGTAGTAACAACATCCAATAAGCCTCCTGGTACGGCTGTAACGACCACGATACCTGGAACAACAGCTGGTACATCGACTATCACACCGCCAGCAGACTGTATACGTCCTTGCACTACAAGTATTATCGTAGTAA
Source organism: Drechmeria coniospora (assembly GCF_001625195.1). Taxonomy (NCBI): domain Eukaryota; kingdom Fungi; phylum Ascomycota; class Sordariomycetes; order Hypocreales; family Ophiocordycipitaceae; genus Drechmeria; species Drechmeria coniospora. The sequence continues at coordinate 9,405,318 of NC_054390.1, read as the reverse complement.
CAACATCAAATCAACCTCCTAACATAGCTGTAACGACTACGATACCTGGACCAACGGCCGGCACATTGACTATTACACCACCAGCAGACTGTACACATCCTTGCACTACAAGTATTATCGTAGTAACAACATCCAATAAGCCTCCTGGTACGGCTGTAACGACCACGATACCTGGACCAACGGCCGGCACATCGACCATCACACCGCCAGCAGACTGTACACATCCTTGCACTACAAGTATCATTGTAGTAACAACATCCAATAAGCCTCCTGACACGGCTGTAACAACAACGATACCAGGACTAACAGCTGGTACATCGACTATCACACCGCCAGCAGACTGTACACATCCTTGCACTACAAGTATCATCGTAGTAACAACATCCAATCGGCCTCCTGGAACGGCAGTAACAACAACGATACCAGGACTAACAGCTGGTACATCGACTATCACACCGCCATCAGACTGTATACGTCCTTGCACTACAAGTATTATCGTAGTAACAACATCCAATAAGCCTCCTGACACGGCAGTAACAACAACGATACCAGGACCAACGGCCGGCACATCGACTCTTACACCACCAGCAGACTGTACACATCCTTGCACTACAAGTATCATCGTAGTAACAACATCCAATAAGCCTCCTGGTACGGCTGTAACGACCACGATACCTGGACCAACGGCCGGCACATCGACCATCACACCGCCAGCAGACTGTACACATCCTTGCACTACAAGTATTATTGTAGTAACAACATCCAATCGGCCTCCTGGTACGGCAGTAACAACAACGATACCAGGACTAACAGCTGGTACATCGACTATCACACCGCCATCAGACTGTATACGTCCTTGCACTACAAGTATTATCGTAGTAACAACATCCAATAAGCCTCCTGACACGGCAGTAACAACAACGATATCAGGACCAACGGCCGGCACATCGACTATTACACCACCAGCAGACTGTACACATCCTTGCACTACAAGTATCATCGTAGTAACAACATCCAATAAGCCTCCTGGTACGGCTGTAACGACCACGATACCTGGACCAACGGCCGGCACATCGACCATCACACCGCCAGCAGACTGTACACATCCTTGCACTACAAGTATTATCGTAGTAACAACATCCAATAAGCCTCCTGACACGGCAGTAACAACAACGATACCAGGACTAACAGCTGGTACATCGACTATCACACCGCCAGCAGACTGTACACATCCTTGCACTACAAGCATCGTCGTAGTAACGATATCCAACCGGCCTCCTAATATGGCTGTTACGACAACGATAACAGGACCAACAGCCGGCACATCGACCATCACACCGCCAGCAGACTGCACACATCCTTGTACCACTACCATTATTGTTACTGCTACTCCAATTACAACTAACCCCATAACCGACAATACTGAAACAATATGTACAGCAACAACTAAGATTAGCAGTACAGTTTTGGCATCTTTTATATCTGGTGCCGTAACTACTTGGACTGCTCCTTCTTGTGTTTCTACTATAGCGTTTACCGTTGGTGGTGGTGCTGGAGGGAATGCATACATTGGACAGCAAAATAAAGTCTGGGGTCTAGGTGGTTTAATAACTGGTACTATTGGCGTTTCGCCAGGGCAGGAGATTGTTGCAATTGCTGGTGGAATGGGAAACGGTACTACCCCTGGATCAAGCCTCTATGGAAGTGGTGGTGCTGGGGTACCGGGAAGTAGGACAGCTGCTGGAGGTGGAGCATCTGCGTTGTACCTTGATGGTGCTTTAGTGGCTGTTGCTGGTGGGGGCGGAGGCAATGCTTATGCAAGTGGTGGTGTAGTAATAGGTTCTCCTTTTATTAACCTTGATTTCGTTTCGATTCCTGGGTATACATCCCAAACATACAGGGGAATTTACGGGCATCACAACAACGCAACATCGAACGACAAAACCCTTATGGATTATACTTTATATGGACCGACTCTAGGAGCATGCGCTGGCCAAGAAGGTCGCGCGTATGGATCATGGTTGACCCTAACCGGCGGGCCTACCCCCCCCCCCCCCTATACCCCTGGTGTTTACCATTTGTTTGTGGAGGGAGGGTACCCAGGCGTTAATGGAGTTCCCGGTGCTGGTGGAAACGCCTACGGGGCTTCATGGACAAAACCATATATATCAATATTTCCTGGTAATCCCGGAGTTGGAAACGTTGGTGGTGCTGGAAAACTAATTCCACCAATTCCTGGTTCTTCAGAAACAATAACCATTAAAGGGACAAGCGCAGGTGGCGGAGGCTATGGTGGTGGCGGTAGCGGGGGAGGTTATAATTATTATTTTAATACAGGATATCCTATTTGGGGGTTAGAACATGCAACATTGGGAGGTACTGGTGCTGGCGGAGGGAACTTTGCATCCAGCCATGCAAATGCAACAATAAAATTAATGTCCAGTATTTCACCTGGTGCTATTATTATAGAATTTTCATAGCTTTATATTCGTGTTAGTTTAATTGAATTGTACTACTTGGAGTGCCATTATGTTAAAACTAAATGTATTGGTTCGGTTCTGGGGGAAACTGGTAATAAGAGATCTCTTTCAATGGATTCAATTTGGTACGAAAGGAGGGAAAAGAGGCTGTACTTCTGCGGCTACTTTTATCCTCTCTGTAATCGTGCGCTACACGATTACGTGATTCTAGTCCACTATTGGGCATTATATATGTGACGATATCGTATATCGTACTCTTTTTCTGGCCTACCCTACACTCCGCATTAGGTACCACGTGATGCACGGACCACCCTACGTATATAGCCTCTTCCTTCCCCGCACTCATTGTCCTTTTTCTCTTTTCTTCCTCCTTTAAAACTAACTACCTTTCCTACACTCTTAGATAGTTAGGAAAACACACAACCCTGCACGCGCTACACAAGCACACACGCAAGCACAAGAAATACAACAGTCTTTCTTCTGAATCGCATCTTGGCACTACCATTTGACTTCTTCAAATCTGTATTCCCTACCCAGTTATTAACTGGTGTACTATCTGCTGTTACTAACAGCCTTGATTGATATCCATTTTGGATAGTCCGTGCAACTTCTACTGTGCACCCTTCCCATTTTACCCCTTTATTCCAAGAGGTATTTCTCCTTTTATTTTTAAGAACTCGATATACTACTTGTACGTACAGTACAGCGGTAGTATATTGGCAAGCAGTAGTACTGCTGCTAGGTATTGCGAGTAGCAACACACATAGGATAGTATCCTATTTGGGTAGTCTTACTAGTATAAATACCAGTAATTTTTAACAAAAAGACTTGAAGGAGGGAAAACTACTTGGCAACTAGGGCTTCTAGTTGTGTGCGTTCTCCCTTGTGGGTCCATTGGTTCCCTCCGTTCTGCTATATCGGGCTAAGCCCGATATCATAACAACTGGCGGCATTATTACTTCAACAACATTCGGACCAACCCCTGGCACAAGCACGATTCCGCCTCCTACTGGGTGTACTGTTAACTGTATTACTACTGTTATTGTAACTGCTACTAGCGGCTTTACTACTTCAACAACATTCGGACTAACCCCTGGCACAAGCACGATTCCGCCGCCTCCTGGATGTACTGTAAAATGCATAACTACAATCATCGTTACTGCTACAGGAGGAGTTGTAACTTCCACTACATTCGGACCCACGCCTGGTACCAGCACGACCCCACCGCTGCCTGCATGTACTGTTAACTGTACTCCGTATTACTACTATCATTGTTACCACTACTGGAGGAGTTGTAACGTCTACTACATTTGGACCGACACCTGGTACAAGCACTATTCCGCTTGCAACTGGATGTACTGTAAACTGTATTGCTACTATTCTTGTTACTGCTACTAGTGGCTTTACTACTTCAACAACGTTCGGACCAACCCCTGGCACAAGCACGATTCCACCTCCTACTGGGTGTACTGTTAACTGTATTACTACTATAGTCGTTTCCGCTACAGGCGGAATTGTGACGTCTACTACTCCAACTGGATGCACCGTTAACTGTATCACTACTATCATTGTTGCCGCTACTGGAGGCCTAACTACAACAACAACACTGGGTCCAACTCCTGGTACGAGTACAATCCTGCCTCCAAATGGATGCACTGTAAACTGTATTACTATTATAGTCGTTACCGCTACTGGTGGAATTGTAACACCTACTACATTTGGACCGACACCTGGTACAAGCACAATTCCGCCTGCAACTGGATGTACCACTTCAACAAGGTTCGGACCAACTCCTGGCACTAGTACGGTTCCGCCTCCTTCTGGGTGTACTGCTAACTGTATTACTACTATAGTCATTACCGCTACGGGCGGAATTGTAACGTCTACTACATTTGGACCGACGCCTGGTACGAGTACTATTCCGCCTGGAACTGGATGCACTATAAACTGTATTACTACTATTCTTGTTACTGCTACTGGCGGATTTGTCACTTCAACAACATTCGGGCCAACTCCTGGCACAAGCACGATTCCACCGCTGCCTGGATGTACTGTTAACTGTATGACTACAATCGTTGTTACCGCTACAGGAGGAGTTGTATCGTCTACTACATTCGGACCGACGCCTGGTACAAGTACAGTCCCACCTCCAACTGGATGTACTTTTAACTGTGCTACTACTATTACTGTTACTGCTACTGGAGGCCTAACAACAATAGCAACTCTGGGTCCAACTCCTGGTACAAGTACAATTCTGCCTCCAACTGGCTGTATGGCTAATTGTATGACTACTATCATCGTTACCGCTACTGGTAGCCTTACAACTTCAACAACACTCAGCCCAACACCTGGTACTAGCATTATTCCACCACCATCTGGATGTACTGTTAATTGAATTACTACTGTCATCCGCGACAGGTGAACTAATTACTACAAAAACTACTGGACCAACCTCTGGTACAAGTACAGTTCCCCCTCCACCTGGATGTAGCATTAATTGTGTTACATTGATTATTGTTACGCGGCCGCTGGGTTCTACCACTACCACCACGGTTACTGGGACAACTCTGGGAACAATCACTATTTTACCTCCATCAGACTGCATTGCCACCGTGTACAACATCCATTATTGTTACCCGGCCTACGAATATAGTTATTACTACAACAGTTACAGGAACTCTTCCTGGTACATCTACTATTAGTCCATCCACTGATTGCACTTTCCTTGTACGGAGAGCATTGTTGTAACGGCTACTTCTACACCACCGCCCAAACTTAATTGTACTATATCTGGCTACTTAATTCAGAAGGCAAATAGCGGCAACGCACCTATTCAACTATTTAGTATTGATCTTGCATCAGGGCAATTAAGTCTTATCAACAGTAATGTTGCTCCTGGTATCCAGTTTATTAATTGTGTGTTGTATGTATATAGTGACCAATAGTAGACTAGGATGTGGCGCACGATTACGGAGAGGATAAAAGTGGCCGCACAGGGGCAGCCTCTTTTCCCTCCTTTCGTACAAAATTGAATCCATTGAAAGAGATCTCTTGTTACCAGTTTCCCCCAGAAGCGAACCAACATTAATGGTATTGGTTTCAATATTAAAGACAACTATATTTATGGAGCGACTTCCCCTGGCCAACTTGTCCGAATTGGTGCAGGTGGTGAAGCTGAAATCCTTTCAAGTTCTCTTCCGTATACAAATATTGTCGCTGCAGATGTCGATCCAAACGGCCAGTATATCGTTCTTGGCAGCAATCCTGCTGTTTTTCCTGAAGGTACTCACCTATGGTCGCAATAGACCTGTCAGACAGCTCATTACCCAACTTCGGAACTGTTATGTCATCGCTTCGGGTATATCTCGTTATGGCAACTTCCATATTAGCGATATTGGCTACGTCCCAGGCGCTGGTAATGCTATGTATGCCTTTGGATTTGGACCTGTTGGGTGTGATCCAGGCCCGCCCTCGTCCTGTACTAACACAAATGTCGCCAAGTTCGATCTAACTACTCATACCTGGAGCGTTATTAAAACAATAGGCAGTACTGGTAGTAACCCTATTGGTGCTGTTTACGGAGCAAACAATGGCTTCCTTTACGGCTCAGACAACCCGACTGGAAATATTTATCGGATGGATATTGTTAATAATGGACCGATGGAACTTGTTTCAACCATAGGCCAGCCGACCAAATTCAATGATGGAGCAAGATGCGTGGATGCAATCAATCCAATCGTTAATAGTACACTTCCATTAGATTGTTCCATGTTGGGTTTTCTAACCCAGAAAGCAAATAGCGGCAATGCGCCGGTTCAATTATTTGGTGTAGATCTTATAGCTAGTCAACTAAAGCTTATCAATGGCGATGTCGGTCCTGGTAACCAGTTTATTGATGGTATTGGATACAATACTAAAGACAACTATATTTATGGAGCGGCAGTCCCTGGCCAACTCGTCCGGATTGGTGACGGTGGTGAAGCCGAAAATTTTGCGTGCACTCTTCCATATACAAATATTGCTGCAGCAGATAATCCAACTGGAAATACTTATCGGATGGATATTGTTAATAATGGACCGATGGAACTTGTTTCAACCATGGGTCAGCCGACCAAATTCAGTCATAGGGCGAGATGTGTGGATGCTTTTGATCCCATTTAAGTGGATGCAGATGCAATGGCATGATATAGGAAGGTACATGATTTGACATGATGCCGATTGCTTTTATTGAAACATTGATTCATGGCGCAAATTGTTTTGAAATTATTATTCTCTTTTTCGTCCTTGTATTCCGAATATTAATACGTTGCTTTGTATGTGGTAGCTGCTCCTATTGCTGCCATGTTGTCTGGAGCAGAGTTTCGCACGGTGATATGCATGCAATTCCTTCATCATTGGCAGCGTAGTCGGAACATCAACGGGTCCTACCGACTGTATACATCCTTGCCAAAGAAGCTGATTGGCTGAAATGAAAGGGTCTATGGTGATGGAATGAAAAAAAAACGACTCTTTTATCGCCTTCTGAAGGGCTGCACGGCTGGCCGATGCGAGGAAGTTCTTGAGCGCTTTATATTGGTCGTCGATCGACGGAGGGTGATGCCGGATATTGAAACGGGAGATGTCCCCTCTTTTCTCCCCTCTTTTCTAGCAATGTTGCCGTGGGAAGGGCTAATTGAGCCGAGATTGCAATTCTAGTCCTCGGGGCTATGCTCTAGACTCGGCGTAGCTACAACTAGAGCCATGGTTCTGCTGTGAGTACAGTTTGAACTGGAAAGGTTGTATGAGGAACTGTCGCGCCGACGCGTCAACGGGCGTGTAACGGGGGTTAAAGTCCGGGTAGTTGGTTACGTAACGGTGTCCACATCTGCGCCTACTTACTTAAGCAGGCACAGAGGACACCTGGTGGTGGATTACGTAATACTCATTGTGTTCATTCCCAGCCACGAGCCACGTAAGCAGGTACAGTAACGATTCTACAATTGAAGTTATTCACACCACATTTGCCATACCAATCCTCCAAATCATGCAGTCGCCAACCATGACCCAACATGCATCTTTCGAAACGTCAAAGGCAGCAGCCAAGCTATCCGCACAATGACAAAGTATAAAGCCGGCCATCCAACACTACATGCACTGAAACCAACAAAGCTCTTGCAACAGATGACTGGCATGTCCCTCATAATACGGCGGCTCATGGCACAAGCCCCATCCAGGCACCATTTGAGCCACAGGAAACCGAGGCCAAAGGTCAGCCTGAAGGCTCCCTTGATCTTGAATGCTCATCCCGCCGTCGATTAATCCGGTTGCGATCCATGGCTAGGCAGCAGGGGCGCCGTGATGCCATCGGAGGACCATGACCACCTTCTACGGTACGAGCAGCGGCATCAGATATGACAACATCAATCAATCGAGGGTTACAACATGCAGCGGAATCACCCTTGCCCGTCGACTGACTCGCCTTGGGTTGGCTGCGGCAGTTACTGGAACGGGTCGGCTCTCGAACTCGCACCTATACTTGCCGTCAGCTTCTGCAAGCAGGACGTCGATATGGTGACGATGAAAAGCATCATTTGGAGCCATGGCAACTTGCATTCCCGACCGAGCCCGGCCCGCTACGATCCTTCGTTGCAGCAGCGGTTGCCGGTGTATTACTTGCTGACATGGACGGGTACTTTTCAAAGCAAGTACAGGAACAGCGATGCGTACCTGTCACCGCCCGCGCACCGAGTACAGGTGGTCGTACATTGGACGGACATGGAGGTAAGTCTAGAAGCGCTGTGAGTGACAGGCACTAGGCAACCTGCTAGCCGGTACGGAGGAATGGCGAGTACAATGCGGTGACAAAAATGTCGATTCAGTCTGTAGAGGTAGCGCTGCCAAAACTGCATCGTCACTTTTGTCAAGCGACCGTAGCGAGTGCAGCAAGTACGTACGGCGTATTGATACTGCCTGCGCTAATCGCGACTATTCTTACATACTAATACTTGTTTGGTCGCTTGGCGCCTAGCAAGGTCCACTCACAGTACACGTCAGTCAGTACCTACGCGCCTTGCTCCCCCCGCGTCCTTGGCTGTGTTTTGTTTCTGCGTCTTGATGCCGTATTTACTCTCTCCTTCTCGCCACGCACTCCATGCCGCTTGTGATGTTCATGTCAACATCATCCATCCACCCGTTCGCTCCCCAGGCTCCCTCTCCCTCGCGCCCAGATCGATCGGAGAAGACATCTTTCGTCATCCATCCCGACGGCGGTCGGAGGGGGAATCCGGCATAGGCCGTTGAAGATCCAAGGAGAAGGAGAGGAAGAAAAGAAAGGACGGCACGGCGCGGGCGAGCATGACGGCAACGGCAGTCCTGACCATGGCCAAGGCGGCAGCAACTCCCGCACCGCCGCCGCCGCCGCCGCCGACGTCGCTCCCCTCGGACGCAACGCCGTTCTGCTGTCCAAGCTGCGGCTCGAACCTCGCGTCCGCACGGCGCCGCCCCGAGGCCGCCGAGGACCCCCTTGCCCTGGCGCGTATTCGCCAGCTCGAGCTGCAGGTCCGTCAGCTCCACCACAAGGCCTCGGCCGCCGTTCAGCGGTGGGCCGAATACGAGGCAGAGCTGTCGAGGATGCGCGTCGCGCAAAAGGCCGCGGCGGGAACGTCGTCCCTGCCCTCGGCCGTCGTCTCGTCCTCGTCGACGGCGCCGTCGCCCGGCATGTCGCCCCGGCCGACGCGCCAGCTGCTCGCCGCGTCCTCGGCCACGCCTCTGCCGAGTCCCACGCGCGCCTCCTTTCTTCAGATGGCACCGGTCCGGCTCTCGGCGCTGCTGTACCCGCGCAAACCGGCGCCGAGCCCGGCGTCGACGACGACGACCGAGGACCTCCTCGAGGCCCTGATGCGCGAGCAGATGCTGCGGCGGGAGGCCGAGAATCGCCTGACGGCGACGAGGAAGGAGGTCGAGGAGCTCACCGCCGCCCTCTTCGAGCAGGCCAACGAGATGGTCGCCGACGAGAGGCGCGCCCGGGCCCGGCTGGAGGAGCGCGTCGGCGAGCTCGAGCGAAGGGATCTGGCCAAGCGAAGGAGGCTCGAGACGCTCGAGGGCGCCATGGGGAGGATCGAGAGGTCCAGGCACCTCTTGCTGGAGGAGGAGTGAAGGGCCGGCCCAGCCATCGCTGCGAGGCGGCAGACGGCCATCGGTGCCCGGCGGTAGGGAGCCGCGACAAAGCACGAATCTACCCGAGGCCAACGGCGTCGGTGAGTTGGAAAAGGTGACATGAGAGAGAGCCCTCCAGGTATCGTCAAGCGCTGCGGTCGGGGGGAACGGGCGTCGTCTCGCAATAGGCATGATATCACGACTGACGACAACGAATACAATAATACTCGAGGCGTAGCCTTCCTGTCTGCTCCTGCTCGTCCGGCACCATCCTATGCTCCTTGCGAGGGTGACGAGAAAACTTGACGCATTGATGCTCCAATGGCGCCATCGGCATGTCTCCCGTGAATACAACCATCACGTATTCCATCAGCGGCGCGTCTCGCCACGCGAATAATGGGCGCTGCCCCCCTCCCCCCCTCCGGCTTGCCCCCTTCTCGGCCGAGGGCGGGAGGAGGGTGGCCACGTCGGCGAAGGATGGCGTACGGGTCGAATCAGCAAACCAGAGGTAGATGGAGTGGATGGATAGTCATAAGGCGTCATGATCCAACCAAAAGTGCACGCCACCAACGCCTGCTGCTTTGCTTCCCCTGCTCGTCGATCAAGGCCAAAAAAGGCCTGCCATGGCCGGCCTCGTGGGTATGCATGGGGTGGCCGGATGGGGTGGAAAAAAGACTTCATGTGCGGAAAGGAAACGTCGGGACGACGAGGGAAATTAATCCTCTATGCCGTTCCACGACTTTTCATCCTCCAAACGTGTCTGGGCGGTGCTCGCCAGCCAGCTTGGTTTGTCGTCGTTCGCCTCGTCGGCCGTCCGAGCCGGGACCTTTCGCGGACTCGAGGCCTCGTCCGTCTCGCTCGGCCATCGTTTCCGCTTCTCGCCCGCGCCGTTCGTCGACGGGCTCGGCTGGCTCGGATCCGGCCGTGGCTGGCCGTTGCTCTTCGGAGGCGACGGCGGCGGCGGCGGCGGCGGCTGCTGCTTGGCGCCGCCGGGCCAGTGGCCCTCGGGTTCGCCGTTCCACCGCGCCAGCATGTTGGCCACCTGGGGCCCCCAGACCTCCTCGCCCTTGGCCAAGGCGTCGTACTCGAGAGTGTTGATGCCTCCGACGGTAAAGTCGCTCTGGCGCACGCGGCAGAGCTCGGCCATGATGCCTCCCGACTCGAGCTTCATGCCCAGGTCGTGGCAGAAGCTCCGCACGTAGTACCCCGACGTCACCGTCAGCCGGATCTTGCAGGCCGGCGGGCCCTCGTCGCTCCACGGCGGCGGCGTGTCCTTGTCCGGGCTGGGCGGCACGAGGTTGCACCCCTTGGACGAGTGGACGGGCGGCGGGAAGGCGCCGAGAGCGCCCGACATCATGGGCTCGGCCCCGGCCCGCCGGCTCTTCTTCTGCGGCTTGTCCATGATGAGCTCGTCCTGGCGCTCCTCAAACCTCTTCTTGAACGACTCGTGCTCGGCCACGGCCTCGTCGTCCTCCTGCCGCTCCTCGGGCGTGAGCGTCTTGGACGACTCCTGCAGCCTCTTCACCCTCCAGACCTGCTCGGCAAGGTTGCGCTCGGCCGCCTCGGCCTCCTCCGTCGGCCACCGGTGGTTGTGCGAGCCGGGCTCGTACCACTCGACGAGCTCAATCTCGAGCGCCTCGACGTTTCTGCCCTCGATCTCGCGAGGGATGGGCTTTCCCTCGCGCGCGTACTCGTACAGCGGCTTGCCGTTCATCTTGAGGGCCGAGTAGAGCGGCGGTATTTGCACCTGCTTGCCTCGGAAGCCGTCGAGCTCGGCCTCGACCATGGCGCGGGTGATGTGGTGGTAGGGCCGCTTCGAGATGATGCGGCCGACGCGGTCGTACGTGTCCGTGGTGGCGCCAAAGGTGACGATGGCCTCGTACGACTTGGTGCAGTCGAGAAACTGGGGCAGAAGCTTGGTCGCCGACCCGATGCCGAGGATGAGCACGCCCGTGGCGAGGGGGTCGAGGGTGCCTCCGTGGCCGATCTTGACCTGCGTCGCCTTCTTCTCCATCCTCCGGCGCTTGAACTGGCCGCCCGACTCCTTGAGCCGCTTCGCCCTCTCGGCTTCGATCATGGGCCGGAAGAAGAGGGAGGGGTTGAAGATTTGCTGGCACTCGCGGATCACCTGGGCCGAGCTTTGGCCGCAAGGCTTGTTGATGGCTGCCGAGCGTCGGTCGAGTCAGCACGGCGGCGAGCTCGGGTGGGAGCGGGGCCGAAGAAGCATACCGAAGACGCCATCACGGACGACGTCCGAAGCCATCGTCATCACCTTTCCAGCTCGTCGCATGCGAATCCTCCGGGGAGAGGGGGGGGCGAGGGGAGCCAAAGCCGGTGACCTCTCAAGCGTGACGCCGCTCACGGCAACAAAGGCGAGAGAGAGAGAGCGAGAGAGAGAGAGGGAGGGAGAGAGAGAGAGAGAGAGAGAGGGAGAGAGAGAGAGAGAGAGAGAGAGAGAGAGAGAGAGACAGAGAGAGAGAGAGAGAGAGAGAGAGACAGACAGAGAGAGAGAGAGAGAGAGAGAGAGAGAGAGAGAGCACGAAAGGATACGATGCGAGTAGGCCCGGGAGAAGGAGAGGATGGCGGGTGGGGTGGTATGAAGCAAAGGGCAAGCTCCCAAAGACTCGAGGGTGAAGAGGCAATGGAGCGGACAAGAATATCGAGCAGCTGGTCGATGGCAGCGACCGATGGTAGATGATGATGGATGTGGTCTGTCTCGTCGATACGAGGCAATCAAAAAAAAAATTCCCCCGTCTCGAGCTACCCTGCCCTAGGATGCCGAGGGGGGGACGCATCTGCAGTGGTAATAATTAGCCCCTAATCAGTGCTTAATTCGAAGCAGTAAGCAAGTACAATCAAGTAGCTGTACAGGTAGGTACATGCAGGTAGGTCTTGGGAGCTGTGGGGACGAGGTACTCGGTACGGGGGGCGTCCAGGGGAGAATCGGGCGAGAATCTAGAGCGACAGGGGCTTGAGCCTAAACTGCCGCCCGACAGGCTGCTGCAGGGGTCTGTGCGGAGTACTGCAAGCACTTGCAGCACTTTCTCCGCAAGTACTACGGTACTAGGTAGGTAAGTACTAGGTAGGTACCAGGTACAACCAAGTACAACAAGGACAGGGTAATGCGGCACTACAGTACCGACCTTGGTAGGTAGGTACCTAGCAGGTTAGGTACTAACCTAATAGGTTAGGTACCTATTAGTACGCATGCGAGCGCTGGGTCGAACACCTCCCAGGGGTTTCTTCCCCCGGGATGGAGAGCGCCTTTACTGGCCAGACACCTAAGCCAGGTACTGTTGCACGGGGAGATGCAAGAGGGAATAGCACGCACCTGGCAGATATCAAGCGCACGCAAAGTCTTGTTCTTCACCGCTCATCGGCCTCTTGGTTGTATCCACGACCATGAGTAGGATGCAACATCTTGCCGTCAGCTGTCGTCGGTGTTTATTGTCTTGACCTAGCCTTCTCCCTCCGATGCACACGATGAAGCATTATTAGCAGCCGACCGCATAGATGCACGTACATGTCGGTATATGTAGTAGGCATGTTTGCAGGTACATGCAGTAAGCGTGTATGCAGATATATGCAGTAGGCGTGTATGCAGATGTATGCAGTAGGCGTGTATGCAGATATACGCAGTAGGCGTGTATGCCATATATAGACAGTAGGCATGTGTGCAGGTATATACAGTAGGCATAAATGTAGGCATATCTAATTGGCGTGTATGCAGGCATATCCAGTAGGCGCATAAGTAATAGGCATATCCGGGAGGCATGTATATAAGCATATCCAGCAGGTATGCATGTAGGTATATGTAGTAGGCATGTATGCAGGTATGTACAGGAGGCGTGTAGGGCAGGTATACAGAGGAGGCATGTACGTAGGCATATGTATGTAGGCATATAATAGGCATGTATGTAGGCATGTATGTAGGCATGTATGTAGGTATGCATGTAGGCATATAATAGGCATGTATGTAGGCATGTATGTAGGCATGTATGTAGGTATGCATGTAGGCATATAATAGGCATGTATGTAGGCATATAGAGCGGGAATGCATGTAGACATATCCAGTAGGCATGCATGTAGGCATACAGAGCGGGTATGCATGTAGACATATCCAAGAGGCATGCACCTACGTAGGCATAGTCAGTAGGCATGCATGTAGGCATATCCAGTAGATATGTATGTAGGCATACAGAGCGGGTATACATATCCAAGAGGCATGCACCTATGTAGGCATAGTCAGTAGGCATGCATGTAGGCATATCCTGTAGACATGCATGTAGACATATCCAGGAGGCATGCATGTAGGCATATCCAGGAGGCATGCATCTATATAGGCATATTCAGTAGGCATGCATGTGGGCATATCCAGTAGGCACATATGTACGCATATCCAGGAGGTATGCATGTGGGCATATCCAGAAGGCATGCCTGTACTGTAGACATATCCAGTAGGCACATATGTAGGCATATGTATGCATATCCAGTAGGCACATATGTACGCATATCCAGTAGGCATGCATGTAGACATATGTACGCATCTCCAGTAGGCATGCATCTAGGCATGCATCTAGGCATATCCAGGAGGCATGCATCTAGGCATATCCAGGAGGCATGCATCTACGCATGCATCTACGCATGCATCTACGCATGCATCATATGCAACAGCCATGTATGTGCTTGTTCCATCCGCCATACTTGGCCATCTATTCAATATTCATCATGCATCTCGTAAAATGAAGCACCGCAGCGCATCAACGCTCGACGAGCTTGATTCAGACCCCCTCCCCTCCTTTGCATCCCTTCCCTACCCCTCACGAGGCTCCGACGAGGCCGAGTGCATCCCTCTCCTCTCGTGTCCGAGGCCGTGGCGGGCCAGGAAAGAAGGGCGCTCATGACCGCCTCCGGCCCGCGGGGCCTCCCTGGCGACGGGCCTTGCGCTCCTCGACAAAGGCCTCCATCAGCTGGCGCAGGTCGGGGTTCTTGCGGGCGAGGAGGAGGACGTCGTCCGTCGTCACCGTCGACCGGCCAGCGTGGTTGCAGAAGCTCTCGAGGTCGATCGAAATGTTCTCTGGTTTCCACCTCGGAGTCAGCGTCGGCCCTTGGTCCGGTTGCATCCTTTGGCGTGCGGCACGTTGAAGGCTGGCGGGAGAGGAATCACCTATCTGCGTCCAGACGAGCTCGGTGAGGGCGCCGATGAACTGCGGCGTGGCGTTGATGTTGCGACGCATCGACTCCTCGTCGACGATTTGTCCGATGGCGAACCAAAGGGCCGACTTGAGACGCTGTGCGCGCCGTTAGATATTCGCTCACGCCCTTGCTGGAGCTTGCAGCGTGTCCATCCACGGCTTCTGTGCTCCGAGAGAACTTGCCTCGCGATCACCCCCGTCGGTTGCGTCGGCCATGCTGCGATGGTGTTTGGGGGGGGGGGGAGGTGGGATGACGTTGGGGGTGAAAAGTCACCGGCCGCTCCGCAAGTTCAGTTGATCCGTTAACTAAGGCCTTGGCCTATAGTGCACTGCTGCACGCTAGACTTGCCTCTTGGGCGGGGTTGGATAGGCTTTCGATGGAGCCAGGGGATCTTGGACGAAGCCAGTGAGGCAGAACAACACGTTTACAAGATCCAAGCATCGTCATTGCATCCCCCGGCATGGTGATAAAAAGGGTTTTTTGTATATGAAAAGTCATCTACCCCATCCGTCATCTCCCATGTTCGCCAGCCAGCAATGAATCCGCACAGCCCGACACGCCCGTCGCATCCTACGCACGCCACTGCAAAGTCCTCGCCTTGGGCGACGGTGCAGGGGGAGGAGCCGGAGGAGCCGGCGGCATCGCCTTCTTCGTGTACACGCTGAGCCGGTTCGAGGCGCCGCAAAACTGCAGCGCGTTTCCGCCGCAGAGCATGCCGCACTCCTTCTGCGGCGCCGCCTTGCTCGAAGGGTCGACGAGGTTGCCGCAGTAGCACTCGCGTCCGTACTCGGTGCCAAAGTACCTGTGCTCCTTGCAGATGTCGGCGCACTTTGCGTTGGTCATGTCCTCGGCCGCCGTCGTCTTGTCCGCGAGGGCGCGGGTGCCGTTGCCCTCGGTCTGGCAGCCGACGAGGACGTAGTCGCCCACGGCCGCCGGCAGCTCCGGCTTGCCGCCCGACGCGTTGGCGTTCATGTAGAGCTCGATGCGGTTGCTCGCGCCGCAGTACTGGTACGCGTCGCCGCCGCACGGCATGCCGCACTCGGCCAGCGGCGCGCTCTGGCTCGTCTCCGTCAGGTAGCTTCCGCAGTAGCACTCGGTGCCGTACTCGGTGCCAAAGTACTTGTAGCCCTTGCAAAACGCGGCGCAGGCCTCGTTGGTCATGCCCTTGTCGATGGTCGCCTTTTGCTCGAGCGCCCGGACGCCCTGGCCCTCGGTCCAGCACCCGACGAGGCTGAAGGGCGACACGGTAGGCTTGTGGACGAGCGTCGCCGTCGGCGTCGGCACGGCCGGCGCGCTCGTCGTCGAGTAGAGCTCGATGCGGTTGCCGGCGCCGCAATACTGGCTCGCGTCGCCGCCGCAGGCCATGTTGCACTCGGTGAGCGGTGCCGCGGCGCTGCTCTTGTCCAGCGCGTTGCCGCAGTAGCCTGCTCGTGGTCTCGTCAGTCGCTCGTCTCATTCCCCATCCGGTCCGATGCGGCGCGCAGACGACGACGGCCTCGCGTCGTCGTCGTCGTCGTCGTCGGATCGGGGGGGGGACCACCTACACTCTCGTCCATACTCGGTCCCCCAGTAGACGTAGCCGCTGCAGTGCGCCATGCACTTCTCCAGCGTCATGGTGTCGTTGGCGAAAAAGATGCCGTTGAGGGCGCGCGCGTTGCTGCCCTCGGTCCAGCAGGAAACCATCTTGTATCCGCCGACGGTGGCGCGGCGGCGGCGAACCTCGGTCGGGGACGCGACGGCCGATGTCGTCACGGCCGTCGTCGTCACGGGGACCGTCGGCTCGCCCGCTTCGGCGCAAGGCGCGGCGTTGTCAAAGGACCGACAGGTGCCGCCGACGTCGGCCAGTTTCTTAAAGGCATCCGTCTTTCCGCCCGCCGTGACGTCGACGTGGGACTGGTACGCCATGCCGCCCTCGACGGTGTGGTCCGACGAGAAGAGCGTGTACCCGCCCACGCAGCTGCCCTTCCTGAGCTCGACCGTCGTGTTGGCGAGCTGCGGGATCGGGCTGCCCGCCTGAGGCCTCCTGAACCAGATGCTCGCCTTCGCGCCCCGGCCGACGGCGTCGTTGCGCACCGCCGCGACGAGCGTGACGGCGCCGTTGCTGCCCGACACGCAGCTCTGGGGCGCCTGGAAGATGACGTCGTCCTGCATCGGGTACCCGTTGCCGTTGTTGTCGTACACCTTGTCGTTCACCGTCACCGTGAAGGAGGAGATGCCCGAGGAGGCGGGGATGCTGGCCTGGATGGGGAAAAAGGCAAAAGTGTCGTCGAAGCCCTGGCCGACGCCCTGGAGGCTGCTCGTGATGGTGCACGAGTCGGCGCCGCAGCGGGAGGCGCCCTGGCGGTCCTTGTACTGGATGCTGATGTTCTTGATGGCGTCCTTGGCCATGCCAGTCGTCTTGACACGAATGTACCCCGTCAGGGAGAGGGCGGTGCCGCCGTCGGCGAGCGTGAGCTGCATCCGGACGGGCTTGACGGCGTAGGGAAGGATGGGATCCGACAGGGTGACGGTGGGAGGGACGACGTCAATCATCTTCTGCAGCACGGCCTTGCAGATGTCTTGGAACTTGGCCTTGTCCTTCATGCCCTCGAGCGTCTTGTTGCCGTCCGAGTTGAAGACCTTGAAGTCGGAGTGCTTGTTGACCTTGACCGAGGGGCCGACGACGAGCGGGTTCTTAGTCTGCCCCGACAGATACTCGGTCACAATCTTGTTGTCGAAGACGGCCGCCGTCGAGTCGAGGTCGGCGGCCCCGTTCTTGACGCCTCCGGGGGGCATGAGCTCGGGGAACTCGTCCTTGTGGACGCCGCCGAGGGTGTGGCCGCAGGCGGTGAGCTGGATCATCTCCTCCTTGGTGAAGCCCATGCGCTCAAACTGCTGCTGAAAGGTAAAGGCCGAGTTCTGCGGCTGGGGTACGCCCGTCGGCCCCTTCTCCGTCGCATCCTTCCTGCCGGCACGGAAGGGCACGGCGGGACCGCCGCAGGACCGGACCGACATGTAGACGCCCATGGCGATGAGGTCGGAGAGGCTGGACCTCGGGGAGACGTAGGGCGACATGAACTGGAGCGTCGTCTTGTGGCCCGGGCCCGTGTTCTCCCCGTTGTCGAGCTCGTACTGGAGCGAGGCGTCGAGCCCGCCGGTGTGGAAGAAGCTGTTGGCCGTCGACATGTCGTGAAAGGCGAGACGGAGCCACTCGGCGGCGTTCTGTCGGCCCGGCCCGGAGGCTTCGTTCGCGCAAGGGTTCACGGTGTCGGCGAACTTGCGGGCGCCAAAGGAGCTGAGCTGATACATGATCTCCTCGAGCTCGTCGACGTCCGAGGGCCAGGTCGGGTCCGCCAGCGCATGGCGGGCGAGGGCCAAGGTGGCCAGCGCCGAGACGAGGGAACGCATCACGGCCGAACGAGGGGCGAGATGGGGGGAGCCAACGTGGACGCAGAGTTGCCTTTTTTCCGTTCGCGACACCAGACGGCCAGACACCAGGAGAAGTCGGCCGAGGACAGAGGACGAAGGGGCAGAGGAGACAAAACAACAACAACGACGGGAATCGAGGGAATTGATCAATAAATGGACCCGTCGGATACCAGCAGGCCGAAGCACATCAAGGCTATGGCATAGTATCAATGGCCCGGCGGCATGCACGGTGACGGGGTGATGACTGCATGCATCCGGCAAGGTCTGTCAGTTCCCTCCGTCAGTCGGCACAGGACCGGCCGACTGACGGCGGAGCAGGGTAGCATTCTGGTCTTCAGCTCCGCGCCTCGCCTCGCCCAGGTGGTTCCTGCGTCGGCGTCTGCGTAACACACCTCTTCGCGTCAAGCATGGGCGCGCATCAATAGTTTGGCAGGTTTGGCAGGTTGCGTTGCGTCGACAGCTCCGCCTCCCGCAGCATGACGACTGCCATGTCGACCGCCTGGGGAACGTTGCACTCGTCTCGCACGATGGCTGCTGGACGATTATTGATTATTGTCGGCCACCGGTGCGGTTCATCGTCGGCTCCTCATTGCCCCGGTCGGGTTGTTGGCAACGGCGGACGATGAGCCTCGGCCATCGGAGAGCTGGATCGAAGTCGGCTTGGATGTCTTTTTACATTGTTTTTTGTAACTGTTTTGGAACCTTTTTAGGAGGTTTGGCCATGTCGCTTTGCTGATGGGTCGATTGCTGATGGGTCGATTGCTGATGGGTCGATTGCTGATGGGTCGATTGCTGATGGGTCAATTGCGGATGGGTCGATTGATGATGAGCCGGCTGCTGGACGTCGACGACGCGGCGAACGCAGCCGGTCCACTGTGCGGCGGCGATGGTGCATATCCCCTCCTCCATCGCTGCGCGCTTTCTCGTTTCCCCATGCATCGTTCGAAAGGCGAGTGCTTGTTCGTTGGACGTGTTTGGACAGACGTTCCTCTGCTGCTCGCTCGTGGCCCAATCAACGAGGCGACACGACCGATACGAAGTTCCATCTGTTCCACCCGTCATCAACATCAACAGTGGCGGCGGCGTCGACGGTGGTGGCCGACACGACCTCGATCCCTGCAGGGGCGGCTCGTCGCTGGCCTCGTCGACGGCTCGAGAGTCAAAGGTCAGGCCTGTTCCGGCTGCTGATGATACCGAGGGTCCAGCTCGGCCGCTCCACTGGGTTGCCGTCATCCATGATCCATCGACATTGATCCCTCTGCCCCAGCGTTGCATCCTCGTCGTTCTCGACCCTGCCGGGGCACATCAGATGATGCATCTGACCGCTCCATCCGACGCTCATGTTCATGCAGGTGGTCGGAAAATCCAAACCCCCTCCCCTTTGCTTCGGGCTCAGCTGGGGGCCCGAGGTGCGGGAAGCTGTACCCTCTCGCGTGTCGTCTGCAGCGTCATCGTCAGCCATCGACGGCGAGCCAGCCTTACGCAGGTCCAGTTTGCCATCTGCATTTCCACCATGGCATGGGTGAGATGGCACGTGGAGAGGGAAAAGGGGGAGAAAAGAGGGCGTCCCCTTTCGGCGTCGTGCCTGAATGCCCGCGTGCTGCACCAACGAGGGTTCTCGGTTCTCGGTCCAACCCGTCGCCTCGATATCCTTTCGGCATCGGCACAGAATATTCCGTACACGAACATGTACATTGTACCTCTTTCAGTCAAAGTCCCTTTGCTAGCCGAAGCTTCATCTTGGCTCGGATCGAGGGGTACTTGATGACCAGCATCACGAATTCAACTGCGCTGGTGAGTCTACTGGTGAGTCTCTGTTCCCGCTGCTGCTCGAGGCTACGCTGACTGTCAAGGCACTGTCATAAATAGAACCATGTTCGCTTGGCCGACTCCGGAAACGCCATGAACCGCGTCGCTCGCCTGCGCCGTTTGCAAGGATATACCAATGATTATTGGTGCTCCATCTGCTGTGCTGCTTCCAGTACTCCCCGACGACGTTCTGCCCTCGACAAGACTTGCTGGCGTGCATTATTGTGTATTCCATCTAGTATGCACACCATACTCCGTACCTTGTCCTCTATTAATACGAGGGCCGTGAATACAGAACGCGTAATCGAACGGAGTATTCCGTACAAGTACAGTACGTGGACTCCGTATACTTACTGTACAGTATTAAACGGAGTAAGTACGGAGTAGGTACGTACTTGTACTATTGTTCAATTCGTACTACTACCTCCAGTACCTAGCCCCCATCACCTACCTGATAGTGCAAGTACTCGCTTCTTACTGTGCATACCTAGGCGTAAGCAAGTACTCCCTGCAGCAAGTACTAACATGAATGCGGCTACGTTCAAGTATCGCTTGCCAGTGCTGCCAAGCGAGCCAGGCTAGCCAGGCTAGCTGCATTCAAGCCACACGCGCGGCTGGGAGGCCTGTGGCTGAGACCTCGCCCCTATCCGAACGCGGTAAAGCGACGTCCTCCACCGACGACATCACCGTCGCCACGTCGCTCATCCTCCCTCCGTCTCTGCCTCTAGGCTTCAGTACGCTCCTCCAAAGTCTAAAACGCCGCAAGCCATGATGCCGTACGTGGCAAGCGTCAGAGCCGGAATGGCTGACCATGGCTGACCATGGCTGAACTGGGCTGATCGAGCGAGGCGTTGGATGCGAGAGATGCTCCCTTCATGCCCCCTCCTCCCCCAAGGCACCAGACGCACGGCAGGTCATCTCCTAACCCCTCATGCCGCGTCGATCCTGAAACCGCTCCTGGTCCCCGTCGGTTCGCTCCGCACATATCGTGCTCACGCCCATCGATCATATCCGTACCGACTCGCCGGCACCTTGGCACCTTGACCGGTCGACAGCCAGAATAACCTCGCCCGTGTCCGAAATCCACCGCCCGTCGCCATGGGGTTGGGTCTCAAGATCCTCCAGTGGGCCATCCGCCTCGTCCAGCTCCTCTGCGCCGCGCTCGTCCTCGGTGTCTACGCCTACTTTCTCGCCACGCTCTACAACCACAACCTCGCCATCGCCACCTCGGTGAGGGCCGTCGTCGGCATCTCCGGCGCCGCCGTCCTCTACACGGGCGTCGGTCTGCTCCTGCTCTGCTGCCTCGCCGGCGTGCTCATCACGTCGGCCGTCGCCATCCTGCTCGACGTCTGCTTCATCGGCGCCTTCATCTACGTCGCCTACGCCAACAGGAACGGCGCCGGCTCCTGCAACGGCTACCTCGATACCCCCTTTGGCAGCGGCCAGTCCAGCGCCACCGTCGTGACCTCGGGCGGCTTCACCGCGCTGCCCAGCTACCACACCGCCTGTCGCCTCCAGACGGCCTCGCTCGCCGTCTCCATCATCGCCATCTTCTTCTTCTGCTGCTCCATCATCGTCGAGTTGCTCCTCATCCGCCAGCACCGCCGGGACAAGCACTTTGGTCCGAGCCCGGCCAACAACTACACGTCAGGCTACGCCGCCAACCCCGAGCAAGGTCGCGGCGGCTTCATGGGCCGCTTCCGCTCGGCGCCCAAGACGCACGCCGTGCCCCAAGATCCCAACACCCTTCCGCAGCACACCCAGCCGGGGCAGCTCGTCGATCCCATGCGCCAGAGCTACGCGACCGAGGCGACCGCCGTCGGCCACGACCACCTCCCCAGCACCAACGACTTCGCCAAGCAGGAGGCCGTCTATCGTCAGCCCTCGACCGCCTTCAGCGGGAACACGCAACCGGCTGCCGTCTCGCCGATGCAACAACCGGCGCAGATGACCAACGGATGGCACGATGCGCCACAGACGGCCAACGAGATGGCCGCCGACAACCAGTACCAAGGAGGCACCTACAATCGCTTCTAGGTGCCGCCAATGTCGCCGCTTTGAAGTCATGTGTGGCGCGTACGAGACCGAGTTTTGCCATCGCTCGAGGCTGTTTGGCCATGATGGATACCACGCCGCGAACGAGAGCCTGGCGGCGGCTGCGGCAACTATGCCTTGCCTGCCCACTGATGACATCTTTCATGATGCGCTCTCGAGATGATGATGATTTCTGATAACAAATGAGGCCTGACCAGCTTCGCACCATCTGTCCTCGTGTTGGTAGCTGCCACCACTGGTAGCTGTCACCATTAGTAGCCGTCACTACATAGCAATACACGAACAGTGAGGCTCGCCGATGCGCGGCGCAAACCATCTACTTGGATGAACATGCCGTGACACACTCTCACGCCCGTGACAATGATGCGGACCCCACAATGATGCGGACCCCCTCGCTGGCCATGACACGCCGTCGCCCATCCATCGTCGAAATCGCTCACGACCTTCTCGTCGACGTTGCTGTCGGCTTCTTCGTCTTCTTCACGCCCACCCCTCGACGTGGTCCAAGTCGCTGCCGACACTGTCGTCCCCGCCCAGGTCGGTCCAGTTCAGGTCCAGCTTTTCCAGCTCGCGCGTGAAAAAGTCCTGCTCCTCGCGCATCGCCGTCCGGATCTCGGCGGCAATCTTGTCGGGGTACCGCCTCACGTTGCGCCAGTGCGTCAAGCTGCGCAGCGCCTGCTCGAGCGGGAGGGCCCCCTCGACCTCGGCGTCGACGTCGCTGCCGGCCAGCCACTCGTCTCGGAGCTCCGGTCGGCAGTGCAGGTAGACGGCCGTGATGACGCGCATGTTGCCCTGGCGCCACTTGCGACCGCAGTACGGCACCTGGTTCTTGAAGAGCTTGAGCGTGTACAGCCGCAGCTCCTGCTGGGGCACCCGAAGCGATTTGCGGAGGATCGTCGACGACTTGTACTGCACGAGCAGGAGGTTC
Source organism: Drechmeria coniospora (assembly GCF_001625195.1). Classification (NCBI taxonomy): domain Eukaryota; kingdom Fungi; phylum Ascomycota; class Sordariomycetes; order Hypocreales; family Ophiocordycipitaceae; genus Drechmeria; species Drechmeria coniospora. Next base: position 9,382,308 of record NC_054390.1, on the reverse strand, counting down.
CGGTGTGCCTTATCCTTGCAGATCTTCTGCATCACTCGGAGGTAGTTGATGAGCGAGAAGAAATTGCGCCTCGAAAAGTCGGTGATCGGCTCGACCGGGAGCGGGTTCACGGGGTAGCCAAGCTCGTCCACCTCTGGCCGGGCCGGTGGCCGATCGGCATGACCGTCGATTGCATCCTCCTCCTCCTCGACATCGGCTTGCCTCGGCCTCGGCGATCGTCCCCTTTTGATCGGAGGCGGCGCGGCGCTGTCGTCGCTCTCGTCGTCGACGGCGGCGGTTTGGTCCGCGTCCCTTTCCTCCCTGGTCTCTGCGTCACCTTGGCCCTCCTCGTCCTGGTTCTCGTGTTCCGGCCCGCTCTCGACCCTGTCCTCGGAGCGCAAGTTGCAGAATTGGAAGAAGCTGGCGGAGGGAAGTTAGCGTCGCCCGTGACGAGTTGGCGTCGGCTTGCCCACCTGTTCTCGACACGGTCCATCTTGCTGTCGACCACCTGCTGAATATCCTGGTGTGCAAAGAGCTTCAGCACGAGCGGAATGTAGTTGGAGTCGAGAAGAAGCTGGGTAAAGTACTCGAACTTGAGCACGTCTGCACACCGTCAGCAAGCGCGCGGCATCCCGGCGACGGGGACAACGCACGAGATAACCTCAGCCACTTGAGCAGCAGTATCAGAATGCCCGTCATTGCCTTGGACGTTATTTCTCGCGTCCTCGACGCGTCCACCTCCTCGGGAGACTGCTGCGGCTCCTCCATGTGGGACATCTGCCCTGCCATGTCTCCTGGCTTCTGAAGAGGAGCGCTGCCGTTCATGACGAGCGGGTTGCTGCCTCTGCCCGCCATGCCGTTTGGTGCCTGGGATGCTTGCTGCGTGACAATTGCCGTCACGTTCAGCAGGATTGGTCTCAGGAGGACGATGACGAGCGACTGCAGATGAGGCAGGGCTTCTCGCTACGGGATTTGGCTTGTGAGCTTCGGAACCGGGAACGTGTCGGAAGGACGGCTAGGGAAACCCACGTAAAACCTCTCGACGGCAACGAGCCTTTGCTTGTCCCTGTCGCTCAACCGCTCAGGATGGGGACCAAAGTCTACCTCGTCCTCTGGCGGGTGCCGCGCGCTGCCGATCTTGTCCCTTCCCTTGACCTCCTTGAGAAGCTCCTTCTCCTCGAGGGTCAGCTCATCGAGGCTGAGACCGTCGATTTCGTCGTCATCCTCGTCAAACTCCCAGCCGCGCTCGTACTTGAGAAATCGCTCTCGCTCGTCCCAGAGCTGTCGGGTCGCTCGGGTCATTCGCACGCGGGAGGAGAAGAGCTCGCCTGCTTCGAGAATCGAGGCCGGCACATCGCTACCTTCCCAGCGACGACGAACGACGGCGTCGTGTATGCCGATCCAGCCTTTGCCTCCGGCGCTGTTGCTCGTCGCGTCGAGGGGCGGATACATGAAGGGAAAGTTCTGGTTCGTCTGGTAGTTCTGCTTCTTGCCCCCCTTTCCTCCGATTGCCGGCGACGGAGGTGGCGACGGAGCGGGTGTGGCGATGTGGACCGGCTGGTGCAGGATGGAGGCACCCCCGTCCTGTGCAGGGCCGGCCGGGGTCGGTATTATCCCGTTGGCCACGCTGTTTCTCGTCGACTGATGCGGGAGGGGGGGGAGAAGGGATGTGTTGTCGGCCTCGAGAGGAATCAAAGGCTGGGGAGGAACGTATGCTGGATATTTGGAGGTGACTTCTTGTCGGAACGCGTGATAGTCGAGCGGGGAGGCCGTGATGGTTTCCTTATCATTGCCGTCGCCGTTTGTCATTTCGCTCGTGGCCTTTCTGACGAGCTCTAGCTCCTTTGTTCCACCAAAGACGAGCAGGATGGATTTCCAGAAAAGCAGAAATATCTGCCTCGGTCACGTCAGCGGACGGGTTCGGTTCGGAGGTTGGCGGCATCGAAAAGACGCACGTGCATGTGAGGCATGGTGTTCTGCTCGTCCCAACGAAGCTTCGACATGGCGGTGAGCAGAAAATCGACGAGAGAAGGGTTCAGTTCCACTGAGGTCGGGTCAGCATGGCAGAGCGGGCCTTGTCGGGCAGAGGCGAGGCCGAGAGGGGCAGGGTAGCACATACGCAGCTTGCCGTAGGCAGAGGACGGATCTTCCGGGTCGTTGAGGGCTTCTTGAATGGCAATGTACATGATGGTCATGAGATTCATCAGCTCGTCCTGCGCCTCCTGGGGACTGGCCTGCTGCTGCTGCTGAACGTCACCAGACCTGGGTGGGATGTCAGTCGGTTGCCACGCAAACTGATTCCTCGGGGGCCGTGGCCTCTCACCAATGCAGCTCGAAACAGTTCCGCAGCGCCTCCCAAATCACCGGTAGACCTTGGAGCGAGGCGAGGCAGCGGACGGCCGACTTGATGGCCTCCAACTGCGACGGGCTCGCGACCGACTTGGCCTCGGCCGTCGGGCAGGCACTCGCGGACGCCGTCTCTCCCCATCTCCCCAGCACGAGGTACACGAGCTGGCCGATCGAGGCCGATCGCAGGGCCGCATCGCTCGACCCGACGCCCACGATGGCGGCCTGGACGAAGCTCGCCCTCGCGTCCTCGTCGGCGTCGTCCCACCTCGGCGATTCGCCATCGCTTCCCGACTCCTCGCCGTACCAGTGCCAGTTGAAGGCCTGCTGGGCAGCGTTCAGGCGCACCCACTGCCAGAACTGGTAGACGAACCACTCGTCGATCTCGTCGGCGTGCGAGCCCACGTCGGAGTAGGTAAAGTCGTACGCCACCGGCTCGGCGCGGTTCACCTCGGCGACGATGCGGCGTAGCTGCATGAGAGAGAGGGAGTCCGTCGGCCCGTGGTGCGGTCTCTGCGGCTGCTGGGGCAGTTGGGGGAGCGGCAATGGCATTTGCTGCTGGCCTCGGCCGCGTCCAGATCCGGGTCCGGGACCGGCATCGGCACTGGCACCTGGGAAGGGAGGGGGACCTGACCGGAGAGCATTTCGAGGAAGGCCAGGTCGTATCGGCGGTGCGGAAACGGATGGTTTGTCGACAGCATGCTGCTGCTCATCGACTCGCACGTCGTTTGTCACCACGCCCGCGCCCTCCCCGGCAGCCGCCACATCGCCGGCCGGCTTCGCGGCATCGAGGGCGTCTGGGTCCTGGGTCGCCCTCGAGGACCACAGGCTGTTCATGCTGGTGCTGGTCCGAACGTCGTTTGGCTGTTAGGTTCCGACTCGACGCGTTGTCTTGTGGCATCCCCCACGACACATGGCGTACGCGGTCGGGAGGGAATCGATGCTCGGGATTCTCCTGCACTTTTCCCTACTCCATTGATGCTCTCGTGATGCAAGTCTTGGCTGGCGTGTGACGACGCGTTGTGGAAGGATTGCTGTGGTCGTTGCGTTATCGTGGCCGGAGTGTCATTGCAAGCTCTCTTTTTTTGGTTGCAGTGGTTTGCATTTCATGACGGCGGTGACGGTCTGGCGAAAGCTCTCCCTAACGCCGCTGGTGGTGCTGTGTGCTACCCTGTAACGAGCCTCTGTAATTCGGTGCTGGCACACTGTCCCGACAACTATAATTAGTTGTCGTCTGTTACCTGGTACCTACTACAGTGTGTACAACCATACTATTACGTAGGTATCTCTTAACTCGTGACCAATCCTACCCCTCGGCCGATCTGCGATGACCTCACCGCCATTTTGGCACATGCACAAGCATGGAAAGACGGAATGGGTTTATCCGTGTCTCCAGGGTGCGATCAATCGGGTATGCAAGTAGCAAATCTTGCATGCAATGTATCCTTTTGACCTTTATTCTATGTACACTTCAATAACGCTGTCATGTCTTTGACTAGGTGTCTGCCAATGCCGCCGCGTCGAAGTCATGTGTAGCGCATACGAGATCGAGTTTTGCCATCGCTCGAGGCTCTTTGGTTATAATGGATACCACGCCGCAAACGAGATCGCTCTCAAGCTCCCTAGTGGAATGAATATGGCTGCAAATTACCATGTTGGAAGCAAGCATGCATGTCTCGTCATTCTAGCATGGTGGCAAACACTCATATAATTTCAGTCCTATATTCAGTCATATATTCAGTCATATATTTAGTTGTAGGTGTACTTTCCAGGTCTGCCATTCTAGCATGGTGGCAAACACTCATATAATTTCAGTCCTATATTCAGTCCTATATCCAGTCCTATATTCAGTCCTATATTCAGTCATATATTCAGTCATATATTTAGTTGTAGGTGTACTTTCCAGGTCTGCTTCAGGACAGTACACGCTCATACAACTACTTGCCTAGTACTAGCCTAGGCACCTGACACTGCCCTGGTCGAATGTGCGCCCCCCCCCCCCCCCCCCCCCAAAGGCTTTTATTCAGCCTTGTGGCCTACATTTACAGTAGGCTTGGGCAGTTCAGCGCAGGGAACCATCAGAGAACCATCAGAACCATCAGAACATGCCAGAAAAGATGCAAACGCTTTTGTTACATAATGCAGCTATGAGCATAGGCAGAAATACGCTCGTCGAGCGATGGGGTAGTCCTCGCATAGGGCATTAGACATCAGACTCGCCATCGGACGAGGCCACCTCTGCATCAGGTTCCGTCGTCGTCGTCGCTGCCGACTTCTTCTCCTTCTCTTTCGCCCTCTTTCTCAGCTTCTTTAGCCTATTGAGCCTCTTCTTTTTATCCTTGATGTGCTCCTCCTTTTCCATCTGCTGCATTTTCACCGCCTCGGCCGTGATTTTCCTTGCCCTCTCCTTATTCCGCTGCGCGATCCTCGTCTTTTTCCCAGGACGCTTCCTTTTTCTTGCTCCCGTCGCCTCGTCTCTTTCTGGCTCGTCATTGTTGGGGGCCTTTTTTCGGGGCTTGTCTTTTCTCGTGCTGCTGATTTTCGTCACCTTCCATGGAACTTCGCAACCCCAGAACCTCGTTTGCGAGCGTTCGTGGACATCCTCGCCGCTGACAGCAACACACGCATACTCTTGCCTCAGGGCAGAAGTGACGCTGGTGACGAGGTAGTAGGATTCAGGCCGCTGATGCACCAGACCGCCCTCGCCTTGCGCCGCTAGATGGTCGTCCAGGATGACCTTGGGGGCAGCCCCTGCCGCCGAGCTGAAAAGGCGAAACTCGAATTCGCCCACGGTTTCGTCTTGATTGCCAACGTCACTCGTCTCCTCCGTGGCACTTTTGCGGCTGTCGTTGACATTGGCGGTGACATTTTGTCGAGGCTCGTCCGTCGCGTGGCTGGCTGGCTTGGCCTTGACGTCGAGGCCCAGTGATTGCGCAATCTGAGCATTCAATCGCGCATAAAGTTCCGCATCGACACTCTCATCTCCGCTTCCGTTCCAGTCGCATCTTTCAGAGGCCTCGAGGTCCTCTCGGCGAACTCTTGGACGGTGTCAGTGACGAGAACAGGAATACGGCAGCCTCAAGGCCTCGGGCGGGAAGACGAACCTCTTGACATCGGGCAGATCAAGCATGGCGCGCCCCCTCGCCGCCCAGCGGCATGCAGCAATATATTAGGCAATCTGGGAATGGTGAGAGGCAATCGGCGTAGGTTGGTCAATGCCAGTTGTCTCGTCGGCCGACTTCTCAAATGATTCATCACGCAGCGAGAGGGTGTTGGTGTGACGTCGCCATCTAAGAATTTACAGCATGGTTGCTTATCTTATCAGCAACACTTCTAGGCTCCCCTCCCCACCACAACCCGATCGTCATTCCAGACACAGGATTTATTACAAGTACTTGCATGGCTGTGGTAATTACAGTACAATATTTATTACAAGTACTTGCATGGCATCGTCAACGGCTCGCCACGACAGACTGAGGGTTGGTTATTGTCTCATACGAAATCGGGAAAACGCTGACAGCTTCCATGCTATACAGCGGTGGAGGAGTGATGATTTCCCTCACGCCATCGTGGCACAAGGATGAAAGCTACCGATCATCGCCATCCATCCTGCAAGCATCGCCAGACAGTCGAATACAAGGGAATCATCCAGTATCATCTCAGGACCACCATACCGCCGACATCATTGACACGTTCATGTCCGCTCATGATGCTCAATTTCCAAAAGGCAACTCAATCCCAAACCCAAACCATGCGTCTAAACCAGCCTCCTATAGCGACAACTCGTGAGGTGCTGAGGCTCAAACCCACCAATCTCCCTGGTCGTGCATTGCCTGTGCAACCTTGACGAAACCAGCAATGTTGCTGCCGGCGACCAAGCTGGGCAGCTCGCCCTCGGAGGCCTTGACATACCTTTGAGCGGTTTCGACGCCGGCGGTGAAGGCCTGCTTCATGATGCCCTTGAGCTTCTCATCGACCTCCTCGGTCGTCCAGCTAAGGCGCTGTGACGAGACGAATGAGCACCTCCACTCTCGTCGTGTCGAGGCGTGCGAAGGAGGAGAGGGGACGTACCTGGCTGTTCTGAGCCATCTCGAGGCCGGAGACGGCGACGCCTCCGCAGTTGGCCGCCTTTCCAGGCGCGTACCATACCGACTCCTTGCCCTTCTGCCGACGCTGCGCTTCGAACAAGTCGATTGCACCCTGCGTGCAGCCCATGTTGGATCCCTCGGCGACGACGAGGACGCCGGCGTCCATCAGCGCCTCGGCCTCCTCCTTGCTCACCTCGTTCTGGGTCGCGCAGGGGAGGGCAACATCGACCTTGCCGACGTGGGTCCAGGGACGGGCCCCCTCAATGTACCGGTACCGGCCGCCGTGGTCAAAGTCGGTGAGGGCGCGACGGTCGACCTTGAGTGCGGCAATCTTCTCGACATGCTCGGCGGTAAAGGGCGCGCCGTCGTCGATGGCGACGAGAGCCCCCCTTGAGTCGGATAGGGAGACGACGGTGGCACCGAGCTCGATGACCTTGAGGGCCGCGTATTGGGCTACGTTGCCGGAGCCTGAGATGGCAACACGCTTGCCGGAGAATCCACCGCGGCCTGCATGTTGCAGCATGTGCTCAACGTAGTACACGACGCCGTACCCGGTGGCCTCTGCGGCGAGGAACGAGCAGTTGGCGTCAGCCATGGTCGGAATTTCGGCATCGACGCGGACAGGACGGCTTACCAGGTCGGATCAGGCTACCACCCCAGGCGAGGCCCTTGCCGGTCAGGACGCCTTCCCATCGGTTGCGAGCGTGGCGGTAGGCGCCGAACATGTACCCGATTTCGCGACCAGAAACGCCGATATCGCCAGCGGGCACGTCGGTATCGCTGCCGATGTGTTTCGAGAGCTCGCGCATGAAAGCGTGGCAGAAGCGTCGGATTTCGTTGTCACTCTTGCCCTTGGGGTCAAAGTCAGAGCCCCCCTTGCCGCCTCCCATGTTCACTGGAGAATTTCGTTAGCATCTCCCGATGCGACGGCAAGATTTCGCGGCACAGGAAGCGAGCCATCATGCCGGGCAACGTACAGCCAGTGAGGGCATTCTTGAATATTTGCTCGAACCCGAGGAATTTGAGGCTGCATGTCCGTCAGAAGAAGATGGCACAGGCCAAGGATCGGGCACCCAGAACGCACATGGACAGGTTTACGGTGGGATGAAAGCGCAGGCCACCTTTGTACGGGCCGAGGGCCGAGTTGAACTGAACGCGATACGCCCGGTTGACACGCAAGGAGCCTTGGTCGTCCTCCCAGACGACGCGAAACTGAATGACTCGCTCGGGGATGGCGCAGACCTTGAGGGCGGTGCGGTACTCGGGATGCTTCTCGAAGAGCGTACTCTCCTCCAAGGTACTGGCGAGCTCTGGAGAGTTTGCATTGATGTCAGCTCCTACATGAATTTGGCGTCTTCCGAAGAACAATGACGAGGACCAGGACGAGAACGAAGACGAGAACAAAGACCAACCTTGGTATGCCTGCTCGAACTCGGGCTCGGAGGGGAGGTCGGACATGTCGCCGTTTACTTGGAGTTGGAGATGCATGGATGTGGGTGCGAGAGTGGCGCGAGAGTGAAGAGTGCGTGCGTGTGAGCTACTGTCAAAGGTGTGATGAATCCTGGAGCAGAGAGCTGGAGAGGGGAGGACGGTGGCGATGGTGGTTTGTCACGAGTACGATGATACGACAGAGAGGCTATGATCACGGCAGACGGTAGCCGTGAGGATAAGTGGCAGTGGCAACAGAGAAGGGGGAGGAGTCCCGACTTTTATCTAGCATACAGGCTTGGTCCGAAGTCCGAGCCGGAGGCGTACTCGGACTTGCTCATAGTTGGCATCGGCAACCCCGTGCGAGGGTGTGTGCGCGGGGTGCCAACGTTGGATGAGGCCCGGACAACCATTCGCCTCCATCACGGCTTGTCATACGATGCACATATTGCACGAACCATCGCCCGCAGAATGAGCGACGTTACCTCGCCTGTAGCGGGAGAGGACGAGACCAGAACAAGGCATCATCATCGATCTAGGTCGCTGGAGGTGGGTGGCAGCTCCGACAATCGGAACTCTCGGGAGAAAAGGTTCGCTGGTGTTGGCCTCGATTTGTGTGGGGGGTGCGAGATAGGTAGCCGCAAGCAATTCAGCTAATCAGAAGAGGTTGCTTATCAGACGCAGAAACCAACACACCAAAACTGAAGGCAGCTCGACCAACCAACCAAGCTGCTTGTTGATAAGGCATGGAACTTGCTCGAGACATCCATCAGCGTCTCGGCTATCCTCGTGCCATTGTTGCACTCGTACATCGTCCTCCATCCCGTGCGCTTCGTTCGTACGTTCCATGCATCACCGTCCATCGAGCTGCCAGCGAATCGCTTCGTCAACCGGTCACAGATCACAGCCGCATGCAGAGCAAGGCAGTCCAGCAATAAACAAGACACGAATCGGTGTTTCGCGCAGGAAAAGGAATCGTCTTCCGGCGCCAGCAGCTCATGACTCGGCGTTGCCGTGACGAAGCCTGTACATCTGCCACGCTCTCGCATCGCCAACCAACCCTACACGGACATCAGTTTGCATGCCTCCCAATATTTCAAGAAAAACGCCAGTGGTGGGTGGATGACAGGTCGTGAATGGCCAAGAAGAATAAAAAAAAATAAACCAGTCACCTCGCTGCTCGTTTCACCAAATCGCAGCCTGGTCTGCGTCGAATCGTGAGAGCTCCTTGCCGGCATCTTCGAGGTCCTTCTTCGCCTTCATTCGCATGTAGAATATGGGGCAGTCCTTGCTGCTGCAGATGACCTCGCAGTGCATGCTTCCCTGGCACCTCTGGCACTGCGTCCACAGTCGTCCGAATCGCACCTCGAGGTCCGACATCTTGTCCAAGGTTCGCTTGTACAGTTCGCCCACCCGCGGTGCGCAGTTGGAGCACACGGCGCCCTCGCTCTCGTGCTTGCCCGTCAGCGGCTTCTTGCAACCCATGCAGGTCTGCGTCTTCTTGGCAAACTTCATCAGCCCGCCCACCGTCGGCGCCGCCACCGATATCGTTCTCGTGTGGTCTCCCGTCAGCAGCTGCCGTGCTTTGGTCTCGCCGAGGATCGGCTCGAAGATGCGGCCCAGAGGCTTCGCCAGCTGGTTGTCGAGGTAGTACTTGGTGTCGATCGGCACGTTGTTCTCCAGCACGTAGATGGGGTCCTCGGACTTTTCAAAGTTTTTCGCTCCCGCCGCTCCTCGAACCATGACGTAGGCCACGCGGTCGCCGAGGCCGGGTGCCGAGCCGGCGTCGCGCTTCTTCATCCGATGCGCGAGCTCCACGTGCGCCTGCTTGGCCGCGTAGTCGTCCTTGGTGAGCGCCTTGGTGATGACCAGCTTGGACATGTCAATCTTGTTCTGCAGGAGGTCGGCAATCGTTTCCTTGACATAACTGCTCGACCCCGTTAGCCAACCTCGCTCGGCTTCGTCTCGACGACGGAGGGAAGCGGTACTCACTCTTGGGCGCCTTGCACATCCCGGTCGATCAAGATCATCCTCAGCACCTTCTCGATGACGGTCTGCACCATGAGACAGTTATCTCGTCGTACCGTCTCGATGCCCTTGGTGTCCATCTTGTCGTACTTTTCCGTGCTCGTCCAGTACAGGCCGGCGTACCGCTTCTTGTTGATGAGGAGGTACGGAAAGTACACCTTTTCAAACTCCAACTTGATGGGCTTGACAAACTTGGACGACACGTACTGGGCCGCCTCCTCGCCGAGCTTCATCGCTTCCGCGAGCTCCTTGGTGCCGAACTTGACCATGACCGAATCGGTGTCGCCGTAGATGACCTGGGCGTCGTGGCTGTAGCCGTTGGCGATGTTGTACTTTTGCTCCACCTCGAGCTTCGTCCTCTCAATCATCTGCCGTCCGAAGCTCGTCGTGCTGCTGGCGATCTGCAGGCAAGGAAGCTTGCCCGTCGTCGCGCCCGTCAACCCGTACACGCTGTTGGCGCTGATCTTCAAAGCCAGCTGGCGACCGTTCAGCACGGCCTTCCGGAACGGGTCCGTCTCCTGCGCCAGCTCGCGCTTGGCCTGCTTTCGCGCCGTCAGCAGCTCCTCCAGGATCTGGGCCAGCAGCCCTTTCCTCTGCTTCGTCGTCACGAAGAGATCCCCGTTCGGCGTCACGATGTAGTCCTCATCCTTCTTCAGGCCGAAAGGCTCGATGAGCTTCTTGTCCAGCAGCGTCGTGTAGCACAGGTTGTGCGCTTGGATGATGCTGGGATAGAGGGAGGCGAAATCGAGCGTCGCGATGGGCACGTCGTAGTAGCCGCGGGTGGGCTCGATGACCGTCGCACCCTCGTACTGCTCGTCCGAGGCCTGCGACTTGAGATTGGGGATGACGAGCTTCTGCTCCAGAGCTTTTCGGAACAGCTGGCTGATGAATTTGATCTGCTGACCGCGCGAGAGGAGAAAGTTGAACGGCACGCCCGTGACCCTCGCCATTTCCGTGTAGTTTTCGAGGCACGACAGCTTGTCCATCAGCCTCTGCGGCAGGTACGCGTCCTTGAGGCAGTACAACGCTAGCCGACGTCTCGACTCGGGCGTTCCGTTGAAGAGCTCCGTAATCATCGTGTGGTGCACGTCTTCCTTCTGCTCGCCCAGAAAGTTCGCACAGACCGAGTTCAGGGTGTAGCTGCGCAGGTGATGATCGCGCTGGATCAGCTGCAGCAGGTCCAGCTGCAAGCGACCGTTTGTGTTGGTTTCCTTGGTCTCGCGGTTGCCAATCTGCTTGCTCGAAAAGTTGGCCTCCCGCACCTTGGACGCGACGCTAGGGATGCGAGTCCAGTACTCGAAACCGTTGACCTTGAGGTGCTTCGCTCTGTCGAGAAGGTAGGGGAAATCAAAGTTGGACGTGTTGTAGCCGATGATGATGTCGGGGTCGACCTTGAGCAGGAACTGCTGCCAGGCACTCAGCATCTTGTCCTCCTTCTCAAACTCCAAGATGTGGGTGGCCACAATGGGACTCGTGGTGTCGAGGCAGAAGACGTTTCGAATGAATGGTTTCTTCTCTCCGTATCGTGTGACGACGTTGGCAATCTGGATGACCGGATCTTGGTTGGCCTCGGGAAAGATTCCCTTTCGACCGGCGCACTCGATATCAAACGACAAGATCCGCAGCGGTGCCATCTTGGCCCATTCTCCGTCCGGCTTGTGGGCTATGAGATCGAGATAGCAGATTTCGGCCTCGATCTGGCAGTTGGACTGTCGGCTGTGCGCCGGAATGAGCTTGTACCTGCTCGATGGGGCCTCGACCCATGCCATGCCTTGGATCTACCTGCCGTCAGCGGGTGCCTGCCTGCCAGTATCCGGGATCGGCATCGGAATCGGGGTGTGCTTACATGACAGTCGACCATGAATCGTAGGACGTACTGGATGTTGTCGTACGTCATGATGCCATTATCGCGCGCCTTCCACAAGCCCTTCCAGTCTGCCTGTCCGTTTTCAATCGTCGACCGAACCTTGGGGATGAATTTGGGGTCGGTGACGGTGATTTTGAGGAAGTGGCCTTGCTTGTTGCCCTGAAAGCCGTATATGCTTTCTCGCGGGCACATAGTGATGGAGTGAATCGCCGGCTGATGCTGAGCAAGCTGGGTTTCGAGGTACGCCTTGAAGGCAGCCGTGTCCTGGGCCTTGAACATGACGGGGGCCGCAACGTAGAGGTAATGCTTGAAGTCGGTGACATGAAGCATGACGGAGTAGCCCTGTTCGGTGACGCCAAACAGCTTCACCGTCGTTTTGCCACCGTGCAGCGTGCCCTCCTCGGCATCAATCGACTGGAAGCAGAGACTATCCCGCTCCGGCGCAAACTCGACAGCCGGCCGCTCCCATACCTGGTCCTTTTCGGTATTGTTCCGCTTGAGGTCCGAGATGTCCTGGCTGAGCTTTTCCAGCACCTCGGACTCGAATGCGCTCTTGGGTTGGCTCGACCCGAGTTTGGCCCGCGGGTCTCTCTGGGACCCAGCAAAACGAGGAGCGGGAGACGAGGAAAAAACGTCGGTCCTGCGTTTCTTGGCCGAGGTCGGGCTGGATGGGATGTTCTGGCGAGTGCCTGCCTCGGCGAGCACCCGCTTCTGAGGGAGGACAGCGCTGGACATGGCGAGCAATGAGCAATCGAAAATGCCTGTCGGAAGTGTGGATCAGATTCGAACAGCCATGCAGAACGTCAAAATTGAATACAAGAAATCAAGAGCATCCGTCGTCGAAGGGGTGCTTGCATTGTATGCAGCCCACACGATGAGGCCACCAGAAGAAACGCGCGTAGACAGCGAGCGTGACGTGACGGATCCATATATTTTAATGGCCCTGAGCCGTGACACGTGATTTGGCGACTTGGGTGTTGGAACGACTCCGTAATTTCTCCGAACTCACCGCACTAACTCTCGGCCCGCCCGCTCCCCCCTCCTCCTCCCCCCCCCCCCACCAATTCAACCATATCGATCAAGCTGAGAATGACCTGACTGGGCATCATCAACATCTACAGTACGGTGTACATGTATTACTTGCTCGTCCTGCATTTGGAACATCCCAGCCATCGGTATAGCTCCATCAAGTACAACGAGAAGCTCTTTCTACAATTCTCAGAAACCCGGTATCGGCTCCGGACCGCAGGAACGAGAGCCAAGGTTGCAGCAGTAGCATATGTGCGCGAGTTGGGTTCGGCCACATGGACCGTTCGTTCCATTTGCTAATAATTCCGTAAAGACTTCTCGTTACAGTTCATCACCCCGTCCATGCACCCAAACAAGCCCAGTTTTCCTTCAAGCAAAGATACGTACCATCATGGCAGGTGTCGGGTCATTCTGCGTCTCTTGACGGGTCAAAAAAAAATGTAAGCGACCATGGCGCCATCGCTGTGCAGTGTGCAGAAGCCGAACTCGACACAATCCAATCCAATCAAATAAAAGCAAATACGCGTAGAGTAGGCCCGCCGGTGGCCTGAGGTCGGGTTTGAGACGTGAATAAACGCCACCGCGGGCATGTAGGCATCAGGTGGCCCCTACTGCTGCTGGATCGTCCCCAGCTCGCACCAGTTGCTGATGGGCTAGGCTCGAGTTAGCACGACGACGGCCGACGGCGAGGACGAGGGAGGATGGACGTACGATGCAGCTCAGGTACTTGCACCAACTGCACGTGTTCCGGACGACGTAAAAGTTGTTCAACAACAGTATGAAGACGATGATGACGAGGATCAGGGCGCCGGCACGGACGAGCCACCAGATCCACCACAGCGGCTTGCGACCCTTAAAGAAGCCGATGGGACTCTTGAAGAAGGCGGGCGAGGTGACGACGGCATCCGGGTGGACGGCCGAGTACGGGGTCTCGTTCCCCATCCGTCGCCTCAGCGAGTTGGGCGAGTGGAGAACGCAGACGCCGAGTCCGAGGCCCATGAGGAAGCCGCCGATGTGCGAAAAGTTGTCCAAGCCCGGCAGCAAGCCCAAGACGAAGGCGATGACCATATCAAGCACGACAAAGGTCAAGTCCTTGACGGGGCTCTTCCGCTCCTTCCAGGAGTAGAGAAGGTCGAGGAGGGTGAGGGCGATGATTCCGAAGAGCGAGCCCGAGGCGCCGGTGGAGGCGATGCCGGGCGCGGCAAAGTTACCTCCCATGACGAAGCCGAAGATGCCGGCAGACATGTAGACGAGGAAGAATCGAATGGAGCCGATGGCCATCTCCATCTGCTTGCCGATGGTGAGCTGCATGAGCATGTTGAAGCCGATGTGGATGAGGCCGGCGTGCATGAAGATGGGAATGATGAAGCGATACCACTGGTTGGGCTCGGGCGTCTGGTTGGCGTCGTTGAAGGTCGGGTTCGGCACGCCGCCGAAGCCGCAGAGCTCGGAGAGCGGGCAGAACTGCGTGTTCGTCGTCGCGTTGGGGCAGAGGAAGAGGACGGGGATTTTCGAGCCTTGAATCTCTTCGATGTTGTGCATGCAAGGCGTGTACCGCGCGCCCATGTTGATCATGACCTGCGTCGAAGGGCCGATCATGGGGTTGAACTGGGGCTTGATCATGATGGGCGAGCCCGTGAGGATGGCTGGGGTACCATGGTCAGCGTCGCGGACCTGGCGTCGCGTTGGAGGGCACCTACCATTCTTGATGATTTCACCGATGAAGACGGCCGCCTGGACGAGGGTGAGGGTGTAGACGACCCAAGGAATCCGCTTCTTGCCCGAGCCGAACATGCCGAGCTCGCCGAGCAGGACCTTGCCTCTGCCCTTGCTCCGGCTCTTCCGTCGACGGCCATGGGGCGCATCGTAGATGTGGTCGTCGATGCTCGCCGGCTTGCCGGCTTGATCCTGCAGCGGAATGTCCTCGGGGCCGTGCGGTCGGGCGGCGGACGAGGAGGGAGCGCCGCCGGGCGGGCCGTAGTACTCGTTGGCTTGGTAGAGGCCGGGTTGGGAGGTGCTCTTGGCGCTGTCGGCATCGTACGGTCTCGCGTTTGCCGGGTATGCGTGGTCGTCGAAGACGGAAACAAAGGGCGAACCGCTCTCCTTGGGCGGCGGCCTCGGAGGCCCGCCGTAGTGCGAATCCTGCATCGAGTGATACGACGGCGCCGGTGTCGGGTGAGACGACGGGGGGGCCTGGGCGGTTGGGTAGGGCGCTGGCAAATCGCCAGGACGGTGAGGCTGACCACCGCCGGAGTAGTACTCGTGCGATGCCATGATGGGCGTCGAGGGCGAAATGCCGCGATGCAGTCGATGACGGTTTCCGAGCGGAGGAGAGAAGGGGCGTGGCTGTGAGGGAAGGCAGGAGACGTCGCCCCCGCTTGTGTTTCAGCTCGACGGCGGCGGCGGCAGCAGACGAAGGGCGTTGGCTCGGGCGTGAGCGTCAAACCGGTGGACGGGTGGCTCGAGGCGTCAAAATTATCGGGCTTCCAACGAGAAGGAGTAGTAGGCCGCGTCGGAACGAGATTGCATCCGGGTGGGCGGCGGCCCGTGGGAGCAGGGTATTGATTGATTTCCTCGCCGTGTCGAGTGCCGGAACGATGTCGATGATTTGGCTGGGTGGCCGTACAGCAATATGGCAGGGACGTGGTGTTTCAAACAAGGGCGGCAACAAAAGCAAGGCAAACTGGGCGGCGAACGAGAACGAGCGCTTGTCGTATTCGACGCTGTGCGGTGCGAGCAGATTATTCGGGAGTCGTGTACAGGATGGTGAAGATTGAAGAAGAATCTGAGGGCAAGTCGAGGCGGGCAAAGGCAGATGGATGGTGTGGGAATACGCAGGTCAAGCAAAGTCAGGAGGGAGAGCGGGAGGGCGGGATTGTGTTGGGTCGTTGGTGACGGACCACAGTGGCCGAAGCTGCGCGTCAGGGGCCTTTGCCGTTCGGTAGGTACCTAGTAGCCGGCTGGTGGACCCCCGGGGGCAGTGCAACAGGTGCCGAGGACTGCTGCGCAAGCTTCCAGCTGTAGGGGCGCAGTGGTTTTGCTTCTAACTTTGGGACACCGCCAGGCGAGCAAGCACTCGGCTCCGCCCCGCAGTGGTCGAATATATTTGGAAAGTACATGCAGGGCCTGCAACTTTTGTACTTGAACGCATGTACAGTTCATAAATACGAAGTAAGTAGGTACAGTACAGTACTGTGCTCAAGTACTTACAGTACAAGTACGGTACGGAGAACAATACACTGTACTGTACGGTACTCAAGTACTTACAGTGCAACTACATATACGGTGCTCATTATTACCACCAACTCGTAATACAGCACTCGTCATGCATGGACACTGCCGCCGTCCAATCGTCCAACCAAGGCTCCGAGATATCGACGTTACCTTCTGTACTCCGTAAGCAAGTACGTGTGCTCGTATTCAGTGCTTGAGCTCGCACATGCAATACTCGGTACACACCCAAGAACTCGTATCGCTTGACAAGGAATTTTCTTGACCTCGGAGAAATGATTGACGATGGTGGGGTCGGCAGCGGTGGATATGATATGATGATGGCACTCGATGATGATGCCTTCCTTGACACCCAACGTTAGTCGGACAAGACATGCTCGGAACGTGGGATGGAGTCCATGTCGTGTCCCGAGGATTCTTTCTTTCTTTGTGGCGGCATCACGCACCCAAGCATCCCATGCACCGCCCGCCTGGAATGCCCGCTCGGCAACGACTGCCGTCGCTGGCATCAGTCCACGGTCCAAACCCAGGCGCCGTTTCCATCAGTGACGAGCCGCCGCAAGTCGGCATCGGGGTCGTCGTGCCATGCCATGGGTGCGAGAGAGAATGTCGTTGCTTCCCCCACTGGCGTGCTGCCGCATGGCGCTTCGATAACTATTGTATTACTCTATTGTACAGATTGTACGAGATGTAGCATGTCGTGTGCTGCACACGGGCAGCCGCGTGCCGCCATGATGATGCTGCCATGATCAAGTGGCAAGGCGGAAAAGGGTCATGCATCGTAAAGGGGCCAGCCCGCAGACCGTGTCATTTCTTGGCCTCGCCCGCGGCGTCGCTCGATCGGTCGTCGTCGCCATTCTTCTTCGCGTCGCCCTTCCAGTTGCCGCTCCAGACGTCGGCAATCTGCTCCAGAATGATGTCGCTCATGCCCTTGCCCTCGTCGAAGCTCTTTCGGTGCTCCTCGGCACGCTTCTTGGACCAGTCCTCGCCTTCGCCGCCCATCCAGATGTCCTTGATCAACCCCGCAGGCTTCTCCTCGGGGCCGGCACGCTTGCGCTTCTCCGCCGCGTCGAGCTCCCGCTGCTCCCTCAGCAGCTGCTGCGTCCGCTTGGCGCCCTCGGGAAGGCCGGGGTCGAGGACGGAGCCGAGTCGGCCGCTGACGCGCGCGTACATGGATCGGCCCGTGTATTCGTAGGCGAGCTGGTTCGTGCAGAGGGAAAAGGTGCCGGCGAGGACGAAGAAGCGAACGTCCATCCTCCGCGGGGGGAGCAGCATGACGAGAGGTGACAGGACGGCGCCGGCGACGGAGGCGTTGTGGATGAATTCGTTTCGGCGAGGCCGAGATGGCTGCGGCTGCTCTTGCGCCATCGCTGCCACGGTATCCTTTTCTTTGCCGACGCAGGAGCGGCGGTGCGGCGCGAGTCGGTCAGTGGTGTCGGTGGTATCGTCTGGTAATCCACGTCGATTCGTCGGTTGGATGGTTGAGAGCGTGGTGGAAGATGGCCATGGGCGAGCCAACTTTTTTTGCGGGCAAGTAGATGCAGATGGGCAAGTAGCAACACATACTGTAGTGGTATGATAATACTTAATACTTAGGTACTGTAAGTAGGTACACCTACTCCGTACAAGTACGGCGTACCACAAGCATATACTTGAGTACACGCAAGTACTAGTATTAATAGTAGTAAAAAGTACTAGTATTAATAGTAATAAAAAGTACTAGTATTAATAGTAATAACGGTACTGAGGACGGTAGTAAGAATTAAATAATAATACGGATTACGGAGTACAACGTACTGTACTAGGTTACGGAGTAGTTAGTACCTATTATACTAGGTAGTACTCCGTATAATACAGTACAATCCGCAACGGTGGATAGAGGGCGACGACGCCGCCACCGCCCCGGGCACTTCCACGTCCAATTCCCAGTTCCGCTCGCTCTCTCTGCAAGTAATACGCCATATCCCAAGCCCTCACAATGGGTGGCACTCGAACATCTAGCCATAGGTGCCTAGTATTCACAACACTTACGGCTACCAGGTACCAAGGACAGTAGGTGAGTTCATGCACGGAGTACATGTACGGAGTGGAGTGTTGCTCGAGCAGTTGTACTCCGTACTTGTACCTGACCATTACCTGCACTCCTTCGTACAGCTGCAGCTACAGTACTTGCCTCTTATTACAGTGCAGCTATGCACATGCAACTACGGAGTACAGGACGTACAGTATTATTACACCACCTACTTAATTACTAGGTATTACTAGGTATTACTAGGTATTACTAGGTATTACTAGGTATTACTAGGTACTACTAACAGAACTTACTAGTAGTCAACGTGCAACAAACAAGAACTATCGAGCATGCTCCGTACAATATTCCGTACAATTGCACCGTCGTGGCACTCTTGCTCCGACATCTACAAGCACACGTCGTCCTCGGGTGCCTAGTCTACACTCAGAGTTTACACAGCTGCGGCACGCCCAATCAACGCGGGGCATGTCGGCGCGGATTCTGATACAGACGAGCAATCCCACAGGGATGACGGTGAATTGACGCAAGCCTCGTCGGCTCGGCGTGCTGGTACCGTCGCACTCCCCATACACGGACAAGGTGCATCATGTGTCCCAACCACGCACATCATACTCGGCTTGGGCACGGAGTACGCCGCACCTATCGGCAAAGCGCCCGAAGCCCATGTTTGCTTGCCAGTAGATGCCGATGGGAGAAAAATCCATCGACGAGTCAAACTCGTGGCCGTGCATCTGCGACGAGTGAGCGAGAGCCGACAGGGCGTTGGCGACGAATTCTCCGCCACGAGTTCGCTGCTCGATAATAATCAAAGAATCCTGGTGCAGTCAGTACCCGCTCGTATTCGATATGCTTTTTTTCTCGACACCACTTGCCTCGTCCCTCGGTTTCCGCCATGGTGTCCGAGAACGCAGCAGGATCGACAACGGCGTCGGATTCCGGAATCTTGTTAGCGGATGTCTTAGCTGTCCGCACCCCCCAAGTTTGTTCATTATTGCATTCATTCATACCCATCCGACCCTTCTAGACGTGACGCCCCGGCCTGAAACTCGCCCCTGCGCGCCTGCTCGATTCCTTTCCCTTCCTCTTCCCTCCTCTTCCCTCCTCTTCCCTCCTCTCCCCTCCTCTTCCCTCCTCTTCCCTCCTCTCCGCCTCCAGCGGAGGGTGGCGAGTCCGAAGCCGAACTGGACGATCTGGGCCCTCGACTTTGGCACCTTCCTGACGGAATTCTACCCGCGTCATACCTTCCGCCCTCAACAACTAAATCTCCAGCGGGCGGAAGGGGCGATCCGCATACCGGGCCACTGCCTGCTCCGGTTCATTGACCGCTCGCCCACGTCTCTCATGTTCTTTGGAAGGAGCAACCTCGACCGTAGCTGCCTAGGCCGTAATGCCGTCTGCACGACCTTTTCCCGCTCACCTCCCTTCCGCTCCTTCCCCTGCCGCTTCTTCGCCTGCCGCACATCGCCGCCTCGCCCACACCTCCCACCTTTTGCCTCTCACGCCTGACCGCCTCCTCACCGTAGTCGCCATGTGCAGCTCTGATCCTCTCCCTCCGGCCGCTGACGCTCCATCCTCGTCTCCAGCCTAACCGATCCTCACCTTCTGATCTTGGCCTCTTCCCGAAGCCGTCGTGCGACGCCCCGCATGTGCTCCACGACCGGCACGACCGGCACGACTGGCACGACTGGCACGACTGGCACGACTGGCACGACTGGCACGACTGGCACGACTGGCACGACTGGCACGACTGGCAAGACTGGCACGAAAATCGTAGGCCTCTCGACGTCTTCTCTAGCCGGCTGGGTCGATTCGCGCCCTCCGTAGGTGCTTTGCTACCTGCTCGCCGACGGCTTTTGGCGGACCGAATGTGCCCTCGTCCCGTCTCCTAACCGCGCCATGTCGTCGACGCGCCCCTCCAACGCACCGCTCGCCGTCTCGCAACCTTCGGCGTCGGTCTGCTCTTCCTCGACCTCCTCCTCGACCTCCTCTCCGTGGCCGAGCTCAGGTTTGAGCGCACAGGTCGGCGCGAAACGGGGTCGAAGGAGCAACCCCAAAGTAAAGACGGGTTGCGCCAACTGCAAGTGAGTCCCTTCCTCGCCGGCTCCTCGTCGTCGTCGAGTCCCTCGCCGCGCTGTTAACATGGCGGCATAGACTGAGACGCATCAAATGCGACGAGAAACGCCCGGCTTGTTCGCAATGTCTCAAGAGCAACAAGACGTGCTCGGGATATCCGCCCCCTAGTCGCGGTGACCGGCTCCTTGCCGATGTCCGGATTGCCCCCAAGCCCCCAGGAGCTGCGCAGCCGCTGCCGGTGCCGGCCCATGCTCCCGCTGCCGCTCTGCGACTGGCAACCGTGCTTCCGCCGCGCCGCGCCCGTCGTCGTTCGCCATCCGCCCATGCAGTCCCTCCGCCGAGCATGACGCCCTCGCCAACCACCTACCAACCCTCCGACGGGTTGCAGCTGCACCATGCGGATGTCTTGTATTTTGATCTCTTTCGCCTGCAAACCGCGTCCGAGCTGTCGGGATACTTCAACTCGACCTTCTGGGCCCGGCGCGTCGTGCAGGAGTGCCACTCGGAAAAGGCGATTCGCCATGCCGTCGTCGCCCTCGGCGCCCTGTACAAGACGCTGGAGCAGTCGAGCCCGCCGGCGTCTCCGACGACCCCCGGCATGCCGAGCCGGATGGGTTCCGTCATGGCCCACTGGCAGGTGGCCGTGAAGCAGTACTCGGAAGCTTGCAATGAGATGCTGCTGCTCAAGGGAGACAACCTGCGCTCCCACAGGACTCGTCTCATGGCCAGCGTTCTGCTCGCCTGCTTCGATTCCTTCATCGGTGACCACCGACAAGCCATTACGCAGATTCAAACCGGCCTCGGCCTGCTGGAGCAGCTGCACACGTACCATCCCCATCATCGATCGCCAAGCCCTGACGGACACCTCGAGGAAGACTTGGTCGTCATCTTCACCCGGCTGGCGATCCAAGCCAAGTCGTACGACATGGCCTTTCACTTTCCGCAACCCTACGTCATTCGACTCACCTCTCCGAGTCGGGCCGCCACCGAACCACCAACGTCGGAGACGAGCAGCTCGTCGGCCTCGACGCCGCAGCCGACGGTGCCCCATCGATTCGATACCCTGGTGGAGGCGAGGCAAGCGTCCGACATTCTTTGCGAGAAGCTCCTCCGCTTCATCGAACGCCTGCAAATCGCAAAGAACAATCCGAGCAACGTGCTGCCGGCAAACTGGAGGCAATACGGCTTGGCCTTC
The DNA here is from genome assembly GCF_001625195.1 of Drechmeria coniospora. Lineage (NCBI taxonomy): Eukaryota > Fungi > Ascomycota > Sordariomycetes > Hypocreales > Ophiocordycipitaceae > Drechmeria > Drechmeria coniospora. The sequence goes on along the minus strand of NC_054390.1, from coordinate 9,361,012 downwards.
AAGGATGAGCTCGACTCGTGGTCCGAAGCGTTTGAGCCCATCCTTCGCTCACGCTTCGATCCGGCCATCGGCCATCTCGAGAGGTCGGGCACTTGCGCCTTGAAGATGTTCCAGATCAACACAAACATTTTGTTCATGATGATGTTTTGCGACACCGAGGTCCAGTTTGACGGCTTCATGCCGCACTTCAAAGCCATCGTGGACCTAGGTTGGGAGGTTGTTGGCGCCGATGAGAAGAGAGCCGCGACGGCCTGCAATCCGGGCTCGGGCCATTGCCACCACGAACACCACGTAACGAAGGGGGGCCTCCGAGCAGGCAAGTTTGCCACCCCCCATATCAAGCCCAGTTTCGCGGCCGACCTGGGCATTGTTCCTCCCCTGTTTGTTGTCGCCACCAAATGTCGCGACCCCAGCCTGCGCCGGCAAGCCATCCAGCTTTTGAGAAGCAGCGCGAGACGCGAGGGCATGTGGGACAGTGAGCTCGCGGCCAACATCGGTCATTGGATCATGCAGGTCGAGGAGTATGACGAGCAGGCCCCGCGAGGCGCCGTCCCGACGAGGCCGATACCCGAGGAGAAGAGGGTCATGATCAAGACGGTCGATTTCGACCTTCGCGCCCGGTTCGCCGATCTTCGCGTCGGCACAAGGGCTGTCGATGACGGATGTCCAGACGATCGATTCCGCAACACGCGCATCACGTGGTGAAGACATGTTCCTTATCGCCAACCGATGCGGCCGACCGTCAAGCGTCTAGTTTTGGCATGCTCCTCATTGTCCTCACCATGCACCCCGTTCCTGTGTTTTCGAAACTGGCTCGGCAAATGGAGGCCAGGCGTTCACGGGTCCTAACCATGCACAGCAGGCAGGATATGCATTCCGTCGCACAAACGGAGGTGAGAGTTGGAAATGACGCATGTATTCATGTGCGGTGACAAAAAATGCATGTGTATTCGCCGGTCACTACGAGTTTTGGTCAATTTCAGGATTGCTGGCTCATCTATCAAACTCTCCGTCCCTCTCTCCCTCTATGTATATACATGCCAAATGGCGAAAGGCGTAGCAGAGTCGATCATTCTCGGCTCATGGTCACGTCGTCGCCGTCAAACGGGCGGTAGTTCCTCCCTGCATATGGGACACTGCAGCCTGAAACGCATCCAGCCCTCCAGGCATGCTGTGTGGAAGATGTGACGGCACGGCGTCACCATGTACAGCCTCCGGGCGAAGACGGTCGCCACCCTACCCTCGTCGTCGCCGGCGCCGATGACGGACACCTCGAGGACCTCTCTGCATATGGCGCAGTCGATGGCACGCACACTGCTTCCCGCGAGGCCGCCGACGGCGCCGCGCTTCTCGGCGCTGGAGCTGCTGCCGCGGCGCATGCGGGCGCCCGAGTCGTCGCCGGTGAGGCCGATCGGCAGGCCGCCGGCTTCGACGCTGTCTTCGCGGAGGACGGGATGGTAGTCCCAGGCCTCGGGGGTCCAGCCGGAGGGGACGCCGAACCTCGGGCCCAGGATTTCCTGCGCGGCGAGGAGGCAGACCTGGATCCAAAGCCAGGCGCAGAATACGACAAACACGCCGCGGTCGGTGCGGGCGTAGAGGAAGTTGTCCTCCTTCACCCAAAAGTAGGCGACGGGCAGGAGACGCAGTAGGGATTGGCCTATGACGAACTGCCACCGCAACGCACGGCGGCAGTTGCGCAGGGTGTTGCGGTAAATTTGCGGCAGCCAGAGGGAGAGGTAGGCAAAGGTGCAGGCGTTGAGGAAAAGGGACCGCGGGCGCGGGTACCATGTCGTGGACGAGATGGAGAGAAAGGAAATGCAGAGGCTGAAGAGGATGAAGCGGCCGACGAGGGCCTGGAAGGTCTGGGTCCGTCTTGGAAGCTCGGCTTGGGGCTGGGCTGGAATGGCAGCGGCGCTTGGGCGGGGCACGGCGGAAGCGGCGGAGGCGATCTCGGCGTCCATGTCTTGATCCGAGGGGATGATGATGGTTTCTTGTCCAGGCGGTCGGCTCGTGGTTACGGGACCGGGGAGTATCGGACCTGTCGCGCTGGGCGTCGGGGGCGCCGACGGCGTGGTGCTCGCGGTGTCGCTCGTGTGATTGCTCGATGCACGACGACGATGGACACGGCTCTCCGGAATCTGCACCTCGAACATCTTGGCCAGGAAACTTCCGCCAATGGTCATGGACAGAAAGGAGACGAACATCAGTGCCAGCGTCGGGAGGAAGGTGGCGGCGGCCGAGGAAACCCAGGTGGCGGCGGCGGTAAAGGTCATGCCGTCGACGATGACCATGGCGCTGACGGTCCAGAAGCTGACTCGGCCCATGGTCGACGGCGTCGACGATTCCTTCATCTGATTCTTGAGGAGGCGGACCTGGGTGAAGACGACGAGGGCGTAGATGAGCATCCAAGTCTTCACCTGGTGCGTGTGCACCTCCGACTTCATGCCAACCAGGTGATTTGCCTCGCCGGGCGGGTAGTCGGGCGGTCCTTTGGTCTCGAGGAAGAAGCCGCAGTCGGGCGAGTGGATGACGGCCGACATCTGCAGCCTTGGAACGGCAGAGATGGGCGCACCGAGGGGGTTCTCCAGCTCCGACTCGATGGCACGGATGACACGGTCCGCCTCCAGGGCCGACAGGCTCTTCCCCTGACCCTCCAGGAGGAGGGGCGGGTGCACCTGGGCGTACAGGACGAACTCGCAGTGAGGCGAGGGATGGGTCGTGTAGAGCGGGTTGTCCATGTCCGAGTTCCACGGCATGTTCTGGTCGACGAGAATGTTCCTCTGCTTCTTCCTCATGACGCGATGCAGCGTCTCGTTGAGCAGCATCTGGCTCGAGCGGAAGAAGTCTTCGCTGGGCGCGAGGTGCGGCAGCCCAAAGACGCCTTCAAACTTCTCGCTCGTCGTCGCCATGAGGACGACGCCCTGGCGCGGCCAGTGAACGCCCCATAGACGCATCTCCCAGTTGAGGCCGGAGCCGGTCGTGTCCTCGATGGTGGCGACGCCTCGGAGGTTTCGGATCTTGCCTCCCGTCAGCGGAACGCTGCTATGGGCGAGCGAGTCGTACGTCGTAACCGTCTTGTTGCCCTCCAGCCGGATCATCATACGCCCCGATTTGCCAGTGATGTTGCGCGCCCACTCGACCCTGTGGCCCACCCAGTCCATGCCGGGGACGCTTCGGCTGAGGTTGTAGCTGCCAAAGGTTCGGGGCACCGAGCCCGGTCGACGCTCCCACTCTCCGTGAAGCGTGCCCGAGGCGTTGGCCCACAGGGGTGCTCCCTCGGCCGTGTCCCACAGCTGCTGGCCGTTGATGGGCGGCACGGCGTGTCGACTCAGCCTCAGCGCCTTCTGCCGAAAGGCCTCCAGGTCCTCCCAGGCGAAGCCATCGATCTCGCGGAAGCCTGTGAGGTTGACGTAGGCCACGGGGGCATCGACCTTTGCATCGGCCGCGCGCGGTGCGAAGTCGCCCCAGCGAGTGTGGTTGAGGACGGTGAGTGCGTCGCGGTACCTCGAGAGGCGCTCGGCGGCAACGTCGGACAGGGCGAGCGTCTGGTTCTGGTACTCGCCCTCCGGGAAGAGCAGCCAGATGACGAAGAGAACAAAGAGCAAGCCCGCGGCCGGGTGCCGCGTTTGCGGCATGCCGTCGTCGTCCGCGGCTGCTGGGGCCGGGGTGAGGGCGTCCAGAAGGCGTCCTGAAGGCGTCCTGAAGGTGGTCTAGTCAGCTGTCATCTCGGAGTTGTCTTATGGCGGTGCCGTCGACGTCATGTCCGATGTCGAAGGACGCGAGGGCATTGATCGGAGTAGTGAGATTTGAGCAGCTTTTGATGCAGGTACGAATACGATATATTGGAATAGGATGGTGGAAGTTGAGTTGAACGGGCGGGGAGGCGAGGGAGAATGAATTACGGATGGTGTTTCGAGTCAGTTGGCCAGCACCAGCGGGTGGCCAGTGGGTGAACGGCTAATGGTCAATGACGTATCGGCCTACCAACCCACCTGGGCCAGCTGGCTGAACCCTATATTACTGCAGATACAGTACATTTACAGTGCAGTACAGCGCTGGTGGCAGTCCGCATTAGGGGCTCGCATGAGGGGCTGGTGCGCCTAGAATGGCAGCGGGAGTATTAATTACTTGTATTACAAGCGCTTCCGTTTACGCATCTAGACATTTCTAACCCTCACTGCCATCACTGCCATCACTGCCATCACCATCACCACCAAGCCAAATCATCAATCATCATCTCCCCAGATTCCAGCCTGCCTGCTACAACGCAATATCTATTTGTCCATCAATCCATCCATCCATCACCCATCGCCGTCACCGTCGTCGTCTCCGTATCGGCGAAACAATGCCAGCCAAGGAGTCCGAGGCGGAGACAGCATCCGTCGACAAGGCCGCTGTGCGTTCATTCCTTCCATGCCGTTTCCTGCCTACGCATCCCTCCATGAACGGCCGGCGATGATGCCTTTGGGGGTGTACGCCGTCTGGCTGCCCATGCGAGAACTGACACGCCCCAAGTCCTCCGAATCCTCCAGCGCGGACGTCAACGCCGCCGTCGAGGAGCTGCTCAGCTCATTGTCCGACAAGTTCGCCAGCATCTCATCAGAGATATTTGCCAAAAGTAAGAGGCACGACGTGTCGTAACAGAGCGACACCCTGCTGATCCGGTTTGGCAGTGGACGAGATGTCGAGGAGGATAGACGGCCTGGAATCTGCTTTGCAACAGAGACCGGACAGTGGCGCTACCAAGCCGCCGCAATGAGGGGGCGACAGACGGCGAAGGGGAGCAGGTCACTCGTCGATGGCCGAGCGCGTACAGCACACATGGCACGCAGATTGCTTCGGCGAGGTGGCATCACCCTGTGGCCAGCTGACCACCTCTGACTGCCAGCAGTGCAAAGACACGGTTCGAATGCACGCCCACAAGTTGCCCAGCGATGCACGTGCCATTAGACTGAAAAGACTGTCCGAAACCTTCCACACCACGCCCGTCTGCATTGACATGCATTTACAGCTCATCCTTCGCTTCCTCCTTGGTGGCCTGGTCGCCAACACTCTCGGTGACCTTCTCGCCAACACTCTCGGTGACCTTGTCGCCAACACCCTCGGTGAACTTGCGCAGCACGTTCAACTTTCGCTGAATCTCATCCCGCTTGAGCGGCGCAATCCCACCTTTGGAAAGAATGCCCGTCAATCGAGTCAGTTCCTTCTCGGCAAAGGCCTCACTCTTGCTGAGCTTATTCACCACCCGGACGTAGTACTCGGCGTACTTCTTCTGCGCCGCCTTCGTGAGCTTCTCCGATTCCTTCTCGAGCTCGGCCGTAATGTCTGTCATCTTCCCGTCGCCGAGCATCTTGCTCACGAGAGTGTCCAGAGAGGCAACAGTTCCAGCCTGGCTGTTGAGTTCGCCGCCGGGCATACGCTGAGTACCGGCAATTCCGTTCATGAATTCGACAAAGTCCGCCTCTGTACGACCACCCTCGTATGGTTCTGCCTTCTTGCTACCGGCGCGAAAGTACTTGAGAGTGGGGTACCCGGTGATGCCGTACTCCTTCCCAACGAGCTTGCCGTCGGCCGCGTCGGCGTCAACCTTGGCGACCATGACATTGTCTTCGGAGGCAAAAGAATTCGCAATGTCCTCCCAGATAGGAGCCAGGGTTTTGCAGTCTGCGTGCATCAGAGTCAGCCGTCGAGCTCGAATAACAGGGCTCCAGGATTGAGGTGCACTAACGTCCGCACCACGGGGCCGTGAACGCCACCAAGATGTTCTGGTCGCCACCGATAGCCTTGGGAAACGACCGTTCGTTGAGCATGACAACGTTGCTCGGAACTTCGACCTTCTTCTTGCCCTCGATGCCGACCTGCTTGCGAATAAAATTCGATAGACTCTGGAGGTCCCGAGCCTCCTCGTAATCCAGCGGTGTGTCCGACTTGCCGTCAAAGAACTTGAGAGTTGGAAAGCCCTGGATGCCGAATCGCTTGCTGAGGGCGCGATCTTCGTCCCCGTTCACCTTGGCGATTTGCACCTTGTTCTTGGCATGTTCATAGGCAACGCCGAGGTCCTCCCAGATGGGAGCAAGGTTCTTGCAGTGACCGCACCAGGGAGCATAGAACTCAACAAATGTGGCCTTGCCAGATTTCAGGACAACGTCGTCGAAATTGGAGGATCGAAGGTCGATGACGGCAGATTTTGCCGCTGCAACTGCCACCACGGCGGAGAGTGCGAACCCTTTCAACAGGACCATCTTCGGAACGGCAACAAGCTGTGGAATCAAAAGCTGTAAACCTTTTTGGTACAAAGAAATAGTTGGAAGAACACCGTTAATGCAGCCGATTACTTGTATCAACTTTTCTGGTTTAAAAGGGCCGGCAGGTTACCAGTTGCAACTGACGATGCATTTATAATACGACGGAAATGCCAGCTTGCAACTAATATGAGATCAGTCAAGTGCAAGCTAGAGCTTCCGTCATCCGCTTGCGGATCATTGTCCCCACAATAACGCGTCTGTTATCGATAGTTCATCATGACATGATAGCCCGCACGTGTCGATAAGACGTGGTGGCGATTGTATCACGTGAGACGAGAGGCGGTGGGGCGGTTCGGCGTGCGCTGGGGCTGCCAACCCTCCAATCGCCTGACAAGGTCGCAGAGAAATTCACACAAAATTTCCCGCCCATTTCCCCAACCCTCGCGACTCCTCCACCCTCAGCAAGCAGTTTTCGGCCACCGACAACAGCACCGCAATCATGTCCCACGAAAGCGTCTGGAATTCGCGCCCGCGAAACTACGGCAAGGGCTCCCGCAGCTGGTACGGTTCTCCTGATCCCGAACGCGACCTATCCGATCCTCGGCACCATTGACGGGTGCTGAACGAGAAGACAATTGCCGACGACCATGGACAATAAAAGAAGAGTACTAATTCGAGTGGTTTCATAGCCGAGTCTGCAAGCACACCGCCGGTCTCATCCGAAAGTACGACCTGAACCTGTGCCGTCAGTGCTTCCGTGAGAAGGCCAAGGATATTGGCTTCAACAAGGTAAGCAGCGGCGAGCTTTACCGACGCGCTGGCACGAGCGACGGACATGCCAGGAAAATATTGGAGGCTGACACACGCCCTCTGCAGTACCGATAAACGATTTTAAACGCACGAGAAAAGGGGACGGCAGCTGTGGATCATGGATGCATGCTGCCAAGCAGTCATGACGGCCTCGCGAACATCTCTCGGAGGGCTGCGGCCGCTTGGAACCGGAGTTTAATGGCTTGCTTGATTCGGGGGAAGGTTGCGTGTCTGACGAACATCCCCCAAGATTAGACGAACCCAAATTACATTGGACCAGCCAGTCCAGAGTCCACGATCCACCACCAAAACCGTGTACAAACCGAGATGTGTGAATTGCAAGCGGAAATCATCGACCTGCGGCCATGCGATACATATTTTCCAATACGACGGCCGAGTCGCAATTCCGCACGGCTCCAGCTGATGTGAAACCGCTCGTGGATCTTCCGTAAATCTAACTTGTGCATTTCCGAGGACTATTTCATGCTTCAAGTAGAGATTGACATTGAGAACGTAGTTTTACATCGCCTGTTCCGGCCTTTACCCTCCTGTGCCCGCCTAGTTTACACTGCCGAGAAATGGAAAGAAGCTGTGGGGTTATCCTCCAATTCCACCTCGGGACATAATACAAGAGCCAGCCTCTCGACTCGGAAGGTGAAACTTGACGCTTTTGTGTCGTACCGCCTCGGTCAGTGTTCGTCGGAATGTTTCCCACTCGCTCATGGCCGCATGGATTTGCCCGCTCGGTCCGTTGTTGCATTATCGGACGGTCTACTTCAAGATGCGAGTGATCAAGCCGGTGGCGACGGTTCTGCCGCCCTCGCGAATGTTGAATCGCTGCCCAGTCTCGACGGCGTTGGGGTGTTGCATGGTGACAACCATCTCGACGTTGTCGCCGGGCATGATCATCTTGGAGGAAGCGTCCTCGGTGCCCTCGGGGAAGGTCAGGTCGACGGACTCGTCGGAGGTTCGGAGGTACAGCTGAGGTCGGTAGTGTTCGTGGAATCCAGTGTGACGGCCACCCTCATCCTTGGTGAGGACGTAGAGAGAGGCGAGGAACTGGGTGTGCGACTTGACGGTGCCAGGCTTGCAGACAACCATACCCCGGCGGACGTCCTCGCGGCGGATACCACGGATGAGGAGACCAGAGTTGTCACCAGCCTGCGACTGCTCGCAAGACTTCTTGAAGGTCTCGATGTCGGTGACCTTGGTCTTGACGATTTCGTTGCCCTTGCCGACCAGCTCAACCTCCTCGTCGCGCTTCAGGACACCTCGCTCAACACGTCCGGAGACGACGGTACCACGGCCGGCAATGGAGAAGACATCCTCGACGGACATGAGGAAAGGCTTGTCCATGTCACGGTCGGGGGTAGGAATCCACTCGTCGACGGCCTTGAGCAGCTCATCAATCTTTTGCTGGCCAATCTCGGGCTTCTGGTTGTTCAGGGCCATCAGGGCAGAGCCCATGATGACGGGGGTCTCGTCGCCCTCGAAGCCGTAGGTGGAGAGGAGCTCGCGCATCTCCATCTCGACGAGCTCGAGCATTTCTGGGTCATCGATGGCGTCGACCTTGTTGACGAAGACGACGATCTTCTGAACTCCGACCTGTCGGGCAAGCAGCAGGTGCTCTCGGGTCTGGGGCATCTGACCGTCGGAAGCGGCGACGACGATGATGGCACCGTCCATGTTTGCGGCACCCGTAATCATGTTCTTGATGTAGTCGGCATGGCCCGGGCAGTCGACGTGGGAGTAGTGGCGGTTCTCGGTCGAGTATTCGATGTGGGCCGTCGAGATGGTGATGCCGCGCTTGCGCTCCTCTGGGGCCTTGTCGATGGAGCCGTAATCCAAGAAGTTGGCGAACCCCTTTTCGGCTTGCCTCTTCGTGATGGCAGCCGAGAGAGTGGTCTGGACATGTGGGTTAGTCCAGGACGAGCCATGGAAAAGTTGGTCATCTCGCCGCCCACCTTGCCATGATCGACGTGACCAATTGTGCCTAGACGTAGGTGTGAGCACCGAATCGAACACTCCAAAGCAGAGGGCAGAAGCGTACCAATGTTGACGTGGGGTTTTGTCCGCTCGTAGACAGCATATGTGCGGTAAAGGTTGAGGAGGCCAGAGGCATTCTGCGACTTGATGCTGGACTGAAGGGGATTCACGTGGCGAGTCCTGAGTCCATGTCTCGCAGTCCGCAGAAAGGGCGCAACGGATCTGAAAGCGGTCGACATCTTGAGCCAAAAGTAGAAACAAAAACCCTGATTGCGGAAGAAGAGAACGGGCGCAGCAGGGGGGGGTGAAGGCTATACAAGTGAGGCAATACAGCTGCGAAGCTGCCGAATTGGTTGTCTACGAAATTTTTATGAGCTCCTCCACCAGCACAGTGCCTTGCTAGTGCAGTCTGCACAAGGGGCAATGCTATCACGTGACGTCGCGTTCTGCTCCAGACGGCACATTGTCCCTACCTTGAACGTATCCAGAAGGGAATAGCGAAGGATTGACAAAACAAGTAATAAAACGTTGTTGGCATCAATAAATTTACTACTTCGCCTTCATGACTACAGTAGGTGTATGTATGCAAAAACAAAATGGTGAAATTGCCAAGTTGTGATTCCGCAATGTTGGTGCCATGTGTATTACGCGTGTCAGAGTCCGAAGTGCCGATCTCAGACGTTAGTCTGATCTGGCCCAAGTACTGTAGTTAGGTGTACTTGTACTTGCTACATGTAAGTACATGTACAGAGACACAAGTCCTTACATATACTCCGTACTTGTGTCTAATTCAAGTTATTGAGTAATATTATAAGTACTCCGTAAGAAAGTACTGTATCTATGGAGTACAGAGTACGGAGTTCCGTAGCCTGTAATACTCCGTATTGTACTCCGTACTCCCAACTGCGTACTGTACTGTACTTACGTAATACAGTAATACTAGCTACGGAATACGGTAACCGTGTATTTATACCCTACTGTCGAAAAAGGATAATGTCGATCTAGCACGGCCTATTACTAATGCTTCGCGTCTCTGCCTCCAACTCGGGCGAGTTTCACCAAGTACAGTATCTACTTGCATATTAATACTTCTGTTTCATTTCTGACTTGTAATCCCCACAGCTTCCGTCGTTCTAGCCTCGGAATTATCCCTCGTACATGTCATTTATTTTCGTCTCCTCCGTCCTTGTAGTACGTTTTCTCGTGCGGAACAGCGTGCCCCTACTACTCCTCCCTTCCCTCGCCTGTCAAGGAGCATTGGGGGCTCCACTCGACGCGAACAATTTTACCCAAGTAATTACTCCGTATTATTATACCCAATCCATAATACTGTCCTCCTCTCGCCAACGAGTGAGCGCTCGCATCTCAACTTGGTCAAATCAACGCTGCCGTTGTTCCCGACTCTTCCCGGCTCACCCATCTTGTTCGCTCTCAACATGGACCAGCAGACGCAGGCGCAGGATGCGGACGGCAAATCGTTGCTAGAACAACTCATGGCGCGCCTTTCCATGTATGGAAACAATGCCTCGAACAACATGTCGAACGCTTTCGCCAGCATGTCATTGCAGTCGTGGATCCGGCTAACGGTCATTGTGGGTGGCTATCTCCTGCTGCGTCCCTACTTCATGAAATGGGCTGGCAAGCATGCCGTAAACACCATGGAGGAAGAGGATGCCAAATCTAGAGGCAAGTCCAGCACCGACGCAGACATCACACCCAACGAGTTCCGCGGTATCAAGGAAAAGCTTCAGGCGGCCGAGCTTGGCGATGAGGGAGACGGCACGGGCGCCGATTGGGGCCGCAAGGCGAGGTTGAGGCAACGACAGCTTCTCAAGGACATGCTTGAAGAGGAGGAGAGGCGACGGGCAGCCGAGAACGAAGACGCAGACATACAGGAGTTTTTGGAGGACTAGACACGATGCCGCATCGTGCTGGCAGCCGTGGCCCAACTCGTTGGTAGTACTGGTATCCACGGATGGCTGGAGAGTTGCGATGGATCTCTGCGTTGGCGTACGGCGTCAAGACCCGGTAGTTCCGGCTCGCCGAGCCCCGATGCATTCAACCTGCGTGCGGAACGTGGCTAATGGGAGTGGCGGAAGGGTTTCTTGCGAGCACTGCAACGGTGTGCGGTCTCACTGCATGTTTTTCCTCCGGCCATTTCATGGAACCATCGGGTGACCATCGATAGATGGTGTGCATCCATGCCCGTGCGGGTTTTATTTCTGCATGCAACCATGCAGCTCTAGAGTCAGAAGCGGTTCGGCAACGAAGATCAACTTTGTTTCATTGCCGGCATGCACCGATGCATCGCTCCGTGGCGGTTGTGGGCGTGGATAGGGGCCGCATGCGAGCCTCCACGGTGCCAAAGAGCCTCGTGAGGACGAATCCAGAGAGTCGAGCAAGTCGTGTGATGTGATATCCTGCTCGCCGTTCCCGACTGCTGTGCAACGCAACAGCTGTGCTGCAGTGTCGGGCGTTCGTCATCTGCTCTGACGTGTGCACCTACGCTTTGATCTTTGGCGATGTGATGCAAAAGTATCGACCCAACTCGATGCTGATAATTGAAGGGGAATGGAATCGTAGATGGGCGGAGGCCCAGAAGCGGGGTCCTGACGCGTCGCAGCAGTCAGACGGCCAAGGCTGATTTGAACATCAGGGTCCTGCATACTTTTTAGTCAGTACATGTAAGTACTGTATTACTTGGTAGATGCACTGTACGGAGTATTAATTGCATGTATTTGAAGTACATGTACAAGTCAGTGTAGTTGTACATGTAGCTGGGTGGGCCACAAACGGACATGCATGATATTGATACTCGTACGGGTATATAATACGGGCATTGTACTTGTCCATGTACAGTATGTCAGTGTTCATGTACACCGTACACGTGTGTACTTGCTCCGTACAAGTACAACCAAGATCAGGAATTAATTACTCATTGCACAGGTAATACAGTAAGTGTACTGTACAGTACAGTACAAGTACAGTACAGCAAGTATTAATACTTACAAAGTACTCCGTACGCCCGTCTGACAGGCTGGGCCCACTGACGATGTCATTTATCATTCACATTCGTATCCGCAGTCCGTAGCTCTTATTCCTCCACTTACCTACCACTCCCCGCGGCTCGGCCTCGGCTTGAACTCGTCTGCCTCGTTCTCTTCGAGACAGCGGAAGCGTTTGGCTGGTAGTCAAAGGTTATAGCCACCGCCGTCTGCCGTCCGCCGACTCCCGTCTCCCGTCGTTCGTCAGACGCCACCTCGTCACCTGATTGATTTTCCCATCGGCAAGGATCTTCGAGTCAAATCTGCCTTGTCACCACGACGAACACTGTCTTACCAGTTCAAAGACTCTTTCCCGGATCCCGACGACACAAACGCGGTGGGAGCCCCCCGTCCAACACGCGACCACAACGTACTCGCAGAACCACAAGCGTATTGTAGTATTGTACGCCTTGCATGATTGCCATGCTCACTTGCCTCTCGGCCAAGTGAGTCGGCAAAATGGGCGACCCATTCGATATCCAGAACCTACTTCAAACGGGATATTTTACCACCTCGCGAGCCAAGTACGCTTGCCCGTCGGTCCCTTCCGGGCGCTGTGCAGTCGGATGTGGCATGCTGATCCTCGAGCAGAACGTCTCCGAAGCCGACCGGCCCGCCGTCGCTCGCACCAGCAGCCCCAAAGTTGGACAGCGATGCAACCCCAATTTTCCGACGTTCGCTGGGAGTAGGACGGTCATACCCACCATCTCCTAGCGTCGAAGATGAACCCGAATCACTGGCAAGAGAATTCGGCACATTCGCCGCGGCTTCGCCCTCGGACGAGACCATCCCTTCCAGAGGCGACATTGAACAGCAACCTCTGATTATGGAAGCCCATGAGCACAATTCCGAAAGGCGCTTTGTACTGTTGAACGAGCCGCAGACAACACGTTCGGTATCCGAATCGAAGACCATGGGACCAAACGACGCGGAAGCCTCGGCGCCAGAAAAAGAAAAAGTCGCCTCCTTGAAGCCGGATGCCTACCTGAAGCACGAGTCATCCTCCTCGAAGGGCGAGGCGAGAGCTGGCAGTGCCAAGCCCGATGTTGGAAGGAGAAGAAGCAGGCCAGACTTGCCACATTTGGAGACCGAACTACGGCCGACCGAGCAACGTGGGCATTATCGCAGCAGATCGTCCGCCAGTGCCAGCCAGCCTGATTTCCGCTTTCAGCGAGAGTCCCGATCATTCGGTGACCAACTTTTATCGCCCGATATTGTTCAAACCGGCCTTGGAGGGCGAGAGAAATCATATCGGGGTCACGGCCCGTCGTCGGCGTCAGATGCACGATCCTCTACCGGACCGGGTCGGATGGAGATCCACGGCGGGCGGAGAGATGACGGCTACCGCAGCAGACGACGGACGTATTCCTCTTCAAGGCGATCCGAGTCGAGCTTTGAACCCGTTCAATACTCGAGACGGCCTTCCAACGAGTTTGAAGGGTCGCGCCGTCGCCAAGGATCATCAACGTCTCGTACCGATAGGAGAGACATGTCACAATCGCATGACCGTGGCGGGGGCGATGGTCCAAAAGCCTCGTCGCGGCCACCTCGAGAATCGAGTCAGTTGGAGGACGAATACTCGAACGATTCACGGCCGTCTTACCAACCGAAGAAGCCGGTTGTTGTGGTACAGGCTGGACGGTCGGCCGCCATCTCAAGCACCGACAAGGGCATGAACAGCTCCGGAAAATCCAGGTCACGATCTCGGATTCGAATCATGACCTCTCCCGAAACTTCCGAGAGAGAGCCGGCATCTGCTAGCACTTTTGCGCCTGAAATATTCGCTCCATTTACCCCACGAACCTCTGCCACTTTTCCGGGCCCTTCTGGCGCAGGAAATGGACCGAGTGGACGAAAAGCGCCACTTCCCTATCCAGATGATGATGATGATGACGATCTTGCCTTCGCGGGCCTTGGAATCAGCGGCGGCGATGGGGCGGCTGATCAACCAACATCGTGCTCGTTTCCAACCATGTCCATGCCCGAACTGCCTCCGGTTACTTTGGGTTCACGGATGGACACGAAGAAGGCGTCCTCGCCAGCCGCCGCCACTCCGACCGAGGGGTCCAGGTCATGGCAGCCTGCCTCGTTCGATCCCGAGCGGGACGGGATACGCTCCGACCGCAAGACGGACATGGGCACCTACCGGCGCTTTTCCGAAAGCACCGACAAGGACAGTGTCCTGGGTCTCCCCAATTGTCCTCGAACAACGCCGGTGGCGGGAACGGCAGATTGGCTCACTCTGCCACGCACCAAGTTCAATATTTGCCCTACCTGCTACAAGGCCGTTTTCGCCGCGACGGAATGTCGAACGCAGTTCCAGCCGACGCTTCATCCAAATAGTGAGGCCGTTGTTTGCGACTTTGGATCGTCGCCTTGGTACAGAATTGCCTGGCTGCTGACGTTGAAACACGAAAGGCCGCACCTGCGGCTATTGTATCAGATTGCCACCCTCATGAACTCGCCCCGGATGGACGTGTGTGCCGGAAGCCAGAAGTTGACGCGCCCCTGGCTCACCGTCAAGGACCCTTACACGAGACAGCCGGTGCCAAAGTTTGCCGTCTGCTACCAATGCGCGGCCATCGTGGAAGCGCTGCTGCCAAACCTCGAAAGCGTCTTCGTGCCTCTGATGCCAAGGTCAGAGCCTACAAGGGATACATGCGCGTTGCATTTCACGCCAAAGAGGAGAATGTTTGTACTACTGTTTGACGCACTGGAGACGACATCGGACAGGGCGTTCCTGGACGGGAAAGCGCCCAACCTCGGGCAGCTGGCTCAGGAACTGCAACGACTTACCATCGGCGGAAAGTGTCGCGAGGACAGTCCCGTGCACGAGGGCTACTGGCACATGATGCAGTTTCTGCCCGAATTCACCGTCTGCGGCGCATGCTTCGACAATGTGGTTCAGCCCAAACTAGGAGACAAGAGCACCTTGGCACACAACTTTTACATGAGGCCACAGCAGCTGAAATCGGCGACCTGCCAACTCTATTCCCCCCGAATGAGAGAGATATTCAGCAAGGCGTGCAAATGGAAAGATGCCGATTTCCTTCGAGAAAAGGTGCTGGAGAGACGAAGCATCGAGGCCGAGATCTACGAGAAGCTGGTCAAGCTGGATAGGGCACAGAGAAACGATGCATGGACAGAGGAGCAGGTGGAGAAGCTCGTCAGTGAATGGAGACGGTGGGAATAGGTGGAGGGCCCATTGGAGACAATGTTGGGACAAGGAATGGAGTCATTGTATGATGTAGCACAGCGCGCCAAATGATGCAACGAATTTACGACGAGATATGTACACAAATGAACGAAGTCGGCGAGCACATCTGTGGACTTGTGGAATTGTAGATGATGCGACTACGGCGTACAAGGACTCCAGGTAGGCGGAATCGTGGGGAGGTGAAGGCAAGAAGATATATTATTACTGTAGATGAAGGTGGACGGAGGACGGAGTACGGAGTACGGAGTACGGATTACTATAATACAGTACACAGTACGAATACAATACACAATACGGAGTACTTACGGAGTAGCTTTCGCATATTAATAACGCATCTGCTCCGTAATAGTAAGTAAGTACAGTAAGCACTCACTGAGAAGCAAGCAGGTAATTGCATGTACTCCGTACTTACGAACCATCTGCGTACCGTACTGCTACTATCAACTGTGTACGACAATACTGACTTCCGTATATTGTACGGAGCACCGTGACAGGATAAAATTACAAGCAATTAATTATTGCTGCGGACGGAGTACTTGCACCTACAACTAAGTACTGTAGTTGGACGGAGCATCACTTACAGCAAGTACTTGCAGTAATACTTGTACTGTACTTACTTCAGTGTACAAATACTGTACATGTACAAGTACTCCGTAAGTACAAGCACTGTACACATCCTACAGTACAGTACGGAGTCGGCTCAAAGATGGGCTCGCACGGCCCCGTGAAATTCGGCCAATCTATCACGTGCTAGACCACCCCTCGCTTAAGGTACGTACCAGTTAGCTTAGGGCCTCCGCCCACCAAACAGTGAGGAAAATTCGTTTACGAAATTTCGCCGAGCCGAAATCGTAACCTCCATCTCAATCAGCAAATTTCGACGCCGCCCGACGACCGAGGTGAGCTTCAACGGCTACCCCCAGTGCCGACCAAACTGACGTGCAGTTCGCCATCCCTCAGGTCCAAGTCTCACCTTCACAATGGCTTCGCGACCTACCGTCTCCATCATCGGCAAAGATGGCGCTCCCTCCGGGGCTACCCATCCCATTCCCGCCGTCTTCACGAGCCCGATCCGACCGGATATCGTCCAGCACGTGCACACCGGCATGGCCAAGAACAAGCGCCAGCCGTACGCCGTGAGTGAGAAGGCCGGCCACCAGACCTCTGCCGAGTCTTGGGGAACTGGTTCGTGACCTCCCGAGGAGGGGACCGGCGATGGCAGGGCCAAGCGCCGTCGTGCGAGACTGCCGACGACGCCGCGGTCACGCCAGGCTGGAAACCTCGCATCCCGGATGGAGCAACAGGCTGACGATGGAATTGCAGGTCGTGCCGTTGCCCGTATCCCTCGTGTCTCCGGTGGCGGTACCCACCGTGCCGGTCAGGCCGCCTTCGGTAACATGTGCCGCTCCGGCCGCATGTTCGCGCCCACCAAGATCTGGCGCAAGTGGCACGTCAAGATCAACCAGGGCCAGAAGTAAGCGACTTCGGAATCGCGGGCGCTGATGGACGATGCAAAGTGCTGACGGTGACATCAGGCGATACGCCACCTGCTCCGCCCTGGCTGCGTCGGCCGCCACCCCTCTCCTGCTGGCTCGCGGCCACCAGGTGATGACGATTCCCGAGGTTCCCCTCGTCGTCGACTCGGCCCTGTTCGAGGCCGGCGCCATGGCCCGCACCTCGGCCTCGATCGGCCTGCTCAAGGCCGTCGGCGCTGGTGCCGAGCTCGAGAAGGTCAAGGGCTCCAAGAAGCTCCGCGCCGGCAAGGGCAAGCTCCGCGGTCGCCGCCACCGCCAGCGCCGCGGTCCTCTCGTCGTCTACTCCCCCGACGTCGACGGCAAGGAGCTCGTCAAGGGTTTCCGCAACATCCCCGGCGTCGAGACGTGCCCCGTGACGGCGCTCAACCTGCTCCAGCTCGCCCCCGGCGGCCACCTCGGTCGCTTCATCGTCTGGACCTCGGCCGCCTTCAAGGCTCTCGACGAGATCTACGGCTCGACGACGGTGCCCTCGGCTCACAAGCGCGACTTCCTCCTGCCTTCCAACGTGGTCTCCCAGGCGGACCTGACGCGTCTCATCAACAGCTCCGAAATCCAGAGCTCGCTGAACGCGCCCAAGGGCGAGGCGACGACGCGCCGGTCGGCGGTGCAGAAGAAGAACCCCCTGCGCAACAAGCAGGTGATGCTGCGCCTGAACCCCTACGCGACCGTGTTCGCCAAGGAGTCCCAGAAGAAGCAGCTGAAGAAGTAAACGGTCCCCGCTGGGTGTGCAGCGAGACGAGGGTGGGTGCTGGGATTTTGACGGTTTAGTTTTCGAGGCGTAATGGCTTCCGGAAATGGCAGCTCCTGAAATGAAAAAGAGATTGGCCATACCATGGATTCGTTCATTTCACGTCACCCATCCTTGTCGAGCAGACGTGACTGTAGAGGAGAGAGACCCGGGCTGTCAATCAATCTTCCTTGCCCTTTCGTCCTTGACTAGTCATAACAGACAAGTACGTATGAGCAACGAGGCCAGGTACTATATATACAAGTATTACGTATTATGTATAAGTTGGTGTGCATGTGCGTGTGTGTGCATGTGGTGGATGTGGACATGGAAGCCGAGGGATCACGTTTCACCCGAGACGTCGTTGCTTCGCAGCGTCCTGGCCAGCGTCTGGTAGGAGCCCTTGTTTATCTCATGCAGGATGCCCATGCCTCGAGGCTGCCAGCCAAGGACCCTCGTCGCCTTCTCGCCGGACGCGCGATGGTCGGCGCTCAGAAAGTAGGCAAAGACTTCGCCCAGCTCCGTCTTGGCGTCGGCCAAGGCGACCTCCTGGAGCGGGACGCTGACGGCGGCGGCGATGGCTTCGAATATCTGGCGTGCCGTCACGTCGGTGGCGGCGCTCGCGTTGAACACCTCGCCGGCACTCGCCCGCTGGGCGGCGAGGAGGTAGAGGCGGGCGGCGTCGTCGACGTGGACGATGGACGTGTGGTTGCGGCCGCCGTCGACGCAAGGAACGCGGCCGGCCTGGGCGGACAAGGTCATGAAGAGCTCGATGCGGCTACCGGCCCGACCGTAGACGTAGGGGGCGAGGCGGACGATGGCGACGCGAACGCCGCGGTCGGCGAGGGAGCGGGCGTAGGCCTCGTACCGCGTACGGAGGTTGTCGGGGTTCGGGTCCATCGGGGACGTCTCCGTCGTCTCGGCCCCCGACGGGTCGGCCGCCACGGCGAGCGTTCCCGACGTGAGGACGAGCGGCTTGTCGGTGCCGGCGAGGGCGTCGCCGAGGGCGTCGAGGGCGCCTTCGTCGATGGCCATGATCTCGTCGCCGCCGCTACCCTGGGCGACGGCGCAGGCCGTGGCCAACCCGATGACCACGTCCGCCTCGGCGCTCTCCCGACGGAGAACCTCGACCGACGTGAGGTCGCCGCGCACGGGAACGGCACCGAGTCGCAGCAGCTTCTCGTCGCTCGTCGCCGAACGGGAGAGGCCGTGGACGTCGTACCCTTCGGCGAGGGCGAGCTCGGTGAGGACAGAGCCGACGTATCCCGCCGCGCCCGTCATGAAGAGCCGTGGTCTCCGGGTCGTCATCCTGTCGACTGCGTATCGCTGCGTCGTGCTGTCTGTGTGCTTGTGTGCAGCGCTGGGCTGTGCTGTGCCGTACTCGACTCTGCTCTGCTCTGCTCTGCTCTGCTCTGCTCTGCTTTGCTCTGCTCTGCTCTGCTCTGCTCTGCTCTACTCTGCTCTGCTCTGCTCTGCTCTGCTCGGCTCTGCTCTGCTCTGCTCTGCTCTGCTCTGCTCTGCTCTGCTCTGCTCTGCTCTGCTCTGCTCTGCTCTGCTCTGCTCTGCTCTGCTCTGCTCTGCTCTGCTCTGCTCTGCTCTGCTCTGCTCTGCTCTGCTCTGCTCTGCTCTGCTCTGCTCTGCTCTGCTCTGCTGCGCTGTGCTGTGCTGTGTTGGCCTAGGCGATGCCGGGTGACGGGAGGGGAGGGGGCGTGGGATGCTGAGCGCGACGCCGCCCTGCCTCGTCGTTGCGCGAAACGATGACAGCGGGAATCAAGTGTCGAGAGCGCTGCATACAAGTGTAAGCTTGAATGCGTGCGTGTGATCTATCCGTCCGACCTTGAATGCTTTGAGAAAGGTGAGGGGGGCGAAACCGCCGAAACAAAGCCAAGCCAAAGGCCAAGCCAAGCCCAAGCCCCTGCCAAAGTCTATATTCGACGTGAATCCGCCCGTCTCCCCACCCCATGGCACCCGCATCGGGATGTCAACAGTGATTGAGGGTTCAATCGCGAATGCATTTCCTGTACCTGCGTCGATGAGCGGCCTCCGTATCGGTCAGGAAGCCTGTGTCTAGCAAGTGTGCAAGTGATCGAGCAATGCAACTTCAGGTATCGAGTGCCAGTTGGGAGTCGATGGAACCTCCCTCTCGGAGCCGCACGCTCCAGCATCAGACTCCGACCCAGCTTCAAATAGCCCAAAATTGCCGTTGAACGGCGGTGACAGAACTGGTTGCGCGATGAAAACATGCCAAGGTCGTATCGTACATGATTAACATTTTCAATCAAACTCTCCCGCCTGTCTTCGGCCAGGAATGTCAACCAGTGTCTCGCAAGACCATCCAATCCACCGTATGCTGGTATGGCGCACGCGCTGATATATTTGTACATGTACATGTTCGACAGGAAGCAGGAACGGCAGTCGTATTCTATAGTCGTTGCTTGCAGAGAGTCCCGGCCCCGGCGTGGGAGGATGCCCCTTTCCCCCGACGCGGCCCACGTCTCGGACGAGACAGCGCCTGCCGATGCTCTCCTGGGCTCACAGCTCCTTTTCGATGGCATCCAGCGTCGTCTTGGCATGGTGCGCCGCCGTTGCAGCGGCTGACGTCGACACCGCGGCGTCGTGGAGGACGCTCGCCGACATCTCCTTGATCGCCTCGCGCGCCGACGCGCCAACGTCAATCTGCTCGCCCTTGATGTAGTACCACGCCCGGCCGGCAAGGATCGAGATGTGGTGCGGGAGATAGAGAACGGCGGCGATGAAGGCGAGGCTGCAGAGAAGGAACAGGATCGAGTCTGTGTCCTCGCATCAGCAAATATGCACTCCAACCAAGGCATCGCAGCCCATCGGTAGGTAGGCGTTGTACGTACAAAAGGCAAACTTTTCCCACGGCGTAAACATGTAGACACTCAACGTCACCTCGAAATGGTACTGCTTGCGCTGCAGCCATCGGCGGAAATCGCCCAATGTCGGCATCTTGGCGTCGTCGTCGTCGTCGTCGTCGTCACCAATCGGCCCCCAAAGTTTGTTTGTCCCTCTCGGATAATGAGGGGGGACGTTCCGGTTACAGCCCGCCAATCCGGACGCCTTCAACGCCGCCGTGCTTCTGCAAACTCGTCGATGGAGAGCAGGCTTCCCCTGTTGCTTCAGTCTCGCTCCACGCCGCTTCCTCGCTGCTGTCTCTGGCTGGTCGGTACAGAAGATCTCGGGGCGCACAGTGTGACCAATTCTAGCTGACAGGGTCAGGCAATTCCACAAAGTGGCCTTTGAGTCTCTGGAAATGGCGGCGACGAGACAGGCAGCGGATCGGTCTCTGGCTTCTTTTTGGGGTTGCAGGTGCTGGGTTCAGATCGATTCACGATGGAGGTTATTATTGATACTCTGTAAAAAGAACCGATACGATTAGTAATGACGACAGTGCCAATTATCCAGGGCCATTTACGGAGTACTTGTTTCAGGACTCCGTACTCTGTACTTAAGTAAGTACTGATGGAATGTCAAATTATTACTATGGAGTGCGCTGTAAGTACTTTCGAGTCGCTGGAGGAGCAAGGTAATAGTGCCCGAGTAGTAAGTACTGGCGTACCGAGTATAACTGAAGCCGCTGTAACAGGCGCTGTATCATCCTTAACTAACCAGCCTACAGCGGGGTGGTGGCCTGCAGTTATAGTTACCTGGCTGTTGGTCAATGATGAATGTGCAAAGGACCTTCAACGTCAACTTGCCCGCTCCGCCATCCTTTCATTCATCCATCATCCCGCTCAAGTCGTCCACAACAGACGACGGCGAAGACTCATCTCGGCCAGCCCTCGGATCATGTTCCGCTTCCTGTCCCCTGTCGCACGCGTCGCCCATGCCAGCCACAACACCCTCCCCGCCTCCGTACCAGTAACCCGTCCGTGTCAGTACACGACGACTGCCCTCCGCGAGGCAAAGAACCTCCCCCCCCGGCCCAAACCGCCCCCCGATGCCGAGATCGACGAGTCTTTCCTCAAAGGCAGCGGACCTGGTGGCCAAAAGATTGTTCGTCTTCCGCCACCCTTCCGTGACTCTCCTGCCGTTCCTCCTCCTTCCCCGTTGGCTAAACTCTCCCCTCTGTCCCTCGGCAGAATAAAACAAACTCGGCCGTTCAGCTGAGGCACGTTCCGACCGGCATCGTCGTCAAATCACAGGCCACCCGCTCCCGCAGCCAGAACCGCAAGCAGGCGCGCGAGTTGCTCGCCCAGAAGCTCGACGATTTTCTCAACGGCCACCAGAGCCGCTCCTCCATCGTAGGCGAAGTGAAAAGAAAAAAGGCGGCGAGCGCGGCAAAGAAGAGCCGGCGCAAGTACAGGAAGCTCCATCCTGAGCAGGAGACTGGCGAAGGCTCCCAAGAATCCGTCGTAGAGGACCTCGCCGCGGCCGAGGACGAGGCCAAGGGCTCGGGAGGCCAGTCCGAAGCCGAAGCCGAAACGGTAGGGGCTGCGGTGGAAAGGAACAGTAGCAGCAATCAAGACAAGAGACCGTGATGCGAAGCCGCCTTCGGACCGCTGCTTGACATGGCGAGTCTCGTCGAATCAGTCCATGCTGGCTGCGGTGCACTGTCACACAGACTTCCATTGCACGAGTCTAGAGCGAAAGGCAAAATAACAAAGTACTTGGATGATCAACCTCGGCTTCTACCTTCCTAGGCCCGCATGTCCCGTCCCGTCGCAGCCCGTGGACTGACCCGACCACCTTGTGTCCTCGAAAAAGGCAACGCCATCCCCTCAACCATCTCGAAAACTTTTGGTAAAAATGAGACCCGGTTGGGTTGCTCGCGAGACCGAAGGGGCTACGCAACGGCCACGGCCCCCATAACCTTGTCGCGAATCGGGAAGGGGAGCGTTTCGCTGCTGCATCGCTGTCACCGTCTCCGTCAGCGCCGGTCGGGCGGGCCACGGTGGCAGGTTGGGGCATCCTCACCTTAGAAGCACTTGCGGTGGACGATCGAGGGGCCGCTCTCGTCGTACTCCTGCTTGGAGATCCACATTTGCTGGAAGGTGGACAGCGAGGCCAGGATGGAACCACCGATCCAGACCGAGTACTTTCGCTCGGGAGGGGCGATGATCTTGATCTTCATCGACGAGGGGGCCAGCGAGGTGATCTCCTTCTGCATACGGTCCGAGAGACCGGGGTACATGGTGGTGCCACCAGACTGCGGCTCGTCAGTTCACCGTCGTTTCCTCGGCGTCGCGAGAGGTTGCTTACCATGACGATGTTGCCGTAGAGATCCTTTCGGACGTCGACGTCGCACTTGATGATGGAGTTGTACGTCGTCACGTGGATGCCGCCGCTCTCGAGGCCCAGGACCGAGGGCTGGAAGAGAGCCTCGGGGGCGCGGAATCGCTCGTTGCCGATGGTGATGACCTGGCCGTCGGGAAGCTCGTACGACTTCTCGAGGCTCGAGCTCTGAGCGGCCGTCTGGATCTCCTGCTCAAAGTCGAGGGCGACGTAGCAGAGCTTCTCCTTGATGTCTCGGACGATTTCTCGCTCGGCCGTGGTGGAGAAGGTGTAGCCGCGCTCGGCGAGGATCTTCATGAGGTAGTCGGTGAGATCGCGGCCGGCCATGTCAACGCGGGCAATGGCGTGGGGCAGGGCGAAACCCTCGTAGATGGGGACGACGTGGGTGACGCCGTCGCCGGAGTCGAGGACGATACCCGTCGTGCGGCCCGAGGCGTACAGGGACAGGACGGCCTGGATGGAGACGTAGAAGGCGGGCGCGTTGAACGTCTCGAAGACGATCTGCGTCATCTTCTCACGGTTGGACTTGGGGTTGATGGGCGCCTCGGTGAGGAGGACGGGGTGCTCCTCGGGAGCGACGCGCAGCTCGTTGTAGAAGGTGTGG
Source organism: Drechmeria coniospora (assembly GCF_001625195.1). Lineage (NCBI taxonomy): Eukaryota > Fungi > Ascomycota > Sordariomycetes > Hypocreales > Ophiocordycipitaceae > Drechmeria > Drechmeria coniospora. The sequence goes on along the minus strand of NC_054390.1, from coordinate 9,337,588 downwards.
TGCCAGATCTTCTCCATGTCGTCCCAGTTGGTGACGACACCGTGCTCGATGGGGTATCGGAGGGTGAGGATGCCTCGCTTCGACTGGGCCTCGTCGCCGACGTACGAGTCTTTTTGGCCCATGCCGATCATGATGCTGAGCCTCGGTTAGCCGAGCGGGCGGGTGCCGACGACGCGCGCGTGGCGCGGCCAAAAGGAGGCGAGGCCCGAAAAAAAAAACGTACCCATGGTGACGAGGGCGACCGACGATGGAAGCTGGACGAGAAGCGGGCCATCAGCATCGTCGCGGCCGTGGCGGAGGTTCTTGCCCGGCAGAGCCAACAAAACAAGCTACGTTGCCGTTGGGAGCTGATGGAGCACAAGTGGGGTACTCACGGAAAACAGCTCGGGGGGCGTCATCACCGGCGAAGCCGGCCTTGCACATGCCCGAACTGTCGTCGAGGTCAGCTTCTTCCGATTCCGAGCTTCAGGGTGCTCGCCGTCCGGGCCTCGGCATCACGGCCATGCCGATGCCACGAGCGTCGTGTGCGCCGCGGGGACGACGGGTGCGAGCGAGGCGGCCATGGGGAGGGCGGGGAAGCTTACCCATTGTCGATGACGAGGGCGGCAACTTCTTCTGCGGCCACGAGATGGATCAGCAACGGAAAGGCCATGGATCCGACGACGGTCGGACGCGCGGCATGGGGGGGAAGGGGATGCAGGTGCGGTGTCACGGGCACGGAACGTACCCTCCATGGCTGTTGAGTGCGGTTGACGGCTGGTTGGGGACGAAATTTAGCAGGAAGGTCGAAAGGAGACGGGGGGCAGCGGCGGTCGAGGCTCACGTTTCGGGAAAAGTTTGCGTGAGTGATGGAGGAAGAGTCGTGGGACGGGCTCGATGGTGGAAGGCTTTGGAGAGTACGGGGGTGGGTGAGGTTGAAGAAGGAGAACCTGCTGGTGTGGAGGGGAGAAAGGAGGGAAGTACATCCGCTGGGGGGGGGGGCTCGCTGACGACGGCCCATGTCACGGAAAGTTGTGGGCTCGAATGGGGGACGGTGAGACACCGCCTGCCGGGTTGGGGGGGTGGGCGGGCAAACGGGCAGAAATCAAGGGGGCACAAGGAACAGGAGGAGCATTCGTACGTACAGTGTGTGGGTGCAACAAGTAATACAGTACTCCGTACTCCGTATTGTACTTATTGTACAGTACCTAAGGACCGTACAGTAGGGAGTACATGTACAGGTACTTTACATCTGCGGAGTACATTCATTAACACGTAATTTACATCTACAGAGTACATGTTGCAGGTACTTGAAATCTACAGAGTACATGTTACACGTAAGTACACACAAGAACGAGTAGCGTCGTCGGGTGTACAGTATTAGCATGGTACCGTACAGTGCTGCCTGCCTACAGTACAAGTACTTACTTACACCTACAGGTATTAGTTGTACAGTACATCATGTGCATGTGCCGCGGAGAACAACGTTGTACAGTAGGGGCACTAATAGGTGTAGGAGTACCCGTATGCATCATGCGTACTTGCACTGTACTTGTAGGCGAGGTGGTGCTCGTATTGGACGTTTGGTGACCACCCATGGGCCAATAATTGTGGCTGGGGGGAACTTGGCACGCCGACAGTGGACCGTCGTCCCCCATCGTCAGCTCTCAGTGGTAGCAATCAGGCCTCGGCGACGCACCATCGTGTCGGGCGACAGAGAGCTGCCTGCTGGGTTCCATCTTCGCGCTCTGCAACACCATGCATGCCTAGAAAGACGCGTACGCATGTGTTCTGCGCGCGCGATGCCGATGGAGGTACCCGGAACAAGTGTCCCGCCAGTTCGTCTGTCGACACGTACTTGCGAGACAAGCGCAAGGTGCTAACTGGTAAGGTACCTAGCAGTGTTCATGTGCCGCGGTGTGGTGTTGGTACGTAATGATTACGATGTATTATTGGAGATGGGCACCAACATTCTGTACACCTACAATCAACGAGTACTGGGTGTCAAGTTAGCGGTGGTACCGTAGACTGTAGCAGGCAGTATTAAGTACCCTTGTAATGCTCCGTAGTTGCTTGTGTACCCACCTACTCGTAGTATGCACTTGCAACTACAGCATGTCGGTAGTATTTATCGAGTTGAAACCTGGCACGAACCGACGTTGTACAATGGTATTAGGTAGGTGCAGTACAAGTACTTGCGTAGCTCGTCATGGGCATCTGCAATCCGGTGTCCATGGCAGTCATAATACCGAGCTGCATATGTGCGTGTCAGATGCCGCCTAGTCTCTGTACCAGGTGCAGGACGTTGAATCTGACCATGCTTCGCAATGCCAGCATCGGTAGTCGGTACTAGAAGAGCCCAGCGCAGCAAGGACATGTCACGACAGCCAGTACCTCGAAAGTTGGATCCTACCTTTGTACGCACCAAGTTGGCGGATCTCGTTGGCGAGAAGTTGGACATCGTGATGTGAGGCTCTCAACACGTACCTGGTATGCACGCGCAGGTCTCGCTTCTCGCTGGCAACCGGGAGGGTCGAACGCTACACCATGGCAAGGGGCAAGGCGAGAGCCAACGAGGGAAACATCGACTTCGAATTCATGTTCGATGACAAGGGGTAATTTGGCGCCATCGATTGGTTGGTGACTCGAGGTTTGGGTGTGCGACATGCTCGAGAATCATCATCTCCAGCTAAGATGGCTGTCTCTGGAGTAAGACACCGGCGCTGGGGGCCGCCTGTGCCGCATGTTCCCCGTCTCGAGTTCCTAGGGCAGGGATGTGGTAAAGGCACGGCCTGTCCACTGGACATGATGCAGGCATAGATGCCGTCACCTCATGCCTACCCAGTAATTGGGAGTGAGGACCGCAACCCCCCCCCCCCCCCCCAATGAGGGGGGCCGAGGCTGCCATTGGCATAGCTTAGGGAGGCGGCGCAGCGCATGACAACGCATAGAACGACGGCAAAGCGCGTGGCGCCACTCCTTTTATTCTGCTGCCTGAGAGCCCGAGCAACGGTGATGCAGAATTCTCGATAGGAACGTATTGCCGCCATGATAAGCATCCATACCTGGCGTCAGTGTGCCTCGGACCGCCGCCGGATCTGGAGGGACATGTTTCAGTCGCCCAAAATATGCGAGGCAAACGGTGTGCACACGCGAAGCCTCAATTCCTCGGCTCACAGTTCTCGATGGAACGACGGCGAGAAAACTCGTCCATCGTTCCCTGTGGCCGGTCCTGAGACGTCGTCGTGTACACGTCGCGTATGGTACAACACCCCATGAGCCGATGAACAAGCCTCTCGTCCTATACACGGCAACGCTGGTTGTTGACGAGGCGAACGAATTTTGTTCATTCGGCGCCTTCGCATTGGCCACGACGCCTCGGAAAGCAGTCTCTTTTTTTTTCACAATGAATTCGATGGAAGCAACCGCGGCTGCTGGTTCGAATGTCCGGTGCGTACACTTTTCGCCGCCTGTGTGAGGCCGGCAGAGCAATCGAATTCGAAGGTTGGCCTCTGGTCGAACAAGGCAGCACGGCGTGCGTCATCATTTCGGCAATGAGCCCGGCGACTGACTCCTTGCCTCGCCAAGGACGGCCATTTCGGTTCCCATTTCATGGGTTCACCACCGAATCTGAGTTTGGGTAGAGTCTTGATCCCATCTTGGCTGGTGATGGCAATCGATGAGTACTCGGGAGCCGTACGTGTCTGCTCCGTACACAGTAATAATCAATACTCTGTTCATGCAATTACACGTAAGTACGGAGTACTTCAGTACTTGATTCATGTCTTGCTTACGGAGTACTCCGTATTAATACTTACTTACCTACGGATTACATGTACATGTACTGTATACCCCTACCCTACCTGTAAACTGTACTTCATATAGAGTACGGAGTACAACTACTTGTACAGTGTGTAAATACAGGTACGGACGGCCAACGCAAACACACGGCACTAAGCCGTTTATGGCTCCGAATGGACCCTTCGTGAAGATTCCAGAATACTTGGTCGACTTCACCCCGACGACAAGAAAATCAAAGTTCGCAACGGCATAGTACCTGGACGTTGGTTGACCCTGCAACGACACAAGGCTGGCAATCCAACTGGACAAATCCCTCTACCGTTGAAAGCAAACAAACAGACACTTGCCGGCGCACAATCAACATGGGGGACAAGCGCCTAAACGAGCTTCTCCGCTGGAGCATCGAAAACACGCCGACGGCCAACGACTCCTCGGCGTCGCCGGCGCAGCCCGCGGGCACCAGCAACCTCACGCCCGAGATCATGGCCGCCATCATGGGCGGTCCCTCGGACGCGGACCTCATGAAGGCCTCGATCGACGTCATCTCGGCCCCCCTCTCGGACGACGTCTCCCTCGAGGACAAGCTCGTCGCGTTTGACAACTTTGAGCAGCTCATCGAGAGCCTCGACAACGCCAACAACATTGCCAACCTCGGCCTCTGGACGCCGCTGCTGGAGCAGCTCCGGTCGGACGAGGCGGAGCTGCGCAAGATGGCGGCCTGGTGCATCGGCACCGCCGTCCAGAACAACGAGCGCACGCAGGAGCGGCTCTTCGCCGTCGGCGGCCTTGCCCCGCTGGTCCGGATGGCCGTCGGGGAGCAGGAGCACGTGGACGTGAGGAGAAAGGCCGTCTACGCCCTGAGCTCGGCCTGCAGGAATTACCAGCCCTCGATGGACCTGTGCGCCGAGGAGCTGACCAAGGCCGGCCACGCGACGAGCACCGTCGACGCGACGGACATGGCCGCCGTCGACGAGATTATGCATGCGCTTCGCGAAAAGGCCAAGGCCTCTTGACAGCAGTTTTCTTGCCGTGTTCATCGTTGCATTGCATTGGACGGCGTTGGGGCGTCATTGAGCCATGCGGATCGGTCCCGGAGCGGAAGCAGGTGACAGTACGTACTTGCTGTAGATGATGATGATGATGATGAGAGACCCGCACGAGGAGATACTTAAAGTACAGCGTTTACAAGTACATGCATATTCGTACCCTGCATATTCGTACATGCATATTCTATGCCACATCTTCCCACGTCAAAGGTTTATTTTCCCATCGCTTCTGGTGACGGTGCATGTGCGAGCCGCTAATGCGTAATCTTGCCGTGAAATGGGAACCCCAGCGCCTCCATCAGCAGGCGTCCTTGCCTGTCCGACGTGCCGGAGGTGTGGATGAAAATGTGGCAGCCGGGCATCAGCTTGGGCGGGTACATCTAGCAGCACGTCAGCGCGCACGTTCGTCCGGTTGCCTCGACGGCCCTTTTCCTCGGAAGCTCACGTCGTAGTTGAATTCGATCTCGGGGAAAAAGGCCATCCACTCGGGCTTCATGCCAAAGGCGAGGTTGCCCGAATCGTCGCCCGTCGTCGCCTTGATGCCGGTCCAGTCCTTGATCTTGGGGAGAACGAGGGTGACGAGCTTGTCGACAAACTCGTAGGCGGCACCGCCGCGAAGCGTCACCTTGGCGCCCGTCTTGGCCCCCTTCCGAACGCCCCACTGGAGGACGTTGTGCTTCACCGTCGTCACTTCGGGGTAGGCACCGGTGATGGCCTGCACGGCGGCGCGGGCGACGTGGAGATACTCCTTGTTGTCGGCGGCGAGCGGGGCGTACGAGTTGACGGTGACGGCTTCGATCTCGGGGATGTTGTTCCACTTGATGTCACGCTCGAGGATGCCGAGCCGCGAGGAGCCGCCGCCGCGGGGTCCTCGGCGCGGGCGGTTCTTGTGATACGGCGAGGAGCCGTCCCACTCCCTGAGGTTGCCCTTCTGCGACTCCGCCGGCCGCGAGCCGGGCGGCACGTGCGTGTAGGTGAGGGTCATCAGGTCGGGGGCAATCGTGCCGTCGTACGTGTGCTTCAGCCGAGGAAAGTTGAACGGGCCCGGCACAAAGTCTCGCGCCGTGGGATCCGAGGACGGAGGCATCTGAACGGGATGAAGGGGTCCGCGATAGTACTTTGGCGGGTGATACTGGTATCTTGGTGGTGCCTTGTCAGTCGAGGCGGGGGCCGGGCCGAGTCGACACTTTGTTCCGGGCACCTACCGGTTTCCGGGGAGCCGACGCCCGTTCGCGTCGGCGTCCCGCGCCGCCATGAAGGCCTCGGTCGTCTTCTGGTCCGGCGCGGGAGCGGTGAAGGCGGTGGTGGATTCGAGCTCCGTCAGGTCGGCGTGCGGCACGGCACGAGCTTGGCCGACGCCGGTGGACGCGAACCTCCTGGCACATGCCGGCGCCACGCGCAGGTGCCACGACGCTCGACCCAAGGCCCTTGCTTGGCGAGAGATGTCCCGGGCGGCCGCCATTGTGCCTCGTGACTGTGTGGTTGGGCGGGAGAGATGAAGCTGCCGATGATGGGGAAATAATTTAGAATCGGCCTGTGGCTGGTGACGGGTGAGCCACATGGGCGACGGGACATTTGCGAGGACATGTGGCTGTGCCAAGTGCTGCATCGTGGACCTTGCCTACCCTGCACGGCCTACCTACGTATTGACGAGCGCGGTTGTGCACCGCAACAACCCCTCTTCTCGACGTATCAGGTAGATGCTTGTGCGTGGTGAAATTCCATTCAACCGAGACCTTTTGGTTGACGAGGCACCTGAATCGCTACATTGTTCATCTTTGTGTTGATGTGCGGCAACGACTGCCAACCAACTCGGTTCAAAGGACCATACAAGGAGGCAAGTGCTGTACGGTACTGTAGTTGATTACTGTAAGCACTATAAGTAGGAGAGACACCTGACGGCATGGGGTCCCATGTACTGTACAAGTACGGAGTATATGTACAGAGACCGTACGGAGTACTTACTGTAGTATTGTATACAGTTGGGTGACAAAAATGTCGATTCAGTTTGTAGGAATAGTGCTACCAAAACTGAATCGTCACCTTTGTCAAGTGACTGTACACTTGGTGCAACTGCTTGAGGCTTAATAATGTACATGTACATGATCAGGCGCTGGCTCGGCGTGTCCCTCTCGTCCAGCAAGGTTGGTCTTCAAAAAGTGTCCGGAAACAGACAATCAACAACTCCCATGACGCCTGGCCATTCATCAGTACGTACAGTCACGACGCCAGGAATTTTTGTCAAGTACCACGAAGGCCTGATTCTCATGTCGACAGCCCAGTCTGTTTGTGCACGGGAAACCTTGGGTCTTTGGTCTTCGTCTACTGACATGTACAAGTACTTGTACCGCACGAGTCGCACAAGGGGGTGTACTTACAAGTAATGAATACGGCCAGGTCACTCCTTTGTGTCACCTGCAATGCCTACCTACATGTACTTCGTACGGTGTACTTACTTACAGACTACAACTATTATTAATTATTACCTAGTACTCCGTACTCCGTACTCCGTACTTACCTAGTAATTACATACCTAGTACTTACCTAGAATACTTGGCTATCCGTCCTTGGTGAGACAGGACCGATAGACACCAATACTAGGCACCTAGTACTTACTTATGGTTACCTACTCCGTACATGTACAGCGCTCCGCAGATAGGTTGCAGGCAATACTACCTAGTAGGTATTTACAATTGATACCAACTTCCCTGCTGTACTTGCATGTACTTTGCAGTAGTAAGTACTTATTATTACTCCGTACAGCATGCTTACAGTATCCATCACTGTAGTTGTACAGTACTTACACCCACTCCGTCCTACTTGCGTGCAGGATAATACTCGGCACCTACAAATAGACATGGGAACAACGACCTGTGCCGCAAAAATCTCAACGACCGCTGTGCATCCCCTGCCATCTTCCTCCTCCTGTTCGACAATCCCCCTTCCGTCGTCGACCAACCTCGAATCACCTGCTGGTAAGTGACTTGCAAGTACCAACCATCAGAATGTAGGCACTGCCGCCTGGTCACACCGGCTGTGCCGTATCGGTTCCTGCTAGTGGGTTTACGTCGAGTTTCGACGCCTAGATTAGCGACGACCTGACCTGGCTGGCGAAGCACCTTGCTGCTAGTGCTAACCTATTGTGCCGTACTAGGCGCCGCAGTTCTACGACCATCACCCTAGTGTGAATAAGGTTCTGGCGAGTCGGCGAAAGCTTTCTTCATACATGCGCTCCGTGCTGCATGCAACAAGGTAGGCAGGTATCGGCCTGCCCAGTAGCAGTTCGTCCTGCCATCCCCAGATTCAGCCTGTGCAGGCCGGCGAGGTTGTGGGTGGGCGCTCCATCTGCGTCGAGTCGGCCATCGTCTCCATCGGTCCGCTCAGTGGCCCCCCCCCCCCCCATAAGGCCTCGACCTCAGGACGACTTCTTGCAGAGCCCGGCCCATCCTCACGTCCCGACCGTGTCCCGTAACGCCATCAACCGCACACGCATCGAATTTCGACCTATCCGCCTTGAACACCGTACTCGAATATACAACTGCCGTGTCGTACAGCCTCGCGTTGCGTCGTCCAGCTTCCTTCGTCTGCTCGTCCCCCTCGTCGTCGTCGTCGCACCAGCCCACCCCGCCAACGCTGCTGCTGCCGCTGGCCGCCCGTCGGGCCTGGTTTCGCTTCCCGATCCCACTCGCCTCGTTGCGCAGCCTGAGAATGGGCATCGTCAAACGGCCTCCTCCCTAGCTGAGAGTCCTGCGAGGTTTTGCCCTCGCTCGAGTCGTCGAACCCGACCTCCACCCGCTGCCGGCAGCGACACGACGCGAACCATGAAGGAGTTTCCGAGGAAATTCCTCAGTCTCCGCGACAAGAATGGCTCCCATCGACGCAGCAAGTCGGTCCCGCCCGGTGCCAAGGAAAAGGTACCGATTCCCTTCCCGCTCGCCCCTTCACATCGTCGTCCTCGCCCTCGGCCGAGCTGGCACCCGGTGGTGGACGGGGCAGCACGCACCGTCCGCCGACGTCTCGCTCTCTCATTTCGCTGACCTCTGCCTCTTGCTCTCCCGCACCAGAACCATCCACTGTCCGCCGAAGCCTTCAGAGCCATATTCAAGCTCGACAACTCGAAACAGGCGGCGAAGCTCGAGGCGGAGAGAGAGCTGGAAGAAGCCAAGGTTCGTGACCCGTCGCTCGTTGACCTCTGCCGCAGGGCCGGCCGTGGCTGACCGCCGTCATGTCCAGATCGTCGAGATTCACAAACGCCTCGACCTCCTCAATATCAACGACGTTTCTTCCGACCACATCCGGGACATCATGGCCACCAAGTTCGCCGAAGGCGACTCGGCGAGGACCGTCGAGTTCATAGACATTGAGCAAAAGGCCCAGGCCGGAATCGTCGTCCCCTACGACCCAGCCACCCACATGGTGGGCGCCGAGAACCGAGAGAGCGTCACCTGCTACCTCGACGCTCTGCTCTTTGCCATGTTTGCCAAGCTCGATGCCTTCGAGTGCATGCTCAAGAACGACTTCGCCTTGGACGATCCGCGGTACAAGCTCGTCAACCTCCTCCTCATATGGGTCAACATGCTGCGGTCGGGGAAGCTGATCCGCACCGACTTGGTGAGGCCATGACCACGACCACCACCTTCCCCCACCCGCCCGTCGGGCCTTCATGCTGACCCGGACCAGACCAAGCTGATGCAGGATGCACTGGCCGATTGCGGGTGGTCGGATGCTCGCCAGCTCGAGCAGCAGGATACTTCGGAAGCCTTTGCTTTCCTCACCGAGACGCTGCAGCTTCCTCTGCTGTCCCTGCAAGTCGATCTGTTCCACCAGGGCCGCAAGGACAAGGACGACCACAAAGTCGTCTACGAGCGGCTGCTGAACCTCGCCGTCCCGCTCGACCCCGAGGGCAAGGGTGTCAAGCTCGAAGACTGCCTCGAAGAGTACTTCAATGCCCGCGTGGACGTGCTTCGGGATAGCGACGAGGCCAAGAAGGCGAGTCTGGACGACCGAAAGGCAGATGACCGCCCCGCACTTGTCCAGCAGACAACCATCCGCCTCATCAGGAGCGAGGTGGGTGCCCCGTCAAGTCCCGTCGTGACCTCTCCCACCGGCCTGTCGACATCGGCGAAGCTCCGGGGAGAACCGACGGAGCGCTTTGACTCGCCGTCCTCATGCCAGCCTGTCGAGACGAATGGCGCTTCTGGAAAGGGCGATGCCATCGATGACGTTGTCTGCGAGGAAGGCGGCGCGTCCCAACAACGCCCTCCAGCAAGGCACAGGTCCACCAGCGTCATCCAGCGGATCCTCATCGACGAACAGGGGCGGCCTTCCCATGAAGGCACGACGTTCAGCAAGTCCGGACGCAAGGGTTCCACTGTCGTGAAAGCGGTCACGATACCTGCCTGGCAGTTCTTTCGCCTCATCCGTAAGTTCTTCCCTGCATGGACTGGTCGCCGAGGGCCCCGACGGTGGCTAACGCACCGAGAAGCGTGGCACGCTCTCACCTCGAATGAACCTCGGAACGATGTCGAGGTTGCCATGAACTTTGACCAGAGACCCATCGTTGGCATCTGCCTCAAGCGTTACGCCATGACCGAGTCGGGACAGCCGCGGCGTCTCAACACATTCATCGACATCCCCGACAGCTTGCGCTTGCCTCACTTCATGCTTGCCGGTGGCCCGGCGACGCAAGAGGAGGCTGGACTGAGCACGGAGTATAAGCTTGTACTGCAGTCCGTAGTCTGCCACCGCGGCGATTCCCTCCAAAGCGGCCACTACATCGCCTTCGCCAGGGTGGCGCCGAAGCTTCTGACTGGCAATCGCCGGCACGATTTCGATCCTCCACCGGATTATGAAGAGGCCCGATGGGTTCTGTTCGACGACCTCGAAACGGAGAACCGCGTCACTTACGTCGATGACATCAGGAAGTCTCTGAGAAGCGAGATGCCGTACTTGTTGTTCTATCAGGTCGTCCCCATGGTCGATCTGGAATGCCCCTCGACGGGAGACACGGAGACGGAACCGCCTTCGTATATAGAGTCGAAATCCGGCGGCGAGATGATGTCTTCGAGACCAGCCGTCGACGTGGACCTGCCCGGTGGCGGAAAGTTCGACGACGGGAACGGAGAAGATGGGGCCAAGGCGGAGGCGGCCCCATGGAGCCAGCCGCCTAGCATCAGGCTCTCCTCGGAGACGGGCACTCCGCTGAGGATGAACGTCGAGAAGCCCTTGGCCGGCGGCTCGTACGCGGGCTCCACACCCGGAGGCTCCCGTCGCCAAAGCATAGTCTTCACCGACTCGGGAGCGGCGACTCCCATCATCACACCCGACGCCGACTCGCCCGTGATGGTCCCGGTGGATGAGACTACGGTGTCTAGGCTTTCCCGAGCTGCGTCTCGCTTCGCGCTGCGACAGAGTCGTCCGGCCAGCCAGCCAGGCGAGGGCCGGCCCAGCTTCTCCATGACTCGCCTGGGGGGGCTCATGAAGGCGAGCAGGGAGCCGTTGGCCGACACCAGTAGCCTGAACATCTCGACAACCACCTCGAACGTCCCGCTCGGCTCCGACGCGTCCAACAAGCCTCCCGACTCACCTGTCGACGGCTATAAGCCGCCGGGCTCGGTCAACAGCACATCGACGAAGCACAAGAGCCACAGGTCCAAGGACAAAGCGGCGAAGCAGAAATCTCCCGGCAATCAGCCCGAGCGCGAGTGCTCCGTCATGTGACCCCCCCGTCTCCCATTTTCGGGGGCGACCACACCACGTTGGCGTCATCCACAGCACAGCAAGTGTGTACGGGAGGCTGAAACTGGCCGCCTTGGACGAGCGCATGTATTATTTTGCCATCCGTTCCATGGAATAGAGGACGTGAATCGCATGGTCTAGGGAGACGCACTGCCAAGGTGATTTGGATGGATGTGCACAGTGGAGGAGGGACGATAAGAGGCTCGGCAGGCTGATGGGGGCAAATGTTCTGGTCGGGCTTGCATGGATTGATTGGGCTTGAGCGATACCACGGCGTTTCAGCGAAGCGATGCTGTAGGATAAGGGCTGCTACTTACGTGATACCGGCAGTGTTACACTCCGCCCCGGTGAGGCTGGACTGCTTTGGAGCGAATGATACCTAGCATCGAATATTAAACAAGGCATGACCGTCATGACATCGCATCACTGACATCGCATCATCGTCAGGAACGTCTGCGGAACGTTCGATATCTTCTATTCCCCTCTACACTAAAAACAATTGCCAGGCTGCCACCTCGTGCAGCACTCGGAAGTCACCTCGTGCCTGTCGGAGACTGGCGAGACCCCCTCTTACAGTGAAACCCACAAATGACGACATATTGCCATCCGGGGCCACCCGCCTTGGATGATGATACCCCGAGATATAATGTACACAGTAGGATGGTTGGCGGAGGACCAACGATGCAAGCAATGTCTGAAGTCCATGGGTCCAGAGCGCCGCCGCCCTGTAGTGTTTCCACCGACAAGAGGTGCGCAGAAGTCTGCGGATCTATTGATGTGAAGCGTCCACGGAGATTCCATGGAAACGATTTGCATATGGAGGCGTCGGGGCTGCACCGCGTCGATCGAGGAAGCTGGAAGCAGGGTCAAAGGCGGGGATTGAAGGAGAACTGGGGCGAGCTAGTAAGACATTGGTGGGAGGAAGGATGAAAACGGCGCATCCCCAGGTCGAGGTGTTGGGCCACCCCGGATTATCTCATCGGTCATGAGTAGAGTGTGTAGGCGGCATGCCATCATCATCGTGTTCGAAGAGGCTTCTAGAAGGGGATGTTGGGAGGGGTTTGGGCGCCCATGGCTTCCTGCTGGTCCTGCAGCTCCTCGGGGGCCGCTTCGATGGAGACACCGAGGCCGAGCTTCGCTTGTTGCTGCGCACCGACGAGGTCAGCCAAGCACAGTCTCGGGGCGAAGAGGGGGGGACGAACCGTAAAGTGGTCGACGTCGGCGGCAAACGTCATCATGACAGGTGGCGCCACACGCTGCTCCAGCAGGCAGCTCAGCTTGCCCTTGGAGTCGACCTGGGCGCGAAAGGTGGACATGCGGAAATCGTACTTGGCACCAATGGTGGTGACGCCCTCCTTCTGCAGACCGCCGCCCATCAAACCACCGGCGGCGGGGACGAGACCGAGGGTCAGGTCGACGCCGGCCTGGACCTTGTCGGAGAGCCTTCGCCAGTACGACGTGTTGAGCGTGCCCATGGCCGCCTGCAGCTGGGCCGTGGCAACCCAGTCGTCGGCCTTGTAGCGAGCGCAGTACGAGACGGCACATTCGGGGCCCTGGGTGAGGGCGGGTCGCTGCCAGAGAGTTTCCAGGCCGACGGCGAGTCTCGAGGTGAGCGATTGCAGGTAGCTTCCGATGTAGATTCCGGTCACGCCGCCTTCGAGAAACGAGGGGTTCAGCATCTTGAGGGACGCGCTGAAGTCGTCGCCCGTGTACTCGTGTTCAAACTGGGCCATGTCCTGGCCGCCGGGCGAGATGGAGAGCTGCGACTTGGAGACCAGCTTGTCGGACCATCGGAAGTTGAATCGGCCGGAGAGGGAGCCCTCGTTGTCCACGTTACCCTGGCAGAAGATCTGGTGCGAGGGCACTGGTCAGCGTTCAGAGCTCGGGGAGAGCGCAGCCAGTGGCATGGCAACGCTTACCTTGCCGGTGCCGTACATGGCGGCAAAGGTATACGGGTTTATGCGCTCGCCCATGGCAAATTGGTGAGAGACTTGGAAAAGCGGTGCCATGCTGAAGATCTTGGTGAGATCGGCACGGATGCCGGTGAACATGAAATTGTTGAGGAAGACATCGCGCTGGACCTCGCGGGAGAGCGTCTCGATGGTGCCGGGGTTGGAAAGCCCGAGCTTGGACCTACGCTCGGAAAAGGAGTTGAGAGCGTCCCCTATCGTGACGGCGATCGGATTGGAGAAGAAGAATGAGCGTATGGGGTCGAGGGATGACGACGCCATGATGGCAGCTTGATCGGCTTGACCGAGAACGAACGGGAACGGTCCCGGGGGGGGAGAGGGGGAGTCGCTGAGACCTCGGGGGCGAACTCGAAAAAGGGTGCACCGCTGCAGGCGAGGCCTTCAATCGCAGGCCGTTCGGAATCCAAGCCGCCCGGTGACACGATGACGGAGCTTGGGCTGGTTGTATGAGGGGGGGGGGGGGGGGTAGGATGGAGTTAAGAGAATTTTCAACTTGGCTGGCTTAACAGCTAGCTGACTTGCTGGTCTCCCCTTACTAAGGCACGCGCTCCGTTCTGGCGACTTGCCGACGGAGGGCGTGATGATCCGTGCCGGCAACCTGCCCCAACCCAGCCCCTGGCCCGGGTTGACAGGTCGTTTGATAGCGCAACGACCTATTAATTACCGGCTATTTTATCGGTACATGTAATGCATAAGTACTAACACCTACGTGTACTCTGTACCTCGCACGTACTTGTGGTAAGTAGTTGTAGGTGTTCATTTGTAGTTGTAATTACTTGCGCATCAGAGTCGTAACGCCTATGACTACTCGGTTCCTTGTACCGCAATTGCGAGCAAGTATGCTGCAAGTACTTGTACTGCTGGAGTAAGTACTTGCATACTTACAGCACATGTACTCCGTACGGAGCACAGTATGACTTATTACCACTAGGTAGCTACGGAGAACGTACTCAAGTACGGAGTACATACAGAGTACTTACTTACGGACTACCTGTGCACAGGTACTCAAAGGTACTCTGTACCCGGGCTCACAGTGCGGCTGGCTTGCCAGCGTCAATGGGGTCGGCGATCTGGTCACACGTCAGGGCAGCTGTACTTGCTCCATGCGTACCTCAAGTACTTGCTTGTACTTGGCAATTGTTCCAGGCCTCGAGCTTCCACGAGCAAACTTCAAACTTCTCACCTCCTAATTACCCTGTGCCGGACTCGGCCACGCGCTCGCCTTTCCCTACTGAACCATCATATCCATCATCATCTTGTGACACAGAGCCATCTCCTTCACTGCCGCTGTCCACCGCATCATTCGCAGCAACCTACAACGTAGTGGAAGCGTCGCCATCCGTTCCGGGATCCCTAGCCATATCGAGATCGACTGACGTATCCCCGAATATTCGCCGCCTCGACTCCGCAGCAAACACTTGTACAACGTACATGTAATCGTCCACGCACGCATGCCTGAACCTTGGATCACGCACATGTGATAGCATCGGGACAGACGCCAAGATGGACACTCTGCTGTTTGTTCCTCCTCTTCTCCACGGACTCCCCTGGCAAAGGCAGAAGCTGACAGAGACAGTACTGCCGAGATTGCCGCCAACGCGCCGCGGTATCGTCGTAGGAGCTCGACTTTCATCGACGGCATCCACGATGTCAGTGAAGACCAGGACATGGCACCGGCCCAGCTCTACAGCACCATGTCCGGCCGACTGTTCCATTCTGGGAGGATAGCCATTGTCATGGTTGGCCCCCCCGCTCGAGGCAAGACGTGAGTGGCATGCTCTCCTCTCCCTCCCCCCCCCTCGCCCCCCCCTTTTTCGGATGGCCAGGTCGGTGCTTACGGCCTTGAACGTAGCCACATCTGTGTATCGCTTTCCAGATACCTGCAGTGGCTGGGCGTCAAGACGCGCATCTTTCACCTGGGCGACTACCGTCGTGCCACAATCGCCCCCGGTGGATCGGTTCCGGATGATTATTTCTTCCAAAACGCCTCGGCGTCCTCGGTCATGTTGAGGCAGAAGATACTGAAGAAGTGCCGCGAGGACATCTACGCCTGGTTGAATCACGAAAACGGCCAGGTCGCGATATACGATGCGGTCAACCCGTCAGCAAGCGGCCGCCGTTCTCTGGCCAAGGAGCTGGCGAAGCATGACGTCCAGGTACGCATCGGCCTCTACCACGTCGAACGCAGTATTGATTTGCCCAGACTCTGTTCATCGAGTCGTACGTGGACGACGAGCGCATACTCCGCGAGAATGCGAGAAATGTCAAGATATCATCGCCGGACGTGAGTCTTCGGACCCATGCGTGGCCGGCATGGAATCGGGATGCTGACTCAACTCGCGCCAGTTTGAGGGCATGGACCCCGATGAGGCTGCGAAGCTGTACCTGAAACGGATCGAGACGCGCATCCCCATGTTTGAGACGATGAACGAACACGAGCTCAACTACATCAAGATGATCAACGCCGGAGCCAAGTTTTTCTACAACAACGTCAGCTTCAACTACCTCTCTCACCGGATCGTCTTTTACCTCACCAACCTGCACATCAAGTCACGCACCACCTTCTTTGCTCGTGCTGGCACGGCGGAGGAAGAGGATTCCTACAAGGCGGATGCGCCGCTCTCCGAAGAGGGAAAGGTATATTCGCAGAGGATGGCCGAGACGTTGTTGAAGCACCGCGAACAAGAGCAGGCCGAGGCGGTTGGAAAAGGAGGCCTCCACGTGCCCCTCAGGCCGTTGACGGTGTGGACGTCGACCAGGATGCGCACCGTCCAGACGGCCGACTACCTGAAGGACAAGGGATTCAAGGTTCGGCAGCGGTCGCAGATGAGCCAGATCAACCCTGGCATCTGCGAAAAGATGTCCGAACGCGTCATACGTCAGATGTATCCCGAAGAGGTCGAGAAGCATGAATTGGACCCGTATCACCACCGATACCCCCGCGCAGAAGTATGTTTGTCCTTTTTGCTCATGCGTCTCGTCGGCCGTCGGGGCGAGCCAGCTAACCTTGGCATCGCGCAGTCGTATCACGACCTTGCTGTTCGCCTCGAGCCCATCATTCTCGAGCTCGAACGTGAGCAGAACGACCTCCTCATCATCGCCCACGAATCGGTCCTTCGCGTACTGTACGCGTACCTGATGCACTGCTCCACCATGCAGATACCCTTGCTCAAGTTTCCGCGTGACGAGATCATCGAGATCATTCCGGCCGCCTACCAGAACGAGGCGAAGCGTATTCACATCCCCGGCCTCGACGCCGGAAACCTTCCCAGCTCGCCCGAGGACAACATGAACCCGGCCCCTCTCGGCATCGCCACGACAAGCGGACCCGCGAGCCGCGCCGGTAGCCATCTCGACAGCGGTCAGATGAGCCCCATCACCGGCGGCATGAGCAGCCCTACGGTGCCGGTGGAGAGACCGCCCGAGAAGGTGATCAATACGGCCAAGGATATGGTCGCGGACAAGGTGAACGACGAGGACTAGCGTCTTCACCGCTGGCTGCACGGGAGGCCATTCGTCACGGGCGAGTCTGGTACGCGCCGACGCTTGTGCCATCCCTACAGCGGACCGTGATCCCGTTCAATCGAGACGGAACAGGATAGTGTAAGCGGCGACGAGTCAAGACAACCATCGACATGGTTATGAGAGAGGCATGTGGACCCGATGAGAAGGACGGATACGAGTGCAGAGTGCGGAGTATGCGGAAACAACGAACAATGACGGCGACGCCGCCCCAATGAGGACAGGCGAATGAAGACAGGCGAAGCATGATGCTCCCCCGACCCTGAGGCAGTCGAGGTGCCGCTGGGCTCGTGGGCCGTACCGTGACGCCTTGTGATGTGTCCGCCCGTCTTACCTACATGAACGCAGCTACATGCGGGCATTGATCCAACATGCAGGGCCGCCGTGAATGCGTGGCAATGTGCCCGGGCAGAGCGCGGCCAGGGATACGCGTGCGCATGATGCTGATGCCGGCCGTAGCCCATGGCGTGCAGCATGCATGCATCCGGCCGTATCTGGACAGCAAGCATTGAACCGTTAGTCAGCCTACATGCAGGTATGAAGGGGTTCTGCCTGGGTGCAAAAGCACCTAACCCTGCGTGCGCCGGACTAAGCCAGTCAGCCGTTCGGCATTTGACGAAGAAAGCAAGGTGAACAGTTTGGAGATGACCAGTCGTGACTGCGACTATGATGGCGATGGCTACTGCAGCTCGGAGGAAGTACCGGAACATTGGTTGTGTCTACCGTTTACGCGGTGTTTGCGAATGGTGCATACCCCTGAACCCCTGGAAAGGGATGTTCGTCGGGAGTAACTTTCCATGGACGGTTAGAAATCTCCCACCAGGAACGTGACGAGGAGAGAGCATCCCCTCCTCCATCCCCCTCCGCGACGAGGATGACGATTCGTTCAACAATGGCGAGACTATGCCTGACGGTGTCACAAGGGCGGGCTCCAGCCCCCAAATCGGTTGGTAGCACCAGCTACCCGAAAGAGAGAGCAGGGTCGATGTCTGCCTTTTTATCTGTCTGCAATGGGGATTGGACACTGACTTTCACGATGCTGCATGTTTCCGAAAAGAATAAGAGGGGGGTCGGTAAGGTTGCCCGGTCGCACGAGGGAGCTCGGGATGAGAACACTCCCTTGCCGCAAATGGCCACCTCTGCATGCGAATCCGGGAATCGCGTCGTAAGAGGGAGCCTGCCTTCATCCTTTGGCTCCATATGACTGAGGTGTAGCCGAATGCTCGACGCCGCCATAGTCCGCTTTCCCCCACGGCAACCCAACAAGGGCACCGAACGAGGTCCGTAGAATGAGAGCAGAAGACTTGAGCAGAATGAACAAAAAGGACATCATGAACGGCAGAAGGTGGGGGTAGAAGGACGGCCATGCCCTCGCTTATGTGACAGCCATTGGCAGGCGACATTGACGCTGGGGAGGATGAGCAGGAGGAAAGGGGTGGGGAGGTGATGGCATCAAGGTACGTAGGCGCGGTGCACGGCAGCCCGAGCCATCACAAATGATAGGGAACCTTGGTCCAATCCCCACCGGTGAGAATGGCAGGCGTATGATGCGGAAAACCGCTCATAGTAAGCTGGGAGCGGCGCCGAGGAGGTCTCCGAGATGAGACAGAGGCATGCAGCTTGCCCGTGGGCCACTCACCTGACTGGCCTCGGGCCATCGAGCGAAGGAGCAAGCAGACGGATAGACCATAGGGCGATGTCCGTACCGGAGGCCCGATGTGAGGTCTGTCACGACGGGTCCCTTGCCGCCTCGCTGCTTGGCGAGGCGTGTGCGCCAAGTGGTGGGACAATGGCGACCATCCGATCCATGGCTGCCGTCGGCGAGGTGCTGCAAGTCACGACTTTTCGGCGTTCGCTGCCTCTTTTCGTCACGAGAGAAGGCGACTCTGGCTGCCGATGCACTCGTACGCCGTGCCACACGAACGGCAAGGTGACCGAAGCAGCCTCGCACCAGCAAAACCAACGGCTGCCGGTCTCAGCGACGGCCAGTTTCGACCGGGACGGAGGAACCGTGTCGGCCGCGCACATGGAAAACCAAGGCCATGGATCCGAGATGAACATGGGTGCGGGCATCAAAGACAAGGGCTGCGCTTGCACTGCACAGGGCATTCTGCCGAGCGGCAAAGCGGAGGCCGATGCGGCCCAGAGGCAGCGGCTGGACTTGAGACGAGCGGGACTGGGAAAGGGGCGGTGGAGGTTGTGCAAAGATGCTCGCCGAGGCATCCCGGCGAAGGGAGGGCATAAAGAAATGACGAGAGAGGCCGTCGACCTCGTCAAGGTTGAGGGGCAAACTTTTTGGCTCGGAGCTTTTTGACCATCGACGTCCCAAGCGACTGGCAACGACAAGGACATGGGCAGCAGCAGGTGGCCGGGCCCCCGGCTGTCCCGTTGGGGCCAAGACGGCATGCGAGTGCTTGGAAGCCTGTCAATGAAGAACGAGATACGTCGAGGCGATGCGGATGACGCGGATGGAACCTTTTGATGGGATGAGGAAGACGGACGACGGACGAGGTTCGAGCGACTTGCGGCGTGAAGTCGGCTCTCGGACGCAACGCAAAGCTTTCTTTGGGTAGCAGGTGTCAGTTATTTACTCGGACGTTACGATGTATCCGTGCTCTTCCATGGGGATGTCGGATTTCATTGGGCTTCGCTTCGATGGCGTTCGGCGTGGAGAGTCGTGGACGGTTGTGGAGGATGAAGTGTGTCCAGCGAGGCTAAAAGGGGGCACGGCATGGCGTGGTGCCAACCTGGCGTACCGCATGGCACGGGTGGTAGGTTCGGGCACGGCACAGGTACAGGTACAGGTAGGTGCACGCGCACGCCGAGCGACGGCAAGTACACCAAGGTCACGGATCGGTCATGAGACCGTGGCTGCCAACGCATTCCACCTGCTGTCTGTCCATCCAACATGACGGGACGGGATGCAGGTGTAGGCGCGGGCGGGCGGGTTGTACAGAATACAGGCATGCAGGTGCGCAGAGAAAGTGGCAGGCAGAGCAGGCAGAGCAGCAGTCAGCCTGGACGTGAAACTTGGGCCGCGAGCTGGATGGATGCGCCAGGAAGTTGACGTCGTGCTGGATTCGCAGTTTGAATGATGGCGGAAGCGGCCATGACGTCGGGCCAAGGGAGGAAACGGGCCACCCACTGCCATGGACGAATCCGCCCACGACGTCTTCGGAGTGCAGGGTAATACGGAGCAGCACTGTAGGTGTAGTCAGTACGGAGTATTACTACCTGTGATGTCGACCGCCGATGCCGATGCGCAGGGGACAGGCTGTGGTCGCCAGGGCCACGCTGTGGTCGCCAGGGCCACGCTGGGGTCGCCAGGGCCACGCTGATGCGCTACAGGTGTGATGCAGTGTGCAGTGACAGCGCAGTGACCGAGAACAAACGACTCGGAGCATATCAGTTAGAGGTACCGAGCACAGCGCGGGATACTGTGCATGTGCCTGTAGCTGCCACGATAGCTGGGCGGTTCTTTTTCCACTCGCACTGGGCTGGTGCGTGATGCGGCACCTCGTCCCATTTGTACGGTGCTTGCATGCTCAGCGTACGGCTACTCAGCACATCGTTGACGCCCACCTGGACACCTTGCATGTCGACAGTCGTACGGCGTACCGAGTGCTCCAACTTGTTCGCACATGGCATGCATGCACAAGCAACCCGCACACGCACTTGGCTTGTCGGGAAGCGAAGCGAATGGTTCGAAAATAGAAGGAAACAACAGGAACGCCGCACGGAGCAGAGAGGGAGAGCGATTTGCGACAAGGAGGCCCGCGGGACGGGGGATTCCAAGGGAAACGAAGCCGTGACGCGGACGCGACCGTGAGACCCGGCCCTGGGTGTCCTTTCGATGAGACAGACACCTGTCCCTGGCGAATGCCCGTTCCTGCCATGCCGTATTCGTACTCGCAGAATCCGTGCCGGCAGCACATCCCCAACAGGAGGAGGGTGGCATTCGGTCCTCGGCTGGCATGTCGGCAGGGACGAATGAAAATAGAGGCATCCGCTTCAGGGACGGGCCGGTCGTTGCCGCCACCATCGATGGGCAGTTGAAGCGTGGGCTGATGGCCATGGTGGAGAGCAATCCCTCTGCGATGCGAAGCGATGCACGCACATGTAGGCTCGTGGGCTCGTGGGCGTGGGCGTGAGCGTACACGCAGGCGAACAGCAGCAGGAAGCAGGAAGGGTGGCGAGATGTCCACGTGCGAGCCGTGAGGCGCCCACGCGTCCAAGTCGAAGCGGTGGTGGAGGGAGGTGGAGGGAGTACAAGTGTAAGCACATGTACGGAGTACAGTACAGCACAAGCAAGGAGGTACGCAGTGTACTGCAGGCACCTACTGTAAGTACTAGCGAGTAGGAGTCAAGTGCCTGCTCCGTACGGAGTGCACATTGGTAATATTAGTACCAGGTACGGCGTAATGTACCTAATTAATCCCTAGCAAGTACTGTACTTCAGCACCTACAGGCAAGCAGTCAGTCGCTGTAGGAGAGAGGGCCCTGCTAAAAGTCCCGACCGGCCAATGGGCTGGAAGGAGCTGGTGTTGGGCCTCGGGCGTGCTGTTTGCGAGTGCAGACGACGAGTACTTGTACGCACGAGCACGAGCGCATGCACACGAACGAGCCCACGACTCTACAGCATGCAGTGCAGCACAAGTGAGTCGATGAGATGACGCTCGAGATGGTGTGCCGTCCGGTTCCGTACCCACTCAGCTGGCTGGACGGCAGCCGTCTGCATGCAGGCCGGAGTGACGGTGTTGGTGTGGTGAAAGCCGTTGTTCGTGTCACCCCCGTCGGCGAGCAAAAGGCACAAGTCAACGTGTACTCGTCCGTGGCCGCAAGTACAACTACGAGTACGGAGTACGTGTACAAGCAATTCGCAGCCTAGGCATGAAGCCATGGATGGCAACGACCCAGGCTGGTTTTGGCGACCCGCCGTTGCAACAGATGCGAGATCACCGGGCTTGAAAATATGCATGCTGGGATGCCATCGAGTGGCTCGTGAACGGGTCCTGGACCTGCAACTTGGCCAGAACGGGGGCCAGACAGGAGGCCCCGTAGCGTCGTCAGGTGACGGCTTGCTCGATGATGACCTGGCACTGTACAAAATACATGGATACAGTGTACTTGCAAGAAGGTTACAAGTTTTTGCAGTAGCACGCCGAAGCCCAGCACTGCAAGTATAGTACCTAGTAACCAAGTACTACAGCACAAGTACGGAGTACAGAACGGCGTACAGACACTTGCATGTATTATCATCAATACCTCCACTTGAACGCGTATTGAACTGGCAGTACGGAGGACTCACAGTACAGTACACGGACGAGTGCAACCCATAATACTACATGGACACCAACGCAACCAGGTACGTACTGGCATGTGTGAGCAGTTGTACTTGGTACATGTACAGGTACGTGCAGTGCTACAGTAATGCAGTAAGTACTAGGTAGTGAGTATACATGTGGAGAACGGAGCACAATGTACATGTACAGTACACGTACAGTACTCCGTACAGCTTCCTGCTCCAACACGTAACCTCGTTACCGTACTTTGTGGGTTGCGGGCTGTGGGTACTGCCATCTGAGCCCAGCGTTCCGAGTTCTGGGTTCCGACCTGCGCTTGTCCCCCAAGCTGCTCCGAAGCAGAAGCCATGACAGGGGCCGGAGCCAGGGCGTCAATGGTAAATATGGGCCGTCGATGCGAGGCAGCGCCGTGAGGGACAGCAGCCAACCAACCTGTCGTCTCACTGCCCGGCCGCCGGGAAAGAGGCATGATGATGATGATGATGATGATGATGATGATGATGATGCAGGCAGCCGGCGGACCGAATGCATGGCAAGGCTGGATCCCGATCAGCTCGTTCAACCAATGCTCCCTTCTCGCATGCCTCCCGGTAGGTCTTCGTGCCTACGTCCTAACAAAACGGCAAGTACTTGCTTGTAGATGAAAGTAGACACGCCTTCGCCTTGCCTCGCGCAAAGCCTTTGGTTCATCCCCCACGGTACTAGGTAGGTACCAAGCAGTACGACACCCGTGGGTGGGAATCGTCGTGCTAGTGGGAGGAAGCCGCCAAAGCTTCCGTCCGTCAGCTGGGCAGGCAGACCAAGAGGTGCGGGTACGGAAGTACATGTACATGCTCGCACCGCGCATCATCGTCGAGCCTGCATGGCCCGTACCTAGGCATGCACATGTCTTGAGTATTCACACATCAACGACCTTGTCCGTTGTGTTTCGGGGAAGAAAAAAACATCAAGTGCGCTTTCCAGAACTCGTCGTACGTTCCCGGAAGCCTTACGTATCGGACGTGCGCAACCCAATGCTGTTGGCGAGCGTCCTTGCACCGGTGCATGTGGAAGCCCACCAGCATGTCTCCGTACGAGAAATACTTGCATCGCAGCTGATTGTTTGCTGCTAGCCATCATGTACAGTATTCCTACAGTACATGCACTTAGGTACAAAGGTACCTTTGCATGCTAGCCATGGGCAAAGACACTACCGAGTACGGAGTACTCCGTACTAAACTACTCCAAAGTTAGTACCAAGACAGCAAGTACAGACTCCCTACCTGTAGGTTAGTACGGAGTACGGAGCACAGTACTTTGTGCCTAGCACTGTTCACCTACTTGCCTAGGTAGGTACGTTAGGTACAGTAGTACCTACCTCTGAAGTAAGTACCTAGTAATTACGCAATGCTGTCAGCGAACAGCTGCAAGACACCCCAAGTACCTACTTGGGTGTACTTGGTAATACTGGCAAGCAAGTACTCGAGACTCGCAACACGGCGGCCGCGGTACATGCGGCGGCTACTTGTCTCCCTCGTAGTCAGTCATGGTCTGGGTAGCGTATTGACTTTCCGCTTGCCGGGCCCCAAAAAGTTGGCGCCATTCTGCCCGTCTCGAAAGTGAGCACATGAACAAATCCAAGCCCAACATTGCGGGTCTTCGATTTTAGCCCGCTCGTTGCTGCATCAGTCAGCAGCGCCGTCGATCGTGACCCCTGCACCGCAGCTTGCACTCGAGTCCTCCTGCTCCTGCTCCGTACGCCTGCCCATGTGACATGCACATCCGCGCACTCCCTAGGTAATTACTGAGGTACCTACGCAGCACGAACCTTGTCCAGCATCGCTTTAGTGGCCTGGTGCCAACACGCAAGCACCGTACGGCGCGCCTCCTCGAAACCCATGCATGCGACCAAGTGCTGTACATGCCGCCCATGCATGTCAGGACGCACAACACTCACAGGTACCCGTTCGAGGACCGTCGTGACCATGTCGGCGACGCCTGCGGAGGCGCATCCGTCGTCCTCGCCGTCTGCTCGTCCGAGGCGCCCTCCGTCATGTTCCATCCGGGCACCAGCAGCGTGCTTCCGCCTGCCCCTCTCACGTACGTACTTACCCTACAGTTGCCCTCTGGGCTTGGGCACGGTACGACATGCTGGACAGCCTGCATGATGCCTATTCCCGGTCTGCTTTGTCGGGACCCTGGTTATCCGCATCTCGTCGGTCCGCTGATCGAGGTCGCTCGATGTTTCGTTTCTCATCGCGTCGATGCTTCGTCTGGAGCATTGCACTCGTCGGGGTAAAAATACCGACTGATGAGCGGATCGTGCTTGCCGCCGACTGGCTAGTGGCGAACCTCCCACGTACTAACCCAACGTCGGTACCGTCTTCTCGTCGTCCACATCGATGCCTACTCTGCATCCCACGTCTTGCTCGTCTTCGTCCTGCTCGCATCCGGCGCACCTCACCGAGCCGTGGCCGGCTTCGCACCCAAGTTGGTCCTAGAAAAACCAGAGAGTAGGTGGAATGGGTGGGATAGGTACGAGCATGAGCACGGCAAGCAATGACAAAGCAATACAGTACTAGGTATGTGCACCAAGTAGGGGCACTAGGTACCATCAGCAGCAGCGCACCATGCGACGTGCCCACAAGGCAAACTACGTGTACATCTCGGTGCGGCAATGCCGTCATCGCCATCGTCGCCATCCTGTCCTCGTCCTCCAATCGAAAAATCCCTTCATCAAGGCCTTGCTTCGCCCGACCATCGCCATTCGCATCGTTCTTGACCGAGTCGAAAATGCCAGTCACTCCTCCGCATCTGCTGGAGGATGGAAATTGCCCCCGAGCACCCTCGTATCTGGCATGTACCCTAGGTGCACGCAGTGGACCAGCAGCGGCCCGCGGGGGTGGAACGGCGACCAGCGAGCTCCGGCAACAGTGCCATGCCCACGCCAACTTGTGTCTCTCTCAGGCGCCTCCAGGGCCGCCAGCTTCGTCGTTCAGCGGCGAATGGTGCCCTGCCACCCCCCCCCCCCCCCCCCTCCTCCGCCCCCCTTCAACGCTCACGGCTCAGTGCAGCTGCGGCTAGCTAGTAGCTGCTAGAGGGAACCCCCACCCACTGCTGGCGGGCGCCCACTCACACCTCGTGCCCATCTCTACACCTAGACTCTTCCACACCCTGGACTGTGCCGCCGCCGATTCGCCTCTGCCAAAACCCGGACGGCGACCAGCGAATCCAATTACCAACCCCTTCGGCCCCAGTCTTCTTCTCCTTCATTCCACCTTTACTCCCGCATTTCGCCAGAACAGACACCCGAGTTCGTCTGCAGCCGCAGCGCCTTGCCTCGTCCATCATCCATCGTCATCGTCACCGTCGCCATTGCCGCAGCGATAGACCGTGACGCGCCTTTGCCGTCGAATCGAGCCGGAACCGCCGTCGTCCGTCCCTGCAACCCATACCCCGGCCTCGTCGTCTCGCAGCCGACTTTTCGACTCGCGCAACTCGACGCCGCCGCTCCGCGAGTCTCACCCACCCTCCAGCTCGACAGCGGCCGCCTCGCGCCTCAACCTGTCCTCCTCCGTCCCCCTCGGCAGGCACGGACGGTCCATTGCCCTTCGAACCTCGACCGAGCCATATCCCGCACTCGATCGACTCTGTCGCCCTCGACGCTCGCACCCTGCCGCTGCACCCGCCCACGGCCGCCCGATCTGGCCGCCTGCGAGAATTCGCATATCGACTTGGTACGTGAGCTCGCTCCCTCCTCGCCCGCTCGCCGGCTCCCCATTCCGATTGCCTCGCTCGCTCGCTTGCTTGCCTGTTTTTTTTGTTGCTTGCGTTGCCCCCTTTCACCGCCGACACCGTCCGCCATCATCGCACCGAACCCCCCCCCCCCTACCCCCTCCCCCTCTCTGTTGCCTGCCCTGCCCTGCCTTGCCTGCCCTGCCCTGCCTTGCCGGCACTCGACCGTCGGCCTGCGAGCAACCTGCGTTGCGGCATCGAATGAAACCAACCTCGACCCTGACCCTACTCGGAGTCGGGAGGAGATGTGGGGAGTGCGAGTTGCCTCCGCCTGCCAGCGCCAGCGCCTGTGACTGTGTGTGCCTGCTGGGCCGCATCGCCCGTCTCTCCCCACTTCCTCGAGCTCTCGTCCGCCTGTCCCTTTGTCACGAGCCCGCGCACGGCGTTCGATCACCGTCATGGCTCCGACCGTGCCAGCAGGAGTCGTGAGCCAACGGCGTTTGTGACACCGCATGCTTGTCTACACCTCGACCGCCCGCCCACTTCACCTCGTACCAATGGAACCCCCCCCCCCCCCCCCCCCCCAGCATTTGCTCCTTACCCTCAAGCCCCACCCTTCTCTGCTTCTGCCTTTGCCTCTGCTCTCGTTTCCCTGACCCTCGCGCTCGCTGCTTGTCCGTCGCACGTCTCGTCTTCTCTCGGACACCAGCTGGCGTTCGGCTCGAGCAGGCTTCTGCATTCACAGCACATCCTTGTTGCTCAACACGCCAGCCATCTGTCATCGTCGTCGTCGTCATCGTCAACGTCGTCCTCGACGTGTGCGTTGCTGGCCCGTGTTCGTCGCGTTTTTTTTTACATTTCCTCCTCCCCCCCCCTGCCCTGGGCTCTTTCCCGTCCCGTCTTTCCTCCTAAACCTCCCCCCGCCCCGCACCTCCCCACCCGCTCCAGGCCTCAGGCTGCGTCACATCAGCAAACCATCATCGCCCAAGTCCTCGTTTGCCTCCCCTTGCTGCCATTTCCCTACACATCGCCCGCAACCGCATTCGACAAGCCGACTGACGCCCGCCCTTCCAGCCGTGACCGACGGCCCGCCTCGACCATCCGATATTGAGCTTGTGGGCCGACTCTCTCGCCGTCACAAGCCCACGATCCTCCCTCCGTCGAGACGAGACGCTGACCGCCGTCGTCCCTCGCGTTGCCGTCGTTGCCCCCGTGGTGGAAGCCTGCGCCTCTTGTCGGCGACTGCTTCTCGAGCGAACCGCCGCCGCATCGTCAACCGTGCCTACCGAGCCGAGCCTCGACGCCGTTGCCCACCACGGCCTGCACCGATAGCCCTTCCCTGCCACCGCCTCTCGCCGGTCCACGTCCCCGGCACCGCTTCACCAAAGCCCGGTAGCACCCGCTGTCTGGAACGGACGGCAAGCACCCAGCATGTCATCTCATCGGCCGAACGCGTTCAATAGCTTGAGAATGGGCGGTGAGTGCGCCCGCTCGTCCCTCCCGCCCCCGCCGCCGCGTGCCGGCTCGCTGACGGGCCTCGTGCAGAGGTGATCCGTGAAAAAGTGCAGGACGGAATCACGGGCGAAACCAGAGACCTGCAGTACACGCAATGCAAGATTGTGGGCAATGGCTCCTTCGGCGTCGTCTTCCAGACCAAGCTGTCGCCCTCGGGTGAGGACGCCGCCATCAAGCGTGTTCTGCAAGACAAGAGATTCAAGGTACCGCGGTCGCTCCAGGGGGCCTCCAGCGGCCCCCTCCCCTCGCCCCCCCGTCGGTGGCTGACGCTCGTGGCAGAACCGCGAGCTGCAAATCATGCGCATCGTCCGACACCCCAACATCGTGCAGCTCAAGGCCTTCTACTACTCCAACGGCGAGCGCGTGAGTGCCCTCGGGCCCGCCCCTCGCGACGCGCGACGATCGGCTAACGGGCTCGGCAGAAGGACGAAGTCTACCTCAACCTCGTCCAGGAGTTCGTTCCCGAGACCGTCTACCGGGCCTCGCGATTCTTCAACAAGATGAAGACGACGATGCCCATCCTCGAGGTGAAGCTGTACATATACCAACTCTTCCGCGCCCTCGCCTACATCCACTCCCAAGGCATCTGCCATCGCGACATCAAGCCCCAGAACCTCCTGCTGGATCCCAACAGCGGCATCCTGAAGCTCTGCGACTTCGGGAGCGCCAAGATCCTCGTGGAGAACGAGCCGAACGTGTCGTACATCTGCTCCCGGTACTACCGCGCCCCGGAGCTCATCTTTGGCGCCACCAACTACACCACCAAGATTGGTGAGGAAGCCCCCTCCGCGGCCTCGGGAGGCTCGTGCTGACCACCGCCGCAGATGTCTGGTCGACGGGCTGCGTCATGGCCGAGCTCATGCTCGGACAACCCTTGTTTCCCGGCGAGTCGGGCATCGACCAGCTCGTCGAGATCATCAAGGTTCTCGGCACGCCCACGCGGGAGCAGATCCGCACCATGAACCCCAACTACATGGAGCACAAGTTCCCGCAGATCAAGCCTCACCCGTTCAACAAGGTCTTCCGCAAGGCCGACGCCAACGCCATCGACCTCATCGCCGGCCTGCTCGAGTACACGCCGACGGAGAGGCAGTCGGCCATCGACGCCATGATCCACCCCTTCTTCGACGAGCTCCGCGACCCCGGCACGAAGCTTCCGGATTCGAGACACGGCTCCGGCCAGCTTCGCGACCTGCCCGACCTCTTTGACTTTTCCCGCCACGGTACGTTGACGCCCTCCGCCCTCCGCCCTGCCCGCTTCCTTCCTCGCTGACGTTTCGAGGCAGAACTTTCCATCGCGCCGAATCTGAACGCCCAACTGGTTCCCGCCCACATGAAGTCCGTCTTGGCCTCGCGTGGTCTTGACATCGACAACTTCTCGCCCATGTCGAAGCAGGACATGATGGCCAAGTTGGACTGATGCTCTGATTCCCGAGTTGAGGCAGGAAAATGACCAACCACCGAATGCACCTTGCGGCCCGACAACCTGACTGCCTCAATTCACCCCCCGGCATGGCGACGGTGGAGGATGCTGCGGGTGCTTGCTCGACGCGCAGACCCGACCGGCATGTCGGCGATGCGGGGGAAAATGTAGCCACGAGCTCCATGGCCTTGGAGCGGGACCGGCGCACGTGTTTCCGCGCTCGGCGGGAAGCCGCGCGAAGTGACGTCTGCCTGTCTGTGCGTGTTCTGGAGAAAAAGCTGGAATCTCGCTGGGAGAGCGGTGGGAAGGACCTGCTTGTCGGTGGCCGCAACCTGGACTTGTTGCGTGCGGCCGTGGAAAGCCGTCGCCGCCGAGGAGGGACCGCTTGGCCGATTGGACAAAACGGGGAACCGCACTCTAGACCACGTTGCGTGCGTGGCATCGTTGGCTTTACATTTCTTTTCCTTTCCTTGTTCGCATGTCGAGACATCCGGTCGTGTTGCTGTGTCGGGGAGGGGCGGCCAGGACGGGCGGGCGGAGAGGGGAATCTGCTTCTTGCGTCGTGCAACGCTCCGCCCACGACGTCGGATGGGCATGAAAGGAAGTCGACGGCGGGTGGGTTGGATGACGAAGGACGGACGGGCGAGCAGACGACGCGGCGTTGGGGCGGCGGCGAGCTGCGTCGAGTCGACGGCTCGACGGAGGCTTCACGGCGAGGTGACGACGGTGCGGTGGCAATGTGGTCGGCGTAGTTTCGAGGCACAGAAAGCAAAAAAAAAAAAAAACAGGATCTTTGACTTTTGTTACGAAGCAGCGTGTTCGGAGCTGTCGCCGGCAACAGTCTGCGCCCGCTGCTTCGCTTCGGACGGCCGCCGAACGAAGGGGACGAAGCAGGGAGGAGGAGGGCCCGTCCGAACGAGTCGGACGTGGTGATTCGACCATGGGCCACCGAGCCAACGATTGAGCCAACGACGGGACTCTTGGCACTCGATTCTCGGTACTCGAAAGGCTACCTTGCTGGGAATAATACATATAAACATACAGATATTACGGCGCCAAGCCTTCTGACATGCGGCCGAGGAAGGCCGTGCGATGCGGCCAAGGCGAGGCAGCGGCCCATTCGCAGAGGCCGGTCCAGCACATGCTATGGGTACCAACATGAACGAAACATGGCTACGGAGTATAAGTAAGTGGTGTCGATAGGCCTCGCCGACTACCTCTGGGTCTGTGATGTATCATGTATCTGTCCTGTCATTGAGCATATCCTCATGAGAGTACAGAGTGTTTGTACGCGCATGATTTACACGCCTTCCGAGGTATTGCTTGCTGGTGCATTTCGATTTCCACCTACTATATGCGGCTGGCCACTTCAGCAGCCTGCTCACTGTACTCCGTACGGAGTACGGAGTGCTGAGTACAGCTAAGTTAGTAAGCAAGTAATACGTACAGTACAGTCCGGACACAACAAAGTACTTGTATTATTATTACTGCGTACAGTACGGAGTACTTGTATTATCATTACTGCGTACTCCGTACAGTATGTACTATTATTACTGCGTAATTACAGTACTTGCATGTACTCCGTACAAGCAAAGCGATCATTGCTAGTGGATACATTCGCACCCTGCTGCATTAGTACCATCTGTTAGCATGCACATGTAGGGGTACGGAGTATTATTTACGGAGTGCCTACTATTACTACGATGTATTATTACAGCATGCTAGTCATTACTTACTTACCTACTCCGGAAAATTACTTACTTACTTACAAGCAATACTTTGTACAGTAAGGGCACTCTTCTCGTAAAAACAAGTACACCACTACGGAGTACTTGCAGCCAAAAAGGTACAAGGACAACCACATGTACTTGCGGAGTACGGCGTACAAATACTAAGTACAGTAAGTACTCTGTATTACTTACCTAGTACGGAGTACTTAGTAATACTCAGATGCCCCGTGGTGCACAGTGCCCAGGAATTTTCTGCCTGAGGCACTGCGATGCTACCTGCTTCACACTGGAAGTGTATTACGGAGTGCTGTAATCAACAAGTGCATGTGTGCATGTATAGGTACTCCATCGACGACCGAGTACAGGTAATAGTAAATGTACATGTACC
Source organism: Drechmeria coniospora (assembly GCF_001625195.1). Taxonomy (NCBI): domain Eukaryota; kingdom Fungi; phylum Ascomycota; class Sordariomycetes; order Hypocreales; family Ophiocordycipitaceae; genus Drechmeria; species Drechmeria coniospora. The sequence goes on along the minus strand of NC_054390.1, from coordinate 9,306,459 downwards.
TGCAGCACGGTGTGCCAGGCTTTTATTGGGGCCAACAGGCACAAGGTCGCCGCCAGGAACAACCTTCGTTCACCTTGCTCAGCGACCCCCATCCAAACATCCCGTCGTCGTTCCATCTCGCGAGCCCTCCTTCTGCAGCACCCATTGGACCTCGCGTCTGGCCTCGCTCGCTGCACAAAAGTCCTGTGCCATGGCCGACTACGATAGGCGCCACCATGGCGGTTACGGCAATCGAAAAAGACGATATCGTGGTTCGTTGCCGTCCTCGGATGAACCGTACCCCGTGACCTTGACCAAGAGCTTACCCGACGTTTGCCTCAGACGATGACGATCAATACGATCGCCGGCAGCAGCGTCGACGGACCGATCATGCGCCTGTTCCGGTTCGCTTGAGACGCCAGCTTCTCGCAATCGCCGACTCCCCCCTGCGGCAGTGGGACACGGAGGTCCGATCCATCGCTCGCATGGTGACCGACAACCACGAGGATGAGCAGCTGCGCGAGACCTACGTCAACCTCACAATGCAGCTGGTTGTCGAGCAGCCCCTCAAGACCCCCTTCGTGGCCGCCGTCGTCCTGACGGTAAACGTCACGAATCCCGAAATCACGGCCGACGTGCTGGCGAAGCTCGCACAGGCCATCGACAGCAACATCGGCCTCGGCGAATGGCGGCAGGTCAAACTCCTGCTCAAGTTCCTGGCCTGCCTGCAGTCTGCGTTGGAAGGGCAAGGAATCTTCCCGCTGCTGGAAGAGCTGTTCGGCCGCGCCGCCGATCTGCAGACCGCAAGCTCCGAAGACGTGAGCGAGGCCCGACATTCCGCACGGCACCGGCCGTTTTGCTGACCCGGACCAGACCATCGGCACGGAAATCGTGAGGATCATTCTCCTCACCATCCCCTACGTCATGGCCGCCGCTCCCGGCCAGTTCCAGCAGCAGGCGGCCGACCTGATGGAGAAGACGGACATCATCGCCTCCGAACCGCACGCCCTGCAGGCGTTGGTCGACTTATACCCGCCCGAGGGCGAGGAGGAGAGCCCATCGGCGTCCATGGGTCTGTGCATGCTGCTGCAGAAGCAACTCCAGGCCGAGGCTGCCAAGAACTGGGAGCTTGCCTGCCTGCCTCGTCCGTGGCAACTGCCGCTCGAGGAGATTGAAGGCCAAGACAAGCTCGCAGGTGCCCAGAAGCACGCGCTGCCTCCCATCGCCGTCCCGGCAGCCGTCGTTGCGGGACCTCGACCGCTGTTCCCCGAGGTCTGGTTTTCCGTCTACGGCGACAACGATGTCGAGTCCGTCCCCGCCGTCTCCAGCATTGCCTCCTCGCTGATTCGAGATGGCCTCGCGGATACCATCAACATCCTCGACTTCAACCGTAATGCCGTTGCTCGCTATTTGATGGACCTCGATTGCTACTTTGCCGACGGAACCTTCATCAAGCGCGCGACGCCCTTCGACGACCTACGCAAGTATCCTTCCGATCGAAACACGTGGAAGCCGGAAGACGTTGCCGTCGACACAGTCTTCTCCCAGCTTTTCCAGCTGCCCAAGCCCGAGTGCAAGGTCGTCTACTATCACTCCGTGCTGACAGAGGCGTGCAAGCTTGCGCCCGCCGCCATTGCGCCGAGCCTCGGTAGGGCCATCCGATACCTGTATCGAAACGGCCCTCGGATGGACCTTGAGCTGAGCTATCGCTTCCTCGATTGGTTCTCTCACCATCTGAGCAACTTTGGTTTCACTTGGAAGTGGGCCGAGTGGGAAGACGACACCCAGTTGCCTGATCTCCACCCCCACAAGTGGTTCCTGCTGGGTGCTCTGGATAAAGAAGTGAGGCTCAGCTTTGCGCAGAGAATCGTCAAGACGCTCCCCGAGTCGTACCAGCCGCTTCTTGGCTCCGAGAAGGAAAAGGATGTGCCCGATTTCAAGTTTAACAATCCTGGTGGGTCTCCCGCGTGGCTTCGTCCACGATCAAGACTAACGCGAGCGGCGAAATAGAAACGCCCTTTTCGAAGGAAGGCCAGCAGGTTGCCGCTTTGCTCCGACGCAAAGCACCCGAGGAGGAGCTCCAGGCCGTCATCGACAGCGTCCACTCTCAGGCCAGCGAGCGAGGCTTGGACCCTCTCATCGCCAGCACGGATGTCTTCGTGACTGCCGTCTGCTGGGTCGGGTCCAAATCGCTCAGCCACGTTCTGGCCTGCATCGACCGAACCAAGGATAGGCTGGTCGAAGTTGGCCATGCATCCGTTGCCGCCCGCGCTCAGATCATCTCTGCCATCATGGCGTACTGGCACCCTCACCCCGGCGTGGCGGTGGCGATCGTCGAGAAGCTACTCAACTACTCGATCCTTACCCCCAACGCGATTGCCGACTGGGCCCTCGTCGCCAGCGCGCCGTCTAATGGAACGAACGGTGGGAAATCCCTGGGGCAGGCCTACGTCTTCGAGCTTGTGTCCAACACCGTGGCCAAGGTCAGCGGTCGGGTTCGACAGGTGCATACCAACCCCGGTGCGGATCCAGAGGTGCGGGAAAAGGATGTCAAGGCCATGAGGGACCTGTTCGGCACCATCAACAAGGCACTGTCCAGCTGGGCAGGCGGAAACGAGGATGCAAAGATGGACGATGGCGACTCTTCCAGCGGGCAGGAGGAGGCCATGATTCGCAGGTGGGGTCAACGCTGGCTGAGAGCCTTTCAGCGCAAGGCGGCCATAGAGGAAGCATTTATCCTCGAGGCCTCCAAGGACAGGATGGATACGACGATGGCGGATGAAAAGCCGGATGGCGTGGCTGACCAGTAGACAAACAGTTTCTGCTTGCTGCTCTCCAGGGCACTTCACTATTGGCTCAACGGTGGGTTTCGCCGAAGGGGTGATCGTGGTAGTTTGGTTGATTGCGGGAATCCCGCACACTACGAATAAATGGAGACAAATCGCGTCAGATGTCGCTTGGGCGGGGGATTTGTCGCACATGGGAGCGCAACGTCAGGCCGATGAGAGACGTGTGAGCTTTCAGAACAGGGGGGCGGACCGAGTGGATAATGTAGGTCTTGGTGCCGCAAAAGACGCAGGACTGCATAATTAGATTCTGCGTATCAAATGCAAAGCATGTGTTTTTGCTCCTGTGCCCTTGAGTGCGCCGGGACACCTAAAAACGCCATGCAAAGTTAAACCCCAACTGAAATTGGGCTACCAAGGTCCGATCCGTGGCCGTCACATTGAATCTAACACCAAATACCGCCGACCGAAATGGAAATGCCTGCCCGCTCCCAAAAAGAAACCTTAGAATCGATGCATCTTGTGCCGTCAGCGAAGGAAAGCAAGCTTTGGCCACGGGGAAGCGACATACTCACCAAAGTCGTCCCTCGTTCGCAATGGTCATACTATCAATTTCCGCTTGATGGGCTGGGGTGCGAGGACGCCGTTGACAGTATGCTGCTGCTGCTGCTGCTGCTGCTGCTGCTGCTGCTGCTGAGCCTTCTCCCCCAGCCGCTTGATCTTCTCGAGCAAATGACTGCGAAAGGATTAGTTGGACCTCTGAAGAAAGGAGGAACGGGGCCGAAGCATACTTGATCGGCATGTGGCCGCGGCTCTCCGTCACTGCCAGGCTGAGCCGTTGAAGCTGTTGGCTGTGTTCCTGAAAGTGTTGGCGAATGCGAGACTGGCATTCCTCGTCGTCGCCGCCGCGAACGATGTATTCGCAGCCTGCTTGGCTACACGTCCAGGTCTCGTCGGGGCCGTGCGGCAGGGTGGAAGGTATCTTCTCCGCTCGGATCATCATGCTAGCCGGCTCTGCTTGCGGCGATTTGCTGGACACGCGGGAACTTTGGGAATGGTCGGCTTCGGCAATGTCGTCGGCCGCGTTATCGACGTCCAAGAAATCGTCGTGCGAGTCCTTGACATCGGACGCTTCCGACTCAGACTCGCTTTCAAACTGAGAGCGGGCGCGCTTCTTCGAGGTGGATGGCAGCCGAAGGGCGCCTGTGTTGCCATGGCCGGCACCGCTTACAGGATGCTTCAGCCTCTTGCCTTTGGGGGTGGAAGCACCATCCACGGCAGGCGTCTGGTTCGCCGGACGCTTGGGTGGCGTCGGGGCCGAGTCCCTCTTGATCTGCTTACGCAGGAAGATGGCGATTGGGAAGTCGGCAAGCCTATAGGCGACGGGGTTGAATTCGATCTTCGAGCGCTGCTGGAGGTAGGACCATATCTCGTGCTTCTGCCACTTGGAGGCGTCGAGGTGCTGCAGGAGCGCGGCAGAGTAGTAGTGCAGAACCTCGATGACGGGGGTCTTGTGGCTGCCGGTCGTGCCGTCTCGGTAACAGGGGAAGCTGTAGGCAAAGTATATCTTGTTGATGAGGGTACTAGTCATGATGCCCTTTCTGTTGTTGGCCAGGAGATCGTAGGCAAACTCCATGGCCTTGACGACCGAGGCCAAGGCCTCGTCGAAGCGAGCCGAAGGCTTGTCGGGGGACGGCTCCACAGGCTTCAGAGCTTTCGCAGGGACACGCGAAGGCTGGGTGCCCAGACGGGATTTCTTGTTCGGGTGGCCCCTCTCGGGCGCCGCGGGCGCGAGAGGACTGGGTTCACCCGATGGGTGCTTCGTCAGGCAGACCTTCGACGCGGACTCGGCGTCGGCGTGCTTGGACAACGACAGCGGGGCGGATTGTTGACGTCTCGGGCTCAGGGCCTCAGCCGAAGGTATGGCAAGGGTCGCCTGAGGGTTCTTGCTCAGCTCGTCTATCTTGTCGACAAGGTCCTGGTCGGGGTTAGCAACCGGCTCAGCTCGGGCAAGGCAGGGCAGGGGAGACGCACGGCGTGCTCCATCATCAGCCACCTGTGGAAGGCAGTCGGCTGCCAGTCGATCATGGTTTCCTGGGGAAACTGGCAGATGAAGAAGCCGGCGTGCTCGTGGCAGCGCTCGACAACCTCGTCAAAGGTGCAGCCGTCACCGACACGGGCGGCGTAGGTGAGAAAAACGCCGGCGAGGTCATCCATGAAGGAGGATTGCTTCGCCTTCTTGGATTTCCTCTGCGACGCCGTCGAGTCGTAGATGTCGACGAGCTTGTAGTAGAGCGTCGTGGCCTCGCACATCTTGAGGAAGGTGGGGCGGTAGGTGCGTGACGGATTGATCTCGTACCATCCGCCGACGCCGGAGATCCAGATGAGAGGGCTTCCGTCGTCCGATTCGCCGATGGAGTAGTTGATGCACTTTTTAATCTCGATGGGAACCGAGGAGCGCACGCGCATGATGACTGCAGACGACAACAGGTTAGACGACGCAAGGGTCGAGAGCGGCGGGGACGGGGCAGGGAGCAGGCCTACGGTGGGATCTCTGAGAGGGGTCGTCGATGACGAGGTTGCCTCGGACGATGAAAGGCCCTCGGATGCCGACGTGGAGTGCATTCTCCAGCGTGTGGCCGTCTTGGTTGAGGACGACGGCATCGCGCAGCTCGAAGATGGGCCAGTCGTCGGCCGACATGTCCTTGGGAACTCGGCGGACGACGGACACTTCCTGACGCCAGGGGATTCGGTTCTCGTCGATGCTCTCGACGCTCGAGGTAGACGCACGTCGCTTGCGCCCGGCCATGGTTGCCGATGATGGCCGTCTTGGATGGTGACGACGTACCACCGGCTTGAACGCTTTTGGTCGGGACGGCTGGTCGGACTTGGGGTCGGACGAAGGGATGTCGGCCGTCGTCGTGCGTTTCCGGAGCCGGGGTCTCAGCGTGGCGTGGCGTAGCCGTGCAGAGCGAAGCAGAGCAGAGCAGAGCAGAGCGAAGCAGAGAAGATTTCGTGTGCTCGCACGGCGGGCTCTGAAAAACAAGCTGGCCGTTTGGTGGGTTGACGTTGTGGAAAGATTGAAGAATGAGAGATGGCGTCGTGGCGTTGCACGTCGCGGTGTTCGGGAAGTCGCGGCGATACTTAAATTGATTTGGTTCTAGTGGGGAAGGGGGGGGCGGTTGGTGGCAAAGTGCGAACCTTTCAGTGCATCTAGTTGGTGTCACTGCGTTCCACGCCATGATAATGGCACGTTGCATGTGGTACCTGTACAGCGCACATGCACTGTAATTGGTTGACTGTACACCTACTTGCCGGAAACTGATAAAAGTTCGGCATAGGGAGTACAGTGCAAGTACAGTATACTGTAGGTAAGCATATAGTGCAAGTAAGTACCTGGTAAGTAGTAATGGGCACTGCAGAGTACATGTACATGTAGGCACTAAGATGGCGCTACCAAATTTAAACCGTCACTGTTGTCCAGGTACCTAGTGACTGTAAGTGGGTACTTGCTTACTTACGGTGAGTGCTCTGATCTACAGAGGCACAACTACAGTACTTTGAAGTATACAGTCAGTACTTGCACGCACACCATAGAGCACTAGGTAGGCAGACGTCACTATTCCCAGGTGGCAAGGAACAGCGGCCCAAGGCAAGCAAGCAGGAAATGCATCAAACGGCAATTTGTCGACATGGCTGGTCGACCTGCCGTGGTATTACGCTGTTCAAGGACTCAGAGTCCGGAGCACATTAGTAGCACTGCTCGCTGCTGGGCACTCATGGACGAGGCATGTGCTTGCTCCCATACAAGCTTGAGCGTGCATTGGAATGCCTCCATTCATAGCAGCCAAGTACGTGCAGGACGCAGTACGGAGCAGGCCTGCTGCCGATGCCTCCCTATTACCCAATACATGGCTCCCTGGTTTCCCGACAAGCCTGTTCATGCACCTGTTTCTGTAGGCGCGCAGCGTCGACCTGGCTCATGCCGGAGGTGTGATGAGCATGAGAAGAGGTGGAAGAGAGTTGGATGAATAGGAATGGTGGAACGATGGAGGGAGCATGGCGTAGGCAGAAAATGCCTTGGGCCATCGAGCTCCTGATCTTATTTTAGAAGCATCGAAAAATCAAAAGGTGTTTATGTTTGAGAAAGTAATAATCGTATTTATGTAACAAACTCGCTCGATGATTACCTTTCTGCAAAAAAAATCGCAACATCTCTGCTGAAGGAGAGTGACGTGCAGAATAAACAAAGGGAGGGAAGGAGAACGGCAGCGCCATTTGGAAGTTCTCGCTCCTACACCTCGCACCAATCTGTTCATTTCTTCCCCTTTCCCTCTCCCCCCTCTCCCCCTCTGCTCCCTCCTCGCTTCCTTTCTCTCCCTCTCATCATCGCGCTGCCTCTTGATTCCATTCAAAAATGATGCCCGGACGCGGCAAGAGCAAGGCTGGCAACTTGAAACCAACGACCGCCACGTTCAAGCATGGTCTTCCAACTCCGACAACCGCAAGGTTTCCTGCCCAAGACACCCTCCAGGGCCCTGCCCGACGCACACCCGACCCCGACTGGGATACGCCTCCTCCCGGGACACCCCTTACGGCCGCTCCATGGATTCCGCATCCCACCGATCCGTCGTCCTGCCCCCAGACCCTCGAGACGAGGAAGAGGAAGCGTGAGCAAAGCCGGCAGAAGGCCGAGCGGCAAAAGAAGGCGAGAGAGGCCCAACGGGTGGCAAAGGCCGCCAGGGACGCTCAAAAGGCGGAGCGAGTGATCGAAAGAGCGAAACAGGCGGCTCAGAGGAAGGAGAAAAAGGCCAAAAGTGCCAGGCAAGTGCCTCGGGGAAGGCGGCAGAATGTGACGCAACAGGAACGACGACAACGCACGGAACTGCTCAAGTTTCCCGCAGAAGTCCGCCTCCGCATTTTTCGCCATCTGCTCGTCGCCGACAAGGATATCCTCGTCCATGCCGGCTGGGCTCTCGTGTACAAGAGACAGGCAATCGGCTTGTCCACGGCCATCATGGGAACCTGCCGCATCGTCCACGGCGAAGCCAGCTCCGTCCTGTACGGCGACAACGTGTTCCGGTACCGCCTTCGAGACGCCTCGTCACCTGTGTCGGACCTGCCGAGCCACGGCCGGCGTCATGCTCGAGGCGACGACAGGGAGAGCGATTCCGATTGGGAAGAGGACAATACGGTCGGCGTCGCGGCTTCGAGAAGCCGAACGCAAAGCGACATATCCGTCGTGAAGCACCTACCACTCTTCCGTCGTCTCGCCGTCGAGGCCGAGGACAACCGCTATTCCGAGTCGACAAAGGATGCCATGGCGCGCGCCATCCGTGTCTTCGCCGCCAACGGGGATGGTCAGCGCCCTCGAGTCAATGTTCGTTCCTTCACCATCCGCGTCGCGCCCTTGTGGAATCCTGAGGTCAGGCCGAAGGGTGCCTTTACCTTTATCGACTTCTTCGAGTCGAACTCGCCCGTCATGAAGGCCATCCTCGCCGTCCGGTGCCGATACTTCAGGGTCGACCTGATGACGCAGTACATGGATGGGCCGTCGCCAAAGTCGGGATGCAGCCTGACCATCGATCGCAGCCACGAGATGATTCGCACGCAGGTGAGAGAGACGAAACGGGATTTTTGGGCCCGCGAACTGCTGATGAGAGAGACACGGGAGTCTGCGGCGAACAGGTCCGTCGAGGCCTTGGACAACCTCGGCCGGGAAGTGGCCAAGTTTTGCGTCGAGTACGTGCAGGGCGTCACGGGTGGAACAGGCGCTTGGAACTCGTTTGAGATTGATCATCTTGTTGCGAGCGAAATGGAGACCGAGGAAGATTGAACCCGAGAGTGCGACAATGGCGCAGCGTATTCGAAACGGAAATTCCTTGCTTCTTATCATTGAATCATGGGCAAGATGTACCTTGGGGCGACGAACGGCATAAAGAGTCGATGAGGGGCGGTACTGCGGTGATTTTTCGACCTTGGCCTGACGGGATTCAGCAGCATCTGCATCTCTTACCATGAACCTCTCTTGCTTTGCTTCTTTGCGTCTTCATCATAATATCCAGCACTACATAGCTCGCGCTCAACAAGAAAACCATCGCTACTCCCTTTGGCGGCGGGCTGAGCTTCTGCGAAAGCTTGAGCTCGACCTTTGTCTCACGCCCTGCCTCGTTCAAGCTCGTGGAAATGATGATACTCTAGCCTATTGACACGTCAATTTTCACACTCGACACCTCGAGCGTCTCCGTATCCAGCAGCACAATCTCTTTCGTTTCTGAAAATGAAGGCACGGTGATGAGGCGAACAGACTGGCCGTCGGGCCCTCGAATTTCCTTTGTCGCAAACTCGGGCTGGCAGCCGGCGAAGAAGACGTGCGGGCACGCCTTTATCACGAACGGGTCGTCTTCCTGAAAAGGATAGCTCCCTGCAGAACGGTCAGCGGTCAAGTCGAGGGGCCGTCCGTTCAAGACAGCTCAGTGTCGGCTTACACAGCGTGTCCGGCGCCGTCGGGGCGCAGCATCTCCATCGACACATGGCCTCCATCATGCCCAGCCTGTCGTCGCTGTCGATGTACTTGAAGACGTCGTCGAGGTTCTGGCCACCGGTGCCCAGCACCCTCCATCCTTCAATCTCGGCCTCGAACGGATTCGTCACCAAGTCGAACCAGCCGGGCTCGGAAGTCTTGGATGGATCCTGGCCATAGGCTCTGGCGGACGAGAACATGGCCATGTGAATGGGCTGCTGAGGGTAACTGACGTTGGCCGGGTCTTCGGCTCCGGGCAGTAGTGTGATGGGAATGGAAGGTAGGAGGTGCGAGACGAATTCATCAAACTGCTGCGACGGAAGGGCATTGTACGCGCTCGCGTCGTAGCCGTACTTTTTGTGCACCTTTTTGTCCGCCGTGCCGGAATCGGCATTGGTCTCCGTCGCAACGGCCGAGGCGGCGGCTGTCGAGATGGAGTTGCCTGCGATGATGAGTCGGCTTATCTGGGAGATTTCGGCTTGGGCGGAACCCCCGAGCGCTTCTCCCAGCAGGTAGTCGAGGAGAAGGTTCAGCTCCAGCGAGTGGGACGCATCTGCCCCGGAAAAGGCCAATCCGGAGACGACGGCAACCTTGGTGCCGGATCTCTCGGCCGTACCCGTCATCTCCTCATCCTCCTCCTTGGCCTCCTCCTTCTTGACCTTTGCTTCGCCGTCGGAGGTGGGAACCGGTTGTTTCGTGAGAGCCCACCGTTCGGGCTGGGGGGCGAGGTCGGGAAATTTGATGTCGATGACCTCGAACTCGCCGTTGGTGTTTTCGGTTCCCATGACGGCAATGATGCAGCCTGTGACGAGAGGGACCGTGCCGAGCAGCTCGCCTACCAAGCGAACCCTTCCAGAGTCATCCTCCAGCATGATCTGGTCGGTGCCATCTTCGGAGTAGTACTTTTGCGTCGAGATCGGAGCCGAGATCCATCGCTGGGGCAGCAAAGCAGGCAGGCGTTAGTGAATGGCCTCGACCAGCAGAACGGGACCTCTCACGTCCTTGGACACATCCTCCAGAATGTTGGGTTTCAGAGCCATGTCCATGTACACGGTGCCCGTCACCCAGCAGAGTTCGCCCTGGCGCACGTCGAGGACGCGCTCGACCCTCTTGGCTTCCTCGCCCCCAATCACCGTCCCCCCCCACGATGCCTCCGCCACCTGGTCGACGGCGGGCTTGATTTTGGCGAGGCGCAAGAAGTACATGTCGCCATATTGCTGCTTGTACGATCGCTTCTTGTCGAGATCGAAGCTGGGTAGTGGCTTGTACGCGTTGGCCGCTCGCTCGAGTGGTTGACGGGGCACGTCGCTGGAACGAGTTAGGAACGTGGGACACGGCGGTTGATTCAGGGGCCAGGAGCAGTTGATGCTTACCCGCACTTCTCGAGGAGGGTCTCCGACACATCTTCGAGGGTAACCATGGCGATGGCGAGCCAGGCGAAGACGGGTAGGAAAGGTTGACAAAGTCGGCCGCGGCGATTCGAGCGACGCGTTGCTCGGCGTCGTGCTAGGATCCAAGTACTCCGTACTAGGTAGTTATAATGCACAGAGCACCGAGTACATGTACTTCAGTGTACATACAGTACTTACGGAGCGCTCGTGTTGAACCATTAGACAATGAATTAATTAACCAGCCGACCGCGTATTAACGCGACTGTCCTGGCGTAAAGTGGTGGGGCGCTTCCAAAGGCCTGAATACAGGATAAATACTAGGTACCAACGGAGCACAGGTACAAGTACACCCAAGTACAACTACAATGCGGCAAGTAGGAATGAAGTACTCCGTACCACTTGTGCTCCGTACTTGTGCTGCTAAAACGTGCTGTAGTTGCAGGAGGTAAATAGCGGGATGACGGGTGCGGCCCAGCTACGACACTGCTGTAGTGTGGCCTAAGGGGTGAACCGAAGAATGATTCCCCCCCTTCCAGGCCGGCCATGGCTTCCGGAGCGCTCAGTGCTTACAGTGGTGTACAGTGTACTGTAGCTGTTCTAACCCACCCCAGTTCCTGTATGGAGTAATACGTGGGAGCGCTGAAGGCGGCGGGCTGCATCGTCATCCCGAATGCCGAGCTCAGAGCTACCTACCGTCCACCATCCCACCCCTTGCCCTCTGGACAGGCCAGTGCCAACTGACCGACTCTGACTCCCTTCCCTTCTCCCTCCCCTTCTCCCTCCCCTCTCGTCCCATCGTCATTTTCGTCTCCGGAACCGAGGACAATGCCGCCTCCCAACGCCCCTCGAATCGTCGTCAACGACCTCTCCTACACCTTCCCCGACTACTCCACTGGCGTCCGCAACATCACCCTTGACCTCCCCCCTCGCTCCCGTACTCTCCTGATCGGAGCCAACGGTGCCGGCAAGACGACCCTCCTCCGCCTCCTCGCGGGCAAGCGTTTGGCCCCGAGCAACACCATCTCCATCTGCGACGTCGACCCTTTTAAGGAGAGCCTCGAGGGCGTCACCTACCTTGGTCTCGAATGGGTCCTCAACCCCATCGTCCGCAATGACATCGGCGTCGTCGAGCTGCTGCGCTCCGTCGGCGGAGATGCGTACCCCGACCGCAGGGACGAGCTCGTCGAGATGCTCGACATCGACACCAACTGGCGCATGCATGCCGTGTCGGATGGCGAGCGCCGCCGGGTCCAGCTTGCCATGGGTCTCGTGCGGCCCTGGACCGTGCTCTTCCTCGACGAAATCACCGTCGACCTCGACGTCTTGAGCCGAGCCAGCTTTCTCGGCTGGCTGAAGCGCGAGACGGGGACGCGCGAGTGCACCATCGTCTACGCGACGCACATCCTCGACAACCTCGCCGGCTGGCCCACCCACCTCGTCCACATGCACGTCGGCACCGTCAAGGAGTGGGATGAGGCGGAAAACATGCTGCAGTCGATTGACGGCACCGTCGGCCAAACGGGCAACAGTCGCCTCGGCGAGCTCGTCCTGGGCTGGCTGAAGCAAGATCTCAAGGAGAGGGGGCCGCGAAGCCAAGCCAACCTGGGCTCCGAGGGCAAGACGTATGGGTTCGGCGGCATCAAGATTGGCGGCTACGGCGACGAGTCGAAGCAAAGGGAGGCCTAGCGCAACGCCGCACCGACTTCTTCTTTCACCTCTATTTCTCTTTGCCTGCACCTGCCTGCCCATCGAACAACGCGGTGCGGGAGCACCCTCCGGCTGCATCGTCGGCGCCTGGACAGACTGCGAGGTTAGGAGGCACATCATTCAACCGTGCGCGGCGTTTCTGTTTTCGCCAAAAGCAGGCCTCAACTCTGCATTTCTCTTGGGTGGGCGGAAAATAAATGGCTTCCTCGGGGACATTGTGTCTCCTTTTTTGATACCCTGTACTTCAACCAAAGGGGATTGGATTTGGCTCTCGCTTCAACTCGATGGGAACCGGACATGGTGGTTGAGAATTGATCATGGCGTGGGCGCAAGCCAACAGTTTTCTGTGTCATGAACAAGTGATCGGTCATGAACCCCCCAGCAAGCTGGTGTCCTGCGTGCCCGCATGTGGAGAACTTGTTGCCATCTGCTTTCTCGACCTGTCGTCCATGGAGTTCTTGAGTACCGTCATGGTATTCGTGAGCAGTTCCGTGATGCCCGGTAGACCCTCTCTCGTCAGCCTTTCCAGGACGCTGATCCTGTACTCCTGCCAGGTCAAGCGTACTCCGCCCGAGGCAGCCAGCCTGCTCAGGCTATTCTGCGTCACGGGCCCTGCGTGCCTCGTGCGTATCGAGAGGTCCTCGGCCATGGCCTTGTCCTCGAGATCGCGCACGCAGCGGATGCTCTGCAGGCACAGGACTGGCGAGTGCGACAGTGAAAAGAGCGATGCGAGTGTGAAGCTCTTGTCCACAGAGGCAACGTACGCCGTCAAGGCCGAGACGGTCGCGCGGGGGACCATGCAGCCGTGGGCGTTTGAATCACTGTCGCTGAAGGCACGGGCGCGCCAGAGGCAGTTGCACATGTCCATGAGGAAACCGTTGTAGTGGTTGACGTATGCCTTGGTGTATGATGAGGCGTCGATGCGGTTGGAGCCGTCGCCGCGAGGGCGCGTCGCCATGGCCTTTTCGAAACCCTTCTTAAAGCGAGCGAGGATGAGGCTGAGGCGCGAAACGGAAGCGAGGGAGGCGCTGAAGAAGAGGGAATAGACGAGGGGTGACGGAGGCAGCTCGATTCGCACATGCTGCTGCAGGGTTGGGTGGGCAAGGAGGGGGATGGTGCATTCGTAAAAGGACAGGATGGCCGCTTCGGTGGCGAGGGAGGGAGCTGTCTGGAGGAGAGTGAGGTTGAGGCGGTTGACGTGGTGGAGGAGTGAGGAGATGGCCTGGCTAGCATCCGGGGGAACCGTCGACGAGGACTCGAGAACGCTGGTCCAGTAGTGGAGGAGGCTGGTGTACAAGCCGAGGAGGGCGCGTTGGGTATCTGGCGAGTCGTCTTGGATGCATGCTTCGAGCGGCCCGAATATGAACTTGGAGAGCTCTGGGACTGGTCAGGGGGAGCCGACGTGTTGGCGACGAGGGAGGATGAGTAGGATTTGTACCTTGGAAGTCTTGCAAGGGGGCATACGAGAGGATATCAAGGACAAGATCCCTTCTACCCTCGCCGCTCCAAACTTCAAAAAAACGACAAAAAAAGCCCAGTAGGACCGGCGGTAGTGTCTAGCCGTCATAAGCACAGCCAAGTCAAGGGAATCACGGGAAGGCCTACTTTGGTCTGGACAACAAACTCCCTCACGACCTCCAGGACTTCCCACAATGTACCCTCGTCAGCATCTCCATCCAGAACATCTTGTAGGACAGAGCCCAGCCAGTTGGACACGCGTCGGTGCGAGGTCGCGTCAGGTCGGAGCAGGAGAAGCTTCTGCAGCAAAGGGTCGGCGAGGACGGCGACGAGCTGGTTCGGTAGCTCGAGTTTTTCCAGCTTCTGCACGAAACTGCGGACGTTCTCAATCTCTTCTAGTGTAACGGAATCCTGCCATAGTTGACGCATGCATCAGACCACGTCGGGGGTAGAACAGGGCGGCGGCGGCCGGGGGGGGACGGGGGTTCGGCATACCTCAGTTGCGTATGGAGTATGGACAGCAGGGAGTAGCCTGTTCCGCAGCGTACGGTCCATGGGACGATTGACCCTGAAGCCGTCGAGAAGCGCAGATGAGGGTCCGTCCACCTGTCGCCGATGGGCCTCTTGAATCTCATCCAACCTCGCCCGCCACGCGGGATCCGGGTGCTGCTCAATGTCAGCAACACATACAGGCGGCATGATTTCGACAAAAGCTTGAGCTTGCCTTGAACGCGGACGCCTTGCCACGCACAGCATCGCCGACAATGATTTCGGGGTAATAGTCCTTGAAGACGCGCAACAGGCCGACGAGGCATGGGTCGTTGCCCGTTTGTCTCGAGAGATTCAATCTGTGTGCTGTCAGCACACATGGCCACTCTGAAGTATTGCAGAAACATCTCACAATGCCTGGATCCGAAATGGCCGGACGTGTTTTCTCCTCGTCACCATCGCCAGCACATGCGAAACCTGCTGCCTGGAAGAATAAAAAAGCTAGAGTGAGTACTCCAGAAGCGACCAGGTTTTGGGTGGCAGGACAAAGTACCTTATCGCCGCCGTATCCAGCAAGCCAAACAGGAAGCCGTAGGCCCTCGCCAGAACTTCTCTCTCCTGCAGGTCGTGTTGGACCAGGATCAGCCACCTGAGGAGCGCAGCCTGCACCCCCAGGGACATCTTGAGCCGGCCGTGGCCCAGTGTGCCGAGGATGCGGAGGACGACATCGGCCTCGACTTTGCCACGCGGGTACAGGTTGCGCGCGAGTGTCTGCAGGCTCGCCTGGTCGAGGTATGAGGGCGAAGTAAGCAGATCGACAAGCTGACCGAGGGCGTCGGGGAGCAGACCACGCTCGTAGCAGAGGGAGGCGAGCTGGGCGACAACAGGTTTCACGGCCGTGCTCCGAGACTTGGCCGGGAGCTTAGAAGCTACGATGTTTGTCAGTCAAGCAAAGTATTTCTCGCTGTGCTTCACAGCCTCAGGAAGCTCACCGCTGACAACGACGTGGACGAGGGCATTGACATCCTCGTCCGTCGTGACCGTCATGAGCACGACGAGGCCAAATGGAGTCTGAACAAACCCAAGATGGATGAGAAACCCTCGAGGAACACCCTGCGTCTTCCTCGCGAGTTGGAGCCGTCCGCAGTGTGAGGTTTGCTTTCCTCGGCTTTGACTGTGGATTGAGTGATCGACTGAGTGGTATTGAGGGCGTGAGCGACTGTTGTGATGAAAGTGAAGTCACTGTCAATTGGTGATACTGGCCGAGAAACAGTAGATGCGGTGTAATTAATACGTGCAAGGCCTATTATTACTCCGTACATCATCTAAACTCAACTATACTGGAGGGAGACGCGTCGACCCCGCCGCCCAAATGTACCCTAGCCATGCTGGCGTACCAGAACCTTTAGTGCATTTCGCCACTGTTAGAATAGCTGGAACACAAGCTACACTTACAGTATGGTACATGTACATGCAAGTACCTAGTACCTAGGCATGAGTACCAGCCAAGTACTCCGTAGTGAATACTCCGTTAAACGTCACGTAAGTAATATTACTGTAGATTTCCGTCCTTGAATTCAATACTAGAAAACCGCTACTCCTTACTCCTTAACAGTCGGAGTAAAGTATTGTCCTTTACAATGTAATCAATAATTACTCCATACTTCTACTGTACCCCGTAGTTGTACGGATATCGGGTAATAATATCCACTAATTATCTTTGATGCTTCTTCTTCTTCGCTCGCCGTTTGGCCACATCTTGGCTTTTGCATGCGCAAAGGGTGCTACGATGGTTACTTTTCTCAGGAAACTTCTGTACAGTTACGTTTGGTGGTGATGAATGCCCTCCCATTCGTTCGCACAAGCCCGTTCGCTGGCTGGCTCTAATCAAGGTTGTCCTGTCCCATCCCGTCTTATCCTATACTGAACTGTCCCTTTCATTGTTTGTCTGCATGCCGAGTGACACCCCTCCTAAATTTCTCCTGGTCTGTATACCCGCTCTCCCATGTTGCCCTTTCCAAAGAGTCGAAGCAAACGGACGGTGCCAACTCGCAATGGCGCAAAACTTTTGTGTAATCCGACCAGTATTCCCATCCATCTAATGTATCCATTTCCACTGATGCCATCCATCGTCCTTTTTGCTTTCCTTTCCATCCTTTCCATCCTTTCCCCCACGCACCCTGTCATCATACATGAATCAACGAGTTCCGTTATCCTCGCCTCGCTTTCTCCTTCTCCCGAATCCTGCAAAGGCTGTTGTTTACGCCCACTTCGAAAAATCGACCGACTCCACCAACGGATTGACCCCGTTCGTCGGTGGCATCTCCGTCTCGTTCGATGTGCCCGACGTCGACATGATCGAGGACCTGTGCGATACCTGCTCGCTCGTGCCGGTGAAAAAGGTCGCCACGCTGGTCCGTCGTAGGCTGCTGAAGCTATCTCGGACGCTGTTGGCCGCGCGCGCCGTCTCCGCCTGCGGGACGACCAACGGCGCCGATGGTGGCGACGGTGCTCGGTGGTCCGCCTTGGGCTCGTGCTTCTCCCTCAGCCGCTGAATCTCGCGGAGCCGGCCTCGCCACGAGCTGATGTGCTCGCCGCCCTCGCGGTTGTGCCACACGACCGAGAACATGGACGCGTTCAAGGCGAGCAGTCGGACGAAGCCGGGAAGTGCCTTGAGAGAGATCATCTTCGTCTCCGACGCGGGCGAAACTTCGGGGAAGCCCGGCTTGCTCGCCACTTGGACCCTGTAGAACGGCTGCCTCTCGTTCCTGTCCTCGTCCGGGATCGTGTCGCGCGTCGCGATGAACGAGGCGCGCGATGCCGGCGTGATGATGATGTTGACAAAGTTGAACTGGCTCGGGAAGGTGTCAAACCTGAACGGCAGCCCCGAGTCGTTGAAGATGATGTTGACGAAATCGTTGCCGATGTGCCGCTTCTTCAGCGTGCAGTTCGGATCCCGCTCAAGGCTGGTCGGCATCTGCGTCGTGACATGGAATACGATTTCCGTCACCCTGTCCCGCCAGCAGAACGTGTACTCGCCGTCGCCATCGTACTCGCGATCCAGGCCCTGCGTGTTGAACGTCGCCCCCTTGAGCTTCGTCAGAGTCCCCAGGTTGTCGAGGAAGTCTAGGTAGTCGCTGCTGCCCGAGACGTTGGCCAAGATTTCCGCTTCCGACGTCTGCCCTTCGCCGACGTAGACGACGCCGACCTTGTGCCCATCGAGGCTCGAGTTTCTGTCAAACACGCGAATCGCCCTCTCGGTGACTTCGTCGTCCGGCAGCGGGATGGGTCGCGCCGAGTCGAATGCTTGCGGCATGGGAGACATGAGCTGCACGAGGAGATGGCTGGGCAAGATGGCGTTGGTCGTCGCCTGTCCTTCCCTGCTGACGTCGACATGTGCCTCCGTCTGGTGAGGCGGCGGCGGCGTGATTGTCTCGCGGACGAGGTACGCCGACGTCCCGGAAGGCTGCCTCTTGACCACCTGCGCCCACCCCGAGGCCGTCGCCTGCTTGATGGTGACGATGCTGTTCCCAATCAGCCACTGCTTCTTGTCAATGGACCCGAACCGGTCCTCGGTAAAGTAGGGGTCCTCGGCCGACTCGTCGACGTCGGCGTACGTGACCCTTTGCATGAAGTCCAGAGACGTGAGGGTCTGCTCATCTGCTATCTGGCCGGCACCGTCACCGTCCGACAGGAGCTTCCTGACGATCCACCCGACATGATGGGCTCGATCTTGCAGCTTAAGCGCCAGGAACCAGAACAGAATGACATGATAGGCCAAAGCGTGCACGTACTGCGGCACCTCGTCCGACGGGCTCGAAGTGGAGAGATCCGCAGGGTTCGAGATAAGAGTCATGATCGTCACGCACTCGCTGACGTGGTTGTTCCAGCTTGACTGCTTCCTCTTGTCCTTGGCGTAGTCGAGGTAGCGGAAGCAGATGCCAAACACGATTCGAAAGTCGTCCTCTCTGAAATTGACAAAGACGTTGTGCAGCCGACTAAGGGAGGCCAGGAACTCCAAGATGTGGATCGACACGTGCGGCTGCGTGATGATGGCCGCCATCTGGTTCAGCATCTGGATCAGGGATTTGCTGCTGGAGAGCGGAAGCTCGTGACAGCAGATGGACAATGCATGAATGCAGTACTTTGCAGTCCGTTCCCACGTGGCGATGCCGAGGATGAAAGTCTTGACAATCTCGTCCTCGTCGCTCTTCAGGAAATGTTCGTGATAGCTTAGAATCATAGTCAAGCTGTGAAAGAGACAAATGGCGACGTCGGCGCGTCGTAGACCCGACGTGTTTGGTGGTTCTTGGAACCCGTTGATGCGAATCTGCTCGCAGATCATCCTGCGAAGGACCTGTATTTGAGGTATAGCATCCGTGAAGATGGCGTGGTTGCTCAACTGGGATGGAAGGTGAACGAGGACGAAACTGTACGTCTCCCAGTCGCTCCCTTGCATAACGGTCAGCAACGCTTCGAGCCATGCCGCCATGTTCAGAGAGCAGACTCGCAACTCTCCATCTTCGGAGCGCGAGCCGTAGGTGACCGCCTCGTCGGGGCGGGAACCTCCGTCGACTTCCTCCCGGCGGCCGGGCCCGACGGAAACCAGGACAGGGCTGGCGAGCGTCGGAATGGCATCCGGAAGCGCTTCTGGATCAGGACATCTCCACATTTGATGATGTCGTTGAAGGCTCAACGCGCAACTAGGAGTTCGGGCAGGCATGCCCCTCTCGTGGGGTGCGCCTTGAGAAAAGGATACGCCGCGCGAGGTCGACGCCCGTGGTTGGCCGCTGTGGTCGCTTCTCGACAAGCGGAGGGCCTGAGCAGTCTCCTCGGCCTGCTTTTTGGCCAGCGAGGCATCTGTACGACACATGGCAGTCGCGAGAAAGCCGTTCTCCACGTCATCTGTGACGAAAATCCTATAAGCCCAGTCGGCCCGGAGCCTAAACAGCAATTTCATGGCAGAGAGTCGCGCATCAATCTCGCATTGACTTGATGGCTTCGAAATGGTGACGAGCTCAGCGAAGAGACGGGCGCTCTTTGCCCCATGTACGTTCATGACTCGCAGAAACATCTTGACGTAGGCCTTTGTCACCACATTCGAAGGTGACTCGTCGGGTGATAAGTTGGTTGTACCGGAATTGGTTGGCGACAGAGCAGAGGTTGTCGGGGAAACGATCGGGGACTTGAGCTGGTCATTCATCACAATCTCCTTGAGCGTGTCGATGATGTAGTCGAATAGCTCCATATCGCAGGAAGTGGCCAGAGACACTATCAGCGACATGATTGCTTCCAGCACCGGCACGTCTGTTTCGTCGGCGATGTTTTGCAGAATACTCTTGGCTAACAAAGGGGTCAAGTTCTGCTCGGATTCATCCCCAACGAGGTCGACGATTTCGTATGCCTCCATGGTAGTGTGCAGGGCTCGCAACCGCGTTTCGGAGCTGCGGTTGCGATTGCCGAAGAATGCCTCCAGCACCAAGTTCAAATTCTCCTCCCACTGGAGGTCGGATGGCGCGCAGCACCTGAACTCTTGGAAGAAATCGAGAACGGTCATCGCCGTGGCATCCGGGAGGATCGAATGCACGCCGGTGAAGAATCTGACGATAGCTTCTCGGGGAACAAAGCCGCCGGATGACTGTTTGATGATCCCATCAAGCCTGCTGATCAGTTCCAGCGTTTCCCGTTCCACCGTCACTTCTGGCGCCTCCTCCTTCGTCACGCTGTTGCGCCTCATGTCGAGGCTGCTGCTGGCCCGCTTGTAGCATTCGGCAGCAACCTCCAAGCATATTGACCAATCTTCATCCGCGATCAGCGGGTGCAGCTGTCCTTGTCCATCGTCGAACAACGAGTTTATCAGCTGCAGCAGCGCCCCGAACACTCTGATCGACGTCGTTCCCCTGACAGCATTGGACAGCCCGTCAACGAGAAGGGCGTAAGGGATGATGGGGTAGCCATTTTCCGACGTCTTGGACAGTAATTTCTGCAGCACGGCGAGGGCACCTCTGACTTCCCGGCTCATGACCGCGTCGTTTGCTCCCTCGCCAGGAAGGTTGCGGAGAGTATCGAGCATTATGCGGACCGTGGCCTGGCCGTGGTGGGATTTGCAAAGATTCGCAATGGCGTGCCAAGAGGTTTTATGCAAGGCCGGCACGAGGCAAAAAATGGACGACAGAACCCGGACACACTTTTGTACCTTGTCTTGAGGTATTGAGCCAAAAGTGCCTATGGCATCGATGGCACAGACGCAAGATTCAAGGTCATCCTCAATGTTGGTGTGCATGCAGACACCAAGGAGGCTTTCAACGAGGTCCCCTATACTTGCGTCGGTTGCGTTGTTGAGACCGAACTTGATGACGTCGAGGAGGAATTGAAAGAGCTGGTGAAGGTTTTGCTCCTCGCCAGAAGCGGCGGCCCGACCCTTGGATGAACTTTGTTGCCCTCTGGTCGACTGAGCATTCTTTCGAGCTTTTCGGGCGGCCTTGTACACCCCTTGGACCCATTCGGCGAGGAGAGGGACAAGGTCGTAATCAAAACCTGCAGTAAGACGGCCGTGGTGGCTCAGGTCAACGAGGGCAGCGAGTTGAAGATGAAAGTCCTCCAAGGTTGTTGGTGCAGATATTGTCTGGAAATACTCTTTGCGTTCCAGCTCGGTAGAAGAAGGATGCTTGACACATTCCGCCAACAGCTCCCAGGCTGCAGCCCGCACAGTGGCTGGGTTGAGTGAATCGACAAGGCCTTTGGCGGAGTGCCAGATTTCGAGCACAGTGCTGACAGGATATTCGCCAACAGAATGCTTGAGCGTATTCGCAGCGGATATCCTCTCGCCAGGGTCACCGCTCTTCAGCAGCTCGAGTGCGTCCATGTGGTATGTAGAAAGCTTGCGAGATCTCGTGTGCATAGGATCGGCTTCACTTCTTGGCAACGTTATTATCGGCGGTGGAGAAGACGGCGCTGCGGGCTTGCTTGACGCCTTGGGACTGGTGAGGCTGCGAAGAGCGTTGGCGATGCCACCTGGGCGAGTCGATTCGGACGACGAGGTATCATCATCAGGCGGCGGGGACATGTGCTCGTCGGTCAGAATATTATCGCGTGAGCTGCTCTGCAGCTTGAGGCGGTGAGAAAAAGACCCATCGGTTGCTAGTAGAGGTGCGGGTTCGTCATGGGCATGCGGTTGGGTAGGCGGCATCTCGAAAGGTGCTAAATGTCTGCTGTTGAACCTGCGGGACGGAGTTGACCCGGGCAAGACTGCCCCAGAACCAGCGTGTACGATGTACAAATTTGTTGGTGGACAGACACAGCCACGGGCCACGGGGTACGGTGACAACGCCGGCTGTGCGAATGGATATACCTATATCTGTTGTCCTTTCGCTGAGACAAATAGTTGTATGGTCAACGTGGATCAACGATCGGCGCAGAATCCGCGTGCCCCGAAAGCGGTGACGAAGGACAGCTGGCGCTAGCTGTGGTCGAGATTCGCGCGGGCGCTCATCATCCTCTTGACCTGGCGAGGGGACTAGATAGTCATTGAGCGTAGAAGCAAGTATTTTAGGCAGACATAGGCCGATTCAAGTTTGAGTGGGAGTTGCAGCTAAGGCGGGTGAGGTTCGAAGGTGCCATCGTAATTACATAATGATGGCTAGCACCCACCACAATCAAGCTGTCACCTTGGCAAGGTTTAATCCAGACTTATCAGACAGAACCTTCCTATCTCGGATTAGATTACTCTTTCCCGTCAAATCCACCACTTGAATTGAGGTAATAATGTATTTTATTATTTATGGTAATTAGCCGCCTGAACAAACCTACCTCAGGGTGGGGCATTATTCCTTTAGTAATTTATCATCATACATACTTACACCTATTTGCACTCACATGCATCAAGGTGCGAATCTACTTACAAGTAATATACTCCGTCCTTACATTCACACTTGAACTGCAACAATTTGTGCGAGAATAAATGCATATATCTGCACTTCTACATCAGAAATCTCCGGCTCCCCTCCATTTCTTACTCAGAAGCCTGTTCCAAAACCGCAATGAAGCCATAACCCTAAAATTCCGCTTCGCTTCAGCCACCTCCTCGGCCAACTGCTAGCAACGAAACAACACATCTTTACTGCCGAGAACAGCTCGTCATGGTTCCATTACTTGACCAGCCGTTACTATCAGGCCATTTTGATGCTTTGGCATTTTTGTACCGTGTATGTATTATTAAGCAGGAAAATCGTGGCAGGCAGTGATCCACTAGAGGCAGGATCGCAGCAAAGATAGTTCAGTTTACAAAAGTTGAACGCATTAAAAGAACATTGACGATATGGTGGAGAAATTGGTGCAGCTTGCTAACAGCTTCTCTACAGTATATATTAAAGGGGCTCCCTCGGTGCAATAATGTCTGGCAAGAGGGCTTGCAGCGACATGTGTACACGCACATCATGCAACTGTTGAAGTGGCATTTATGGAGATACCTAGCAATCATCTAACCATTATTTCCAACTATATATATACCTAACTAAAAATATCTATACTGTATGCAGACGTGCTCATGTAGAGCAAGTAGTTGCATGCAGAGCAAGTATTACATCCTATTGTAAAGTACATCTCGAAAGTACAGTACATGTCCTTAGGCGTACATGTAAGTACTTAAGTACTTAATTTAAGTACGTGCAGTGCAGAAGTACATGTCGTTGTACTGTAAGTATTGTAACTAATACAAGTATACACACACACACCGTACGGAGTACTGTGTATAGTGCAAGTACAAGTAGGTGTACTCCGTAGTACTTGTGCATGTAAGTAAGTATTAGCTGCTGTATACTCCGTATTGTACAGAGCACTACGGAGTAATACACCTGCAGTATTGCTATCCTGTATCAATTTTTAACCCACCAGAAAAATCGACATGTACGGAGTACGGAGTACATGTACGTACATGTACAGGAAATACCCAGTGCAAATAAGTACTTGGTTAGCAAACGCTGCTGTCCCGAAGCCGGGTAGCCGACATTCATTGGCTTCTGCGCCATCCCGGCCCGATTTGGTCCCCGCTTGGTCCTGGTTGCTGCTAGTGAATGGAGCCTGCAATAATTATCCATCACACCCAAACAAACCGCGACTGAACCAACACATACATTTCGCCTCAGCTTCCATCGCCATCACCACCATCCCATTGCAGCTCGCTCTTCCACCCCCGCGAGATCTCACGATGGCGGCCGACATTGGTCAGATTGCCCAGCTGCTTAACGCAACCCTCGACCCCTCCCAGCACCGGAAAGGTATGCGGACATTGATGCTTTGCTGATGATGCACACCCAACACCCCGCTCCTGCACAGTTTCTTCAGTGCTCGAATGTCATGTCAACTAACAAACAAACCCTCGCCAGCCGAGGCCGCACTCAAGCAAGAGGCTTCGAAACCACAATACTCGCTTAACCTGCTCAATATTGTCAATTCTGACAGCCTCCCCCCCAACACCCGGTTGTCGGCGGCCCTCGCCTTCAAGAATTTCATACGATCCAACTATGTGGTGCGTCGCATCTTCGGCATCCTCGACAGTCGAACGTACCACCTCTCTCGCTTATGTTCGATGCTAAATGCTTGAATTATAGGATGAAGAGGGGAACTATAAGCTTCCTGGGGACGAGGTGCAGTTGATCAAGGAGCGCCTCATTGGCCTCATGATCTCCTGCCCCGCCAGCGTTCAGAGCCAGCTTGGTGAGGCTATTAGCATCATTGCCGACTCGGACTTTTGGCGGCGCTGGGACACACTCACGCAGGCAAGCCGCTTCCGTATACCGTCAAATACAAATGGAAAACTCGCTGACCACTCTCCTTGGCGTCTAGGAACTTGTCAGTCGATTTTCAAAGTCTGACGCCAAGATCAACATCGGCGTTCTTGAGGTCGCTCACTCTATCTTCGCGCGCTGGCGACCCCTAATGCGAACGGATGAGCTCTATACCGAAATAAATCATGTCATCAACACCTTCGCCCAACCCTTTATGCATCTTCTTGTCGTACGTGCCTCTCTCGCCGTCGTGCAATGCAGGCTGTACGCTAACTCTATCCTCGAAGACGACAAACGATGTTATTGACCAGAATGCGGGCAACAAAGAAGCTCTCAAGGCATGGTTCGAAACCTTGGACCTTCAAATCAAGATTCTATACGATCTGTCCTCTCACGACCTACCGCCGGTCTTTGAAGAGAACTTGAGCAGCCTCAGTGGACTCTTGATGAAATACCTCGATTATTCCAACCCTCTTCTCGAAACCGATGACGACACCGAAACTAGTATTGTCGATGTTGTCAAGGCAGATATCTGTGAGCTTCTTGAACTGTTCACAACCAAGTACGACGAGGATTGGTCCCCGTACTGCGAGCCCTTCATCACCAGCACGTGGAATCTGCTGTCATCCATCGGTACTGAGACCAAGTACGATTCCATCGTCAGCAAAGCACTCCATTTCCTCACCGCCGTGGCCTCGACCCAGAGACATTCCGGTGTGTTCAACAACGAAGCTGTTCTAACGCAGATTGTTGAAAAAGTCATACTGCCCAACGTCGCCTTGAGAGAATCCGACATGGAAATGTTTGAAGACGAGCCCATCGAGTTCATCCGACGTGACCTCGAGGGATCTGACACCGATTCGAGACGGAGATCTGCGACCGATTTTCTGCGAAAGCTACAAGAAAAGTTCGAGGCCACAGTGACAAGCACTGTGACCAAGTACATCAACCACTACTTGACGCTTGGCAGGTCGGACTGGAAGGCCAAGGATACGGCGATTTACCTATTTCTTTCCATTGCGGCCAAGGGTGCCGTCACGGCCGCCCAGGGTGTCAAGTCTGTCAACTCAATGGTCAATGTGGTCGAGTTTTTCGAGCAGCACATCGCCTCGGACTTGGTGGGCCAAGACGGTGTCGAGCCGATTTCCAAGGTCGATGCGATCAAGTATCTGTACACCTTCCGCAGCCAGCTGTCAAAGGAGCAATGGAAGGGCGCGCTGGTTCCCCTGATCCAAAACCTCAACTCGTCCAACTATGTCGTCTACACGTACACGGCCATCGCTGTCGAGCGTGTGCTGTTTTTGACCGACGACACTGGCAACCAAATGTTCCCCAGGGCCGACATTGAGCAGTTCGCGAACGACCTCTTGACCCACCTGTTCAAGCTGATTGAGAAGGAGACGAGCCCTGCAAAGTTGCAAGAGAACGAGTTCCTGATGCGATGCGTGATGCGTATCCTCATCGTGATCAAGGAGGGGGTCATGCCGATGCTGGAAACGGTCCTGACCCACCTGATTCTTATCACAAACGTCATGAAGCAGAACCCAAGCAACCCTCGGTTCTACTACTATCACTTCGAGGCCATGGGTGCACTGGTCCGCTATTGCTCGGGCAGCAACGCTGCTCTTTTCAACCAGAAACTCTGGGAACCCTTTCACAAGATATTGGCTGAGGATGTTACTGGTCAGTTTGGTCGTGCTGGCCATCCAACGTCAGGGTTAGCTAACGAATTTTGTGTTAGAATTCTTGCCTTATGTCTTCCAGGTTCTTGCCCAATTGCTGGAGTCATCTCCTGCTGAAGCGATGTCGGACAACTACAAGGGGCTCCTGGCGCCTTTGCTGGGCACGGCTCTGTGGGAGACACGGGGCAACGTGCCTGCCTGCTCTCGACTGCTGTCTGCCGTCATCCCCAAGGCGGCCAAGGTCATCGTTGCCGAGAATCAGTTGGAGCCTGTGCTGGGCATCTTCCAGAAGCTGCTGAGCGGCAAGAAGTCGGAGCTGCAGTCCTTTGATGTTTTGGAGGCCATAGTGCACTCGTTTGAGCCGTATTTCTACCCGATCCCGCGTTTGGCAAGTCCTGCTGACTTGATTTGATAGGGCGATTCTCGACCAGTACTTCGGAACCATCATCCAGCTTCTCTATACGAAGTTGCAGGGATCGCCTTCGGACTCATTCAAGCTTCGGTTTGCGCGATTCTATCATCTCGTAGGCGCGAGGCTAGAGGCTGGCTATGGTGCCGACTACTTCATCAAGAAGTCAGACCAGCTGGACGAGAAAGCGTTCAGCCAGGTCTACCCTCCGTTTGTACTGGCCGAGACGGAGAAGCTTGCGAGACCTGTGGACCGAAAAACGGCTGTCGTGTCGCTGACTAAGACTCTGTGCGACTCTCAGGTTTTTGCGCAAAAGTTCATGAAGGGATGGGCCAATAGCTGCCGCATTCTACTGTCATTGCTCGCTAACCCCCCTGCGGTCTCGGCGGGACTCGGCGACGAGATCATCACCGAAGCCTCCGTCGACGACATAGGATTCGGCATGACGTTCACTGCCCTCAACACGTGCAAGCCCGTGGGGCGAGACGACTTTCCCGACATTCTGGATGTAAGCAAGTGGGTGAAGGAGTACATGGTGGCTGCCAACCATCGACACGGCGGTGCCGTTGAGGGTTTCATCTCGCAGCGCTTGCCGCCTGATCAGCAGGAGGCAATTGCTCATTTCATCCGCTGATCCCAAGGAATTGGTCATAACAAGAAGGGGTTGCAACAGAGATTCGGACTTTGAATTCGGGGCGAAAGGCGGGCAAAAGGCGGGCGACATGACATCGCAAGGAAATGCGAGCACCAAGATACCAGGCCGGAGCCACGGCGGATGTGACCGTGGGCCTGATTTACGAGGCCAATGTTTTCGTAGAGAGAAACACACCAAATGGATGAAGTTGCCATGTCATGGAAGATGGGCCAATTTCTGCCATGGTTGAATGCATCTCTACCTCACTATGCCTTGAGAAACATGTGATAAGACCGCGCCGGTGACTCTGTAATTGAAGTTCGGATCTCCAGTAGGAACCTAGCTAGCTATGCTCGATAAAAGCATTGGTAGAGAAGATGATGAAAAGAAGAATGATGAAAATGGTAACAAGATCGCCATGAAAATACAGTTGTACAGGGCATATTCCGGCCTCTCGCGGATGCCTTGCGACTCGAATTTGACATGCTGAAGACTCCGTCCGAGGTGCTGAATGCCTCAAGAGCATGCTGGCTTTCCCCGATGGCGGTACCAGTTTCGCAGCAGAGAAGCAAAATGGAGAAGAGAAAGTGGTGGGGAAATAAAGCAAAATCAAGGAAATGAAATGCATCGTCAATCGTATGGTATCACTTCGTACAAAACATGGCAGTACTTGCGCCCTCTCCTTTTGCGCTGGCCCGTAGAGACTTGCGGGATGACTCGTCTCTATAAGAAACCGCCCTCGGTCCCGACGACGCCGCGCCAAACACACCTCCTGTCCAGTTCATGGATTCTGGGTGGCGGGGGTCCGGTACCGGAGGCGCCGCGAAGGGCCAAGGTCGACCGAGGGACGGACGAAGGCTGAACCTCGGCTTCGTTACTACCTGCGTTGGAATTTGTCTGAACGAGCAGTAGGCTGCTGCTGCTGGACAGCCTCTTGGTAAACTCGGTGAAACTCAACCTTTTGGAGCTCGAACTGGAGAGGCGCTTTTCCGCGCCATGTAGATGGCTTGGAGGAGGCATCGCTGCTGATATTCCTTTGGAAACTGACGCAGACTGGTCCAGATTGGTCGTTGCAACAACGATCGGGGTCAGGTGGGGTGTGCTCTGGGAGCGGCCAGTCTTTGGCTGGAACTTGGCATGAGAGGTGTGGGGACGCGGTGCCGGCATCGTAGAGATGACCGAGGCCGGCAGCATGCTGGTGTGGAAGCTGAGCTGGGCGCGGGACATGGCAGGACGATGGGAAACCGAGCTGCGGCCTCCGTCATGTCGACCGGCGATGTAAGCCAAGGCCCGTTGAGCTTCTGCTGAAATCAGGGGTGCGTGTGGATGACGGCCCGCTGCCTGTGGGCGACCGTCGGTATCAGAGCCCGTAGCATCTGAATACTCATCATCCGAGCTGTCATCATCGTCAAAAGCGCTACGCGTAGGCAATTGGGCCGCCTTGGCGGCTGCTTCCTTCCGCTGTCGTCTCTGTTCCGCCTCCCGCATGAGAGCATCAAACCTGGCGATGGAGCTAAGCTTCTCCTGGCCGGGGACATACATTTCCGCTCCGGGAATGTGTCCCAGTTGGAAAGCCCGGTCAAGAATCGTCTCTCCGGGAGCCGGGGGGTGGGAAGCATCGTACATGGCAGCTGGTTGGGCTTGAGAGCTGACACTGGCTCGACCACGGGTTCGTGGACTCATGATGGAGGATCTCCGTTGGGCCGAGTTCGGGCCTTCAACAAACTCTCCCGGGTAGTCCCCAGGGAGATTTGCAGGCCCGAGGTCTGTAGGGAACACAGTGGTGTAGTGTTGTTCAGCGACTGCGAGAGAAGCCTTTTGCTGGGTGTGGCTCATGCTGCTCGACGGAGATGAGATGTCGCTTCGCTTCGACCTCAAGCTTAGGGACTCCGGGGCGAAAGTGGGAGGAAAATCATGAGGACCCGTTGGGTAGCTTGCCGTCGAAGCTTTGTACTGGGAGGATATGTTCCCGCTGCTGGGCAGGGTAGCATGGCCGGAGCTGTCTCGGGATCGGGGCGAAAAGGGACTTGTGAAGGTGGGCGAGACGGCGCTCTGGGATTGTGTGATTCCCCTTTTGGACAAGATGAAGCGCTCCCAATCGTGCAGACTTGGAATCGGATGTTGTTCTTCTGGCCTGGTCCGGAACCACAAGGTCGTGGTCCGACACTCCTTGTTGCTGGAAATAAAGCCGGCGGCGCGGCTCGACCTCCGACGGCGATCCTTGTCAGATATGGTGATGACGAGAGTCGGCAGCACAGGCTCTTGCTTGCGATTGGTAACCAGCTGAATCCGGCAGTCGGTTACACAATGGGTGGACCACTGTTGAACGGGATCGCTATCGTCCTGCACGTGCTAGCATGTTAGACTCCAGTCCGCTTGCTACACAGAACAGCAGGGAAGGACGGTAAAGGTCAAGGGCAAGAGAAAGGGAAAGAAGGGAAGGGGAAGGGAACGGGCTGCCATGCCTTGGTTTTGTAGAGGCTGATGCAGTAGTCGGCCACGGTCGGGTCGCTGGCGAGGACGTGCGAGTTGGAGCCGCTGAGGCGATCGGCGGTGACGTTGGGGGGCAGGCAGGAACTGCCCTTGCGATCTCGGGCGTTGGCGTTGCCATGACGCCTGCTGACGACGACATAACGAGGCTGTACGTGTGAAGAATGTTAGAGCCATGCGTCGAGAAGGGACGAAAAGCACGGGTGGGAGGTCAAGGCCGGCGGAAGGATGACGGGACGATGGTGCGGCGCAGGTGAGGACGGACCTTCCAAGATGCTCGACCGAGGATGTGGCTTCGGTCTGGGGGAACCAAAAGAATACCGTCGAGGGCATCCATGGCCGGCTGCGTATTCGAAAGGCTCGAAAGAAAGGGAACGCTGCCGCTACAGACGCATCGTGGGACGGTCCAGCGTCACTCTGGCGTCTCGACAACGAAGATGCCCAACCGCCACTCTCGCCTCGTCCGGCCGTTGGCAGTTGAGCTTCAACTCAACGGAGCTGAGGGGAAAATAATAAAAACGGCGGTTGAGAGATGCAGGAGGGTTCGGGAAGGAGATGAGACGAGGCGAGCCGGTCGGCCGAGGAAGAAGGCTGCACGGGTAGGAGAAAGAGCGGGAAGCACGGTATAGAGCGTAATGAGGTGGTGGGCAGCAGGCACGAGCGCGAGTGGCGAGCACATCGGCAAGAGAGGTAGGGATACGCGTGAGCGACTACCACCAGTGCGGCATGTGTAAGTAAGAAGAAGCTGCCATGTGAGCGGGCAAGCTACCTCCTCGGAGGGGAACAAGGGACCTGGGGAGCCAGGAAACGAAGGGACGGAGGTCGGAGAGTCGGAGAGTCGGATGGTGGAGGGGATGGGGGGGGGGCGTATGGGCAAGGGTCATCAGGTCGGCATGGTTCTTGGAGCAAAATCGACGACGATGCCGCGGCGAGCAACGGTCCTGGGGGAGAAGGCGTCGAACTGATTCGCCAGGGACGACGACGGGCAGCGAGGTACATCTACGATGCAGGTAGCCATTAGGTACTGCGATCCGTATTTCGTAGGGATGCCGGTACCTTGCCAGTACATGGTAGGGTACTTGCCAACTGCTACCTGGCTTGGCCTGGGCTGGCCGGGTATTGGTATTGGGCAGATGATGCCGCTCCGGTTGCGTCGTCTGGGCCCTGGCACCCGCCGGCCCAGCCGTAGCGAAATTAGCATTCGACTTGCAAGTGGGCTGGTGGTCAGGCAAGACAGGAGAGGATTGGAGTCCTGCGTGGATGGGCAGCAGCACGGATGGGCAACACGGGACGGGGGGCATGTTCAGTCGGTACGGTGCGGGTGCGAGGGACTAGGGGTCTGGGTACCACCAAGTACGAGGGTACCTGCCGTACGGGGCACAAGTAGGTGCACAAGCACGGAGCACACCTAGACGGAGGCAGTACTTGGCTATCGTTTGGTACAAGGACCTGGCAGGTAGCCATTAGCTCCCAGGTTGGTTCATGGCAGCTAGCCGGCTGGCCAGTGCGGAACCGACAGATCGCCGGCGGGGACGCGCAAATGAGGTTGCCGAGCGGCGAGCATGCCTACACCTACAGGTCACAGCAGCTTCGCACCACCCCCGCCGCAGGTGCTGGGCCGGCACCGAGCACCACCAGGTACATGGTGCGGAGGAGACACCTCTCGCCGTTTGGGAAATATATTCGCATCTGCACGTGTATGAAGTATATTGGTTTTTATACTTTGAACCCTGAACGAGTCGAAGCAAGGCCCGTCGGTGTCGTGCCTTCTCATCAGAGCACGGAGTGGGGGGGCGGAGGAGGTGCATGCGAGCTTGCATGTGGCCCCGGCCCACAAGACGCGCAGTCCGTGCGTGGCTGCTTCCTTTCCGAGTCCCGTCTCCTTCTCCGTGCGGTCGCTGGAGGTGGTGTGCTCCTGCCTGGCCGTGTGCCGTACGGGATACTTTAGAGTGAGCAGATGGACGTGCTCGAAGCTGCATCAATTGATTGGCAGGCTGTGGTGCCTGTGTTGGTACTTTCGTACCAAGTATTGATTCTCTCGGAAGCTTCGTTTCGTAAGTAAGTAATACTACTGTACGGAGTACTTTGGAGTACTCTGCAGTACTCCGTACTTGTAGTACAGCATACTTGCAGTGCTTGCACGTACTTGCAGTTACGGCAAGTACATGATCAATGCAGGTAATTAATGCATCTCCATGTACGGAGTACGGAGTACGGAGTACCAGCAACCTCCATGTACTTGTATGTACACCTACAGTAGGTAAGTACTAGGTACCTAGTAAGTAGGTTCACCGGTCCACATGAGCTCACCACTGGGTCTACTTCGTATGTGCGGAGTATTATAAGGAAGTGGAAGGAAGTATTATCGTACATGTCAGTACTCCGCGCTGTACTGCACTGTATTGTATTTGCAGTACAGCACTTACTTAGGTGGTTGTGCTCCGTATAGGGCACAGTGTCCATTTAGTATGCAGTACGGAGTACTAGGTACTTACTTGTACACCGACACCCCAAGTATTACTTGCACCAACACCTAACATCAAGAAATAATACACTTACATACTCCATCTAGTACGTCGTACTCATTACTCGCTCGTGAAATGGCATGAACGTTCAGCCAACGCATGTTACATGTAGTCCGTGAGGAAATAGGGAACATGTTTGCTCGCATTCTACCGAAAATATCCCCACGACACTGTGCCGTTGCCGCCGTCATCTACCTTGTAGGCACTGCTCAGTACTTGATACATGGCAGGTGCGATGCTGAGGGCAGGGCCTGCTGCTAGCTTGAGTTGATGGCAGTGTGAATGTGCCGAAGGGCAGCAGGCAGGACATTTTGCTCGACGAGGCGATGAACCACGTTGCACATGCCTACTACCGGTAGCAGTGCGTTGCCCAGTACTCGCACCACCCACCACTACAAGCCATCACGTCAACGCCGTCGTCCCATCCAGGTGGCCTCCTCGACGGTTCCTACAGCCGCGAGCCAAGCACGCACTGGCACGAGTTCAAGGGCCGACGATACGCACGAGTACGAGTTACTTTTCGTACCCGTGCTTGCACCGCACAAGGAAGTGGAATGTATGTCGTTGCAGTTCCAGTTGGCCTTGTGCGCCTACTCTCGCATTCGCTCTGACCCAACTTTACCGGCAGCGAGCTGTTGTCCCGCTGCAGCGAGAGACCAAAGCCAAAGCCAAAGCCAAAGCCAAAGTCAAATAAAAACAGGAGAGGTCTCGATTTAGCGTTGACGATAGTCATGCTTGATATCCGAACCGGGGACAGAGACATGCTTTTCGTTTTCGTCCACGGTCGTTCGGTCCAGCTGACGAAGAGAGGAATGAACCAATGCTCCTGAATTTCTGCATCAGCACGCCTCGAGACACCCAGCTGACCCCCCTTACAGACAAGTTGCCCATCGGCACGGGAGCGGATGATCCAGTCTCAAACGGCGAGGCGACGCCATTGTACGACGGTACTCATTGCCATGTACATGTGCTGTCGACGGATGGCGATGATGCGGAGAATAGAAAACTTCCAGACTCGTGGCGCAACACTAGTCGGCGTCCCTTGCCCACAGCCTGTTCTGTTCCGCCATCTTGAAAAAAAAAAGGAAAAAAAAAAGGGAGAACCGTGGCGAGAAAATACGTATCCCGGACATGTACACGCACAGGTACTGTAGACTGACGTCGTCGCAACAAGAATTCGCCGTTGCAAGGCAAACAACGGCGGCACATTGGATGAAAATACCAGCAAGACTGCTGATCTGCTGGCCTATCGAGATGGCGGAGACTCTCGAGGCCGAGCTCACCGAGGCACGACTCCAGCGTCACAGGTCAAGGATGCTGCCATCTAGTGGTTGGACACGCCACGGCCGCCTTGCCCTTGCTAGGAAGTTACGGTGGACTGTGTAGAGCAGCCTGATGGATGGAGAACAACTCGATACATGTCCTGTCTGAACGCATCACAACTGCGAGCACGGTCCGTTTCGAGCTCGTCACCGCCACCACTCCCACGAGGCCATGATTTGCTGGCAAGGCCCAACATGATGTCAAACGTCGCACTCGAGCGTGCAGGTTTCAAGGAAGATGAGGTAAGTGTACGCGTCTTTTCATGGCGCGAATGGCTAGATATCGAGCGGGCTTCCAATGGTAGTACCTGTGCCCAGACGATCCCTGCATTGCATGCGAATATTGCATGTGAATATGGCGGCGGGGAGTGAGCGTTGGCATTTTCGTCTAGTACCGCACATGGGCAGGCGTCAACCGGAGAAAGACTTGTTCATCATTCTCTTCGAGGTCCAATGATGGATGGGTCCTGCGGTCGGACGGACGACATCCTCGGCCGTTGAGAAGTGCGCCGGTTCCCATGCGGCA
This sequence comes from Drechmeria coniospora, assembly GCF_001625195.1. Taxonomy (NCBI): domain Eukaryota; kingdom Fungi; phylum Ascomycota; class Sordariomycetes; order Hypocreales; family Ophiocordycipitaceae; genus Drechmeria; species Drechmeria coniospora. The sequence goes on along the minus strand of NC_054390.1, from coordinate 9,272,753 downwards.
TCTGCATTCGTGTTTCGTGCGCGACAAGCCTCCTCTGCTTTCGATCTTTACCAACCGAGCCGAAGGAGGACCGCGTACGATAACATTCCGGGACCGTCCGTGCCCTGCCAGCCGGCAGAGGTAGGACATGGAGCACACGGTGAGAAAGCATCCAGTAGCAGTCATATATGCAATACGTGACCTCGGATGCGTGGCGTACGCTTCGAGGGGAGCGAGGGTGAGTCTTGCACAAGTGCATGGGCTGGCTCGTGCTGGTCTCCTAAAATTTCTTCCAGGTCAACCCGATATTAAAGGAGCTGGATTGTCGTCGTATTATTACAGAGGATAAATGTTGTGTACTTGTCATGCCAAAAGGGCGGCGAACCAAAGCTCCAAAGTGCTAGGATCGAGGTGCTTACCTACCGATACATGCAGACGGCCAGCACTTGTGGGTGTACGGTTACAGCATGAGACAGATCAACGCCTCCCTTACCCCATTGGCTTCAGAGCCGGTCTGGTCCCGACGACGGGACATGGGGGACTCGTTCAGGTCCGTCACAATGTGGAGAGTCGTCAACTTTGCGCTCTTGCCGAGGCATGAGGCTGGAAAATAGATTCTAATTACCTTCCATCTCCCTGAAAAGCCAGCCAGCGTCGGCGTTGTCGTGGCGTGGGCCCCTGTACAGGCCCGAGGCGATGCCCCTTTTCTAGAATACGCTGGATGAAGATCAAGCCAGTACCCTGAACACTGCCGGCACACGCACGTACATGCAATGCATCAGAATTATGCCAGCATCGGGCCGTTGGCAAGAAAAGAAAGCAGATGTGTGCAAAGGGAAATTTTATCTATTTTATGCGCCACGGTTGATGCCACAAACTCTTTGATGATTATTTCCCTTTCTCGTACCCGCCGACCAACGCAGAAGGAAGAGGCAGGCGTCACTCAGAGGCCGGCGTCTTGGCATCTCGGACCAGCATCACAGCTCACCACGGCTGCATGACAGCAGCAGTTTGCCGGAACGATGCCGTTTGACTGCTTTCAACGAGCAATGGCGAAAAGCCGCCGTGCTCGACTCTCTTGTTGGGGCTTGCATTCGCCGTCGTTGGCTTGGGCTCTCGCCGAATCCGCATCAGTTCGACGAGGACGATGGAAATCTTTTGACGACAAACTCTACGAGTGTTGCAGTATCAACTATTCGCACCATATCAAATTGTCAAAGTAAGTGGTCATCCTCGCCATCAGCGAATACCGACCCGGCCGTTGCATAGGTCTTGATCACTGCTGGCAGGAATAGCTAGGCGATCACATCTGCCAGCCCATTTTCAATACCGAGCATCCAACGAGCACCTATTATCGTCCTGCGGCGAACCGAATGGTGAACCCGAAATGTAGCCGCTCCATCGATGGATGCTATTGTCTCCTTCCAGACCTTTCATGCCTGTAGGCCTAAATAATTAATGTCTGGAGAAAATACGCAACGAACGGGCAACCCTCGGAGCCTTTCTCGGAGCACCCGCGAGATGGAGAGTAGCATTGCAGAGGTATTGTATCCTTTCATTGTAAGATTGATTAGTATTGGTACTCGAGGGAAACGTCAATTGAAGACTAACGGAAATCCTCTACATTAGAGAAGCGACGCCCAAGGAGCCTGATTTATTCAACTGTACCTACAGCTGCCACTGCGTATTCGAATCTACTATTCCAAAAAAAAAAAAAAAATACCACGCCTAAGGCGGCACACGGTAGCGTCAGTGAATGATCGCGACGAGTGCAGCAATGGTCGATCGAACACGACGATCCAGACACATCTGCCGCAGTTGGTGAGTGCATCGCTTCGGGAGGTCTTGTTCGACCGAGCTGTCAACGAAACCAATGTCCACTGGCTTCAAATGAATATTTTATGTATCCCAACACAAACATTTCTCATACCACATCCCTTGGTCATGCCGGCATACGACGGCGTCGGAAATGCGTTGGGAAAGAGGGCCACACGTCTAAATCCGACACGACTCGGAATGTTGTCGTTTCCCTGGTGGAATCACAGTCAAGGCAGACGTACAGAGAAAGGTCGGTTCACCATTGTCTTCGAGGTCCAATGAACCAGAATTGTTGGCACGTCCATCACAGCAGCCAGGACTGCCTGCTGAATCGGTCCCTGCGGTGCGGCATTCAGATTGGCCACGATCCTTGGGGCGAACCCTACTTGTCCGCTTACAAAGTACACGTACGACGGTCAAATGGATACAATCTCTGCACATTTTTGGTGCGTATTCGACGCATACGATGCGCTGCTGGCCTCGCTGAACGAGCCGAGCGCAGGCCCAAGCAGCGTTTGTATCTAGTCGGCAGCGTTGCCGTCGCGTCTCGTCGACCGTGGTTGGAGATGGAGGTTGGTGAATGAATGTGGTGGTGAATGAATGTGGTGGTGGGAGACTGGTGGGTGGTTTACTGTAGTGTAGATACAGTACGCTCCCGCACCAGTATAGTGCACTTACGTACTGCAAGTAGATGTACTGTAGTGTACTCCGTACTTGGTACTAGGTACTACTAGGTACCTACTAGGTAGGTAACCACAAGCAGTGGGTGTAGGCGTCGATGTAAGTACTTACTGTACTGCAGCTACTCGGTACCTAGCACCTTGGTGGTAGCCTGGCAGGTAATGGTACATGCAGCTCGGTACCTGCTACAGTCATGCTCTTAGTTAGTAGGTGCAGCACATTCGTGCTGCTAACAGGTTACAAGTACCAGCAGGTGCATGAGTAACTCGTCCGTACCGCTCCACCACCCGCGCAGCCGACGTCACCGCCATTGGTACAGTACATGGGCCCTATAAGTACTTGGTTTGGTGGCCGGCCAGAACCAGTGCCCAAGGGACCGGCGAGCCTACTTCACGTGTGCAGTCGTCGTCCCGCTTCCTCGCAGAGAGCAACGTCCACCTTGCAGCTCACCGGCACCTTCATCATCCTACGACCTCGAGACAGCAACGCCAGTCTGTCGGGCCCATCGGCGGCTCCTTCAATCCGCCCGCCGCGTTGCCTCCCCCCCCTCGCCCTCCGCCCGGTCCCGCCACCGTCCTGCCACGGCCGACCCGGAGCTGCCTCCCTGGCCAACCTCGATCCCGCTCCCGCTCCTACCGCGGTTCCCGGCCGCGGAGAGGTCGTCGTGGACCAAGTTCGCCATCCTCGTTCCCCCCTCGACGCCTCCGACCACCCATCCACCCCGCCCCCCGACCCAGCACCTCTCAGCACAGCCATCTCAGCACCAACCCCCACGACGCCACGACGAGTCCGCGATCGAGGAGCCTCGTCAGGAGCCTCGGCCGTTGCGAACATAGCATCTTCCGCAGCCAGAGCTCCCGAAGCCTCGACCCCCGCGCCCCAAGTCTTGGGCCGACGACGGCGGTCCTCGGGCTCCCAGCCGCAGGGAGAGTCGGTAGCCTCATTCGCCGACGCCGACGCCGACGCCGACGCCGACTCCTCATCCGCCGGAGCCGCTGCCGAGCACCCTCCTAAGCGAAGAAGACGTGATAGCATTGTCATGTTGGTCGACGGCAGCGAAACCGGCCACTCGAACGGCAGCGCCGCACCCCGGTCCAACGGATCGACGACGGCATCGCCCAACGGCGTCACTAACGGAGCCCGCAAGCTATCGCTGACGACGAACGGATCCTCGAATGGCGAGAGGACCGCGGCGACGACCTACTTCGGCCACAACCGCGAAGAGGTCACGAGGATCCTGATCCAGGCGCTCTCCGACATGGGATACCAGGCGGCGGCCGAGAGCGTCAGCCGGGACAGCGGCTACAGCCTGGAGAGCCACACCGTCTCCGCCTTCCGCTCCGCCGTCCTCGCCGGCTCCTGGGCCGAGGCCGAGGAGCTGCTGGCCGGCGCTGCCTTGGCCGAGTCGTCGGCGGCGGCGGCGAGTCAAGGAGGCGGGAGCGGCGGCGGCAACGGAAACGGAAACGGTCTCGTCCTCGCCGCCGCCGCCGATCGGGACCTGATGAAATTCTGGCTACGGCAGCAAAAGTTCCTCGAGCTGCTGGAGGAGAGAGAGATGGGCCGCGCCCTCGTCGTTCTGCGGGGCGAGTTGACGCCGCTCTACCAGGACACGGACAAGCTGCACTTCCTGTCGAGCCTGCTCATGTGCACCTCGGCCAAGGATCTCATGGCAAAGGCCCAGTGGGACGGCGCCCAAGGGCTGTCACGCAAGCAGCTGCTGTCGGAATTGTCTCGTGAGTCGGCAGCCGGTCATGCTCGTCGCCGCCTCGCCCCGCGCGTCCCTGACATGCCTTGCAGGATTCATCTCTCCCTCGGTCATGCTGCCCGAGAGCCGGCTCGCCGTCCTCCTCGAGCAGGTGAAGCAGAGACAGATCGACACCTGCCTCTACCACACGGCCGCCACGCCGCCGTCGCTCTACTCGGACCACTTCTGCAACCGGCAGAAGTTCCCCAGCGTCGCGGCCCTCGAGCTGACCGACCTCGGCGGAGAGGTGTGGCAGGTGCAATTTTCGCACGACGGGTCCAGGCTGGCCGCCAGCGGAAGCCTGGACAACGTCGTCATCTGGGACACGAACACCTTTGCCGTCGTCGGCAGCCTCGCGGATCACGAGATGGGCGTCGGCAACCTCGCGTGGAGCCCGGACGACGCGCTGATTGTGACGTGCTCGCAGGACAAGCTTGCGCGCCTCTGGGATGTCAAGGTGAGCGGCCAAATCGCCTCCCCCGCCCCCGGCCTCTCGTCCGCCGGCTAGGTCCGCTCGGCTGACAATTCTTCCCTTTGCCTCGCCGCTCGCAGACAGGTTCCTTGCTCAAGAAGATTAGAAGGTTTGACGAGCCGGTCAGCGGCTGCGTTTGGGCAGCCGACAGCGCGTCCTTTGTCCTCGGCACCCTTGACAAGAATCACAGCCTCTGCACTTATCAGGTGCACGACGATACCATGCTCGAATGGGGCAAGAAGCATCGGATCCAGGACATATGCGGCTCCGCCGACGGCCGCTGGCTCGTGGCCGTCGACGACATCTGCACCATTCACGTCTACAACGGCCGCTCGCGCGAGCTCGAGTTCAATTTGGACGTGGGCGTGCGGCCGACGTCGGTGAGCATCAGCCAGGACTCGCGCCATCTCCTCGTCAACAAGCAGGACAACGAGGCGCTCCTCATCGACCTCGTGACGAGAAACTCGGTCCAGAAGTTCGTCGGCCACACGGGGGGCGAGTACCTGATCAGGAGCGCCTTTGGCGGCGCCAACGAGAGCTTCGTTGTCAGCGGGAGCGAGGACGGCAACCTGTTCATCTGGCACAAGACGACGGGGGTGCCGGTCGAGAGGCTGCACGCGCACATGCCGCGGTGCAACGCGGCGACGTGGAACCCGACGGATCCTTGCATGCTGGCTTCATGCGGAGACGACGGCCGTGTCAAGATGTGAGTGCCGAGTCGGCCGTGGACGGGGCAGGGCTAACCGTCGATGGCGCGTACAGTTGGACGAACGAGGCTCGGATGCTTGATCTGCGGTCGAGATTGACACCTAGCCGATGGAGGAAATCGCACGACGAAGCTTAGGACGCCGCCGACGCCGCCGAAGTCGACGGCAATGACGAAGGCGACGACGAAGGCGACGACGGTGAGGACGAGAGTGTTTGCGTCACCGTCGCCAGCTTCAGCAACTACTCGTATGAGGACGGGGCCGGGTACGACGGGGACGGGTACGAAGGGTACGGGTACGGGGACGCGTACGACGAGGACGGGGACGGGGACGGGGACGGGGACGAGGATGAGACCGAAGACGAGGATTAGACGACATGGAGGTTCTGGGATAGAGGTGAAGTTACAAGGGATCGATCGTTTACCCTCAAGAGGTTCTGGCCAAGCGTGGGGTTTACTGATATCAAGTCCCAAGCGACTCGACTGCTTCTTTCCTGTCGGCCATTCTTTTTTCGACGCATTTTTTTCTATCGTCTTGTGTTTCGGCCTCTTGGGTCGGTCTCTTTCTGGTGTTGCAGCGTTGGCATCCATTTATGTAGACGGCATGTCAGATTCGTCCCGAGCGGGATGCTCCAGTTAGAAGCGTATTTGGTACTACTAAGAGTATCCGTACCGCACTCTACAATGGCATCGCACTGTTGTCCTTGCACCCGGCTACAACAGCATGACCGGTTTCGACTCGGCGTACTAGTCGGACGCAGCGTAAGAAGGCTCACTACGAAATAGTTTGAGGCACGACCGACGAACGACGGCATCCTGCATGAGTATTGGGGCCAGCCTGGCAGTGCTACCTGCTTCTCGGAACTCTGGACCTACCACCACCACCCACCATCACCACCATCACCCACCATCACCACCATCACCCACCATCACCACCATCACCCACCATCACCACCATCACCCACCATCACCACCATCACCCACCATCACCACCATCACCCACCATCACCACCATCACCCACCATCACCACCATCACCCACCACCACCCACCATCACCCACCATCACCCACCATCACCCACCATCTCCCACCACGGTTGATCGATGGGATTTGCCATCTCGCCAAAGGGAAAACCGTCGCTGGGCTTCCACTTCAGCGTTCCATCACGTCGTCAGATGGGCTGGCCCAAGGACATCAACGGGGCAGCGCAGTCTGTCTCACGCCGTGTCTTCTTCTCGAGCGGCGACTGGCGAGCGCTCTCTGGGGGCCAAGGACTTTGCAATAAGCAAGTACTAAGCAGGCACGTCAACCCGTCGTCGACGTACGAAACATGCCTGATGCAGTTGCCTTGCACAGAGTCCCGCCTCGTCAGCTCGTTGTCTGCCTCTGCCAGGCATCCGCGATAGGGAAATGGCAGTGCATTGGCGGATGCGCTGTAAGTGGCAGAGCAAGGAGTTCCAGGCACCAACTAATCGAGATCGAGGTATAATAGTACACATACGGAGTGCAAGGACACTACCTGCAGTAGATGTACAATACAGTGCTCTGCAGTAATACTCTACAGCACTCTACTACTTACTAGTACTCAGTACTCTGCAGTACTCTACAGCACTGTACTACTTACTAGTACTCAGTACTCTACAGCACTCTACTACTTACTAGTACTCAGTACAGTACTCTACAGAACTCTACTCTACCTACTAGGTACAGTACAGTGGGATGGCAAAAATGTCGATTCAATTTGTAGGAGTAGCGCTACAAAAACTGAATCGTCATTTTTGTTAGCTGACTCTACTACTACAACTGACTCTACTACTACCTAGGTATACAGTACTCTACAGTGCTCTACTCCAGTGTTAGACACCAGTACTTGTACTTGTACATGTGCTGATACATCATCCACAACGCCTACGGATAGTACTTGGAAGCTTTCCGTATCGCCACGTGCATGTACATCAAGCACACGTTCCGTACTTACAGCGTACGTAGATGTAGTACGGAGTACTCCCCAAGGCAAGGAACCTGTATTCTGTGCTCTTTACTTGTACCCTTCCTCCGTACCAGTACCCGTACTCGTCCTCCGAGGCTCCGTAGGAAAGCTGCTAGCGAGCGAGTCAACGTCCTTTGTTCAACGAGGCAACGCCCCAGCCAGGAGCTGGCCCGACCAATCATCTGCCGGCGGGCAGCGGGGGGGGGTTCCGCCACCTGTGGCTTGTCGATACCCACCCCGGGCAGCGACGCAACTTTTAGCGCCACGCTTGGGCTCGTGAAGCACATGGCCAAATGGCATCCAGCGAGCCAGATTCATGACCTTGGTTGCTCGTAAACAACGAAACATCACAAGCAACCCCTTCCAGCTGCATCACGCTCTCGCTCCTCATCGCCATCCCACCTCCCCGTTCCGCATCGAGAGGAACGATTCGTCCAGAAAGCGCCCGCAATCGTGCTCCCCTTGCTCCTCCTGCTCCTCCGAAGCGAGACCGCCTTGCTCGCGAGCCTGGTTCAGGAGATTCTCACCCACGACCCGTTCGCGCGAGTGCAAACGACGGACCCCTTCCTCGTCCGGCCCCCCTCGCAACTCGTCGTCGTACGACCGAGGAAAACACCACAATCCACCGCGGTCATCGTCCTGCGCCGTCACGCCGGTCGTAAGCTGTCCCCATGAGTCGAGTTTCGTCAGAATCCGCCCGCAGAAAGAGCACGTCGTCGACCGACGCCATGACCCTAAACCCGAACAGCCTGGCCACGCCGGGCGGCATCTCGGATCCCGCCCTCATCCAGTATGCTCCTCCTCGTCATCAAGGAAACGGGCCCGAGGGGGCACGCTAACGCCGCGGCCGCAGGCTCGTCAACAAGCTCCAGGACGTCTTCGCCACCGTCGGCGTCAACAACCCCATCGACCTGCCGCAAATCGCCGTCGTCGGCAGCCAGTCCAGCGGAAAGAGCTCGGTGCTGGAAAACATCGTCGGCCGTGACTTGTGAGTGGCCCGCAATCCGCTCCTCGGCGAGAGAGGCGCCGTGAGCTGACGTTGCTCGACGCAGCCTGCCGCGAGGTGCCGGCATCTGCACCCGACGTCCGCTCGTCCTGCAGCTCATCAACCGCCCGCCCCAGGCCAACGGCGTCAAGCAGGATGACATCTCCACGGCCAACGACAAGGCTGCCAACGTGGACGAGTGGGGAGAGTTCCTCCACATACCCGGCCAAAAGTTCCATGATTTCCACAAGATCCGAGACGAGATCGCCCGCGAGACGGACGCCAAGGTGGGCAAGAACGCCGGCATCTCTCCGGCGCCCATCAACCTGCGCATCTACTCCCCCAACGTCCTCACCCTGACCCTCGTCGACCTGCCCGGCCTGACCAAGGTGCCCGTCGGAGACCAGCCGCGCGACATCGAGCGGCAGATCCGCGAGATGGTCCTCAAGTACATTGGCAAATCCAACGCCATCGTGCTCGCCGTCACGGCCGCCAACATTGACCTGGCCAACTCGGACGGCTTGAAGCTCGCCCGCGAGGTCGATCCCGAGGGCCAGAGGACCATCGGCGTCCTCACCAAGGTGGACTTGATGGACGAGGGAACCGACGTCATCGACATCCTCTCCAACCGCGTCATCCCCCTGCGGTTGGGGTACGTCCCCGTCGTCAACCGTGGCCAGCGCGACATCGATAACAAGAAGGCCATCCAGGCCGCCCTCGACGCCGAGAAGAGCTTCTTCGACAACCACAAGGCCTACCGGAACAAGAGCTCCTACTGCGGAACCCCGTACCTCGCGCGGAAGCTCAACCTCATCCTCATGATGCACATCAAGCAGACGCTCCCGGACATCAAGGCCCGCATCTCGAGCTCGCTGCAGAAGTACACCACGGAGCTCGAAAGCCTCGGCCCGTCGATGCTGGGCAACAGCGCGAACATTGTGCTGAACATCATCACCGAGTTCACCAACGAGTGGCGCACCGTGCTCGACGGCAACAACACGGAGCTCTCCAGCACGGAGCTTTCCGGCGGTGCCCGCATCAGCTTCGTCTTCCACGAGCTGTATTCCAACGGCGTCAAGGCCATCGATCCCTTCGACGTCGTCAAGGATGTCGACATCCGCACCATCCTCTACAACTCGTCGGGCTCCTCGCCTGCGCTGTTTGTCGGCACCACGGCCTTTGAGCTGATCGTCAAGCAGCAGATCAAGCGCCTCGAGGACCCGAGCTTGAAGTGCGTCTCGCTCGTCTACGACGAGCTGGTGCGGATACTGTCCCAGCTTCTCGGCAAGCAGCTCTATCGTCGGTACCCTTCGCTGAAGGAGAAGATGCACGGCGTCGTCATCGCCTTCTTCAAGAAGGCCATGGAGCCCACGAACAAGCTCGTCAGGGATCTCGTCTCCATGGAGGCTTGCTACGTCAACACGGGCCACCCCGACTTCCTGAACGGACACCGGGTAAGTCTGGATCCGCCATTTGCAGGTTGACGGAAATGTCGCTAACGTGCGCGTCGAGGCCATGGCCATTGTCAACGAGCGTCACAACCCGTCGAAGCCGGTGCAGGTCGATCCGAAGACGGGCAAACCCCTTCCGCACGCGGCCGCCCCGCCAGCCAGGACCACGAGCCCCTCGGTTCCCGAGATAGACAGCATCGGAAACGGGGGCTTCTTCGGCAGCTTCTTCGCGGCCAAGAACAAGAAGAAGGCGGCCGCCATGGAAGCTCCGCCGCCGACCCTCAAGGCTTCCGGCAACCTCTCCGAGCGTGAGAACATCGAGGTGGAAGTCATCAGTGCGTGCTCCGTCGAGGTCTCATCCTTGGCCTAGGCTAATGACTGGTCGCAGAGCTGCTCATCTCCTCCTACTACAACATTGTCCGACGCACCATGATCGACATGGTTCCCAAGGCCATCATGCTTACCCTTGTCCAGTATGTCCGACCCCGTCGGGCCCCGCGCACGGTATTGTAGCATCGCTGACGGACATTGGCAGGTTCACCAAGGATGAAATGCAACGCGAGTTGCTCGAGAACATGTACCGAACGGACACGCTTGACGATTTGCTGAAGGAGAGTGATTTCACCATCCGCAGGCGGAAGGAGTGCCAGCAGATGGTCGAGTCGCTCGGCAAGGCCAGTGAGATTGTCAGCCAAGTCCAGTAATAGAAGCATTCTCGGATCTGGAGAAGCTGCCGGATCCCAGGCGGGAGGGGGTGGGCGGCCGGCCTGGAGGCTCTCACCCGTATCCTTTTCGATACCACGCGCGAGGGTTACAGGGTTTAGAACAGGAGATCAAGTATTGTTTTTTTTCGCGCAGAAAGCTAGATGTCGACCTGCTGCAGCAGGGTTGGGCATGCACATACAGGGGGATTGATTCGGGAGGTGCGCCGCAGGCGCATGACTTTGTATCGCGCGTTTAAGCAGATAGTCGTTAGAAGGAGAAGCGATTTACTCGATTGCCGGGCGAGACGTGCTGGTATCGCGTGCGTGTCGGAAGGACGCAAGGACCGCGTGACGGATCACTTGGAGCCAAGAAGACCTCGAGCTGGAGGCAATACGTGTCACACGGTGTCGATGTGCACATTTTCGGTCATAACCTGGGAGCAGCTTTGTTCAAGGCAAAGGCACCCCCGGACACGACATATTCCCTCCCTCGTGTCCAGCCCAGCCAGCTTGCGAGCACGGCTTCGGCACCGTCGCCAGGTGCCAAGGCGGCACCGGTATAGCCGTCTCCCTCGACACCGGGGCCTTGCCCGTACGTGGCGGGGTCGCCGGGAGCGTCATGGCCCAGCCGCTTGATGGCGAGGCAGGGCGTTTTGCGCAGCGTCACCGCCGGTCTCTGGTCGCCCTCTCGCGCCGGGTCCGTTTCGAGCTCGTGATAGTCGAGGACGGGGAGGCAACAGGCATCGGTGCCGTCGAAGACGAGCTCCCACTCGGTGCGGGTCTTGCGACGGAAGGCATCGACGAAGGCGCGACGCAGCTCGGGCCACTCGTCCGGGTCGTAGCGCCTGTGCTCCCAACCGCGACCGCCGAGGCCGAGGCCGTTTACCAGGGCGTCGAAGAAGGGCGGTTCGAGGGCGCCGACCGACATGTACTTGCCATCCTTGGTGGCGTACGTATCGTAGTAAGGGCAGCCGCCGTCGAGAAGGTTCCGTCCACGCCCACGGCTGCCGAGGGGCGTCTTGAGCAGGAGACGCGGAAAGGTGGCCAGGTAGCTGGCGCCGTCGACCATGTTGGCCTCGACCACCTGTCCGCGGCCGGTGGTCTGGCGGGAGAGCAAGGCGAGCAGGATGGCCTGGAAGAGCGTGGCGCCGCCGCCGGCGAAGTCGGCCAGCAAGTTCGCCGGCGGGTGCGGCGTGTCGGCCTCCCTGCCGAGAAGGCCGAGGGCGCCGGAGACGGCGAGGTAGTTGATGTCGTGGCCGGCCATGTCGCGGTACCGGCCGTCTCTGCGGAAGCCCGTCAAGCGGCCGTAGATGAGCCGCGGGTTCCGCTCAAGCAGGACGTCGGGCCCAAGACCGGCCTTCTCGAGGACGCCGGGTCGAAAGGGGTCGATCAGGACATCGACGTCCCGGGCGACGAGCTCTCGGATGAGCGCCGCGCCCCGCGGTGACTTGATGTCGACGGCGACGGAGGCCTTGTGCCTCGTGAGCATGTCCTGCGCCGGCGGGGACACGACATCAGCCGGCGGGCGATCGATGCGGAGAACCGTCGCACCAGCGTCGGCGAGGAGAAGACCCGCAAAGGGACCTGGACCCGACGAGTCAGCGAAGCTATGGCAGGCGGGCCGCTGATGGCATGAGTACCTGGTGCCAGGCCGGCAAACTCGACGACCTTGATGCCCCTGAGAGGAGGAGGCCCGGTCGCCATGCTGTGTCGCACAACTGCCTGACCGTTCCGAGACGGAGGATCTTCTGGCGGAGGATCTCAAGATCGACCAGCACAATGTGTCATGGATGCGAGAGGTCAATCATCTGGGTGAGATGCAGCTAGACGAGACGATGCAATGACGAGCAAACGGATGCGGCAGCTGTGGTCACACGTCCGTCTGGGTCGCGAGCAGCAGACTCGAGTTGCGTACAAGTGGGTGAATGCGGAAAAGTGACGTCGTCTGCGGTTCGAGCTCGGTTGGTTGGGATGCCATAGCGCTGGCGCCTCGGCTCGGCTGATGTGTCTCACTCGGTGGATGGATGGATCTCATGAGCCAGCGGCACCGCGTTGAAAGGCTCCCTGTCTGTCAAATGAAGCCTTCAACGACAACTCTTTGTCGTTCTTGTTTCGAACCTTGCTCCTGTACGCTGGTCTTGCCGTGGCCACTGGCCAAGCCGAAGATCGAGGTGATGCACTTTGACCATGAAATTGATGTGAACTTGTGTGTGTTCGGTACAGGTATTACTTGCTCACCGACAGTACCAGTAGTGTTCTAAGCACTGTATGACTGTATCTTGTACGTAGTACTCCGTACCGTGTATTCCGTAGTGCACTTCCATGCACTTCCATGCACATGTACACCAAACGCTTGTACTGTGCTGCAGTTGGCGATAACAGTACCCGATATTGGTAGGTAAGTAATAGGTGTAAGTACAGTGCAGTACTCCGGACTTTACGTGTACACGCAAGTACATATAAGTACATGAACTCGTACGACTGAGGATTCGAATCATTCATCCCACCGTCACTCGGAAATTAAAAGAGGAGCCTGCGTGCGGGGTGCGGATCGCGGAGGCAAGTGTCACCTGCCCCGACCCCGTTCCTGCTCCTGGACCTGCTCTGGTCATCTTGGCCTGCTTACGCCTGCTTGGGGGTACATGTACTAGCATGTACTTACTTAATGTACTCTTGAAGCCAAGCAGGTACCTGCTGTACTGTAAGTACAAGTAATACCAGGGATACTCTGTACTTGCATATACCAGTATATGCATGCATTGTCCTTGCTGTACGGAGCACACTTGCATGTACTTGCATGTATAACGGTGCTGTATTACAGTACTGTATTACAGTACTTTGTCCCGAGCGCTCGCCCGGGGAGAGTCACTCAGGTCAAGGACCGATGATGACGAACCAGACGACGAACCAGACGGCGAAAGATACGCCAAGGAATGCGGAGTGGGTGGTAGAGAAGAGGATCCATGGCACGAGCCGTCTTGGCCTCAGGTCTGCAGGTGGAAGTGCTGTAATGCATGTAGTACTGTGCTGTGCTGTACTTGCTGTACGAGTATGAGTCTCGATACGTCGCCACCCTCGAAGCTGTGCGTTCAACTAGATGACGGTGGACAAATCCTCATGACAGCTCACGTCACTTCACTACAGCACTCGTGGTGTCTGTAGCTAGGGTTCGTGCTGTGACGGGAAGCCATACTGTACGTTGTGAGCGGATATTGCTGCAAGCCAAAGATGAACTTCGCGAAAGGCCGCATCCCAACTCCTTTCGATATAACCCTTCATGTAAGTACACGTACGGAGTGCAATGCAAGGTGAACGGTCCAAGTGCACATGCACATGCACACGCGGGTACTGTAGAGTGGGGGAGAAAGATCAAAAAGTGAAAAAAGTTCCTCATCACCGTGCCGTGCTGTAAGTGCCCTGCCGCCTCGCCTAGTCGTACTGTACATTCATTCCATAGATTGATTGATTCAACGACTGATCCGCCCAAGCGAAGAAAGAATGGTGATAAAAAAGCGCGCCCGTCATCGTCAAATTGCCAATGTCTCGTCAATCGTGCCACACGCACTCGGCTTATCTGTCGTCCTCAAGCACTCAGCCCCCCACCCCCACCTCACGCCATTTGCCCGACTTCATCGAAAACCCTTGAGGCCCTTCCTCGATGGTGGAACCTCCGAACGGCGAGCTCCTCCGCCTGCTGCGGGTCCCTCCTACTTACATGCTTGTACACCTGAGGATAAGCATGTACTGCAAGTAGGGCGTGTAAGTAGTTGTAGATATGGGGAGCAGGGGCCCAGGCTCCCGCCGAGTCCGTGTGGGTTATGTGGGTGAGCCCAAGATGTGAAACGACGACAAGTTTCCTCCGTTTTCCTTCCATAAACCGCTTGCATAATCGTAGTGTGTAAAGATGAGAAGTGAGAAGATAGGACCGGGGCCGAGACAGCATCGTCCCCGTAACATGTAAAGAGGCCCATGGTTCCGCGTTCGGATCAAGCACCGGCCGGCCAATGCCGATTCATCGGCGTCGTCGCAGAGCGCAGCCAAGTCGACGGTGAAATGTGTGCTGGAGACGAGCGGCCAAGGCAAATCTTCCTGCGCCGGCACATCGGCTGTCGGTTGGTCGTCCTCGCCTCGGAGGCTGCCCAGCTGCCCGCCGCAAGCCAAGGCCAGCCTGCAGACATCCTTGCCAAGGGGCCATCGATCCACCCAGCACAGCATTTACATTCCAGTCGCCGGCCCATCGGTCCCGCTGCTGCCACGGCACAATGGACGCAAGATGCGGCTCGCAAGACGTGCCTGCCGAGCCTCCCATCTTGGCGGGTTCGTCCCCCTCTGCCGGCGGCAATGATGAGATAGGTCCCTAGTCATGGCCGTGAAGAAGAAAATAAGCAAGAATGATGTTGTACAAAGCCATGCAGGTGCAGGCAAGGGTGCAGGGCCCCCCCTTTATGCCGCGCTCCACGAGTAGTTGTTCATCGTGTCAAACGAGCTACGGTGGCCTGCACCGTAGACGGTAGGGGACGCCGACTCGTGCTTGAGATGCGGAATGGCCGCCGAGCCCTTGTACGAATCGTGAGAGAAGGGGTACGGCCGCGCGTCGGCGCTTGCGTACGCCGGGCTCGAGCTCGATTCCGAGGCCGTCGTCGTCCAGGTGCTCGGGGCGGGGTAATACTCCCTCGACGGCGGGTTCGTCGTCGTCGAGGACTCCGACGTGTAGCTGGGGGCTTGCGAGACGTCGCTGCCGCCGGCGTTCGAGGTCCGGTAGGACCCGTAGCGGTAGTCCGACGAGCTGTCCGTGTTGGTGGCCGAACCCGAGCTGTGCACCGACTGGTGGCCGGCTTGCCGGGGGCTCTTGGACGGTCTGGGGTTGCTGTCGACGTAACGAGGTATGCTCAACGCGCTGTCCGTCGGGCTGATGGTGACGCTGCTGCCGGGCAAGTGAGCGGCCGACGGCGCGTACGCGTACTGCGACCGCAGGGGCGCGTGCGCCTGCTCGCTGCTCGCCAGGGGCAAGCCCACCGAAGGCGCCATCGACGACTGCAGCGGCAGCTCCTGCGGCTCGCCGCCGAAGCCCGCGCCGCCGGAGAGCGGCATCTTGGGGTACGAGTCTCCTCCCATCGACGTGGACGAGTACGCCCCCGGGCTGGACGTGTGAACTTGGGCGTTCCACGACGGATACGTGCTGCGGCGACCTGTCAGCCGGCCGTCTCTCGCAACGGACGAGGTGGTGGCGACGCGTGGCACTCACTTGCATCGCAGGGAGCTCAGCGTGCTGCCCTGGGTCCTGGGGGGGCTGAAGGTGAAGGAAGAGCGAGGCACCTGCTGCATGTCCATGCTCGACCTCGCCTTGTCTTGCTTGACCGACATGGCGCTCGCAACGACGCCGAGGCCCGTTTCGACCAGCGCCTGGCCCCTGGAGCCGGCGCTGGAGCCGAGCAGGGGGATCTCCTTTCGCGCCTGGAAGTTCCGCGGGCTGCGGCCTCGCACCACGATGGGGGACGTCGTCGACTCGGCCATGACAATCTTGGAATTGTCCGCCAAGGTGCCGTTCACCTTCAGGTGCAGGACGAAGTGCTGCTGAAGCTCCTTCCTCCGGCCGTTGTTCGCCGTCGCTCTGCAGGTCAACAGGTCAGACAGAGTCGGGCCCGTCGTCGGAGGGGGCGTTTCCTCTCGTCACTTACATGCGAAACTGAAGGCGACGCCAGCCGACGGGATAGACGGCGAGGTCCCCGTCGGCGTCGGCTCCGTCGTCCTGGAAGGGGATCAACGGAACGACCGGGGGCTCCTGGTCCGGCGTCTGGGCGATCTCGGGCGTGTTCGGCGGCGGCGTCTTCCACGGGATGACGATGAGACGAACCGGGTTCCCATCAACCGACTCGATGGCGGAGATGGCCACCTCCATGCTCGTCACGGGAAGCGTCTCGTTGGACTCGTTGACGACGGACAGCTGGCCTCTCGGCATCACCAGCGAGCCGCTGATCTGGAACAGGTTCCGGCGATAGCACGTGAGCTCGGGCTGCATCGACGTCGTCGAGCCGTCGCCGGCGCCCGAGGGCATCTCCGACAGGAAGAACATGCCGTGCAGCTGGGCCGAGAGGTCAAACTGGACGACGCGGCCCTGCTGGTCAACGACCGTCGACTTGTCCTGCGCGCGTCGGAAGGACAGCAGCTTGTGATCCTGGTTCACCGTCAACCTCGCGCCGTCGTCTCGGAGATCCTGGATGATCTCCTGGTAGGCCGGCGGTTCCGCTTGCGAGAAGCTTCTCTTGAGGCTCGGGAAGCTGGGGTGACGATCGTAGGCCGTCGACTCGTCCTGGGGGTACCCTCTGTACGGGTACGCCTGGTGGTCGACGGCGACTTGGCCACTCCGGGGACGAGCCGCGGCGTGCGACGACGACGCCGCCGACGAGCCATGGAAGCTCGAGTCCATGGCGCTCCCCAGCCGGCTGCTGGGCAAGTGCGTCGAGGCTCCGTAGTTGGACCACATGCTCGAGTGCGCGAGATCTCCCCTCAACTCCGTCATGGTGGCCGGGTACGCTGCGGTGGTCATCACGAGCTCATGTCCTTGCAGGCTTGTCCAGGACGGTTCGAAATATCCGGGCACGGAGCTGCTTCCTCTGGAGGCGAGCAACGACGGGGGAGAGAGTAAATCAGGCTTGCCTCGTGCGTCTGCGTCGACACTCTCGGCGGTCAGCGTTGCTGTCCGGCTCGGCTCGGGCGGTGGCGGCAGGGTCGAGGAGAAGAAAAGTTTGGACGATGGCGATGTGAAAGATGCGTGCGAGTACGACGACGGTCGAGCTTGAAGGTCGCGGACAGGTGTATGTACTTGTATCCCGATGGCAC
Organism: Drechmeria coniospora; assembly: GCF_001625195.1. Taxonomy (NCBI): domain Eukaryota; kingdom Fungi; phylum Ascomycota; class Sordariomycetes; order Hypocreales; family Ophiocordycipitaceae; genus Drechmeria; species Drechmeria coniospora. The sequence continues at coordinate 9,255,383 of NC_054390.1, read as the reverse complement.
CCCAGGACGGCAGATGTTGGAGGGGCGTGTATGATAAAAGGCCCGGCACTCTTCCGGGGGCGGATACGCTGGCCTGGCCGGTGTTAACATCCAGGAACGGGAGCTAGGCGTATCAGTGATGGGGCCGCCTCCTTCCGAGGAACACTGCACTCGCATCCCGGGGAGACCCAGAATCGCAATGTACTCGTACTTACTTGCTCCGTACCCGTCGTGCTCGTACATTCTTAACACGGATTCGTTATTAACACACTAACATCGGCGACCTGCCTGGAGGCGTGAGCCGCGTGCATGCGGCCGTTCTTGGAAGGAGCATGGAGCCACTGGACTCCAGGATCAACAGACAATACATCATAACAATCCGCATGGTACATGTGGACGCAGGTGCACATGGTACCGTGGTGACATTGCGAGAAAGGAGAGAAAGAGTCGACTTGCTTGCTTGCTCGATGCCTCGGCCCTTTAGACGTGTGGGCTTCAACACCCTCAGCCGACGCCGAGACGGACAGATCTCTGCATCGGCGAGTCGAACGGTCCTCGGCCGCAAGGTTGGGAACCGTAGAGAGTAACTGAGCCGACGCGGCGGATACGACGAAGCGTTGGGGGCGAGATCAGCGATGACGGCACGGGCGGGGGGGCACTGCCGTTGACATTTGATGCGCGAGATATTCACAGGTGGCGGGCCTGCGAGCGCGAACGAGCGTGCGGACGGGTGCGTGAACGCCGTACCCGTACACGAGATCGCTCGAGGGGTCCTTTGGAGAACTCGTAAGTGCACATGTAGCGCAGTTGGGCAGGGTAGAGGCCGTGTCTCGGTACACCCCCCTGTCATCACCATCCCAACCCATGCCGTGGCATCCTATTCCATATTCCATCGAGCCAACCGTGTGCCGAGGAGTGATTTGACGTTCCCCGGCCATGTACCGGTGACGAGACATGGCGAGTCCGGTCGAGTCTGCCGAGGTGGTGGTGGCTTGGGCGGATGGCTGAAGGATGCCAAAATAGAGCACGAGTAATAATAGCGACTACTCGTTCGGTAGGGACCGTCCACACACCCCATGACTGGTTTGTCGATTGAAACGACGGGGGGGGAGGGGGGAGGGGGAAGAAGAGAAGCAGGGGGTTTGTTGGTGGAGCGGAATGGAGATGCATCCTTTTGGACAGGTAGAGGTGGTGGAGGAGCAGCACACAAAGGCAAACTTGAAAGGGACACGCTCGCGTTCCATGTTCTGGCAAAGCAGGGACCAGCGGAGCATTACCAGCTGTTCCTTCCCAAAGCTGTACATGTTCTCCGTACCTGCGCTTGTACATGTACATGGACTCGTTCTCGTACTCGAAGCGAATGGGGGGGGGTTGACGAGGAAGGAGGGGGGGAGGGGAGGGAGAATCAATTTTCGAGCGGTGTTCGGCGCGTACTTGGGCGTACAGTAATACTTTGTTCCTCCATACTTTTGTGAACGTGGTGTAATACAGTATTACTCCGTAGGCGTACATGAATGGTGTACAGTATCAGTACATGTACAAGTACTGTCGGTAGGTAGTTGTACTGTCGGTAGGTAGTTGTACTGTCGGAAGGTAGTTGTAAGTACTGTACGAAATAGGTGTGCAGTACTCCGTAAGTACAGTAAGAATGTACGGAGTACTTTCTTACTCACTTACTTATACTTACTGCGCACCCCAAGTACAGTACTTGCATGTACTTCTTACTTACAGTACTGTACTCCGTACTTGGGCGTACGCCGTACTTGTGCGTACGCCGTGCTTGTGCGTACGCCGTGCTTTCTCCGTACTTTCACTCCCTATATCCGCATTGTCCTTTACTTAACAAGCCCCACCAGCCCACTTGGCTGTTATGGCAGAATACTCCGAAGCCACACCGGCCGACCGTCTGAGGCCCGCATTCCGGATAGGTATTTGAGAGGAGAAAGATGAGGGTCGCGAGGTGGATGAGGATCAGGGAGCGGAGAGGCAGGAAAAAGCAACGAGTCCAATTGTTTGGTTCCCAAACGAGCTCCCGCCACCAAGGTTGACAAAGGTGAGGCCACGCAGGATGCTGCTGTGACATGGAACAAAAAGTGCAAATTCCTAGCGAAAGAATCCCGAGCAAGGCGTGTCGAGAGTTGGGCCAAGCCTCGGCTTGGTTGTCTCGTCCCAAGTGCACGCTCGCCTGCGCGGCCAATGTCCGAGACCCAGGCCAAGGCAGGCAGGCAACGCCGCAGGTCTTCCTTTGGCTCTCGTCCTTTGCTCGCTCCATCCTCGGCCGTGTCAGTGCGTTCGGCGAGCCGAGCAAAGTGCCCCCCCCCCCCCCAAAAAAAAAAGGCTAGCACAGCACAGTGGATGGTCCTGGTAGGTGCGAGAGGCTGGCCGGAGGTTGACGGGGTCTGGGACTAGCGGCGGCACTGGAAGGGCTGAGGGCTGACGGGCAGCGAGTCCATCGCCCCCATCTCTCCTATCGCCGACACGGAAGGAAGCACAGACGAAGGCATCGGCGGAGGGGGGGAGGGGGCCCGGGGGGCTTGGGGGCCTGGAGAACTTCTAGCGAGGCCAGCAGCCAGCCCCACGACGGGGCAGCACCACCAAGCAGGGGACGGCAGAGTCTCCAAAGGCAGTCCGTCCCCAGCGGGCTGACAAGGACCAGTCGTTCGCTGAACCTTCTGGTGGTTCGCTGGAGCGTGCGTGATTCGCTGCTGCTGCCTAGCATGTCTTAATTTGCGAGACAAGGGGGAACGGTCCGGGGGGAGAGGTCGTTTGGCGATGGCGCAGGATCGAAGCCCGTGACAATTGTCACAATTGCGGAGCAGCCTGACCAGACGGCCGAAAGAGGAAGCTAAAACATCGAGGACAGGCGCGGAGGTGCACAGTACTTGCGTGTACAAGTACGTGTACATGTGCATGTGCGAGAAGGTGTACTGTAAGTACTGTACTGATCCGTCGGCATACTTGCACTAGGTAGGTATTGCCTACTAGGTACTAGGTACTTGCTGTAGTAACGGTAATACCAGGACAACCACTCGTACAACTGCTACTTGCAAGTCCATTCATGTACATGTACATGAACGCGCACACCATCATGTTGCCGCTGTACGTACATGTACCTGGCTGAGAGGTTGTCGAGAGAGCCCACTGGCCGGCAAAGAAAACATGCGCACCATGAGCTTTCGTTTCTTCCAAAGACCACGAGACAGGGATGCTAGTCTGCATAGGTGTCGTCAAGGGTGGTTGGATCCTAGATTCATGTGCGAGAGCTCCTACTCGTTGCGGTGCCTTTTTGCGTGCAGCCGGACCGCAGAACGGAGCAAGTACAAAGTAATAATACAGCACTTGTGCACGCGCGGTTGCCAACAAGGGTCCAAGTCCAACGGCCGTTGGTCGATTCTTACCATAGGAACGCGCCTATCAACAGCCTGTCTGCATTAGTACACATGTAGACCTGCTGCCAACTAATGGTGCTTGTACGGAGTACTCAGAGGTACTATGACTGCAATAGTATTTTCTACTGTATTACGGGCGGCAGGCAGCTTAGTACTTACTACTGTACTTGCCCAAGTACTAGTACCCTGCATCGCCCGTGCTTGTGCTCGAGCTTGTACATGTACAGAGCTGTCGGGCAACTGCCAGAACCAACACGCCGAGCAATTTTGTCATGACAGCTGAAGCAAGCGATGCCCTTTCGGACCCTATGTTTTTTGTCACCCTTTTCAGTGCAATGGGCAACGGAATCTCGGGGTTTGCTGATGCAGTGGAGCAGACCTAGTAACCGACTTTCTGGCACATTGCTACCTAGGACTATCGGCCCGCAGGACGACGTCGTTGGAGCTGCTGCTACTCTATCCGTACCTGATAGGAATCTGAATACCACCTGGTTGCAAGCCGGCAGGCGTCAGCCCGGATATACTGAGGTACCAGGTACCGACGTAGGTATTGCCGACGCTGCTTCACTGGGGTTCTTTCCAGCAGGTGGGCAGCGTCCCTGGAACGGCGGAAGCACAGGGTCTCGCCTGTCGCGATGAGGCGCATTGGTGTGGCTCCACTAGCTGCATACCACAGCCAAGCGTTGCCATTAGTACGGAGCACAACGAACCAATACGTGCAATACTTGGCTGTGGTTCACTTACAACACAGCTATTTGTACGGAGTGCAGTACATGGACAATAGTACGGTACGGTACGGTGTAATTGCAAGTAAGCAGCGAGCCACGGGCACTAAGCGAGACGCCGTCAGGATTCGGGAGCTAGTAAGCAGGGTGGTCCCTGTACCTGCCCCCGAGTTGTCTTTGCTCACTCACCTGGACATGATGTCCACCAGACAGATACTTACCTCGGAGTCTTGGTAGTGCCTACCTGGTACTTGCATGTGAGTGCTCAAATGAGTACGTACGGAGTACACTTGGGCGTAATTTCTTGCCACTGCGGAGTACTTACTACTTACAACAAAGTACGTGCAAGTGTCTCCAGGTACAAACTCGTAGGTACTGTGCATGCATGCAAGTAAGTACTGGTACTCCATGAGGCAAGTAAGTAATGCCTGCTGCAGCTACTCCGTACCTACTTACAACTACTAGGTAGGTATCCAATCGGTATGTTCACATTACGAGCATTCTCCTCCTACCCCGGATCTAGGTGAACAGTACGGAATACAACAAGTGCAGAGTACAGTACACCTACTTGCATGTAGATACTGTAGGTGTAATAGTGCCGTAATGACAAGTACAGTTGGGTGCCAACAGCTAATACTACTCCGATGTGCCCCGTACTTGCGGGAAGAAGGGTTGGACCCCCTTGTAGGCACTGGCGTCCAGCAGCCAAGTACATGTACTGTACAGCACTCATCTGTGCCGTTTCTGAGGCGCAGTGTACAGCAAGCACTGTAATACTTGCATGTAATAACACTGTGTGAGAGCGCATTTCGTCTCATTCACGAGCCAAGGGAATCCGCAGTTGTCCATGAGGACCTTGGTTCATAACCACCCCCATGCAGCATTTCAATGGACAATCGCTAGACCAGACTTGTACATCCATCTCCATGCAGCAACATGGGAGCGCATTTGATGGAGCGGTCCATGTCAGCTGGAATGTTGCACAAGGAGGTGTACTTGTAGGGAACGAGCACGAAAGGGTATGGGTATTGATTAGTTCACGACGATGCAGGAAAGAACCAGCGGCGGCGGCGACCCCTGCCCCTTTTCCCACGGGCCCGCTCGACCCCGCAAGGCAGGTACCTACTTCGTAGGTAGGCAAGTACGAACGGGCTCCGAGCACGAACCCATCATGAACATGTACAACTAAGTGTATTATTACTTGCACTTGTACATGCACGAGTATTTGTGCACCAACTCATTGGTACATGTACTCGGCGTAACATGAACCGCTCACCTACACATGTACGTACCGGTACTTCCACTGCTCTTGTACATCAACCACAGCAAGTACTCCGTACGTACGGAGTACAACCACTGTAGTTGTGCTCACTTGGAACATTCTGGTCTGTTCCCTTGTAATACTCCGTACTCCGTCCGTCCGCACCTGCCCGGTGGAATGCTTGTGCTGAAGCGTGAGGGAAACCGGTACGGAAGCACAGGGGCCAATACGTGCGTGCCTGGAAATGTACACCTGCAGGCGGCTACCCCGCGAAGTTGCACCAGCATTGCATCGCATCGCATCACCGCAGAGCGCACTCCGTATCGTGGTGAACACCACCATTGTTCCGTGCTGCATGACCCTTTCCCGGCTCTTCGATCGTTCGTTCCCGTGCTCGTCATCGGCTTGTCGAATCATGCTCCATCAACGCCCTTGTCGCAGCCTTCAACGCTCCGCGTCTTCCGTACATGAATGGCTCCGACTTGGCAGCCAAAGCACGCGAGAGCATGACCTGCCGGCCATCGGCCGACCCTTTGACAATCAACAGACCCCGGTGCCTTCGAACGGGGGGTGTTCCGACCTCACCTGATGTCACCGTCAGGCTACCCGTCTTTCGAGCCTCGAACCTCGGCTGTGCGACGATCCTCTTCCAGCTTCGGAGTCACTGCGGCGCGCACGCGAGGGGTACAATCTGCTCGCTCGACCGTGACCGAGGTGATGAATCGTACGCGCAGTGCAGCGCACTCGCAGCTGCGTGCACTTGCTTGCGAGCACAGGTGCGGTGTTCTGCGCTGCCGGAAGCCCCCATGGGCTCGTCGTCATGGTCCGTCCTTGAGAAGGAATCCTTTGCTGCCACGGCTTGGCATCCCCCCGGGGCAGAGACGCCTTCATCTGCTGCACGGCACCCTTGCAGGTCTCACTCGCATCCTCGAAACTTTATCGACCACACCGCACTGTAGCATCCGGAATCCTCGCCGTGATGAGATCCACCACGACCACTGGCAAGACTGGGGACGGGATAGGTCGCCCAAATCCTCCAGTCGCCGTTCCACCGCTTGCCTGTCTTCGACTAGCCTCCGGAGATGGATCATGGAATTTTTGACGATTCCTGGCAAGATGCGGGAGGCAAACCAAAGGAACCTGATCACGATGGCGACATCACCCTCGCCGCCTGTCCTCTCCGTGGAGCTTGGCCTTCGTATCGGACCGGCTGGCCTCGAGGTCTTTGATCACGACGCAAAACGTCGAGCAGGAGGACACAGTTCATCCGCCTCCGCCTACCCCGTTGCCGCCTCGAGCATGCTGCATCGGTCCAGCCGTCCTGCAGATTCTGCTGCGGCAGCCATCACGGCGGCGCTGCAGGGCGGGCTCGTATTTCGCCGTCATCGTCCCCAAGCTAACCCCCAAATCTGGTGCGGCGATGCAGTCTACTGCGAAGCCCCCGGGGGGGCCTGCACGCGACCGTCGACAGGCACCGCCAATCTTGCGGTAGTTGCATTTCGCCTGGCAACGCGTCCACACCGGGACATTCCCCCCTATTGCGATGTAACATCCAGGGGCTCGATGGTGGCCACTCTGCTCGATCTCGCAGCACACCGCACGGACGACCACTGAGGCGCCTCGCCTCCATTCCTGATGCTCCTGATGATGTGTGGATGGGTTACTTCCCGTCTGGCCCTGCTCGCAGACCCGGTGATAATCCTCGGGCCAGGATGTGACACCACCAGCACCGCTCGTCCACACAAGTACAGTAATACAAGCAATGACTTTTACATATGTTTGTACTGTACATGTACTTGAGCGTAAGTACATGCAAGTAAGTTGGTACAGTACGATATAACATGGTGTTGTGGCGCGTCTTGACAAGTACGGAGTACTTAGGAAGCACCTGTATTACAAGTGCTTCTTTCTCCGTACAGTACTGCACATGTACAGTATTACTACTAGGTACCTAGTAGGTACTTGCGAGCACTCTTTACAGTGCACCTACAGTATCTACCTAGTACTAATGATGAGTAGTCGTATGAGCACTGGCACATGCCACAGCGATGCAGCGAGATACTTTGTGCGCCCCACGCCGACTCGCTCCGGTGGGCGGACGTACCTATACGAGCACGAACACAAGTACAGCTACAGTACCTAGTACGGAGTACTGCATGTACTGTACAGCTAGTACTCCAGGCACTGTAGTTGTACTTACTTACAGTACTTGTACTGTACGGCAGTGCGGCGTACTGATACTCCGTACACCTACATGTAATATGCTCTCCATGCACTCCGTATTCTCTGCGACAAACCTCTCTCTACACATGCATTCACCCCACGACGGCGGTGCTCGCACCTTCATCATGCACCATTGCTGGCAGCGCACCCCCCATCGCAGGCCCTGCAAATTTAACGCGCGCCACGCCGTATCGAGTTGAACGGACGAATTACGAGGGCGACAAAGTGCGAGTACTCGCAGGCCGCGTGTGCCGAGAGGGACTTTTTGACAAGTTGAGGGGCTTTGGGGCCGAGATTGCAATTTTCTCCTCCCCCATCCATGAGCTGACCATGCTAATGAAGCGTGGGAATACGTCCGATATGGCCACCATGTCGATATGTATGCACGCCTGCATTCGGACGCACACACTATTTGCCTTGTGCCCTGCCCTGCCGCTGCCGTCCAATTGGCCCCCATCGTCAGAGGACCCGGAGGGGGGGCGACGAGAGGTCCCCCCCCGCGCACGGCGGACAAATGCCAGTCACCTCGCCCTGAGCACTCGCACAGGCAGGAGAGAATCGCGATAGTATCATCACCAGAGCCAAGGCCAGGTGGAGACATATTCGTACGGGGCCTCCCGTTGGCATCACTAGGCGGGCGGCTCTTGATACGCACTGCCACTCTGTCCTGCAGTGCCGCAACTCTCTCCCGCGATACCCCCCCCTCCTGACCACATGGTACGGTGGTCAGCAGCGGTGATTTTTTTTTGGGGGGGGGGACTCGTGGTAGTATCACGCAATCATCAAGTGAACTGAATTTCCAAGGCACGCTTGTCCCGATGTCGTGGTCCCGAGGGTTCGATTCTGCAGAAACGAGGGACCGGCGATAGTCTGACGATGCGGCCACTCCACATGCATCTTGTGCCGTCGACTCCGTGCCGAGTAATAGCAGTATAATACGGCTACTTATTACGAGTACGTACTTGTACTCGCGCTCGAACATGTGCCTGTGTACTTGCTTACAGTACTTACTTACAGTACTTACTAGGTACGGAGTACTTGCAGTACTTACTTACAGTACTTACTTACAGTACTTACTTACAGTACTTACTTACAGTACTTACTTACAGTACTTACTTACAGTACTTACTTACAGTACTTACTTACAGTACTTACTTACAGTACTTACTTACAGTACACATTCAACTACGGAGTACGTACAGTACTTGTGCGGAGCACATGTCTTGGGTGCATTCACATGTACACTCACTTGTACCTTCATGTGCACAGCCCAGCCCTGCCTAACGGACTGGGCTAACAAAGGTACCCTTGGTCATCCGCAGCAAGCCCAGAATTCGGTCGAACTGGTGGCCGTGTCGACGACCCTAAGCTGGATCCAGTGTCGTCTCGCCGGCGGCCCCACCAGCCACCCCTATCCTTGACGATGATCTCCGAGCCTCCGAAAGGAAGGGAAGGAAGGCAGGGCTTCAGTGAATTCATCGATCTCGACTACGGAGTAAGTACGGAGTACTTGTGCATGCAATTACAGGTGCTGCAAGTACAGTGAAATACAAGCACGTAAGTACTTGCTGCACGGTGCCTGGTAGGCATTACAGACATGTACAACCAAGTACTGTGCGGAGTACCTATGAATATGTAAGCAAGTACTCCGCACATGAGCATCTACATGCACATATGTATACTGCAAGTACTCCCTACACTCGTGCATGTACAGCTGCATCTACAGTACGGAGCACTCCGTACCTACTTACTTACAAGTAGGAAAGTACTGCATTCTTTCCTCCAGTACCGAGTACGAGTAGGTACATGCAAGTCTGCCAAGTACATGTACCTACGCAGGCGTGCTCCGTACATGTGCTGTACTTGCACGGCAAGTATCTGTACTCCCGAGCACATATTGGTTGTGCTTGGATGCGCCTGCCTTGCTTCCATGGTCATGTTTCGTTTGGCAAGAGCAAGCTGGCGGCCTGGTCCCAAAGCAGGCAGGCGAGCTTGATTTGCAACACTTTTGTCTTCTTCCATCACACTCATTCCCTTCGCTGCTCTTTCACCAGTTTGACTTCGGTCGGACCAGAGTCATGGAGCTTGGCCCGACGAGACTGGCGCAGGATTTGAATCGCAGACACGCCAAGTAACGAGTACACGTACGCCGATGTGCACTTGGCCATATACTGTAAGTTACTACTCGGTACGGACGGAATATGCTCATGAAGGATGAATTATGACGTCCTATCAGGCCAGGAGTTGTTACTTGTCGACAAAGAGGCCGTATCTCTTCCACGATGGCGATCTTCCTACTCCGTTCTGTCCCACGCAACGTTCTTGGCCAGCAAGTGGACAAAATACTTCAAGTATCCGTACAAGGCTGTTGACTCGTCCAAGCCGCTATCCGCAGGTACACCTACACCCACACTCGCTCGACGGCTAGTTATCTAATAGGAACCTTCATGGTAGTGGACTTCGTTTGGTTGTGGAGGCCAGCATGGGGTAAGTTGGCCGACAACTCCCGCACCAACTTGCAGCAAGTCAGGGGTCACGTCATGAGAAGTGCCTTCACCCTTCGAGTTCTTATCGCTGCAAGTTCGTGTACAACGCGCTCCGAGCATGAACTTGCATGTACATGTGCATGCGTAATTAAGTCTCCCTCCTCCCCGCTACCCACATTCCCACTTGGCAAGCCTGCTGATTGGGGGTAGGCATTCTTTCCATGTTTTAATACCGAGTAAACGCTGCTGCAAGCCTGCAGCTTTGGATGCGTGGCTCTCATGTTTCGAGACCCATCCCGTCGGCCAACATTCTAGGGTCTGTCTGCAAGCGCAAACCCCTGGCAACCAACTGCAGGGCAACTACACCTACTTGGGGGACACGCCTAGGCGCTTGCAAGTGCACTTACGCCTGTCAGTATGCTACGCAGGAGGCGTACATGTACTCCCTTGCATGCCCGTACAAGTACAAGTAGTACACGTTCAGGGAGGTGGTATTCCTGTGCGGCAAGTAAGTACACCTACTTCGCTGTTCGATGGCCGATGGCATGATCACCAACGCCGGCGAATTCGTGGTTGTGTGAATTTGCGCATATTAATAAACCGACAGCTGAGGGTAACAGTCCACATTTGTGGTGTCAGGCTGACATGAACGGCATGAATACTATACGAGCACTCCGTGTCATACAGTATCGCCCACACTGCCAGATGAAGGAACGGGACTGCGAGCACAACGCAAGGCGATGGAGAGCCTCTGACTGACCCAGAGGACGAACGAATACTTTCGGCGGGGACAATGGCCAATGTGATGAATGGACAGAGTACGTGTTCCGATGAACCTTGCCCATTCGTTCTGGTACAGCAAGGTGTATTATCGTACATGTAAGTGAAGTCCTTCATTCATGCCAAGAGACGCGGCCCCAAGCATCGAGCGATGCGCCACAACACAAGCGCAACCACACGCGGCAGACTTCCAGGACGTAAAGTTGTGGACTTGCCACCTTGGGGATGCTCCCGCAGGCCGTCGGCAACCACACGAGTCGACGTCCACACTTCGTGATCCAGGACCAACCTGGAGATGGCGCAGATTCAAGCGCTGCCGACAGGGGCCGAGATGTGCGTTGTGTCCACGGCCCATCCGTATCTCTTTTCCCGTCCGCAGTCGAATGGAGAGACGGCTGGGCAAGGGGAAGAAGGGCTGACCTGTCACGCGAACACCCGTCGGTTGACGGGCTCACGTTCGGCTTGCTCGACTTCTCAAACGACCGCACCTTGTGACTATCGAGGCTCGCAGCGGCCGCCTACCCCTATCAGGGGGGGGGGCTTGGAGTTGCCGAGGATCCCGCACAATGCGACTCGGTGCCGCCCACCAGTTCCACGGCTGCGAAAAATTGTGACCGACATCTGGTTTTTCGTAGTGGTTGCAGGAGCCCAAGATTTGCCCTCATTGGCAAGTCTTGCGTCTGGGCTGTGGCGACATGCATGCAATACGGGTCGGGTCGAGTCCTCGTCACCAGACACCATCCAGCAGCCAGCACCCGACACCCGACACCCGACACCCAAACACCACCATTCGCTCGGTATTTGTCACCCGTAGCCGACCGATCAAGTACCCCGAACCCGGGTGTGGCGAATGTGCTGAACCTGGTGTTGATCCGAGAGCAAGAGGCTCCATCTGCTCGTGAATCTATCGTGTAACCATACCGCTTCCTCCCTTTGCAAACGGCCTCTTGCACTGCACTAGCCGGTAGAACGTGCCGGTCGCATGCGCGAGGTCATGCCGCGATGACGTTCAACGTCCTGGGTTCGATCTTCACCACCTGCCCCGTGGCCCTTGCCAGGTGGTACAGACATACGGGCGGACGACATCCTCGGAGGAGGGGTCCTCCCGTGGCCTCGATTGCCGCTGCAGTTGGCAGGCGAGTACCTTGACGTTGGCTGTTCCTCCACGTTGAATCTTGGGCACATGTCGTCTTGGGATGCAAATGCTGCTCCGTTCGTTCCGTCGGGTGAATAAATCACAGATAGTCGTCAACATGCTCTCCAGCGCCATGGATGATTCCGTCACTTGAGCACCGGGACACCCTTTTTCGATAAGGCTTGGGTCTGGTGACACTTGCATGGGCGTTCCGAGAAGCGTGTGAGCCACCTGTGGGTGCTTAGCTTGTGCTTCTCGACTACCGCTGCGTTCATCTCTTTATCCTGTCCCCAGTCGTGGGCGAATAGAGTGTGTTGAAACCAGACTGTCGTTGGGCAGGCGAGAACCGAGTCAGGCAACGCAGTTCGTCGCCTTCGTCAGTACGTCTCGGGTGCGGGCCCGGCGCTGTGATACCCTCGGGGGTTTTGCCCCTTCTTGAAGCCACGAGTGCTCCGGATCTGTGCCGCGGTATATCAGATCCCCCATCGGCGCGCAAACGATTCAACTTGGCAACAGGGAAGAAAGATTATTTGATGGCAAGGATCCATTTCTGAATCCATCATTTTCTTCGAGGGTTTCGTCGTCGGGCAGGGTCAGAAAAACGAAACTGGCCTAGCATCCCGCTGTAGAGATGCTGCTTGCTGAGCTGAGCGGAATCTCCATATCTCAGGCATAATGAGGAGAGTGCCTGCGGGCACCTTTTTATGATATCAAAAGGTTCACAATCGTAGTCAAAGGTCACGTATGAGACGTACCGTGGCGTCTTGATGCTGAAACACTCCCAAGATTTGCATGCCATTCGCAGATGGCCAAATAGCTGGTCGTTGTTGTGGCCCATGCCCCGCGTTTCTAACGAGGAAAAGAGGTCGAAAGGTACCCAGCTCATTGCCGGAGCCTTCTTTTGTCGTCCTCTCGGACCTAGACCCCGTCATCAAACTCGTCTTCGGCATCGATGAGCGCCATCTGCACAAAGCGGCGGACCCATGCCTCTTGGTCCAAATCTAGCTCGTCCGCACGGGCGACCCCTTGCTGTTGCTGCAACGGAGCGGCGGCGGCACCACGACCGCCTCGACCGCGGCCTCGCCTCGCGCCGCGAGCGACTCGTGCGCCGCGAGCACCTCCTCCACGACCCCTGACGACGGGCAAGGCTGGCTCGTCGCGTCCACCGCGAGCGCCTCCCCGGGGTTGGTTGTCCATTAGTCGCAGGACAAGAGGCGCTTCTCGCGCAACAGCGACGGGCTGCTCTCGCCGGTCCTGGCCGTCTTGTCGCGGCTCGGGTACTCTGTCCTCGGTCTCGGTGTCGCTCTCGTCACTCGCATCCGACTCGTCCGACTCGGCGGCGACGGCAATCAAGTCGCCAGCTTGGGCGTCGAGACCCTGCTGCAGGTCCGCAGGCGGACCTCGGCCGCCGACGAATCCGATGCCAACGTCGTCCCCGTCGCCGCCCTCGAGCTCCCACAGGCGCATGTAGCACGATGTGAGCTTGCCGCCGGCCTGCTCGTTGTAGTGCCGGTACGGGTTCGCCGGGTCGAGCCAGGAGGAGCAGAGGTAGCAGAAGTGGGTGTCGCAGCGGGAGCAGATCATGTGGTTGCACCCGTGCGTCTTCTGGGCGGGCGCGTTGCAGGTCGGGCAGGGGCTCGTGTGAAGCTTGAGGTACTCGATCGACGCCTTTTCCTCCTCCGTCAGCTCGCCCTCGTTGCGCTTCGGCGCACAGCGGACGAACTCGCCGTGCCAGGTCTGGAGACATCGGTTGCAGAAGGCGAAACCACAGTCCTCGCAGACGGAGAGGAGGTCGGCCCGGTCAAACTTTTCCGCCTCCTTTCTCTTCCCTTTTCTCTTCCCATCCCGCCTGCGTTCGTGGCTGATGTCGTCTCCCCGATCCGAGTCTTGGTCGGAGGCATCGGAGGCGTCGGCGAACTCGAGCCCCTCAGGTTTCTTGTGCCTCTTGGAGCGGGCAGCGCCGTTGCACCACTGGCGTGGGCAGTATATGGTGTTCTTGTCAGATTCGAGCTCCGTCTTGTACTTGAGAGTGACGTAGCGCTTCACCATCTCCTCCGTCAAGCCAATCTGGAGCAGCTCGCTTGGGCTGACAAAGGTCTTGGGTTTACGGCCGCCCGTGGCGGCGGCGGCGCGGTCCTTTGCGCAGTCGGGAGTGACGCAGCGCACGGTGGAGAGGTTGCCGTCCTTGATGGCGTCGTTGTAAAAGTCCTGAAGGCACTGGAAGCAGAAGATGTGGCCGCAATCGAGCATCCTGTGGCAACGGGATCCCTTCTTGGGGTCTGGGGCAACGGGAGTTGGCCAGTGAGCAACAAGACGGAGCGAAGCCAAGGCCGGCCCGGGGGGAGGGGGTTCATGGGCAAGACATACCCAGGCAGATGCCGCATTCAAAGGTGCCCTGCTCAAAGGCAGCTTTCCCGGCCTTGATGTCGTAGTCCAAGACGGCGAGCTTGTGGTCGGGATGGACCTCGAGGGTGCCGTCGGAGGCGATGGTGCCAAAGACATTTTCGGCCTCCCGCTGGACGTGGTCGATGTAGGTGAAGGCGACGAGGTCGCGGCCTGCCTCCTCCCAGAGTCGCAGGCTGTCATGCTCGAGAGCGGCGAGGGTTTGGGGCGAGAGCCACTGGGGTGCGGTCGAGATGGTGACCTCGGGCGGGCAAAGGGAGGGGTATCCGTCCGGCAGAGAGATGCGAAGGGAGACGGGAGGCAGGTGGGACACGAGGAGAGAGTCGACGAGCTCGGACGCCACGCCGTTGACCGCGCCATCGGCCGATTGCTGGTCGTCCTGGACGGCCGAGGAAGCGGCGGGGAACAAGACGGTGACCGGTTCCGCCGGCCTCACGGGGAGCTCGAGTTCAAAGGTGAAGGGGGATGGGGCATGGTGACCGTCGAAGGGGGGGTGCTGTATCTCGGGAAAGATGGCTTCGAGGCTCTCGAGCTCGGTCGAGCGAGGGTCGTCGTCATCTGCGGTGGCATCCATGACGAGTCGTAAGCTGGCGGGAAAACAGGGGTCGTATCATCGTTGACGCAAAGCAAGCGGCGACAACTCCGGCGGACTCGAGATGGGTGAGCGAGCGAGCGAGCGAGCGAGAGAAGGCTATGATATGTGGCCTGCGGTATGGGTTCAGTGTGCGGTTGATTACTCGATTGCTTCAGTCGTGCCGAACGCCGACGATGTCGATGGGTGCTTGAAAGCCGTTGCTCATATGTTTTGCTAATGCTCACTAATGCCGGGTAGGGACTGGGACGACTTGCAGTGTGTGCGGGCACTGTAAGCAAGCACTGTGCATGCAGGTGCCCATGCACAACTTGGGGGCACGCACGCCAACGAATAGCGCTGAAGTAGGCGAATGCAAGTACTGTATGTGCTGCAATGTAGTTCGTCCTGACACTGCCGCCACTGCCTAGCAGGGGGGAATGCACTATTACCATCGCCGCCGAACGCTCGTACAGTGCGGAGTACCGTGTTGTTGAAAAGGTGCGTCGGAATAAACTCGCCAACGAACAGACATCAAAGGCCTTGTGTCGAAAGCAACAGCGGCAGCGAGAACCAAGCTTAGTTCTTGCCAGATGGAAACTCGGGTTGCATACTTGTATGCAGTTGACAGCTAGTAGGGCAAGTTCCTGGCCACGGGCAAGTTTGGAGTTGCGTGGAGTTGTGTGCGTGATGTATACAGTGCAGTACATGATAGCAATACAAGTGGATGATGCACTGAACCTCTAGTGTACAGTAAGTACTGGGTACTGTACATGTAATAATTAATTGCACCAAACACACGACCACGACTCCGCACCACTTAAGTACAAGGTACTTTAGGTATACTGTACTGGCTGTATTACGGAGTACTCAAGCACACTAATTACTCCATTCTACGGAGTACGCATGAAAGTTTTACCTAGTACTCCGGTGTGACTCTTCAGTTTTAGCGGCGCTCTCAGCCACACGTTCTGTACTCCGTAAGTACAGTACTTACATTCCAAGTACTGTATACTTACCATGGCACCTTGCTTGCTCGGACACGTTGTGGTGAGACACAGGTGGCAGCGAATAGCATGCCAAGCACCGAGTATGCAGAGGGAGTTTTGCATACTGCGTACTGCGATTGACGTCAAGTCGGATTGGTTTCGAAGAGTAGCCCGCTCCTGATATTCACGCGTCATGGCGATACAAATTTTCTCAGGAGAAGGGTCGTGTAGCCGCTTTCTGGCTGCAGATTACTTCATCGGAGATTCATGGTGGTGGAGAGCGTTGCGGCAAAACAGGCAGGCGGTGAGAACCGGCAGTCGGCACGGGCACGGATTAATTAGCACCCACGCTGGATCCTGGTGCTGCTGGGGCCTATCGAAGCGCCTATCTCCTGCCCCATGCAGCAGCCATCAAAGAGCCAAGTTGAACCCTTCTGCACCCCATCTCGTGTCGTGACGACAAAACCAACACAAATTCGACACTCACGCAGCTCAAAGCTGGAGCTACCGTTCCATTCCACGGCACCTTCAGGCGGCGGCGATGCGGCGAGCGGTCCCCCCACAGGTTCGCTTCATCTGCGAATCGTGCGCTTCGGTAGGCCGAGCGTCGAAGCAAGGCCTCGGCAACCGACTTGTCCGGTCAGGAAGCCAGCTACCGGGCCGGTCGTTGGTATGGAGGCCAATCGCGGCACGATGGTCGTCGGTCGTGGCCGCGAGCTCTCCTGCCGAACCGGAGACTGCGGCGAAGGAGACGAATGCTCCCGCGACGTGGCCGCAGATGACGGACCCCCAGGAGCTCGCCAACGTGGCGGAGGATAGCGGCAGAAAGTTCCTCTCGGTCGACGGCATCCCGGCGCATCAGCTCACGGGTGCTGCGCTGCGGTCGTGTCTACGAGCCGCCTCGGCGCTGCACCCGCAGCTCAAGAGGGCCGAGTCGCTGTCCAAGGCTTCTGCGTCGCGGCTGGTGTCGCTTGGTGCCCAACGAGTCGGCGCCCGGCTGCCGATCGATGGCAAGCTCCAGGAGTCCATCAACAGAATCTCGTGCACGGCCTACAAGATCATCACGCATCCCAACGTCGAGATGACGGCCGAGTTCCTCGAGGCGTACGTTCAAATCCAGTACCAGCTGGGCCGTCCCGAATCTCTCCCCTCCGTCCTCGACCTGTACGCGACGAAGCCGAAGCCCGTCGTCAGGGACGGCCAGATCCATCACGTCGCTCCGAATCCCAACGCGGCGGTCAAGGCCATCGAGACGGACGTCGCCGAGATGGCTCTGCAGACGGCCATCGACGCGAGGAGCCTCGACTCTGCCCTCGGCATCGTCCAGGCCGCCTACGCCGTGCCGGCCTTCAAGCGGCAAAAGATACTCAAGAACGCGACGGCGCCCGCCCTCGGCCTGGCCACCCTTCCCTTTGGCATATTCGGCCTCTCCACGGCGTATGCGTCCTACTGGCAAAACACCATGGACGTCTCGACGGCCACCGGCCTCTGCGTCGCCGGCATCTCCGGCTACTTCTTCGTCGTCGGCTCCCTCGGCATGATTGCGAAGCTGAGCAACAAGGACCAGATGAAGCGAGTAACCTGGTCGCCAGGCACGCCCTTGCGCTACAGGTGGCTGCGGGAAGACGAGAGGCGGGCGCTCGACAAGGTGGCCTGCGCCTGGGGCTTCAAGGAGCCATGGCGGCATGGAGAGGAGACGGGGCCCGAGTGGGAAGGCCTCAAGGAGTATATGGGCTATCGGCAGATGCTCCTCGACCGCGTCGAGTTTATGGAGGGCATGGGCTAGTTGGGACGTCCGTCACGAGCCGTTCTTCCTTCTCGAACAATTCTTGTCGGCGCCGTGCTCGCCTGGCATGAGGATCCGTCATTGCCGTAGACCAGATGCACCATGGGTCGTCATCTGGGCCAGTTTGATGGGCGAATGAGGAACCGGTTGGGACGCACCCTGCCTTGCAAACCACCAGTCGTATTTCCCCTCCATGTCTGCAGAGCCTTGCCGCTGCTCGGTAGAGAGTACTGTGGCATCGGACAAACTGATGTACATTTTTCCCGCTCCCCTCCCTCGTTCCCTCTCAACGTCATCCATACATCGTCACCACCACCACGTCCATGGCCATCACGCCATCGCATCATCCTCGGCAGTAACATGAAGCGATCGGTCCTCGCTGGTCTCGCCGTTCTGGCCGCCGCCGCCGCCGCCGCCGCCTCCACTACTGGCTGCATCATCGACGGACCCTTCCCAGACAGCCTCAACGGCTCCAACTTCACGTATCCGTGGCCCGTCAAGGTCTTCCAGTTCACCAGCCAGCTGCAGCCGCTACAGATGGCCTTTATGGATGTCGAGCCCGCGTGCAGGCCCAACGGCATGACGGCTGTGCTTTTGCATGGCAAGAACTTTTGCGGCCCGACCTGGGAGACGACGATGCACGTCCTCACCCAACACGGCTACCGTGTTGTCGTCCCTGACCAAATTGGCTTCTGCAAGAGCTCCAAGCCCGCGGCCTACCAGTTCAGCCTCGGCCAGATGGCATCCAACACTCGCCTTCTGCTCGACATGCTCGACGTCGGAAACGTCACCGTCATCGGCCACTCTCTCGGTGGCATGATGGCTGTCCGGATCGCCCTGCAGTACCCTGAAGCCGTTGACGAGATGGTCGTCGTCGCCCCCGTCGGCCTCGAAGACTATGTGAAGAAAGGGGTCCCCTACGTCGGCCTTGACACCACGGCCAAGTCGGAAGCCGCCTCCGGCTACGACAGCATCCGTGCGTACGAGAAGAAAGTCTACTACGTTGATCGGTGGAGGCCCGCCTACGAAACATGGGTCCAGATGCTCGTCAACATTTACCACGGCTCCGAGCGCGACGCCTACGTCAAGAACCAAGCCCAGGTTGTCGACATGGTCCTGACCGGTCCCGTCGCCCATTGCTTTGGCGACATCCAGCCTCGGACTTTGCTCATTGTCGGGGATAAGGACAGGACAGCCATCGGTTCCCAGTGGTCGTCCCCAGACGTTGCTGCGAAGCTTGGCCGCTTCGACCTCCTCGGTCCCGAAGCCGCGCACCAGCTCCAGAACGGTCAACTACACCGATTCACCAATCTGGGCCATGCGCCGCAGCTATCGGACCCGAACGCTTTCCACGACGTTGTTCTCAACTTCTTGCACTGGAACCAGACGCGAGAAGCAAGGCATGCCATTCACCAAGACCTTCACGCTGGGCACCGTGCACGCTGATGTATTCTCAATGCTCCGCCGCGTTCACGATTCGACATATCGACCACGTACCCTGCATTCGGCATGTATTTTTGACGTTGCATTGCTGGCACTCTGATGCTCCAGCCTCGATTCCGTGACCGGGCCGCAGTCGGGGTGCCATCCCGAAACCCTGGGAAGCAGGTCAGCCGTGGTCCCACACCTCGTCCGGCGAGCCTCGCCTCGGCTCTTGACGAGCCACCTGTGAGCAACTCGAGGTGCTTTGCTATGTACGAACGAAAAGTCCCCGCGACACACAGGCATCCGCAAGGTGATACAGAATGCGCGAGATTTGATACAGGGATGCCGGCCTTTGTCTCGCCTGTGCCCCCCTCCCCATTGTCCCCATGGGTTAATATGGCCCGCCTCTGTCTACCGGCCTGTTTGTTCCAGTCGGCGGAGGGGTTGAATTCCTGCGTCTGTGGCAGCAAAGCTACGACTTTCTATCTATCTATCGATAGCAAGCGCATATTGAGAGACTCTGCCGCATTACTGGGCGGCATCCTTGGGCAGATTGGGGAAGCGTTGTGGTGAGTCATTGGAAGCTTGGGGGTGAGTTTTTGGAACTGGCGTGGTTGCACTGTTTGCAATTTGGTTCACCTAGAGTGCAGACCCAATGGCCTGTCCTGATGAGGTTGTGAAGCGTTCATAACAACACCATCCTTTGTTTCTGTTGCACAGGTTTGGGGACAAAGGAAGCAAAACGATGAATTACTCATGAACAGTATATGATGGCTGGAAGCACAGCGCCTCTGTTGAACTATAACCGGACAGCTTTCCATCTACTTATCAAGACATATACCTATCTGCCCATTGTGCTTCTGTCGAGCTGAGATGACTTTTCCGACGACGCAGGCAGTTAATCAGCAGGCCAGATTCTCCAGAGGTCAGAGTCTCCAGACGCAGTCACAAGATAACGTCGAGTCAGCGGAAGCCGATACTATCCTGTCGCCTCCGTGCATTCTCCCAGTTCAGCATGTATAGCCTCGCACCCCCAAACGACTCTTCGTGTGGGCTTATCCAACTCCCCTTGTTTGTCACACATGTCAGTCTACCTTTCCCAGCTCCAGCTAATATCTAGAATAGAATCGTCATTGTAATAGCTTGCGAGACAATCTTCTTGGCCATCGTGAGCGCGCTGCAAATTATCCGCCTCTTGTACGCCGCCGTCCTCTCAAACGCAAGGGTCTTGATCTGATTAACCTCAACCTAGCTGGTTCGCCCTTGGCAACTCGAGAATCGGTCGACTTCCTCTCCGTGTTTTATCTCAGGCATTTCACGCCATTGCCCGCCTTTTCAGCGAGCACACCGTTCAAGTCCTCGCCGACACAAAGAGCTTTCGAGACATGTTCTTAGCCCATCTATTCATATGCTCTCTCCTTCTGACCGCTGTTCTGGTTGCAATCCATACCCTTCATCAACTTGTTGCATGGATCATGTGGGAGCTACCCTACCTATTTCAAGGAAGAAGGGAGCTTCCCCTGTGTGCACCGCTTCACAATCCAAGAAGGGCAGGGTTAGGAAGCACAGGATAGTTCATTTACAAGTATTGTTACATTGAACGTGCTCTTGCACCTTGCGCCCTTGAAAACCCAAAACAACAAGCCATACATACATTCCATGACGAGATACGTGCAACGTGGAGCAATTGTTCGTGGGCGTCTCCCAAACGTGCAAACTCCGATGCCATGCTGTCGTCAGTCGTAAATGGCAGCATGCTGGCACGTTCCCCGAAGGCGCATTCAACAAGCTTAATGGTAGAGCTCATCCCGTCGTCTATCACCTCGCCACCCTGCTCACCCAGAGACCAGTCTGCTCGTAGTTGGAATTCCTTTCCATTCGCTTATAGGCCCGGTGCAACTTGAGACCAACCGTGTACTCGTCCTTCTGCACCTCGGCAAGCTCTTCCTTCAGAGCCGCTATCTTTTCGTTCTCACGCTTGCGCAGCAGCTGCTGGCTAGCCATGAGGTTATCGGACGGCATTCGCGCCGTCATTTGCTGGATGCATTTGTTAATGTTCATGCGCCGATGGGCGAGAACATCAACTTCCGCCTTTAGCGTTTCTACAGGGTCCTTGGACGATTGCAGCTCGTGCGGTGCAAGAGGGAGGGGCTTTGCTGCGGGAGAGGCGGAGGAGCGACGGTCAACTAGCTGGCCGCTGCCGGTCAAGTGTGTGTGCTCGGTCGGGTCGCTCGGTCGTCGGTGTGGATTCGATTCTGTCTCTGGTGCGGATGTATTTCTCATCGATATCAAGACCGGTTCGGCAGCCGACTTGCCGCCATGTCCTCCGCCAACGGGCCTCCTACGGTTCATGACGGAGGTTGACTGCAGTGGCGGGGTCGGCACGGGCGTCCGGTCCCTTTCCTGCCGGAGCGTAGCGGGGTTCGAAGTCGCGAATGTCGTGACACCAAAGCGTGATGCTATCTCGACCCGGTCGTCTTTGGTCGTCGATCGTCCGGCAATGGTCGGGTCTGATGCGTGGCGGGCCTGCGCCGAGATGGAGGCAGTGGTTGAGGGAAATGGAGGTGGTTTTCGCTTGATGACTTCGCGCGGCGTGAAGGCCGAGGACGACGTGAGCGACTTGGAATCCGATGATTTCGAATCACTGGAGGTCGATGGAGGAGACTCGGCCTCGAGGTGGCTGCGCTGCAGCTGTTGTCTTCCCCTGTGAAGCAACGAGGAGGGCGAAGTGGAAGACGTGGTTGAGGAGAGCGAGGACGATGGCGTGGCCGGTTTGTTACTAGCCCTTCCGTTCTGCGCCAGCGGTTGAAGGCTATTTGCGGTGTCCGTAGCGGCCCCGGCGGCGGCGGCGGCATTGGACGTTTCAAGTTGGGCATCAGGGGGACAGTTGGATGCTGCGGCCCCACGTACAGTCCCATTGACGTTCTTTCGGGGCATGGTGAGAGTGGTAGCACCATCATCATCGCGAATGGGTTGGAGAAGCTTGTCCCGTCCACTCGGACCGTACCAAGGGGGCCGGCTGTCAACCGGGTCAGGCTTGCTGCGACCGAGGGCGCGCATCCGTTGACCGAAAGTTGAAGCGGGCGATTTGCCGCGGCCAGATGGCGTTGCCAACATTCTTGTGACCGAATCGAGAACTGAAGGTGCGGTGTCGGGCGCGTCACCGGCTGCAGGCTGCCTCGGCTTGGCTTCAGTTTGGAGCGCAGGGCTTTGATCAGAGGAAGTTTGGTGATCTCGACGTTGGTCGTGGTTGGGCTTAGGCTCTCGCGTCCTCGGAATGACAAGGGTAGGGGCGCGCCGGTTCATATGATCGACTTCCGGAATGCTGTTCGTGCCATTTTGGCGCGAGGGCTGTGGCGGTTGATGCCGGGACGTCTCTTGCGGCAGATGCTCGTGAAAGTGGACGGGCTCATCGTCGATAGGCGATACGTCGACATGAAAGTACCTTTGCAGCATCAGCCATTGGCACAATTTATTCCTACGAGGAAAAAAACACTTGCCCATCGCGCGCTGCGTCGAGATCGGGTGAACTTGGCGGCGATATTTGCACCTCGGCCGCCAGTCGGTGCATCGCTCCGGGCAGGGGCGAGGTTGCTGCCGCCTCGTCGTCGTGGTCTGCGTCACTCCCGTAGACAGAGGATGCAGGTCGCCAATTCGTGAGCGGCAGCGGCTGCTGATGGTGCTGTCGTTGCTGCAGCCTTCGGGGGTTTCGTGGAGGTGGTACAAGAACTGGCGTCGGCGTCCCGCCTTCTTGGTGAGAGGAGAGAGATCTGCTTGGGAGCAACAGGATGACCGAGTCAGCATACGTCTCGTTGCGTCATCACTTTGGCTGGGGCCTGGCCGCAGCCGATGGAAAGCAACATCACGGGGAGGAGTCGTCGCAACGCCTGCCCATTCGACGGCTGCTATGTTGCTGCATGGACCAAGGCGTTGTCGTGTGGAGGGGGGGTTCCCTTGCCATCAGGCCGATTACCAGCTCGCGTACTGCAGCTCAGCTCGTCCTTGTGTCGTTGGTGCCACGCGAAGTGGGTGCTAGCTCGACATAGATTGAATCTATTTGTAAACAGCGGGGACAGCTGAACGAGTAGCTTGAAGCCGAAACTGGCCTGCTGGTGGAAGACGCAAGGCATTGCGTATCATCAAAGATGGGAAAGTCAAAGGGTCGTACTTAGGCACAACACCGGAGCAAGCAAAAAAGCAGGCCAAGATTACTCCTACTTACATGTCGGCATGCGTCGTCTGCGGCACAACCTTGCCTCTGCTAATCTCGAACTTGTATGAGCCGGAGCGGGCCACGGCCAGAGTGCCGAAAGGATCGTCAAGGTTGTCGGGCCAGCTTGAGCCGTGGTTGCCACGACGGCGGCCGGTTCGTGACTTGGGAATGCCAGCAGTGTGATCCGAATGCGAGGGGGACGAGGTTTGATGGCGATGACGACCAAAGGCGAAGAATGTTGCTGTGGCCGTCGCCGATGATGTTGCTTGGAGCCGGTCCCACATCGTATGGTGCACACGATGGTGCCTCGTGTTGCCCGTGCAAAGATGTGCGCAACAGGTACGTGCACGGAAAGTATACGTACTAACAGCGACCACCACCTACGCAAGTAAGAGAGGCTACTATTTGTCCTCGATACCGGTAGGTGTATTGCACATGTACAGTATTTGTACGCAGGCCCGACTCCTTGAACTGGCAACTCCTATCGGTTTTTTTTCTCTCGCGACGAAAAACGAAAAGTCTTGGCATAGAGGCCTTCAAGGTACCGGCCCGATCACTGCATAGTAGGTATTAGTACTCCGTAGACTGTAGACAGAGACGTAATATGAGCTGCCCCCTGGGCAAACCAATAGATGGATACCTGGCAGGTATGGAGCGTTGTAGCCTGTAAGGCAGTGGGTTCTTCGTTGCTCGTGGAAGTGATGGTCATTTACTTGGTGGTTGGCTGGCTGGCTGGCCCGTATGCTTCATCCGTTGGAACCTGCGATGAGAGGAAGAGACTGTTCACGATATGGGCAAGAAGGGAACAGGCAGAGAAGATTCGAGACGAAAAAAAAATACAAGTCAAAAATGATATACGAGCAGGGATGGATCTTTGCCTATTTATTTATTACATCCAGCGGTGCACCTTCCCGTGCTTGTGGAAACACCAAACATGTTCATCGCTCCTGCCGCTGGCTCCATACACACCTTCATGCAAAGGCAACTGGTCGTCAATGGCAGGCGCTCCCTCAGGAGTCCCATCACCTCCTTGGCCGAGCTCCCCCTTCTTTTCTTCTTCGCCCTCCATTCACGGAGACTCCGTCGCTCGATCAATCTCCCTGGAGCACGTCACACAGACGAGAGCAGGGGGCCGGGCGCCAGCTGACGTTGCACCAAGCTCGCAATGTTGCAGGTCCAGACATTCGGATACGAACGACTTGTCTGCCGGTCGCTTACCGATTGCGGCCGGCTATAGCACCAACTCCAGCGGCTCTCCCGGAGTCGACGCTTCGAGAGCAGCACCGATTCACCCCATCTATTGGCACCCGAGCCTCTCCAAGAGATCTGGACGGGCTGTTGCCGCCAGTACGCGCGAAGGCACCCGTCAGCGGAGTGAATGGTTTCAGAAGTCGATGCTGAAAAAAGGGGAACGGTTGGCTGGCTTATTGCCACGCACGTCAACTCGACTGTAATTCGTCGCATAAGCACCATGTGTCACTTCATGCCCAGTACGGTCAGATGCCGAACGGCGGTTATCCCGTCCGCTTTTGATGCGCAAGTGCCTGTTTCAGGCCCCGGACAGTCGATGCTTCGACCATTTGCTCCACAACCCCTGGCATCAAACTTCGTCTCATCCTCCACAGGCCGCATACGCTCCTCGATCCCGTACCGTATCTACTTGCTAGTCCGCAGCTACAGGATTTATTTAGCTCTACGGTCACGGACCCGTAGGAGGTGTGCGGAGCAACAGGACGCAGCAGCAATCGCTACGTGCTGTCTCGGCAAGCAAAACGTTGCTCACCCGAGAGACGGCCCCATTCGAAGCGGCCAAGTCCGTTGATTGGATATTTGATTATTCAACCTCGCATCGACGGCGCGTCGCGGCACGTCGTCATTGCCAGTTCGTCAAGACGGTATCGCCGGCCTTAATGCCGGCAGCCTCCAGTCCGTACTTCCACAGAACTTGCCGCTTCTTGGCATCCCGAGCATCCTTGGCCGTCTCCAGCTCGTCGGTCCCGTTCAGGTACAGGGCCTTGCCCTTTGGCGGCTCGATCTCGAAGCATGCGCGAATCACATCCGCCGCGCTCTTCCACGTAGGTCGGAGCACTCCGTTCGGGCTGAACTTTGCCATGACGGGTGCCGCCAACGGCACCAGGATCTTCATCGTCACCGCTCTGACCATGAAAGGCCCGCGGCGGGAAATGTCGGAGGGCATGCCGCCAGGATCCAGCCCCAGAACCGATATGGCCGAGAGATTGGCGTCTTTATAGACGCGGTCGCTCAATTCGTGCCTGGTCCCGGATCAGACGGCGCCGTCATGAAGATAACGAGATGGCTCGGTCGACTCACATGAGCATGACGGCACAGAGCTTGCTCGAACCGTATCGGCGAAAGCCGGGCTGTCCCGACGGGTCATCTTTGCGGGTGCTCCATCTCCCCCTGGCAACGGCATCGACATCGGGGAGCAGATCGTGCCACTTGGGGTCCTTGAATACCGTTCCGCCTCCCATCGCGTTTCGCTCGTCCTCGTAGCTGCAGGAAGACGGTCAGCGGCCGGCCGGCCGGCATCCGATGTTGATTCATGCACGCTCACTCATGCATCCAGCTACCGAGGATGAGGATTCTGCCGTGCTCGCGGTCCATGCTTTGCATGAGGGAGAGAGACAGGATCAGGTTGGAAAGGAAGTTGACCTGCCAGGTCATGTCGAAACCGTCGCCCGTCATGGTCTGGTCCGTCAGCCACGCTCGACGGATTTCACCGTGCCGCTTGTACTGACCAGCGTGTCGTGCTCTTGGAAGCCGGCGTTGAGGATGAGAGCCCTGATGGGCGGCAGCTGTCCGCTCGCGACCTTGGCGTTGACGTCGGCGGCGGCACTCTTGACGCTGGCGACGGAGCCGAGGTCCATCTCGAACGTCTCGTGCTTGTACGCCGGAGGAGCGTGCTGGAGGGCCGACCGGAGGCGAGCGGCCGTGGCCTCCTTGCGAACGCTGTAGAGGCCCGTGTAGTTGGAAGCGAGGTCGGGCGTCTTCAAGATGTGAGCGACGATGGCCGACCCGAGGCCACCGTTGGCGCCCGTGACGAGGATGGAGCCTTTCGACGACATGACGCTACCGTGCCGGCGCAGGAGTGCGCATCAAAGGTCTGCGAATATGGTCCGGACCGAGGAGAGACGGGCAGCGTCGAGGAAATGGTCGGCCGAGGCAAGCGAAAATTCCCCGCATCCTGGCCGGCACTGTCTCGCCCTTTGTCCGCCAGCATTCCGCCGATGCATCCATGCCAGACGCAGGGCGCATCCCTCAAAGGCCTCAAAGGTGCCTTCTCCGCGTCCACGTGGCTGCGTTTAGCTCCCGTTCACCGATCCACGACAGTGGACCGCCGCAAACTCCGCACCGATCCGAACTAAGCTATTCCGTACTAACCGGGGGGGTTTGCGCGTTGGTCGGGGTATTACTACAGGTTGACAGTGCTGACATGGGGAATTACACACGGGCATCTCGCATCCAAGATGGATTTTGCAGCCGCGAAGAAACAGTCCTTCACTCGGCAGCCGGTCTATGCTTTGTAGCGACAAGAAATGGGCTCGAATTCGAAGAGGTAGGAGGAGAAATAGGGTATCCGGTTGCTTCCAGCATGCACCTGCCACGACGACTTTCGCATCAGCCATGAACGGCCGAGGCGGGCAAGCTACAGGAGCATGGCCATGGCAAGGAGAGGTATGGGCAGCAGAGGACCAAGGCCAGTGTTTGGTCCGTCGCTTCCACCTCTGCCCACCTGGCCATGGGCCTTGCCGTCGCGCTGGGCCTGGGCTTCGCCATCACGCTGGGCCTGGGCGGCGCCGTCGCGCTGGGCCTGGGCGGCGCCGTCGCGCTGGGCCTGGCCTTGACCGCCCTGCTGGACCTGGAGATCAGTCGTCAAGCCAGCGGGACTGCAGGAGGTGCCGGCGGCGCATGGCATGACGACGCCCCATTGACCGCTGGCGCAGCGCTGCCAGGAATTTGTCATGCAGTACCACTGTCCTTCGCTGGAGCAAGCCGAGCCGACGACTTCTTGCCGACGGTGGATGCTGTGGTCCACGGGCGCACGTTGCATTCCCGCCCAGATACCGGACATGGATACCATGATCAAGAGAATGCTCTTGCCGAGCGAGCGTTGAGGTGCCATCTCGGGGGGTTGTCGATGTTGGTCGTCGAGTTATGCTACGCACACGGAGTTGGTGCCGAACGATGCCGCGGCGCCAGATACCGGGACACCGGCCGCAGAGCGGAGTCGGAGTTGTCACGCAGCGGAGCCCGCGAGCGGGAGTCGAGAGCGCCGACCTTGGTTTGAAATGAGTTGAACCCGAAGCACACACAAGAGGGGAGGGAAGGAGAGAACTTGCCGAAATGTCGGAGCACCGACGTTTTTATACAATGCGTCAAAGGCAGCAATGTTGAATAATATTTTCATGCGGTGAATGACCGAATGGCTGCCCAGGTTGGCCAACCCAGGCGGATCGAGGAGCTGGTTGGATGCGAATGAGTAACTGGCTGGCCAGGTTCGCAACTTCAGGCGGATCGCGGAGCTGGTTGGACGCGAATGGACGACTGGCTGGCCAGGTTGACCAAGTAAGGCCGATCGAGGAGCCGGTTGGACGTGGACGCTCGCTTCCGCTTGTCGACCAAAGGTGGGAGCGCAGACGAGGAGTCGATGCCTGATGAGGTTTCCGGTTCGTATGCGTTACCCCGGGGGTATATATGAAAAGGCGATATTCACTACAGCGGAGCCATGAGGCCATCTTGCCAGCACTTTTACCTTGCACTCGGTCGGCAAGCCAACCAGTCCAGCGGCATAGCGCTGATTGGAATGGTTTTTCATCTTCATGCACTACTATGGCTCTGCCTCTGAAGCACATTCCATGCGACGAATTCTGGGATGAACGAGTGCGCCGCGGGCATGTCTCACATCATGGAAGCGAATCAAAATGCGACGAACGGCGTGACGAACATGATGGGCCTGGCCAATTGCTGCCAGCCTCTCGACATCCACCCTCACCCTCCCTTGAGCGGTTCGCCACATCGGTGATGTGTAGCATCCTTAAAGATAAGCATACGGAACCGCATGCCATGCGCTCCCAGTGCCGACCGGTCGCTGCTCGCACTGGCAGGCTGGGGAGAGAGAGAGCGAGCGGTGATGTGTAGCATCCTTAAAGATGAGCATACGGAACCGCATGCCATGCGCTCCCGGTGCCGACCCGTCGCTGCTCGCACTGGCAGACTGGGGAGAGAGCGAGGTCACAGCCATCACGTGTCACGGACGAACTGGGCATCTGTGCAGAAATATTTTGGTTCCCTCACCATCAATTAGTATACACGCATCCCAGCGCTTGGTCTGCGTTGCGGCTGCCAACCTGGCCAACCGCATACATGCCTCTCGTCTTGTCTTCCCCAAACTCCGATGCAGGTTGCTACTAGATTAGTACAGATGGCGCCGTCGATTTCTTTTGTCGCGCACGGGACTCCCGTGCTCTCCCAGGTTTTCTACCCTCCCGGCGCAGCCGTGATGGTGGTGCCGTCCAATCACGACCTGCGGTAGTGGTTCATCGTCCCATTCCATGAGGGGTAGGTGGTGTGCCACTGACCATCGTCGTAGGTGATGGACGAGGACGTGGCGGATGATGTCGCTCGGTGCATGGTCGACGTGACAAACGTTGTCGTCGAGTTGTAAGCCCTCGCAGACGAGACCGCAGCGGATGATGTTGTTTGGGACGTGACGGACATGACGGACGTCGTCAAGGTCAACGGTCCCGCGGACGAGGTGGACGAGTCGGACGAGGCCGTGACGGTCAAGGTCGAATTGGAAAAGGACGGGTAGATTAGGACGATGGAAGGAGCCTCCGACGGGGTGACGGTGACAGTTTTCGTTGGTTCCGGCGACAAATCGATGACGGGGATGGAGATGGTCTTCGAAACCGTCTTGGTGGCGGGCTCCATCGACTTGACGACGGTCTTGACGACGGTGACCTTGGCATCGGAAGGCGGGCGGTCGCCCTGACCGGGTTGAGCCTCGGCAGGCTCGAGAGGGACGACGGCGTACTTTGGCTTGGCGCCTGCTCCCGGCAGCGCTCGAGGTCCGGCGATGGGACGAGGGAACGCGGCGGCGAGTGCGAGCCACGTCGATAGCGCAGCGGCGACGGCGGTGGATGGACGCATCTTGCTCGCCGACGACTTTCTTTGCCACCGTGGCCGAGGGGAGCGGGACCGGGTGGCGGTTGCGGTCAACTGCGGCCGACGATGGGATCTTCAGGCGAGGCAGGCAGTGCAGGCAACCGACGGTCGAGAGCGGTGGCTGAATTGAAGGGCTTGATGACGATAGCAGGGAGGAGCGGTGTGCGTGCCAAGGCGGTGGAGGTGACTGGCACACGGGCGAAAAGAGAGGACGGAGATGTCGAGGGAGCGACGACGATGAGAAGGAGAATGAGGAAGTAAAAGGAGGACGGGGGCGACGAGCTCCTTTTTCCTCCCCGCGGCGACGCATCCTGGTGATGGTGTTGTTGGTGCTGCTGGTGGCTGGGAAGTCGTCAATATTCGGTGGCTGGACTCTGGAGTGGCCCGTGGAGGATGGAACGTCGAGGGCGGGCCGCCAGCCAGGATCGGAGGCGCCAAGCAGAAGCAGATGCATGTGCTGTTCCTTTCAGGGTTCACAGCCGCCGTACTTGGTCCCCATCCGGGCCCTGGTGCCCCCCGTGCGAGACGAACGACGACCGCTGAGAGCGCCAACTTAGCGGACCGCTAGCGACGGTGGGGCCGCTGTGGGCGATGCCGATTGACCCCCTGGAGCGCGGGTGCGGGTATCACTGGTGCCGCCGCCGTGGGAAGACACCAACCTCTCTTGACGAGGAAACGAACAATGCGTGTCCGGGCGGCGACCGGTAGCAAAGGACCGTGCATGAAACAATGACGGCGTACCAAACTTTGCCGTGCTCCGTATGGAGTACCTGATTCTCGTCGTTTTCGCCGTCACCAGGGGGTTAGATCAGGTCCTTTGGCTGATCAAGGTCGCTGGGCAGCCGCACCGCATCCCGTTGGCTGCCAAAGGTATGGCGGGGACGGCGAAAGGCATCACTGCTGCGCCACTCCGTACTGCACTCTCAAGCACAACCCAAGGACGTATCGCAGGTAGGCAGTAATTAACACTTGCTAATACTGGTATAATTGCGTGCAAAACATCAGGGCAAGTCTACTTACGGTTGGTACCCGTGAGTCCCAAAAACGAGCTGCTTGCTTGGTAGTAGGCACTGGCAAATGTGTGCGGTCCACGACTTTGTTGCAAGAAGATGGAGCAGTAGTACGATCCAATAAGTACAGAGGCTGGTGCAAGTGTCGCCTCGCTGGCGCCTGGGACCCCCCTCAGGCCAGCGGGCATTTGCTGCCTCGGTACGGAACAGAGTGCAAGTAATTACTTACTTACTGCCCTCACTTCCTAGAACTTTGGAGCATCGCCTTTACGAATGGCCATGGACGGAAAGCTCGAGCCGCAACTCCTTCGACTTTCCACCTGCGCCCCTAGCAGTGCGAATGTAATGGTGCAATATGTGTACGTGAGCGCATGGGTTCAGCGCATGGGTTCAGCACTTGTACAACTGCAGGTGCGCCGTGATGCACTGTGATGACAGGTACAACTACTAACCTAGTAGTTGTCGATGCCGCAAATGCGCAGCGCAAGGGCCAGAGGCGATCTGGACGGCCAAGACGCCTCGGCCAGCGGCAGGTAAGTGCTCCGTACAGTGAGGGTACTTGCGTGCTGTACAGTGTACGGAGGAATGACCACATTTGGTTGCAAGGGTTCCTGGGGGCGCACTGCCTCGCATCTCGTACGAGGACCAGGACCACCAGATACAAGCATACCTACTAGGTACTAGTACATCGGTAGGCAAGTATTGGCAAGCCGCTAAAAGCGTGCACCTTTGGAGTACAACACACACCTACTATATCGGTGCATTGCATCGCAAAAACTACTAGGTACCGAGGTAGGCAGTACAAGTGCAGCACAGTACACAAACGTTGCAGTGCAAGGACATGGATGCTGGTGCACCTGTCCCGGCGCCGCAGGCGACTCGACACAGCCACGGCGACTGCCATGTACTTGCTGTGCAACTTGATAGTACATGGGCATTGTACCAAGAATTTGGATGACATAAGTACGCAGCTACCAAGTACTCAAGTACGGAGCACAAGTACATGTGCAAGTACTCAAGTACGGAGCACAAGTACATGTGCAAACACTCAAGTACGGAGCACAAGTTCATGTGTAAGTACTTGTATGTAAGCACTTGTATTAGAGCCAACAGAGACGGAGAATGCCATGCTGTACTTGCTTACTGTACAGAGTGCAAATACGTATGGTTCTCCACCAAAAGCATTGCGAATCGCACGCGATCGCTGACTGTGGGGCGTAGCATCACCGGCGGCTCCCACAATCACACGTGCGCAAAACACTGCACGGAGGATTAAGTGAGCTTGTATTTGCACTGTGCGAAGTAAGACTCCGTAATTGGTTGTCCTTGTACGGAGTACTGCAACACTACAATCTACCTACCTACTTGGTACAAGCAAGTATTATGTACACCTACAGTTCAAGTACGGGGTATTGAACAACTAATACTGTACAGTACTCTGTACTTGGAGAGGCATTGCCACGTCGACAAGGAAAAGTCTTGGCGGCACGCCCAAGGTACGAGATGCCGTACGGACCTCGACGAAATGCACCTCTGCACGGCTACGAGGCAGACTTGCTCAGGGCCCATGACGCAACTCTGGCAGTTCGCGAGGGCAGATGCTTTGGCGCACCATGTGCTTGGACAAAACGGCTGTAAATGGGGGCGAGGATAGGGGCGCAGCGCAATGGCGCCCTAAGCAAGGCACAAACAGTGCACCACCACTAGTGGTACTCTGCGCTTGTGTACTTGTGAGAGTACAAGCAGCACTCCGTACAGTACTGCACTCTGCACTCCGTACTCCGCACACAGTATGCCTGGTCGTAAGTATACATGCAAGTACGTGAACATGTCCAGCTACCAACTAATACCTAGTACTGGTACTTTCTCATGCCCGCACTCGCCAGTGCTCGCTGGTGGTGGTATATTACTTAGGTGTGCTTACACCTACAGGTTCTTGCACGACGAAGCTGAGCTGGGTGCCCAAAAATCCAAGTACAGTACTAAGGTAATTAGTGGGACTTTCAGGCTTCCATGCAAGGACAACTATGAGTAATACTGCAAGTACGGAGTCCTAGGTAGGTACCACGAAGTGGGATGCAAAAAGGTATCATGTCCTTGGTAATCGTTAGTGGGTGTACTTACTTACTCGTGCTGTCAAGTACACCGGCTGCTCCGCTACATGCGCTTGTACATGCACACTGTCATGCACTGTACTGTACTGTGCTCGCTCAGTCGCTCCCCGCCTTGGTGGGGGACGAGGACCCTCCTCAGCCTCCTCCTCCACCTCCTCGGAGCCCCTCGTTCCTGGAGGGGTCAGCAGGCAGAAAGGAGGACGTCAAAAAACCTTCAACGCCACTCCATCCCATCCCTCCCACTCCCACCCACATATCAAGCCCGTTGCCACCCGCGTCAGCTCGTACTCTGCGGGCCCTCTTGGCACGGAACACGCATACCGCTCACCTAACCTACCAGCGACCGTCCGTCCCTCTTTCTCCGTCCCTCGGTTACCGTGCAAGGCTCGAGGGAGCAGTCGTCGTCTACTCGTCGTCTCTTCCCAACCAGCAGTCGTCGTCTACTTGTCTTCCCTTCCCAACCGGCAGACTACCTTGCCATCGTCCGTCCACGCCCTCCGACTTCCTCGACGTCGGACCTCGTCTTCCCCCGACACGCACCCTTCGCCCGTCGGCTCGAATCTCATCCTTGCCTCACCATGTCGTACCAAGGCTACGGCCAGCAGCAGCAATACGGTCGTCAGTTATTACCCCGCCCCCTTGGCCGTGCCCGAGCTCGTTCCTGTGTCCTCCTCGCCGTCGGGAACCTGGCTGACATTCCTTCCTCCTCGTGCCAGAACCGCCCCCCCCCCAGCAAGGGTACGGACAGCATCCCCCCCCGGGTGGCCAGTATCCTCCGCAGGGTAACTACCCTCCCCAAGGCGGCCAGTATCCCCCCCAAGGCGGCCAGTACCCCCCCCAAGGCGGCCAGTATCCTCCCCAGGGTGGCCAGTATCCCCCCCCGGCCGGCCAGTACCCGCCCCAGCAAGGGGCGCCGCCGCAGGGAGGGTACTACCAGCAGCAGCCTCCGGCCGGCCAGTACGGCGCTCCTCCGTACGGCCAGCCGCCGCCGCCGCAGCAGCAGCCGTACGGTGCTCCTCCTCCGCCGCAGCAGGCCTACGGTCAGCAGCCGCCGCCGGGCCAGTACGGCGCGCCCTACGGTGCGCCCCCGGCTCACCAGCAGCCGCCGCAGCAGTACGGCCCCCCCGTGCCGCCGACGCCGCCGTCCCTCGGCTACGGCGCGCCCCAGGTGATCCAGTGGGACGGCACGTCGGACGCGCAGGCGCTGCGGACCGCCATGAAGGGCTTCGGCACCGACGAGGCGATGCTCATCAAGGTCCTCTCCAGCAAGGACCCGCTTCAGGTGGACGTGATCCGGAACGCCTTTGATCGCAACTTCAGGCGCAACCTCGTCAAGGACATCAAGAGCGAGACGAGCAGCTGGTTCGAGTTTGGCCTCGTCCAGCTCGCCCGCGGGCCCCTCCTCGCCGACGTGCACAACCTCTTCGACGCCATGGCCGGGCCCGGCACCAAGGAGCTCGTCCTCAACGACGTCCTGCTCTCGAGGTCCAACGCCGACATCAAGGCCATCAAGAGCGCCTACCGGTCCACCTTCCACAAGAGCCTCGAGGAGGACGTCAAGGGCGACCTCAGCATGAAGACGGAGCGCCACTTCCTCATGGTCCTGTCGGCCAACCGCGCCGAGGACGCGGCGCCGGTGATTCCGCAGCAGGTCGACGACGACGTCATGCAGATCTACAAGGCCACCGAGGGCAAGACGGGCACCGACGAGATCCTCGTCTGCAGCATCTTCTCGCACCGAAACGACAACCAGCTGCGGGCCATTGCCCACACGTACAGGCAAAAGTTCAACCGCGACCTCGACAAAGTCATCAAATCGGTACCTTCCCCCCCCCCCCTCCCCCCTCCCCCTGCCCCCTGCCCCTGCCCCCACCTCCCGCTCCACGCGCCGCTCGCTTGCTCACGCACGCCGCAGGAGTTTTCCGGCCACATGGAGGATGCCCTCCTCTTCCAGCTCAACCACGCCGTCGACAAGTACATGCACGCCGCGACGCTCCTCGAGGAGGCCATGGCCGGCATGGGCACCAACGACAACCTGCTCGTCTCCCGCGTCGTGCGCTTCCACTGGGACCGGAGCTTCCTCGCCAACGTCAAGGGCGCCTACCAGCAAAAGTACCGCACGAGCCTCTCGAGCCGCATCAGGAGCGAGACGTCGGGCGACTACAAGAACCTTATGCTGGCCTGCGTTGGAGAGTAGATGGCAGGCCTTTCGGACGAATGGCCGTCGGCGAGAGGGCGAGGGGGCCGTGCGGCCATGGATGGATGGGGCGTCGTCGGCCGCGCTCCAGGACCGTCGTGGGCTGGCACAACCGAACCAGCGCGATGCCGCCTCGAGCAAGGACCGGTTGTTCGCCCGACATGCTGCATGAACCGTTGTTGACGTCCCTCCTCTCGAGCGCACGCCCGCTCCATCGCAACGGAGCACCTGGGCAGCTGGCGACGGGCTCGAGCCGGCAGCCGGAAGGGGTCAAGGTTGAACGATGCTCTCGGAGAGCTACGAGATAGGCGCGGGGCCGACGCCGGGTGACGCTCAAGTCGCCTTGGGTTTCTCCGAGGCCAACGCTCTGCTTTCAAGCCTTTCCCGGCCGCGTCGTTGCCGTTGGCCCAGGCGGGTACGTCGATGTGATGGACCGCGTTCCAGCTTGGCCGCGGGAGAGGAGAGCTCGAGCACCGAGTCGGCGGATACGGGCCGTTGCTTTCTTCCCTTGACCCTTGTCGGGCATGCACGGGGGGGCCGACTGTCGTTGGCTTCGCATCCGGTGGATTCCATAGTCGGCTGCTGCGAGACCAAGAGTGGCGTGCACGGTGTGCGCGGGTGGTGTCCGGTTTGAAACGCAGAGGCGCCTCGGTGGCGACAATCCACCAACACGCCTCCGCCGGTGCTCGACTGCTACGCTGCAGACCGTCCGGCGGACGAATGACGATGCGACATGGCCGCAACGCTGCTGGCAAATTCCGCGCAGGACGATGCGCATGTTCTCTCGACAGGCATGACGACCAATGCAAAGTGCAATCATCCGTTGCAAAGTGCAATCATCCGTTACAAACACAGTAGTCGTTGATTCCGCCAAAGCCTGCGCTTCGTCACCGTCCGAGTCGCGAGAGGATGCGTCTCTCCCTCTGCTCGCCCGGCCAATGGCCCGGCCGGACCAATCAACGCCGGCGGCGGAAGGGTCGGCAACCATGGTCGGCGAGCCGCCCGGGTCGTTGGCATGCCGAGAGACTCGGCACCCTCGCTGGCTCCGTCGCGTTGGACGTGGCATCGAACGCGGCCGCGCTCTTGTTCGTCGTCGACGCGCTACGCAGGATGCCGGGACGATGCCGAGCGCCGTTGCGCTGCCGTTGACGCGCATGGACGAGCATGCAGGATGACGATCCGATCCACGGCGAAAGGCGATCCGCTCGTCGCCGACGCGCAACGGAGCGAGGGCGAGGCTGAGCTCCTCTGGGGTGCCCATGTATGGACGATGGCGACGATGGCGATGATGAGCAGCTTCGATCCCTCGCGGCCGCCGACCAGTAACAAACCATCTCGCCCGTCATGGCAGTGCGGTTGACTGATTGACCGACGATGCCAGTGCATGCGATAGCTGTTCGAATCCGGAAAGGCATGGTCTCGATAAGCTTTTTCTTCCAGTCGCTTGGGTTGCGTCTTCCCTCCTTACTGGGACACAATGCAGACTATAATTCGAGCTGTCAGCCCTACCACAGGCATATGCAGTCTAGCTTCGTTCTCTGACGCCCCCGATGAGCCGATTCCCGATAATATTGGCACACCATATCACGCACATGATACCGTACGTGCAACTGCAGTTCGCAGCTAGAGGCAAACCCGGTCGCTGCCGCAAGCCTCCCATCTCCTGGTGCATCGTGCAGCAGCCGGGGTAGAGTGTGAGGCGAGGGGGCTCTCGAGCAGCCGACGAGATGGCTCGTCTCTGATACGTGGCGACAGCTCGACAAGCTTTTGGTCTGTTTCTTATTCTCTTTCTTATTCTCGTTTTTATTCTCATTCTTCTTCTTCGTATTTATACCTCTACGTATCCATCCGCATGTCGGATTCATTCTTCCCTTGCCATGACCATCATGACCCACCATTGAGGGAACCCTGCCTCTCTCCAAGCACCAACCGGCATCATGTTGCACTCTCTCCTCGCCTTGCCCTCACGCCGCACCACACCCTGGGCCGTCATCCTCCCCTTGCTCTCCTCGGGCGCCTTGGCCAAGACGGTCCTGGTCGAGGTCGGCTCGGCCGGCTTCACCTACAGCCCCAATTCCGTCCAGGCGGATGTGGGCGACGTCGTCCAGTTCCACTTCAACGGCGCCCACAGCGTCACCTCGGGACCCTTCAACGGCCCCTGCACGCCCGACAGCAGCGGCGGCTTCTATTCTGGCTTCTTAACGGCGAATGCGAGTACCACGATCGACCCCATCCCACCTCCTTCGTCGTCCGCTTCCCGTCCGACGGCGAGCAAGGGCCGGGCGCTAACCTGGAGATAGAAATCCTTCCTGGTGACGATAAACAACACCAACCCCATCTTTTTCTACTGCGCCGTGGGCTCGCACTGCCAATTCGGCATGGTCGGCGTCATCAACCCGGCGTCGGACACGCTCGCCGCCTACCAATCGGGTGCCGCCGCCTCCACGGGCACCACTCGTCCAGCCGCCGCCTTTGGCGGTGTCGTCGTCGACGATGCCGCCAGCACGACGTCGACGACGAGCTCGACGAGTTCAAACCCTACGCTGCTATTCACCGACAGCACCGGCTTCGTCTGCGCCTGTCCGGCGGTGCTCGCCACCGTCACGTCCACCGTGTTCGTGTGACGAGGAAGCTCATCTGTGCCCTAGCGTATGGCCAAGTCGCGAGCTTGCCTTGCTTCAATGACAAAAAATCAAGGTTCCGTGTTCCGACCGAGTTCAAGCTCCGTGAGCCTGTGCCCCTCGAGCTGCTGGCCTGCGCCGGCCTGCCTCGAGCCTTGTTTCGCCTCGCTCGGGTGGCCGGACATTGGACAGGCGCCGCCGTGCCGTTGGTCCCCAAGCTCGGCTCCCGCAGCCTCGGAGAGTTGGCCGGAGCCGAGAGGGCGCGGGATGGGCCACGTTCCAAATCGCACGCGCACTCGGAGCCACCGCGCCGGCGCGTGCTCGAGGCCGAAGCAGGTGTCGAATCTCGCCGGCGCCATCGTCGAGGTCCCCCACCACCCCCTGTCATGTCGTTTGCTCCATTTCTTGATCGCCGGCAGGGACGAACGCGTTTATCTCGGGCACGCCAGCTTCCCGCTCGAGAGTGTCGGTGCTCGGTGGATGGTCTGCCTCGCGTGACGCCCTTTCGATTGCTTTTCGTCTGCTCTTCGCGATGCAGTTGTATATGTCTTGCCGCGAGGCGGCCGACGTCGAGTTTTGCCGCAGGTAGGCCGTGATCTCCTTCGGCTTCAGGCCAACGTTGGTGAGGGTGTCGATGACGACCTGATCCTTCGAGGACAGGGCTCGATGCACCGGATGCGCCGCCGTGGACCGGCTCGGCGCGTGATTGTGCGTCGAGGACTGCGTGCCCGGACGGTGTTTGAGGGACCATCGAGTGCGATCCAGGCTCTCCTTGGCAAGAACGGAGAAGTGACAGCCGGTGCCTCGCGTGGTGGTACGCCGCCGCCGCCGCCGCTGAGGGTCGTCGGCAGGCCTCGACGGACGGACGGCACGATCGCAGGAAAACGTCACCGTTTGCTTGCCCGACTTTTCCTTTGTCGACCTTCCGGTGGTGAAGGCGTAGCCTCGCGGGGCAGCCCAAGCGTTGATGGACGCGAACAGGGCATCGCGGGAGGGGTAGTCTCTCTCGGGTGGGAGGCAGTCCTCTGGGAACTCATCTGCGCCGTGGACCGAGCTCATCTTGAACCTGGCCTGGCGATGGTTTGGGCGGCATGGACGGAGGGCTGGCTGGATGGGTGGATGGATGATGGTGCAGAACAGTCAACACACTTGGTCGTGTTTGCTTACATAATAGGGACTGGGCGAGGGCCATGTACTTGGGGATCGAGACTTTGGAGTAATTACTCCCTACTGTTTCTTGCACTTCCTTGTTCATGATGGTGATATCGATACCATGGTGCTCGTTGTTCACAGGCCCAGCCAGCGCAGTTGCACGGCTGTGACACCTTACTGCTCTTCAACCCTACATGTCGGTCGAGTTCGCGATAGTGCCGTGCATCGGCATGTTCCAAGGCAATACCGAGAAGCAGCAGCAGTGTATGCTGCTGCATCTACTCCGTACATGTCATCACATGCAGGCACCACTCGCGTCGGCACAGCAGATTCACGTCGAGAGTCGGACGAGACGATGTGCGAAACAGGCGGTCGATGATGGCGATGAGGAGTATCTTCACATCAGGCGGACGAGATCCGGCCGACTATCAACAAGAGTACGGCATCGAACAACCCTCGACGGAGACGGAGAGATGGGAGCACGGCACGGCACGAGTCGAGGCCTCTTCCGCCGTCGCGGCGCAACGAACTCGACAAGGTGCGGGCGGGCATACGTTTGAACAAGAGCCGCTCGAGTGCCGACAGATGACGGGGCTCCGCGTCCAACCACCATACCACACCGCACCACTTCGCGACCCTGCCATGACATCACCAGGACACGTCGAGCCGGCCAAACAGAGCCTGTTGGTCATCCGTCAGCGATGCCATCCGCTTCGAGGGCCGCCATGGCACAACTCACCAGGCACAGTCCGATGACGAGCATTCCTCTCCCCGCCGATCCCATCTCCGCACCAGAGTTCGAGTCGCCCCCTCCGCCCGTCTTCTGCGGTGACCCGCTCCCGCCCTGGCCGTCATCCGCGCCGCCCTGGTCCCCTGCGCCGGTCGCGGCGGCCTCGTTGTTGGCTATGAATCCGTTGGACGTGCAGTAGCTGCTGTATATGCTCGCCGCGCTGGATAAATCATTCGAGTTCCCGCTGCAGAATCGGGAGACGCATCGCGACAGGCTCTGGTACGCATTGGCTTGAAGGTCGGTCCGGCAGTAGCAGCCGTTCATGGCCACCGAGATGGTCTGGAATTCCGTCGTCGTGAGCTCGCACTTGAGCGTTGAGCCCAGGTAGTCATACGTCCGCGTCTGGAAGTTGGTCCTCCAAAAGCAGGACTTGGCGCACGGCCGGAGGGAGCTAAAGTCTTTTGCCGACGAGAGAGACTGCGTTCCCTCGGCCTGGGCCGCCGCCGCCGGCATGGCGAGGAGGAGGAAGACGGCGAGGTGGCCAAGTGCTGGGAGAAAGCAGTCGGAGGGGAGGTGGCGGCGTCGAGTGACGGCCGCCATCCCGTTGACCGTCGAGGTCGACAGCATTGTTCAAGAGAGAAAGAGGGGAAGGGTCGAGCAGGGGCCGAGTATTGATAGGTGGTTACTGCTATCTGGGTGTGGGAGTCTCGGAGCTGCCACCTCTCTGCCTCGGGGACGACGGGCAACGGCAACGGGGCGGGCGTCTACATATATTACTTGGCGGCCCAGCTCGTTTCGTTTCCGTCGTCGTTGCAACCCTGAGCCTCCGTCCGTGGAAATCATCCATCGAGAGGGCTGGCCGGACCAAGATGGCAACTCGGGTGCTCAGCCCCGTGGACTAACCCGTAGAGTAAATTACCGTCCCTTGCAACAATAAATGACGACGGTGGGTTGGCAAAAGCCTCACGGGTTGTTCCACCTACCTTGCCTTGTTCCAGCCGGATTGACGTTTGCTCTCTTCTCGTCAGTCACCAAGTGGCGTCGTAGGGTAGCTTGCTGTTGGCCCAACGGCCCCCGATGAGACATTTCCTTTTGCAAATCACCATTGATGCCGAGGACGGCCGCGAGGAGGGAGATGGGCTTCTTGTTTCTGGGCTTGTTTCTACCTGTGCCGTGTGGTTCATGGCAGCATACTCGATGCTCCATCTACCGCTCTGCTCTCCGCGTGTCCCTTACTTGATCGACGGTTTAATCAATGGGTTTCCCACCACCCCTTCACCCGTACATGCATGTATGTGTTGCTTGACTGTCCCAGGTGTCCAGTCGTTCAAGTCTAATTCTCCCGTGTTCCGCTAATTCTCCCGTGTTCCGACTGCCGGAGCTAGCAGCATCATGGCGTTGCCGCACACAAGGTCTCGACCCCTGAACGTATAGGAGGAGCGCTCGCACCAACGCCTCCAAAGTGAAAATTTAACCTTCCGAGTACCAGTTTACGCCTATTTGACCGTTACCAGTGACCACGCCGGATCCGTGCTCCACAGCAGTGTTCAAGCTGATCGCGTGTGCTCCGTTGGAACACCGAGGAATGAGGCTGAGCCGCCATGTGCTCGATAAACCGGAACTTGCCGTTGTTCTTCGTACGTCTTGCTCGCTAGCGCTCAGAAGCATCTCCATACGAGCATCTGTTTTCTTGGTCGTCGTCGTTAGGGCGAGATGCGGTCGTGGAGTTATGCTTCGACGTAGAGCCCCTTTTGCCCTTTTGTTTCTATTTATGCATATGCTTTCAGGCCTGCCTCGAACCATGCTGCGACTGAATCCCATAAACTCGACTGTATGGCGGCGCTCAAGTCTAGATGGATGGAAGCCGCGAATGGGTCACAACAGTAGCAAAGGGTCCAATAGTGTCACTGTCGCTCTGCACATGGATGAAACGGTCCATGCAGCGGAAGTCACCGTGGGCACAAGGTACTCTTTACCGTGTAAGTCGTTTGACTCTGTCAAAGGGGCTTCGGTGGAGTTGGGCCGACGGCCGATCAAGTGATGATTACCGTTGGAACCAACGAGTTGGCAAATACCAAGTGCGTCATACGCGAGTCTATTGTACGCCTTTTCCGATCCACGGCGTAGCCTTTACGACGTCCAAAGTGCAAGCTCCCTGTCAAGCATGGTACAGTCCTCCTGTCGAGTAGATGCATGAGATTGTGATATCAACCGAAGAGTAGCCAACTGCCCTCCTACGCCATCGGGACAAACGATACACGCATCGGTCTTGGCTGCATCCTATATATATATATCTATTATACGAAATCACCGTGCCCACCTCGAATGGCTTGCACTATTTTTGGACACACCGTTGGCTCGAATTAGAAACCCCATTGCCAGTGTTCATCTGCATGGCCGCTAGATGGCGACTTGTACGCCTCCAGGAAGCCATCTCGAGATGGACACTCTGCATGCATGGCAACCAACGTGCGTATGGTACCATATTCTATACGGAGAAGCGTGACAATGGCATCAACTTGATGAAAGTCTTGTATGGCCATTCCCTAGTTCACACGTGTGCATTCGTCTCTGCACAGCCCCTTGAAAGGAGTCGTAGGACAACTAGGACATGCCGAGATTCGCGTGTGCAATGGACGGCCTGACGAGGTATAAAATGGGCCTTTCTCTTCATCTTGTGTCCTGCTTCATTCTTTGCAGCCAGCATCAACGGTACACACTCTCATACAACTATCCATTCTTCAAACTCACCACAACGCTTGATAGAATCGCCGATATGAAATCCATCGTCGCCTACGCCGTCGCAACACTCGTTGCTTTCGCCAACGCGCTTCCCACCACCAATGTCAACGAGATGCCAGAGGTTGTCGCGCGCTCTTCTCTCGAGAGCCGTGCCACAAACTGCAGCGTAGCCGCCACCGACACCCTCCTCTTTTCCGTTCCCATCGGAGCATTCCTCGAAGCGCGCAAGGCCAGGGACCCGTCCCAGTGCAGCTGGGCCTCGGACGGCTGCACCATGGCGCCCGACAAGCCCATCAGCTTCAACTTCATCCCTAGCTGTCAACGTCATGACTTTGGATACAGAAACTGCAGAGACCAGAAGCGCTTCACGAGCGCCATGAGGAAGAAGATTGACGATGTTTTCAAGAAAGACTTGTACAAGTACTGCTCTCAGTTCTCCGGGTGGCATTTCTGGAAGGGCTATCAGTGCCGTCGCCTCGCAGACACTTACTATGCGGCCGTCCGGACCTTTGGCAAGCGAGACGGCGGCTATGTTGATCTTGATCAGCCGGTGGAATTGGTCGAGCGCGGGCCGAGGTTTGACTAGACCACCATGGCCAGTCCAGACGATTTGCCGAGCCTCATAAGGATGGCCATGCTTCCATGCTATCGGTTCCTGCCCGTTGCCTCGTCGATGCTTTGCATGATTTCGTCTTGTTTTCGAATTAGCTAGTCGGTTTTATATCTCTCGTCGCACGAAATACAAGCACACACACGGGTTCCACCAAGACAGTACTCATAATCAGTAACAGTGCTCGGTCCCCTGGCTACAGCTGTCTGAACTGGAACCAACAAGACCACCGTCGACTCCGTCCGATGCACTTGGCACAGTGACGCAATGGCAAATCGAGGATACGTCCGAGGGTACGCGCACGAGATGACATAGAGTAGCACGGGGGGGGGGGAATACAGCGGCCAACTCTACACCGTCGCGGTATATTGGTATTGGTAGTTGATTTAAAATTTCGAATCCGTCACTTGCCGTTTTTCTATCGCCAGGGAGGTCCAGCTAGCAATAATAAATTATAAGGGTACAATGCGGGTAGAAGTACAAGTAAGTGCCGTATTGAGCAAGTAGTATTATATATTTTCATCATAGTTTATAAAACCCGGTTTATCGTATCGGTAGAGTTACCCTTAATATTTGCTGCTGCGCTGATAGCATTTATTGGGGAGCTGACAGTGAGGCGCCCAACTGCCCTTGAAGCAGTCGCCCGGGCGCGAACATTCTCGACCCAGATTCGGACAGGCATGACTAGATTGATACCTATCGCAGGCTCTCTCGTACTTGCACCACCTTGGCGATTGGTTAGGCTCGAATATCCCTCTCTGGAAAAAACCCCGGTCTCTTGTAATCAATATCGTATGGATTTCCATTGCAGTCGAGTTAATCCGAATTTCCTGCCGCTCCAAAGACGGGGCATCCAA
Source organism: Drechmeria coniospora (assembly GCF_001625195.1). Taxonomy (NCBI): domain Eukaryota; kingdom Fungi; phylum Ascomycota; class Sordariomycetes; order Hypocreales; family Ophiocordycipitaceae; genus Drechmeria; species Drechmeria coniospora. Next base: position 9,211,799 of record NC_054390.1, on the reverse strand, counting down.
CAGGGACCTGGCATTCAGGTCCTGTATTGTCATTAACGCAATAAGGCGGCAGCCTGCAAGGATAGGTCCGGCCTGGGCACATTGCTTCGGACTGCCATCGATCGCAAGCTCTCTCGTGCTTGCACCAAGCCTCTGGCTGCCTCGGCGTAGTGTAGAACCATTTCGATCCGGGAATGACGCTATCGTCATAAGGGTTTCCCGTACAGTCAGGTTCGCTTAAGCTTGCTGCAATCCCAAGGGCAGGCGAAATAATCGATAACAGGAGTACTGCCCTCATTATAATTGGCCAAGTTGTACCAAGGGAGAATAACTGTACCTACCTTCCTTGGTACCGTCGACAGGAAACATCACGCTTTATATAAGTAGAATCCGCTTAGAGAAACACAGAACGAATGTCCGAGCATGAGTGCAAGCACTCCGTACTGTGCTTACACCTATGGAGTAATACTCAGGACTTCTTGTACTGTACATATAAGTACAAGTTGTATAGTAATTAGGAGGCAGTGCTCAAGTAAGTACATATAGATAGGTGTACACCGAGGTGCTGCTGCAAGTACGTATATGCAAGATAATTACTTGTACTGTAAACCCCGTACTTACTTACGTACAACGAATCGAATTCGTACTGATATAACAAATTATTTAATATTCAAGGTACTAATTGACAAGGAGAAGGGAATTTAGCCAACCAGTATTGGACGCTCACTGGTCCGAGAAGACTAGGTGCAACTAATACTGTACTCCATCAGTGCAGTACGTTTGGCGCTACAAGTACGGAGTTCACGTACGATTATGACATTGATTATTACTCGCACACCGTACGGAGCGGAGTACAGATAGGTGCTCACTTAACCGTAACCACCGAAAGACGAAATCCTTGACAAGCATAGGCATGTTTCATAAACGTTATCAGTAGTGCTCAGTCCCCCCGTGGCGACAGATGCTGGACTGCAGTGAACAAGACCACCGCCGCCTCCGTCCGATGCACTTGGTACAATAACGTAATGGCGAATCGAGGATACGTCCGAGGCTACGCGCACTAGATAACAAGGAGTAGCACGGGGGGGAATACAGCGGCCAACTCCAGCAGGATACTACAAGCAGCAGTGCGGCATTATCAGTTGATTTGATGATTTCGAATCCGTTACTGGCTGCCTTATTTCTATTGCAACGGGGGTCCTACTAGCAATTTGGAATTATGAGAGCACAATACGGATAGAAGTACAAGTAAGCATCATATTGAGCAAGTAAGTAGTGTTGTGTATTTTTATTATAATTTATGAAATCTATTTTATTTTATCGGTAGAATTGCCCTTATTTGCTGTTGCGCTGATAGCATTTATCGGGGAGCTGACAGTGAGGCTCCAAACTGCCCTTAAAGCAGTCGCCCGGGCGCGAACATTCTCCATCCTGGCTCGGACAGGCATATTGAGATTGATACCTGTTGCAAGCTCTCTCGTACTTGCACCACCTTAGCGATTGTGTTGGCTGAAATATCCCTATCTGGAAAAACCCCGGTGTCTTGTAATCTATATCGTATAGATTTCCATTGCAGTCGAGTTGATCCGAATTTCGTGCCGCCGCTCCAAAGACGGGGCATCCAACCGGGACCTGGCATTCAGGCCCTGTATTGTTATTAACGCAATAAGGCGGCAGCCTGCAAGGATAGATCTGACCAGGGCACATATTTTCGGGCTGCCAGCGATCGCAAGCTCTCTCATGCTTGCACCAAGCCTCTAGCTGTCTCGGAAAACTAGAACTCCATCTCGATCCAAAAATAAAGCTATCTTCATAAGGGTTTCCCGAACAGTTAGGTTCGCTTAAGTTTGCTGCAATCCCAAGAGCAGGCGAAATAATCGATAGTAGGGGTACTGCCCTCATTATAATTGGCTAAGTTGTACCAACAATAAATACCTTTTCTTGGCGAGAAGAGACGCAAATAAATTCGAGGGAGAATGACTGTGCCTGCCTTCCTTGGTACTGTCGACAGGAAATATTACATTTTATATAGAATCCGCCTAGAGAAACACATGACGAATGTCCGAGCTTGAATGCAAGCACTCCGTACGGAGTACTTGTTCAAGTATTAATACACGCCAATACACTGGCCTGGTTGGGGGTTTTATTATAGTACCGTAATACTAATACTTACAGTGTCCTTAAGTACGGAGCACTCTGTGCGAGTAATAATTCAATGTCATAATCGTATGTGAACTCCGTACTCGTAGCGCCAAAATCACCGTACGGAGTAACTACGGCGTACTTGCGCCTAGTATGGAGTATTCTAGACGAAATCCTTGACAAGCACAGGCATGTTTCATAAACGATATCAGTAATAATAGTACCGAGTCCCCCCGGGGCGACAGATGCTGGACTCCAGTAAACAAGACTACCGCCGCCTCCGTCCGATGCACATTTTGGCACCACGGCGCAATGGCGGGCAAATGGCCATCTTCAGCAAGACGCTACAGGCAGCGTCGCCGTACAAGTATACTGGCAGTTGAATTGTTGACTTCGAATCCATCACTGCCTCTCTGCTGTAGCAACGAGGCCCTACTAGCAATACTTGGTTCATCAAGCAGGCACAATGCGGACAGAAGTGCTGAGTACAAGTAAATACCATGCTGTAGGTAGTTTGTATTCCTCTTATGATAAAATCCAGTTCATCGCATTTGTAAAGTGCCCTTATTTGCCACTGCGGTGATAGCAGTGAGCGGGGAGCCGACATTCAGGCTCCATGTCGCCCTTTAAGCAGTTTTCGTTGCGCGAACATTCGCGAACCTCGCTCGGACAGGCATGACTAGATTGATACCTATTGCAAGCTCTCTCGTACCTACACCACCTTAGCGATTGGTTAGGCTCGAATATCCCTCTCTGGAAAAACCCCGGTCTCTTGTAATCAATATCGTACGGATTTCCATTGCAGTCGAGTTGATCCGAATTTCCTGCCGCTCCAAAGACAGGGCATCCAACCGGGACCTGGCATTCAGGCCCTGTATTGTCATTGACACAATAAGGCGGCAGCCTGCAAGAATAGATCTGACCAGGGCACATTTTTTCGGGCTGCCATCGACCGCAAGCGCTCTCGTACTTGCACCAAGCCTCTGGCTGCCTCTGCATACTATTAAACCACTTCCAATCGGAAACAAAGTCATCGTCATGGGGGTTTCCGGTACAGTCAAGTTCGTTTGAGCTTGCTGCAACTCCAAGGGCTGGCGAAATGATCGATAATAGGAGTACTGCCCTCATTATGATTGAAAAAGCGGTGCCAACAATATATGGCTTTTGTGTTCAACGAGAGGAAGAGATGCAAATGTATTCAAGGGAGACGGACTATTGAGAGGAAATGTCACCTTTTATATGGAATCCCCAAGGTTGAGTGCAAGAACGGAGCGGTTGTGTACAGTACAGTAAGGATTAATGTACAACTACGTACTTGGACTTGAGTGCTCGTACCCACATACAGTAGTTGTATTACTACTTATAGTATTAATTATTATACTGGCATGACGCGGGTTTCTACAATAGCACGGAGCATCTACGGAGTACGTAATACGGCCAATACCCCTAGGATGAACGGAGTACTGTAGATGTTGTACTCCGTACAAGCACATGTGCTTACTTACAGCACTTACTCGCGCAGTTGCGGGTATACTTACTTTCGAGTATTTGAGTACGTCTATGGAGTAATACTCGGGAAAGCTTGTGGCTGTACATGTGCTAGTAGTAGGAGGCTGTAAGTCTTACTTTGGCAATACACGCAAGGAACTTGCAACATGGGTAAGTACATGTACAGTACGTTTGGCACCACAAGTACGGAGTTTACGTACGATTATGACAATGAATTATTGCCAAGCAAGTGCTCGCACGCACAGTAGATACTCGATTACTTGAGCGCAACGGCCGAAAGTCGAAATCCTTGACAAAGGCTCCGGACAGTACTTACTGTACATGTAATGCTTGGTACTGGTATTCCGACATCGACGCGCCTGGCCGGATTACTTGTGCAAGTCATCCAGGAACGGCTACAAATACAAGGGCACTCTCGTGCCGGTGCAATAAATGGGCATGTACGCCCACAGTACAGTAGTCTGGCCATGACGGACAAGATCAGCAAGCATGGTGGTGATGCTCGAGGACGGTTGCTTCGCACACCAGAAGGGTGGGGGGGAATTCGGTTCGTAAACAGGTTGGTTATCATTACTCCGCAATCAATACTGCTTCATCACTTGTGCAGCAAGTACAGTAAATACATGGACATACTTGCGGAGCACATCAAGTATGTATGAATATCTACCAATTACGGAGTATGATGCAACAGAGGCAAAGGCAGAATCAATCCATTGGTGTTCTTCTTGATGATGTTGTTGCCAACCACTAGGTGTCCTCTGTGCCTGCTTAAATAAGCGCAGACGTGGACACCGTTACGTAACCAACTACCCGGACTTTAACCCCGTTTCAGGCCCGTTGACGCGTCGGCGCGACAGAGCTCTTGCAGCCAATATGCTGCACGTATAGAGCACGGTAATACAGCAACAGTACTTTTGGACAAGCACAATCCGGATAGCAGTGCCATGCCGTCCATGGTTTGTGTTGTACTTGCCTTTCCTCATGGCAGCATCCAGCTGATTGCATCAGCAGCCATGCCCTTGTTTGCCAGTGTGGTGGAGGCAGTCAGAGGGCACCGACATTGATGCTCTCCACTGGTTGGCGCGAACAACAGGCCATCAGGGTCGGACAGGCAAAAGGATTTCAGGCCCTGTATTGTCATTGACACAACACAGTAAGGCGGCAGCCTGCAACGATAGGTCCGACCTGGGCACGTTGCTTCGGACTGCCATCGATCGCAAGCTCTCCCGTGCTTGCACCAAGTCTCCGGCTGCCTCGGCGTAGTGCACGACGGTAGACTGTACTCGGTGCTGTGCTGAAGGGTAGTAGGTAATGGTCAGGTCACTGGCATTCGGCCGGGCCTAGGACGGGCAGAAGGTTCGTACCGCCTAACGGCTGTGGGTATCAGTACCAGCACGGCCGACAAGACGTACGGCAATACGGAGTACAGAGGCACAACCAACGTGAAGGTGTGCCTGGACAACTCGCCTCGCACTGCGGACGCGTACATGCTGCGCACAACGCATGTGCTGGCCTGCTTGACGCTGGTGCGACTTTGGCAGCCTCCCGCGACGGTGGGTGAAATGCAAGTGGGTGAAATGCAGGTGGGTGAAATGCAGCCGTGCCTGAAGGCGAGCTTCTGCACATGCTTGGAAGCGTACGCTCCACTGCAAGTACAGTGCATGCATGAGCTGTCGGTGTGGGCGCATGTACATGTACCTGGACGCTGTTACCGAGTGCTCCGCACGCACGGGCAGATGGATGCGTGGGCACACTGCCGCTGCCGTGTCCGTACTTACAGTTGCTACAGCAGGCCCTCGCCGCAAGGAGCGACGCATAGCCTCACCATCGTCCGTATGCTCGCATGCGCTTTTCTGTGCGGCACACGTACTGTGCATACGTTGGCGTAGGCTCGTCGTGGCTACTTTGTGCCGTGCTTGCTGTGCTGCACACACCACACGGATGGATTGACAAGGTCGAAAGGAGAGGAAGCAGTCCTTTGGCCCGCCTCTCTTCTCCTCCGCTCTGGCACTCCTAGGCTTCCTGCTTCGAAGCAGCGAGCGTCCATGCTGGCGGCTCTTCTTCCCTGGCGCGGGGTGGACCAGAGGCCGCTTGCGGGGTCGCCTGCGGCTTCCTCTTGTCGTCGACCGTTCGTTCGTACCTGCATTACTCTTGTTCCTCGCACCTGCATTACTCTTGTTCCTCGCACCTGCATTACTCTTGTTCCTCGCACCTGCATTACTCTTGTTCCTCGCACCTGCTCTGCGTTTCCACGACAGCGGCAGCCGCATTCGTGGCGTTGCTGGCATGTGACTCGATCCTTCCGTAAGCAGTTGGCGAGAGGGACCTTGCCGCTGCCGCCATCGTGCTCCGTTCGGCCGAGAGCGATCCAAAACGTCAGCCACAAGCTGCCTTCCTGCCGCCATCCATCGATCCGTACTAGCTCCGTCCCGACGCTTTCCTTGGTATTTAAGTAGTCGCGGGAAGCCGCTCCCCATATTGGCCGACGGCAGGTACGCGGTTGTCGACAAGCAAGTCTCAGGTCCCGCCCCTGCACGTCACTCTTCACCCCCGTACGCACCCACCGACGCACACAAACAACACAAACGCCCACAAACGCCCACAAACGCCCGCAAGCACACACAAACACACACAAGCACACACAAGCACACACATACACACGCATACACACGCATACACATGCATACATACCTCCCAGAGTGATTGATTGCACGCTCCGGTACGAGACAGCTGCTGCAAATCTACCGTGCGGATATCCCACGCCACAGGGTACGACCCGGCCGCCGACAAGGCAAGCGAGGGACCAAAGGCAGGCAAGCAAGCCAGGACACCGACGGACCAGCCGACGAAGCGACGCGATGGCGGCCATGGAGCTCATCGTCGTCGTCCTCAACCACACCAACGAGGAGCTCAGCCTTGACGCTCAATCCCCGCAGCTCGAGCAGGGCGAGTGGATGACGGACTCGGCCGAGTCGCAACCGCCCCAGGAGATCAGGGCTGGGGAGAGCGGAATGTGGCGCTGCAAGGCCCGGCACGTGGGCGCGGGCATCGCCGGCTCTGCCCAGTACCGCATCGTCGGTTACGGTGCCAACGACCTCGTCACGCTCAACTGGGACGTGCCCGTCGTCGGCGCCAACAAGTTTGAGCACTCGTCCGAGACGGCCGAGTTTGGCGTCGAGGTCCTCGGCGGCAGCGGACGACAGGCCGTCGCCGTCTTCGTCTTCGGTGAGCGACGCCCGCCCTCCCCATCTGCTTGCTCCGTCGACCCCCTCGCTTCTTCCACTTGCCCCGGCGCCGAAGCGAAATGGCCCGTACGCTGACGTGCTCGAGCAGCGCCCGCGAAGCCGGCCAAGGACTAGTTCCCTCCAAGCTCTCCGTCCTCCCTCCCACCTGCACACGCACTAGCCGCCGGAGCGAACCTTGTCACGGCAGGAATTTGTTTGGCCGCACCGGCAAACGACGTCGACGTTTCGTGCTCCGACGACCACCTGTGGTGCACCTACCCACCCACCTCGTTAGCCATCACCACCCACCTTACTTTCACGTTGCCATGATGCGACCGAGCCGCAGCTTTTGTTCGCACAGTGTCCATGTGCGCTCCGTTCATGGAGTGTAGCTCCCGACGGCGCCATCGTCGATAACCTGTTCCCGACAGAGTCTGCTCCTCGCCCAACCTACTTTCCGCCGATGCACCCACCCTACCTCGCGTACCTGCCTCGACCTGCCTCCCATAATTCGGAGGCCATCGTGTACGCTCGCTCGGGAGAATGCAAAGTACAGGCCGACGGGAACTACATGCGATGCGGTTGGTAGGTGTAAACTCTAGACATGGGCTGCACCAGAGCATACCTGCACAGGTATGTGATGTGTGTGCAGGCTAATTAAACAACAATTCATTCATCAACCCAAGGCGCCACCGCCTTCCCCCCCTTTCCCAGCTTGCTTGTGTCTCGCTTGTCTCCGTCTCGAAACGGGTAACGGTGACGGCTGGCTCGCCCGCCTACCGTCGATGACCCCCTTTCCTCCCATCCGTCCATTTATTCATGCTCCATCCATTTTTTTCACGCATCATCCACCGATACCGACGAGAGCGAGCCGTTCCGTTCCCAGTTCCCATCAACATCCATGGTCCGCAGCACCTCATCATGTTGGCTCCGCGACCGATGATCCTCTTGGCGGCGTTGCTGCCCTCGCTGGCCCGTATGTGACGTCATCCCCCCCTCCAGCCTTCCTGTCTCGTCTACCTTGCTGCGTCCGAAATCGGAGAGGCGCGGGGAAAGAACGAAGGAGAGAGCGAGAGCGAGAGCGAGGGAGCATCAACTTTCGTGGGGCCTGAGTCGGCTGACAATTGAATCAATCTCGTCCCCGACCACAGTCCTCGTCCCAGTGCAAGCACATGTCGTCGAGCAGCGAGCGGACAATGACGACGATAGCGCGGCCGCCAGCTACGCCCCGTCCTCGGTCGCTTGTCCGTCGCCCGTGCCGACGATCCGGCATGCGACGAACCTCTCGGCCGAGGAGACGGCGTGGTTGCCCGTCCGCGACCGGAACATCGTCTCGGCCCTCAAGACCCTCCTCGGCCGCGTCAACATCGGCGACATCGACGTCAACGCCTACATCGACAACATCGTCAAGGATGTCGACGCCGACGTCGCCGAAGCCTCGCTCCCCCGCATCGGCATCGCCGTCTCGGGCGGCGGCTACCGGGCCTTGATGAACGGCGCCGGTGCCCTCGCCGCCTTTGACGACCGCACAACCCACTCGTCCGGCCAGGGCCAGCTCGCCGGCCTCCTCCAGGCATCGACCTACCTCAGCGGCCTCTCCGGTGGCAGCTGGCTCGTCGGAAGCCTTTTCGTCCAAAACTTCACCACGGTCCAGTCCATCGTCTCCTCGACGAGCGGCTTCCTCAGCACCCTCTGGCAGTTTGGTGACTCCATCCTCGAAGGTTCGCCTCCTCCCCTCTCCCACGGCTCCCGCCGCCCTGCCTGCCCTCTGCTCACCTCGTTCGCTCGCTCGCTAGGCCCGAAAGGTCTGCGGACGGGACAATACTACCGGGCCCTGCGCGACAGCGTCCAGGCCAAGACGGACGCGGGCTTCAACACGACCATCACCGACTACTGGGGCAGGGCCTTGTCCTACCAGCTCGTCAATCCCACCGATGGAGGGCCTGGTGCGTCGTCCGATCCCCACCCCATCACCCGAGGCTGACCGAGCATGACGTCGCCTCCAGCCTTCACCTTCTCCTCCATCGCCAACTCGTCCGACTTTTCCCAGGCCCAGACGCCGATGCCCCTCATCGTCGCCATCGAGCGCGCGCCGGGGCAGCTGCAGATAGCGCCCAACTCGACCATCTTCGAGTTCAACCCGTGGGAGATGGGCTCCTACGACACGGGCGCCTCCTTCTTCGCGCCCCTGCAGTACGTCGGCTCCAACTTTAGCGACGGCGTCGTCGGCGGCGGCGGCAAGAAGTGCGTCACGGGCGTCGACAACGCCGGCTTCGTCATGGGCACCAGCTCCTCCCTCTTCAACCAGGCCTTCCTCCAGCTCGGCAAGGTCTCGGCCGGGCCCGACTTCCTGCTCAACGCCTTGAACGAAAGTCTCGGCAACATCGGCGAGGAGAACCGGGACATTGCGAGCTGGCCCAATCCATTCTACAAGCTCAGCGCTGGCAGCAACATCAACGCCAACGCCTCCCTCCTCACCCTCGTCGACGGCGGCGAGGCCCTGGAGAACATCCCGCTGCATCCGCTCACCCTCAAGGCGAGACGCGTCGACGTCATCTTCGCCATCGACGGCTCCGCCGACACCAACACGTCGTGGCCGAACGGGACCGCCCTCGTGGCCACGTACGCCCGATCCAACGGCAACGACCCGCCCGCCAACAACACCCTCTTCCCGCCCGTGCCCGACCAGAACACGTTTGTCAATCTCGGCCTCAACCGGCGTCCGACCTTCTTCGGCTGCGACAACTCCTCGACGCCCCTCGTCGTCTACATCCCCAACACACCCTACACCTTCCTCTCCAACGTCTCGACCTTTGACCTCTCCTACACCGACACGGAGCGGGACCAGATCGTGCAGAACGGGTACAACGTCGCGACCATGGCCAACGCCACGGTCGACGCCAACTGGCCCGCCTGCGTCGGATGCGCCATCTTGGCCCGCAGCTTCGGCCGTACGAAGACCAAGGTTCCGGCCAAGTGCGTCGACTGCTTTTCGAGGTACTGTTGGAACGGCACGACGAACTCGACGCAGCCGACCCTGTACGAGCCGCAGCTCGTCGTCACGAGCGGGTCCGCGAGACGGGTGCAGGCCGTCGCCGCCGCCGCCTTGATGCTTTCTACCTTTGCCATGCTGTTCCTTGGGCTCGCATGAGACGACAGGTGGTGACGCGCATGCCGGAGTCGCGTCAGGAACGACGAACTGCGCACGATCCTGTCCATGGACGTCGGATCCTGTGTCCGAGGCGGCGGCGGCCCTTTTTCTCTTTTGTTTTTTTGCAACGCAAAACGAGGCGCAACGGAACGAGGCACAACGGAGTCACGTCACGTCTCGGCAAGTCAGATGCCGTGGTACTCGTTGGCTTGGCAAACGTTTCTTTCTTCTTCTTCCTCCCCACGTGCAGCACCTGGAACGGAGGAACATGTACACTTTCCTACGCACTGTCCGATACTGAGAAGAAAGAAGGCATCATCAGATCGGCGTATATACCAATTGACGGACCAGCATTTGAAGTTCCTCTCGGGCCCGACGGGCAACCATCTCCTCGTCCGTTTGACGAGGCACGGCGTGGACGTGTGAAGCGTACGTGACACGGTAGATTAATCCCAAGGGGCCATGTGTAGTCGATTAATCCCAAGGGGCCATGTATAGTCTAGCGTGCATGATACATGACGGACCGGATGACGGGCGGACGACCGACGGGCGGACCCTGCCACTGCCTCGTGGTATGGTTATTAGGCCGATGCTCCTTCACTGGCCGCCCTTTCGACGAGCCTGATGATCCTTGATTGCCTTTTCGACGAGCCTTCTGGCCATGGAGTCGGCCTTGGACTGGATGTTGCTCACGTATCGGCGCACTTCATCCTTCCCCACGTCCACCGCATCGTCAGCCATGGCACCGTTGTCGACGAGTTCCCGAAGAACTGCATTTTGCAACACCTTGGCGCCACCATCCAAAACGGCCTTCTCCGCGATGGGGACGACGGCGGCGAAGATGCTGTTGGAAAATTCCCGATAGTCTTGGCCGCGCGCCGCATAACATTCAAACTCGTCGGCGTAGTCCATGAGGCTGTAGTGGTAGTGGCAATACTCTTCCGATCCGGAGTCGAGCTCGAGCACCAGAGGATCGGACGAGTTGGTTCCCGGAGTCTTCCACTGCCAATAAGGCGTATCTCGAGAGGCCAAACAATCAGCGCGCTGCGCCGCCGGCACCGTCTTCCTGCATACCCCCTCCGATCCCTGGCATATTTCACTTGCCTCGGAGCAGGACTGGGGGTAGAACCATGGGCTGAGCTTCGCAGGCTTCGTGCTTCTTTTCTTCAAGCATTCCTCCACCGACATGTCTCCTCTGTTCGAGTCGTCCTCGCACCAGGCCATGGTTCCCCTGCACTCCTCGGAAGCGAGGTCACCATCGCAGTGGGGGGAGAATATGGCGGAGAAGGGCACGCGCCCTCGTGCGGCTATGCAGTCGTCCTTGTCGTCGTTGTACTGTCTCCATGCATCCTGCAGCCTGGGCGTAACTCTGATGGGGACGCTGCTCATCATGTCGTTGAACAGTTGCATATTCTTGCCCCCCAAACCGGCGGCAGCCTGCACCATGGCATTCCTGTCGCAGAGCTCGGTCGTTCCCAGGCATGCCTCCGCCGTAGCGTTCTCGCATTTGGCGGCATCTGGATCGAACCAAGAGGGTGCCGATGAACTCGGCAGTCGTTGATTGAGACAAGCCTGCACCGACCCGTACGACTCGGCCTTCAACTCGCACCATTCGGCCGTGCCCTTGCACGGCTCCGAGATTTTCTGGGCGCATCGTTGCGAATTCGGTTGCAGCCAGGGCCCCTTTGTCCGGAAGCGAAAGCAGGTGTGCCTGGTGGTAGCGTTCGTGATGGCACCGCAGACTTCGTCGGTTCCCAAGCAATTTTCGCTCGCACCTACGCAAGCGCCACGGGGCGGTGACCACTGCTTGTATATCCTCGGACGCGGGCCATGGTCACGAAAGCAATCGTCCTGGCTCGCGTACACGACCTTGTGGAGCTGCTGGTTGTCGTAATATCTCCCGCAGGCGAGGTCCGTTCCGGTACAAACGGTGTTGAAGCCGGAGCAGATGTTGGCTCCGAGCTGAAACTTTCTTTTCTGCTTCGACCGATGGCCATGGTCAGCATTTTCCTCGTCAGCGAGTTGGATGGACGATTCCTCACCCCCGCCGACGCGGCGTCGGTTGCGCCGAGAAGGACGGTCGAGACGATCCAGGCGGAGCGAAGATGTGAGACGTGCATCTTGTCGGGATGCCGGGGGGGGGGGGGGCGAGGAGGTCGGCGAACGACGGGCGAGAGAAGTGAAGGCAAAAAGGAGCACCAGCTTCCGGCCGGCGCAGGTCCCTTGATTTATTTATTGATTTATTTATTTGTTCATCTACCACGGCGGCGATGGGGACCAGCAAGCACCGCACAGGTTGGTGCGAGCACTTGCATGGGCTTCCCCACGCTGCAAACTTGCAGGGTACGACAAGTACGTGCGAGTAAGTATTAATTGCAATCACTGCAAGTACGTGCGAGTAAGTAATAACTGCAATCACTGCAAGTACAGTGCATGTACACGTACCGTCTCTCCGGGTTTGCTTCATCATCGATATCCATGAACAGGGACATGCGTCGTTTGTTGACGCGCGACGAAGGGTTAGCACGATGATAGTATTATTTGTTATAATTGACGGTACACTTGCATGTGCCTGTACTTACGTACAAGTGCGTTTTAGGCATGGCATGCGGTATTGGGCAGCAGGGTAGGGAGTAAGTACATGTACAAGATGTACAAGATGTACAAGATGTACAAGATGTACAAGATGTACAAGATGTACAAGATGTACATACATGTACATACATGGCCAGTAAGCGTGCACCTACAGTGCTCCGTCCAACTGTTCCGAATTAATACTGTACTTGCATGGTACATTCACTTGACGAAAGTGACGATTCAGTTTTGGTAGCGCTACTCCTAACTTGGAAATTGAATCGACATTTCTGCCACCCCACTGTACCACTGTACAGTACTTGCAACCACAGTGCTGTACGGAGTACTTACAACCACAGTGCTGTACTTGCAACCACAGTACTATACTTACTGTACAACTACAGTACGTACCTGAGTGCTTGCAAGTGCCGAAGCTAGGGGCTCGCCGTACCCGGTACATCCAAGTACCTCTGGTGCACTAGCTGCCATGAGTAAGTGTAGAAGTACAGTACATGCGGGTGAGTGAGTGTGCATTTGCACTGGACGTTGTACATGGAAATACACCTGCACTTTGGTACACAAGATGCGCCCATGAATTATTACGTTACGACAGTAATACCGATGAAGAGGACTGAAATGGCCATTCGGTTACGAGATCGGGACCCGGAGCTGGGTTGGGAAGCGAACAACTACTGTACTTACTCGCAACTACTTAAAAGTACTGTGAGTATTATTGGTTGTGCATACTGTACTCGGAAGAACCGCAAGTACACACCAGCACGACTTATAACGTAAGCAAGCGAGTACTTGCATTACCTGCAACCGTACATGTACTGTACTTGGTTGTAAGTAGTAAGTAGCGTGCAGTGCCGTGTGCAAGCACTTAAGTACTGGGTGAAAGGTACAAGCAAGTACATGTACATAGGTGCACTTGAGTTTTGCGCAACGAAGCACTTACTTGCTGCGCTCAAGTGTTAATTACTCGTACATGGGAGAATGGGAGCTCGGCCGAGATACTTGGGCAGGATGGCATGGGTAATCGTGACAAATTGGAATTTACGTACACATGGACAGAATCCATCATCCGTGAATACACATGTGCTGCAAGTTGCACCGTTCTCAGGGTGCGTACGTACCAAGTACAACTACAGGCGAGTGTTCAAGTGGTTGTAATACTAGGTGCAAGTACTTGTACACCATTACTAGTAATTGCTGTACTTGTCAGTACTGCGCATGAGAGCCCAATTCGTCCGTCATGTCCAATCGCACTCGGGCACAATACACACTTGCAAGAGTCCAATGCTTGATTACTTTTACTTGATCCAGCGTCGATCGCTTTTAATAATCAGGTATCGAGAACGGAGCACTCCGTACGGAGTACAAGGAAGTACTTACTTGAGTAAGTACTGTACTTGATCACAGGGGTACATGTGCTCCGTCCTTGTACACCTACATACTTGTACCCCGCACAGGTACAGTCATGCAAATGTACGGATACAAAGTATCTGCGTGAGATGGGAATAGTCCTTGTGTTATATGAATGCAAACACGTACTGCAAGTACAGATACAAGTACATGTACAAGCACACGTACAGTAAGTACTTACACTCGAGTCTGCAGCCTGCTAATATAATTATTACGTGCCCATATACGGAGTACTGCCCATATACGGAGTACTGCCCATATACTTACTCCGTACCTACAAGTACTTAAGTAAGTATGACTGTAGCGTGCCGAAAAATCTTGCATCCATACAACGACGTGCCTACAACAACACATGACAAGACTGGCTCGAATCATGGCCAAGTGAATGCGCAAACCGCATTCCATATTGGTTCCCGCACGCACCGCCGGCAACTGGCCTGCCTCGGCCAAAGACTCGACGGATGAAAGAGGCGGCTCGTCGGGGAAGCAAACGACGCATCGCTCCAAGTTGGCGCCGTCTCTCGAGTCTCGACGCACGCAACCTCCCGGCCGCCGGCATCGGCGAGGGGCCCATGGTCCGGACGATTGTCCCCGCCGTCCTGCCGGGGATGGCTCGAAGGCGGGTCTCCTTCATGCCTCGGCCTGCCGTGACGGGGAATGCGAGCACGGATACGGACGGGGACGGGTGCGGAAAGGATGGGAAGCCGGCGCAGGCTCGTGGCACGCCTCGCGAGGAGGCAGCGAGCACAGGGTGGGTACCTGCACTGTGCGGTAAGTGATGTACGTACGTACTTATGTAAGCACTTACTTGCCGCTGGACGGTCGGTGCCCCTACCAGCGGCGGGGAATGGCATCATCGCAAGGTCACGTGGAGCGATGATGGGTGCGTCGTGCGTGGGCGGCAGGTGAAATCATGGTCATGTATTGCTCGCAGTACTCGGTAGAGGACGGGAACCTTTACTGTCCTGCTGCTGCCAAGTGCGCGAGCGATCCGTCCGACCCCGAGCGATCCAGGAGCCCGGCCCCGTTCGGCGCCTCGCTCGTCATGAGTCTCTTCTGGACAGGCCCGGCCTTGCATCCCTTTGCTGTCTCGTCGGCCACGAGCCTATCCACGCTAGTTCCCACATTTCGTCTTCTTCTTCGTCCCCAGCATCTCGACGTCGCTCACGATGCCACGGATACAGCCACCCCGGCACTCGTTCAAGGCCTGGTTAAGGTCTGCTTCGCTCTTGATCCGGTTCACCTGCGAGATGGCCCAGGTCCCGAACAAGGTTATCCCGCTGGTCGGCTGACAGGCACCCCGGAGGCAGCTGGCGAGCTCCAATCGTAGCATCCCGAAATCGGGAGCGGTCAGCAAGTTATTTTTGACAAAGAACGATTCGCTGCCTATCAGAGAAGCGGTGGCCGGTCCGACGAGGAGGGTTACGGCGTAGGAGCAGGTCGTGGCCAACTTCATCTTGACGCTTTTGCTTTCCTTTAAGGGTGCGAGAGAGGTACGAGGACTGCAGAGGGATGTGAGGACTGCAGAGAGATGTGAGAACTGCAGAGAGATGTGAGGACTGCAGAGAGATGTGAGGACTGCAGAGGGATGTGAGGACTGCAGAGAGATGTGAGGACTGCAGAGAGATGTGAGGACTGCAGAGGGATGTGAGGACTGCAGAGAGATGTGAGGACTGCAGAGAGATGTGAGGAGTGGCGAGATGGAATGGCGATCGGTCGACGTGGCCGGAATGGCTTCCCTACTTATGTGCTTTGGATGCTGCTGGAATCGATGGAAGATGCAATGCCTGCCTGGGCCATACGTTGAGGCCGTACCTGTGCATGTTCGTATCGGTAGCTTCCCGACGAGGAGTTGTCATGAATTGTGGAGAGCAGTTGAACATGCAAGTACGGGGTAATAATTCCGAGTACGGAGCAGCATACGAGCGCTCAACTGCCCACCTAGAGCCGATGATGTACTACTCATGTCGACGGCCGTTGCATTCGCTGTACGCGGCGAAATTTTTCATTCAGTCTGCGTCCGGGTTACCGGCTAGAGACCACTATCGTTCCGCGCATGGTGTCGGGTGCGTTCCCTAGCTAGCAGCCATGGTTTGCCGTTGCCGTACTATGGGGTCCAAGTTAACGTGCTCGGGCACGGCGCTGAAATCATAGTACTGTATTGGCTCGCAGTAGAGGACGGGAATCTTTATTATCCCATTTCCAGATGCTCGAGGGATCTGCCGCCACAGCGAACGGTCCGTTGCGACTGCGCGCGATCCAGCCGCTCGAGACGGATCGGCGGCTCGATCGCCATGCGTCTTCTGGACAGGCCCGGCCTTGCATCCTCTTGCTTCTCCGGCCACAAGTCTATCCCCTTTACCTTCCAGGAGAGCTTCTTCTTGACGTTTCTCACGACGCCCCGGACACAGCCACGCTTGCACTCCTTCAAGGCCTGGTCAAGTTCTGCTCTGCTCTTGATCCAGCTCACCTGCAAGGTGGCCCAGCCCCCGTGTACGGCCGGCCCGTGGGCCAGCTGACAGAAACGCTCGAGGCAGTCGACGAGCTGGACTCGTTCGTCCTGGAAATCGGAAGCGGCCGTCATGTCTCGTCCGGCGAGGGACGAGTCGGCTAGCGGAGAAGCGGTGGCCAGTCCGACAAGGGATACGGCGTAGGAGCAGAACTTCATCTTGACGCTTTTGCTTTCCTTTTGACTTGGGTACGGTGGCGTGGGATGCGAGAGAGTTATGAGTGCTGCGGTGGCGAGATGGTGCAGCGGCGAGATGGTGCAGCGGCGAGATGGTGCAGTGGCGAGATGGTGCAGTGGCGAGATGATGTGGTGGCGAGATGATGCAGTGGCGAGATGGGATAAAGACATCGCAAGCCGATCGGTCGACGTGGCTCGGATGGCGTCCCTATTTATGTGCATTGGGTGCTGCCGGAACCGATGGAAGAAGCGACGCCTGCCTGGGCCATACGTGGACGCCGTATCGGTGCATCTTCGTAATTACTGGCAGCTTCCCGACGAGTTGTCGTCGAGAGCAGTCGAACATGCGGGGGGTGATTACGGAGCAGCATACGAGCGCTCAGTTGTCGATCTAGACCTGATGATGCATGTCGACGGCTGTTGCGTGTCGACGGCCGTGGCATGTCGACGGCTGTTGCGTGTCGACGGCCGTGGCGTGTCGTCGGCTGTTGCGTGTCGACGGCTGTTGCGTTCGCCGCATGTGGTGCAAATTTTCATTTACCGTGTCCGGGTTGATGGTTCGAGACCATATCGTTTCGCGCGTGGTGTTGGTTGCTTGCTTGCCCTGCGACGGCGGCGGTTGTGCTTGTGCACTGCAATATAGGTGGAGTGTGCCTCGCTGCATATGGACCGTGCTTGGATTGTGGTGGCGGGACGGAGCGCTTTAGCGGCCATGGTTCGCTGTCGCCGTATGGCTTGCAATACTCAGGGTACCGTAAGCACTGGTTGTCCAAGTTAATGTGCTCAGACACACGCAGTCTACACCGATGGAACCTACTTGATCAGTAGGCGCTCGTACGAGTAGTTATATAATACCTAGTACTCTAGTAGGTAGGTATGTAGAGCGGCAGGGAGCAAGTTCGTATTCCCTACGGCGTACAGAGTACGATTCTTGGCACGCACAAGCAACTATACTAGGTACTGTACAGTGTACTGTAGTAATGGCCTAATGCGTGCAGGTAAGTATTAAGGAGTACTCCGTACTACTATAGGGTTTAGTACCTAGTATTAATAGCTGTACTGTACGGAGTGCAGTACGCAGCACGCTTAAGTTCAAGTGGTAATTAGCACAGCACGGAGTAATACTCCATACACTAGACTAGTTGCCGTAAAGTGCCGACAGCGAAAGCTATGCAATAGTATTAATACAAGTAATACTTGCACTTGCGTATAGTATAGTAAGTAGGTAAGTAATAATAGCGCTTGTGCATACTCGGAAGAACCGTACAACCTGCAATTTCTTACAAAAAAAATTGTAATGTAAGTATATGTAAATGTATATGTAGATATAGCGTACAGTGCAGTACGCAGTACAGTGTACATGCACTATACAGTACCTAGGTAAAAGTATACGAGAACAGTATATATAGATGTACTTACTGTACTCCGTAAGCAAGCAAGTAATAAGTAATTACTCGTTCTGTAATTGCGAGAATGGGGGCTCGGCTAGGATAGCATGGGCAGTTGTAATAAATCGGGGCCTTGGGAATAAAAGGACAATAGTGCAAGTAGTTGTACTCCGTATACATATACAATTTATATCGTATACCTATAACGCCCTTCTAGCTCTCCGTACCGCTATCTACCGTCGTACTGTTGGCGGCCGCCCTACTAATACCGTACTTATACTTATGCTTGTCCTGTCTCTTGAGTCTCGCCTCCCGGCCGCCGGGATTAGGGAGGGGCCCTATAGTCCGATTATCCCCGCCGTCCTTCCGGGGGCTCCTCAAAGGCGGGTCTCCTCCATAACGGGGAATGCAAAAGGTTGCATAGAGCAATAGACAGTACGTCGTGCGTAGGCGGTAATTAGGGGAAATCATCCTCCTCATCCTCGGTCGTATCTTGATCCGTTCGACACCGTTCGTCGCCCACCTCCCAACAAATCTTCTGGACAGGCCCGACCTCGTATCCCTTTGCGTTCTCGTCGGCCATCAGCCCATCTATAACGGCATCAACACTTTTCCCCTCCTCCGGCTTCTGGACGTTTTTCACAATGCCCCGGATACAGCCACGCTTGCACTCCTTCAAGCCCTGCTCAAGGTCCGCTTTATTGTTGATCCCGCTCACCTGCCCGGTGGCCCAGCCGCTGTGTCTGACTCCGTTGGCCGGCTGGCAGAAACGCTCGAGGCAGCTGGCAAGCTCCGATTGTTCCTTCTGGAATTCGGAAGGGGGTATTAGGCCTCGTTTGGCAAGGGACGAGTCGGCTAGCGGAGAAGCGGTAACCAGTCCGACGAGGAGGGTTACGGCGTAGGAGGAGGTCGTGGCCAACTTCATCTTGATGCTTTTTGCTTTGCTTTCCTTTGACTTGGTATGATGGCGTAGGGTGCGAGAAAGGTACGAGTACTGCTGTAGCGAGGTGGGATGAAGAAATAGCAGGCCGATCGGTCAACATGGCCCGGATGGCCTCTCTATTTATATGCATTGGATGCTGCCGGAACTACTGGAAGATGCGGCGCCCTGCCTGGGCTATCCGTAGACGCCGCATCTATACAGTTCGTACTGGGCTGCTTCCCGACGAGTTGTGGTTATTAATTGTGGAGAGCAGTCGAGCATGTCCATGACGGGGTAGATACGAGTAATTACAGAGCAAGATACGAGCGCTCAATTGTCGATCTAAGCCTGATGATGCATGCCGACGGCTGTTGCGTGTCGACGGCTGTTGCGTGTCGACGGCTGTTGCATTCGCCGCATGTAGTGCAAATTTTCATTTACCACGTCCGGGTTGATGGTTCGAGACCACATTGTTTCGCGCGTAGTGTTGGTTGCTTGCTTGCCCTGCGACGGCGGCGGTTGTACTTGTGCACTGCAATATAGGTGGAGTGTGCTTCACTGGTGGCGGGACGACTGGTGGCGGGACGGAGCGCTTTAGCGGCCATGGTTCGCTGTCGCCGTATGGCTTGCAATACTTAGACTACCGTAAGCACTGGGGGTCCAAGTTAATGTGCTCAGACACACGCCGTCTACACCGATAGAACCTACTCAATCAGCAGGCGCTCGTACGAGTAGTTGTATAAGCATGTAGAGCGGCAGGGAGCAAGTTCGTATTCCCTACGGAGTGCAGAGTACGATTCTTGGCACGCACAAGCACGAGTACCTACTAGGTGCTGTGCAGAGTACTTGCTGTAGTAATGGCCTAATGCGTGCAGATAAGTACTAGTATTAATAAGGAGTATTAGGTTGTTAGTACCTACTAAGTACCTAGTAATAGCTGTACTGTTAGTACTACGGAGTGCAGTAATACGCAGCACGCCCAAGTTCCAGTGGTAACGCAGCACGGAGTAAGTACTCCGTACTCCGTACTCCGCACACCTGACTAGTTGCCGTAACGTGCCGACGGCGAAAGCTGTGCAATGGTATTGATACGAGTAATACTTGCACTTGCGTGTAGTGTAGTTAGGCAAGTAATAATAGCGCTTGTGCATACTCGGAAGAACCGTACAACCTGCAATTTCTTACATGTAAAAAAACACTTGCAACGCAGGTACATGCAAATGTGCATGTAGATGTAGCATGCAGTGCAGTGCGCCGTACAGTGTGCATGCACTGTACAGTACCTAGGTAAGAGTGCACGAGAACAGTACATGTGGATGTGCTTGCTGTGCTCCGTAAGCGAGCAAGTAAGTGATTACCCGTTCTGTAAATGCGAGAATGGGGGCTCGGCCGAGATAGGATGGCATGGGCAGTCGTGACAAGTCGGGGCCTTGGGAATGAATGGACAACAGTGCAAGAGGTTGTACTCCGTACACATGTACAATTTGTTGCGTGTGCCCATGACGCCCTTCTAGCTCTCCGCACCGCCGTCCACCCTGCTGATGCCGCACTTGTGCTTACGCTTGCCCCGTCTCTCGAATCTCACCTCCCGGGCGCCGGGATCGAGGAGGGGCCCATGGTCCGATTGTCCTCGCCGTCCTTCCGGGGGCCCTCCATGACGGGGAGCGCAAAAGGATACATGGAGCAATGGACGATGCGTCGTGCGTAGGCGGCAGGGGAAATCATACTTGGTCATGTATTGATCCGTTCCGACACGGCGCCTCACTCGCCACATCACTCGCCACATCACTCGCCACAAGTCTTCTGGACAGGCCCGACCTCGTATCCCTCTGCTTTCTCGTCGGCCATCAGCCCATCTATGCCGGCATCAAAACTTTTCCTTCCTCTCCGGATTCTTCCCAACGTCGCTCACAATGCCCCCGACACAGCCACGCTTGCACTCCTTCAAGGCCTGGTCGAGGTCCGCTTTGCTCTCGATCCGGGCCACCCGCCATCCATGCCGGCATCAACACTTTTCCTTCCTTCCTACTGACTCTTCTCAACGTCGCTCAGGATGCCCCGGACACAGCCACGCTTGCACTCCTTCAAGGCCTGGTCGAGGTCCGCTTTGCTCTTGATCCGGTCCACCTGCGAGGTGGCCCAGGCCGAGTGTGCCGGTAGCCCGTCGGCGGCCTGGCAGAAATGCTCGAGGCAGCTGACAAGCTGCACTCGTTCATCCTTGAAATCGGAAGCGAGCATCATGCCTCGTCCGGCAAGGGACGAGTCGGCAAGCGGAGAAGCGGTAACCAGTCCGACGAGGAGGGTTACGGCATAGGAGCAGGTCGTAGCGAACTTCATCTTGACGCTTTTGCTTTCCTTTCGACTTGGTATGGTGGCGTGGGATGCGAGAGAGGTATGAGCGCTGCAGTGGCGAGATGGTGCAGTGGCGAGATGATGCAGTGGCGAGATGGGATAAAGATATCGCAAGCCGATCGGTCGACGTGGCCCGGATGGCTTCCCTATTTATGTGCGTTGGATGCTGCCGGAACGACACGAAGATGCGACGCCTGCCTGGGCTGGGCGCCGTATCCGAGCATGTTCGTAATTACCAGCATGCTTCCCGACGAACTGTTGTAAACTGTGGAGAGCCGACGAACATGCATGGGGTAGTTACGAGCATTACGGAGCAGGATACGAGCGCTCAGTTATCCACCTACAGTACGGAATAGACCAGATAATGTACTGTATATCGACGGGCGTGGCATTTGTCGCACGTAGTTTGCGCACGTGGTGAATTTTTTCATTCAGCCTGCGTCCAGGTTACCTGTTCGAGACTACCATCGTTTCGTCCGTGATGTTGGGTGCTCGCTTGCGGCCGTGGTGATGTACTGTAGAGAGTGTGCTGCGCTGTAAGTGCTGTATACTAGGGGGGTACCGATGCACTCTGCTTCGATTACTAGGTAGTACTAATGTTGGTGGGACGGAGTGCTTGGCGGCCATGGTTTGCCGTCGCCCATCACGGTGACTTGACAAAAGTGACGGTTCAGCTTTGGCGGCGCTGCCGGTACAAATTGAATCGACATTTTTGCCACCCCACTGTACTTGTAACGAGCTCAGGGACAGGCGCTGCATCATCACCAGTTAGTACTAGACCCAGTACTGTAGGGACCTGTACGTGTAGGTGCAAGTACACGTAAAGCGGCAGTAAGCACGTTCGTATTCCCTCTAGTACCTAGTACTTACTCAAGTACAGTACAATGCTTGGCACGTACACACACAAGTGCCTACTGATTAGGTACCTATTACTCCGTACTTTGCAGTGTTGGTACTTGGCAATAGGCCTACTACTGTTACTTGCAAGCACTAGGTGTAGTACCTAGTAGGTAATGCTTGCAAGTACGGCAATGGCTGTACGGAGCACTGTACGGCACCACTCCGTACGCCCAACCTAATTGCCGTAAAGTGCCCGCTGCACTTGCGGCGAAAGCATCGCTCCGCCAAGCTTGTGCCGTCTCTCGAGTCTTGGACCTCCCGGGCCGCCGGGATCGGGGAGGGGCCCATGGTCCGGTTCTCTACCGTCCTTCCGGGGATCCTTCAAGGCGGGTCTCCTCCGCGACGGGGAATGCGAGCACGGATGGGAAACCGGCGCGGGCTTACTTGTAGCGCGATTCGCCAAGAGGCAGCAAGCCTAGGGCGAGCGGAGGGCAATCAATCAAGCACCTGTACCTAAGCACAGGCGCTGGACGGTCGGCACCCCCTACCGGCAGGCGGGAATGGCATCGTCGAAAGGTTACGCAGCGCAACGGACTAAAACGTCTTGCATAGGCGGCAGGGGAAATTATAGCTGTTGTATTGCTGCCAAGTGCGCGAGCGATGCCGTTCCAATACCGAGCGATCTAGCCGCTCGACCCCCGTTTGGCGCCTTGCTTATAAGATTACTCCTTTTCCTCCTTTTCCTCCTTTTCTTCCTTTTCCTCCTTTTCCGCCTTTTCTTCCTTTTCCTCCTTTTCCGCCTTTTCCTCCTTTTCCTTCTTTTCTGCCTTTTCCTCCTTTTCGAAAATTTTTTCCATGCCCGACTGCGGCTTAATACCGCTCAAGACGCCCTGGGTACAGCCACGCGTGCACTCCTTCAAGGCCTGGTCAAGGTCTGCTTTATTATCGACCCAGCTTACCAACGACGTAGCCCAGTTCGAGAGGGCAGCCCGCCCGTCCGGCTGACAGAAATCCTCAAGGCAGCGGACGAGCAGTACTCGTTCGTACAGGAAATCGGAAGCGGTAAATCCGCCTCGCCTGGCAACGGACGAGTCGGCCAGCGGGGAAGCGGTGGCCAGTCCGACGAGGAGCGTTGCGGCGTAAGAGTAGGTTGTGGTAAACTTCATCTTTCCTTTTCTCTGAACTTGGTATGGGGTGCGAGAGAGGTACGAGTGCTGCGGTGGCGAGATGGGATGAAGAAATAGCAAGCCGATCGGTCAACGTCGCCCGGATGGCTTCCCTATTTATGTGCGTGCATTGGATGCTGCCGGAAGTACGGAGTACGCAAAGATGCGACGCCTGCCTGGTCTATCTGTAGACGCCGCATCCATGCATCTTCGTACCGGCTGCTTCGCGACGACTTGTCGTTACGAATTGTAGAGAGCAGACGAATATGCATGGGGTAGTTACGAGCATTACGGAGCAGGATACGAGCGCTCAATCATCCACCTACAGCAGACCGGATAATGTATATCGACGGGCGTTGCATTCGTCGCACGTAGTTTGCGCACGTGGTGAATTTTTTTTTCATTCAGCCTGCGTCCAGGTTACCTGTTCGAGACTACCATCGTTTCGTCTCGTAGTGGGAGTGCTTTGGCGACCATGGTTTGCCGTCGCGTATTACAGCGGTTCGACAAAAGTGCCGGTTCAGCTTTGGTGATGCCACTGGCACAAATTGAATCGATATTTTTGCCACCCCACTGTACTTGTAATTAAGCACTGGGGTCCAAGTCAACGAGCTCGGGGACAGGCGCTGCATCATCACCAGTACCTAGTACTGTAGGGACTTGTACGTGTAGGTACAAGTACACGTGAAGCGGCAGGGAGCAAGTTCGTATTCCCTACTTGCAGAGTACAATGCTTGGCACGTACACACACAAGTACCTACTAATTAGGCACTAACCTATAACTCCGTACTTTGCAGTGTTGGTACTTGGCAAAGGCCTGCTACTGTCACTTGCAAGCACAGGTACTAGGTAGGTACTTGCAAGTACGGCAATGGCTGTGCGGAGCACTGTACAGTACGCAGCACGCCAAGTTCAGGTAGTGGCACCAGTACGGAGCAAGCTTGCGCCGTCTCTCGAGTCTTGGACCTCCCGGCCGCCGGGATCGGGGAGGGGCCCATGGTCCGGGGGATCCTTGAAGGCGGGTCTCCTCCGTAACGGGGGAATGCGAGCACGGATACAGGGGCGGGCGGCCGTGGAAAGGGATAGGAAAGCAGTGCGGGCTTACGGAGTACGGATACGGAGTGTTACTGAGTACAGTACGGAGTACACCGTACGGAGTAATGATACTTGGTTGTACAGTACAGAGTGGTGGACTACGGAGGATTAGTCAAGTACAGCAGTACTCCGTACAGGTACTTATTGCACTTATCACAAGTCCAGCACTTACATACTTGCACTTGCCTGTCCTTGTGTTTGTGCTTCTTACGGACTCGGTACTTGCAGCGCGATTTGCCAGAGGCAGCAAGCCTAGGGCCAGCGGAGGGCCATTAATCAAGTGCCTACCGGCAGGGGGGGATGGCATCGTCGAAAGGTTACGCAGCGCCATGGACTGTACGTCGTGCATAGGCGGCAGGGGAAATTATACTTGGTCATTGTATTGCTCGCAGTAGACTCCCAGGAACCTTTACCATCCTACTGCCAAGTGCGCGAGCGATGCCGTTCCGACACCGAGCGATCCAGCCGCTCGACCCCCCGTTTGGCGCCTCGCTCGCCACAAGTCTTCTGGACAGGCCCGACCTCGAATCGAATGCCTTTGCCTTCTCTTCGGCCATGAGCCCTATTCACGCCGTCATGATTGCTCATTTTCCTCCTTTTCAAATAATTCCTCCGTACCCGACTGCGGCCCGATACCGCTCAAGACGCCCCGGACACAGCCACGCTTGCACTCCTTCAAGGCCTTGTCAAGGTCTGCCTTGCCCTCGATCCGGCTCACCAACGAGGTGGCCCAGTTCGAGAAAGCAGCTGGCCCGTCGGGTTGACAGGAATCCTCAAGGCAGCCGACAAGCAGCACTCGTTCGTCCTGGAAATCGGAAGCGGTCAATACGCTTCGTCTGGCGACGGACGGGTCGGCTAGCGGAGAAGCGGTGGCCAGTCCGACGAGGAGGGCTACGGCGTAGGAGTAGGTTGTGGCAAACTTCATCCTGACGCGTTTGCTTTGCTTTGAACTTGGTACGGTGGTATAGGGTGCGAGAGAGGTATGAGTGCTGCAGTGGCGAGATGGGATGAAGAAATAATGGCAAGCCGATCGGCCAACATGGCCCGGGTGGCTTCCCTATTTATGTGCATTGGATGCTGCCGGAACGACATGAAGATGCGACGCGCATCCATGCAACTTTGTACTGGCTGCTTCCCGACGAGTTGAATTGTGGAGAGCAGTCGAGCATGTCCGTGACGGCGTAGTTGCGAGTAATTACGGAGCAGGATGCGAGCGCTCAATTGTCCCTGCATGTAGTAAAGATGTTCATTCAGTCTGCGTCCGGTTCGAGACCACCATCGTTTCGCGCGTCGCAGTGGTTGCTCGCCTGCCCTGCAACGGCGGTAGCTGTTTGTGATGTGCCTGGGAGTGTACGGAGAACTTGTCGCTGCAATAATCACCGTACACACGCACCATGCATGCTTGGATTGTGGTGGCGGGACGGACTGCTTTAGCGGCCATGCCACGGTTTGCTGCTGGCGCATTACAGCACTGTACAGCACTTGTAGCACTGTGCAAGCACTACTAAGGCACTAGGGGTCCGAGTCGACGTGCTCAGGCACACGCGCTGCATTACCGATAGAACCTACCACCTACTAAGCAACTAGTTGGTACAGTACTCGTACGCGTACTTTGTTGCATAGTACTTTTGTACTTGAAGCGGCAGGGAGCAAGTTCGTATTCTCCACGGAGTGCTCTGTACGATGTTGCTTGGCACGCACAAGCACAAGCACTTGCAGTACCTGCCAGGTCGGTACGGAGGAGGTAATGGCCTACGGAGTACCTTGGTAGTACTCTGTACTACAGCGCTTGTAGGTTAGTACTAGGTACCTAGTAGCTGTACGGAGAACAGTCAGTACGCAGCACGCCAAGTCCAAGTGGTGTTGGCTCAGGTAGTTGTACCGAGTATTGATACTAGTACTCTGTACTGTAAGTACGCAAATACGCCTAATCACAGTAAAGTGCTTACGGCGAAACAGGTGTAATGGCATTGCAAGTACGCCTAATCACCGTAAAGTGCCTACGGCGAAACAGGTGTAATGGCATGGCAAGTATCAATACGTAAGTACTTGCTTGCCTGCCACTAGCTGGGCTCGGGTAGCGAGGTCCTGACTGGATAATTTCAGGGCAATCATCCGTAGGCGTGCCCCTTTACGCTCTAAAGTCTAGCGCAGGCCGTTGGCGTCCAAGCAAGCACGTCTGCTGCAGGTGTGCTTGTTCTCGGCACTTGTTACAGAATGCGCCGGCGCATAGCACACTCGAGTGTTGAGGCTACGTCTCGGATCATCTGGCCTAATAATGCATGTTTCAAGTCAAACCCCTCTCGCGGCGTCGTAGCGTCGTCGATTCAATGGAATGGAATCACGGCACCGCTCACCCATCCACCCGTTTCCCCATGGTGCATCGCGCCGTTGGACCTACGACGCCTGCTTGTGCTGCCGGTCGAACCGTCGTCGGCCCATTGTTCGAGCCGATGCAGTCGGCGTGCTTGCGTGCTCATGACGCCAAGCGCCTGCATTTGTACCGAGCACAGCATGGTTGATCAACCAAGAGTTCGAAGTGATGATGAGAAGAACCGGTACGGATACGAAGAGCCAGTGGAAGCGGATGCAAAGACCAGTACGAATAAGAAGCAGAAAGTACGAACAAAAAGTATCAGTACGGATAATAAAAAGTACCAGTGCCGACAGGAAAAACCAGTGCGGATACGAAGAACCAACAAAAAGTGCAGAGTACGAATACAAAGAACCAGTAATTACGGAGTACCTAGTACGGATAAGAAGAGGCTGCACGGAGAACAAAGCTCAGCAGCAACTGCAATCATGGTACCCGTCGATGCGCCATCATCAGCCTATTAGCACATAAGCACGTTTACATAAGTACTTGCTCTACTCCGTACTGTACGGAGTGTGTGTGTGTGTGTGTGTACGGAGTAGGTATAAGGAATTACCTAATTAGTTGCAAGTATGGAGTAAGTAATCAAGTACATGTACGGAGTACTTACACTAGGTGTATCATTCATGAGTCATCGAGGCCATTGGGGTACTTGTCTGCCTCTGCGCAAGTACGTAATGATTTGTACCCGAAGCCATTACAGTGCACGCACAGTACGTACTTGTAAATACAGTACTGTGCTGTACTGTAGTCGTACTCAATCGCCGTACCGGCATGCCCTTACTTATGCTAGGGATGATCAGATCGCTCTCATTGTAATACTCTGCACCTGTACTCCGTACTCCCTACTAACAAGTGATACATTACAGAACTTGGCCAGTCAACAGGCCGTCCTGCGTCTTGCATGAACTTGCATATGCGGAGTATTACTGCAAGTGGTTGTACGTGCGTATGTACTCCGTACGTGTAATGTACTTGCAAGTACACCATCCAACGCAGCACAGTGCATGGGCGGAGTTGCAAAATGCTCCAACCACAACCATCTACTCACAGCAGTTCACGTATATGTAGTGAGTACTCGTATGTAGTTGTGCAACCACGCCTACTGTAGGTACTTGGGTGCATCCCCGCCAGACTAGTGCTTAGTACTCCGTAAGTACTTTCATGAGCACGGATACGGCACTCAAGGTTGACGGTACTTTATAGTCCAGTAGTGTCCCCGTACAGCGCGGCAAGTGCCGAGGTAATGCCGTAGGTGTGCAAGTACTGTAGTTACAGTACGGAGTACAGCACGAGTGCAATACTGGCCCAGCACGGAGTACAGTACGAGTGCAATACTGGCCAGCACAGGTACTTGGCCTTACTGACTCAAGTACTCACAAGTAAAGTCCCGCACAAGTCATACTGCGCAGTCACTATTACCCCGTGACAAAATTGACCATTCAATTTTAGTAGCCCTGCCACTACAAAGTGAATCGACACTTTTGTCGGCCCACTATTGATTGATATCTGTGCCCCCGTTCGGAGTGCTTCAGCATACGGCGTATGAATTATTACTCCAAAAAGAATTAATTATTACCAATCCAACGTCCCCTTGCACATAAGTACTTGTACTTACAAGCACTTGCACAATTTTTTGGGCCCAAGTACAAGTACGGAGTACATGTACGGGGTACTCCGTACTTGTGCCAGGATTCGACGGCAAATCAACTACAACTCCAGTATTTCCAACTACACGTACCGCACGGCAGCCGTGCCGATGCAAGCTCACGCACAAATTCCCATACTTGCACTCCATCATTGCTCGTGCAAGTTCCTATACTTGCATCACCGCATCATTATGCATCCTTACGTACAAGTACGTGCTAGCATCGACCGACACATGCCCGTCTTCAGCCTCGAAGCCCAGCACCCCTTTGCCGCTTCCGCTCCGTCCGTCGTTTGGTCGGTGCGGGTGCTCGTTGTGCGTGACATGTGCCTCGTCCCATTCGTGCCTTGCTGCCGATGAATAATAATTCGTCGTCGGTTCCGTCAATGTAGGAGGATCGCTCGTCCAGCCGGCCGGTGGAGCGAAGGCTTGCCGCGAACCTCAGGCCGCCGCAGCAATGGTCAAAATTTCCTCCTTCCTCCTGTCCGATCGCCTCCTTCTTCCTCGCCTCCCCCCCAGGAGCCTCGTTTTTGTCTGCAGGTATTTTTGGCGCCATGGTTCGTTCCGTCGCCCATCGGCCCTTGGCCATGGTTCGTTCCGTCGCCCATCGGCCCTTGGCCATGTCTCTCTCGTTCGCCACCCTGCTGCTCGCCCTCGCCTTCGGCGTCACCGACGCTCAGTTCCTCCGCCCCGACGAGCGGACCCGAAACCTGACGGTCATCAACCTCCCCGGGAACGTGAATGTCTCGTACAAGGAACCTCACGGCGTCTGCAAGACGGCCGCGAGCAGCCAGCAGCAGTACACCGGATGGGTCAGCGTCCCCGGCGACTATGTCGCCAATCTATTCTTCTACTACGTCGAGGCCCGCGAGCCGACCGACAACTTGACCGTCTGGCTCACCGGCGGACCCGGCGGCAGCTCCCTCTACGCCTTCTTCGGCTACAACGGCCCTTGCGAGATCGTCGAGCGAGGCCTCAACAGCTATGAGACGGTGGCTCGAGAATGGGGCTGGGACGGCGCTTCCAACATGCTCTTCATCGATCAGGCAAGCCTAGCATCCCTCGTCCTCGACGAAGCCCCCCCTCCCCCCTCCGATGCGGTCCGGTGTGGTGACCGTCCATGCTTCCGGTAGCCGAACCACACAGGCTTCTCGTACGACACGCCCACCGACGGTACCCTCTCCATGGTGGAGGAGACGCTTGTCATGCCCCCGACCTACAATCCCAACGCGGCGGCCTCGTGGGATTCGGTCAACGGCACATTCAGCAGTGGCAACCCCATGCATACGGCCAACACGACCCAGTCGGCAGCCTTGGCCGTCTGGCACGTCATGCAAGGCTTCCTCACCGCCACCCCCCACCGTCATCTCAATCGTACATCCTCCCTGGCCGTCAGCCTTTTTACCGAAAGCTATGGCGGCATTTACGGGCCCATCTTCTCCGAGGTGTGGCAGAAGCAGAACGAAAAATGGCATGCCGGCGCCCTCGACCCCTCGGCGGTCGAGATTCGGCTTACGTCGCTTGGAATTCTCAACGGCTGCGTCGACGTGGCCACCGACGTGGCCAACTTTGTCCATTTCGGCGTCAACAATACGTACGGCATCAAATTCTTTTCTGCCCAAGAAGCCGACGAGCTTCTGCGGAACTTTACCGCCCCCGGCGGTGACAAGTACTTGATAGCTCGCTGTGCCGCCCTCGCCGCCCAGCTTGATGCAGAAGGTGCAGGTCATCAGCCCGAGGTGATTGACGCATGCTCCAAGGCTACCGAGATGTACAACAAGACCAAGATGATTCCCGTCCAATCGGGAAAAAGTCCATATGACATATTGGCACCCGAGAGACACCCGCCCGGGCCGCTTCGCCTTCTCGATTACCTCAATCAAGCCGAAATTCTAAACGCCATCGGGTCACCCGTCAACTTCACCATGCTCAGCGATCCCGTCTTCCAAAATTTCAAAAAAACACGCGATCAGTTTCGAGGGGGGAATATCGGTCGCCTGGCGAGCCTGCTGAATCGAGGCGTCCGCGTGGCGCTCGTCTACGGCGATCGCGACTATTGCTGCAACTGGTTCAGCGGCGAGGATGTCTCGCTTCAGGTTGCGCAGAAGGCCGGTGGTCAGTACGCGGCAAAGTTTCCGGCAGCCGGGTACGCGCCCATTGTTACGAATTCTACCTACGATGGTGGCCAAGTTCGTCAATTTGGCAATCTCTCCTTCAGTCGCGTCTTCCAGGCCACTCACAGTGCGGGCGTGGAGCAGCCCGAGACCATGTTTCGCATCTTTTCGCGTGTTTTATCCGGCAACTCCATCTCCACGGGCGACGTGGTCGATCTGCGGTCCTTCGGCACGACAGGCTCCCCAGAGTCGACAAGAAAACACGATGATGCACCGGAGCTACCTAAGCAGCCGTGCTACGTCCGCGGCTTTGCCATGTCGTGCGACGACGACGCCTGGGCGCTGGCCAAGAGGGGTGGTGGCGTCGTGATTAATGGAATTCTTTACAACAAAACCGAGGACTGGCCGCTGGCGACATAGAGAGATGAGATGAGGTGACGAGGACGACGTGGTCATCGCAGGTGGCCGTTTTGTCGATGGATCAAGTACCGTCGTTGAGGACAGAAACGCGGTCAGGTGTGCTACAGCGACGGCTGCATCGATCCGACCTCGACGGACGGCAGAAGTCGCCTTACTAGTATATACACTAGGCTTATTTTCTAGTTTATTTTTTCAACAACTAGTACTGTGAGTCCGAGGTCGCATCTTGTGAGGCGAGGGGGGAGGTTGAAAGGTGCAGGTGGTTGTGCGTGTTTGCATGCAAGTTCGTACTGTAATGTAAGGACGGGCAGTTGAAGATTTACTTATCTGTAAGTACTTGCAGTACTATGTAGTTGCAAGTACAGCACTATTTAGTTGCAAGTACAGCACGATCTAGTTGCAAGTACAGCACTATGTAGTTGCAAGTACAGCACTATTTAGTTGCAAGTACAGCACGATCTAGTTGCAAGTACAGCACTATTTAGTTGCAAGTACAGCACGATGTAGTTGCAAGTACAGCACGATGTAGTTGCAAGTACAGTACTGTGTAGTTGCAAGTACAGTACTTACATGTAAGTAAGTCCTTACTCTAAGTAAGTCAGCGGCTGAGGAGTAGAGGTTGGAGCGGGTCCGAAAAGGGGGATTAATAGTCCATGGGTAACAATCTAGCAGTTACTATAATAATGGCGTCGCAATAGTGTCGATTCACTTGTAGTGGGGACACCTATTTTGGCGTGTACTTGTAATGCACCAAGTGTACTCCGTACTTGCGTGTACTTAGATGCAAGTACGGCAAGTACAACGAAAGTCCTCGGCACTGCACCAGCAGTACTTGTACTGTACTTGTAATCATTCCATCGCCCGTGAACATTGCATACTTACAGTACAAGTACGGAGTGCATGTGCGGAGTAAGTACTCCGTACAATGTAATGTACATGTACATGTAAGTAAGTACCTGCAAATGTACTGTACATGCATGTTCTTACTTGTGGAACACGTGCCATGTACTTTGTACCAGGTCAGTACTCCGCACATGCACACCTATCGTACAGTGAGTGTATGGGCGTTACTTTCCAAGAACTACAACAAATTAAGGTGTACAGTAAGTTGCAGTACGGAGCACCTACTGCACACCTACAGTTAAGTAGTACCTTGGTGCAACGACAACAGGTACTTGTCAGTACATGTGCATGGAGCACTGAGTACATGCACCTACAGTACGTGTACGGAGTACTGTAGTTGTACATTAGCAATCACTCACACACTACTGTACTGTACTTGTACTGTACTTGTACTGTACTTGTACTGCACTTGTACTGCACTTGTACTGTATTTGTACTGTATTTGTACTGTATTTGTACTGTACTGTGAGTACTGTAAGTACAAGTACTCCATAGGTACTCCGTATGCCAGTTCTTATCGAGTTACGTCTACACCCAAGTACTTAGACAGGCAATAGTTATTGATTTTTACCCAAGTACGGAGTACTAAGTACAAGTACTTTTGTAACTGTACTGTACTTACAGTACTTTTGTAACTGTACTGTACTTACTCCCACGGTGACATACTCATGCACAAACGCTCCCTTCTGCAGGCCAAGTACTTAACAGTGTTGGTGGAGCAAGTAGGTTTACCAAGGTACCTAAAATACGGAGTGGTAGAAAACCATATTCATTGTACGGAGTACCCCGTATCATTACAGTACTGGTACTGCAGTAAACGCCGTAGTATCGGTAGTGTGGCTCGAGGCCTTTGCAGTACTTGCTTGCTCCGTACCGTACTCACACTTGCAAGTATACAGTACTTACTGCTGTTCCAAACCTCTAACTCCTTTCGGCTGCCTAACGGTTTCAGGCCCCGGCCAGATCTCAAGGGCTCGAAACTTCTTCTGCTGGCCCGCTATTGCGGCTTCACGCGTCGTCGAGTCAGTCAATGAACGCGCCTCGCGGAAAGCGGTCCGGCCAGAGGCCGATATAGTTCGGCAGCAACACACCAGCACCGTCACCCGCCCCCCTCGCTTGCGTGTGCCGCGCTGCAGACTGTGCCAGGCTGGCATCCCTGTGCGCCATTCCGTCGTCCTCGTCACCGTCACCATCACCACCCTCACCTTCGCCGGCATCATCCATCGACCAGCGCAGAACGGCCATGGTTCTGACCAACGGCGGCCTCGCCGGCGACCTACGACGCTTCGATCCGCACTCGCTTCCCGCCTCGTCCGCCTCGTCCGCCTCGGCTGCCCGACAGCAGCCGCCTACGAACGGGCAGCCTCCGTCGCGGACGAGAAGCCCGCCGCGAGCAAACGACGCTCCTCCGCCCTCCATCGCCCCGCCACCCGCCCTGCCGGCCTCGAAAGGCAACGCACATAGCTCTGCGTCGGAGCTGCCTCCGGCGAACCACCGGGCCTCGGCCTCGTCCTCGGGTGGAGGACGCGCTTCCACCTCTCTCGGCTCCTTGGCCTCCCCCGAGGCCACCGACTCCTCGGTCGAGGCCGCGCCCGAGCACGGCCCACTTCGAGATCTGATCGACAGAACGAGCGCCAACGTCGTCCGCCAGGTCGTTCGTGAGAAGTGGACCAAGTGCCTGCTGGGCTCCGAGTTCCACCTTGCTTTCATCGTAGGTACCTCCGTCGGCTCCGTCAAAGGTGCTCGTCCGCCGCGACGGCTGGCTCACGACCATCCCGTGACAGGCAAGCGGCATATTCTCTCGAGCGACGACCACGACCCTCGAGCAGCCTCTCCAGCGCTATGGCGGACGCATGATCAGGGAAGCAAAAGGGCAAGTCGTCCAACACCTGACGGCCCAGGACTTGGACGAAGTTGCCGACGCCCTGCTGGCCAACGCCAGCAACGACTTCCTGGACAAGGCACTCGCGAGACGGCTGGAGACGATCCGCCCTCGGCCCTTGGTCAACGCCCTGGCTCGGGCCGAGCGTCTCGGCTACGACCTTCAGGACATCGTCGAAGAGAAGTCGCCCGATGGCGCCGAGCATGTCGTCCCGTCGCCGCATCTGACCGTCGTCGTCGCCGCACCGGCCCCGTCCAGCTCGACATCGGCAACGGTGCCGCATCGGCAGCTGCCCACCGCGCCGCCCGCCAGACCTCCCGTCCTCTCCGGCGGGGTCGTTCGTTGCGAAAATTGCCGCCGTCCTTGCAGCGACGGCCAAGCGCTGCGATATGTATGCACCACGACGTCGGTCGAAAACCCGCCTGCCTCGGGACGAGAGCTGACAAGGAGCATGCTAGCACGTCGCCAAATGGGCATGCGAGCACACGCTAAAGTTTGACCTGGTCGGCCAGGTCATCTGTCTCCACTGCGGCTGTTTCTTCACCAGCAACGGCGGTCTCGCCTACCACCTGAGGAACAAAGTCTGCGGGGATCACGATGAGGCGGCGGCCATGGCCGTGCGGAGGGAATTGCACGCCATGTCTCTGCAGTTGGCCGGGAAGGCGCCTGCTCACTTCGCATCGGCGATGGCGACGCCTGTTTCGAACCCGACACCACCGCGCACGACGCCAGGTCAGAGGTCGGCAGCGACGGCAACGCCCACGCCGACTCCGTCCACCACCACTCCGCAGTCGGCCGGCGCCGTGGACCCGTACGCGAGGCTCACACCGGCCCAGAGGGCCCAGCTCGAAACCGAGATGCAACTGGCCGAGGCGAAATTCGGCTGTCTGATGAGGAATGCCATGCAGCTTCCGCCCGATCAACGCGACGGCGAGCTGGCGAAGCTCAAGAACAGCTACACCTCGAAGCAGAGCATGATTCGAAAGAAGTACGGCATCCGGCTACGAGAGAGACGGTCAAAGTCGCAGATCGACGCCGAGAAAAGCCGCCTGTTCGGCTCGAGCGCGACCGAACACCAAGGCTCGGTCGAAGGAAGGCCGCCATCGGCGAAGAGAGCTCGCCTTGACGGCGGCCAAACGGGTGCCGGCGCGGGCGTGGGCGTGGGCGTGGGCGTGGGCATGGGCGTGGGCGCGGGCCCAGCCAACCCGTCGGGTCGACGAATTGCCCTGGCCGAAATAGCCGGAGGTCTCTCCGACTCGGCCGCAACGGCCGAGCACACGGACCCCACGACGCTCACGCCGTTTCCCAAACCGCGATTTACCTCTCGGCCGCCGCCGCCGCCGTGGATGGGGACGCCGGACAACCCGATGAGGCTTGACGACAGCAGCAACGCCGAGAGCGGCGCGTCTGGTGACGACGGCGCCGGACTACCTAAACGCTCGTCCGCCTAGACGAATGTTGTCGGGATGTGGAGTGCCCTCCGTCGTCGTGGCGCGCCGTGGACGTGCTTCGCAAAGCTCGCGGCCTGCCCTGTCGCCTCCGAGGACATTTGCCTCCCTCGGTTGGTGCGAAAAGACAAATCACACGAGGGGAGGGGTGTTGGCGTGCACATGGGAAGTGAATCGAGGGGGGCAGCCAATGGTTGCCCCGGTGAGAAAGATGACGCAGTTTGCAGGATCATACTTGGGCCGTGGCGAGGATGAACATCGAGGCTGGACAGACACGATATCCCTATGGTGGCGGAACCACGGCAGGTCGAAGAACGAATCACCATCACGATGCGAGCAAGAGGACGAGGGGCCATCATCGGACGGCGCCAGGAAATGGCAGCAGCCCAAGGCACCCAGGCCATGGAAGGCAGACAGCATCTTGGCTCTCCCTTGGGACCGGCGACCGGAAGACTCGGTGCCGTTGGAGCCGCAAGGGAGAATCTGGGGGGCTGCCATGGCTGGCAGGATGGTCCCCACGCGGAACAGTCAGTGGTAGATAATTCAGCAGGCCGCCCACCGTGGAAAGGCTGCTCTATCCTGTTCCCCCTGACGTTGAGCTGAGCGTTTTGATTGCTGGCTCGCTCGCTCGCTTTCTTGGACGCCCAGCACCACGACCGCCGGCTGGCATCACAATAAGTCGTGCCGCAACCGCCACTTCGGATCGGGATACGAGGCCGGCAAGTGGCGAAAAGGCGTTTGGAAGAATACCGAAAAGGCGTGGGAAGAAAACTGAGTCGAGTCAAGACACGGCCAAGGTACTGTATGGTTCGTACATGGATGGTATTGCTCGTGCTATCGCTCGTCATATTAATTGCCCTAGATTACCCGTAATAAGCAGGCAATTGCCAATCTGGTTGGCACCTTCCTCAATGACCTGCCCTCGTAATAAAGAGGCAACTGCCTAGGTCGTCGGCACCTTCCTTGCCTATCTGCTCGTGAACACCTCACCGTCTCCCCCACTGATCGACTCCCTGAACGCTTCTCCTCTCCGCTTTCACCGTCATCTCATCAAACTCGATGCGACATCCGAGGCCGCATCACCGTGTCCATACGAGCAGCAGAGTCTCGTCGATGCTGCTGTGCCTGCTCGCCAAGCCGACAGCTATGGAACTACCTGCTGGCCCGTCGTCCACTGCTCCCATGACCCCAGCAGCCCCGTACGTACGAATCGGTACCTGGCCTTTGCTTGGCTAATGCGCGTCCGAAACATAGGAGTGTATCCCTTGGACCGGCATCCTCTTCGTGGCAGGTGCCCGGACCTTGGATCTCGTGGGGCCAAGGTACTCGAATATCGCCGGCATCTGTGCGCCGAGTTGTTTCACCGTCGAGAGGGAGACGGGGAAAAGTGCTCTCCCTTGGAAGCATCCGGCCACAGAGCTCCTGGCATCCTTTTCTTTCCGCCGCCAGCGTTACCTCGACTCACCTTGGCTTTCAACATGCACCTACAGCCAAACTAGGATGGGAAGTGGCACTTCATCCGGCCACAAGCCTTTCCCACGCTCTTCAGTGCCCTTCCCACATCACCATCGTTCTATCGCCTGGACTGACCCCGTTGCCCCTTTAGACTCGTCGCCTGGGACGTCGGCCATATTGTCCAGGCCTCTTACACACGCCCCTTCTCCACTCGGTTCTGCTCGGTTCCTCTCCGTGACACGAGATAAAGTTTCTCATTTGTCCGAGTCTGTGTCACCATCATCTGGTCCTCCGTTCCGTCATGCTGACTCTGGCTAGGGATCCCGGACCGTTTGAATTTGCCGCCGATGGCCAACGGAAGGACGCCACCACATATCTCCATCCTTCAAGTCCGGTGTGGCAGTACCCTCTCTTGATCCTCCCCTTCCGCCTTCTCTCGCCTCCTCTCTTTTGCCTCCTTCCACCCCTCTCTCTCACTCACCGGTGCCGTCTCGTGTTTCTTGAGAGCTGTCGTGAGTAAACAGCGGCAATGCTTTCCATAGACAAGATGGACTTATCCCGGCCGACGAATACTTGTCTTCGGACGAGGCTCGACAAGTCATTGCCGCCTCCGCCCTCTGACGTACTGGACATGACGACGGTGCTCGTTGGAGCCAGGCAGCTGAACTTCACCGTCAACCGCCGCCTGCTCCGCTCCGTCTCCTCCTTCTTTCGTGAACGGCTGGACGATCCCTCCGCACCCACGCCGGTCTGTCTATGGCTTCCGGGAGAATCGGGAACAATGTTTGCCCTCTTCGTCGAGTGGGTTCACTGGCCCTCGACCTTTAGGCATTTCGTCGATCAAGCCGTCAGCGACGCGCACGAGACGAGCGCGTCGCAGGACCTTCATTGGGCCATCATCCACCTACATCTCTTCGCCGCCAACCTCAAAATCTCCAAGCTGCAGGACCTTGCCATGGACGCCATCCAGGATCTGTACCTAAAATATGACTGGGACGTGCCGCCGAACCTCATCAAACACTTGTACGCCCAATCCGATGCCGTGACGGCCGTTCGAATTCGCCGCTGGGCCGTCGCCATGGTCGCCTTCTCACTCACAACAGACCCTCACCAGCCGCTCAAGTTTCACCCCCAAGACTCGGCAACCTCCGACCTCGCACGTTTCCGAGCCCTCTTCGACTCGCTCCCCGAGTTCGCCGCCGACTACGCGATGCATGTTCGCAACATGACCTCGGCGGGCATCGATGTGCGCTTCAAGAACCCCCAGTTGCGCATATCGGCCAACAAGCTGCGCAACGACCAACGCATGTTCGGCTTTCGGGAGTGCTCCTTCCACTCCCATCGATCATCCGTTGGAGAAGGGCAATGTCCCCATTCCGACAACAGGCATCGGCGGCGGCCTCTGCGAATACCCGTACCGGAGCTTGACCTCACAATTGGTGAGCTCGAGTTGAGCCGACGCGACTCTCTTCCGAGCCCAATCCCGCCACCCTTGTTTTCGACTCATCCTGCCGGCGCACCAGCAAAGCACACACCGATCCTCTCCATTCCGCTCACCTGCTGAACTCTCTTTTGCCGAGAATTCATTGTTGACGGCTACGCTTCGAGCTTCCCATGTGGTGAACGACCCATCCCCGTCGAACGCACGTGGACTTGATCTCTGAATCTGGATGGGACCACCAAATCCTTGGTCATTCGTCCGCTCATCATTTGATGCATGGACACTGTGGTGGCCGCAATGCTTGATCTGCCATTCTATGGATCGGATCCGCGATGTGGGTCATGTCCGTGCACAAAACCGTTCGGCCTATTAATATAATAACATGCATCTTCACCTGCCCCTATTATATGCACCTGCTGTACTCCGTACTTTGTACACCTTCACGAACATGTATGTGTACACCTAGTGTACGCCTACTTGCTGTACACTTGCATATACTTGTACGCTCACCATCGGCCTTGATGTATCATGAATTTATTCATCATGGACCATCGCCGGAGACGCGTTCAATCTGGCAACACAATACCAGCCGCGGTTTACAGGGGGACAATAGAATAACCATTGGGATTGCTTCTTCATCGCCATCGGCTCATGGTGTGCAGCACGACGTGCGCACCTACATGTGCTAATACCGCAACGGCACCACATATCTATGTCAAGGGAGTAGATATCACCGTCAACGCTACATCTATTCTCTTGCAAGGGATACATTAATGGTGGATCCGAGGGGTTTTCTTGGCATGGAATCTTTCTTGTACCAGCATCGACTTTCCATCGTCTGTTTTTTTGCTTTATCCAGGTTTGCTCCTGACTAGTGCCGGATGACCACATGGCATAACCCAGTACGACCCATATTCAGTGGCTTCGGAGTCAAATCGCACAATATAATAATACGAAGACCAAGAAAACCTAATGTAATGAAATGTATTGTAGTAGATTCTAGAAGTTCCTCATTTAATCGTCATTCAGAAATACGTGCAGAAAAATCAATGCCCAGGCACTCCCAAGACTTCCATCTCCTTGAGTGCCGGTCATGAAGTTCCATGCATGGATGCGTGCCTGTAACGGAGCAGTATACTCGCAACGCAGTCGGAAGCCTGGTTCATGAGTGTGAATTCAGTTGTATAGCTTCGCCTTGGGGCCTTGAGCTACAGTCAAAAGTCCTAGCTGACATATTCATCGTGATCCTCGTGACAGCTTTCCAAATCTAACAGCAAAATATCCAACCATGAAATTGGCAGGCCCTCACTCCGCCAGGAAAAAAGACTCGGAGAGAAGGAGAGAAAGAGAGTGAATGGATGCACACATGAAAGTGGAAAGCACAATGTCGAGTGAGCCTGGCCGCGTGGCAACCTACCATGGGCACTCGGGTACGGCCAGAAGGTGGGGGCAGATGCAAGCGTGGTGCGGTGCGAAGAAGCAAGGAAAGACAGTCGCGTATGGCCGAGGCTTTCTGGCGCCTCATTCTGTATGCAATGATTCGTCATGCAGGTCGTAACGTCGTAGGGAAGGGACGGGGTTTCGGGCAATGCCCACACCTCGAGTGAAAGAAGCCCGGGTTGGGGGCGTGTGGGTGGTGTGCCGATAGCGAGGCAAGGGAAAGACTGATCAGTCACCCCTCTGCGAGGGAAGACAAAAACTAATGACGTTCGGGTACAGTAGGCACAGGGCGTACGCATAACGTGGTCCGCCGATGTTGTGGTCCGCCGAGTATACTCAGCAGCGGCGCAAGGTTGCACGCCGCTACCCGACGATATGTGCGGTACCACGGACACTTTAACCAAAGGTACTCGAGGGATGCTTCGAGGTTCGAGACAGGTAAATATCCGGGGCGTGAGATGTCGTGAGAGTTCGTGGCATGTGCGGGGCATCAATTGTACAAAGGAGAGCAAGGTGTTTGTTCGTCGCCATGTTCAGACGGGCGAATGGGACCGTCGTTCGTGAGGACCTCTTCGGCGCAAATCTTTGAGCCTTTCGTCAATGTACGCTAGACGGTTGGCAAGAGACAGCCTCCTCGGGCGGGCAGAGCTGCCTTCCAGTTGATGCACGGTAGAAAAGGGGCGACGGGCGGCCGCGAAGTCGGCCATCGACATGTTCGAGTGTCGGGCGGGGAACGAAAAGCTTTGGCTCTTGCCGGCAAATGGCGAACCCAGCCGAGGAGGGGCAGCTATAGGCGCCGTGAGCGAGTTCAAGGAGGCCGCCGTCGCTCTGGGCGGCGCGCTGGGCGGGTGCGACGCTTCAAACAGCTCCTGGACGTTGACCCGAGGGACGAAAAGCGAATCGCGCTGGCTCGAGTTGGTGGAACAGAATTCGGCAGCTGCAGGCTCCAGACCGGAAGGGTCGTCGGTGGCGGAGGATGGATCGGTCCAGAAGTCGGAACCAAGGCTGGGCCGCTTCGACTTGCGAGGCTCCCAGACGGACGGACAAGACGGTCGCTTTTGGGTGCAAGGGCGGCTGCCGCCGAGTCTCACAGGGGATCCAAGGCTGAGTCGCGTGCCGACGGTGCGGCTCTGTCTTTGCGGCTCGGCAGCTCGTTCGAAGCCGTCGTCGAGGGTGTTGGAGGAACTTGGGCCGTAGCTTCTGGCCGTAAAGGGGGATCCCAGTCGTGGTTGGGAGGCCATCGCCAGTTGCCTGGCGCCAGGGGTAGGGTTGGGACCGGCGCCGGCGAAGACATCCGGAGTCGCCGTGGAGGCGGAGGCGGTACGCGACGTGGTCGAGAGCCGGGCCAACGGCCCTTGCGGCTGCATGGAATCCGAGGTGGAGACGGCCAGGGACATGGCCATGTCGGAGGCGGAAAAGACGGAGGCGGATCGGAGAGGCGCGGGCTGGCGGTTCCGGAAGCGAGCGGTCGTGGGGGTAGCGCTGCGGGGGAGACGCAGCGCATGGCGGACCGGACCGCCGCCGCCGTTCGCCTTGCACAGGTCTCGCAGGTGAGCGCGGGTGGCGGCGCAGGTGTGCGGCCATTCGACAAAGGGCACCGTTGCTTCGGCCGTCGGCGTTGCGCTTCCATCCCTGCCATCGTCGTTGGCTTGCGACTGCGGCCGCGATCCCTTCCAGGACCGCTTGACCTGGCGGGCGACGCGCATGCAGACACCCGACGGAGGGATGCCGCTCTTTCCGATTCGAAAGGGAGAGACTTTGGGATCCTGCAGATACATGACGTAGACGGCCCAGACGTGATTGCTCATCGCCTTGGTCCAAGGAGCTTTCCTGGAGCTCGGAGCAGGGTGCCCGTCGAGGGTGCCGTCGACGCGGTGTGCCGAGAGCAGCGGTCCGAAACGGTCGGCGTGGCCGTGGCCATGCTCGGGGCTCGCGCATTGGCTCAGGTCCGACGTCAAGGAATACTGGCTAAAGACGGATGCGCTTGTTTGCGTCGACCGAGCAGTCGACGGCCGGCTCGACTCGCAGTCCGGGCTCGACTCGAGGCTGCCGAAGGAGCCATCGACGGACCAGTCGGGGAAGCATCGCGGCGAGATGGAGGGGATGTCTCGTGGCGCCGGCGTCTTTGGTAGTGCAAAGGCCAGCGGCTGGTGGCGAGAAGTCTGCTCCTGGAAGGCGACGTGGTCAAGGTGGGAAAGTGCAAAGTGGGGGAGTCTGGGGTAGATGGCGGCGTCGAGCATGTCGTCGTCGTCCAACACCTGAGGCTCCTCGATGCTGGGAACGGGGACGTCAGCGGCGGCGACCGAGGCGAGGAACTGCTGCGTGGGCGCGGTCAGGTGCGACACGTTCCGCCTCTTAAGTCGAAAGCGTGGCCGTGGAGACGACGGCTGCTCCTCACCGTCGCCCAACGGCTCCGGCGTCGAGAAGGTTGACGAAGACTGACGCAGGCGCTGGGGCCTAGCGGCGGCGAAGAGGCGCAAGGGAGGAGTCATGGCGTCGACGTCTGGAATGCAGAAGGATTGCGCCTTGGGCCTCGGGCCTTGGGCCTTGCGGGCCGCCGTCAGGGTCCTTGCGCTCGGGGCGAGCGAGGAGCAACGACGACGGGATGCTGCACCACGGCAGCCAAGAGGGAAAGCGCGGGAGGTTGCAGGAAAACAGCGCGGCGAACTGTCGTGTGCGCGCCGAGGGGATTATCGCGCAAATATCCGACCAGAAGCTCCGAGGAGGCTGTGCGTTGCAGGGTCGCCACGGAGAGGGCACAAGAAAGGTCGAGTGTCGGACCGTCGCAAGGTGGCGGGCGCAAGAGGCGGCGCGAGGGCCAGCAGGAGGCCAGAGGAGAGTCGGGAATGCGGTGCCTGGACGACGAGGGCAGGACTGAAATAGGCGCGGGGAGGGTCGTCTCTGCACCGTCGGCGAAGCGAGGCACGAGGGAGGGGATGGCGGTGTCACGAGAGGCGCTCAATCACGAACGGCGTCCACGCATCGAGCCGTCGCGACAACTTGCCAGGCCTGGCCCAAGAGGCGGGCGAAGCGACGCAGGTAGGTTCCGCCGGGGGATGGTCTGGGGCTCGGGATCATTCGACGTCGGACGGAGAGCGGTATCGGCCGGTCGCAATCGATGAAGCTGATCGATCGGTTGGGAGGGGGGTTGCCGGCAGGGCGGAGGGACGCTGGAATGAAGATGGCGGAGAGGGAGGGACGAAAGCTTGCGGAGACCTGTGCGCGCGGATGGGTACGACGAGAGCGGTACGGTCTACTTGGGTAAATATGGATGGCGGAGGACGGCAGAGACACGACATGGGTGGTAAAGGCGACGCCAGCGGGCGGGTGGCGCGGGCAGACCTTGTTCAGTCGGGTCGTCAGTGAGTGAGGTGGGAGGAGGAGGAGGAGGAGGAGGAGGGAGGGTGCTGCCGGCTGGCTGCTCGGTCGGGCTGGGGCTAGCCTCGACTGGGATGGGATGGGATGAGAGAGGGGATGGGAGGGGGATAGGTATGGGTCATGTACGGGGGATGGATGGGGATGCGGACGGGGATAGGATGGGACTAGGATGAGGTGAGCCAGAGTGAGCTGCCACGGGTCGCTTCTCACAATCTTCAGGTTCAGTCGTGCACACCGGGAGCATGGAGTGCTCGGTACCGGCACACTTTGTTCAAACGTCCATGATGGATGGTCAACCTTTATCGGTTTCCGTCCAACGTCTGACCTGTTGCCTTTGAGGTTGGGCGTCGAGGGTTAGGTAGAGGTTGAGGTGGAGGCTTCATTCAGTCCGTCGTTTCGTCACCGCCTCTGCTCGGCGGCTGCTGGGACGGCATGGGAAGAGGGAAGAGGGAAGAGGGGAAGAAAAGGCATGGATGGAACAAGCAAGTCGACTCTCGTCCGTCACACGACGACGACTGCCAATTAGCAGCGCCAGAACAGCAGGAGGAAGGAGGAGCCTTGGGAGCAAGCAGCGCGAGCGCACGCCCCTCGCCCCCCCAAAAAACCGTCACAGCGAGGAAATGGGGCGTGCCTGCCACGGCTGACCGACGAGTCCCGCAGCTGGCCAGGGGCCCCTGCCGGTGGAGGACGAGCGTCGAGGTTCCTTCCTTCCGCCAGCACGACTCAATCAACTAGCGGTGGGCGGCCGCAGCGTCGGGCAGGTGGGGTTCTTGAGAGCGATCCTTGGGAGGTACGAGTGATGGAGAGGGACCCGATTCAATCGGAGGCAGGGCGCACGTGTGCGCGTACGAGCCAGTGTGCGCTACACGATGAATGCAAGTGAATACTCAAGTAATACATACTCTGTACGGGCGTTGCCTACGAGTGTGCGTCCGGCGTTGCGGAGTGCTGTGCAGCGTGCTGTGCAGCGTGCTGTGCGGAGTACTTACGGAGCACAAGGTAACTGCAATTGCTCTCGCACACACAGGCTGCTTATGCCGACTGCGTGCCGGCGTGCGCTCGCACTCGACTTGCTGCTCCTTCTCGCGTGCCTGCTTCATCATATTGCAAGGGCACTCCGCAGTCATGTGTGCGTACATGTACTGTACTGTGCTCGCCGTAGCAGGCAAGGAGGGTCTCGTCCTCGGGCATACATGCAAGTACATGCACGCAGCACGGAGCACACGCGGACACGACGAGGCCGCACGGCAGGGTCCGTTACTTGCACGCGCCCACACGCGCGCGCGTCCCATGCCGCAGTCTGCCGCAGCTGCAGCAGAATCATCAACTTCGAGGTCCGTTGTCCAGTCTTGACCGAACGCCAGCGGGCGCCTTTGATGCAACGCCGAACCTGTCGCCTCGCGCAGTCCACGGTCCACGGTCGACGCTGAGCCTTGGCTGTCCACGCCGCCGCGGCTGCCCTCGCTCGAGGAGTGCTCTTGGTTCGACCAATTGCCCGCCAAAGCGGCATTCACGGTTCCGTATCGGATGGACAGGCCGATGCACATACATGAACATGCGAGTACCGGGGACATGTGCCGGTGCGCTCGATCGTTTCCCAGCAGTACTTGCATGCTGCACTGCTCACAGTATACAGGTGTCTGTCTGAATGGCCGTTGCCTGTTACTGTGGCATGTACCAACATGACATGTATGAGCACATGTGCGAACTGCAGGTGGT
Organism: Drechmeria coniospora; assembly: GCF_001625195.1. Lineage (NCBI taxonomy): Eukaryota > Fungi > Ascomycota > Sordariomycetes > Hypocreales > Ophiocordycipitaceae > Drechmeria > Drechmeria coniospora. The sequence goes on along the minus strand of NC_054390.1, from coordinate 9,167,124 downwards.
GTACGCACAAAGTATAGCAGAATTACACTTGCATCTCATACACTCATCATACGTGCAGGCGCATTCATAGTAGGCATACACTTACAAGTACTGTGTACGGCAGTGGAATGCGTGATTGTAGGTAGCACTCTGCAGCCTGATGTCCCCCGTATTTGCGCCCAGTTCAGTCCTCGTATCCCCCCCCCCCGCCCCGCCATGGGCCTGAAGGCTTCCGACACAATTGGGTGAGCGACCGAGTGGGGGTTGGGAGCCTCGTGGACAGGTGGGTAGACAGGGACAGCACTGCACCGTAAAGCTGGCGAACAACCCTGACGCAGGTACGGAGTGCAGCTGTGCGTGGCCTGCTGACTCGCCGCTCCCTCCGCCGCCGTCCCTGCCTGCAGTGCGCAGCGCACCAGTGATTTGACAGCCAGGCCCAACCTGCCCAGCATTAGGGCAAACGCAGCCGGCCGGCGCACCGAGACAGCCCACCGGAGCCTGGGCCGACGGTTTTTTCTCGCCTGTTGGCTCCCTGCAGGACGCCGCCGGAGCCTTGGGAATGGCGGGTGGCTGGTCGAGCTTGATGGATCCGTCCACTGCCGCCCGCGGGGATCCCCCCCTTTCAGGCCGCAGGCCCTCCCTAAAGCATCGGCAGCTGCATCGACGAGGGGGTGAGTGAGGGTGAATAAATTGTTGGGGCTAACGTTCCACCTTGCCTTGCATGCTGCACGTGCTTGTACAAGTACATGCACCGCAGGGACGGCGACGGCGACGAGGGACGACCGGCCAAGCACTTTCTCTTCTGACCTCCTTTCTTCTTCCTTTGCAGTCGCTTCCGACCTTGAACACGGACCGGCGAGGAGGCTGGGGGTAGCACCGTGGCACACTTCCATGGACTACCTGAAGTAAATGAATTTACCTTCATGTACGGAGTACTCCGTACTTGCTCCGTCGCCATTGGGCCAGGTGATTGATTGTACTTGCCTACGGAGTCCATGTAGTTTGATTGCCGCCAGAGTGACGGTCGGCACTTTTGTCCACGGTTCGGGCTTCCGTCCACTTCGTCATCAGAATAGTACCTACTTGTGACCGCCGACGGAGTAGCTAGGGGTCAAAATCAACTGAGCTGGAGAATCGCTAGCAATAGAAAGAGGGCAAGTCGGTGTGGCTGCTTGAGAAGGCTGTGCCAGAAAATGTCTCTCATTGCTGGGGGCAGGCACACGTTAGAGTTGGACGCGAACCAAACGCGTCTTGTCGCGTTGGGTGTGAAGGGGAACGATGCGCCTCGCATGCCCAGGCAAAGCCCCCGGTGGAGTGGGGCCACCGATTCGCAATTCTGCACCTTGCTGGACTGACAATGGAAAGTGCCGTGGAAGGTGCCGTGGATGCTTGCTTTCCTTCTCGGTGCTGCCAGCAACGGAGAATATTTACCCCGACAACCATCACCAACACCTATACCTAGCTGAGTAGGTGCGGAGCGCATATGATTACGGCAGGCGTACACTTGCAGGAGTTGCGTGTAAGGAGCACTCCGTAATCCGTACAGGCGACACGCCTCGCTCCTTCTTGACATCGTCCAGCAATTGCGCCGTTGTCGAGGGTTGATGTGCCGTCTGGAATTCTTGCCTCCTCTCACCTGTCGTACGCTTCTTCGCCCTTTACGCTCTTGCCCTTCGGCGTTCATTGTCCGCCGCGCAACGCGGAGATGGAGCAGACACAATCAAGCATGCAAGCACCCGTCCGTACGCATGCACACATCGATATCGGCGAAATCATTCAATCGTCTCCCAGTTTGTTCCTTTCCTGGGCACTCGCACTGCAGCACAGTAGCCACCGCTTAATGCCGCCATGCAACGATCCGTACGTCGTGGTGGTGTTCCCTCTCTCCGTCCGGAGCTTACTCGCCTATGGCCGACAAGGTTTCGATTGCGGCAATTACGAGCATGGCTCCGATCGGACACGACACCTCCCAGTGATGCCATCAGAAGAAGTGACCATGCGGGTACTACTACCTGCACGTCTCCGTATGCCGTCTCGGTACCACATACCTCCTCGTACATGGACTACAGAATTCATACTATTATCCGTACTGTACACCTATATCCTCTGCATGTACCAAACGCAAATGTTCATACACGTACTCCGTACACTGCAGCAAGTATACCGGGTACATGCACCTACGGTGTATATATATGCAAGTGTACGTCCTGGGGAAATGACCATTCCTGCAAGGCCTTCCCGATTAGCTCCCCTCCGTTTCATTGGAGTGGTGGCCCATGGAACTCTGGTAAGTTTGGTTGCTGCTGGCTGCCGTGACCCTTCGGCCGAGGTACGAGTGGCAAAGGCTGGTTTCGCTGACACTTGCATTGTGTAGCTAGCATTCCGGCTGCCCTTCCTCCATCGTCGACCATGTCTGGTGCCCCCCCCCCCCCATGCGGCGCGGAGTCCTCCGTTGCCCTTTGTTTGCTGCTGTGCTCGTACGAGTGCGTGTGCATCCATCCTGTCGTGCTTGCCACATGGCATCTTGCCGGATGGGTCGGATGGCCGCCAGCATGCAACACCTCCAGGTTGGCCGAAGCAGCGGCTCGGTACCATGTGTGCGTGGAAATGAACATTGCAGCTGTGGTGGAGTTGCATTGCCCAAGTGCGAGTCCGCCTCCATATCCCTACCATCGCATCCTCATCGCTGTCAGTGGTGGCCATGGACGCCGAGACCCGAGACGGCCGTCCAATACTGGCTCCACACAGAGGTCCATGGACCTTCTTCCATGTAAGTGTTCCTCCTGGTGAATACAGTACATCTGCAAATGCGAGGAACCGTTTGTACACCTACTGGAGGTGCACATGCTGCTGTACGGAGTACGGAGCATGCCTGCGAGAACACCGTTTCTTCGACAGCCAAGTTCAAGCAGTGCGAGCATGAAACGCAAGAAATCCAAATCCGCGAGATTCTGAAGACCAAAGTCTCGAAATTCCAACGAGGTCGAGTACGAGGTTGTGAGATGGATCATTCGAAGCCGCCTCCTCCCAACTATCCATCAGAGCGATGGAAATATGGCCATGTGAAAAGGGCTGCCGAAGAGCTTGTGAAGCCAGATACAGTGTGGCCAGCTACCTACAGTGGCCAGTTACAGTGGCCAGTTACCGTTCCCAGTTACCGTTCCCAGTTACCGTTCCCAGTTACCGTTCCCAGTTACAGCGGCCAGTTACAGCGCACCTCCAATCCGTCCATGCCTTCTTCCCGCCAAAGAATGGCCTAGGACCTGTCATCGGAAGTCACTTGAGAGAGAGTCCTTCCTTCCTGGTTTCCAGGCCAGCACAGTGCGCCATTCGCTAGGCTTGAAGGCGTCGGGACGGTCCATCCAGCACACGTGCCTTGACGTGTAACAACCTCGTCTTGTCTTGGAAAGCCCTTTGGCTATTTCTTATGCTGAGGCTAGACTCCATCAACATCGAGCCAGTATTGGTGAGAATGATGCATCATCCCTCTACGGCAGGATGAGCATGGGTCTTGTCAACCTGACCCCGCAGGACGCAACCAACCATGACGATTGATTAATCACGCAGACGAATAACCTTTTCTCCCGCCGCCTGAGGTCAACTTGCCGAGGCTCCCATGACGAATGCCGGCAAAGCCAACAGAAATCAGATTCATCGCCCCATGTTCATCAGCGTTGTGGTCGTTGGTCTTTGTCGTCGCAAGCTTTCCTCTTGTCTCGCCATATTCGCTTCATCGACGCCCACCAGTGCCACCACCACCAACCTCATCGCATCATCATGCCGGCTTCTAGCCTCATCACGCTCGACAACTTGTCCGAGAAACTCCCGCAATGGCGACCGGATGACAAGGACCAGGTGCATGCCGTTGTCGACATGGGCAGGCTCGTCTCTCCTCTGGTGATCGCTCGGTGCTCGACGGCTAATTCCCACCAGCAACGGCATCCGTTTCTCCATCACGTCGTTGGCACCGCCAACCACGCGCCTTCTCGTCCCCCTCCTGTCTGCCCGGGCGCCCATCTCCCTGTTTGACGCCTTGACCCCGTCGCCGGCCGGACCCGTCTTTCCTCCTCGGACCATTGAATCCGTCTCGGCCGCCCTGGCAAGATTTTATCGGCTCGCCATCCTGTACGGGGTGCCCCCGTCGCAGATCCTTATCCTCGCCACCGAAGCCATGCGCCGCGCCGCCAACGCCGGCCAGATGCTGGAGGCGGTCGAGAGAGCAACCGACGGTCTTGGCGTTCACATACTCGACCCAGCCGTCGAGACCCTCTTCGGCGCCGTCATGGGCTCGAGAAGCGGTTTGGTGCATGTGAGCACCGGCGCGCTTTTCCTCGACCTTGGTGGCGGCAGCGTGCAGATGACATGGGTCGATACGAGCAAAGACAACTACGAGTTCGAGGCCGCCACTCGAGGAGAGAGCTTGCCTTATGGCGCTGCCAAGCTGTCGCGCGTGCTGGAGGAGCAGCCTGACGAGGTGCGCCAATCGGAAATCAGCACCTTGCAGGATGGCTTTCGTCGCATTTACGCCAACTTGATCTCCAAATTCCCGGCACTCAACGCCATACATACGGCCAATGAGAACGGAGAGAACGCTCTCGTCGACGTGTACATGTGCGGCGGAGGCTTCCGAGGCTATGGCAGCATTCTGATGCATGACGACGCCATATCGCCGTATCCCATATCCTCCGTCAACATGTACTCCGTCCCGGGTCACGTCTTTAGCCGAACAGGCAAGATGAGAAAATTGAACGACAAGTACGACGGTAAAATATTCGGCATGTCCAAACGACGACGTCGCCAGTTTCCTGCCATTGCGACCGTCATCGAAGCCTTTGTCAAAGCCGTGCCGAACATTGGCAAGGTTACCTTCTGCGGAGGGTCGAACAGACAAGGCGTCTTGATGATGAAGCTCCCATTACGCTGCAGGGAGAGCAACCCACTCGATGTGGCCGCCGGAGTCACCATGGACGAAAAACTGGACGAAAAACTGGACGAAAAACTAGACGAAAAACCGACGTTCGACGCCATACTCAGGCTGCTCACCGCCGCCTTGCCAGAAAATTTGACGTCGGAAATCCCCACACTCATCTCGCTCGGGCTCGGCTCCTTGTTCGTACGCGAGCTCTGGGCCCGATGCGGCTACGAAGCTGACACGAATGCCTCGTTTGCGCTGCACGACTCGATAGTAAGGAACTCGGACTGCCCGGGATTCACTCACCTGGCCCGTTCCGTTCTCGCCTTGGCCATGTGTGCCAGATGGGGCTCAGGTGTTGGTCTCGCTGACATACAGCTACATCGGAGCCTTTCCCAGATTGCTGACAGACATTGGGAAACATGCTCATTCTGGGCTCAATACATCGGCGCCGCATCTGCCATTATTGCTACCGTGTTTCCGGTATTGCCCAAAGACCCAAGCCACGTCCTCGACTCTCTGAAGTGATTCCCTCTTCACCCCCTTCTCAGGCTTCACGCTAACTTGACGGAACCAGGCTTGGAACGCAGATAACTCCCGGGAAAGGGGGGAAGAAGGACAAGATTGAGCTGACAATTAGTCTTGGCCAAGAACACCTCGAGAAGCTCGATGAAGAGGACCTCATCGACAGCTTCCAGGCCGCCATAAAAGACGGAGGCGACGGCGGGAAAACTTTCAAGGTTTCGGCTCAAGTCACAACGCTTTCCTAACACTATTCGCCACGCTTGACGACGGCCGTTATGGGCTAAACACCCAGAGATGTGTACGATTCCCTCCTTTTGCCGACGCAGAACTCCGAGGGTGCTCTTATTCGTCGTCGTCGTCGTCGTCGTCGTCGTCGTTGCAGTCACCCACCTTACCGGAATCCTTGGATTTAGTACTGGCTTTGGAAGGTCGTCTTCTTGCACTCAGCTTCTTTAGCTCGTGGTTGACCACAAGCACGCATAGCAAGCAATCGCCATCATTCTCGGAAGCCTGCAGGCCATGATCTAGGAAACATTAGTGACAAACAACGTCTCGAATTCGTGCTCTTCGACGACGTACACATGGACCTCCTGGCATCCAGGAGCTCTTGTCCAAGACGACAAATGTCCATTTTCTTCCGAGGAGAGTGTTGAAGTTGGGGTCCAGCATCAAGCCAGTCCAGGGACAGCTCCAGACTCTTCTTGGTGCGGAACTGGTAGTGATAAAATATGGCGACCAAGGGGAAGTGGATATCCGTCAACTGCTTGTAATCGTGACCGTACGCTAGGGCTGTTCACCTTGGTCAGCGTTCGTTCTGCTGCCCGGGCATCTTCGGCGCCGAATACGACAATCAGCGGCGGCCTACCGTTTTCACCGCCTAGGGAGACCTGAGCTTGGAAGGCAGCCAAGAGTTGGCGATACATCAAGATGAGTTGCCACAAGCTCGCCCAGATGGCCACCTTCTCCGGCGGTTTTGGTTGCGTCTGTTGGTCCAGGAAGTCGTCCAGGGTCTTCATGACTTTGTACTCGAGAAGCTTGAGTGCTTCCCGCGCGATGCTTCTCAGCCGTGCCTGCACGGACAGGGGAAGGCTCACGACATGGTTGGCGGGGTCGCGACACCAAAAGGACGACATGGTCCAGATCCTGAAGAAGCAGTTCATTTTGTGCACGTTCTCGACAAGGCTGTGCTGCGGAGCGGTTAGCCAGCCCACACGATGGGAGGGAGCCGGGAGGAAGCCTCCGGGTGCGTACTTGGGGCAAGCGGGGGCCTCCCTCGGCATAGGCGAGCAGGAAGCTCTGCAGGAGGCGAGAAAAGTCGGAGGTGTGCTCCCTTCGGATCTGGCTCTCAACCCAAGACTGCAGCATCTCATGGCTCGGCACGTGGTCGCGGGGGAAGTCGGCCTTGTTCGGATTGCACGGCCCGTCGGCGTCGTCATCGGACCGGTACGCCTGCACGGTGGTGCGCAGCGACGGCGAGCTCGTGTCCTTGGTGAGGAAGATGGAAATCTCCCTAGGCTTCCCAATGTACCTGCGAGCGCACGAACGAAGCCTCTCCTCGGCTTTCGGATCCTTGGACCACACGTCTGGACACGACAACATCAGCGCCACGGCTCACGCATGCACGGACGGGCAGGGTGCGGGAGGGGGGGGGTGCGCTGTACCGGGCCCCTGCGTGATGATCGGCCACACGCTGGCGGGAGTCCTGCGGGTGCACACGATGTGGGAGTGATGCGGAAACGCCCTCCTGCAGGTGGGACAGACGCCGCTCTCATGGCACTGACGACGGCTATGTCAGTCGAGTCGAGCTCCGTCCGTCGCCTTGCGGGGGAGGGGCTGGGCGTGTCTCACCCGGGTTTTGGTTACTCGGCATGGCAGGCATGCTCCACTCTTGCGGACGTCGGCCGTCTGGAGGGGGTGCTCCAGCTGCCTCTGCCTCTTTTCGGCATCTTGACCGGATCGACGTCGTTTCTGGCCGGCCCACGGGCCGCTCCCGCGCCCGCCCGGCTGGTGGATGTGACGACGAAGGTGCCGCGGGCCGAGATGCGGAGCAAGCTTGGAGGGCGTCTTCCGGGAGCAGGACGATTCATCATCATCGTGGGCGTCGTCCTCCCTCACGGCCACATCACCCCCCCGCCGGGCATGATGGCGGTGGTCCTGGTCCGAGAGCAAGGCATCCGAGTGGTCCGACGGCGAGGTGCTGCCGCCATGGATCAGTTCCGGCGGGGTCTGGGCCGCGTACGGGTAGTCCGGGCCCGAGGTGACTTCATGATGAAAGGCATCCATGACGCGCGCGAGCAGTTGGGCCTCGAAGTGTTGGAGGGAGAGGTCGTCGGCGGCGGGCGAAGGGCTCGAGCCCATGACGGGACTAGGCAGGCTGTCGGACGACGGGGGGCTGGGATAGTGGCTTGACTGGTCTATGGACTGAGGGGCGCCGGAGAAGGCAGGCCAGTCAAACAACTTGTCAAAGAGATCCTCCAAGGCCGAGGCGGAGGGAAGACGGGGGCTTTCTGGCCCGTCCCCGGCGGTATCCATGTTGATATCCGTGTAAGTCAAGGGATGCGGTGGGACCTTGGCTAGCTTTGGCAAATCGACGCCGGGGCTTCTGTCAGGAGGCAACAAGGTGAGGATGCCCAACGTCCCAGCACTCTCTTTCCGCGTACATGTAAGATTTATCGCGTTCTGGGGACTCTGCCTGACACAGGAGAAATATAATTTGGCCCCGATGGAGGCTCTGCCGTGTCTCCGTCACTTACACGGTCGAGTCCGGCCGTGGCATTCTCGGTCGGAACCGGGGGTATGATTGGCCGGGTGAACGTCGAACCCCGTCGCGGCCTGCCAATCAGAACCATGTCCCACACCGACCTGGACGGCGCGGCTGGGGCCGGGCCACCGGACGGCCGGCGCGGCATCCGGGACGGAGTCATGTGACCGCGAGGCTCGACCATGGAGGGGTGATGTGCGGAGGCGGCGAGAATCTTGATGGAGCGACGCTGGTCGATTTTTGGAGAGAATTTCGACGATTGCTTTTCTCGAGCCAGCCTGCCGGGGGAAGGGCGGGCGGGAGTCGAACTTTGGAGGGCGCCGGCGCCGGAGCGACCCCGTCTTCCTGCCGAAGGATGGCCGTTGCCGTCCCGGGGAACCTCGGTACGGATATGCCATTCTTTTTTTTTTCTCGCGCCCTCGCATCGGCCGCGATGACCTGACGGACCGCGCCGATAGCCTGGTGCAGAATTCTTGATCGTCCCGTCCAACGACGACGATGCGGAGGACGGCCGGGTCTGACAGCTCAAACAGGCGAGGAAGACAAGACAAACCAAAACGCGGCCTGGACGTCTTGCAAATGCTCAAGGGTTTCCGGACCGGGATTTCTGGGGAAATGAAGGGCAGTGCCGTCGTCTTGAGGCACGGCCATGCAGGCGCCGAGGCGGGTGGAGGAAAAGCTGGCCAGAGGGTCATGCCCCAGATGATGGTGCGGAGATGAAGGAAACGGTGCGAGGACGATGGGCCTCGTCGTGGCTAGGCTCGCTGGATCCGCCCGTGCGGGAGGTTGCACAATGATGGGAAAGGTGTCGAAGATGCCGTCGTCACGATTCTTCACGTCGAGCTGCCGATGCTTGCAAGCAGAGTGGTCGACGGTCGAGATCGGGCCGGAGTGCTGGGGCCAATGGAAAGACGCGGAGGCCGGGTATGGTATGGATGGATGGGTGAGGATGGATGGGTTGGGAGCGCGTATCACGTTGCGCCATTGCCTTGCACACTGTCGATCTCTACTGGCAGGCAGCATGGTATTCCGTACGGTGTATGCAGGAAGCTTGTGCGTTGCTTCAATGAAATGGCCCTCTTTCTTTCTATCCCTCGATGCTTGCGGCCAGAAGTTGTTGCCAGTCAAGGTGAATACAATTTCGTCGTGCATTCTGTCGCGGCTACCGGTCTTTGCGTAGTGCATCTCGACGAGTAAGGCCATGTCCAGGAGTGAGTGGTGCATGTCAAGGAGAAAGTCTATGCCCTTGGGTGAGTAGTGCATGTCGATGAGAAAGGTTCATGTCCATGAGTGAGTGGTGCATGTCAAGGAAAAAGTCCATGCCCTTGGGTGAGCAGTGCATGTCGATGAGAAAGGTTCATGTCCAGGAGTGAGTGGTGCATGTCAAGGAAAAAGTCCATGCCCTTGGGTGAGTAGTGCATGTCGATGAGAAAGGTTCATGTCCAGGAGTGAGTTGTCCATGCCGAGGAGAAAAACATGTGATGGGTGAGTAGTGCTGTCCATGAGCAAAGGGCGATGTCTAGGAGCATGGACGAGTCGTACATGTCTATGAGCGGGAACAGGTCTATGAGAGGGAACAGGTCCATGAGCGAGTACACGTTTACGAGGGGGACTATGTTCCAGGTTCAGCGTACGGATAGGAGCCAAGGCGGACGCATCATGATGACGGACCGACGGGTGGTACAGGGTAGGTGAGAATGGTTCCTTCAAGGCTGCGGGTACGAGGTCGGGAATATTATCAATATTGGCGAGTATTGTTTCGTACGAAGCAGCCCATGTACAGTTACAGTGTAGGCACGCGATAAAGATGGACATGTTCCTTGCCAATCCCATGCTGTCACTGAATTGGATGGGTTGATGAATGGATGTGATGCGGCATATGAAGTTGCGAGCACGTGACGTGGGGCGATGGGCGACAGACGGCGACAGCAGCAGCATTAACAGCGAGTAGGGAGCACTACAAGGACGTTGATTAGTGCACGACCAGGACAACGTGTCCGCCTAAAACAATGCTCCCGGCGGCGCTGGACGAGCGGGAGTGCCGTCGCCATTTGCGGCACAGGCGGGTGAATGGTGGCGACCGAAGGAGGCCAAGGGTCGCTGCGAGGTGGTTTGGAACAGTTGGCTTGGAACAGTTGGCTTGGAACAGTGGGCTTGGAACAGTTGCCTCGGAACAGTTGCCTCGGAACAGTTGCCTTGGAACAGTTGCCTCGGAACAGTTGCCTTGGAACAGTTGGTGCCTCATACCATTACTTGCCGCCTGCAACGTACACCTACAGTGCAACTAGGCACCTATTTGGCCCCAGCAGTTACACGGTACACTTATTTGCATTCCGTATTTGTACCGTGCTTGCAATGCTTGCATGCCACCAACAGAGCACGAAAAAGTCGCATGTCGACGTGCTAGTGGTATTATGCTGCCAGGCTGCTTTCAATTGTTTGACTTGGGGCGCTTCGTCAAGATGGGATGCGACCAAGTACAAAGCAACGTAGGTCTCCGGCGCTCTCTTCCGAATACGAAGGCGGCGCGAACAAGGAGCAGGCGTTGTTTCCCCTCGGCACCAGCGCATGGTCGAAGCTACAATGCAACATAACATGGCCATGTCCGAACCAGGCACTTGCTTGGACGAGTCGGCGCACTCGAGGTGGGCGGGAGAGCAAAGAGCATTCGCCACGAGCAGGTGAGCAACACGGGGTTGCAAGTAAGCACAGCTTTGTCGGCCAGCGGGGGTCGGTAACTGGGCTCCCGCGCGAGTATTGTGCGCGTACAGTGTAGAGGCAAGCATATCCTTGCACTCGTACACGTACTTGGGTGCACGGCCATGGACGCGCACTCCCAAGGTACTCGTCGCCATTCCGACTCGGCGTTCGGGAAGAAGGACCGGCGGGAGGAGGACCTTGAGAATTCTGGACGCAGGGCGGTGCAGGATCATGGTTATGGAGGGATGTAGGGTTGGAGGGATGTAGGGTTGGAGGGATGTAGGGTTGGAGGGATGTAGGGTTGGAGGGATGTAGGGTTGGAGGGATGTAGGGTTGGAGGGATGTAGGGTTGGAGGGATGTAGGGTTGCGCAGGATGATGAATACGAAGCATGCTTCGCTTCGGCACGTAGGCAGCGCAAGATGACGGACGGAGGGACGACGATGGATGACGAGGGCAATGGTGCGCCGAACACGGAGCCAGGCTCGGTCGTACGAGTGCCACGGAGCTGCTCCGAACAGGAATTCCATTCCTTTTCCGGCGGCGCGCGTGGCAGGTCCAAAATAGCAACACGCCTACGGCGGCGGTGGCGGCGGAGGCGGGAGCAATGGATGAATCGACGAAGGGATGAATGAATGATGGATGAATGATGGATGAATGATGAACGAATGGATGGATTGGATGGATGGATGGATGGATGGATGGATGAATGGATGGATGGATGGACGGGTAGGGATGGGAGGAGGGAGGAGTGGCGGCAGGGAGGGAGAGCGACGGAGGAGCAAGTGGGCAAGCCAGATACCACTCCCCATGTACTCCGTGCGTGGAGCACTGTATTTGTCTCCTCCTGTCCATCGTCCTGAAGCGGCAAGTTGATGCTCCGAGTATGCTGGTACAGCCATACTGTAGGTACGGAGTATGTAGGTAGGGATTCATAAGTAAGTAATATGTCGCACCCAACGACGGAGTGATGTTAATTATAGGACGACGAAAAATCGGCACCGCAGTGCGCGTGAGCTTCAAGGATGCCACATGTTATGCGACATATACCCTTACAGTGCGTGCACGCACCACACATGATCCACGGCACATGCACAGCCTGTCCCTGCTGAGAGGCTGTGCCCCAGCGCAAGTAAGCACTGTACTTGCACAAGTACATGCAAGTAATTACAGTGCACGTATCTGCACCTACTGGCGAAGATTATCAACAAATGCACTGATAGTAACGAGTACTTCTTGTGGGCGTACTTGCACCCTTCCTACCCACCTCAGCACGCACCGCACTGCGCATCTGCGGATGGCATCGCAGGTACAGGCGCGTACTTGAACTTGTGACGTGCCTCCTCGAGAGCAAGAGGCCCCATGCGGATGCCGGCCAGTGCGCAGCTCGCCCTTTGCCAGCGTGTCGAGGAGGGAGAATCAGGTGGGGCGTTTGGGCAAGTACTTACTGTACTTACAGCACCAAGGTAAGCAGTAAGTATCAAGTACTTGCTCAATCAAGTACTTGCACTTGGGCGTGATGCGTCATGGTGAGGTGCGATTTGCGATGTGACATTCGATGATGCGACGTGATGGTCGGCGCTACGGGGGACCGCCGACAAGCGAGGCCGACAACGACAGGAGGGGCAGTGCCGCTGCAGGGACAGGGAGGCGGGGGAGCTGGAGGGGAGGGCCAGGGCCGACGAGCAGGGCGTCGGATACGAACCAGGACGGTTGATCTCGTTGCGTACTTGCTGCACTTGGTGGGCAATAAAAACACCAAGAGGCAACCAGAGGCGGTGCTGAATGTGCCTACAGTACTCCGTACTTGGTGGTATTACTCCGTACTACTTGTACAAGGATCAATAGTACTTGGGATACCCGTACAGCTGCGGTCGTGGTAAACAAAGCCCGCTCTCGCCCAGTTCAAGTTCAACTACGCAAGTACATGCAAGTATTACTTACTGTACATGTCGCCGTTCTGGGATGCCATCCCGAGCACCCATGTTTGCAGCTGTCCTGTTCACTAGCCAACAGGAGGTACGACGTAGTTGCCGGTGAATCAATCAAGGATGGCCAGTACCATAATCACCACCTGGTACTTACTTGCCATCGCTCGCGCAGCAGCAGATGCCACGCTTGTGGAATGTACCCTTCACCCACCTGGCATTTCGATAGGAAACGAACAGGAGTGCGATTGGCGTCTACTGTACCTGTCGCGTAGGGGCACCTGTGCAAGTCCAAGTGCTCGTACCCGGAGGTGTACCGCGACTGTGGTTACATGTGCTTGTGACAGCAGATAATAAGCACTGAAGTACGGGAAGTACGGAGTACTACTAATTACTTGCCGTATGCACACCACAGTACAAGTACATGTAGACGGAGTGCTGTAAGTGCATGTTCTTGGAGCACTTTCGAACGTGGAGCCAATTTTAGAAGCCAAGAATTATTACGAACCTAGTACGGGTACTTAGTCTGGGCTCCGGTCTATCATAGCCTCTGAGGCTGCATATAGACTAATAAATCTGAATACACACACACGGGTACTTACTTAGTATAGTACCTAGTACTTACTTAGTATAGTGCCTAGTACTTACTAGTAAGTACATTGACACTTGCGGTGCGAGTTCCTGTAGGGGTGCACTATACTTAGTTACTTGGTACTCCGTACCTCTTACGACGTACAGGACTCCGTCCGTACCAGGCGTTGAGTATTCGCCGTAGCTGTTGTATCCACACGTGTGCTTGTACAGTACTGTGCATGCATGGGGAAGACTGCAGTGCCTGGTACTCCGTTGTAGCCCTACAAGTAATTCCTTGCGGTTGTTACACGTACTCGTACGCACCGGGCCAGGAGCTTCTCCGCCTACTCCGCACCCATTCTGCGCTTCCTTGTATTGATGCAAGGACGTACCTGTACGCGCGTGGTACGTGTGCATGGTTCGCTTAGCAGCGCCTGTGCCAGAGTACGAGCACTGATTACTACTAGGTAGTAGGTAGTAGGCATACTGTACGTGCACTACGGAGTACCTAGTACTTGATACTAATAATACTAGGTACTAGTAGGTAGGTACAGTACTCCGTACTAGGCAGGCGTACCGTAATTATTCTGTACTGTACTTGGGACGCTACTCCGTACTCGCCGCACACACTTCCTTGTAGGCCAGCACGACAGGTACAGTGCAAGTACTGATTGTACCTATTACTAGGACTTGGGTGGTAGTTCATGCCAGGGTGCTAGTACTGTAGGTGCGCATGTACCTGTGCGATGACGAGCAAATGAGCTACGGGTTCTGGAAGTTCGGTCCGTCATGCGCGAGGATCCGCACCATGACGCTAGTAGTCATGGCAGGCCACGGCGGAATCACCACGCATGGTACCCGACGGCACCGGTGCATGCGGCACACGCCTGGTGCGATGCGTGCCACGAGTAAGAGGCGGTGACCGACCAGGTGCTGAGACGACCGGCGATGGCAACGGCAGTCCCACCGGTCACGCGACGGGGTGCCGATTCCACGGCGGTTCGCAGTCGGCTACGTAGCAGCGGCGGACGGCCGTGGTTGCGTTTGGCGCGGCGTCGATTGGCCATGGACGTACGGTGCAGACAACGGTGCGGACCAAGAAATACACGTAGTGCACCGCACCTATCTGTGTGCACAGTACCCAGCAGCGCTGCTGCGGCGACGATGAGCCCAAGTACGAACCGGTAGACGTGTGCTTGACAGGTGCCGGTGGCTGCTGCTGCGCAAGTATGCGCGTGTGCGTGCGGCATGCTCCGAGCAAGGCCGGGCCACCCGCCGAGCACCGCTTGCATTACCGAGTGCGCGGCACATCATCCGTACGGGGGTGGTGCCATCCAAGTACTCGCCGGCGATGCTCGCACAAGTAAGTATGGGCAGCAATGACGGCTTCATCAAAAGGGCCGTCACACGTGCTGCCTACTAACATGTGCCTGGTCGCACGGTGCAGGGCAAGCCCAGCAGCTGTCGTATTGGACTGGACTGGCGCTGCGCATGCAAGTACAGGGCTGTACATGTACAGATGAGCACAAAAGTCCACGCAAGAACGTTCACGCATTCCACGCAACTGTCGGCGTACCGATACATGTGCGGTACATTGGCTCCTCTCTGGTCGGTGCCAGGACCCCAACGTCCATCGACTTGGCAGCGTGCTCTTGACCGAAACGGCCAAAGTCAGGGGGGGGGGCTTGTCTCCGTGAGGGACCCGTTTTTCATCAAGAGAATCCTGCGCGGCGGCAAGCCAGCCCAGCCTCGGGTCGATTCAGGACGACTGACGGGGAGGAGAGAATGGTGAACGTTTTGACCGCACAGTACGTGCGCGGCCGAGCAAGTCTGCACACCTGCGCATGTCCGGCAGCATGGGAGAGCAAGAGTGTGGGCACAATCACCACCAGTATCTACCACTTACACACACTGTTCTCCGTACTTGTACGTAAGTAAGTACTTGTAGGTAGGTTCCACGTACTGTACTTGTAGGTAGGTTCCACGTACGTGTACTTGTAGGTGTACCGCCACTACGAAAAAAGTACTGTACATGTAATGGTGGCACTCTGGTGCACACATCATCGTCAGTCGCACAAGTAGGCACAACTACTCCGTACTTACATATACATGTACAACTAATTAACTACAGCATTACTACATGCAAATGGGCAACATGCAGCTGACGGCGGCCCTGGGGCAAGGATGCCGGCTCACTGTACAAAGTACACGTACAAGCAAGTACTGCAAGCACCACAAGTAGGTGCTGGGTACTTGCTTACGGGTGGATGGCGTCGCCACTACCCTTGTACATGTACATGGGCGGACCGCCCAGTCGCGCCCCAGCACTGCCCAAGCACTGCCCAGGCCAGGGCCGCCACCGCTGGCCACCGCCCGCTGGTCAGATGGAGCCGAGCCGAGCCCCTCCGCACCAACCCGGCACTTGGGTTACATTGCACTGGCGGGTACGGCAAGTACGCGCAAGCGAGGACGGCAAGTGCTGCGCGCACGAAAGTGGACACGCACTTGCTTGCGTACGGAGCACTGTACAAGCAAGTACACGTACGTGCTTGCGGCACATGTCCTGTGCACCGCACCGGCGGAGTACATTTTCATACAAGCATGTACTCCGCAAGTAACTGACAACTGCACATACAACCACAACCAGGTACAGAGTACGACACTCCCTACACATCGACTGAACCTGAAATGCCCTGGCGGGGGCGGACCACACGCACATACGACTCAACGTGTGGGAGCGCTCTCACACCTGCGGCACTGCACATGCATGCAATGCGTCTGGGGCGAGAGGAAAGCGGCCATGGTCCGAATGCCGACATGTCGTCCACGGAGGAGGAGTCGTTGCCTGCCAAGTACTGTAGGTGCAAGTACAAAGGCACCAAGTATCATTACGGCATGATTACTGTACGCTGACAGGGTACTTGAAGGGTACATGGAGTGGCAATTTCATGTACTTTGGTACGTACTTGCGCATGTACTTGCTTGTACTCGGCACCTCATTTGCTTCCCTGCTCGTGCTCGATGCCTTCCGTACTGTGGTACTCCGTACGGAGTACTTGCCAACTCGTTCCCGACGCGCTTGCCCAGGCTCGGCATCACGGCAGTTCGTTCGTCCCCTGCCCTTTCCCAAGTCGGACGACCGGCCAAGCCATGACCGATTCATTTGCATGTCCCATCAATCGCTGCCACAACGACCTTTTTTTTTTTTTTTGTTCTTCTTGTGCGACGGCATCGCCATGTCGGCGGGTTGTTCGTGATTCCATCTTGGTTGGAGCGGGCCCTTGTTCATCTCGTCCCCCGGACGCCGCAACGGTCCAACCGTCGCCCTCGAGCTGAGCCCTGCAGCTCTGCCTCTGTCTGTCTGCCTGGCCCCGGCCATGCTGGACCCCTCCATCGCTCAGCCGGAGCGAGAGGCAGGCCTCCTGCGCTGTTGCACGTCATCGTCCCCACCGCCCCGCCCCCCAGCGATGGAGTCCCCGGCGATTCAGCGCTCACACCAAGGTTTCGAGTTCAGTACGCATCCATGTACCCTCGCCCGCGAACGAGGTGGTCGAGGTACGAACCTGTAACGGCACTCGCCCGTATCGTCCGCTCTCGCCCACTGTTCTGCCCTCGCGTCCTCGATCGGCCATCTTAGTCTCCCCGGACGGCAGGCCGACACACCTTTGCTTGTTTGGATAGTGGTGGTCCGTCCGAACCCGCCGTCTCCTCTCGTTCTCATTCTCTTACACGTACATTTTGCAGCCTCCAGCTGGCTCCTTCACCCGTCGATTGCCTCGCCTTTCCTTGGTCCCCTTCGATCTCGCCTTCGACCTAGCCATCCACCGTCCTCGGGCCCGCCTTTCTCTCTCTCTCTCCTTTCTCTCCTCCCTCGTTTGTGCCGAGTTCGTCCTTTACTCGCCATCCTCTCGCCATCCTCTCGCCATCCTCTCGCCACCCTCTCGCCATCCTCTCGCCGTCCTCTCGCCGTCCTCTCGCCGTCCTCTCGCCGTCCTCTCGCCGTCCTCCCCCCATCCTCCCCGCATCCTCCCCGCATCCTCTCCTCGTCGTCCGCGCATCGACTCTTCGCCGTTCCCTCACCCTCGTCCCTTCGCCTTCGCTCCCGCCGCTGTCCGACGTCGTATTCCCGCTGCATCTCGACCCCCGGCGGCTCCTCCTGCATGTCCGACGTGCCGCGGAAGCGAAGTTCATGTTGCCCAATATGACTTCGAGCAAGTCTTTTCGAGCCTCCCTCTTCCCCTCCTCCTTCTCCTTCTCCGCCCTCCGCTCCAGCTCGGAGGGCGAGAGGCGTTCGCGGAAGCTACAGCGCCGCATATCGAGCCCCGACCCCTTCAAGCAGCAGCAGCCCTCCTCGCACGCGGCCGCGGATGATTTCGTCCGCTTCCCGGGCGACAAGGACGCCCCGACGCCGCCGGGAGAGCCCGCCGCCTCGCCGACGCTGCGGAGCAAGTCGCGCGGCTGGAGTCGTCGCATCTCCCTCTTCTTCCCCCCGCTGACGTCCCACGGCGCAGACTCGGAGGCCCAGCCGATGAGCAGGAGGCCGACCACGGCCGCCACCGTCCGACCGTCCGAGACACCTCCGATTCCGCAGCCGCCGCCGCCGCCGCCGCCGCCTCCCTACGACGCCCATGACGCGTCCGCCTCGTATGCGAGCAGCGTCGCCGGCTCCTTCGAGCCCGCCTCGGAGCCGAGGACGCCGCCACCGCTCGCCTCGACGTCGTCTACGGTCGCCTCCCTGCCCGAGCTCAACTTTGACGAGCTCGACATCTCGGGCCCCGCGACGCACCAGATCCTCTCGCCGTCGTCCCCCGTCATGGACATGGCGCCCGTCGTCGTCGACGATCCCAAGAAGCTGAGCCTCCAGACGGACCATGCTCACACGCGCCGACGGAGCTCCACCTTCCAGTACCAGTCTCCGCTGCCCGATCCGCAGCCCCGTCTGCAGACGCGCTCGACGTCGCCCATGCCCACGCGAGGCCGCCGAAGCAACCCCCAGACGCCGACGGTCCGCACCGAGGATGAGTACGGCACGCCCGTGTCGTCGTCGCCCGTCCTCAGAGCCGTGTCCACGGCCGAGCACAGCTCGAGTCCCTCGTCGATCAAGGTGCGCAGAAGTTGGCTCCCCGGCGTCGGAAACAGGTCTCGCTCCCACTCGACCGAGGTCAGGCCGGCGCCCAGATCCTACGCCTGGATCCTCGACGACGACGCCCAGCCCGAGTACAACCCCGCGAGCCTCATGTACGGGGACAAGGTAAATACCCTCCATCCTTCCCGAACCCCCCGGCGGCGGAAGCGGCGGACGAAACGCAGCGGGGGAGCGAGGCAGACAAAGGAAAAGAAGAGAGGAGGAGGAGGAGGGCACCGCTTCCACCACCACCACCACCACCACCGCCGCCACCGCCATGCTGACTGACGTTGTTGCCAGGTCCCCGAGTTGTGGAACGAAGGCGGCACCGTTCTCGTCTTCCTCTACCCCAAGGAGAGCGGACGCGGACCCTCGTTCAAGGTGCCCGAGTTCACCGTCAGCTCGTCGTACGTCTTCAACGAGCTCATGGTGGCGGAGCTCGAGGCCCCGAGCCGCACGAGGAGCCACGCCCGGAGCTTCGGAGGGCGCGACAACCTCCGCGCACTCGACGCCGGCATGGTCGCCTCGCCCCCCGTGTCCCCCCCGCCTCCCCAGGACTGGTTGGGTTGCATGCGCCTCTACCTCCCCACGGCCTTTCCCGCCGCCCGCCTGTCGGCCCACGCCTCGGCGCGGCCCGAGGGCTCCACGGCCGAGCTGGACCGCCTCATCGGCATCAGGAATCTCTTCGCCTTCCTCACCGGCCAGCCCCTCGTCGGCACGAGGTCGCGGCCCACGACCTTTGACGCCCTCATCCAGCTCGCCGATCTGCTGCCCGAGTTCGGCTTCTCCGACTACCGCGGCGACACGTTTGGCGAGGCCGTCGACCTCAGCTTCAGCTTCTACTCGGAGCAGCTCGGCCTCGCCGATTGCCGCCACAGCCGCGCCAGGACGCTCGAGGCGCTCATCCTCGGCGAGCGCCTGCGCTGCCTGGACCTCTACAACGAGGCCTTCGCCCACGCCGCCGGCAAGTACGAGGCCATCATGGAGCTGCGCACGCCCCTCTTCGACCAGCTCTCGCCCCTCACGCGCCAGCAGCTGGAGCGGGCCCACCTCGATCTCGTCAACCGCCAGCACAGCGTCAACGAGCACCTCGAGCAGTTCGACTTCCCCTCACTCTTCGCCGGCATCGCCAACTCGACGTCGATTCCCGAGCTCCGCCAGGTGCGCTTCAAGGCGTTCCGCAACTCGTTCCACCGCATGCGCACCTTCGTCCTCGGCTACTACAAGGCCACGTTTGGCAGCTGGCCGCCCAAGGCGAGCAACAAGAAGAACCCCTTCGCCGAGAGCGGCCTCAACCGCATCGTCCTCAAGCTCCTCTACTCGGACATGTGCGCCCTCTACGACCTGCTCGTCGACCGCACGAGCATGACCTCGAGGACCATGGACGAGGTGCCCGCCATCTCGAGCGCCGCCGACAAGATGACGACGTCGGCGCTGCGCATCATCATGTCCGAGTTCGACCGCTCCCGCCCGCCCGTCCTGCCCCCGATTCCCTTCGACCTGCCGCAGCTTCCCTCGATGACGTCGATCCACGAGACCTTCAGCTCGCTCTCGGTCAAGAACCAGAACAGGTTCGAGAAGAGGATCAAGGAGCACGAGATGCGCCTCGTGCTGAACAAGGCCTACAACTACGACACCAACAGCATCAGGCTCCCCTTCCTCGAGCAGTTCAAGATCTTCGAGATGCGAGAAGCCAGGGGCAGGACGTGCCAGGACCTCGCCGACCAGCGCATCGGCTACTGGCTCTTCCTCTACGGCGTCCTGCAGTCGTTGCCCATGCTCGTCGTCGACGCGCCGGGCCTCAAGTACGCCGACGGCGTCGAGTACTTTCTGTGCGAGCCGCCCATGGGCAACGCCCCCTGGGTCGGAGACAGGCAGGTGCGCAAGATGTGGTACGAGGTGACGGGTAGCGAGGGTCGACTCGTCGAGCTCTCGGCCGACGCCGTCATGTTCAGCGTCGAGGCAACGTACCTCCGGAGCCACTGCTGGCTGGCGGCGAAGGAGTGGGAGGAGATGGAGGCCGACGAGGAGGCGCCCATGGAGGAGCCCGTCGCCATGTCGCCGCTGGAGCCGCCGCCCTCGGTCTTCCCCGGAAGCGATGTTCTCATCTCCAGCCCGTCCTCGTTCGGCGCCAGCTCGTGCACGCCGTCGCCGCCCCCCGGAGGCCTCTCACTGGCCCTGCGACAGCGGACCGTGTCTCCGGGCATGAACCGCGCCAGCTCCGCCTGGCGCTCGAGCATCGCCTTGGGCCTGGAGCCGGTGCCGATGGAGCCCTCCGGCTTGGTCGAGGGCTACAATCGAAGCAGCTCGCTCGGCCCTCGTCCCTCGAGCAGCTACGTTGCCGCCCGGTGCGTCTCGGTGGGCAACCTCGCCGGCTTGTCGAGGAGCTCAACCCCCACATCCCAGGCGGCGACGTCCAATTCTGGCGCCACCTTTGACGACATCCTCGGCCGGCCGGACGAGAAATCGGACGGCAGGAAGAAGGGAGGATTTTTCAGGTGATGTCCTTTTCGCTCCGTCCGTGGCCCCGTCAAAAGCGTAACGCCAAGGCGTGAAACAAAAAACTTCCGAAGCGGAAGCGATACGTGTCCATTGGTTGCATTCTTGTGAGCGGTTGGGAGTTTTTTATTTCTTTGTTGTATGTTTGATTTTGGATATCCAGGCCACGTCCTGGAGTTGGGTCCATCTCGCTTCCAGGACGGTTCCTCGAGGCGAAGAAATAAAAGCCGCCGGCTGAAAATATTTTCTCATTTGCAATAAAAAACACACACACAGTGAACTTGGCTTGGGCGGGTGAGAAGAAGCCAGAGTGCAGATAATAATTCCAACACATGGTCCGGACAGCCGTTGTTCCTGCGCAGATTCTACTATGCCCCTGGTGACATGCTTCCACTTCCTACGATATGCGCAACTGAGCTCACCTTTGTTGGCGTCGCACTGGAGGCGGCAGGCGTGCAGATGCGTGCGCCGGAACTCTTGGTCTATGGCTAGAGAATTGGTACCTGTTCCGTCTTGAAAGAGACCGGGAGTCTCGGAGAACCGATACGCCAAGAAGGATGGGGGAGGCGGGGGATGCGATGGAGCCGGATCATTGCGCGGCGTCCTCATCCTCAGTCATGGCGGTCGTGATAGGGAAGCGACCAAGGTTGCAGCAGGTTCGCAACCCAGGGGAAGACTTGGAGGAAAGCATGCATGCATGGATCTCTTTTTATCGAGCTGATGACCAACTGCAATACTTCTTCACGGCGAGACAAAAATGTGCAAGATAAACTTGGGGAATTATTGGGCTGCATTGACGCGTTTCCATCATTGCTAGCTGCTACTGATGGCCGCGGTCGACCATTTCGTACTCTTTCCCCATCATAATCTTCTGCCTAGTTCAGTCTGGGTTTGTTCCAACGCCCCCTCTCGGCGTGCCACCACTTCTCCCTTTCCCTCCGATCGGCAAAGACTCCTTCTCGGCGATTCCAGCTCCCGTCGCAGCCCTCCCGGCCGCTGGTTAGGCTCTCGCCAGCGTCGCCGGCGAGGTCGGTGACGTCGACGAGGCCGCCCCTTTCGTCGGACGAGCCTTCGTCGGGAAGCAGGTGGTACTCGATTTCGCTGCCGACGGCGCCCATGTACCTCCCCAAGCCAAACGTGTTGACGAGGCTGCCATCTTCATCCTCGACATAGACGTGGAAACGGAATCCGTCGCCGTCGCGAGCGCTCTCGATCCGGGCCTGGGCGGCGAGGCGGGCGGCCACGAGGTTGGTGCAGGGCGAAGGCGGTGCGTGAAATGCGGCACCGGGCAGCGAGACGGTGGTCGGGGACCTCACGAGCTGCGCCGGCGGGGAGCTGGACGTGTTCAGCGCGTCGAGGGACCAGGACGAGCTCGACGTGCTGCGCAGCCGGTCGGCAGGCAGGTCTATCCGCTCGACGGGACGGCACAGCGACTGGAAGCTGCCTTCGGGATCGTTCGGGGCCCGCAGCGTCCGCAGACGAGGGAAGCCGCCGGCTTGGATGCTCCTTGCGAGGATGTCGCTCGAGAGGTCGGCCGTTTGCGTGTGGCTGGTGATGTCCCAGTGCAGCTTCGTGACGGTCGTCGAGGCTAGGTAGGGCATCATCCAGAGGACAAACGAATCCGACTCGGGCATGAGCGGCGGGAAGGACTGGACGAGCGCAAAGGAGGTGAGCGAGATCAGGTTGGACAGGATGCGGGCGAGGGCCGGCAGGGAGGTGAGGGGCGTGTGCCGAAGGGTCAGAGATTGCAGGGACCGGCTGTTGGCGCGCGTCGCGAACTGGGAGAGCCCCTGGGAGCTGATGCCGGGGATGTTGGACAGCGTGAGCGAGTGGAGGGCGGGAAGCGAGAGGAGGTTCTTGTTGTTGAAGGCGTCGGGAGAGAGGTTGGAGAGGTGAAGATTCTGCAGACAGGGAAGGACGGTGAGGGTTCGGGAGAGCAGCGTCGCCTGTCCGATGGTCGCCTCTGGCAGGCAGTGTATCGAGAGCGTCGTCAACCTTTTCCAGTTCCTGTGCTGCTCCAGGAAGGCAACCTCCTGTGCGGGCTGCAGCTTGGCTGCCTCGGCAGGAGCAGCGCAGGGGGAGGATCGCTCGGCAGACTGGGACACCGGAGAGGCTGCAGAGGAGGCGGATGGCTCGATGAGCCAATTCATGTCCCGCAGATTCGTGCGGGTGGAGAGAGCGTGGAAAATCTTCTTGAAGGAGTGGCCGTAGGTGAAGATGGGGCCCGACAGACGCTCGAGCTTCGGGCACGCCATCACCAGGGCCGCCACGTTGTCCTCATACTCCTCGAGCTGCGAGCCCGAGGCCGTTGCTCCCTTGGCGCCGACGGGGTTGCCGACGAGGTCGGAGACGGGGATGGGCACTTTCAACGAACGAACGAGGCTCGCGAGGCCCCTGTTGGCGCGCAGGGTGGACCGCAGCAGCATGATGCGCGAACCCTGAGATTGCTTGAAGCGCTTCTTGTGGGCCGGGGAGTCCTGTCCGACGATGAGGATGTCGGCGTAGCTAAGGGGGTCGATGGTCAGCCTCCGTTCCGGACCGTCGGCGGAGGGGCAACGGATGGAAGAGACTTACAGCGCGCGCCGAGTGGTGCCGTACCACTTGCGTGAGCACAAGGACAGGCTGCACAGATCCCGCATCCAGCAGGTTGCGCAGCTGGCGGCGTCGGCGTCGAGATGCAGCTCCTTGAGCATCTGCAGGATGACTTCCAGCACCTCGCCCGGCAGGGTTGCAAAGACGTCGGCCGGCAAGGTGCCAGCTCCGTGGCCTTGCATGCCGGCCGGCCGTGGAGGCTGCGGGTAAGTCGGCCTCCAGGAAGATTGCTCGACGGACCTGCGGCTCGTCACAAGTCCCGACGATGGGACCCTCGCTCGCGGGTCGAAGCTCTCGTCGGGTCTCGCCGCCGACATGAGGTTGGCATTCGTATTCGGGTTCGCATTCGGGTTCGAGCTCGGGTGGCCGGATAGTCGTCGGGGGCGGTTCAGGACGATGGGGACCGAGTCCCTCGTCCTGTAGCGGTTCATGCCGGGCGTCTGCAGCCCGGGATACATGGGATAGGCTGGAGAGGCGAGGTTGGGGGCGGTGGAGGAACGGGCCATTGGCCGGCTCAGACGACGGCTGGCGTGCTCAGGCATCGAGTAGAGTTCGGGGATGGGATCGAAAGGCGACGGGTGGTGCTGCATGGACTTTATGCTGGATGGCGAGCTCGTCCTGAGCGGGGTTCGGTTCTGATGGGCTGCACTTATCCCGCTCGTCTGGTTTCATGCATCTGCCGAGAGAGTGAGAGGTAGAGTGAGAGCGAGAGTGAGAGGTAGAGTGAGAGGTAGAATTAGAGGAGAGTGAGAGAAAGAGCGAGTTAAAGAGTGAATGGGAGACAAGAGAGTGCGAGGGAGAGAAAAGGAAAGGAGCGTATAAATTGCGGTCGTCGGTGAGGTCGGTAGGTTCACGACGGACGATGGAGGCTAGAAGCAATGCACGAAGCGATGAGCGATGATGAATGAGTAATGAGCAATGGAGCAAGGAAAGACGAGGTGGGAGAGGAGGATAAAGGGAATGGGCCGGGTCCCGGCTGGTGGAAGTATGTGATATTATGGCTTGCTCACATGGGCGGCCGTGCCGTATGTAAAACTGGAACTGGCCCATGGTCCAACGGTGGATCCGATCGGGCGTTGGAACGGAGTTTGTGAGTATGAGTGCTCGGCCGGAGGGTCGCCTCCCAAGGTGTGCTGGGGACTGTAGGTTCGCAGGCCGGATCGACGGCCAAGGGTTCGAATGGTGGGCATGGCGGACAGCCTCGCGGCGATGAATCCATCGACAAGTCGCTCGCTTGACACAGGGACGAGCGAGCCGAGACAAGGGGGGCCAGCTAGCGCAGCTCGAATGATGCCGAATGCGGTATGGGGCGAGGACCCCACAACCCTAGTCTTGTCACTCCGCACAGTTGCACTCTACGTGTCCAGATATGTACATGGATCGGCATACAAGCACGCATACATTGCCGAGTACCGGCACCAGCTCCGCAGCGGCAGATACTTGGCCCTATTTGTTTATTCGAGACGTTGTCGAACCAGCGAAATCGGTGTGCTGGCCATGTACTCCGTACTTGTACTTGCAATACTTGCTGTACTTGCAGTACTTGCTGTACTTGCAACTGCATGTCCATACAGTACAAGCCCAGGACTTGTGCGGTACGCGGCTGCATCCTTCGGCCGCCCCGCGCTGAGCTGCGAGGAGAGGCTAGGCGGAAGTAGATGAAACGTACACTCACAGTACATGTACTTACCAGCATGCTAGGTGCCAATGTACCCCGTGATAATGTTCGCCTGGCTGCATCGGTCAAAGGTTCGTCGTTCGTCTTCCTGAGCGTCAACCTAGGGTTACTCACCGCGCCCACCGCAGGGGCGCCAGCCGTTCAAGAGGGCGCCGATGCTCCTCGATCCAGTCCTCGGCCTGCTTGCCACTGGCTCTCGGCGTCCTCGTGTCCCTCTTGTCGCTCTGTTCCAGCGCACCGCCGTCCGAGAAGGCCAACCCGGCCCTTCCGATCCAGAGTGTCCGTCATCCGGCTCGGCCTCCTTTGTTCACTGGGCAACGGCTTGTTTCGAATCGGCAGATGTTGGAATGGAAGGCCCCCCCTCTGCTGCTCATGAATGTACTAGTTTGCGGAAAAGAGGTGCTTGAAGCATCCAAACGACTGCTGCATTGTCTCACTGCGACGTACATGGTACGGGGTACGGCGTGCAAGTACCCTGGCCGTATTCCGTACTGGTACTGGTGCTAGTTTTTATTATTACCCAAGAGGCTGCTGACCTGAGCCTGGATGTCGCCCGGTTGCCGCAGACACGTAGTCCGCAACACGTCGAACCGCTTGCAGCGATATTCATGAATACCATTATTACGTGTACTCTGTAATTACTCCGTACTGGTCTCGATATGCACCGAGCACCCGTGCAAGTGCACTCCGCAAGTGTGCACACTTGCGGAGTATTTGCTCACTGCTTGGGCATGAACATGACCCCTACATCGTACTAGGCGGGTACCAGATAGATACCCTAGGCGTGCTCTGTACATGTACAGTACAGTGCTTGTACTCGCTTGTACTTGCATACCTAGTACTCCGTACGGAGTACCTGCCTAGGGTATCTAGGTGTATACTGCCGCCTACTACGGTGCAAGTACAGTACGTATTACAAGCAATATTACATACTAGGTAGGTACTTATCTACAACACGTACACTGCGCGTACAGAACACAGCAGGTGTTCACGACTTGTACATGTACTTGTGCATGCTTCATAGTCCGCACTACCTGCAAGTACTTGTTCGTAATATTGCCGTGCTTGCATGTTTAGCAGTCTCATGCTGGTTCCTACGATATTATTGCACAATTAGCAGCCGTCCGCTATTCAATAAGGGAGGAAAATGCCAGCACCAGCAGTGTCGTCGTCAGACGACGTGCGCTCCTCCTCCACCTATCCGTCCCTTGGCTTCGCCCTTGTTCGCCCTTGAACGGTGGCTGCTTGCTCGTTCGAGTATGAGCTTGTTGGCATCCAACACCAATAACTAGAGCAGTACTACTGCGCAATAGTCGGCAATGAGGCAAACCGCTAGACGACTGGGGCCACCGTTCATAGGTAGGTAGGTACGGGGAAATCCGACCACGTACGGAGTACACGTCGACGTACTGTATACTTGCCGGATTGCTTGCCGGGCTGCTTGCACGGTGTGGCTGCTTTTGCGAGGCGGCATGGATACCATGGGTAGGTACTGCCATGTACGTGTACCATTCACGACATCGCAGGCATCCTCACAATTGCTGTAGATGCACTACCCACTGCGTGTGCGGCCGAGTACATGTACATGCGTGTACGTAGCACGGAGTCGTCAACGCGTGCTCGCAGCTGAGTGGAGGACCACCTCCTCCACCCGTATCGCCAACGCCGTGTGGCTTTGCTCGAGGAGGCCGAGTGCCAACGAGAACGCTTGCGCCACGATGACTGGCGTTTGCAGATCCGTCCGCCATGCCAGATCTCTCCCGTCAGGGCCCGCGCCACGTACATGTAAGTGGTACACGCACATGTACAATGAGGAGGAGTTTATGCGGCGTATTGCCGAAGGCGAAAGGGTTCATCACCAGCGACCCACACTTACTGTACAGTAAGTACAAAGGTGTATCATTATTACTCCGTGCTCCGTATTTGAACTTTAAATAATACTGTACTTGGTACGTTCAAGCGTGCTCGTGAGAAGGCACATTCAAGTGCCATCACCCTCATCGCCGACATCGGCCACCTCGCCTCCAGGATCACCCAGCATGCTTTCGATCGCACCGTCCAACGGCAGAGCATGCAACTGCTAGCGAATAGCGCACGCCTAGGCGGCCTCGTCTGCCATCAAACACCCCTGTCCATGCTTGCTCCTCGTCGGCGTAGGCGAATCATTGCAGCTACGTCCGTCCACGAAGATGGCAGCCACAAGGCGGTCGGACCGCCAAAAGTGCACCCAGAGAAGGCATGATGAAAAAGGTATAATTTATCATGCATTTCGCAGGTCTGGCCTCGAGTCGAGAGTATCCGCCCGCCACCGCTCAAGCAGGCCCGCGCTCCAGTCCTTGAAAGTTCGTTCACCAGTCGGCAGCAGGCGATTGGTCGACATCAAGGCGTGCCGCACTTCAGCAATCGCCTTGGCGGGCATGCCGATGTCCTGCACATCCGAAGACATGGACTCCACCAGCGCATTTCCTTCCTCTGCGCTGATCTCGCGGAACAACATCTTCATGCCCGCCCTTCGGCCAGCGAGGGAGGAGGATGTGTAGAGAACGCTTGGGTTCAGGACCCAGAGGTGCAGCACTCGTCCGTCCTCGCTCCGATCCGATACCTGAGGCGCAACGACGGATTTGGCGCACGCCGATCGCGAGATGGTCGACAGCAAAGTCGATGCGAGACATTCCTGACCGCTCGGCGCATTGCTGGCCGTCAACGTCTCGCAGGTAACCTGCCACTTGAACAGGGTCACGGCGACGGCAAGCGTGCTGTAGAGCCCAACCTCGGCCTCGCATGTGCCGCAGAAGACGTGCAGATACTTGCCCGAGAACTCTTGCCCCATCGCCAGCGAGCTCGAGGCTGCTCTACCGCTTGACAGAGACGCGGAGAACTAGGCAACGTAAGCATACGAACGAGCGCGCAGACGTAGCTTGCTGGGGCGAGACCAAGCACGAAAGGTAGGAGCAAAATAAGGGTACATGTCAAGCATGTGTCTCCGGCAATCTCCCAATCGCCACCGCTCTGGCGCCGGGATGAAATGAGGAGACGGCCTTTTCAGACAACCGGAGCCCAAGGGAACCCGTCCCGAGGGAGGGTTCGTCGAGGGCGTCCGGGAACTGCCCGGAGTGGGAACGGCGACTGATTTCTCTCGGGGATTTGTATCGGTGGCGATGCCA
The DNA here is from genome assembly GCF_001625195.1 of Drechmeria coniospora. Lineage (NCBI taxonomy): Eukaryota > Fungi > Ascomycota > Sordariomycetes > Hypocreales > Ophiocordycipitaceae > Drechmeria > Drechmeria coniospora. The sequence continues at coordinate 9,138,689 of NC_054390.1, read as the reverse complement.
TCTGCGGCCTGTTGCGCCGGCCAAGCCACCTTCTTTTTCCCCGCTCTCTTTCGACGTGCCGCCGGAGCGACACACGAGGCCGTCGATGCACACAAAGGGGTGGGGAGTCGGGAGGTTGACGTACCACGACGTTGCCACAGTCCGACTCGGAAAACATTAAGGAGGTGATGTCGACGAAGCCAACGGCCGGCTGGGCGGTAATGGCACTGTTGGCACCGTAGCCTCGACTGGCGAGCGCCTCATCGTCGTGCTCGGCATCGTCGTGCGGTTTATGGCAATGCCAGAATTCCATCATCTCGGCCCAGTTGGCGCTCGGGAGGTCTTTCCACGTCCCGATCCTGCCCGCTTGAATGACGGCACTGCCGCATCCTCTACAGCCGATCGGAGAGCCTCGAGCAATGTCCTTGGCGTTCCAAGGCACCGCCTGGTCTTCCGGAGAGACGCGCAACGCACTGGCGTGTGCTTCGGATGCGGGCAGTCGCCACCGCAGCTCGAACGTCGAGGACGTCGGTATGGCCAAGGCAGACGCGTCCACCACGACCGGGGCAGGCAGCAGCAGCCTCTCGACCGTCCCCCGGTGCCCGACTTGCAACTGGCGACCCCCGTCCAAGACCTGGGCAAAGGTTGACGCGTCCGGAAACGAGGGAAGGGATACGCCAACGGACACCTGTCGAATGTTGGCCAGCAGCTCCGCGTAGAGGGATATGCCCTCTGCCGGCTTTTGCTCCGTCATCGCCCTGGCATGGGTCTCGAACCCTGGCGAGCATCCGTGTGCACAGGGGATTCTCCTGATCGGTGGATGGATCGCGGGCGGGAAGTTGGCGTTTTGGTCGAGGACGAGCAATCAAGTCAAGGTCCAAGGGAACGAGGTGGTGAAAGTGTTGGCAGATGTTTGTATCTGGAATTTCCGCTGCCAGTACGGAGTACTCCGTAGCGGCTGAGGCCCCACTGGTCTTGGGTTGCCGCTGACATACAGTATTACTGTACTTATACTAGGTAAGTACTGTAAGTAAGTAAGTACAGTGCGAGCACAGTCACCAACGGAACATGTAGTCTTACTGTACGGAGTATACTTACTTGCTTGACGCACCTACTGAAGCACTATACTTCCTTGTACTCGGGTGTCTAGTAGTGAGCAATGTACACCGGGGCGGCAGAGGGTGCCTGGAAGCGACAGACTGTGCGGGGTCGCCGTCGCTGAGCACGGCACACTGTATGGATTGGCCGTCGGTGACGATTGGTTGCTCCCGCGTTCCAGCCAACTCGTCACGGATTTGCACTCAGCGCTCTCGGCCAACATCCTCCAACTGATCGATTCGTCGACCCAGCCCGCATGGAAGCTCAAATTCGCCAATGTTCTAGTCGCGTTCATGGCTCCGGCTGCGAAGCGCCGCAGGCGAAACCCCATTGAGCATTCGAGCTCCGAAGGCGAACAGCCCCGAACGAACACGCTTGCCAACTTCCTCGTCTCCTCCCCGAGTTCTGCGTCGAAGAATGGCGTGTCGACGGCGAGAATTCGCACCAAGACGCCATCGGCCGGCCCGTCCCCGAGCAAGTCCCGTCGGCCATCGACCCAAGTGACTCGCGCGAGCCCGAGTCCCCAGAAAGGTCGAGCCGGCGGGAAGCCGGACGAGTCGGGGAAGACGGCCGACCTCAAGGTCCTCTTCTCGAAGCAGGTCCAGCGCGCCGCTGTATCTGGGATAAGCAACGACAAGAAGGCGGCGGCGCCCATCGATGACATTGTCAGCGACCCCCTGTCGGAGGAGGATGAGATATCGGAGCTCAACGCCAGCTCCTCCAGCCTCGTTGGCCAGCATGCACGGAAACGTCTACGGACCGGGGCCGGCACGGTGGTGTCCGAGGCCCCGAATGCTAGCCAGCGCTTCCTGAGACCGCCAAGGCCTCCCGGTGCCAATGCTAATGCTAATGCTCTCGACGACGACCTGCGTCCTTGGTCGGACCGCTTTGGCCCCCGAAACCTCGACGAGCTCGTTGTGCACAAGAAAAAGGTGTCGGACGTTCGAAGGTGGTTGGAGGATGTCCTCTCCGGCCGCTTGCCCCAGCGAGTGCTCGTCCTCAAGGGGGCCGCCGGCTCGGGCAAGACGACGACGGTCCGACTGCTCGCCCAGGACATGGGTTGCGAGCTCCTCGAATGGAAGAACCCCACCGGCACCTCGGAAATGGGCTTCGTCTCGACCTCGGCGCAGTTTGACGACTTTCTCGGACGGGGCGGCAAGTTTGGGACCCTGAGCTTGGAATCGGACATGGCCTCGGTGCCGGCGAGGGCCACGCCCGTCAGCCAAAGCCACGGCAAGCAAATCATGCTCATCGAAGAGTTTCCAAACACCTTCTCTAGGTCCTCATCGACGCTCAACTCCTTCCGGAGCTCCATCCTGCAGTATCTCGCAGCCCACATGCCACCCCCCTCCGTTCTCGGACGGCATACGCAGCAGGAGCCGATAAAGCCGGTGGTGCTCGTCGTGTCCGAGACCTTGCTGACGACGACGTCGGCGGCCGCGGACAGCTTGACTGCCCATCGACTCTTCGGACCGGACATCCTCCGCCACCCCGGTGTAGGGGTCATTGAATTCAACGCCGTCGCCCCGTCGCTCCTCGCCAAGGCTCTCGAGCTCATCGTGCAGAAGGAGGCCCGGAAGTCTGGCCGCAGGAGAACGCCGGGGCCGATGGTGCTGAAGCAGCTCGGCGAAATCGGCGACGTCCGAAGCGCCATCTCGTCACTCGAATTTCTCTGCCTCAAAGGCGACCAGAATGCCGATTGGGGAGCCAAGGTGACTTTTACGAAGCCGAAGAAGGGTGCCAGGGATGGCATCGGCTTGACCAAAGGCGAGACGCGGAGCTTGGAGCTGATATCGCAACGCGAAGCCAGCCTGGGCATATTCCATGCCGTCGGCAAGGTCGTGTACAACAAGCGGCACGACGATGCGCCCGACGGGGATGCCGTCGAGAAGCTGCCCCCCTTCCTCTCGCGATTCGCTCGACCTCGGAGGTCGCAGGTGTCTGTTGACACGCTCATCGACGAAACGGGGACCGACACGCCGACGTTCATATCCGCGCTTCACGAGAATTACATACTATCGTGCGAGAGCACCGGTCCGATGGACCTCTCGACGCCCATGGACTACGTCAACGAGTGCATCGAACATCTCTCCCTCAGCGATCTGCTCCACTCCTCTCGGGACGTTTTTTTCGGCGGCAGGACCAACTTTTCCGGCCGTGAATCCGGAAGCCAGCTCCTCCGACAGGACGAGATGACCTTTCACCTGGCCATTCGCGGCATGCTCTTCTCCCTTCCGAACCCGGTCAAGCGGAAGACGACGACGAAGGCGAAGGGGACCGACGCATTCCGCATGTTTTACCCCACGAGCTTGAAGCTGTGGAGAGCAAAGGAGGAGATCGAGGGCCTCCTCGACGTCTGGTCGACCAGGGTGCTGAAGGGAGAGGGGCACGCGGACAGGAAGAGGCTCACCGACGGCGCGGGCGCGTTTCGGAAGCCTTTGCAGTCCTCGGCCGGTCTGTCGTGGGTGCAACGCCAGCAGCAGGGCAGAACGCCGGCGACGGCGGATGGGCCCGAGGACGAGAGCGAGGACGCGTCCCCGTTGGCGTCGCTCGGCAGCTCCGCGCGTGGCGAGATGCTTCTCGACCGACTCCCCTACATGGCTCACATTGCTCGCGCCCGGAAGTCGTCGACCCGTCTCCGCGACCTTGAGAAGGTTGTCTCCTTTAAAGGCATCAACGCGACCGAGGAAGAGTCGGATGCGGACGATGAGACGCCATCGGGAGAGGCGTGGGCGACGGATAAGCCGTCGGAAGAGGCAAGCCCGCGCAAGAAGCGAACGGGCATCAAGGCCGGTGCCATGTCTGGATTGCTGGCCCAGAAGTTGGTGCTGAGCGACGATGATATTGAGGATTCATGAATTGACCTCGGCTCTGGACCGGCGGAGGAAGCAGATGCGCGGCGCCGGTTTGTGCATACTACTTCACGGAGTATCGTACCGGTATTCCATGTTCCCCTCCCCATGGTCACCTTTGGACCTTTTGGCCAAGGAGATGCGTTTGCGACTGGTGCATGTTTCTCGCGCTCTGAGCAGCAAAGGAAGATTCAATCGTGCTGAAGGATGCTGAACTACCGTACTGTGCAAGTGGACAGTACGTGCACTATAAGTAAGTACTTACCCTGTACTGTACTTTAATGCAAATAATGCAAAATTAGGTGCACATAGTGCACAATGGCAGCATTATTACAAGGGACTTTTCAGTTGCGACGTACCGATAATTTACCGGCTGGGAGTCCTTTCGTCTCCTCTACTAGGTAGGTACCTACCTATACTTGAGTAATTAATAGGTACTCCGCACTTGATGACTAGTACTTGTCGGTACTAACAAGTACACCGTACGGAGTACTAGCAGCAGGTATTCATTGCTCAGTACTGGGTACATTACAGCACAGTACTTGTATCACTCGACAGCACAGAAAGCGACGACCGCTATTAGCTGTACTTGGTGGGCGTCATCCTTACCAAGGGCCAGTGCAACTGAAAGCTTAGCAAGGTACCTGCCAAGACGTAGCCTATCGTGTCGCTCCTACCGGCTCACCTTCGTCCTCGTTGCACCTTCAAATTCGAGGCCATCGCCAACGTCTGGACAGGGGCTGGGGCCATCTTCCTTCAGGCCATAACAGCTCTCTCTCACGACCTTTCGTCTTGCTCGATCCCAGCCGCTCCCTGCATGCTTTGTCCGGGCTCGGAACTGCAAAGGCAATCGTGCCGGTAGCCGTGGGACGACATGTCTCTCATGCTTGACACGTCGATGCCCGTGGACCTCAGCAACGTCGACGACTTGTTTGGCGAGGATGTCGGGTTGTCACTCCCGGTGCCGGCCGAGGCAAAGACGTCTCAGCAGCGGCTCGATGATTTGAGAAGCCGAGGATGCTGCCAGTACGCTTCCTTGGCGTGGCGAGAACCGACGGGATGCGAGGAAGCACGCTGACGCAAAGATGCAGGTCGGTTGCCTGGTCACGGTCCGGAACGGTTGCCACCATCACCCCGGACGGCCAGACGCTGCAGCTGCGCTTCCTCAGGTGCCATCCCGACACCGGCGCGTGGGACCTCGGCGAGCCGACGACGTGCGAGCTCATCAAGGGCACGCCCGTCGTTCCCTTGGTCCACCTAGAATGGGGTGCCACGAGCAGTCCCGAGCTGGCCGTCATCGACGCCATAGGCAGGGTCGCCCTCGTCAGCTTCCCCATCTGCCTCAACCATCCCTTCCTCACGAGGAAGTGGGAGGCCGACACGGTCGACGACCTCCACGCCATCGTCGGCTGCCACTGGCTGGCCGTGGCACCCCCGAACCCTCAGGTACGCCGTCCTCTCGCGAGCCCAGCCGGGCCTACGAGGCCGTGGATTGACGCATCCTCCAGAAACCATATCACATCATGTACGGTCCGGCAAAGAAGCAGGGCCACAATTATCACTACGAGAGCTCCTTTGTCCAAGCATCCGGACCGAGCCATCCGCATGCATCCAAGAGCGCCCTCTTCTGCGTCACGGTAGGTGGCATTCTGAAGATGTACTGGCCGCAGAACAACAACAAGATGGAAGAAACCACCATCGAGCTCGAGAGCGTCGATTCGTCGGATGACCTCGTCACCCATGCCGCCCTGGCCTCGGACAAGAGTAGGCCATGCCCCTCCCCCCGCCCTGACCAGATGCCGATCCCATGTCGACGCCGACGGTGTGCCATGCCAACGCGTCACTAGAATTCTTGCTCATCGCCATGGCAACATCGTCGCTGCGGTTGAAGCTCCTCAAGCTCGAGATTCAGTGGGCGGGACCTGGAAGCTCGTCGGACAAGGCGATGCCGCCCAACGCTCGCCTGAACCCGGCCCTGGTCGAGACGCACCTTGCCTCCACCAGCTGGCTGCACGGGGGTTCGAATGACGGCACGGGCGACGGAGGCATGTCCATGTCGGAATTGTCCCATCTGCAAATGCTGCCTTCGCTCCTCGACAACACGGGCAAGAGCGTCGCGCCGCCCATGATCGTGACGGTGAGGTCGCGGGTCGCCACCAACGGGTCGTACCACACGTCGGAGAGCATCATCGATCGCTGGGAGGTTGTTTCGCAGCCGCAAAAGCTGCCCCCGGCGTTCGAGCAGCTCGCGAGCCGCAAGAACATGGCGCCAATCGAGCTGCCGAATGCCACGAAGCTGCACAAGCAGGACCCCATCGTCATCAACAAGGTAGTCATTGGATTTCACGTCACGCATCTCGGAAAGGTTGTCGTGCTCAGCATGTCGGACGGATCGGTCGAGTACCGCGATCGCTTCACCTTTGAGGAGCTGTACCTCGCCGAGAGCCTAGACAGAGTGGCGAACCTGCGACAGGTCGGCTGGGATTTTGCCAACCTCGGGCCTTGTACGTGCCTGCCTCCCACACGAGCTCACCCTGGACGCAGGGGGGCCGGCCGTGACGGCGATTCTAACAGCCGCCAGGCGATCAGGTGGCCTTTTCGCCAACGCACTGTTCCATGATACAGCTTGGCGACGACGGGCAAGTTCGCTGGAACAAGCTGCATCATCCGCTGGGTGACATTGGAGACTCGATGCACGACGGTAGGCTTCCTCGACGGGAATGTGTGGACGCGATGCGGATGGGAAGATGACTGAAATGTGCCAGCCCATTACGCCGCCAGCATCGCGGGCCTGGCCATGACGGGAGCCTCGTCGCTCTGGTCATCGAGCAACTACGACGACATTCTCGCCATCGTGCAGCCGTACAGCGGCAAGAAGCGTTGGTGAACCCCCCGGGTGTAGGGCGGGCAAGGCATTGCGTGCTGACGAGGACGAGCAGGCTTCACGCAAGACTGGGTCAGCGAACTCATCCGCATACAGAAGATCCAGGTGGACTACTCGGAAGAGATGCATCACGACTCGCTCATGAGGAACGCGCCTCTGCAGGCGTGCCTCAGCATCATGGCGAGCCTCGGATTCAAGGGCGAGACGCAGCGGCGATCCTTCCAGAGCAAGTTTGCCTGGCTGGACCTGAACATCAGGAACGTCGTGATCCTCATCACGCTCGCGAGCAACACGCCGATGACGGTTCGGGACAAGATGAGCCCTCTGGATGAACACGGTACGTCAAGGAGCCCCGGGCGGCCGGCGAGGGAAAGGAGGGGGGGGGCCGAGGCGAGGCTGACGAGGGGAGGCAGAGGTGGTGGACGCCTTGACGGGCTGCGCCAAGTGGTCCCTCGATCTGCTGTCGTGGCTGGCCGACAGCCTCTTCGAGCTCATGAAGGACGAAAACTTCACCCAACGACTATGCCCCCAGCGGTTCGGCGAGATGACGACGTACCTGCACGAGCGAAACGACGTGTCGCTTCACCTGCTCCTCTGCTCGTCGAGCCGGAGCTTCCTCTCGGCCGCCTGCCGCAGGGTGGCGCACCTCGAGGCGCTGAGCAACAAGGCCATTGAGTTTTACCGGCGACAGTCGGCGGTGCCGGAGCAGGCGGGGAGCGCCAAGGTGGCGAACCCGCAGCTGCGGCAGGCGTACGAGCGGATGCAGCAGGTGACGACGTCGAGCATCGTCGGCGTGGCGGACTTTGAGAAGCTGCTCAACGTGCTCGGGTCCGACATCAGGCAGGCCTACCAGCAGTTCCTGCCGACCATGGTGAAGAGCAGCGGCAACGGGCCGCAGGGGAAGCAGCTGGACGTCGCGATCAAGACGACGCAGATGCAGTTCGAGATTGGCATGCTGCTGGCGATTTCGCCGCCGCCACCGTTCCTGCCGGTCATCAAGAAGCTCGTGGGCAAGGACCTCGCCGAATTCCGGGGCCGCGTGGATCCGGCGAAGCTCTTCTTCGCCAACCACGACCTCGTCGGCGTCGAGGACAGGAGGCAGCTGGCGGCGAGGAAGGCGAGGGGCGTCTACGTCGACGTCTTCAAGCGGGTCGAGCTGCGGCAGAGCACGACGGGCCTGCGGTGGAGACGGTGCACGAGGTGCGCGGCCGTGATGGAGGACGTCTTGTCGAACCGACCGGGCTTTACCTTTGTCCTGGGGCAGCAGCGGAAGTGCTCCTGCGGCGGGTACTGGGCTCTCCTGCCCAAGGGGGTGCTCGTGCCGTGAGGGTGCGGGCAGGAAACAGGGGGGGCAGCGGCTTCGGCGTCGTCGTGTGAGCACGCGTCTCACGCTGGCACACGCATTCGTACACTCACTCACTCACTCGTCTCGGCACACACGAATGGATGGATCGATTCGAAGGACGGAGTCGCCGGTTGCCCGCTGGAGGAAGGCGAGGTCACGGACCGACGAGACGGGACGCAGTGACGGATCGACGGCATGTGATAAAGGACCCGTCGAGGCATCGATTCGGCAAAAGGAAAGGCGACGGAACGGACAGGCTGGTCGGTACGGATACACCATTTTGTATTGCTTACAAGACACTGCGGAACATGCACAGATGGAGAGGAGGCTCGCACGGCAAAGTATCGACGCATGGTGCACTCCGCACAGCAAGCAACTCGAGGAAGCAGATGAATCATGGGCCGGCCGTTTACTTGTTTGGTGCAAGTCATCGTTCGGCCTGTGCGGTGATTGTTGTCCGCATCGGCTGGCGGGTGGTACGGCCAGTACGGCCTTGCTGCGCCATGGTCGCTTGTCGGCGAGTCAAGAGGTTGGCACTCCATGTGCATTGACTTGCCAGTACTTGGCATACGTACGGAGTACTCCGTACGCCTTGAAGTAATCAAGCAAAACTTGCAACTTATTACAGCACATGCACTTGGAGCGCAAGTCAGTGCAGTCCGGTGCTTGCCGCAGTGCATTTTCTGCACCGTAATGGGACGAGCGTACTCCGTACTCTGTCTGTACAAGCATCCGTATTACCATGCGCGGGCTCATGCCGGCGGGTGGTCGTTGCACAGGTACGACAAGCCTAGGCTAGGCCGCCTTGATGGAGAGCCTGGGAAGGCGAGCCTTGGGGCTGTACTTTGGTGTGCAAGCACTTGCTGAGACAGGATGGCGACGGTGTCCCTGTCAGTATTATTACACGTACCATACTCGTGCAATGCGCGCGTATGGAACGTTTCGAGTCCTCGCTCCTCGCATGAGCAGCTACAGGACACAGATGGCACATCCCGTATAGGTACGAGGAGCTGCGCGGAGTACATGTGTGTACGGAGTATCTCGGCATGGATTAATTACCAGGTATTCCCCAGTACTCTGCGGTAAATACTTGGACCACTTCTGGTAGATGCTTAATTATCATTACTTGCAGATTTTATACCTTGGAGGAGTCCTGGGCACTCAAGGAAGAGTGCGTGCCAAGGTGCTGTACTTGCACTCGGGGCATGTTTGGTCATTGGCATCCTCGTGCAATTCATACAGTCAGTCAGTGGACAAAAGTGACGATTCAGTTTTGGCGTCTCTACTCCTACAAACTGAATCGACATTTTTGCCACCCCACTGTACTTGGTACGAAGTACGGAGTACTGTACCGAAAGTAAGTACTCCGTATAGAGAACGGAGTAGTGGGAGGTGGAAATTTCCACCTCGCAGCCAATGGCGTCCAGGCGTTCACCAGCGACAAGCCGCTGAAGAGTACTCCGTACCATTACTGTACGTACACTCGCAACCCAAGGGGCGGCGCCAACGGTTCGAGCGCTCGCTACCATGACCGTAAATGTACTTGTACAGTAGGTGTATACAGTAGGTGTACTGCACAGTAGGTGTACTGCACAGGTGGTGTATACAGTAGGTGTACTGCACAGTAGGTGTACTGCACAGGTGGTGTATACAGTAGGTGTACGGCACAGTAGGTGTATACAGTAGGTGTACTGTACAGTACATGTCTTTTAGGTACTATTTACTCGTCATTATTGATACCTAGCAGGGATTGGCACCGTACCTGCAAGGACGAGTACACCTAGTTGAACTTGTGGCACAGTGGATGTACACCTGCCTTGTTGTACACCGACATGTACACGTACACCTACGGAGAGATGATGATGGACAGGCAAACGGTGCCCAGGACGCCGGCGGCTCGATGGCAGGAGTTGGGCCAATTTGGTGGGCAATGGCGGGAAATGAGGGCAAGAGAATGGCAATTTATTGGAATTTATTGGACTCTCATGCGCATGGTCGCGAAGTGAGGGACACGCCAAAGGGTTGCTTTTTCGAGGCTGCTGTTGGTCGGCGTAATGTAAGTACAGTCAGTGCTGTAAGTAAGTACAGTACGGAGTACGTACACCAAGGTACTCCGTAATTACTCCGCAGTGTGCTGCAGTACGTACACCAAGGTACTCCATAATTAGTAGTGTGCTGCAGTACGTACACCAAGGTACTCCGTAATTACTCCGTAGTGTCCTGCATTGTTACCCGTTCCGAGGGTCGTATTATTGGTCAGAAAGTGCCAAACGGGGGCGGCGACGAGAATAGCAGTCGGCAACGCTGAGTAATGCAAGCAATTGCCATGACAAGCTAGGGCAGTGCTGTAAGTACTTGCTGTAGTCGTCCATGACAAGCTAGGGCTGTGCTGTAAGTACTTGCCTGTACGGCTTAGTATTGTTAAGTAGTGCTGGGTGTGATATTACGTATTAATACTCCGTACTGATGGGTCCTTGGTAGATGTTAGGTACCTAGTACCATGGTAAGGAGCCGTTTGGGTCACATACAGCTACTTCTTAAGTACTTGTACTTACAGTACAGCACACACTCGTGCTGTTAGTAAGAAACCCAGTACTTAGCACACGAGATAAGGACATTCAGCTCAATGCCCACGTACAGGTACGGACTCGAGCAAGTACGTACCTGCAAGCACTCCGTACTTTGTACAGCTATTTGGATGTGTGCTGTAATGCTGCACAAGTACATGCACTTGTGCGTGTGCAGTGCACCTACCATGTGCAGGTGTGCGGCGCAGTGTGTGCAGGTGTACAGATGCAGAGCACAAGGGGCTACCCTTCTCTCGCCTGCCGATCAGCACGAGTGCTGCAATTACTTACTGTACAGAATGTACTGTAAGTACTGTAGGTGCCCCGTACGGGCATGTCGACGCAAGTAATACGGAGTACGGAGCACTCACAACCAGGCACCTCAACGCCCCACCCCTCCATTCAGCATGGCTTGCACTGCCAACGAGCGGCGGCAGCGCCGGCGAGCAAGCGTCGGTTCTTCTCATCGTACTCGGGAACCCGGCGTAAACTCAACGGAAAAGGACGGGGTAAAGCCTTCGTTTCGCAACCCGGTCGAAGAAGTGGTGGCCGGAGAGGGCAAGACCAGTGGCTGATGGACTGGCGCGGTGACCTAAAACAGCCAGCCGGCGAGCTACCCAGCACCAGCACCAGGCGTCCACCACGTGGTACGTACTCCCTAGGTTAGTACTTACAGTACAAGCACACATGGGTTCGTCGGTACAGCCGCCGCATGCCCCGACGGGCACTCGTGTGGTGAAACGATGACGAGCATGAGCGATGCAAATCATGGAACTTGGCATTTTCGGTCAACTCCTTCCGTTTGTGTTTCGTCAAACAAGGCCGATGCTGGGGCGGATTCTACCCCGTGGCCCGTACGTGTAGATCGCCGTGCCTCAGGTGCGTACCTATGCATGGGTGACAGTCGAAGAGGTGCTGTTACGGCACACACACACTTACCTGCACAGTACTACTGTACGGTCGGAGTACCTACCATGCTCGGATTGTCGTATTCTGAGTTCGCGTCCAGAATAGAAACGACTCTGTAATTAATTATTAACTGCACCGGCATTATTCTCCCTACATACTCCTCCGACCTACATGCAGGTATCTCTAGTATTGTAGGTTTACTCCGTATTTCCTGCTCAACCACAAGGCGCTCATTCCCATGCAAGTACTGTTACTTACGTGATCGCGCACATGGTGCAATACTCCAGCGCAGTGCATGTACTTGCACGGTACCATCACAAGTAACTTTTCCTACTCGTACAACAGCATCTGCATTGCATGTACTCCGTACAGTATCCGTTGCTGCATGCACCGTCGTCATGCAAACACTCTACCCGACTTCGCATTGGCCCAGCGCTTACTCGTACGCGCCGAGGCACGGTACGGTACATGACGGTCACGGCGCATGCGCGTGGTAGTGTCCGGTGCGCAAGGTTCTCGCGCGTCGTCGGTGGACGTCGGCCAATGGATGGGCAGCCGGATTTACTTGCTCGCCTGGCTTCCCTGGGCCCTTGTGCCGGCGAACGACTGGCGGCGCCCCGTAGAATCCCCGCCATGTGCGCTGCCGTGGGTGCGTCGATGCCCCTGGCGCCAACGCAGGTCTAGCGCTCGACGACGAGGGCCAACCACGGCACGCGCTGGCCCCCCTAGCCTCTGTCGGATGTTCTCGTCTGCACTGCCGGAGGGCACGGGGGAGGTTGCACACTGAAGAATACGACCACTGGCAGACAGTAATTTGCAAGTGCCTCTGGGTGTGCATGCTTCTCTACTATTCCTAGGCACCTACGGAGTACTCTGTACAGTAGTTGTAGGCGTGTACTCTGTACGGCGCAAGGACAGTTTGTGCCGAGTGCTCCGTGCATACAAGTACACCGTACCGCGAGTAAGTATGTACCTACTAATACGTGCATCCGTACTCCGTCCAGGTACGGAGTACAGTAGTTGTAGCAAGTACTCCGTACTAGGTACTCGTAAAATAAGAGTATGCTCACCGCTATCCAGCGTGCCTCCCCTGGCCAGCAGCCGTACAAAGTACCTAGGTACCTCGTTAGTGCTGTGCAGAACAATGCACCAGGCGGTACCTGCCAGAGTAGCCATCTCGTAGTTAATTACGGAGTACGTGCATGCAAGTTACGAGTACTTACTGTAGTACGCTCTAGTACTCGCACGCATAACGTGCACTGTACTTGCGTGCACTGTACTTGCATGCACTGTACTTGCGTGCACTGTACTTGCGTGCACTGTACTTGCGTGCACTGTACTTGCGTGCACTGTACTTGCGTGCACTGTACTTGCGTGCACTGTACTTGCATGCACTGTACTTGCGTGCAGTATACTTGCGTGCACTGTACTTGCGTGCACTGTACTTGCGTGCACTGTACTTGCGTGCACTGTACTCGCGTGTACTGTAAGCAAGTACCTACTTACAGTCCTTCTAGGTGCAGGTACACTTGTGCATGTACAGAGTACATTGGAATGCATGTTGCCGTCAGTCGATGCAGTCACTGTCAAAGGGCGCTCCTGCCCCTTGTCCTGCCGCCCAAGAGCCGCTAAACCTCTCCAGGGCGCCTACCGACGCGCCTTCCTTCCCTCCATATCCATCCCCCCCCCCTTTCTCCTCCCCCCCCCCCCTCTTGCCCCGTTTCCCTGCTCAGCCCCCTATAGGCCAACGAACGGCCTGTCCGCGTGGTCGTGTCAAACCATCTCGCCCATTCTGATTCCTCATTCCCCTTCATCGTCCGTCCCTTGCGCCTCCCTCCCAAACCGCGACGCCCTCGTTTTCCATCCATCCGGCTCATGGCCGGCCTCATGCGCGGGCGATAAGACATTATTGTTCTCGCTCTCTCGCTCCTCGTCGTCAGACCATGACATCGGCCGCGAGTGGCCCGCAGAGGCCGGCGACTCCTCCCCCCCGCGTCAGGCTCATGCCGCTCCCGGAGCCTTCTGATACAGGCTCTGCCTCGTCCGAGGCACCCCGAGACGCCCGCGTCGGCCAAGAGGCCCAGCTCCTCCAAGGTGGCCAAGAGGCCGGCGCCCACCTCCCTCGCGAGCTCCCTCCTCGCCAGCAGCATCGCCATCGCGCCTCCGGGTCCGTCGTCGTCCGCCCGCACCCACACCACCACCGCTCTCGTCCGGAGTCTGCCAGTACCCACAGCGATAGCGCCCGCCATAGTTTCATCTTTTCGCCCTCGACATCGACTCCCTCAGAACGTGACGCCGCCGCCGCAGGAGTGATGCTCTCGTTTACCCTGCCCGCCGCGGCACAGCCCGCCGTCCCGCCTCGAGAGGGCCATGATTCCACCCTCACCGGGAGCTCCTTTAAGGCTGCCCGGCCGCTCTCCTCGGCCCCGTCTTCGTCCTTTTCGTCCACCTCGTCCTTTTCCTCGCTGCCACTCTCTTGCATCGTCGACCTACCCCAGGCCGACGCGAGATTTGCGAGGTCGCCGTCCATCGACAGCCCCATCCTGTACGACTTGGCATCGTCTGCCCGGGACAGGCCCCCCCCGACACGGTACGTCGCCATCGTCGCCAGCCGCCGCCTACGATCCCTCCCCCCCCCCTACCCCTGCCCGCACCGCAGGCCGCTGCCGTGGCCGCCGTCGTGAACCGGCCTCGCCTGCGCCGGCGGCAACGAGGCGCCCTGCTTCCGCCTGTCGATCGAACGCAGAATCGGCCGTCGCTGACTGGAATGCCCGTTGCTCTGCATCTAGATCCACCACCACCTCGAGCCTAGAAGCCGCCGACGCCGGCGACTCGAAGCCGCACCGCACCCCCCCCGGCACTCGATCCGACGACATTGCTCCTGGAGAGCTGTCGGAAGCCCTATCCGAGTACGACGATTTGGCATCGGACCCCTCCGATTTCGTATTACCCAACGCCTTTGGCGACGACACTCCGTCCGACGACGTGGACGACCGCTCCGACGACGCCGAGTCGCTTTACGCCGATAGCATCGACATTCATCCGACAACCGCACTCGCACCCGCACCCGCAATCGCACCCGCATCCCCATCCCCTTCCCCATCCCCATCCCCATCCGCACCTGCGCCTGCACCCACGGTCAAGCACACGCCGGCCCCCCTCAACCTCGACAGGATCGCCATATCCATCGTCAAGCACGACGACAACGACGACGACGCTCCATCCCGCACCCAGTCGCAGTCGTCTCTGCCGCCGCTGAAGCGAACCATCTCGCCGCTGCAGCTCAACAAGCCGCTGCCCAGGTCTCCGAGCCTCGCCTCGCCCTTTGCGTCCTTGTTCGGCTGGGGCAGTCAATCGCCCTCGCTCACGGACCCATCCTCCATCACCTCCCCTTTGTGGCCACCCAAGAACGTGTCCCCGAATGATGCGCTGCTGCCCATCAAATCTTTGTCCGACACCTACTTCACGCCCGGCACCGCCGCAGCGAACCCCATCACCTATTGCGAATCCTACCTATCCACCCCACCCCCGTCACACGCTCTCTCCTCCATCCAGGTCGAGGAGATGGAAGACGAACTCAAGGCCATCAGCTCCGAGCTGGCCGCCTCCATCCGGCGAGAGATGGACCTCGAGGAGCTCGTCGACAGGCTCCAGGAGCAAGCCAACAACCCGCAGGCGCCCGGCAAGCGGACGAGCGACTACTTCTCTGATTCCGGCCTCAGCTCGGCCAAGCTGAGCGAGTACGAGCACAGCCGCGAGGAGATCGAAAAGGTGCAACGCCGGGCCGAGCAGGAAAAGGCCTCGATCCGCCTCGAGCTGAGCACGAAGCTGCAGGACGAGCGCTCCAAGAGGACGGCGCTCGACCTGCAGATCAAGGAGCTGTCCGAGAAGGCGTCCCGCATGGACCTCGCCCACATGAACGGCACCGACGCCGGCGACCGGGTCCGGAACCTGGAAGCCAGCTGCGAGGACCTGCGGCGCAAGCTGTCGCAGGAGCGCGAGTCCAAGGCCAACATCGAGGACCTGCTCGCCGCCCTCAAGTGCGACCTCGAGGAGATCAGCAACGAGCGCGACAACCTCCGCGACGAGGTCGTGCCCCAGCTGCGCGCCCGCGTCGAAGGGCTCGAGTCCGAAGCGACGGGCTACGCCACCCTGACGTACGAGTCGACCAAGATGCAGCAGGAGCTGCAGTCCCTCCAGCAGGAAAACTCGACGCTGCGACACTCGCACGCCGGCGCCTCGCCCAACGGGCCGCCGCTGTCGAGGTCGAGCTCGACGACGGCCAAGGGATCCCTGCTCCCCCGCGCGGGACCGCCTCCCGCGCTCAAGGACCTCTCCCGATCCAACAGCGTCAAGAACGGCACGTCCGAGTCGCGCGAGCAGCTCGCCGAGCGGTTGAAGGACGTCGAGGCCCAGCGCGACGCCCTCCACAACGCACTCAAGAATCTCCTGGAGAGACAAGAGGTGCAGAACCGCGAGAGTCGAAAGCAGATCAAGTCGCTCCAGGACGAGCGCCTTCGCCTGCTCACCCAGTCCCCTCGCCGCGCCGGCTTCGAGAGCGACATCAAGAAGCTGCGGACCGAGATGAACGTGCTGCGCCGCCGGGCCGAGGAGGCCATCGAGCAGAAGTGGCAGGTCGAGAAGGGGCTTGCCGGCCTCAAGATGGACCTCGATAGGGCCGAGGAGGAGATCAAGGCGCTGCGGAGCCTGCTCACCGAAAAGGACATACTCATCCCCTCGTCCATCGGCCGGCCGAGCAGCACCGCCTCGGCCTCGGCCGTCGTCTCGGTGACGTCGGAATCGCTCGCCCGCGCCTACAAGGAGCTGCAGGAGACGTACATGGCCTCGCTGGAGCGCCTCAAGCAGGCCGGTGCCGCCGCCGAAGGGGGGAGCGGCCTCGTCGCGACGGACGAGAAGACGCTGCTCGCCCTGCAGCGCCTCGAGCAGTCCCTCTCGGCCGTCGTCCTCGAGCGGGACACGGTCAAGCAGGAGGCGACGCTGCTCCGGGGCCAGGTGGACTCCCTGACGTCGGCCGAGTCGCAGAGCGTCCAGAGGGAATCCGGCCTCGCCGGCTCCCTCGAGGAGTCGGCCAAGCGCGTCGAGCAGCTCGCGGCCCAGGTCCGGCAGCAGCTCGCGAGCAACGCCGAGCTCCGCGACCGCCTCGCCAAGACGGTGGCGCGCGGCGACGCCGACCGCAAGGCGAACACGGACCAGATCAGCGGGCTCCAGGAGCGGCTGCACAAGCTCGAGGAGCTCCTCGTCGCCGCCCAGGGCGCGTCCGAGGAGCGCGTCGCGCGCCACGAGGACGAGGTCTCGCGCCTGCGAGAGGCGCACAGCGAGCAGCTGCGGCGACTCGAGGCGAAGCACGCACCCGTCCTGAAGAGGGCCATGGAGGAGGAGGCTCAGATGAAGGCTCTGCGCGCCCAGGTCACGGAGCTCGAGAAGGCGCTCGCCGACGCCGACGGCGAGATCCAAGAGATTGTCGCCAAGATGAGCATGGCCCAGATCGAGGTCATGAACCTCCAGGAGGAGCGCGAGTCGGCCGTGCGCGAGACTAAGCGCCTCCAGGCCGTCATCGAGAAGGAACAGGCGAAGGCGTTTGAGGAGCGCTTCAAGACGACCGACGCCGTCGTCGTCCAGTCATGATCCATTTCGTCTTCTTTCACAACACGGCATCACGGGCGGCAACAAAAAGGGCCCGAAATGGGCAAGCAAAGGTGAAGCGGCTGCATATTAGCGATGTATTTTTTTTTTCTGTTTCGACCTTTTCTATTTTACATTCTTCATCCCCGGCATCCATAGGGCCGTCGGGGCTTTCTTCACTTCATGGAACGGAGCGGGAAAAATGGCACGGACGGAGGAGAGGACACTTCTGGTTACTTTATTCCCCCAGGAAGCCACGGCTTACTATTTACACTTCTTTTTATCTAATTGCCTCCCCTCCAGGACGGAGCGGGTAGGCGGCGGGGGAGTGGAAAGGAGACTCGAGGGTAGGATTGCACATGGGTAGGAAGGCTAGAGGAACAAGATGTGACGACAGCTAGCACTACTTGACAAGAAAGAAGATTCTACCGCATCATACCGCATCGTCCCGCATAGTATCGTCAAATGTAGGCCCGCCGTGTCCAAGTTGACGTCTCGTGATGATGCTCAAGATTGAGGGACAGGCGAGGTTGGTTGTGTACGGTTTCGTCCATACATGCGTATATCCATGGTGGTAATATTGATGATGAATATATGGCGGCTAGTGGCTTAGGCGGTATGGCGGTTGACGATGGCGCTAAACTGGCGTTAGTTAGCCGCCATCCGATCCAGAGGCAGCAGGTGCAACGGTGGCGGACGAGGCCCAGGAGAAGCGGCTGACCGCTCGTCCGTCTCCATCAACGCAACGCTCTGCTTGTACATTAAATTCGCCCCTGCTCGCAGAATGTCACGGGCATCGACAGCATTCGAGATTCTCCAGGTCGTCGGCCGTCGAGGATGAAGGGAGAGTGAGAGGGCGGGATCAAAGTCATGGCCGGCACCGCGGTCGGGCATCTACGGTACACGCGCAGCAGAGCACAGCCGACCCTCAACCGAGATGGAGAGATTGACGGATTCCACTCGGTCAACAGATTTGGAGGAGAAGCGTGCCTCGTTTCGAGGCCTCCAACGCCTGCAACGCTGGGCGGCCGAGGATGACGATGATTTGGATCGCGAGGAACAAGAGGACCGGCAGCGACGCATGAGTCACTTCCAGGCCATCCCCAGCGTGCCCCCCCGAGATGCTGCGTCCGGCGTCGACCATCAAAGCATCAACGCATGTCCGGCGGAGAAGGCGAGGGAGGTGACGTCTACCTTGGACTCGTCGACGCAGCAGGTAGTCGAATGCACCCAGAGCTCGGCCACGGCGTCGTTGGGTCGCCCGCACGCACCTGCCGCCGTCAAAGGCGAGGAGATGGCCGTCGACGACACCGTCATTCCGGACTCCGGGCGCCCCGTGTCCAAGACCCTTCGGCCGCCAAGGAGGATGCCCTCGACCGCCGGGGAGCGCTCGCCTTGCCCGCGGATGGGCACGAGGAAGAGAAAGCGGGGCGGCGGACCGGAGGTGCGGCCCGAGGCGGAGCAGATATTCAAGGGGCTGGTCTTTTATTACATCCCGGACAACGACATCGCGCCGGCTAGGAGCTTGCGCATCAAAAAGGCGCAAGAGTACGGGGCGAGATGGGCGAGGCAAGTGCCGACGGCGAGCCACATTGTCGTGGACACGGGTCTCGACTACAGCTCGGTCGAGAGAGTCACATCCAAGGCCGGCCTTTTGGGTCCGCCGCCCAAGATTGTCAACGAAAACTACCCCATCGACTGCATTCAGTTCCGCTCCCTGCTGGATCACGACCAGATGAAGTATCGGATTCCCGGACAGCCCGCGCCCGTCGAGGCCGTCGACGCGGACAAGAGCGTGGCACCCGCCGCAGCCGTCGTCGATGAAGCGGTTGGGAAGGCGGTCAGAGGGATGGGACGATGCGACGACGTCAACGACGAACTGTCCGATTGCATCTCCAGGATGCAACAGTTCAAGCACCTCCCGCTCGATGAAGGGGACGACGAGGACGACCACGACGACCAAGGCGACTCTGCCGCCGAGGGGATGGATTCCGACGACGGCAAACGGCTCGACGCAGAGCACGAGAGCGTGGACGACCTCAAGGCGGAGCGAGCACGAGCCCGCTTGCGGTCGGGCCACAAGGGGGGGAAGTTTGAGGACCGATTCGCCTGCCACCTGGCGGGGCCGAAGGATGCAAAGGCCGACAACCCGAACTCGCGGACAATCGAGGTCCTCCAGAGCATGGCCGACTACTACGACGGCGTCGACGATCGGTGGAGAACGTTGGGCTACCGCAAGGCCATCAGCACGTTGAAGCGGCAAGAGGTCAAGATATGCACGGAGGAGGAGGCGTTTCGACTGCCGCAGATCGGCCGGCGCATCGCGCAGAAGATTGAGGAGATTGTGACGACCAACAGGCTGCGGAGGCTCGAGTACGCCTCGGACGAGGCCACGAGCGCCGTCCTGCAGCTCTTCCTCGGCATCTACGGCGTCGGAAGCAAGCTGGCGCACCAATGGATCGCGCAGGGCCACCGGACGCTCGACGACCTCGCGGCCAAGGCGAAGCTGTCGCCGAGCCAGCTGGTCGGCATCGAGCACTACGACGACCTGCAGACTCGGATCCCGCGCGGCGAGGTGGAGGCGCTCGGGGCCGTCGTGAAGCGCGCGGCGGCGGCCATCGACCCGGAGGTGGAGCTCATCATCGGCGGAAGCTACCGACGGGGCGCCGAGAGCTCGCGCGACATTGACTTTGTCGTGGCCAAGGCCGGCACGGCGTCGGCGGCCGAGCTGCGGCCCTTTTTCGACGAGCTCGTCGGGCAGCTCGAGGCGGACGGCTTCCTCGTCGCCTGCCTCGCGTCGCCGCGCTCGGCGAGCGACGGCAGCAAGTGGCACGGCTGCTGCGTCCTGCCGACGACCGGTGCCTGCTCCGGCTCGATGGGGGGTGAGGGTGACGGCGATGCACCGGAGCCGAACCGACGGCCGCTGTGGCGGCGCATCGACTTCCTCCTCGTGCCGGCGTCGGAGCATGGCGCGGCGCTCATCTACTTTACCGGCAACGACATTTTCAACCGCAGCTTGCGACTGCTGGCGTCTAAGAAGGGCTTGAAGCTGAACCAGCACGGCCTATACCGTGCAGGCGAGATCGTCGAGGGCAGGGACGAGCGGCGCATCTTTGCCGTGCTCGGGGTCAAGTGGAGGGAGCCGCAGGAGCGGTGGTGCTGAGGCAGAGCGGGCGTCGCCGGTGTCTCCGGTGTCGCTGATGTCGACGGTATCGCTGGTGTCGCCGGTGTCGCTGATGTCGCTGGTGTCGCTGGTGTCGCTGGTGTCTGCATGAATGGGCGGCGGAGGGACATGGATGCATTCACGACCATGTACGGCTACTGGTAGGCCGTGCAGATACATTATTTTAACAGATATGATGCTGTATATTTATCTATTTCTACTCACGAGTGGGCGTGTAGTGGCATGTAGGTACGAGCATGCGCCGTTCATACTTATATACAGAGTATCATGGCACAATGTACAATGCTTGTCGTCAGGCCAGGAACCAGAGGTGAGGCTGACGAAAATATCACATGCCAAAACGGTAATACTGTACTCCGTAATTAAGTACTTAATTAATACCTGCCAGCCAGTACCAGAAGGATACCTAAAAGTACGGAGCACAGTGTGCGGAGTACAAGTACTTACTTTGTACTCAACCTGGGGGCGAGGCTGCGTGGGGTTAGCGCCGCGTGGGGCGCGATAACCAGTGCGTCATTCCCCCCGTGGCGGGGCGGCCGCCTTTCCATAGGCCGAACCGGAAGCGGCTTCAGGCAGGTACGAAGCTGAGTTCCCGAGGCAATGGGCAACAGCGGCCAAGGCTCCTTCCACCGATCCCATCCATCCCACCGCACCTGCCCTGCTGACCCGGCAATACACATACACCTGATCGCACTTGCCCAATCCACCTTGTCCAGGTCGGTGACGGAAGACGAGCAGAGTCACGCATTCGACTCTCTTGACCCTCGCAGGCTCTCGCAGGCCCTCCCGATCGTCGACGTCCTGCAACGACGCAAGACGGCCGCGACAGCCAAACGACACCCTGCCTGACCTTTCGCCCGTCACGCCCGCCGGGGGAGTCTGTCGATCCGCGTCCGATGCCCTGAGGCCGCACCCACCGACCGACTGGAATCCTCGTCCCATCTCTCCTCGGACCAACGCGCAGCGCGGCATCGACGAAACGGCCGAGGCACAATGGCATCGTCCCTGCTCGTCCTCAAGGTACCGTCGACCCTCCCTGCTCCTTGGTCGACGCGCGCCGCAGGCGGTCGCAACGTTTGGGTGGAAGCTGACGGTATCCCGCCGGCGACGAGCAGGCTGCGCTCGATCACGCCATCCTCGACCCGCGATACCATGACCTGCTGTCACTCCTCAAGACGGCTCGCAATGGCGCCGTGTACGGGACCAAGGTGCGCTTTCCGCACGCACTGGTGTAAGCGACGCCATCTCGTCCCTCGTCGATGCCGAGACGGGACCGACGCTGACCCGTGCGCTTCTTCGCCACCGCAGCATGATTTTCCTCTTCCGGTCCGGAACGTAAGCAACCCTCGCTCGCCGACGGCCGGACGACGACGAGGAGCGAAAGTGGCCGGCTGACGCGGGCGCAGGTTCCGGCAAAAGGTGTCCCTCGTGCTGCGGGCGACGCGGAAGCACGCGACCAACCTCGCGCGCTTCGCCACCATCTACAAGCTGACCTTGCTCACGCTCAAACACTTTGGGCCCACGCCGGGCAAGGAGGGTGCGTCCAGCCGCGGCCGACAGGGCTGATCCCATCCCTGCCCCGTCTTCCCGCCGCACGCTTCCTCTGACGATCAAGGCAGGCCCCTACGACTCCTTCCTCGGCGGCCTCCTCGGCGGCTACGTCGTCTTCGGCCAACGGTCGCCGCGCACGGGCAAGGTCTCGAGCGTCAGCCAGCAGATCGTCATCTACATCTTCGCCCGCGTCAGCCTCGCGCTCGCCCGGCTGGCCGTCAAGCCTGGTCACGGCCTGCCGCTCGTCTCGAACGAGCCGCTGCACACGCGGTTGAGCAGCAACGCCTGGCCGGTGTTTGCCTCGCTCTCGTGGGGGTTGGTCATGGCCCTGTTCCGCTACCACCCGGAGGACCTGCAGTCGAGTCTGCGGAGCAGCATGACGTACATTTACAAGGACTGCGACGAGTGGGATTCGCTGCGGACGCTCCTGTGGCACAACAAGTAGGCCGGAGACGGCGGCGCCGGGCAAAGGAGCGGGCGTACGACGAAGAGGGCGAAAGAGAGGGCGGACGACGAAGAGGACGAAGGAGCTGCCACGGGGCAAGTCGTGCCTATACAGATGAATATGGACTGGATATGGGTAGGTGCATACTTGTGCATGTACAAGCATATGCATATATCGATTTGCCGATGCATCCAGTGAAATATCTAATTACGCAATGTTCTGCGTACTATACAGTGCGAATAGTAAAGAGCTGGGTACGAGGAGTGTTGGTGATTTCTAATCGTACTGTATCAGGGTAGGTGAAGGAAGCTGTGCCTGCACAGTACTTGCATAGCTCCTAGCAGGTGTGTTTGCACTGTACTGTACAGAACGTTCTTTAGTTCTATTACAGGTATCAAGTACTACAGTAGTGTCACTTAGGCACTGTAAGGAAGGAAATGCACCCCGCTAGACAGGGTTCGCCGAGTCGTCCCCTGAAAGTACGGCATGTACGTACAGTAAGGACCTTTATTACGTAGTGGCTGGCCACACTGTGCCTGGCCGGCTACGGAGTGCTTCCTTAGCTATCCCAGTAACTTCCAAGAAATGTCCCCGCCGAGCTTCTGCTTCCTCCTCTTCCTCCTCCTCCTCCTCCTCCTCCTCCTCCTCCTCCTCCTCTTCCTCCATCTTCCTTCTCCTCCGCCTCCTCACCGCCGCAGCGTCGCCGCCTCCTCGTTGCAGCACGGCACGCACCCGACGCACGCAGCATGGCGCCCAGTGCCAAGGTCGCCGACGCGCTCGCCCGTGCCGAGTCGGCCTCGGCTGACGCCGCCAAACCGCCCCTCTACGAGGCTCTCCTCGGCGACATGAAGGCGCTCTCGTCGCCGGCGACGGTCGTCGACGACCTCAACGCCGTCGTCGACTCCTTCTTCGATCAGGCCCTCGGCGCCGTCGCCACCCGCTCCGTCCTCGCCGTCCTCGTCGCCACCATCAAGGCCTTCGGCAATGACGACGTCTGGATCGACGTCGGCGGCCGCACGCTCACCACCATCGCGGCGCAGCCGTCGCCCTTCTTCGACGCCACGGCTGCCCTCTGCGAGCTCGTCGCCTCGGCCCACGAGTCCAACGAGGACTTTGCCGACGCCGCCAAGGTCCTCACCCGCATCCCCCTCGACAGCGCCCAGCGTAAGGTGACGGACGAGGACAGGGCCCGGGTCTGGGTCCGGATCGTGCGCAACTACCTCGAGGTCGACGACCACGTCGCCGCCGACGTCTACATCAACAAGCTGCGCAACATCATGCACACCGTCTCCGACGACGACCTCAACCTGCACTTTCGCCTGTCGCAGGCCCGCATCCAGGACGCGAAGCGCGACTTCCTCGTCGCCGCCCAGCGGTACCACGAGATCAGCGTCTCGACGGCCATCGACGAGGACGAGCGGCTGCACACGCTCGCCATGGCCATCAAGTGCGCCGTGCTCGCGCCCGCCGGCCCGGTGCGGAGCCGCACGCTCGGCCTGCTGCACAAGGACGAGCGCAGCGGCCGGCTCGCCGAGTTTGCCATACTCGAGAAGATGTTCCTCGACCAGCTCCTGTCGGCCGACGAGGTGGCCAAGTTCGCCGAGGGGCTGGCGCCGCACCAGCTGGCCAAGACGTCCGACGGCTCCACCGTCCTCGACAAGGCCGTCGTCGAGCACAACCTGCACGGCGCCTCGAGGCTCTACCGCAACATTCGCTTCGACGCCCTCGGCTCCCTGCTCGGCCTCGACGCCGACGAGGCCGAGGAGACGACGGCTCGGATGATACAGCAGGGCCGGCTCGCCGGCCGCATCGACCAGCTCGACGGCGTCGTCTGCTTCGACACCGCCTCGGCCGAGGACGAGAGCGCCACCGGCCGCGTCGAGCGGGCGGCCGACAAGGAGTTGCAGCAGTGGGACACCAACATCGAGACGCTCGCCGAGGAGCTCGAGAGCATCACCAACGCGCTGCGCCTCGAGTTTCCGGTACGTTCCCCGCCACCCTGCCAACGCGCAGGCTCGATGTTCTCTCCCTAACAGCGCGGACAGGAGTTTGTAGCCGCGAATCTGAATGCGTGAGACGTGAGAGCGAGACGGTGCGAGAAAGCATGAATGGAAACGACGACGCATGGCGACGGCACGTGGCGTTTTGGGCAGATTGATGCGAGCTTCGAGGCATCATGCCTGTTGTCTTTGCTTCCTTTCATTCGGGTGAGAAGGCATCGTAGAGCAGACGGAAACATCGTCACCGGTCCCTTCGCGGCGCTCGCCGGTCCAAGTCCCTCCTTCTGACAACGACATACCTCGCGCTGATGGTTCGAGGACACCGTCCCCCCCCTTTCCTCAAAGGCCCGCGCGTGGGTGGACATGATCGTCTGCCCGGACGGACATGTCTGCCCCATGTCCGTCCGGGCAGACGATGACAGCATCGTCAGGTTCATCGGACCTTTATCGCCGGGTCACTGCGGAGCCATCTTCTGCTGGCCGCCGCCCATCGTCTCGAAGATTTGGAGCAGTCCATCGGCTATGTGGCCGCCCATCCACCAGTACCCATCAGCCGTCAGGTGGAGACCGTCATCCCAGTACTTATCTTGGTCGGCAACCGAGAGCGAGTGGAAGGGCACCTTGGCGTGCAGGTCGAACGAGTAGCTGGCAAGCCTCGTCAGCGGCGGGGCGACAGCATCGTGGTCGGCGCGGGGGGAGCCGAGCGACGGGACGGACAGGAGGCGGGGGAGGGGGCTCCTCACAAGTTGGGCTGCCTGTGGGCAAGGATGCCGTCGTTGATCTCGCGTCGGCTGCTCACGAGCCAGTCCGGCTTGGGCCGGCTCTCGGGCACGGTGAGGGCGAGCACCTTGCTGCCCTTGGCGAGAGGGATGTCCCAACAGGCCTTGAGGGCGTCGACGATCATCTGCCCGGTGCAGCAGCGGGCAAGGTCGCTGGAGAGAGTGCGGAGGGGAGAATGTCAACGAGGAGTGACGAACGGCATGCGAGCAGAGAGGCTGGGGGGTTCGTACTTTGTACCGCCGAGAATGATGACCCAATCGTAGGGCCGAACATCACCTGTTGGTCCGGCGCGAATGCGTCTCGCTTCAGCAGCAGGTCAAGTCGACGACGGCTCCGTGGCGGGGTGAGAAGGGGGGAAAGCAGCGAGGGGGGGGGACGACGTACACGCCTGGCGGAGGCGACGGCTGAACGCTTGACCCGTGGCGAAGTCGCCAGGGACACCGTTGACGTAGACCCGTATGTCGCGGCCGGGCATGGCCGCCTTGAGCGTCTCCTCGAGCTTCTCGCCGTAGGGATTCTTGCCCATGCCGAAGCTGTGGTAGCCCTGGGTGAGGGAGTCGCCGAAGCAAAGGATGGACAGCGGCCCGTCTGCCATGGTGACGGGATGGCGGTGTATTCCTCGTGGGTTATTTTTGTCACAATAGCCTGTCTGCTTGACTGTCTGTCTGCTTGACTGTCTGTCTGCTTGGCTGTCCGTCTGCCTGCTTGGATGTCCGTCTGCTTGGCTGTCCGTCTGCCTGCTTGGATGCCTGTCTGCTTGGCTGTCCGTCTGTCTGCTTGGCTGTCTGTCTGTCTACTTGGCTGTCTGTCTGTCTGCTGGCCGTCCGTCTGTCTGCTTGGCCGTCCGTCTGTCTGCTTGGCCGTCCGTCCGTCTGCTTGGCCGTCCGTCTGTCTGCCTGGCCGTCTGTCTGCCTGCCTGGCCGTCCGTCTGTCTGCCTGCTTGGATGTCCGTCTGCTTGGCTGTCTGTCTGCCTGCTTGGCCGTCTATCTGTTTGGTCGGTTGCCTGCCAGACAAACGGGGGGATGCGGTGAGGTTCCTCGCAGCTCGGTTCCGGGCAGAGGACGAAATGTACTTGTAGAGGGCAGGTGAGATTGTGGCGGGATGAATGGACCGAATGTTGGACGTGACAGATTCGTCGGAACGGGAGTGTCTGTCGTGGTGCAATCCACCATGCCCAATATCAGTGCAAGTCCGGCCACAAGTTTTCTTTTGCATTCATGGAGATGCTGAATTCTCCTTTCCTTTCGGAGCCCGTGACGCCTCGCCTGCCACGACCTCTCTCTCGTCTCCTGCCTCACCTACCCGCCTCACGTTGGTACCTGCCTGGCTGCCAAACCTCAGCCTAAGGCACCTACGATTATTACCGCCTGCCAACCGATACGCACGTACTTATATGCCCAGGTACTTGCTTGCCTGGCTACCAGCTGGCTGGCTGTCTGTCCAAGGAATATCTGCTCATGGACAGCTTCGTCGATTTATTTGTTGATTTCATGGGGGCGGGTTATACTAGTATCTGTACTTCTTGTGCAAATAGTACTTGCTTGTGCATGTACATGTACATGTATTAATTACTCCGTACTTGTATACTTGTATTGGAGTTCAACTACTTACAGCAAGTACAAGTACAGTGCAAGAAAAGTACGGGGCACTTGTACAGTACTGTGCATGCTTGTGCCTTGCGTGAGAAATCACGTAATACTGCACATGATCATGTCCCTGTAGGTGTTCAAGGAAGCGTTCCTGTGAGTATGCCTGCGAGGTTCATTGATCTGGCGGCTAGCAAATGACCGAGTTGACAGACGCGCACCAAAGTCCATAAACTAGTAAAGTGACAAGGTAGTATGGAGAGCTCCATAGTTGTACTCCGTACTTGGATAGTTGTTCATCTCCATGCAAATGTGTCCCGGTTCGCGCCATCTGCATGGGCGAATGTGACGGCGGGAAACCGACGTCGACTAGGTATCAGTGCCGAGACAACCATCAGGCCATCACCACCTCCACCGACAGGCCCGGCCGACGTCATTTATGAACGTCAGGGGACTGCTGCAATCCCTCGGCAGTGGGCGCAAATCCTTCGAGCGACGGAGGGTGCGAGTACCTGCATGCACTGTACAGTGCCCAGAACGTACGCCGGCCTGCGACGGCATGGCTGCGGTCCTCGACGGCAGATTAGATTGTCCATCCGTCGAAGTGATCGACAAACGTCACGGCGGCCTTGAGATACTTTCCGTCGTCATCCCCCCATGTTTTCGCCGCTTCGTGCATCGCGCGGATCGCTGCTTATCCCATGAGCCACTCTTCACAAGAGGCGATGCCGCGGGACGGTGGATGGTTACCTTTGAGGAAGTGAGCGTCCTTGGACGACCCGGAAGAAAGGGCATGGGTTGCCACGTATGCCCAATCTTTGCTGCCTGCGTCCGCCGAGGTGCTCTCCAGACGGAGCTGCGGTCGGCCTTCGATGACGTACACGGCAATGGCAAGCAACCACCACTGCCTCAGCAGGGTGACGCGATGACGGGTGGGGACGATGGGAAGCAAGACGCGAAGGGCATGACTCGCTGCTAGTAGATGAACGAGATAAAAGTTGTATTTTCGAGAGCCTGGTGTGGCAGCCGTCGACAGGAGGGTCACGGCCGCCTCTTGGCATAGCCGGAATTGCGTCGTCGGATCGTCCAGCTCCCAGCCGTTCCAGTACTCCAGAATGACGTCTTCCTGGTCGTCGAAGAGAGACTCGAGGTTGGTGTATTGAAATTTTCGAGACGGACGTTGGAACCGTTCGTCGGTGGATATGCTGCTGAGCAGATCGATGGGTGATTTCGAGGCCCGCGGGGAAGGCCTCGTGTAGGAGGATTCGCTTGTGTACTTGTGCAGGAAGTTGTACTCGACGCAAATCAAACCGAGGGCTTCCATGGCAATTTCCTTGCTGTCCATTTCGTAGGCGTAGGCGAGATGGATGAGCGTGTGTCCAACTGCATGGGTGTCAGCCGACGTGGGATAGAGTTCACCTTCCCCCTCCGATCCTCCGCTTCAGCACATGTCCATCCTCATGCGTGAACACGGGATCGGATGAGGGTGCGGGCACGGATACATACAGCCGCAGATCAGGCCGTGAAGTAGAGGATCGCCTGAGCCGTCGTCGCGAAAGAGAAAGTGCCGCAAGACGCGCTTCCAGTCGTAGGCAAAGTCCAGGGCGAAGCTGTCTTCGAAAAAGTCGACATATGCTCGCTGGTATTGCTTGTCACCGAGCAGGTCGATCCAGTCCTCGTTGATGACCTCGGCTGGAGATGGGGTCCACGGCTTCAGGCATTTGATTTCCGTCTCGTACATGTCTTGCATCTGGACGTCGGTCGCGCCCAAGAGGTAAGCGGTGCAGAGGAGGTGAACAATTTGATTGTGGAAGCAGCCGACGCTGCTGTCCGCAATCGAGTGGCTGACGTGGTTCGCCTTCAACAGGTGCTTCAGGCATCTTGCCCTGCGATCGGGATCATCTTCCAACCGGTGGCTTTCCACCGACGGCAGGTCAATGGAAGTGGACGCCGGCCCTCCCATGATTCTGCTCGTGCTCGGCACCAAGGAACGGAGGCCTGCCATTTTCGTTTGACTTTACGAGATGATGGGGCGACTCGAGGGAGAGCGAGGGAGGACGACGGCAGGCGCACGTGCAAGCAACGCACAGCATGCACAAGAAAGTAGTGAGGGCGATCGGACGTCGAGCGGTGATTCGATCCGCTGGTCAGCCTGTGCAGCTACAGTACCGTAACTGTAGATGGCTGCCAACGAGAGCTTGTGGATGCGTTGAGAAATGACGGAGACGGTGGGGTTGGTTGACATGTTGGGTTCTGCGTCACGCCGTCCGCCGCTAATTACTGGGCAGTAACTACTAGGTAGGTACTGCACTTACTTACAGTACAGGCCAGCTGGTAGCTTGACTGGCCTGGCTGTGCACCGGCAAGTACAAGTACTATTTATCCGGACAGCATCCTCTCGGTCATTATTCGTAGTACTCTGGAGTGCTCGCCTCCTCACGAGCAGTTGTGATTGCAGTACATACCTAAGTAGGTAAGTTCTAGATAATCAGTACTTACCTAGGACGGAATATGCACGGTGCACTTCCTTTTACGCCGCAACAAAAGCGCTCAAGTGAAATGCGCTGGCAGGAGTATGGTACACCTACTGTGCAACTCATAGTATTAGGGCGTACTCCGTAGGGAGTAATCAATATTTTTGCCGCAAAGGTGTACCAAGTACGAAGTAGTTCTCCGTATTAATACCTTGCGCAGGAAAAGGGACCGGCCAAAGGTACGAGCTAAGCACACACGATCAAAGCATCGACTGTACGAGTAATGACTCTGCGAATGCGTGCAGAGTCAGGGCAACACGTGATCGCACGTGGTAGCCGGCGCCTGTAGGAGTTTTGCTCCGTGCATTGGCTCGACGAGAAGAGCGATGGCTCGTGCCCGCACTGGCATTCCCGCAAGTACTAGAATATAGTTGTAGGCATTTCTAGTTGTCACGTCGTGGACGGCACGGCGATGGGCCGTGACTCGATCGACCAAGCGCGACGAGCAGGACGGAAGTGATGCCAAGCAGCGACCAAGGTACGAAAAGAGGCGAGGACGGCAACAGAGGCAAATGACGAGTTGGCCGAAGGTGGGTCGGGCAGCGGAGGATTCGTTTGGCGCCCAAGAATCCGCCTGCTCGTCTCAGCAACGGGCCAACATGGAGCGACTCGGTCAGGCAACGATGCTACCAAGACACGCACTACAGCACTGTAGTTGTACAGTACCTAAGTAGGTGCTCTTGGAGCACAAGTGGCTGCAAAAACTCCGTACTCCGTACTCCGTACCTGGTACTGTATTCGAGGCCTGAAGGTGCCGCTTGGCAAGGTGGTGGCATGCCATGCACCTGGTGGTCCCCACGGCTGCAAGTACATGTACTCGTAGGCATGTACACATTCAGTACGGTTTGAACGGTTTGAACGTACATGTACATGTGCTCCGTAGGTTCGTGTGCAATTGTTGCACGTGCACGCACACACGCTTGCACATGTACGTGTACTGTACGGAGTAGATGTGCAGTCGAAATACTCCGTACATGCAAGTACTTACGTGCACGGCACTCATGTACTTATACCTGCACCGATGTGTCTTCAGCGTGCCTCCCCGACACCGCCACACGACACGAGCCATGATGGTGGCTTGCGGGCCGCACGAGCGAGCGGCTTGGCCGCCCGGCATCGACTGTGAGATGCTCATTGGCGTACCTGGGAGGCTGGGACAGAGTGCACACCAAAGTACTACAACTACTTACGTCCACTGGCACGTCAACCCGTGGCCGTGCATCGGCGGCATCGATTGTGCAGATGCTCATTGGCGTGCACCCAAGTACGTGTGCTCGTTCTTGCACGTCAATCCGTGGCCGTGCATCGCCATGTCGACTGTGCATATGCTCCCTGGCGTACCTACATGCAGGTGACGTATGGAGTACGGAGTGGTTGCACAAGGCGATGGATGGATGTGGTGAGAAATCAAACATTCACATCACACATCCATCCACCGCCAGCGCATCCGTCCCTGCATGCGATGCGGCCACGGGCGGAAAATGGAAATTACAATGGATGCCAAAGGCGCTTCGACCGCATCATACTGTACAGCCCTCACCGTTCGCCCTTGTTTCCTACCCTGCTCCCTTCCCTCTCCATGTTGGGGGGGGGGGGGGGCGAGGGGGACGGAGGGAATACTGGACACGGACGAGAGGCCCGCTCGCCAACTCGGCATTCGCACGTCGTACTCGAAGCAAACCTATCCGGCCGCGCAGGTATCGACAACACGACACGACGAGAGCCTACGTGCGAACCTGGCCAATATTGTGGCTTCGAGCCGGCCACGTAAGCGACGGCCGGGACAGACCACGGCCGAGGCCGGCTGCATTTTCAGTCGAGGCGTCCCCAGCAGCAGCGAGAGGCCAGTCGCTTCCGCCTTCAGCCTCTGGCCATGAACATTCAGCAGGCAGCGTTGCGCATTCAGCACGCGCCCGTCATCCCTCCTTCGTCCGTCGTCGCTTGGCCGGCGCAGCTGATGCGAGAAATTGCATGCAAAATCTGCTCGCCGCTGAAATTATTCCGTCGCAGCGCCGTGGCAATGTCGGCATGGGACGTTGGCCTCTTGGCGGCTTCATCATTTATCCTTTAGACCTGTCGATTTGACCGTCGACGAGAGGCTCCCAGTGGCTAGGAGTATCAACGCCGTGAATGCTACCAAGTACGAGTGCGGAGAGCTAGGGAATTATGAGTACAACTACAAAGTACTCCCTCCGCACTGTACTTGTACATGGGTGCATGCACTCGTTTCGTACTAGATACCTACAAGTACAGAGCACATGTAAGTACCTAGTAACTACGGAGTACTACAGTAGGTAATTAGTAGGCAATAGTTACCTAGTAGTTTCTCGTACAGATCTGTGTTGGCAGTACGGAGTACCGAGTACGGAGTGCTTGTACTGTACTTATTGTTGCAAGCACTTGGTCAATCTACCAATACGAGCAGCCTGCCTCGATGCAAGCGACTGAGTGCCGTGCGGAGTAGTTGTTAGTACTCTGCAGGTACTTTGTGTAAGTACTCCGTACTGTACCCCGTACTGTACTCCGTATTTACAGTACTTAAGTACTGTATGTAGTTGTTCAAGGTGGCTGCCACCGATGGTGCCGTCCTGCACGCCCTGGTCATTTGCATCCTGCTGGGATGAACGCTGAACAAGGACGAGGGTGGACCCTGTGCTGGCCGTCGGTGCCTGCATGCCACTGTGGACCCGTCCAATCTGGACCGCCTCCAGACGGTGGAGCGCTGGAATCTAGCCGCCGTGGCGGGTCGGGAACACCCCGTCGAACCCGTCCGCGGCGAGGCCAGGACCGTCAAGGCCGCAGGCGCCGGGTCCAGGGGACGAGGGGATCCGCCCCACTACGGTGGATGGAGCGGCGCTGGAACCTGCCCCCCCCCCGACGAGAAACGATGTCATGAGGAGCGATGCCCCTGTCGGTCGATTGGAAGCCGTCTCCCTGCCTGCCTCTCGTCACGATACGGTGCAAGCAGTAGTGTACATGGGCATGTTGGTTCGAAGACGTCATGGCCAGCAGGCTGGTGCCAGTTGCTGCTCGTTTCCACCAGCAAGTGTGAGTAATACTGTCATGCTTGGTCCATCCAAGTACGCGCAGGGGCGGTACTGGTACTGTACTTGCAGCACTGGGCGTGAATAGTGGTGCGTGCGCACCGTGCTGGCACGAGGTACTCGAACAGCATAAACGGCCGAATGCACGGTGCATGCGACGGCGCCGGGTGGCATCGCCTTTTCCTACTACGCATAGTACCTAGAATAGATGACGAGGCGAGGGCGCTCGAGCCGATTCGCGGGCTCTACTCCTGCGAGTTGTTGGCGGATCGACTCCCGGCTCGTCGTCGCGCCGAAACTCATCCGAAGCACTTGTGCACAGTATCGGTAGAGGACAGATACCTGTGCCTCTACAGAGTACAGATACCTGTGCCTCTACAGAGTACAGTACGGACGGTACGGACGGTACGGAGCACAGAGTACAGTGCACAGATTCACTTGCACGCACACTCGCGCACGTCATATACACCACCACCACCACTTCACCTACCGACGAGCGCAAGTACTTGTACGAGCACACGGCAGTGCGTGCACGCGCTTCTGCTCGTACCTGTACAGCAGTGGCATGAATGCATTTCCTGCACGGAGAGCACATCGATGCACCTGATCTGCCCAGTGCCGGTGCACCGTACTTGCAGGTCCGCATGTGCACGCACGCATAGTAGTACCACGTGCTCGCAGGTGAAAACTCGCCCGCATCCAGCGTCGACAAATCCCGCCCCTCTCCCCCCCCCCTCCAAGCCCGCGCCGCGCCCGCCGAGACCGACCCAAGACTGCGGCCGGCCAAGCTCGTGCTCGTACTTGAGCTTATACAGATTGCATTCACGGACCAAGAGCAGCAGTGCATGTGCATGCTCGTATTGAACGGCAAAAGTATAGTATGTGAACAGGTACACATCACAAGCGGGTTTCCGACCGGTGCATATAAGAATAGAACGCCTGACTCACATCAGCACTTGGATTGGCCGGTGCTGCGTACGGTTGCATGTTGGTTTGCCCGTACGGCGCTTGGTTGCTGTGCAGCTTTTCCGAAGCACGGGGCGCAATACCTTATACTCCAGGTATGAATACGACGCATTGCCTGCTCCTTTGTGCCCGCCCTGTCACGAAGCACCGCACCACCACGCCACCTCCCAACCGCCGAGCCGTGAAACAAATTCTTTTGCTCTCGTACAACCCGCCAGCGTTCATCACGGTCGAAACCGACGAGTACCAGCAGTCGTGGTGCGGCGCGCTCGCTGTAGGTGCACGCACATGCATGACGACGACGACGACAACGACGACGACGACGACGACGGGCGCAAAAAAAAAAAAAAACGCCTACCAGTACTCCGTACGGTGCAGCAAGTGTACGACTCCAAGGCCCCGACGGCAATGCCCAGCCAAGCACAGAGAAAAAACGAGCGGAAACGAGTACGACGAGGTATGACCAGCAATCTCCCACCCCCATCCCATCCCATCCCCTCCCCTCCCCCGTTCCTTCCTTGCCCTTTCCTTTCCTGCCTTTCCTGCCGGCTCGTACTCCGTACAGGCAGCTGCGCTTATTTATACCCGTGCTCTCCTTCCTTCCTTTCATTCATCCTCCCCACCGCCCAAGATCGCCGCCCCGGAG
Source organism: Drechmeria coniospora (assembly GCF_001625195.1). Lineage (NCBI taxonomy): Eukaryota > Fungi > Ascomycota > Sordariomycetes > Hypocreales > Ophiocordycipitaceae > Drechmeria > Drechmeria coniospora. The sequence goes on along the minus strand of NC_054390.1, from coordinate 9,104,675 downwards.
ATCATCACCCTCTCCGTCCATTTGCAGAGGCAGAGAACGAAGGGTCAAGCCGACGGCACGACGCTGCGGCCCCTGTCGATGGACACCAGAGTCCCGGTGGCCCCTCTTCGACCCCCGGCTTCCGACCCTAGACCCCCGTTCATCACCAATGAGCATTCCCGGCAACTGACGGCGCTGTCAAGGTCCCCCTGGCCGTCGGCGGGAGCTCGACGGCCAAATCAGGAATCATCAGGTTGCATCGGGCCTGGGTCCGAGTCGACCTTGCAAGATGGACATGACACCTCAGCACTCGTGCTCTCGCGAGGACGACGACACGCACTCGTACGAATCCTCCTTGGAGGAACCCTACGAGGGTGGCCACGAGTACAAGAACCTCCTCGGAGGCCGTGCTGGCCCAACCCCGAGTGCCAGCACGGATGCGACGACGGATGCGACGACGGATGCGAATACAGAGGCAAGCACAGAGGCAAGCACATCTTGCCGTGCCCCAATGATCCGTTATGATCCGATGAAGAGTTTTCTCCATCTCGAGACCACTCCCTCGTCGACGACAAGTTCCCTCGACCTCGACGACAATGCTGCTTTTTCATCGGCCGACGACAACGATGCCAGCTTCCTCCACTCATCACGCACCTCTACCCATAGCGTCGCCACGCCCGCTCCCGAGCATAGGATGCCGTCAGACGCCATCTTCGTCCCTGGCGCTGTCGGGTTCGCCGACGGCAATAGAGACAGCAGCCCGACGTCTGCCATGACCGTCGCCCGTCCGGTGACGAGCACGGCAAGGAAGGCCGGAGCCGTGCATCGACAAATTTCGATGCGGAGCCTCGACCGTCACGCGAGTCAACGGCGCTTCCCGGACAGGTCCGAAGACGACGGTGCCGCTCGGCGGCGTGGTCCTGCCTCCTCCCACCGTCGTCGCCAATGCCAAAATGGCCGCCTTTTCGACCGCCACGTTGGCCGGGACCAGGACCGACAACCGTCGGTGTCATCGAACCACCAAGGGCACCGTTTGCAGGCCTCGACGCGCAGCGGAAGCCCTGTGCAAAGTCCTCGACATGTCCAGCAGCGGTACCCATGCTGCACGGACCGACGATCCCCGCCGGCTGCGTCGACCTCCTTCGACGCCTTGTCGTCGCCTCGTGCCATGACGAGGGACGAGTTCGAGGCTCTGCCACATACGATCCAGCGAAAGGTACGTTCGACGTGCGTCACCCAGAATCCCGTCTTGCTCGTCATTCTCGCCAGCGGTGAGGCGGAGGGAAAGGAAGCGAGGCGAGGCGAAGCACGCGCGTCGGCCATTGGTCCCCGGTGCGGACACGCGAGACCGTCAATCTGGACAGACGTTGAAACAGGCGTGCACAGGCGACAGCCAAGGTCTTGCACCGGCCTCGATCGCCCGCGCCTAGTGGCTGTTTATCCATTCAATGTTTGACCCGGGTTGTCGCCCCCCAAAAAGCAAGCAAGTGCATGCGTGGGCAAGAGGGGCCAAGGTACAAAGTCGGCCGAAGAATGAAGTCTGCCGTGCCGTGCCCTCCCCTGCCGCCCTCCACGTCAGCGATGCGGTCGGTGGGTGCCGTGGCATTGCTACGTGCCTACGCTCTCGAGTTGGGCCCGGTCTGTCTTACGTCTCCGACCTTTATTTCCCGGCCTTTGCTGCCATTTCCACGTCCCCCTTGACGTCGCCGTCGAATGAATCATTGGATGCTCTGGCCATTCGCGAATGCCCCTTGGCTTCCGGTTCCCAAGCAGCGTCCCATGCCCCATGCCCCATCGTCCGTCGTCCGTCATCCATCGTCCATGGTCCATGGTCTTGCTTCCGACTCTCCTTCTCCGACGCCGGCGGCGGGACTCTGCAACGGCCGGCACAGTGTGCCACCAGCCGCGCCACGAACGATGGAGGCTCCAGCGAGCCAGCGGCCCCTGCCCTGCCCTGCCCTGCCCTTCCCGCCGATGTCACTGGCCGCTCCTGGGGAGCCTGCTCGGCGGCATCGCGTTTCCCTGTCTCGGCTAGGCGCGCCTTGGAACGACCGGACCGGCGCCGGACCGGATTGGAATTGAGCAAGTGTTTCCTGGGCTTGGCCGCCCGTTTTACCGCTCACCCAACCGCGACGCTCTATTTGGCGGCTGCGTGCCCTGGCGGCTGCGTGCCTCTTGTTGCCGCTGCCTGGCGGCGAGCCAAGGCGGCGCAGTGAGCCAAGTCGGTTCGTGATGGGTCGGCAGGTCCGACGTTTTTTCGAATTTAGTTGCCACCGCCAATCCGAATACAGCTCAGCAGACTCGTCGCCGTTTGACCTTCATCTCAGACTGTATCAGTCGTACCCGCTCCCCCCCGGATCATTGATCCAATCCCACCTTGCCGCACCAAACGATCCCCATCCCCGTGTCCAGCCACGGCGGCCAGCCTATCCCATGCCATCCCGTCCCCTCCATCCCATCTCATGTCACCACCCATTCGGCGCACCTTGACTCGTTCCTATCTTGAGACGAGACACGCCACTATTCCCATTCCAGCCTGCGTCCCTGTTGGCGAGCGAGCGCGCTCCCTTACCTTTGCTTCCTCGATGCTGTCTTTGCTGTCGTCGGCCCGTCCGCGACCGCCGCCTCCCCCTCTGTCCCTCCGCGCTGCCCCTCCCCTCGTGCGTTTCGGCGCCCGTCATCGCCTCCCCCTCGTTTGGCTGGCATCGGAACTGATCCCTCATGCCGGCCGCAGTACTTTACTACCCTCGAGCGCCTGCGCTTTGCTCAATGTCCCGAAGGAAACCTTGACACGACCATTGTCAATCACAGCTTCGCCCATCATCGCTCGCATTCTTCGCCTTCCAAGGATCGCCCCCTTCGACGACCCCCCATCCTCCACTTCGCCTTCGGCTCCGACGACCTCGACGCCGCTCCCTGCCCTCTTCCGCTCCGCGACGACCGATCCAGTCGGGCCCCTCCCCCACGGCCGGAGCAGCTGCGAATTCAACGTCGCGAAAGCCACGGCCCGTCGCCATCACATCGTCGACGCCAAAAGTTCGCACTCGAGGCCGCACGCGTCGCGTCCATTGGCATCGATAAACGCACCCACGAGACACTCGACGCAGACATGTCGGACACCCTTGCGCTGACGGCCAGCGTGCCTTCCGCCGCCCGGGAGGATGCCGTCGTGCCGTCGGCCGAGGTCGACGTCGCCGAGAGGAGAGACTCCCTCTATGACTGCTTCCGCCGGCTTGACGGCGATGCTTTGGATTTAACCCTCCACCTGGACGACTATGACTTTGATTTGAGAGGGGACACGCCCGAGCAGAGCACACACTTGCGTCCATACCTTCGCCGCCGCCTCTCCGTATCCAAGTTGCCCACTAGCCATCGGGCTTCGAGCGCGCCCGGCCGTCCCGCATCCAAGGATAGCGACGCGCCGCCCATGTCCGAAGTCTCGTCCGCGAGCCTCACCACGGCCTCCTCTGGCCGCGTCTCCAGAAGTTCACGCGCCCGGTCCTTCATATCCCCCAAGAGGCGGAAGACGCCCGTCGACGTCGCCACGGATGCAGATGCGCCGACGAAACTCAGGCTGAACTTTTCGGAAAAGGGCTTCGACGAGGCCGCCGCCTTCGACTTCTTCCCCATGGACGACCTGCGCGACGAGAAGGTGCCCTCGGTCATCGAAGTGACCAAGCCGGCCACTTTCTTGGCCGACGACATGTCATCCCTGTACAACTCGAGCGAGATATCCGCTGCCGAATCGGAATCCCCGCGGACGCCCGAGTCGCTGGATAAGCCGTTGCCACCGCCGCCCGTCACGGATGCGGACTCGTCGTTTCCAAACGCTGCCTATGCGCAACAGCTGGCGCCATCCGAGGTGACGCTCCGCATGACCTTGACGCGACCCGACCTTCGAACGAACGACGACCAGATGTATGGTTGGCAGCAGAAAAAGGCATCGGCCGGTAGGCGGCAGCGGACAAAGGACGACATGCTCCCGCCCCTGCCATACTCCCGCGAGGGTTACTCCAAGGAGAGCATCGAGCGACAGTTTGCAGCCATGGACCTGGAACAGCTCGAGCAGGACGACGGGGTCGTCAAGCGATTCTGGAACCGCGTCCGTCGGTCGTGAGGCGATTAGCAGTCCGCCCCCCTTCATCGACCGCCGTTTTCTTCTTATTTCCCTACATCGTCGCCTGCACTGCGGAGCAAGGCGCCATCGCGGGATATTCATCATAAGCGACTCACTTTCGGCCCTTTTTGCATGAGAATGCCCTCACCTACTTCCTCCGTCGAACGGCTTAGTATACCCGGCCGTTGTGTCATTATTTTTCTATAATTTCTTTGCGCTCTTCACCTGAACAATGGTCCGCCTCCAAGGCAACCTCGGCGTTTATCTTTCATGTATAATGAACTTGTTGCGAGAGCGATTATGAAGTTGGCAAGACATCGGTTTTTGGCGCCCTCAGGTATGGGTTTTGGCCTGGTTTGTGTATTCGTCGACTCATGGGAGCCCCTGCAAGATATCCACCCTTTTCGTCATGTTTATGTTCGGAGCCGAGGCTTTCGAGGCCGTTTTGCCACATCCCGTCTATCTTGTTACGAGGACTACACTCGAGTACATATATACACTGTAACCGACGGGCTGCTGGTTTGACGAGTTTAGTTAATGAGATGAACCCGAATCACATGATGCACGGGAACGAATCGCTCCTGATAACATGTCTGAACACCCCAAGGACCGGCATTGGCAGTCAGGTCCCGGTACTTTCATCGTAGTATCATACTTGGTGAGACGACAACTTGTTCGTGAATACTGCTGTCTGCTGCCGTACGAGTGCGCAGGATCAAAGTGCAACCGGCGACAAGGTGCCCTAGCACATGGACGTGGGGAAGATCAGGGCGAAGGAAACGTGGACTGGGTCTGCAGTAAACAAAGCACGGCTGCACCTGGTAGGCAGGATGATATTCATCTCGGTGCAATGGTGACTTCAGCGAGGATTCAAGCTTCAATTTGATGCTTGCTGCACATCCATTGCAGAGCATGTGTACAAGTAGAGCACCAACTGCACATGAGCACAATAGGTACTAATAAAACAAGCGTGTACACATACTTACATATATACCTGTACGTGCGGCTTGCATGTTTCGAGTGCGTGCCCAAGGGCGAATGGGGGAACGAACACATTGTCAACTGAGAACAACGCATTCTTGCTACAGGCGAGAAGAGAACCCATCCATGGATCAAGTGACGGGCGCGCTCGGACGTCATGCTGAGAAAACCTGGCATCTTTCATCATAGACTTTGCGAAGCACGATTGATTTCCCACGTCCTTCACTCCAGTCTCCATCGGGCTCGCAGCCAAGAAGCCGGGCCAGGGGAGGGAGTAGAATAGACTCACGCCCTTCATCTCCGCATTCGGTAGTCATCACTGCAATAAAACGCCCTGCGCTCAAGCCCTCCCTCTCGCCAGCATCGTCGGCGGCACACCCACAGCGTAGGAACCCATCTCTCACTACGGCACTGCAAAAGCGAGCAACCGTGGATGCAACAAAGGGAAGGGTCCATTCAGGAAGGCGAGTGGTTCCATGTTCCGCACGGAAAAGGTTCATGTCCAACTTCGACAGACGGGTCTAAATTATGCTTCTCCCTCGTAGACTACAAGACGATCCATATCAATTCCTTTCATTTGCTCTCCGTCGCACTTCGTACAAACGACCGACCTTTCACGAATATCCAAGATTAAGAGGAAAGAGGAGAGTCGCTCAAGAGATGGGGGTTGCCGAAAGCGCATTTTTGCCTTTGCTCCCGTAACGCATGCGTCATACCTCTTCGTCGCTGTCGTCGCCCAGCAGCTCGCCTTCGTCGTCGGCGACGGCGACATAGTCGCCGCGTGAAAAGCTGCTGCGGGTGGTGAAGGCTCGTGGGCCGTTCGAGAACCAGCTCCGGCCGCGGCGGCTGCCGAGCCTCTCGTACGAACTCGCCACCGACCTCCAGAGGCTCGTGGCGATGACGGGGAGGGCCACGAGCACGGCGCCGACGGCCGAGACGGCGATGACGGGGTACTTGACCCAGGGCCGGTCGCTGTCGAACGTCGCCGACTGGTCGCCGAGCCTGATCTGGCCAAACTTGCCGTCCCAGTTGCGGAAGACGTACCAGCCGATGGCGCCGGCAATGGCGAAGGGGATGACGACGGCGAAGAAGATGACCAGCCCCGACGTGCGGTGGCTCTTCTCGAACTGCTCCTCGTGGCCGTCGCAGGGATGCTCCGTCGACGTCTTGTCCAGCTCGTTGCCGCCCTTGCACGTCGACAGGGGCACCCGGCGGTACCCCGTAGGCTCGAACCAGGACGTCTCGTTCTTGTGTTGGGCGCACCACTCCTTCCCTGACAGGGGGTCGAGGCCGGCGACGAGGTTGCACTGCCCGTGGCCGTCGAGCTCAAAGTTGTAGGCGCTGCAGGTCGGTCAGTCACGGTCCCCCGCTGCGACGCTCCCGGCGGTTGCCGTGCGGATGTCAAGGAACTGCTTACCATTCGTAGTCGCGACGGCTGCACTGGCAGTCGGTGTGATCGTAGAGCCTCTGCAGGCTCTGCTCGTTGAAGCACTTGCGATCCGGCTTCTTCCGGAGGTACCTCGCGACGTGGCCGAACAGGCAGTCGTCGTCCTGGAGCGGATGCTTCGGCGACCACAGGTCGTAGTCGCTCTCCGAGGGCGAGTCCTTGTCGAACTTGCACGCCTTGTCCGCCAGGCCGGTGAAGTCGAGGTTGACCGAGAAGCTCTGGCCGCTGCTCGGCTTGCACCACACGAGGAAGTTCCGGGAGGTGCCCGACTTGAGCGTCGTGATGTCCAGCACCGTCACCTCGCTGTCGGTGAACTCGTGGTCGTGCCAAGTCTTGCCCTGGTCGAGCGAGTACGAGACCATCTTGGTCTTGACCGGGTTCGCGCGCGTCGCCCGCTGGACGAGCACGATGACCGAGCCCTGGTCGCCGTACTGCCAGGTCCAGTGGCCCTTCTTCGTGTTGGACCAGGTCACGCCGCCGTCGGTCGAGTGGAAGGTGTCGGCGTCCTTGATGTCGCCGAGGCTCGGGCCGACGTTGCCGATGCCGAAGATGAGGCCGATGGCCGTGTCGGCGGCAAACGTCTTGCGCTTGTCGTCGCGCTCGGTGTAGTGGTGGAGGTGAAGGGCGCACGACTTGTCGCCCCTGGCGCTGCTGCAGGGGTAGACCTTGCCGTCGACGTCCTTGGCCGGGGGCGCCAGGTGGGCCCATTCGGAACCGTCGGTGTGGGAGATCTTGGTCTGCAGGATCTTGGTCTTCTCCTTCTTCTCCGTGTTTGTCACGACGTTGATGAGGACGACGCCCTCGAGGCCCGAGACCTTCTCGAAGTCGACGTAGGGCTGGTCGTCGCAGTTGACGTTGGACGCGCTGAGCACGTAGCTCGTGCCGTTGGAGTTGCTCTTGATGATGGAGCCGTACTGGCGGTCGGCGCCTCCCTCGGTCCGCACAAACAGGTTGATGGCGTGCGTCGAGCTGTCGAGCAGCGTGTACTGGTTCTCGTGGCCCTCGCGGAAGTTGGGCGGGTAGTGCGTCTGGTCGAACTTCTTGCCGTCGAGGCTCGCGAGCGCGCGCATGTCGTCCGACTTGTCGTCCTTGGTGGCCAGGACGATGAACTCGCTCATGGTGGCGAAGTTGGCCACGTCGCCGTCGAACCTCGTCCTGTCGGCCTCGAAGAAGTCGTCACTCGTCGTGACCGTCAGCGGGCTGTCGTTCTTCTCCTCCTTCCTCACGAGGCAGACGATCTGCCGCTGGCTGCGGTACGGGTAGGCCGAGTTGCCCGTGAACTCGCACTTCTCGGCGTAGCGGTGCATCGTCTTCCAGCTGTCGCCGCGGTCGGTCGAGATGGAGGCCTCCTTGAAGCACGAATCGCTCTTGCCGACCTCCTCGCACTTCACGCCCACCCAGATGAGCCAGTCCTTCTTGTCCGGGTGAAAGCCGAGAGGGGAACTGCCCGGGTTGGGCGTCGAGGGCGCCTTGAACTTGTGGAAGGTGTGGCCGCGATCGATGCTGTAGATGACGACGTCGGTCTTGGTCGTGAAGAAGACGACGTCGGTGAAGTGCTGGTGGGGGTAGATGCCTTCGATCTTCTCGCCCTCGAGGATGCGCTCCCACTCCTTGCCGTGGTCGTGGGAGACCCAGAGCTTGTACTCGACCACCATGAGCCCGTCGCCCCTGTACTGGACGGGGCGGACGATGACCGTCTCGTCCGTCGACGCGCTCGAGCCGCTCCGTTCGAGATAGATCATTTCAAAGTCGTTGAGCTTCGAGTCGAAGGTGAAGGGCGTGCTCGTCACCTTGTCGCTCGCCGGAGGGCGAGGCTTGGACGCGCCCTCGGAACACTTCCTCTCGACGAGGTCGTCCTTCTGCTTGCCTTGGCCCCTCTTGCACGTGTCCCCGGGGATGAGACGCCAGCCGCTGGAGCCCTTGTAGGTCGCGTCGGCGCCGTCCTTGCAGGCGCCGTCGGGCACCACCACGGGGCCGGCCTTGATGCACTTGGCGTGGTCGTCGGGGTCGCGGCGGAAGTTGAAGTCGCATTCGAAGTCGGCGTCGGAGCACTCGCAGTCCTCCGTCTGGGGGACGGGGTCCTTGAACTCGTGCTTGACGAAGCAGTCGGCCGACTTCTTGCGGCGGCGGTACGTCTGCTTGTGACCCATGATGCAGCTGGGCTTTCCGTCGTCGTCCACCCGAGCGTGCCAGTCCTCCATGTCCTCGGCTTCGCAGGTGCGCTCGTTGAGGCCTTCGAAGTCGATGGTGACGATCTGATACTCCGTCTTCTTCTCGCCGATGAGCAGGAACTTGAGGCTCGTGGAATCCTGCGTCGTCGTGAGGACGTGGGGCTTGACGGCCAGGCCGTCGGGGAGCGGCACCGTCTTCCAGTCCTCGCCGTGGTTCAGGGAGTAGGAGATCTCGGCGACGTCCTCCTTCTTGGAGTCCTTGACGGCGACGAGGACGGAGCCCGAGTCGCCAAACTCGTACTTGTGGGGGCCGTCGAGCGCCTTCTTCCAGTGGAGGCCGGCGTCGTCGGAGACGTAGAGGTCGGCGTCGACGAACTTTTCGAGGAACTTGCCCGTGTTTCCGTTGCCCATGACGAGGCCGGGCGCGGGGCTCGAGAAGACGCGGCCGACGTTGTCGAGCTCGGTGATGGAGTGGAGGTGCAGCCGCTTGCCGCCGGCCTTGACCTCGTGGAAGGTTCTGCCGTCGTCAAAGGTGATCTTGGAGACGACGGCCTTGTCGTCCTTGCCCTTCTTCTGGACGTCTTGGCCGTTGTCGACGACGTTGACGAGGAAGATTCCCTGGATGCCCGAGATCTTCTCGAAGTCGACGTGACCCTTGGCGTTGCGGTTCGTGTAGGGGATGTTCTCGGTGAAGTAGGTGCCGTTGGAGTTGCTCGTGAAGAGGACGCCCATGGGGTTCGAGGGCTGGGCCGTCATGACGTCGATCTGGATGCTGTAGTTGGTGCTCTCGAGGACGGTGTAGGCCCCCTGGCTGATGCGGTGGGAGTGGTCGTGGCTGTCGTCCTTGGGGAACTCGGCGCGGTGCCACCGGAGGGTGTCGTCGGTGACGTAGAGGGCCATCTCGTCGCTGTGGGCCGACGAGGTGGCGACGAGGAGGTACTTCTTGACGCTGGCGAGGTTCATGACGCCGGACACGCCCCTGCTCGAGTCGACGTTGGGCTCAAACTCCTGCACCTGGCCGTCGACGACGGCGAAGTAGCTGTCGGAGACGAGTAGCCGCTGGTCGGCGCGGAAGAAGGAGAAGGGATCCTTGACGATGCAGAGAGTCCTCGACTTGTCGAGCTCGGCGTCGCCGGTGGTGAAGTGCTTGGCCGACTTGGCCCACCAGCAACCGACGGTGTGGGAGCGCAGCTGCTTGATGGTCTTGAAGCCGTCGGTCGTGTACATGGCCTGCTCGGCGCAGAAGATGCCTTTGCAGTCCATGCCGTTGAAGATGATTCGGTTCGGGTCGTCGGCGTGGAAGATGAGCACCTCGGCCTGGAATTTGCTTGCCAGCGAGTGCGTCTCGAACTTCTTCCACGTCTCGCCGCGGTCCTCGGTCTTGTAGTGGGTGTCGCTCGCCGTCAGGACGAAGGCGGTCGAGGGATCGGCCGCGTGCATGACGAGGACGACCGACTTTCCTTCGGGGATGCCGCCGACGCGATCCCACTTGACGCCGGCGTCGCTGGAGCGGTAGATGTTGCCCTCCTCGACGTCGTGGAAGACGATGACGTTGCTGTCCTCGAAGTAGCTGAGGAACAAGGGCGGGTGCTTGAAGGCGTTGACGGCCATGCTAGGCGCATCCTTGGCGAGGGCCATCGAGGCCCAGAGGGCCACGAGCACGAGCAGGATGCGCCATGGTGCTTCTCGTGACCTCATGGTTGGCGAGGCGAGGTGGCGAGGCCCGCGGCGTCGACCATGAACCAGGGCAAGCTAGGCTAGGACGGAGAGCTCGACGCTCGTCGGACGGATTCGTTCCCTTCCAGGCCTGGGTGAGGCGGAGGTGGGCTTCGGGTGCGATGGCGGGCCCGCCCGTATCAATTGGGGATGGAGAGGAGGGAGGCCGATGCCGTTGTCGATGATGTGTCCGGTTGAAGTGGCCAGGCGCGGGTGAGGCCAGACTTGGTCGGAGTCGAAGGAGGACTGGGTAATTGCCTACAGTGCAGTTGGGTACTTGGGCTTGTATGGCTACTACGTAACCAGTTAGTGGTAGCTGCAAGTAATCGGTACTTTGATATTAGCAGCAAATGGTACCGAGCTGTCCCCGGTAGTTCGTACCTTGGTACTTAGTCCGAACCACGCGATAGTCTCGTCCTAGGTACTTGTCTTCCTACCAACACTCCGTGCTCAGATTTGCAATACAAGAAATATTAATTAATACATGTATTACTCCGTAAAGAGTACATGTATGCACACATTGCTCCGTCGAGAGATACCTAGGACACTACAAATTTCGTACGCACCAATCGAGCGAGCAATCCTGCATGCCAACGACCCGAGTGCGTGGCGCTGCACTGGTACGTAACGCACATGGAGTTTTCCGCACAACCAAGTACAGTACGGAGTACACACGGGTGGCATGGTTCCCGCATAAGTAAGTACTTGACCACAAGTACTCCGTAGTGCGTATGTACATGTATTTTTTCCTAATTGCTAGCACTCGACAAGGTACTCCGTACTTCCAATAGGTGTTCTTGTAAGTACTCCGTACAGTACCGTACAGTGCGCGTCCTCTTGACAATCGTCGGTCGAATGGCGCTCAGGAGCCACGTAACTCTGGCACATTCAGTCGCCCAAACAAACACACCATATTTCTTGTGCAAGGACGTGTGCCTGTTATGTGAGTGTTGCTGCCTGTTGGTGAACCTGGCGAGGTCTGTCAGGGCCGTTTGTCTGCCAGCACCAAGATCTTCCAGGCAACACCTCTCAAGACAGTAAGTACTATTCATGGACGAATCACGCGTAATGATTATCGGTGCAGGAGAACGACAGAACAGCAGATGTGCTCAATAGACGTCGTCCAATGCATACGGGCAGGTTCCCTTCTGGTACGGAGCAGCTACGCCTACCATGACATGGGCACCTGGAAAGGAGCCTACGGTCGAGTAGAGCATCGCAGGTCATCTGTTGGAAGGAAGGTTTGTGACGCAGGCACAACAAAGGTTCCGAATCAACCCTCCATCGAACCGACTCACCCACTCCCAACAGTTCTCGGAGCAGGATGCACATGCAGGTGCACATTCGTCCTCGCACGAGCACGAGTTCTGGACCGTACAGTATGTCCTGCTACCTTGGAGGCCCAGGGGACTGGCAAAATAGTGGTGGTGTGTTGGTCGTCTTCGACCAATGGATCGCCCGTCATCAGGGGTTGCGGCCGGCAGTCCACAAAGAATCGAAGGAGCAGCGATGGAGATGCGTCCGATCGATGGCTGGCGATCTTCTGCTGCACTTGTAATTGTGTCGTATCGTTGCATCGAGCTAGGTTCGCCACCCGGCTTCCGCGATGGAACATGCATGCATCGCGTGCCCATTGACCGCCTACAATGCTACAGTAGCTACGGAGCCCAGTACGGAGCATTCGTGCATGGTTCAATCCAAGTCGGGACCTGCCGCGCACGCATTTCTTGTAGATGTCTACTAATAGTACGGAGTAGCAAGGACATGCTGTGGCCTGCGTCATCTCGCAAACGTTACTCGTAAACACCTAGTCGGTACAGACAAACCCTCTTCGCCACATCTCTGAAGAAATGCGTCAATGTCGACTCCGTACTCTGTACTCGTACAGTTCATGGTAATAATATTAATATTAATATTAATAGCTAGTACTACACCACACTGTACGGAGTACTCCGTGCTGTGTTGATTAGCACGTACGGGTTAATTATACCTGTACAGTATTACTCCGTACTTACTGCACTTACTTACCTCACAAGTACTCCGTACTTACTCGAGTACATGGACAACACGCGCAGGCAATACGGAGCACCCCCAAATACATGCGAGTACCTGTCTTGGCGGGAAATTTTCAAGTTGCCGCAAGTACCTATATGTATAGTCATGTACATGCCACAAGGGTTACCTCCGCGCGTGGCGCTGGCAGGTACCGATTCGACTGCTGCCGTCCGTTGCGAGGCAACCGAGTCGCGGCCATGGCTGGCAAAAACACCCAGCGAGGATTAGTGAACAAGATAATAGCTGCTAGCACCACGAGTACCTGGAAATTAGGCCCAGCAGGCACCAGCTGAAGCCCACCGAGCACTAAAGACGGAGAAGCGAGCCTTGAGCGAAACGCCCTTTCCTGAAATTGACTCAGCCGTCAACACAAACATGGAAAACACCAATAATCAACGGCAACATCTCGATTCGTCCTTCAAAATCGAGCTCCGGTCCTCATCAAATCCATCTTTCGACTTCCTTTTCGTCTTCGCCCCCCGCTGCCGAGGGTCCTGCCGTTGTTTTCTCGAGTCCAGGGGCGACAGGCCCAAGTACAGGATTCAGGGATTCGGACCAGGGGTCGCCACCGCGGCAAGGAAGTGCACCCTAACAATGAATATCCATGCAAACAAGAGTCACTGTTGTATTCTCGTTCCAATATTGAGTAGAGCAGAGTTCATGTACGAAGAATCAAGACAATCGCTGCTACCGCTGCTGCTGCTGCTGCTGCTGCTGCTAGGAGGCACATTGATTCCCGTGGTTACCTCTATTTTTCTGCATTTCCAGAGCTTCGTGTCCTGGGCATGCACAAGTACTTAAGTACATGTATGTACATGGATAGCACACGCTACGTAGTGCATGCTGGAAGTACTGTACTAGTACCTTTCAGGCACCCACCACGGCGCCAACAAATCCACAAGCTAGAACCCAGAACCCGGGCCTCATATCTCTCTCTCATCCTGCATTAACGCCTCCCGCTCACGCGCTGTCGTCTCCTCCTCCTGATCGTGTCGCGACCCAGTTCCGCTCTCCGCCCCCCCCCCCCCCCTTCCCCTTTTCTCCACTACAACGACCACCAGACGTTTCGGTACTCCTAGCACACGACGGCAACAACATCAACAGTTGCAGCGTCACTTGCGACACCTCTCCCCCCCCCCCCCTCACTCCCCAAAATATCCAGCAACGACCCCCTGGAAAGTGAAACAACACACAGTCATCACCCTCGACCTCGCCATGGCTGCCGCAACCTACAAGCAGTTCCTCGCGAGTCCCAGTACTTCGTTGCTGGCAGACAAGGCTACGCTGCACTATGTCACGACGACGACGACGGTTTCGGGCGCGACCGACATCATCAAGCACCTCAACTCCCTGCAGAAGCAGGTCATCAAGAAGAAGCAGGACATCCTGAACGTAATCGACGGCGGCAACGTTGTTGCTTTCGAGCTCCATACCGCACTCGAATTCCAGACGAGTGGCGGAGCCTACCTGCCTGGCCTCGACGACAACTTCCTCTCGGATCGCGTCGCCTACTTGCCAATTGTACGTTCGACCGGCGTCTTTGCATTCATCGTCCTCCATGGGAAGCCCTTGTCCCGTGCTGACTTGGTCCTCTCCGCAGCTGCACATCGTCTCCTTCGACGGCGAGGGCAGGATTGCCCAGATCCGTCAGCAGTGGGATCAAGGCTCGCTCCTCAAGCAGGTCGAAATCATCGGCAAGAACGGACGCAACTGGCCCATCAAGGACGGCCGAGAGCAACTCACCATGATCCAGTCTTGCCTCAAGGTCGTCGGCCCCGCCTCCACCCGGGCGCCGCAGAGCCACAACGATCTCGTCAACCGCACCCGCGAAAGCTCCACCAACGCACTGCGCGACCCCCATGCGTCGCTGAAACTTTTCGGTCCGAGGGAGGAGCTGGAGGCGGCCGAGGGGGCGGCCGTCGTCTCGCCTTACGCGGGCAGTCGACCCCGCCAACGCGATTTCGCCGAGATCTTGGGCGATGAGCCTCACGCCGACGATCCCCACACCCCTCGCGATCGATCCATGTCGCCCTCCAAGGCCGGTCAGGGCAAAAACTTCCAGCCCATGCGAATCTTTGACGGCCCCAACGGCCCGGCGCAGGACGTCGACGACGACGACGACGAAGAGCCCAAGAACAAGGCTAACAGCTACATTCGTCCCAACCCTCAGAAGTACGAACACTTTAACTTTGCCGACGGCTCCGACCCCCAGGACCACCCGGAACGGGCATCGTCGCATCACCAGCGGCCCAAGACCAAGCACGACAGCCAGTGGTCCTTTGACGACTTTGTCACGCCCCAGAAGGCGCAGCGAACCAAGATCTTCCGTCACCAGGACGTTCGTCATTGGGACACGGAGGCCGTCAACGAGGAGGAAGGCGACGAGAAGCATGCCGGAAAGGGCCGTCGGGATGCCGAGACGCACTTTGAACTCCAGGACGATGGCGAGCGGCTCCCCTATCAGGACCGGTCCGACACCAAGCCGCGGGGTGCCATGCATACCGATGCTCACGGGCTCCACAAGGACGACGACGAGGAGGAGGCGGCCGGCCCCAAGCGTGCGCTGGGCAACATCACCAACCTCAAGGACCGTACCAAGGACTTTGACGCCCACTTTGCCATGACGGACGCTTCGCCTGGCCCTCTTGAGCCTCAGGCTGGCGCCAAAACCCACGCCAAGGCCGTCAAGATGATGGACGCCAACTGGTCCTCGTACGACAAATCGCCCGCCTCCCAAAAGGAGAACCAACCCCGAGCGAAGACGCAGGAGCATACCAAGATCAACGTTGCCGGCGACGGCATGGGAAGCAAGAAGGGCACCAACCGAGATTGGCTCTACGGCGGTGCCGGCGAGGAGCAGGAAGGCATCAACATTGCCGGCGACGGCATGGGCGGCAGGAAGGGCACCGAGAGGAACTGGCTCTACGGCGGCGGCGAAGATGAGGTGCCCCAGCCCACGGGTGGCCGGAAGGGCAACGTTGCGGCCGCCCAAAAGAGCGCCAAACAGAACCTTTGGGACTATTGAAACTCCTCCACCGTTGCCGAGTTCGGATCCGGACGAGGGCATCTCCAGGCGCCCCCCCTGAATTTTGACGCCTGCAGGCCACTGCGCGGAGCATGGCCCATAAGAAAGCTCGGTCCTTGGTGATTCGAATTTTGGTCCCAGGCATTCTTGGCCCAGCGCATGATGCAAGGGCCGGTCGATGTCCCATCCGAACGGGGCACGTCTTTCGTATCTAGTCCTCTCGTCGCGACCCCTACGGCGCATCCCGTCTTTGTGCGGCATCCTGTCGCCTTTTTTTTTCCGGACAATGGAAACGGTTAGAGGAATTGAGTGGCTTTCTCTTGTATCTGTTGTTGGCGCTGTTGATACGGACAATTGTAGCAAGACTTGCACATTATTGAAACAAGTACAGGTATCTCGAGGATCTTGCAAGGCGATGCGTCATATCTGTAGATTTCCTCATCGAGTAATTGTGGACGGCCCGTTGCGTGACCAGAAATGCGATGTCGATGATTTCATCTTGGTTGGGTTGAAAGCGTAACCGTTGTGTATGAATGAGAAGCCGATGTTGTCTCACACCGGCCCAGGAATGATTTCTCATGGCGATTGCATGTACGACAACTACATCGCGAGGGGCAGTTTCCATCGATTGTGAATTCATAACCTAGGAAACGCCGTGCCATTTCTCCAGACATACTATCGCCACATGATCCAACCTTCCCAAGCCAACAATGAGGGCCAAAAAAAGAGCCACGACACACCACGAGCGAGCGCGCTGGCAAAGAACGACAACGACAATGCGGCCAAACACACAAATGGCGGGGAATGAAGAGCAGACGGATAGGTGCTAGCAGAGGAGCTTGTAAAATTTCTTCCATCGGGGCCACGACGCACGCTCCTCGTCCTCCTGGGCGAGAAGGATGGGTAGGTTGAAATCGCGGCGACCGGTGTCGACATCCATATCGCGGATCCTCACGTACTTGGTTCCGTAGAGGAGCTTGTGGGATAGGTAGAAGGTGACGACGATGGGCACTCCCATGTACCTGAGGAAGAAGGTCTGGGCAATCTTGCTGGCGCTCAGGACCTCCCAGCCGATGGGGAAGGCGCCGACCCAGAACTGGGCGGCGAGGACGAGAAGGTTGAGAGCGAGGCCGCAGTAGGAGCCTAGGACGCCGACCTGGGAGACCCAAGGTATGGTGCTCAGGCTGCGGCCGTGGTAGGCCCAGGCGCGGCGGAAGCGGATGTGGCAGAGGCAGATGGAGGCCCAGGTGAAGACGGTGGAGAGGCCGGAGATGGCGAGGAGCCAGTCGAGGACGCTGGTCTGGTACTGCATGCCGGCGAGATAGGCGAGCAGGCCAAAGGCGGCGGCGACGGCGATGGCGACGAGGGGCCGGCCTCTCTTGTCGACGTAGCCGAGGATCTTGGGCGCCTGGTTGAGCTTGGCGAGGGCGACGAGGGTTCGCGAGGAACCGAAGACGGCCGAGTTGCCGACGGACAAGACGGCGATGAGGATGACGGCATTCATGACCGAGGGGAGGATCTCGATGCCGGCCTCCTCGATGGCGATGACGAAGGGCGAGGCCTTGGCGTCGGCGGGACTGTCAAAGTCCATGAGCCGAGGGTTGTTGTAGGGAACAAGCAGGCCGACGAGGGTGAGGGCGACGATGTAGAACAGGGTGATGCGCCAAAACACCTGCTTGATGGCCGTCGGGAGCGATTTCCGCGGGTTGGCCGTCTCGGCCGCGGCCAGGCCGACGAGCTCGGTGCCGGTAAAGGCAAAGGCGGCGGTGACGAAGACGCTGCAGAGGCCCTTGAGCCCGTGGTGAAAGGCACCCGGGTTGTTCCAGAACTCGCCGCCAATGTATCCGCGGTCGGGCGTCCCCCCGCAGTTGAGGACGATGCCGAGGAGGCTGCAATGGCGGGTGCGTGAGCGCAAGCTTGAAAGGGCAGCACGAGGGTCGTCACGGCACTCACATGAAGCCGATGACGGCGATGACTTTGATGATGGAAAAGGTAAACTCGGCTTCGCCATACCCCTTGACGCCAAAGAGGTTGATGATCATGATGGCGACGAGAAACATGGTGACGAACATGGCATTCGGGAGCTCGTAGGTCCAATAGCGGATGGTCAACGAGGCGGCGATGATCTCGAGGGGCAAGACGGTGAGCCACTGCATGGCGTAGCTGGGGGGGGGGCGAGGGGGGTCGCGCGTCAGCATGAACGGCAAAAGCAGGACGAAGCCGGGCGGCGGTGGCGGATGAAGCTTACTTCCAGCCCATGGCGAAGCCCCACGAGGGATCGAGGAAGCGCGTGGACCAGGAGGAGAAGGAGCCGGCGATGGGGAAGATGACGGCGAGCTCGCCGAGCGCCTGGCACGTGCAGTACAGCATGGCGCCGACGATGGAGAAGGCTATCAGCAGGGAGGCAGGGCCGCCAGCATGCAGCGCCCTCCCGGAGGCGACGAACAAGCCGGTGCCGATGGAGCCTCCCATGGCAATCATCTGCAGGTGGCGACCCTTGAGCTTCCGGGCAAGCCCCGTGTTGGCCGACTCGACGGCGGCCAGGTGCAGGTCGTAGTAGTAGGGTCCATAGCCCCGGGGCGCAGCGCTGCCGCCGCTGTTGACCTGGCTGAGGTGGTCGGAAGGGAAGAAGTTGGCGGAGCTGTCGTCGGCCTTGAAGCTGTTGACGAAGCGTTGGACGTGGCGGGGAAGCCGTGGCGACGGCTGCTGATGGCGTTGCCACCGATGGTGCGAATCGTCGGCTTCGCCCGTGCTCTCGGTGCTGGCCTGGGTGACGGACTCTGCCTTGATGTCAAGGTTTTTGAGCTCGACGTGGCTACGAGGAGCCATGATGGTCGTCGTCGGTCAGCACGACAACGCCGTCGTCGCCCCCGTTGGCGATGCTGATCCGCCGGAAAGGGATAGAGAAAGCAGAGCGATGGCCGCTAACGGCAACGACGCCTTTGACTCTCCCAGCTCTTTGGAACGATGACTGCCGTTGATCGCCGTCGTCGAGGCGGGGGGGGGTATCATGAGGAGGGGGAGGGGGGGGGGGGGGGGGGAGGAGACTGGAGGAGCAGGTGGCAGGTGGCAGGTGGCAGGTGTTTCGCTTCGGCCCAGGCGATGCGTAGACGGAAATGTCGCACTCGGACGTTGGGGCCTTTTTTATACGTGTATTGATTTGTTCGACGAACGAATCAGTACTCTTTGTTGTCTGGCAGAGGCAATTCGGAGTGAGATGATGCAGATATCTTGAGGCATGCATGGATGGGTAAGAGGGAATAAAGCTGGCCGAGGCACCATCGGCAGTGGCAGTGGCAGTGATGGGCGTGGCGTGAGACAACCGGGGCGGCGTCAGATCGGTAGGACAGGCGCCACGAGGACGCCATCGCTGACGTACATGGACATCTATCCGTCCGGACCCTGTTTCACTTGTCGGTACCAGGTACCACGGCGGTGCCCGTCAGTACAGGCCCAGGCCTCGTCGGCATCCACCGCTTGCATCTGCTCCGTGATTATACGACGGATAGACGCCTGTTCCTGTTCGCGCCACTTCGCTCCGTACTCTCCAAGCACAGTAATACTGTATTAACGTGTCCACCTTGTCGCAATAGTCCAGCCTACGAGTGCCGTAGCATATGATTACCGAGTAGCACCTGGTAGTACGGAGTACTCCGTATACGTCTAGCGATTCCGGCCAACGTTCCTGGGCCGGGGGTTGCTGGCATTTCTAGGCGGGTACCTAGTAGGTAGCAGATACAACGGTAGTAGCATGACTGGACACGCCACAAGTACAGGTTACCTGGGTGTCTTGGTCGTGCTGAAGCGAACGGCAGAGGTGGCTGGTGGCTGATGGCGGGGGAGGGGGAGGCGCCTGGGCCCTGAACCAGGAACCGTAGGTACGCATAGCATACACCTACAGTACAGCACCAGTACGGCGTATACAGTATTACTACATGTGCATGTACGGAGTACGTTGTATAAGAATGTGAGTAAGTACTTGGTTGTAGGCGCACTTCGCACAGGTACCACCGTACCAGAGAGTGATGTACCGAGTACTACAGCACAGAGGGGGAGGCGCCTGAGCCCTGAACCAGGAACGGTACGCATAGCATACACCTACAGTACTTACAGCACCAGTACGGCGTATACAGTATTACTACATGTGCATGTACGGAGTACGTTGTATAAGAATGTAAGCAAGTACTTGGTTGTAGGTGTACTTCGCACAGGTACCACCGTACCAGTGAGTGATGTACCGAGTACTACAGCACAGAAGGGGAGGCGCCTGGGCCCTGAACCAGGAACCGTACCTACGCATAGCATACACCTACAATACACCAATGCAGAGTACTAGGTACCTTACGGTACTAGATGGGCATGTACGGAGTACGTTGTAAGAACAAGAATGCACTGTGGTTGTAGATGTACTTTGCACAGGTATCACGGTACCAGTGAGTGATGTACCGAGTACTACAGCACAAGCACTACGGAGCAGTTATGGGTACGACGAACCCTGGGAACCAGTTTCAAAGTTTCCCCTCTCTGCTTGCTCGCTTGCGTTCATGCTGTCTGGTGAAGTAGTGTACTTTGGGCTTCATGATGGTTCGAATCGGAACCTACAGTAGAATAGTACCTGGTACAGTCCGGCTGTCTCTGCCGGCGTCAAGGCCTGTTGCCCCCTGTTTACTACTGGTATCATGTATGCCTGCAAGTACGAGCCAAGTACAGAGTACAGCCAGTTACTTGCCTGTACTTCACCGCATGGTACCAGGTACGCTTACCATCACGTGTACAGTGCTCCGTACATGCACACCTACTGACTCTTTACTGCACATGGACGGCGCACAATTAGGAGTATCAGCGTGCTTATCGGCGGACGGACTGCTTACTCCCACACGTCGATGAGGCCACGCCACCAAGGAGCCCGTCGTGGCCAGCGTCGTCATGCCGTCAGTGTCGTGTCGGGCTGTCCGCCGGCAAACCTCATCGATGCCAGGCTTGGACCAAGGAGTTTGTCGTGGCCAGCGTCGTCATCCCGTCAGATTCGTGTCGGGCTGTCCGCCGGCAAACCTCATCGACTGCATACAACGCAGCTTCGGCGGCACGCCGTCATGAACTAATCATTGCATGCTGCCTACCTAGGTATCGAGATGGCACCAAGCGGCAAGCCAACAAGTGCCAGCCATGCTCCTCGTCGTACTCGTACTCCATATCCGCCAATAACTCGGCCGTGCTTTCCAAGAAGGCGTCATGAGCCGTCAAGAATCGACGCGGCCCTTGTGCGTGGCAATGGCGATACCGGCGGCGGCAGCGCGTCATCAAAAACACGCCCCCCCCTTTGCATCATTGTCCCGCGACAACATTCGCCGCGGCAGGCTGCGCCGCGGCAGGTTGCTGCTGCTGCTGCTGCTGCTGCTCGGCAGCCTTCTGCTCCGCCGCCTTCTGCTCCGCCGTCTTCTCCTCGGCGGCCTTCTGCTCGGCGGCCCTCTCCTCCGCCGTCTTTCCCTCGGCATCCCGCGGCTTGCGCTGCCATCCGGTCTTGAACAGCTGGCCCAGGTCGAACCTGGGAAAGGGATGGGCCTCCGTGTTAAAGACAATCTTGTCCAGCGGCAGCACGTCGTTGGGCGAGAAGAGGAGGTAAAAGTACTTGAGCGTCTCCGCCTGTCCTGCGTGTCAGCGTAGCCCCGTCGGGCTCGTTCGGGTGCGGAAGCGGCACGTACCAGCCAGAAGCTCTCCATGTTGTCGAGGATGATGGGCGGGATGACGTTGGCGTCGCGGAGGCTCGTGAAGCCGCCGTTCTCCTCGACGGCCGTGTAGTTGGTGAAGGAGCGGAACATCTCCCAGCCCCAGTCTCGGTACTTGACCTCGCCCGTGATCCTCCACATGTAAAACAGGCTCTCCACCGTCTCGGGCCGCTGGAGGTTGTGCACGTCGTTGCCCTTGACGCTGTAGTCCTGCCGCCACCGCGCCTGCGGATCGGCGTCGAAGTCGGCCGGGGCCGCGTGCGGCGCCGACTCGGCCGGCGGCGGGCTCGCGATGTTGAAGTGGGTGATCTCGGCCGCGAGCCCCGTCGCCATGAACTTGTACATGCCCCAGCACGTCTGCATGAGCTCCCGCGCGAGCCGCATGTCCTTCTCCTTCTTCTCGTCCCAGCTCGGCAGCTTCCGCGCCTCGGCTTCCGAGATGCCGCCCGTCACGGCGAGGGCGATGGTTCCGGGCATGAAGCACACCAGATGATCCATCTTGGCCGACAGGAAACCGTCCAGGCCCGACGGCCGCTCGCCGATGATGGTGAAGCCCGATGGCTCCGTGTAGGTGACGAGGTGCTTCCGAACGCCTTCGAGCGCGTGGTTCCACATCTCCTCGTACACGGGCTCCTGCTTGTTCGTCTGCAGGTACTGCTTGATCAGATACTCGTAGTACGAGTCGCCGCGGCTGCCCAGCCGGATGTTGTCGCCCTGAAACTTGCCGTCCTTGGCCGAGATGTAGATGGGCACGAGGCCGTCCTGCGCGTTGTTGTCGTCGACGACCTTCATCACCTTCTCGACCTTGTCCCAGAACTGCTTCTCGCCCGTGAGCTTGGCGAGATACTTGAACTCGAGCTGGACGCTCGTCGCCTCGGCCGTCGAGGACGCGCCTCCGTCCTCGTGCGAGGGGATGCCGTGCATCTTGGCGAGGTTCACGCTCGCGTACGGGATGCCCGAGCTCGACTCAAAGGCCACCATCAGCCGGTCGGCGAGATCCTTGGCCTTTTCGAGGTACAGGTCCTCCCCCGGCTTGCCGGGATCGTCCTCGGCCAGGGGCGCCATGTTCGGGAACTCGTTCGACAGGTAGTGGGCCGACAGCAATCCGCCGAGCATCCTGATGGTCGTCTCGAACGTGTTGACGTCTTGATCCTGGTTCCACACGAGGGATTTGGAGAGCCACTCTCGCGCGTGCTGGAGGCGCTTCGTCTGGTTCATCACAATCATCGTGTCCAACGAGTCGATGATGATCCAGCCAAGCCCGTGAGGGGCCATGTTGTTGCCCGTCTTGGACGACGGCCGATACTGGTCGTATCCTGGAGGGCGCGCCATCGTCAGCCAAACGGTCGGCCGCACGAGGCCACAACGCAAACGAGCAAGGGCGACCGGTCACCTACCCCAGGCGTATCGTTCGTACGCGTCCCAGCTCAGCTCAAAGGCTTCCACCACGTGCTTTCGCCTCTCGTCCCAGTCGGGACCGTTCTTCTCGGGAGTCGACGGTGCCGCCCACGTCCATGCCGACGCCGTTTTCCGTCGCGTGCCGCGGCCGGGCAGGTAGCCGGTATAGTATAGCAGGGAGAGTATGGCGACGATGCTGAGGATCATGGACCGCTTCCGCCTCCACCACCGTCGTCGCCGCATCAAAGGCGTGTACCCGTACGGCTTGTCCTTGTACATTGGCAGCTGGTCCGGCTCGAACAAGCCGGCGACCCGATCCTGGACCTCGTGGATGATGCCGCCGCGGCCGCCCGAAACGATTCGCCGCGACGCCGCGACCCATGCTCGGTCCTCGAGGTCTCGGTGGGGAGCCGTAAAGTCGGGCACATTCCTCGGTGCGTTGAAGGACATGTCGAGAGCGACGGCCGCGGATGGGGGCCCCTGTTCTCGATATCTTGCGCAGCCCGGGTGGCGCGTGGCCTTGGGGGAAGGGAGATGTTGCTCTGGCGGTCGACGTCGAAGGGAGCTCCAACTATTCGGCCGGCTGGTTCATGTCGCAATGATCGAGGAGCACGGGGTAAATGGAGAAAGGGAATTACAGCAGAGAGCCGCCAAAACTCCTCCGCAAGAAGCACTCGAATGCGGGATGCAGAGAGGGCCAGATGGGGAAGAGGCCGAACGTAAAGGCAGGTTCAAAGACACGTGCTCTGCTCCCGGAGATTGTCGATCTTGGCCCGCCTGTGGTTGGTATGGGAGCAGAACGCTTGCAGTCGGAAAGGACATGTGTGCTGAACCACTCGAGGTAGGCGTTGGAGCTCTGCTAGAGCTACCTACTGTAAGTACTTAGTACTGCTGCACCAAGTACCTGGCGGAGCACCGGAAGTGCTTGAGTAAGTACAGTAATTACTCTGTATGGAGTAAGTACTTATGTAGTTGTACCTTGTACCTACTTGTGCTGCTACAGAGTACATGTACTCTGCAAAAAGTACAGTAAGTACGTGTACTTGCAGCGCTCACATGTACAAGTACAGCAGGTAGATACCTAATTAGTACGTAAGCAGGTAGCGCTGGAACGAGTTGCAGGGAGGCTAGGTTGCATTGGGTAATATTCGCCTCCTGGCATCTAATCACGTAAGTACAGAGGGAAGAACAGGTAATAAACTTGTACTTGTACGGACGTACTTACTTACAGTACTGAAGTACTGAGTACCTAGCTCAAACCGTCTGTATTCCCTACACCGTACTCCCTACTCCCTACTCCATCGATACTCTATCGATACTCCATCCAGTTTGCATAGCACAGTATTGCTACCGAGTTATTTCGGAACGTGCGAATAGCTTTGTCCTTGAATCGACAAAACGATAGCTCTTGAAAAACGGCAGAGCCTGATTCGATCCAACGCCATGATGCGGTAGAGTATGCCTTGCCTCCCGGGGACTGGTTTGCAATAGTACATCGGGCGAGAGGAATTTTCCGTCGCATCATGTCCGAGATGGATTTTGAACACTTCCCCTTCCTAAACCACGAGGAATTCTCCGAGGCTTGCCACCATTTCGAAAGCCAGTATTGCCGCGCAGAGCTTGGCCCTCTCCGGAAGCGTTGGAAGCTCAGGCTGTGTGCCGCGCTGGATACCACCTTTTCCACCCATGGACCGTACGCGACATACCTTCAAATATCCCGTCCACTGGAGCGCATCCTGGACCATCCTGACCTCTCCCTGGGCCTCGGCAAGTTGACTTTCTCGGAGAAGGATGGTCGAGACGCCATAATCAAGGCCGACGATGGCATGATGGATGCCGAGGAGGCCGACTCGGTACGGCACATGGCCTGCTCTTTGCACCCGTGCGCTCCGATGGCAATATCCTAACCCACGCCAGGCTGTAGTCATTCACCATCTGCGTGACCGAGAGGCCGAACACGTCACGTACGAAATTCATCTTCATCCCACCTACAGAGTCCCGTGTTTGTGGTTTACGCTTCACAACCTCCCGTCGGATGAGCCCGCGTTGGACGTCGACACCGTCTTCCGCCACCTGGTCCCTGACGAATTCAAGGATGGCCTTCGGCGGGTGGGAGGAATTGGTGGCATTTCAGTGGATGTGAGTACAGATGCATGCCACGCGTCGTTTGGCCGCCAAGGCTTGAATCCCGCCCATCGGTTCATGCAAACAGCAGCCTCGCTGACAAGTGCAACTCCGTCGTAGCATCACCCCGTCACCGGCGTTCCCGCCTTCTTTCTTCATCCTTGCTTGGTCGGAGAGGCCATCTCGAGCTTCCCATGCTCGAGGCAGAATTACCTCATCATCTGGCTCGGCCTCGTCGGCGGCTGCGTGGGCCTCTGGGTGCCCAAGGAAATGGTCGTACAGTGAACCGAACATGCCTCATGCAAGCTCGCCTCGCCTCGCTCATTCGTCATCATCGCTATCCTCTTCCATCTCGACGTCCTCCTCCTCGCTCTCCTCGGCCTCCTCCTCGTCTCGTGTTCGCTTCTGTCCACGGGGCTCGGTCGCTTCGGCGTCCTTCATGACTTCGTCTGCCGCCTTGGCAGCCTTGGACGACGGGCCATCGGCGGGCGCGGAGCCGGCCGTCGGGGCGTCGAAGATGCTACGCTGAAGATCCGTCTGCTCCACCGTCGCCGCGCCCGAGACGGAGGGCATCTTGAACGTGCCGTCCAGCTTGGCCACGAAGTGGGACTTTCCTCGGGCGTATTCGATTTTCTGACAGGTTAGCATCGTCGGGCCGAACGGTGCAGCGTCGCGGGGTCGAGGGGGCTCTAACGAGTTTGCGGCCGAGAAACATCCGTCCGTCCAGGTGCCTCATTGCTTGCGTTGAAGCCTGCACGTCGCGGTACACAATGTGAGCCTGCCCCCGCATCTTCATGGTTTTGAGGGCGACGACGTCGAGTACGGTCCCGTGCGTCGAGAACAATAGGTAGAGCGCCGTTCGCAGGTCGTCTTTTTGGATTTTCGCCGAGGGAAGGTTTGTGACGTAGAGTCTAGGGAAACCAGTCAGTCAACAATACACGGGCGTGTTGTGAAAGTCGGGCCATCTACGCACGTTTGGTTGGGGGGGATCGACTGGACCTTGGCTGGCAAGGAAGCGTTCGGCGTCAGAGTGCCCCGGGTAGACACCGCCGTTGCCATTGTGCCGTGGTCGGGCCTCGACGAATTGAACGCACGCCGTGCTGGCTTCCTAGTATACGGGACCTTTCAGGTGTGTCTGTGAGGTTGCGCTTGCATCAGGCGGTCGCGGGCGCAGGCTTGTCGTTGCGTCGGAGGGCCAGCACGCGTGAAGTGGAAATTTCGAGGCTGCGAACAAAGCACCACGCTGGACGTCGATGAAGCAAGGCGACTTGCTACAGCAAAGTACAGTGGTTGGGTGGACCGAGACACTCCACATCGGTACGTACCTCGCGACTGGTTGGGAGTGGTTGTATTATTACTTACTAAAGTACGGAGTACTGCACTTAAGTACTGTAAGTAAGTACTGTATGTGAGCTGGCCGTCTACATGTACATGTACTTTCGGAGTATTACTTGGTAGGTAGATTAGATGCAGGTATTGTACAAGTACTTGGGTGCAAGTATTTACTCGCAAAGCACGAACAGTCCTCCGCACATGTACGCCTACAACTAATTACTCGTACTCTTACCTGTAAGCACGGAGTGCATTGGCATACCGAAATATTCCCAAGCACTTGTTTGCATCTACTCGGTACAGTAATTACGTACACTCTGCTACCACACATGTACATATACTGTATGTACTGTAGTTGCACAAGTGGCTTCAATATCCTACCTACATGTGCAAGTAAAGAACACCTACGGAGTACACCTAAGCACTACTGTATACTTGGTTGTAGTTGCACTGCAAGTACCTTGTACATACTTACTGTACAGTGCGGAGTAAGTACGGAGTACTGATGGAATGGTGCCTGACCCTCAGTGTGGAGAAGGAATCATTACGCAAGCAACATCCATCTCAGCGGCCAACCCCCGCCGTCACTGACCATCGTCACCGAGCCCTTCGCTCCTCACTTTCCAACCGAATCCTTCCTTTCTACTCGAGTTCTGCTTGCGATAGTCGAGAGCTACTCCTATCGCTTCGTCCCTCTACCGCAATGGCTGCTCCCGAGGTTCACCACCTGTTTCATAACCCGATTGCCGACCACTGCTTCTCGACAGACCACGGCGTCCTGGCCGTCGCTCGAGACACGGCCGTCGAGCTCTACGGCAAGGTCGGAAATGCCTTCAAGCTCAAGGATGAGCTGAAGGGTCACGACAAGATGGTGACGAGCGTTGACATCGCACCCGGCAGCGGCCGCATCGTTACGTGCTCCCAGGGTACGTGCCGGACCTTGCCGAACCCGGACGCTGCCGGTCGCTGACGAAAGGCGCAGACCGCAACGCCATCGTCTGGGAGCCGTCTCCCACCGGCTACAAGCCAACCCTGGTGCTTCTGCGCATCAGCCGGGCGGCGACGTACGTTCGATGGTCGCCGTCCGAGACCAAGTTTGCCGTCGGCTCGGGCGATCGCGTCATCGCCGTCTGCTACTTTGAGGAGGAAAACGACTGGTGGGTGTCGAAACACCTAAAGAAGCCGATCCGCAGCACCATCACCAGCGTCGCCTGGCACCCCAACTCCGTCCTCCTCGCCGCCGGCTCGACCGACGCCCACGCTCGAGTCTTCTCCAGCTTCATCAAGGGCATCGACAGCAAGCCGGAGCCCAGCGTGTGGGGTGAACGGCTCCCCTTCAACACCGTCTGCGGCGAGTACCTGAACAACTCGGCCGGCTGGGTTCACTCCGTCGCCTTTTCGCCCGGCGGAGACAGCCTCGCGTTCGCCGCCCACGACAGCAGCATCACCGTCGTCTACCCTAGCGCTCCGGAGCAGCCGCCAAGGGCGGTCCTGACCGTCTCGACGCAGCTTCTGCCCTTCAAGAGCCTGCTCTGGAAGAGCGAGAGCAAGATCATCGCCGCCGGCTACGATTGCGAGGCCTTTCGTTTCCAGGGCGGGGAGTCCGGCTGGCAACTCGTGGCGCCGGTCGATGCCAAGGACGCCCACGGCGCCGGCCAGCAGCGTGAAGAGTCGGCCCTCAACATGTTCAGGCAGATGGACCTCAAAGGCAAGCTCAAGGATGACACGCAGCTGAAGACTACGCATCAGAACACCATCACGACGATTCGTCCCTACGAGTCGTCCGGCGGTCGCGTCACCAAGTTTACCTGTAAGTAGCCGCACCGCCCCCCCCCCCCCCCCCCCATGTTGTCACGGTTCGGTTGGCTGATGACGGCACAGCAAGCGGCGTCGACGGCAGGGTTGTCATCTGGAACGCATAGAGGCGATGGCGCAGAGTCTACAGTAGATGGATGGTGGTCTGACGCGGGACACGCTGTCGGGTGCTGTGCAATGCAATACCGACGGGAAGTCAATGGTAGTCTGTGGTGATGTCACGTAGCGATGCCTCGACAACAGACAGGTTAGAGGATACGAGGGTGTGCGTGTCGTTGAATCGTACGGATACGTATGTGTGGATTCGAATGGCCTCGACGGATTCAATGCAGACTGCCACCCGGCGCGACATTGCCGCTCCGTTCGCTCCGTTCGCCCCGTTCGCCCTCCGAGGTACTCACGGAAGCGCAATGGCCTCAATCTCGACGTCAACGTTCTTCGGGAGAGTCTTGACGGCAACGCAGCTGCGAGCAGGCTTGTGGGGAAAGTACTTTTCGTAGACAGAGTTCATCTCCTGCCGCAAGTCAGCAGGCCAGCCACGGTGAAGATGATGCCGCTCAAGGCAACGCAGGAAGCATACGGCAAAGTGGGCCATGTCGGAGATGAAAATGTTGCACTTGACGACCTTGGCGAGGGAGGATCCGGCCTCCTCTAGGACGGCGCCGAGGTTCTCGCAGCACTGCTTGGTCATGTCGGCGATGGAGCCCTCGACCATGGTGCCTTGCGGGGTGAGGGGGATCTGGCCGGAACAGTAGATGGCCGTGGGCGTCTTGACGGCCTGGGACTGGCGAGGCTGTTAGCCCCGGCGAGCCTCGGCATCGAAGGCGTCCGATGGTGTCTCGGCGTCGGAGCGGATCGGCGGGTGAAACTCACGTAGGGCCCGACAGCTGATGGGCCGCCGTCAGCATCCGCTTGTTCGCATCGGGACAAAGGGGGAGAACGTACGAGCCGGAGCATTCTTGGTGAAGATGTTGACCTGGTCCGCCATGGTTGACTTTCTAGCTCGAGGAACATACACTGCGGTCGGTGTAAACCTTGGGCCCTGCACCGGCAGACCCCGACGTGCGGCCGCCACGGCGAGGATGCCTATGGACGAGGAGGAGCGGGCGCCGACGATCGGCGACATACCTATCTGGACGAGAGAAATTGACCGCTTGGCACTGGCGTTGACGGCGTGAGGCAAATGTTGGGGAGAAACTGGAAACGGAGGTTCAAACTCTCAGCTCCACAGCAGATGGCGTCGCTGTTAACCCCGCCGCGGGACGGTGAGTGGGTGCCGGCGGGTTGTCTACTGAAGAGCGTAGCAGGCGCCAGGCCTGAACAGGGCGTGGCGGCCCACGCGATACACGCATAGTGTAGTCGGTAGTGCTGTTGCTGCGCACTGTATTGCTTACTAGCCGACGACTTGCACGGTTACACCTGTTCCTAGCATCAACCATTACTTGCTGTGGATGCAGATTGAGTTTTTTTTAACAGTACGGATACAGCGTAGCACAGAGTGCGAAGTCCCTAGTGGCCAACGGCCCATCACCATGGTTTCCTGTGGCAAGGTGGCACTATTCATCGAACGTTGATGCATGGTCGGGTGCTCGTTGCGAGGGACGCAGGCTCCTTTCCTGCTCAGGCCATTCACTAGGCGTTCTTAGGTGTACTTGCAAGTAATTGAGTGTAATGCTCGTACCAGGATCGGTAGTTGTACTTTGGCGTAGGTGTGCTTGTAAGTACTGTACTGTACTGTACTGTACTGTACTGTAGTGTAGTGTACTGTACTGTACTGAGTATTTGTCCATGCAAGTAAGTACTAAACCACTGTACTGTAAGTATTACCTACCTCTAACAAGCACCGTACTGGTGAACTCCGTCCCTATGGAGTACTACTGTACGGAGTACATGCAAGTACTGTACAGTGAGTACTTGTAATTAAACTGATTACAAGGCACGTCTTGCGAGTTACTGCTACCGATACTACCGGACGGTGCACCTACCCAACACAAGAGGGCACCAACCTCCGCTGCCGATATGCATCGCTCAATGGCTGTGACATATGCATGTGAATCATTATACACATAATCGTTCCCAAAGGCCCGGCCGCTGGCATGAACCGGCCTCTCCTTTGTTGGTGGACCTGTCAAGATTACAAGTAATACTGTGCGGAGTACATTCAAGCTGGAGGAACAAACAGCCCCTCTGTTGCGGGGTGCTTTGCCGCCTCAAATTACCTGTAATTGTACATGTAAGTAAGTACAGTACTCTGTACAATTAAATTCATCGACTGGTAGATTACAAGCACGGAGTACTTACGTGGCTTGTACTTGCAACTACTCCGTACGAAAACTTGCATGGCCGATTGCTCCATACGTGTACACAATGTAAGTAATGCTGTACATGCACTGCAAGTACTACTGTGCTGTTATTACTGTGCTGTACATGTACTGTACAGTACTGTACTCCGTACCTACTAGGTACAATAGCAGATTGATACGTACTAATTCATAGAATCATACGAGCGGCTACCCCCCACCACTTCCGGAGAATTCTGCCACCATGCTAATGGCATATAGCAAGTACTAGCAATCTTGCGAGCACACGTAAACGCACTGTGGCATACTTGTACTTTGGTGCACCACTTGCAGAGCACACACACCCTTCAGAGCACACGCACCCTTCAGAGCACACGCACCCTTCAGAGCACACACACCCTTCAGAGCACATCTGCAGGCATCGGCAGGTCCTGGTCAATGCCGTACGGCGCCGCCGATATTATAACATGTACTCGTATCCAGGTACGGAGTGGATCGCTGCTTTAGTGCACCCGTAGTTTGAAGAATTGAATGCTAAATCAGGCTGACAGGTCTGGCCAGGTGGCAGTTGGACGCCGGCACTAGTACTGAAGCAGCCCAATACTGGGCTCCTGGTGCCCCAAGTGGGTTCGTGGAGCTGCCCTGGAGATGGCGCGGCCCTCCGCTGCGAGCCGCTGAACGCGTCCTCCTCGACTCCCTCGACAGCCACGGCCAGCTCGGTTGACTCGTCCCGACGATTCCTTAGGTGGCCTGTTATCCTCCCTCCTCCCCCAACCGGTCGCACTCTGGCCTCGAGCCGGCTTTTTCTTTTACTTTGTTTCTTTCCACCCATCTTCATGGTCATCTTTTCCCCATCCTCCTCCTCCTCCTCAACTCTGCCTGCCTCTCCGTCTCTTCTCGTAGCTTGCCATCCCGCCCCTTCGTGGTACGTTCTCCGCCGTCCCCGTCCTCGGCCACGCGGGCTGCCGCTCGCATCCCCATCTCCTCGTCGACGAGCCGCTTGCTGACACGTCCTCGCGGCCCTCCAGAATCATGGCACACGGCTCGACGCCGCAGGGCAGTCTGCGGCAGCGAAATGTCGGGACCAAAAAGAGCTCCGAGTCGCTCGCGAGCACCCGTGAGCGCGAGCTCGACGCGCTCTCCACCTTTGCCGCCCAGCAGTCGGCCGCCGTTCCCGATCTCAACCACAGGGTGGCCATCACCTTGATCTCGGTGCTTGCCTTCATCACCCGCTTCTGGGGCATCACCCACCCCAGCGAGGTCGTCTTCGACGAGGTTCACTTCGGCAAGGTGCGTACCGCCGGCGATCCGACCGGCCCGACCGCCCAGTCACGACGCCCACGACCCTCCCACCAACGACGCCCGACGGACGGCTGACGTGACCCGACTTCTGTGTCGTAGTTTGCTTCCTTCTACCTCGAGCGAACCTACTTCTTCGACGTCCATCCTCCCTTGGCGAAGCTTTTGTTCGCCGCCATGGGCTGGCTCGTCGGCTACGACGGCCACTTCAAGTTCGAGAACATCGGCGAGTCGTACGTCACCAACCGCGTGCCCTACGTCGCCCTCCGCGCCCTCCCCGCCATCCTCGGCTCCCTCACCGTCACCGTCGCCTACCTCATCATGTGGGAGTCGGGCTACAGCGTTCCCGCCTGCGTCCTCGCCGCCGGCCTCATCCTCTTCGACAACGCCCACCTGGCCCAGACGCGGCTCATCCTCCTCGACGCCTCGCTCGTCCTGGCCATGGCCTGCAGCGTCCTCTGCTACATCAAGTTCTACAAGATGCGCCACGATCCCTTCAGCAGGAAGTGGTGGAAGTGGCTCATCCTCACCGGCTTCGCCCTCTCGTGCGACATATCGACCAAGTACGTCGGTCTCTTCGCCTTCCTCGCCATCGGATCCGCCGTCGTCATCGATCTCTGGGAGCTGCTGGACATCAAGCGCCCCGGCGGTGCCGTCCCTCTGCCCTACTTCGGCCGGCACTTTGCCGCCCGCGCCTTCGGCCTCATCTTCATGCCCTTCATGTTCTACCTCTTCTGGTTCCAGGTCCACTTCGCCGTCCTCACCCGCTCCGGGCCCGGCGACGACTTCATGTCGCCCGAGTTCCAGGAGACGCTGAGCGACAACATCATGCTCGCCAAGGCCGTCGACATCAAGTACTACGACACCATCACCCTCCGCCACAAGGAGACCAAGACCTTCCTGCACAGCCACAACGAGGCCTACCCGCTTCGGTACGAAGACGGCCGGGTTTCGAGCCAAGGCCAGCAGGTCACCGGCTACCCCCACAACGACACCAACAATCACTGGCAGATCCTGCCGCTCGAGGCCAACGACCGACAAGGCATGACGGTGAAGAACCACGAGGTCATTCGACTCCGCCATCTCGTCACCGACAAGTTCCTGCTCTCGCACGACGTCGCCTCGCCGTACTATCCGACGAACCAAGAGTTCACCTGCGTCTCGCAGGAGGACGCCTACGGCGGCCGCGCCAACGACACCCTTTTCGAGATTCGCATCGAGAAGGGCAAGGACGGTCAGGAGTTCAAGACGGCCTCGAGCCACTTCAAGCTGATCCATTTCCCGAGCAAGGTCGCCATGTGGACGCACACCAAACCCCTCCCCGAGTGGGGGCACCGCCAGCAGGAGATCAACGGGAACAAGAACCTCGGCGGGACCTCCAACGTCTGGTTCGTCGAAGACATCCCGTCGCTGCCGGCCGACGACAAGCGCCGGAGGAAGGATGAGCGCAAGGTCAGGTCCATGCCCTTCCTCGTGAAGTGGTACGAGCTGCAGTCGGCCATGTTCTACCACAACAGCAAGTTGACGAGCAGCCACCCGTACGCGAGCCATCCGTACCAGTGGCCCTTCCTGCTGCGCGGCATCAGCTTCTGGACACACTCCGACACGCGTCAGCAAATCTACTTTGCCGGCAACCCCGTCGGATGGTGGATCGCCGCCGGTCTGCTGGCCGTCTTTGCCGGCATCATCTGCGCCGACCAAGTATCGCTGAGGCGTGGCGTCGACGCTCTCGACCACCGTGAGTCCCCCCCCCCCTTGCTCCTCCCTTGCTCCCGCCGCCACGTCGGACTGGCCGTTGTCGAGCGGACCGGACGGCGCAGGCTGGCATGAGCCGGCACGAGATGGCATGGGCTGACGAAGCAACTCGCAGGCACCCGCTCGCGATTGTACAACTCCACCGGCTTCTTCTGGCTCTGCTGGGCGACGCACTACATCCCCTTTTGGATCATGGGCCGTCAGCTCTTCCTGCACCACTATCTCCCGTCCCATCTCGCCTCCTGCCTCGTCGCCGGCGGTCTCCTCGAGTTTGTCTTCAACTCGGAACCGGCCGACGACGAGGCGCACGCAAAGGGTGGAAGGAGGGCCTCGAACGCGAAGCCGAGGAAGCATCTTACCTCGCAGGAGAGGTTCGCGGGCAAGAGCATGAAGAATGCCTGGTTGGCATGCAGCGTCATACTCGTCGCCTGCATCGCCTGCTGGTTCTACTTCCTGCCCATCACCTACGGTTATCCCGGGCTCTCGATCCCCGAGGTGCAGAATCGCAAGTGGCTCGGATTCGATCTCCACTTTGCCAAATAGACCGTTGTCGGGGAGAAGCGTCGAGGGCGGGCTGGAAGGGCGGGCTTGAAGCCATGCGTGCGCACGAGGACGACGGCGACATGGCAGGCGCCGGCAGCCTCGCGCGGGGTGACGGAGACGGCCCGACCGAGGCGGAAGAGGTTCTGACCATTATGAGGAATGGAGAACGGAGGAGGGAGAATGCCCAACTCGGGGAGGTGAGAGGGGGGGGGGGGGGGGGGGGCAACAACGCGACATGTCGTTGGGCAGTTGCACCATCTACGTCCCATATGTTCGTCATGGAGGCAGGAGTGCTGCCGGGGTTGACGAATGCCGAAAA
The DNA here is from genome assembly GCF_001625195.1 of Drechmeria coniospora. NCBI lineage: Eukaryota > Fungi > Ascomycota > Sordariomycetes > Hypocreales > Ophiocordycipitaceae > Drechmeria > Drechmeria coniospora. The sequence goes on along the minus strand of NC_054390.1, from coordinate 9,070,573 downwards.
TGGAATGCACTGAATGAACTGGCTTCATCTTCGAGAGCTCAAATAGAAGCAGTAGTGTTTATTTACGACCTGTCGTCGTCGTCATGTACGGGGAATATATACCTCTCGCCTACTACGACTGCGGGTGTACTGCGGGTGTACTGCGGGTGTACTGCGGGTGTACTGTGGGTGTACTGTAAGTAGGTGCTTCTGTGCTTGTATACACGTGTAGATACATATATATACATGTAAATGTCCAGCGTAGAATACCATGACGTTCATGTTCCTGCTAGTAAGTACTGTACAGTAATACTTGGTGGTACGGAGTACCCCGTATTCAATACTTTGTACAGTACTTACAGTACTCCGTACATATACGCAAGTACAAAGAATAGCAAGTATTAGTACTTCCCCTACACCTACTTGTAGGTGCAAGTATTTGTACAGTACGGAGTATTACGGAGTAGTATGCCAAACTATAATTAAGTAGTTCGGTGGAGTGGCTCCACTCTCCCCTTTCACGCTCGCTCTAATAATACAGTACACGTAAGGGGCGCCTTCACAGGGGGTTCAATAAGCATTTATCCGTGGAAAAGTCACTTTTCTTACTGCAATTATGGAGAGTATACTTGGTCGGCGATAAAGACATATGTCCACTTGCCGCACGTACTGTGCGGAGTACGTCGACATCTACTTACTTGCTTCGGCACTTACAGGTACGTACCTCCAAGCCATGGCCAAGTAAGTACACATACACCTCGTATCGACCGACTCTCCCTGCCGCATATCGTGAACACGCTGTACACGTCGTGGCCGAAAAACACACCTGGGGGGGAGGGAAACTGCTCGTCCTTTTCTCCTTTTTTCATTCTCTCGCGAATGTCCCTTCACCCGCCTTAGCGAACGGACGCAATGCTCGGAGGGCGGAGGGTATCATTGGTGAGATTGAGCCCCACAGCCTCCTTCGAAAGCTCCCCGATGCGTCGTCCACTCCCCACCGTGCTCTTAGCCGGTGCGAACAGGCTATACCTCCGTCGAATCCGACGCTGGCGAACCACGCGCCTGCTTCTGCTGCTCTTCTGCCTCGTCAACGTCCTCGACGTCCTTCGAGTGCACCGCAACCTCTTGAACTATGAGCTGTACCGGCAAGAGCTCGAGGCCGGCCCGAAGCCGTCGCGGCCAAACGAGCGCATCTACATTGCGAGCATACACTTCAACAACGGCGACGTGCTTCGAACCCACTGGAACGAGGCGGTTCTGCGTCTCACGGAGACGTTTGGCGTCAAGAACGTCTTCGTGAGCATATTCGAGAGCGGCAGCTGGGACGACAGCAAGACGGTGCTGCAGGACCTCGCCACGGAGCTCGAGAGGAGGGCGGTCCCGCATCGCATCGACGTGTCCGACGTGACGCATCGTGACGAGATTGCCAAGCCGGACGAGGAAAAGACGGACGGTTGGGTAGTCACGCCGAGGGGCAAGAAGGAGCTGAGACGGATTCCCTACCTCGCGAAGCTGAGGAATCGAACCATCAAGGACTTGCTGGATCTGCACAAGCAGGGCATCAACTTTGACAAGGTCCTCTTTCTCAACGACGTCATATTTACGGTAAGGCCCGCCATCTCCGTGTCGGAGCCGTCGTGGGGGGAGGGGGCGGGGAGAGGCTGACGTTTCCGCCGCCTAGACGGAGGATGTGCTGGCGCTCATGGACACCAACGGAGGCGACTACGCCGCCGCGTGCTCGCTCGACTTTTCCAAGCCACCGCTCTACTACGACACCTTTGCGCTGCGCGACACGGAGGGTTCGGGCCACGCGATGCAGACTTGGCCGTACTTTCGGGGCCGGGAATCGAGGAACGCACTCCTCAACAACGCCGACGCCGTGCCCGTCACGAGCTGCTGGAACGGCATAGGTTCGTTTGGGCCCTCCCCTCCTCGCGCGGGATGCATCTGCTCCCACGCAACGCGCATGGTTCGAAAGCAAGCTAATCGTAGGCCGTTTCGTCCCACCCAGTGGTCATGCCTGCCGAACCCTTCGTCTCGTCGACGAGCCTGCGCTTCCGTGGCGTTCCCGACTCGCTCGCCCTGCACCACCTCGAGGCGTCCGAGTGCTGCCTCATCCACGCCGACAACCCGCTCTCGAAGACGCTCGGCGTCTACCTCAACCCCCGCGTGCGCGTCGGATACAACTTGGCCGCGTACGAGGCCACGCACCCGGGAGATGGCGACGCTTGGGTTTCCATGTGGCAAATCTGGCGCGGCCTGTGGGTGAACAGGATAAAGCGCTGGACCGTCTTCACCTTGGAGGGCTTCGTCGTCCGCAGCAGGGTCGGCCGCTGGGAAGCGGAGGCGTCCGGGAACAAGGAGGCGGGCGAGTTTTGCTTGATCAACGAGATGCAGATCCTGGCGGACAACGGATGGGCACATGTATAGATGCTACTTACTGGAGTGGTTGTACGGAGTACTTGTACCGAAGTCGGTGGATGCCATGACGACTGTGTCCACGGAGACAGATTCGTCGCACACTGTGCATCTTGACGGATCGACGACTTCATGGCAAAGAGGATTATTCCCAAAGTACCTTGCGCTCCATCCTTCATTACGTGCACGAGCATGGAGATTCTGCCTCCGTTGCGCCCGCCAAGTCCGATGCCGCATGGTACGTGGGAATGCTCCAAGCCTCATCTTCGTCCCCTCCCAACCGTTCCAGGCACCGGCTCCAAGGCCAAAAGTACGGCTGGGTCGCTCCACCGTGTACCTGTCCCTCGGTGCCATCAGCAAACGGTCGAGTCTTTGGATGGGCATGTGGAGATGGATGCCGAGAGCTGTTTCCAGAGTTGTCGGTCGCGTCGGCGGGCCAGTGCATGAATTCCTGCGTTGCGGTGTCGGCGTCGCCATCCAGACGGAAAGGATGCTCCGGGGCGCTCTGGTTCGATCTTGGAGCGAACGGGTCAAAATCGATGCGAACGAGGGGACAGCTGAAGCGGTACATGGGCATCAGCTCGTCTCCAGAGTCGTCGAATGCTTGATGGGCGTCGACAGATTCGTCCTGTTCCTCGCTCTCCGCATCGTGCATCCAAGGCTGGATGGCATCCATGTTGGATGCCAGGGAGAGGTCCAAATCTGGCGGCCGGTTCTCCGCCAGGCGCGAGGATAGGGGCTTGATGCGCTTTATCCTCGACAGCACCGGGTCCGGGAGGCTGGAGAGAGCGGCGGTTCCGCCCACCTTGGGAACCGTCGCTGTCGGCTCATGAACAATGGCTAGACTCCGTCGCAGCCAAGGAGCACAGGAGGAAAAACAGGACAGCATGATGCCGATGGCTTCCATGAAGGAAGTGATGATGAATGGAACGTTTCCCAGAAGCATCAATACTATAAGGAAGAGGAGGTACATTTCACCCGTCTGCAGGAAGGCAGCCGCGGGTCGAGACTGGGCGACTGTGAGGACGCCGGAAGCCGAGAGGGCAGAGCAGAGGGGCAAGTCATGATTCCATTTTATCCCCCAGGATGAGTGACGACATCGGCACAGGACATGGACATGGCTGGCGCAGCTCGCCATTTGCCATTCTGCGGTGAACAAGACAGGGACGGGAGGGGGCGGGCCGTCTTCCCTCGCTGGCCATTCCTTTGTCGATTCTCATCCGGTTCGGAGGCAACAAAGGACTCGGCAGGGAACAGTCGCCCCCTTACGTGAACGCTCCCCCAATTCTGGAGCCAACTTGGGCCAGAAGGGGCTGACCTTGGGAGTTGGTAGCAGAGCCAATCGAGCCGGCTCGTCGGTCATCCGCAGTCGTGGAGATGTCGCGAAGAAGGGGCGAGTGGAAGGGACGGAGTAGGAGAATCTCTCACCTCCCGCCACCTCTTCCACCCCCCTCTCTCCCCCTCTCTCCCCCTCCCAAAAAAAAATGCGAGTGTGCACTTACTCCAATGCACACGAGTACCATACGGTATGCATCGTGCTTGTTTTCGCGGTTGCGGCCATGCTACTACGTCATTCGGTCGGTCGGTCGGTCGGTCGGAGAGATGGATCTATGGAGACGTACATGTAAGTACGAGAATAAGAATACGATGCACACGGTGGGGCCACCAAGGCCGGTCGTGCTACCCCATCGAGGGTCAAGACAAGCAGGACACAAGGTTCGGGTCCAGTAATTACCAGTAATAGGAGATGGAGGGCGAGAGCGGGAGCATGCGCGTTCGTAGGGCGAGGCGTGACTTGACATGTTGTCGTCCCGTTGGGTGGTGGCCACTAGCAGCATCCAAGTAGCTAGCGCTTCGAGCATTGAGTCACAGTCCCGCCCATCTCCGACTCGATGGCAATTATGACAGGCCGAAAGCGACAGTTTGGAGGAGGGAGGGGGGGGGAGGATGAAAAGGACAGAGTTGTTTTGTGCTCGGGAGGACGCAACTGGCGGGGACTTGAGCCCCGAGGTCCATGCGGCAGGCGCGCGGACGGTGGCACGTCATCCACACGAACTAATACAGCAAGTACGTATTCCTCGCTACCACGAGGACAATCACGGGAACAACCACGAGGACAAGGACAGCTACGAGGACGGTCAGCCAGGCGGGGTATCGGTACATGAGCAGCACCTGAGCGTTCGTTATCTGCTCCGTAGCAGTACATGTTTGGTTGTCGGCTTCGCACGTGGCAAGTGGAAACTGTCCAGCGCCAGTGTTGACTCGACACCGTCGTGCAGCAACAGGCACTGCTTTTGGCTCTACTTGCATGCACTGTACAGCTACATGCTTGTTCGGTGCGTATGGACCAAGGACGAGCTCACTTCCAAGTGCTCCGTACTCCGCACCAAAGCAGGTACGCACATGAATGCACGTACGTACTCGTACTCGTCAGCCATCAGCATGCTGGAATCTTTCCGCCTTTTCTTTTGGCCAGCATCAGACGGCGACGGGGAACGGCGGCCGAGGGCCGAGGGTGTGTTGGTGTTGGGGGCGCCACTCTGACGCTGTTGGTTGTTGGGCTGTTGGTTCGTGGTGTTGGTCGGTCACGAATGACGCCAGGTCGTCGTGGTTGTGGGTGGGCGTGGACCTGAAGAAATAAGTACCCCTACAGTACGGAGTACAGTACGGAGTAGTTGCACTGTACAGTACGTACAGTACTTGTACAAAATGCTCCGTACTTGCATTGCTTAGGTAATTACTACTTAAATACTCCGTACGGAGCACGTACTACTTGCGGCTCCGCGCGTCGAAGCCCACGCGGCCGTTCGAAACATGCGCTGCAACATGTAGTACTCACACTGCAGCACCGAAACGCCACAGGTCCAAATACGGAGTACAAGCACGTATTATTAATTACTCCGTACCACGGAGTGCTTGTATTTACTACTGGGCCACACGCCATTGGGAATGACTTGCGCACTTGGGGTGTATCATTGAACTCAGTCTACTCCGTAGCAAGTGTCCTGGATCCCCACTGCTGCAGCCGATGCCGGCGCCTGAATCAAGAGTGCATCGGATGATTCTTCAAGGCAGAAGCAAACGGCAACGACATAAGAACTTGTGAGGAAGGGGAGCGAGAGTAGCTGATGCCCCGTCCTCCCTGCATACTGAACTTGCTAGGTATGTAGCATCGAACGTGCAGGCTCCGCTCCTATCCCACCATGGCATAAGCTGCAGCACAACTGGAGCACCCCTTTCCGACAGTTCAATCGCGCATGCCGCAGAGCATTGTGCCGGGTGGTTAAATGCAGCTTTCCACGCACCTGCAAAGTACTCCGAACATGTACCGAGCATGGCGGTATGAGGTCTTCCTGAAGTGATTGGGTGCACACCATTACCTATGGTACGTCAACCTGCAAGTAGTTGCAAGCACATGCAAGCACGTGTACCAGCACGGCGAGTTCCACGCACCATGTCATTGCACTCCGTACTGCATGCAATCAGTACGGACTACGGAGCGCAGATATAGTGAATGACATGCATGCAACATACCAAGTACCTGGACGCTTGCAAGCGGTGCACGCACTAGGCCAATTTGAATGTGACATCACTTACTCCGTACGGAGCACACTTTCACCTAATACACGTACAGACTTCCATACTTGCCTGCAACCTCCACTTGGGAGAACAGAGTGCATATGCTTGCACTTGCATGCATATACTTGCTTGTGCTTGTACATGTACGCCTGCGTGTACCTGCTCTCCGTACAGCAGGCAGGTGTACCATTAGACAGTAATACTTGCTCTATTACAGTGCTCCGTACTGTAGGTGTACTGTAAGTAGGTGTACTGTAATGCCCGTGCCCCGTGCAGTAAAACCCGTACAGTACGTTCGTGGTCCGTTCCTGCAACCGAACGTGGACAGGCAGGCGGCACGTGCACAACCACCAAGCCAAGCACTAAAGTATTGATTACTGTATAGGTAAGTACTTGCAGTAATTATTAATACATGTGTTGCTCGGTACGGAGTACTCCGTACGGAGTACTGACTTGCAACTACTCCCTATTCCTCCGTACTCTACGCACGGTATACATGTACACCCATAAATAACTGCACGCGCCTCATGTACCTGCACACGGTGCACCTGCAACTACTTGTGACAACGTGTTCACTGACTCCTACGCAACACCAGCTGACGGCATTGGACTCGCCCGCCTGCAATGCTTGCAATTGTACAGAGTACATGTACGGCAAGCGTATCGAGATCTTATTACTGTACAAGTGGCACTGTACTCGCATTCGCTGTTGCTCGCACTGGCAGGGATCGTCATCATCATCCTCCGCTCCGCAGCGGCCACGCCTCAGCCTCCGCCCAGCGCTAGTCCCGCCTGGGGAAAGCCTCCAGGCAGCAGCCTCGAGCATGCCCTCCCGCCCGCTTTCTTGCGTTTCCATCCAGCACGCTAAGGACCGCTGGCGCGGGTTGCTCTGCACCGCTCCGCACCGCATCCTGCACCATGCGAATCCATGCACTCCCACCACCAAAGTACGAATCTACATGTAATTACAAGTGTTACACGTATTACACCTACTTTGCCAGTAATGGTTGTACAAAGTAAAGTAACTTGCTGCGCATTGCAAGCGCCATTGCAAGCGCACCTCGACTCCGTATGTGCAGTAGGCGTACTTGTAGGACGACGAGTGCCTGCAGTCTGCCTCAAGTACAGTAAGTGCTGCGCTACAAGCACAGTACGTACAGTACTTACACCTACCCCTCGGAGGTACCTGAGTCCGTTGCCAGCTTTGCCGCATCCACGCGTACCGTCCTGTATCCGTGCCATGTACTCCGTGGCTGTTGGTGTGCTCGCACTCGCACGCACTCCCTCCCACTGAACCCCATCGGCCTTCACCCGTCTCTGCACCTCCCGTCAAACTTCGTTCCTCCCATCCCATTTTCGCTTCTCTCCCACCTCTGTGCCCTCCACCATCGTCTTTCCACCGTCGTCTTTCCACCATCATCGCCCACGGCCCACCATTGTGGACGCATGCCGCTGCCTGCCTGCCGGCCTGCCTTCCTTCCTACCGACGGTCGATCGCCCGTCCTGTCCTCGGGCCATTTGCCTTTAGCTTTGCAGCTCGTCGTCGAGCCCGCCGCCGGCAATGTCTCCTGGAAATCCTCGTCGCCGGGGGTCGGCCACCACGGGAGAGTGTGAGGACGGCCTTTCTAGAAAATCCAGCATGGCCCTCCGCAAGGGTGCGACCTTTCACTCTTCTCCTTCCTCCGTCCCCTCGTCCGCTGCCACGGCCAGCACCTTCCTCCCTCCTCAGCTGCCGCGCTCGTCCACGCACATCGACCACGTCGTCGATGCCAACCGCCGTCGTGTTGCCCTGACCCTCGACGACATCGACGAGACCCTGGCCAAGACGGAACGTCTTTCCCTCGAATCCCGCACCACGGTCGGGAGCGCCTCGCTCCGGGACGTGAGCTCCCCCGTTCCCCGAGGCCTCCTCGACCTCGCCAACCTCCACCTCGCCGACCTCGGCCGCGCCCCCGACGGTCCTGCCCCCCGTCCAACCCCCCCTCGCTGCTTCGTCCTGCCCCGGAACGTTGGCGAGAGCGCCAAGGCGGACTGCGACAGCGGCCTCGGCACCTCCATCGCCTCGGCCGACGACGAGTGCTGCCCCTCGGCCGACGCCGGCAAGGCTGGCATGTCGTCTTCGAGTCAAACCCTCACCGGATCCTCGGCCGATGCCGCCAAGGCGAACCTGCCGCTCCTCGGGTCCAAGGCCTACTACCGCATCTACCACCGCATCCTCGGTCCGCTCCTGGCCGAGCCGGCCTTCAAGCCCTTCAAGCCGCTCCTCGTCGTCGTGCCCCGCCAGATAAGGGACAAGGAGATCATCTGCATCCGCGATCTCGAAAAGACTCTCCTGTTCCGCGCCCCTGTAAGTCGTCCGCCTTCGACCCGTGTCCCTTGCGGCCCGCGCGCTCATCCCGTGTTGCTCTCGCAGAGGGACTCGCCCTCCCTTTACCTTGACTTCTGCCTCACCTTCATCCGCTGCGTCCAAGCGTCCGTTCACCTCTTCACCGAACGCGAGCAGGTCCGCGGCAACGACCGCCCCTACACCAACGGCTACTTCATCGACCTGGAGGACCAGCTTCTCCACTACGGCATGCAGCTCTACAGGGCCAAGAACGCCCCCGCCGCCGACGACGCCGACATGGTCGATCAGTATGTGCCTCCGCCGCCTCTCGTGCCCCGACCCGCGCCCGCTGCTAATCACCGCCTGCCCCTCAGGTCGGACGAGATCCAGCTCTACGGCGGCGTCGCCCAGAACGGCCGCCCCGCCGAGCTCGTTCGTGTGAAGAAGGATGGCACCGCCATCTCCATGGCCACCGGGAAGCCCGTCGACGTCGGTGCCTCGTTGCCGCTCAAGCGCTCCGCCAGCCGCCAGCAGGTGGATGAGGAGGATGTCCGGCGTTCCATGGCGCGCCGCAAGAAGAACGCGAGTCCCGACGAGTTGGCGCCCAAGAAGTGCCGACACCACGGCTGCGCCAAGGAGTTCAAGCGCCCCTGCGACCTGACCAAGCACGAGAAGACGCACTCGCGCCCCTGGAAGTGCCCCGTCGCCGCCTGCAAGTACCACCGGCTCGGGTGGCCCACGGAGAAGGAGATGGGCCGTCACATCAACGACCGCCACTCGGCGGCCCCGAGCACCTTCTACTGCCAGTATTCCTGCGGCTACACCTCCAAGCGCGAATCCAACTGCAAGCAGCACATGGAAAAGGCCCACGGCTGGACCTACGTCCGCACCAAGACCAACGGCAAGAAGGAATCGCCCGCGTCCGACGGGCCCCTCGTTCAGCAAACTCCGCCCCTCCAGAATGCTTCGACGCCCTCGACGGTGCCGTCCTGCGGCGTGTCGACGCCCCTGCAGGAGACGGAAGTCGCCGTCGCCGTCATGCCCGCCTACGTCTCCGACGCCGATTGGCTTGCCACCTTTGGCTCCCAGCCGCAAGCCGTGGAGGCCTTGGATGCCATGCCGGAGACCCCCTCGCCCGCCTCGCCCGCCTCCTACGAGCAGTATCCTCCCTACCTGAACAGCCCCGCCTTCATCCTCGGCGATGAGGACATCTACGCCGCTCAAGTCCAACTGCCCGCCCACCTCTTCCCCAACATCGGCCAGCTCCTGGACAAGTTGGCGCCCCAGAACCTGCCCATCTACCAGATGCCCCATCTCCCTCAGCCGGCCGCCGCCCTCGCCCAACCCCACCTGCCGCCGGTTCCCCACTTCTCCCCGGCTGGTCAAGGCAGCGTCATGCTCTTCTCGCCCGAGGCCGCGGCCGAGGCCGACGAAGGCTTCGACGAGTCCTTCGCCGCCCAAGGCGCGGATTTTGCCCTGCTCTCGACCGCCGAGGTCATGGTCTTCCCTCCGCTGGTGCAGGACCCCCCCAGCATGAACCTTGGCTACTCCCAGAGCTCGCAGCCCGACGACATGTTTCGTTCGCTCGAGTTCCCCCCCGCTCATGACTTTGCCTCTTTCGGCTGCTAGTTCTTTTCTTCGCGAGGACGGGACGAAGAGACGTTGCCAAACATCTAGGCGATACAAAGTCGAGTGCGCTCCCGTGTGTTGTTTCACGGCCCACGCAGCATCACCACTCGGCTCGGGGATGATGATTTGATAAACTCCGTTCCGTACGTAGCCTCGGAAGGCAAGCAAGCTGCCTGTCCTCCACTGCATACCGATGGCAACTGCACTTTCGACGCAGTTTCTTCCCGAACCGGTCCGCCTGCTTCCATCGCATCATCCGCCGTCATGACGACGTCGTGGCCTTGCTGTCGGAACGGTCTGCGCTCGGGAGGGTAGGGAGTTTGATGATGCTGGATTGGATACGAACAACCTTTGCGACGAGAAGTTTTTTTTGGTTGGATTTAATACGGACTCTGGTGTCCTGGCGTTGTATTGCATGGTTTTACGGGTCGATTTTGGCTGTCGCCATGGACAGGATGCTTGTGCTTGTGAGATTGCTTGGCTGCATGGGGATGCATGCCACCTTTGGACGGTTGGCTTGTTCACGGACCCTGCAGGGTTGCTCCTGTTTTGGAGTTGCATGACGTTTTGGACCGACTTGTGAAGGTGGACATCGCCTCTCTCATACGATATTAATGTTTTCTATTTATTCCTCATGTTTGACAGGCCTTCTTGTGGAGCCTCCCTGAGCCTGCATCTGCCGTGTGGTGTTGTACCAGTAACATGTCATGCCTTGCCTCATCTCTTCTCCGGTCAACCTACTCGACGTGGCGAGATATACCCCCTTCATTCATTACCTTTTCTGCACGTAAATCTGTGTTGATCGTATGACGGGTGGTTGGCTAGGAGGAGGTACGGGTGCTCACATGAGGATGAGCTACCCTATAGTTCCAACGACATTAGGTCTCCGGACGACCCTACATGTATGTACGTGCCTCCCCATGCGCCTAGTGGTTGTTTTTTGGAAGCACGTGCCCAGATACCTTACTGGATTGTTGTTTGCATTAATGTCACCGTTGACAGAAGGGCCATGTTGATCCTGGTTTGGTACACTCTTTATCACAAAGGATAGCGGAGTGATGATGTTCAATTATCGTACCAACTAGCAAAAAACTTCTTATGTCTGGTACATTTGCAGAGTACTTGCTTACGTGCTAAGTTGCCAAGGAAGTAGTAAGATACATGTAAGTATATAGATCAAATCTGTTGAAGGGATAAACACCATCCAAAGGATTCACCACAATTGCCCGGTACTGCACTTACCAGATGGGCGAGCGACGTGTATTAAACCATTGTGCAGGTACACCAGTTTTGGTGGTGAGAGACTTGCCAACATGCAAAATTCAAATACAGTGAGTGAACCTTGTTGAGATGCGGCCCAGATGCGGTTGGTGTGCAAAGTAGGAAAATCAGGGTCAAAAAGTCAAAAATAAAGTTTCCGTAACTCAGGAACGACTCCGGTACAGGGAATCGAACCCTGGGCTGCTCGGAACTTTCAATTTGAGAGCGAGCGATGTTAGCCACTACACCATACCGGATATTGAGTCACTTGGTTGAGTGGAGTGGACGTGAATCATTTGATATCTTTTCATTGTGGAGAATCCTCGAAAAAAAAAAAGGAGAAACAGACTTGCTGGTGGGGGTCTACCAGACAGACATCGTAATGAACGGCAAAATGAAACCTCCGGTACAGGGAATCGAACCCTGGGCTGCTCGGTACTTCAAGATGAGAGCGAGCGATGTTAGCCACTACACCATACCGGATGAGTTGCTTGTTTTAACTTGAAAGGTGTCAGGTAAAATATGTACATGTAACGCTTGCCATGCTCGAGTCATAGTTATGCTGCAAGATGCCTGGGACAAAGATCTGTCTGCAAGTACGTCTACCCTTTTGCTTTACCACAAAGTACGGATCCAAAGCGGTACGTCGCTCTACTTCTCTAATCACTGGATAATAAGATCAGAGCATTCCAGGGAGTACGATTGCTGGCTGCAGAAATTGTAAGGGAATTATTATGGGAAGGGAACTCATACTATTTCACAACTGTCTGGCCAGCAGTGGTGCATGCGAGGAGGTGCAAGTCTAACCCGTGAGGACATACCAGGATATTTGCATTCCTAAAAGGTTCATTGTTGCCCAGTATGGTACTATGACCCTTCATAAACCTGAAAAATTTTGTAGCCTTTCAGAACTTTGTAGCCCATGCTTGTCCGTCTCAATTCCCTGCTCTCGCCCTTTCTTGTGATTGAATGATGCCTGCGCCAACAAGAACGACGCGTACTTCAGAATAGTGGAGCCGACCTTCATTTTCCAACCTTCCCTCTCCAGCATTCCAACGACGAATCTCGACGCTGCGCTTTCGTCAGCGGCAGACAATGTGCGGCATCTATGCAGCCATTTCTGCGTCCGGATACTGTCATGCTTCTCCCACTCTGGAAAAGCGTCTTCGAAACCGGGGCCCTGACCACCATGGCTCGGTCGAGGAGCGGCTTGACTACGGGAACAAACCGTTGTTCCTGACCTTGACCTCGACGGTGCTCTCCCTACGTGGGGACCACGTTGCGAAACAACCACTCGTCGACGACGCCACCGGCTCCGTGCTATGCTGGAATGGCGAGGCCTGGAGGCTTCACGGGCGTCCCGTCGAGGGCAACGACGGCGAAGCGATCCTGCTCGAGCTGAGTGCCGCTCGAGGCGAAGGCGAGGTGCTTGAAGTCTTGCGTGCCATCGAAGGGCCCTTTGCCTTCATCTTCCTTGACAAACCGGCTGGCCGTCTCTATTACGGACGAGATCGCCTGGGACGCCGCTCGTTGCTGGTCAGGCACGGACTTCCGTTTTCCTTGTCGAGTGTCGCCGAATCGCCAGCTGCTGGTTGGATCGAGGTCGAGGCCGATGGATGCTATGTGCTGCCACTTGGGCTGCCCCGTGCCACGGGACACCTGTCGGCTGAACTCGTCCCCATCAGGCGTGACTGGGCGGAAGATGCAACGCTGGTAAGGCTGCCACGTGCCGTTTTATCTACCACTCCATCCATGGACAGGGCATGTGGCGCGTTCACCCAGCTCACCTGCGGTCTGCTCAGGTGTCCAGCATCGCAGTATTCGACACCTCTATTCCCGCCGAGAAGTGTGCATTGACACGCCATTCGTCTTCGGCGCAGCAGCTTCGCCGCCAGCTCAACGAGTCGCTGACGTCCCGCGTGCTGCAAGTGCCGGTACCACCCCATTCATCCCCATCCGACGCCGCAGTTGCCGTCTTGTTCTCCGGAGGACTCGACTGCACCGTGTTGGCACGTATGACAAGTGATTTGCTACCCTCTGACCAGGCGATCGACTTGATCAATGTCGCATTCGAGAACCCGAGGATTGCTGCTCAGCACAAGGGCGCGTCGCAGGAGGAGCTATTCGAACTTTGTCCCGACAGAATCACAGGGCGCAAGTCCTTTGCGGAACTAGGGGCCGTCTGCGCCGACAGAAGATGGCAGTTTGTAACCGTATGCTGGCCAAGTGCTCAGTCCTCCTGCGCCGCCGGCCCTGAAGCAACACTAACAGACACGATGCAACGCGATAGGTAAACGTCCCCTTCTCTCTCGCGAGCGGCAGCCGGGCCGAGGTGATTGAGTTGATGCACCCGCACAACACGGAGATGGACCTGTCAATCGCCTACGCCCTCTACTTCGCCGCAAGGGGACAGGGGCGCATCCTTGATGAGCCGGGCTCGGCGGCACGGCCCTACACCACGACGGCTCGAGTCCTCCTTTCCGGCCTCGGCGCCGACGAGCTCTTCGGAGGCTACACGAGGCACGCAACAGCATTTTCCAGACAAGGCTACGCCGGCCTGGTGGACGAGCTCAGGCTGGATGTGGGACGGCTGGGCAGGAGAAACCTGGGACGAGACGACAGAGTCATGGCGCACTGGAAGCGAGAGGTGAGATTTCCCTACCTCGACGAGAGGCTTGTCCGATGGGCGGTCCAGCTGCCGGCCTGGGAGAAGTGTGACTTTGAGAACCCAGGGGTCGACGGGGAGGTTGAGGCGGGGAAGAGAGTGCTGCGCATTTTGGCGCAGGAACTGGGAATGACGGGCGTCGCCGGGGAGAAGAAGCGAGCGGTAGGTTTCGATGGACTGCCTTACCATGCCGATGCAGCTGACGAGGCGCCAAGATCCAGTTTGGGGCTCGAACGGCAAAGATGGAGAGCGGTCGAGTCAAGGGGACGACGGTGATTTCATGACAACGACGACGACATATGTGATGCCCGAGGCAAGCGCCTCTTGCGCAGGCACCCATGGGCCGTGATGATTCTCAGATACTTCCGAGCCAACGGTAACGGGACGCTTCCGACGAGACAACGTGCGTTTCCCACCGGCTAACCCGTTGTTCCGGACAGAGCGTTCCGCCGTCGCAATGACGTTGTAAAGGCAAGTCTGAGCCCTTGGCCGCATGCAACTCGGGACCTGTCGTGCATATTTCTCGGTGCAGCTGGATGCAACGCGTCTGCCATGATGCAACGGTGATGTCGCTTCATGCCGCACATGATGTGAACCAAGCTCCTGCAGCTGGTATTTTCTGCCAAACTTAGAACAATTTGCTTATCTTGGGGGCACCCACCTTCCATCTTGCGTGCTGGCCAAGGATGGCCGACAAGGCTCCCAGCAAGGCACTGCCTTGGCAAGAATGGCCTTCAAGATGCAAGCAAGTACGAAGGTACTCATGCATGAGAACAAGTCTCTGGGCGCCCGCCAACCAAGGATTGGGAGCTGTTCATGTATGAACCTCATGTTGTAGTTTGAGATGAGAGGATGCTCGCCAGCATCGACTGTCGTATGGATAGAGTGTGCGGAGCACTGTACATGTTGATCATATCAGCCCTGCGTGCGCTTGGCTGTTGGCGATGACCGCCACCAAGATGGACCACGAGCGAGTCCCGAGGAGTCGGAGATGGCCGACAGTAGGGTTCTGGATAGAGTATTGCCATGTGATCGGTAGTAGGATTCCGTAGCAGTATTCCGTAGCAGTATTCCGTAGCAGTATCCCGTAGCAGGATTCCGTAGCAGTATTCCGTAGCAGTATTCCGTAGCAGTATTCCGTAGCCGTATTCCGTAGCCGTATTCCGTAGCAGTATCCCGTAGCAGTATCCCGTAGCAGTATTCCGTAGCAGTATTCCGTAGCAGTATTCCGTAGCCGTATTCCGTAGCAGTATTCCGTAGCAGTATCCCGTAGCAGTATTCCGTAGCCGTATTCCGTAGCCGTATTCCGTAGCAGTATCCCGTAGCAGTATCCCGTAGCAGTATTCCGTAGCAGTATTCCGTAGCAGTATTCCGTAGCAGTATTCCGTAGCCGTATTCCGTAGCAGTATTCCGTAGCAGTATCCCGTAGCAGTATCCCGTAGCAGTACTCCGACGAAGCACTCCGTGGATGTACGGAGTACTCATGCTTACTTACAGTACGTGTATGAATACTGTACTTAGATGTAAATGTACATGTACTATGCAGATGACGTACTTGGATATGAGTGCGGAGTACTCGATCCGTTCTCACCCATGGTCCGAGTCACCTGACGCCCCCCCCCGGCCTGGCAGTTGTTGGGCATGCCGTTGGCACCTTCCTGGACCGTTGATCATGTCGGGCCGGAGCGATGGACGGGCTTTCCGCTCGGCAGGTCATGTGGCTAGCTTCGCTCTCCCCCTCTTGGGCCTCTGGGCCTTGCCAGCTACTTGCATGGATCTTGCCTCCTCCACAGCAACATCAACGTCCTCTCAGCAGACGAGCGACAGCCAACATGCGAATATTTCTTTTTCCTCACTGGGGCCTCCAAATGTGAACAAAAAATGACGAGTACGTTCACGTAGGACGCAGCGGTATTACTCGTCCTGCCAATCTAAGCCCTCCAAAAGCCTCCTCACTCCTGTCATCCAGCAATCACCCAGGGCTGGCGACCTCGCGAGCCTCCAACAAACGATGATCGCTCGGGACTCGTCGTTCATCTTACCTGTGTTGTATATTATCCAATCAGCAGTCTACAAATGCAACACTGTACTTGGTCCTACGAGCACGAGCCAGCCAGGCAAGCTCGCCAGCTGGGGACGGACTCGGTTGCCAACGGAAGAATTCTCGGATGAGGTGCTGTGAGTATTGCTAATATTTGTTCGTATTCATGTTGAAATTGAATGAAAGACTTGGATGCCCATGATGGGGAGATGCCTTTTCGCGAATATGACCGTCGAACAGCACGTGTAAAACGCGATCCTCTCTCCATTACGCTCATCCTCAGCAACACTCAGCAGGAAAGGCGTCCTCCTAGTTACTCGGCAGCAGTCAAGTCCATCCATACGGTGACCCAAACTCGTCTTCATCACATCATACGCCCTCGCTTGCACGCCAGACAGCAATCAGCATGCGCTTCAGCTTTGCCCCTGCCGCTCCCTCGAACACGGCCATTGCTGCGGAAAATGACACTCTTGCACGCCGCTCACACTCACGCCATCTAGTAATAGATGTCGACGCAAGGACCAGAGTTGGCAGCATCGTCAATCACAATTGCCGTCAAGGGTCTGCTGTGCTTGGATGGCAGTCATCTCAGAAGCCTCATCACCACTTTCAAGTGCCGCTGGCACTAAGCTGTCGATGACGAGTACAATCTACAAGTACTTGTAACAAGTACTTGTATTTGACGCGCTGCCGACGGTGCCTTGTAAAACATCACCTACGCTGAGCATCATATATAGATTTAGCTGCTTTGATGCTTCATCTGGTGTAGGAAGTATCACGATACTGGACTTTGGATCGTGGCAAGGAACATGACGTCTCTCGTCAGCGACCTAAACTGTCATCTTGGCATCCGTCTGAAGAGACTAATAGCCACAGCGGCCTTGTATCGCCTGAACGTTCACGGGATCGACCTGACGCTCCGTGTCGTCGTGTCGGCAGCTCGCACGAGTTTTTTCGGATTACAAAACGTATGCGCAGCCCTTGGGTCGGACCCGAGTTCTGCTCTCCTTTCGCCGCCCCCTCTCGTGAACATTGCAACAGGAAGATGATGCATGGTCGGTGGCATGCGTATTCATCTACATATCAACATTCTTGCATGCCTATTTCGTACACCGCCCTCCTTGGCGTGTCGTGAAATTCACCTTCCGATTTCGTGTATAGATTCAAGCCTGGACAGATGCCGCGCCGCACCGTTGTCTGGCTCTCGAATCCGCCATGTATACATATAAATCTAATGCACAAAGCCCGCATCATCGACGAAACAGGGGTATACTCTCGCCGCAAACATGCACAAGCTGGCATGAAACACGCCGGGCGACCCCTTCATCACGCGCAAGCCTGTACGGCGAGCTGGTTGCCAAATTTGTCCACCATGAAGTGGCTGAAGGCCTCGTCGTCGTCGTCATCCTCGAGGAAGCGCCGATCGTCAGTCTCGGGCGGCAGCTTGGAGTACAGCCCCTCGCCCGGCTTGGGCCACGTCGGCGGCAGCGAGACTTCTACCTCGCCCACGCGGCTGACACCGGCATCGCTCTCGTTGTCAGGAGCCGTCGTGGCCGCCGACTTCTGCAGAACCGTGACGCGTTTTAGCACTTTGCGGCTTCCCTTGACCTTGCGGCTCGCCGCCTTGGCATCCAGCACGGCGTGTCCGTGACGTGCGCGGGCCTTGGCGTTCGTCGAACTCTGCAGTCGTGCCGTCGTCGGCGTCGCGCCGGGAAGGAGAGATTTCCACTCTGGATCGTCAAAGATGGGAAGGTCTGGATGCTTCTTGGTGACAGAGACGAGGACGTCGACGAGCAGCTGGGGTTTGAGCTGGTCGCAGAGGGACAAGATGTTGAGCAGGTCCGTCTTCTTCCTGCTCAAGAAGTACTGGGTGCGCTGGTAACACTGGTCAGCGTGTTTGCTGGACTGATGGACTGCGCAGTGGGTTACCGACTTCCACGTCAGTTGCCTGCCTCGCCAGGAAGCCGACAAGCTCGGGTTTCGCCGGAACGACGTCGGGCGGGAGGCTGGCGAGACGGTTCTCTCGAAGCCGCTCGACGACGGAGCGACGACCTTGCGTGCTCCGATATGCCACCGTATTTGGGCCTTCATCCTCGCATTCTTGGCAAAGCGGGTTGGCATCGCCGGCCGCTGCCGTGGTCGACAGGCATTCTTGATGATATTGATTGGAGCAGCCGTGACAGACGATGAGAACGTTTGACGGCGTCGACAGACTGGAGCTACATTTGACACATGCTTGAAAACCATCACCGGATGAGGATGCCGGCGACGCCGGGAGTGACTGCGGCGGCGGCGTTGCCCGAACTGGCGGCGCCTTGAATGGAATGGTATTCTGCGTGAAGTCGGGCTCTGGCGAGTCTGAATCACGCTTCCGTTTCAGGTTCGAGGGAGGAGAATGAATGAATCGCATGGCAAATTTCGAAACGTCTATTGGAGCCTCCGAGGTGCCTGCCTGGCGCGGCTTGGGCATGACGACGGTGGAGCTTCTCGACCTAGAATAGTGCTGGGAACGGCCTTTGTCCGAGCCAAGAGGACATCTCGAGTCACTCTGGAGCGCCGAAGACAGTCCAGACTTTATACGATGCAGGATCCATGCGTTGGACTTTGAGAATTGAGGCGTATAAGACGATCGCGGTGGTGCTGGCGTAGGATCGGGGGTCATGACCGCGCGTGGGAAAACATGCTTGTCCAATTCCATACGAGAGGGGAAAATAGACTCTGCTCTGGAAGGGGCCGGTGGAAAGGGCCTCGGCGGGAGCCTTAGCGGTGGTAAAGAGGCCATCGTGACTCTCTACGGCGACGGCGACGACGACGGCGCGGGCAGTCCAAACGGTTCGGGGTTTTGATAGCCGCGTCCCGCCAGCCGCAGCAGCTTTTAGCTCATGGATGAGAGCAGGGGAATTCGAAGACGAACGCAAAAGCTCCTTCTGCTGAGACGCGTGTTGGTTGACGTTTTGTGCTGCGACATGTGATGGCACTTGGAGGGTGAGGGTGAGGGCTTCTGGATTACGCAAGTGTCGGAAGGGAATGGAATGATGTTCTTTTGCGAGCAGTCACGTGACCTCCGCCCATTCTGCGCATGGAAAGGGGCCTACGGATGCAAACCTACAAGTAGATACCTATACTGTAGGTCCAGTACTTGTACTGTATGCTTTGACAACTGTATTAATTACTGTAGATCCCTTACCGCAGTTCGTGGGAACGAAGGGGTAGTAGAATATTCGGGATGAATTGCTCCCGCTTGCTATTGCTCGTCTCAATTTGAAAGCGAACAAGCTCGCTATTAGGTTTACTGACACTTGCATTTTGTCACAGCTTTGGCGTCAGCGTCGCCGGATTGACCAATTGCTGAGAGCCGGATTCGTTTTCGCCCTCAGTTTCTCTCCTAGAATGCGTAGGCAAATACTAATGAAGGCATCAGGAAGACACGCGTGGAACCCATCATGTCTATTGCGAAGCTGCCAAAAACACGACCTCGAAGAGTGCTTACGTGGGCGCCCTTCCACATCCGTCTCGTTACTTTCCAATCGTCCAGGCCACCGTCATTGCAGCAGGCCGGCAGAGCGTCGCGGGTGCCTCGAGGGCATGTAGATCAGACGTCACTCTGAAAACAAATGCATGCTCTGCGTATGACCGCAGAGCTTGAGCTACAATGGGTATTATGTATCCGCTACACCCGCTACACAACCTGCAAAATGATTCCACCGATAAATATCGGCCGGTTCCCGAATCTCATCGACGACGGCATATCCGTATCTCGTCTCCCACGGCCCAACTACCAAAATGCCTCTTGTCATAGGCTCTCGTTATTGGGCCAGACTCCTGGAAGAAACGTCAACGCTGCGGCATCTTTTTGGATATGGTCCAAATTGGAGAGAGACAACACAACCTCCGGTCCACTCAACTATGTTGGCCTGCAACCCTGTCGCACATTCGGGCATGATGGACATGCTCCTTGTATCCATGGATGTCGATACCGATATCGGCTTTGACCCAACAAAAACTGCCGACCCCCAGTATCACATCGGCCTATCTGTACTTGATACCCGCGAGTTACAACGTTCGGTTGGTGCACGCCGTCGTGGCTCAAGCTCAAGCCCTGTCTCCATCAAGTCATACCAATTCACCATCGGCCATGGCTGGTATGTTGATAGAGCCGACAGACATTTTATATTCGGAGAATCAAAGGCAATTACCCTTGCGGACATGAAGCCAATTTTTGACTCCCTCGTTTCTGACCGGAACTATGTCCTGATTCTACACGGTGGCGAACGTGACAAGACCTTTCTCGAAACCTTCGATATTGTATCGAATGCTGTCTTTACCTTCGACACGGCACATCTTTCTCAGTGTATTATGGGACTGTTTGATCGGCGCAAATTGAATTATATTCTCAACGAGTTAGGCGTCGCTTATCGTAACCTACACTGTGGTGGCAACGATGCAAACTATACACTCAAGGCTTTCCTCATGCTTGCAGTCAAGGATTTCAAGACGACGTCAACAAACCCGAGATGGAGAGTTGAACGGCTTTTCAACCGCATGCAGGCTATTGCGCAAGTTCCTTACTGGAACCTGTCCAGAAGACATGCTCGGAATTGAGGTCCAAGGCCAGTGCGCGGCTGAAGACGACGCGACGCGGAGCTAGAAGAGCGGAATGGCATTTGAGCAACTCCCTGAGGACCGTATGGCCGAAAAGGAAGAGACAAAGGCAGATTGTGACGAAGGACGGAGTGGGTGCGGCCAGTAAAGGGTAAGATCATATGATGAGGGGGAAAATGACCGTCATTCTAGAATTCCAATCGTCGTCGCCTCGCTCGATCGCGCTACAAGCCTCATTCATCTCGCAGTGATCCGAAGGATGCGCACGATCCCAGCCGGTGCTGCTGGAAACGCTAGCGATGGCTTGTAGGTGGCATCGAAGTCGGCGTTCACGAATATTGCAGAATCGTGTCCATCAAATGGGATGAAAGGTAACGCTCAACGCCTAGCTGGTTGGATAGCACATGCGGCCGACCATAGGCGGGGAGTATACTGGATCCAGTCAAGTTCTTTGGCCATGTTCAGTGCATGTAGCATCGTGCGTACGACTCGATTCCCAGGTCAGTAATCGTTGGTCGTTGTTTCGTTCCGGGTGATTTTCCTGTCATGATCCTGGTGAGGGAAATATGAGGCATCACGTGATCATTCAGATGCTCACGTCTCCTGCCCCGAGATGTCGACAATGGTAGCTTTGGCTTTGTCAACGGTGCATAACTAAGCCGTCCATCATGGCCGGGTGTGAAGCCTTAAGATTATGGCGATTGCATGACAAAAAGTCAAAGGTGAACGAAATGATGCATGTCGCCAATGCAGAGAAAATGTCCAGGCATGAGACGAAGCAGGTGACCGATACAGAAAAGCAGTCCAGGAATACGAAGGTATAGTCCAAGAAGGCAAAGTGGACATCCAGCGCAAAGAAGCAGTCGCAGAATGCAACAAGTAGATTGCAAATGCATAGAAGAAGAAGCCGGCTGAGAGGAAGAAGCAGTCCAAGAATGCGAGGAGGCAGGCTTATTGCCGCAGGGAATCAGTCCGAGAATGCAAAGAAGCAGCCAACCAATATGAAAAGATGGTCGAAAGAAAAAGCCCAAAATGCAACAAGGTAGTCCAAGCATGCAAAGAAGCAATCCAAGAAGCAGACGGCCTGCCGAAAAGGCCGACGGCCAACGCGAGATGGTTGAAAGCTGACCACAGCTGAACGACCACGATACAATCTCCGAGTATCTTGAGGGCTGTCACCGACTCAGGCTGGCAATAAATATAAATGACATCACCGACGAAACGCTCACGACCCGGGGGCATAGCACGAAACCACCAAGCCGCATCGTCCCTCGACGAATGATGCCCTGGGACAACCTCGCCACGAAGAAGGAAGAAAATATGGAATAAAATGGCAGCCGACGGGAGCTTCTTTTCTGCCCATGAATTCCCGTCGCCACATCAGCTAGTATACGTGATGTCGTCATGCAACAAGCCCATCGGCAGCGGATAGGGATTGATCATCTTTGAAAATGCAGTCCAAAAGCTGCTCGCCGGAGTCTACGGCAACAATCGTCTGCCATACAGCCTCGGCCTGCAAGGCACCGATGCACTCAAAAGCCGTCAACACTTGAGCCAAGATGACGAAACCGTTTCCGAGTCCTCGGCGAGCCTGACAGGCGTGTCAGCCCCAAGACCACGAGCCAAGAGTTGCCGGTCTTCGCCTTCGTTCACCAAGCCGCTCGAGGGGGATCGGCAGCGCAGGAGTGGTTTGATGCCACAAGACGTACGAGGGTCACTCTTCAAGGTTCAACTGTCCGAGGCTGGCCACACGCTGGCGGCCAAGGGTGCGAAGGAAGGTCACGTGAAGGTTTTGCGTCACGACAACGACCTGTATGAAGGACTGTGCAGCATACAAGGCACCCACATCCCAGTCTGCCTTTGGGCCGTCAACCTGGCGCTCTCGCACTATGTCAACAACTGGCTTTGCACTGCATTTCTCTTTCCAAGTTACGCCGGGCACACCCTCACCGGCATTACCGGCCGGATGGAATCTGGAATTATAGCAAAGGTCTCGATGGCGGTCTCCGAGATACACGACTGCGGTGTCCTCCACCACGATGCAGAGACTAGGAATGCACTCTGGGATGGGAAGTGCGTCATGGTGTCGCGGAGATTATTGGAGGTCTGAGCATGCCATGGCCCAGTGCCAGCAGCGGCAAAATTCATTTCGTTCACTCCGGCTGCAACAATTATATCTAGGCTACACGCTGCCTACAATGCCATGGCTCGCCAGATGCGTACCAGAACAAATTTTATTCAATCATCAGCCATTCACACGTCGCCTTCAACATCATGCAGGCTTTCTCGCCCCCCACTTGAGCCTGATCGATCCGATTCCTAGCCGATCGATCCACTGTTGCAATACGGAGTCATGCCGTCTCGCTGCTCCACCCATCTCCGTTCTGCACAGCGCTGGACGGCCGGACTCCTCCTTCGTGAGCCTCTGCGGTTCCGAGCTCCGGTCCGAGTCCTGAGCTGTGAGCGCCGGAATCCGACAGAGTGCGAGTATCGCTGCCTTGAACAGTACCTGACGCACAGTATTGAGTCAAGAAGCTGGCTAACAGGGCCCTGTTCCAAGTGGCACGCTTACTTGTCCTATAAGGCATGACAACCCTGGGGTACAAAGGCCCGTTGCTAGTCGTTTGAGCTGAACAACATGAACAAGGTCGAACGAACTGCGTCCTTTGGAGAAAGCAAGGTCAGCTATGCGAAAGAAGAATACATAGACGCAAATGACAAACGGGCCTTTTTCATTTCAACATTTTTCGGAAAGATCCGAGGAGACGGACCACTTCCTGTACCTGCCGCGCTCCAGTTATCATATCATCTCAAGGAGGGGGCTCATAGGGAGGCGACCCAGCTTACGAAGCCGGGCTGAGATTAGTCAGGGTTGTCACCGCCTTGGCTGGAACTGCTCGAGCCCAGCGCAGGACGCTGCCGTCCATTTTTCACAATCTCGAATCGTTACCTTTGTGTGTTTAGAACCGGAAGCGAAATACATGTACGGTAGTATTGCCTCGTTGCTGTCCTTTCCTTGCCCGTCGTCATGGCCTTTGACATTCACATCTCGCCACGTTGTGCGCTCTGCCAATTTGCCCTCGAACCGGCCGACAGCATAAGTCTGTGCTTCCTTATCCTTCATGCTCCGAGAGCTAACGGGTGTGCAGACGACTTGGAGGAATGATTGGCTCCTCATGCCGGTTCGTCCCCGCCGGTGCAGATTGTCTGCAGCGACATCGAATGCCTAGAAGCTCATCACGATCGCCATGCGTATTGCCAGCAGGTGATAGAGCCGACCTGCCTGCAAGCATTGCTTCGAGTAACAAAGCATCGCCACAAGGCCACCGAGGGCGAAGAACGCCGGCGTCGCTTGTGGCTGCGAGCTCGTTTATGGCCCGAACTAGTTGCTTCCTACGCGGTCAAAGGGCCGCGCAAGTCGAGAAACTTAAGCCCGGATCTCTGGCTTCACGTGGCAGACCAGCTTTTATAGCATTACGCGTTACTGGGCGCCCGTGCAGTCCTGCCTGACCCTGGCGGCCTCTCCACGAGCAGTACCCTGACAGCTGAGAAGGTGTGGTGGTATGATCGTACCGATTTCGAGGGCATAAGTTACCTTTCATCGCTCTCCAGCTCTCCTATAGGAGACGGACGCCCATCACTTGCTTTCAATGTCGGCCGTGCTCCCGAGTGTCTGCTCGTGGCAGAGAATCACCTTGGTATTACGGATCTACGGCTTGCCGACTTTCCTGCGTCGGACTATGTACACGAAACACCTGGGACTTGGTGGCGGACCATCCCGCTTGATCGCACGGGAATGAAAGTCGATGTCGAGACGGATGTAAGTTTTGCATCTATACGCCGTGGATTCCTGGTTCATTGTCTGTTAGGGCATCAAGCTTCGGCGCCTAGTATGTGGTGATCGTGATGTGGTCACCTGGAGCGTCCCGGAACCAAGAACGCCCCGATTCCATCACTTCACCCATGACAGCTCGCATCGGGCACCTGCTCGCATGGCCTCTTTCCTATGCAATCATCCAAAGGCGACGGGCTACTCCTTTCTTTGGGATTGCGGCCTAGTTCATATTCATAGCCATACAGCTGATGAAGATACGGCCTTTTACCAATCCATTCGGCCTGGTTCCTGGCTCCACATGCCAGTAGACCACGGCGAACTCATCACACAAATATGGCAGCAGAGATCCCCCTACTCACGAGAACAGAGCATCGCGGTAGGTTGGCGAGCGTACTCGAACCCCTTTCCGATTCTGACCGTACACGCAGTTCGTGACGAATACAGGCCGAGTCTTCGTCGCCGGAGTCTATCGAAGGACAAACCAGAGTCCATTTGCCTTAATCGAGCGACCTGGTCCGAAGCTGAGTCGCATCTACTTTCAGACTTCGGACGACGGAATCGGATCTCTGGCATTTGCGACCGCTGCTCCGAAACACGAGTACGTGTTTTTTCACCAGCCCCAACCGTCATCCAACAATATCTTCCTGTCTATCGACAACTATTTCTTCACTTCACATTCTCTCCACCAACTGGAAGAAATTACTCCCTGTCTCGCGAGTGGAGGTACGGCCGTGACCGGCCTACTCCTTCACTTCCCCGGTGGACACCGAGGAAGCGTTGGGAAAACCAGGCTCGACCGATTAGGAGACCGCTTTTCCGTCACCGAAGCACCTTTGTGGTTTCTCACATTCGGAAAGCGGCCCGGCGGATACCCTTATGTTCTTGAAGTTGGCACATGCCGACCGGACAAGGACGGAGACTTCCAGCACATGCAATTATCTCGCGCGGGCAAACTAGAGTGGATTTGGTCCGAACGACAGTGCCTGGTCATCTGCAACGGCCACAGGAGTCCCCCAACGACCTAGAAAGCGGTCGATATGGGCGTGCCTGATCCACAGACAGAACGCAGATTTTGGACACTCGCCAGTGCTTGGCGGCCGCTGCGTTACGCAAGCATCATGGGCGTTGACGCGTTCGTTACAACCACGCTGCTTGGAATACGCACATTCATTCATGCGCAGGCAGATAAATGGTGGACAAGACCGTCAAAAATTGTTCCAAACCGAGGCAGTTGCACCATGTACATACATACGTACAGCCAGCCACACCATCACCGCCGCGCTCTCCCCTACCGTCTAGGAGACGATACCCTGTTCCTTGAGGCCAACGATTTCCGACTCGCTCAATCCTAGATGCTCGCCCAATACCTCGACCGTGTGTTGCCCGAGCAGCGGAGGCGCCGACCGGACGGCGGGCTGGCTTTCCGAGAACTTTACGGGCGTGTTTACCATCTTGATGGGCCCGCAGGCCTCGTGCTCCATCTCGATGACCATGTTGCGAGCCTTTGTGTGGGCGTGGTCGAGCGTGTCGCGGACGTCGTTGACGGCAGCGTAGGGCATGCCCGTCCCCTCGAATATGTCGAGCCATTCCTGCGTCTTTTTCGTCCGCGAGATGGCCTCGATCTCCGCCTCGAGCTCGACGCGGTTGGCCACCCTGTCGGGATTCGTCTTGAACTTGGCCTCGTCCTTCCAGGCCGGCCGGCCGAGGCCGTCGCACAGGACGCCGAAGAGGCGATCGTTGCCGCCGCCGAAGAGAATGTCGCCATCCTTGGTCTTGAACGAGCGGTAGGGCACGATCGAGGCTGGGGAGAGTCAGCGACGCGGAACGCGGGTGGAAGAGGGGAGCGGTGCGGCAAAGTTCGTACGATGGGCCGTCCCCCAGCGACCAGTGTCCCGCTCGCCGCTTACGAGGCAGCTGCTGGCAATGTTGGCCAACGTGGCCGTTTGGCAGTCGCTCAGCGCGACGTCAATGTGCTGGCCCTTGCCCGTTCGGGACCGTCCGAGCAACGCGGCCATGATGCTGTTGCTCGTGTAGAGGCCCGCCGTGAGATCCGTCACGGCGACGCCGACCTTGACGGGAGGGCCATCCCGCGAGCCGGTGATGTGCATGAGACCGAACTCGGCCTCGACCATGACGTCGTACCCGGCTCGGTTGGAGTAGGGGCCGGTCTGGCCGTAGCCGGTGATGGAGGCGTATATGAGGGCCGGGTTGATGCGCCGGAGGGTGTCGTAGTCCATGCCGTACTTTTTCAGCGTGCCGGGAAGGTAATTCTCGACGAGGATGTCGCACTTGGCGACGAGCTTGTGGAGGATGTCGACGCCGCCCTTGTGCTGAAAGGAGAGCCCGACCGACTTCTTGTTGCGGTTTGCCTAGGCCACGAGCACGATGCGTGAGATGGGGCGTGGCAGGCGGCGAGGGGGAGGGATTTGGCGTTTCGAGCGACGTGCCGCGAGAATGTTCATACCCCGAGAAAGTAGGCTGCCTCGCCAGGGCCCTCGACGCCGGACTCGGGTTTGTAGGCGGCGTAGGGAGGACCCCAAGCGCGGGTATCATCTCCACGTACGGGGTGCTCGATCTTGATGACCTCGGCACTGCAGAAAGGCGTGTGGCCTACGTCAGCCAGTGGCCGGTAACCGAATTGAGGTTGCTGGAATTCGATTCGGACATGGAAGTGGAAGTGGGAGCGGAGGGGGAAGGGTAGGTAAAAGGGAACGTGGACGGACGGCAAGGTACTGACCCCAAGTCTCCAAGAATCTGCGTGCAGTATGGCTGGTGTTTGGCGTGTCACTGGTCAGCAGACGGGACGGACGTCAAAGTTGCCTTTCCGCACACCTACACCGGCGAGGACGCGGGTCATGTCGAGGACGCGGTAGCCATCGAGGGGTAGAGGTGCCGTCGCCGTCGCAGGCGTCGCAGAGGAGTAGCGGCGAGGAGGGATGCATGTGCCGTTCGGCTTCGTCCGTCGAGCTGCCGCCGCCGACACGGGTCGCGCACAAGTCCTGAGCACGGCAGACATGCCGATTTGCTGCCGGTGGAAAGGTCGGATGCAAGTGGGAGGAGAAGATCACGATGTCATCCCTCGGTCTACTTTGGTGGTGCTTCCTAGGCCGACGTACTCCGTACTCCGTGCCTACTTCGGTGTACGGTACAGGGAAGTACATGGATTATGGGATCGTAGCGAGTACATTACGGTGAGGAGCAAGTACATGCAAGTACAGTACGTCACAGCGCACGGAGTACTCACTGGGTATCTCTATCTGTACGGTATATCAGGTGATTATTAAAATAAAAATAATACTGTTGGAATTTCTAGGTACCGAGTTGGTGACGCCCAGGGGAGCCGGCAGCTTACCCGGACGGCCCCTGCCGCTTAGTGGTGATCGGCTTAGCGTCCCTCGCTGGAACGCCAGCGCTGAATGAACAATCAGGGGCTCCTCGAGCCACCCGAAGGCGCTATATCTTGTGGTGCCCATGGGTGGCGGCTATTTCGCCCGGCCGTGAGCGCGACGTCCTCTCGTCTCCCTCAAGCACCGATCTCGTTGGTGACGTCGACAAACGCGTTCCACTGCTCCCAGGCCTGGCCGCTCTTGATGGCCCATCTGGCCCGCCGAATCCCCTCCTTCCAGCGCTGACCGGCCGGGCCGCGTTCCGTCTCGACCTTGCCATCGTCGCCGTGTCCCATGTCGCTCGTGTCGGCCTCGCAGATGCCCGAGACGACGAAGAGCGCGGCCGTGTTGATGAGGACAAAGTCCATCAGGGGATCCTCCTCCGGCAGCTCGCCGCACAGGATGCGCTTCAGTATCCCCGCGTTCTCCTCCGGCTCCTTGCCGCCCGACACCTCGCTCAGCGGGTGAGGCTTGACGCCAAAGTCGCTTGGCGAGATGCGGAAGGCCTCCACCTCCACCGTGCCGCCGGGAGCCGTTTCCTTGAGCATCCAGCACAAGGTCGGGCCGGCGCAGCTGATCTCGTCCAGCTCCTCCTCGCCGCAGACGATCATGGCCTTGCGGCATCCCGACGATCGCAGCGCTTCGGCAAAGGCCGGCCCCAGGTCGCGTCGGCCGACGCCGATGACGCGCGCCTCGAGCACGTCCTCCACCGGGTTCGCGAGCGGCCCGAGGTTGTTGAAGATAGTCCTCCACGGCAGCTGCCGGCGGATGGGCGCGACGTAGCGCATGCCCGTGTGGAAGACGGGCGCGAAGAGGAAGCTGTAGTTGGTGGCCGAGTACACGCGGACGAGCGTGTCGGGCTTCACCGCGGCGATGACGGGCGCCCGGGGCCGCATGCAGTTGACCATGTCGGCGCTGCCCGACTTGGACGTGCTCGCCTTGTTGCCGTGCTTCGAGACGAGGAGGAGGGCCGAGGCGATGATGGAGGCCGTCGTGCTGATGTTGAACGTGTTGTGCGAGTCACCGCCGGTCCCGACGATGTCGCACTGCCCACGCGGCCGAGTTAGTCACGTCAAGGTGTGCTGCGAACATGGCCGCCGCCGGGCGGGAAGACTTGCCAAGCCGCCTCCGTAGCGACCCTCCTTCCGTCCCCGACGCGCGAGCACGGCGGCGAGCTCCTCGACGGGGATCGGGACCGCAGCCTCGAGCATGGCATGGGCGCACTTGGCGAGCACGTCGGCTCGAAAGTCCAACCCCGTGAAGTGCAGCGCCATCAGCAGCGACGCCGTCTGGGCCTCGGTGACCTGGTTCGTGAAGAAGTGGGAGATGGCGTCGGAGATGTCCTCGGGCGCGACGTCGGCATTCATCGGCCAGAGCTTCGTGAGCAACGGCTTGATGTCGACGGGAGGCAACGGCTCCTTGCCGGTCTCGGCGCCGCCTTGGGATGCCATGGTGAGGCGGCTGGATTTGGCTCGGGAGACGAACTGATCGTTGCGAGCCTCGTTGCGGGGTGATGTGACGCAGATGGGTAGCGCGAGTGCCGGGTGTCGCTTGCTTCAGCTTCAATTGATCTGTCGGTCAAATCTCTCGCTGGCCCTGTTCATGGTGATGGATGGAGATGGAGAATGACCGGCCGTGTCTCGACGCAAATCAGACCATCCGACTCCTTTCTGCTCCATTGGCAGACGAGAGGGACGAATGGCTCGTCATCGGCCGATCTCGGCCTAATCAGCTTTGCCCCCACCTCCGGCAACTTGTCAGCCACGGAGCTACACGGAAAGCGGATTATCCGACGGAGAATACGAGCGCTTGGTGATTAAGTAGATGTATTTATTACGGAGTATTACTTACTCCGTAATTGCTTACTCTGTCTGTAAGTACAGTACATGCTGTAAGTACTTACTGTACTTGCGGAGTACGGAGCACAGTTCATGTACAGTAACACTTGCACGGAGTACTCCGTACGAACCGCAGTATTCAAGTACTTGTACACCTACCCTACACCATACATACAACACGCCTACTTGTACGGAGTCCTGCACAGAGTGCTCCGTACTCTGTACTTATTGTACGTAAATTGTACTTACTGTACGTAACTTGTACTTACTGTGTAATTACTTTGTACTTGCTTACAGCTACATGTAAGAATTACTTGTACTTAACTTGCAATACTTAAGTACTTGTACTCCGTACTTTGTGCTTACTTAGTAATACTCCGTAATGTACTTAAGTAGTTGTACATGCACTGTACATGCACTGTAAGTGCTTGTACAACTAATACTACAGTACGGAGTAGGTACTTACTTAGCTTTACTTAGCTGTGGATGGCTACCGCCCCACCCCACGTTCGATTATTACTCAGCAACAACCGTCGTTCATGCTCTGGCCATGCTCCTCCGCCTGCAAAGGTTGGCTTTGCTTGCCGGCAGCCTGCCACTCGGCTTCAAGTCCGGCCCCTCTGCTGATTGATCAGCCCAACCCTCCTCTCTTCCCCCCCCGTCCTCCCCCGCCTCCTTCTCCTCCGCTCCTCTCCTCGGTTCGCAGCAGGGACACGTACGCTTCAGAGGCGACACGGAACCGGTGAAGCCAAAGTCGCCGACGGACGTGGCCGCAATCAACTGGGCCCGGCCAGGTCATCGATCCCAGGCTCAGCATGCTCGCCACGGGCGTGGATGGAAATCCTGCCGGGTTCCAAGAGGACCTGAGCAACATCCTCTGCTGTCCCGACTGCAAGGAGATCCCGCCCAACCTGGTGGAGGAGTTCTCGAGCGGCGACATGGTCTGCCAAAGCTGCGGCGTCGTCGTCGGCACCCGCATCATCGATACCCGGTCCGAATGGCGCACCTTTGCCAACGACGACCATGGTGGCGATGACCCGAGCCGAGTCGGCGGCCCGCAGGACGAGTTCATCGAGGGCGAGCAGCTCGCCACCACCGTCGCCTTCTCCGAGTCCAAGGCCCACAAGGCCCTGTCCCGGACGCAGAACAACGCGAACCAGGACAAGCAGCAAAAGGGCCTCATGCAGGCCTACAAGGAGATCGTTTCCCTCTGCGAGGCCATCAACATGGGCCAGAACGTCTCCAACGCGGCCAAGCACATCTTCAAGCTCGTCGACAAGTACAAGTTCATGAAGGGCAAGCCGCAGGAGGCCGTCATCGCCGGCTGCATCTTCATCGCCTGCCGCCAGAACAACGTCCCGCGCACCTTTCGGGAGATCTTCAACCTCACGAGCGTCAGCAAGAAGGAGGTCGGAAGGGTCTTCAAGCAGCTGCAGAAGTTCCTGCAGAAGCTGCAGGACACCGAGGGCGAGGGCGCCACCGGCCTGAACACGGTGACCAACTACGAGAACACGTCCGTCGGCGCCGAGGACTTTTGCGGTCGCTACGTGTCCCAGCTCGGCTTCAAGAACCAGCAGAAGATTTCCAAAATCTCCCGCGACCTCGCGGAAAAGGCAAACGACATCGCCGCGCTCGCCGGAAGGTCGCCCCTGTCGGTCGCGGCCGCCTGCATCTACATGGCCTGCCACCTGGTCGGCGAGCCGCGGTCGTCGACGCCCATCGCCAAGCAGGCCGGCGTGAGCGACGGAACCGTCAAGACGGCGTACAAGCACCTCTTCGCCGCGCGCGAGCAGCTGATCAAGAAGGAGTGGCTGGAAGACGGAGCCAGCATGGACAACATACCCCAGGTGCAGGCATAGAAGTCGACCCGGCGTGGCGATGACGGCCGTCTCGGCTGCCGCATTTCAGCTTGAGCGAGACGGAACGGTTGGTCCCGGCGTTTCGGCAAAGAATGAACAGGGCTACTCTCGGGCGTTTGGGCGAAGTGGCGAGGTTGACGGTCGAGCGGGCCGATTTTTAGATTGTTGAGATGTGTTTCCAGCATTAGAATCCCTTTTCTCCTTTGTTCGCATCTCCCACCTTGGCACCCGAGGACTAGAATAGCTACCATGGCAGAGACGCCGCTCAAAAAAGGACGACAAGCGTTTGCCCTCAACCCAGCCTGCCATGTGTCCCGTGGCATCTGCATGGATCGGTCCATGGCTTGCGTCGATTGCCTGCCGTTGACGACGCCGGCAGGGACCGGACCGGAATGCGTCTCGTTCTGCTGTGCGAAAGCGTCAAAGGACGGCTGGTGCGTCTTGCACTTCCGCACGAGAGCAATGGACTTTCCGGAGAGCATGTCCTATCCCTAGAATCACAAGCAGAACCGGGCCCCCCTGGCCGTCAATAAGCAAACATAAATGCCTCTATTTTCCCCATCCGAAGCCTGTTTCACGACCGCTTGTCGGATCCAGCTCACCCGTCGATGAGCCAAGGGCCCTCTCCCCTTCTCATCTGTCCGAATCATATCATGTCTGAACCCTCCGTCGTGGTTTCGTCGTTGCTCCCCCGTTGCGAGGTTCGTTCCATTGGTTCACCTTGTTGTATCACGAAGGCGCATTCCGGGTAACCAGGATCTAGCTGCCCCGATCGTGCTAAACCGGTTGCCGAAAACCATGATTCCTGGCAAGGCAAGGAAAGAGGGTGCTGAGCAGAAATGGGCGCTGTCGAATCTGACCGATCTCGACTCCCTGTGATTTTGATTCGCAGATCGAAACCCTCGAGTGGGAGGAAGCCTTCCAAATAGCATCATGCCTACAGCATACATGAACCACCAACGAAGCTTGATTCGCGTTGAACCAAGGAATCGACCATTTACCATTCGGCATTTTCGTTGATCCCGCTCATTGTCCCCTCGTGTCGAGAGGAACGCAAATGCGGAATACTTGACAGGCGAGGTGGCCACCAAGTACGCCGTTTATTGGCACAGTTCAGTTGGACCCTCGCCGTCGCTTCCACGCCTTGCGCGAAGCCTTCATGCAGAGCCAGGATGACAGACAGCAAACATCTGCTGGCCGGATATCGAATTCCCTAGCTCGCGGGTATTCGACTTTTAGGAATCGTTCGTCGATGAGCTCGTGTCGACTGGGACGAGAGGGCATTTCAAGGCTGCTCAGGAAAGCTCGGCCGAGTGATTGCGCCTCACCGAGGGCCAAAACACCATGCCACGCGGGCCCATCATTCTCCGACGACCAGTCACCGTCGCAGCGCGGCGCCTCGTTGCATGCCGAGGTGGGCTGCGAGGAAGCAGACGTGAACGTGTCGCTGCCCAAGGTGACCATCTACGGGACCGGCGGCACCATCGCAGGCGCGGCCAAGACGGCTTCCATGACGTCCCAGTACGACCCCGGCGTCCTGCCCGTCAGCACGCTGGTCGATGACCTTCCCGAGCTTCTCGATGCCGTGCAGCCCCGCGCCGAAGAGGTCGTCAACGTCGGCAGCCCGGACGTGGGGCCCCGAGACTTGATCCTCCTATCGCAGAACATCCAGAGGGAGCTCGACGGCGACACGCAGGGCGTCGTCATCACGCACGGCACCGACACCATCGAGGAGACGGCCTATTTCCTCGAGCTCACCGTCAAGTCGGATAAGCCCGTGGTGCTCGTCGGCTCGATGCGGCCGCCGACGGCGCGGGGCGCGGATGGGCCCATGAATCTGCTGTGCGCCGTGAACCTTGCCGTCAGCCAGGGTGCCCGGAGCAGAGGCGTCATGATCGTCCTCAACGATCGAATCTGCCCTTCCCGGTTCACGACAAAGTCGCACGCCAACATGCTCGACAGCTTCAAGGCGGCCGAGGAGGGGTACCTGGGCATCTTTGTCGACTCGCAGCCGCTCTTCTTCTACCCGCCTTGCCGACCGCTCGCCCGGCAATACTTTGACATCTCGGCGAGGAAGCCCGAGGACGGGCTGCCGATAGTGGACATCCTGTTCGGCCACTCCGACGTGCGACCGGAGCTGTTCGAGGCCGCCGTCCGGTTGGGCGCCAAGGGCATCGTCCTTGCGGGCATGGGTTCCGGATGCTGGAGCAAGAAGGCGGGCACGACGATACAATGTGTCGCCGGCGACAAGGGCGAGAGGTTCCCCATCGTCACGAGCCGGCGCACACCTTCAGGCTTCGTCGGAGGCGAAGGCGTCTACGGGCTTGAAGACTCGTGCATCGGCGGCGGCTTTCTCGATCCGCAAAAATGTCGCATCCAGCTGCAGCTTGCCCTGGCGGCCGGCCTGGACACGATGGAGATCCGAGGCACGTTTGAAGGCAACAAGCCAGGGGCCGAGACGAAGCCACTGCTTCACGTGGCCGAGTGGCAGGTGAAGAAGGGTGACGGGAAGCGAATGAATCATCTTCCATCCTCGGGACGTCGAACACGGACGCTAGGCAGATACTGCAGCCAGGCAGATACTGCAGCCAGGCAGATACTGTAGCCAGGCAGATATTGCAGCCAGGCAGATATTGCAACCAGGAAGATATTGCAGCCAGGCAGATATTGCAGCCAGGTAGATATTGTAGCCAGACAGATTGTTGCAACCAGGCAGATATTGCAGCCAGGCAGATATTGCAGCCAGGCAGACAAGCAGACGAACAAGCAAGCAGATGGGCGGACGGATGGACGGACGGATGGACGGACGGATGGATTGATGTATCGCAGGCGCAAGCTGAGGGATGGATGAGTGAGTTGGTCGATGGCTGAGCGAGTTGGTCGATGGCTGAGCGTGTGGATGGTTGGATGTGTGAAAGGTTAGAGGTGTGGAAGGTTAGCGGTGTGGACGGTTGGATAAGTGGATGGATATTCGATACTGTGCTGTGATTATGTAGATGAATGGATGGACAGATGGAGGGATGGATTGCATCATGGACGGACAGAGGAAGATGGGATGGGCTGTCGAGGAGAAGTGGCTGCTGATGTGCATGTACGGTAGCGGATAGACAAAAACAACAATTGGACGATGTGCGTGCCCTTGGATTTGTGTCGAGTCGTGGTGTTGCTGTCTGCTTGCTATTCCTAGGAGTTAACCGAGCTGAGAAGGTGACATGAGCAGAACGTGATGTGACGGAGGGTCAGCCACAACATGCCTCGAGGCTGGAGTTTCGTCAACAAACAGGGGCCTGCATTAGCCACACTTTTGGTAGTTAGCCTAGCCGCAGCCCCCACGGGTGTACCTACAGCACTAGTACCTACATGTAAATGTAAGTAGGTGTACTTGCATTGCATAAGTGCAGTATGTGCGTTCTTCGTATCTCGTACTCCGTATCTCGTACTCCGTGCTGGTGGTATTCTATTATTACTTGTACCGTGCTGTACATGTACTTGCAGTACGTCCGCCTACGAGTGCTTGTTCGCCCGCGTAAGTACAGTAATACAGTACTCCGTACAGTACAAGTACTTCACATGAGCCAACGAGGGCCCAACGGGGATGGATGGCTTTGGGGCAAAGTACATGTACGCCAAGGTACAGACAGTACAGAGTAGAGTATCAGGTATTACATCAACAATAAGTAATACTTTACTACCTCATTGAACTTGTAGTGCACCAAACTGGAGTACAGTACTTGTATTACGGAGTATTCCGCTCTTGATTGTCAATCGCAATGCCTGCAGTATCCTTACGTACCTACAGCTGGCGCACATGTACGCGTTTCCGCATGCCTTGGAAACAAACAGGCAAACAAGTACTTAGATGTACGGAGTACTTGCATGTACTTTCATGCAAGTACTTACTTACTACCTACTGTACAGTACCTACTGTAGGCACTGAGACAGATTGAGCGGCGATCGGTGGGGCGCCTGGCCATCTCTCAGGGCACCTTGTGATCCAACCATCCATTGACTTTGGCGGCGCCAAGCTCTCTCGTGCCTGGCCTGGCTTGCCACTGGCGGCGACTGTCCCAAGGTCGACGAGTAACAATGCGAGTTCGATGCTACCAAGTACGGAGTAATCGTGACAGTATTTACAATACTTACATCTGCTTATAGCACTTGCACAGTACAGATACACCCGCTGCCCGCTACTCCCTACCGGAGGATTCGTACTCGTACATTACTCGTGCTCATCACTGATCGAGTACATCCGAGTGACTTCGCATCCATCCCCCACGAGCCAGATCCCAACCGGCAAGGGATGAAGTCGGCGGAATTTTTTCATCCAGTTCGACTTTCTTCCTTTGACATTGTCCATTCGCCCTTCGTTTTGCCTCCTTTACGTACAGTCGTTTCATCTTCATGAGCGGGAGCGAGAAAGCATCATCAACAATCAGTTATTGACCGACCCACTGAATTGGTGACACCTAGCCGCTTCGCCTCCGACCAGATTCCGAGATCGACGCTCAACATTCCCACTGTCTGTCGACTGCTCGTCACCGTTCGCTTCTGGCAACCCTCCCACCGCTCCGCCGCGCCAAGGATACGAACCGACAGGCAGTCGAGCAAGGATATGGATGCTCATTGACCCATGGGCGCGACCTTCTCTGGCATGACAGTTCCGGGCACGCTCAGTTGAGGCACTCCCTCCATTGGCCAGTCCCATCCATCTAGTCCAGCCCAAATCTTGACGAGTTCCGTCGTTTGCTCGTTTGCATCACCCTCGAAATGTCGGACAGCGACGCCGTCGACACCGACAAAGGCCCCTCCGACAAAGGCGATATCCTGCTTCAGCAGCGGTCGTCCGTCTGCGGGAAACCGACCCAGACCCAGCTCCCACTGCACCGCCGCCTTCAGCATGCCGCAAAGTCTCTCTATCAATCCACCATCGTCGAGCTAGTTCTTCGACAAAAGCAAATCACGCCTTCCAAAGATGGCAGACACATTCCCCTCGCCATTGAGCACGTCAAGCCCCTCGTCGATACCCGTCGTGGCCACGCTTACATTTCCAACGATGTTCGCACCTCGCGGTACACCATCTGGGATTTCATCCCGAAGCAGCTCATATTTCAGTTCTCTCGCGTCGGAAACTTTTACTTTCTTTGCGTCGGAATCCCTCAAACTGTAGGTTCCCCTGTTCCCAGGAATTCGTCCCGTCATGCCATGGCCTGACCTTGCCTCGCCTCCAGATCCCGGGACTCTCGACCACCGGCTCATTCACAACCATCTTGCCGCTCCTCTTCTTCGTCCTCCTGACCATAGTAAAGGAAGGCTACGATGACTACAGGCGCCACCGCTTGGACAAGGTTGAGAATGCTAATTTCGTCACCGTTCTGGGCCGCGAGGACCGCTGTGCCGTGAAGGCGAAGCGGCTGAATAGTCGTCCGTGGGACCGGTGGAATCCATTTCGCACCAGGGAACCATCGCAACCCCGCCCGGTTCCAGACGAAGAGTTTCACGGCGTGCGATGGGTCTCGTCCAGATGGAGCAACACCAAGGTCGGCAACGTCGTGCGCCTATCCCGTGATGAGCCCGTGCCCGCCGACATTGTTCTGCTCCACAGCAGCGGCGAGAACGGCCTGGCCTACATTGACACGATGGCCCTCGACGGGGAGACCAATCTCAAGACGAAGCAGGTGTCTCACGCCCTGCGCGGCTGCGACTCCATCGAGGGCATTGCGAAATGTGATGCCGAGTTTGTTGCCGAGGATCCGAACCCAGAACTGTACAACTTTGATGGCCGCGTTACCGTCAATGGCAAGCCAGTCCCGCTGACTCTCAACGAAATCATGTATCGCGGCAGCATAGTACGAAACACGGACTGTGCCATCGGCATCGTCATCAACACCGGAGAGGAATGCAAGATTCGAATGAACTCCAACCAACATCCCCGCGCGAAACGGCCGGCTCTCGAAAAGGTTGTCAACATCATCGTCCTTACCCTGGCCGCCTACGTCATCATCGTATCCGTAGGCGTCTCTGTGGGATACCTCAAGTGGCAGAAAGACTTTGAAAACCATTCTTGGTATCTCGCCGGCGCCGCCGTCCCGTTCCACCAGATCATCATCGCCTTCATCATCATGTTTAATAACGTCGTGCCCTTGGCCCTGTACATCAGCTTGGAAATCGTCAAAGTCGGTCAGTTTCTCCTGCTCAACTCGGATATTGAAATGTACGACGAAGAAACGGACACGCCCGCGCGGTGCAACACCAACACCATCCTGGAGAACCTCGGCCAGGTTGGCTACGTCTTCTCCGACAAGACGGGAACTCTCACGGACAACATCATGAAATTTCGCAAGATCAGCGTCGCGGGAACCGTCTGGCTTCATGAGATGGATCTGGAAACCCACACCGTCGATGATTGGGGAACGTCGGGTGCTGACGACGGGCACTTTGTACGGAAGCCCTCCATCCACAGGGAAGCAATCAGCGTCGTGATCCGCGAGGAAGATGCCGAACCTGTTGACTCGCCCATGTCGCCCAGGCTATCCATCGGAAGGCGCTCGTCCTCACACTGGCGATCCACCGGTCGCCCGGATCATGTGCAACCAGAGGTCAACACCTCGGACATGATCAAGTACATGCGCCTTCGACCGCACTCTCCATTTGCCCGAAAGGCAAGAGAGTACCTTATGGCTGTTGCGCTCTGCCACACGTGTCTGCCGGAGATGAAGGATGGGAAGATGAATTTTCAAGCATCCTCGCCCGACGAGCTTGCCCTGGTCAGAGCAGCGCAGGAGATGGGATACCTGGTGACGCAACGCACGTCGCAGAGCATAACCTTGCAGGTGCCGCAGATGACCGGTCATACCGAGACCATGACCTTTCAGATTCTGGATGTCATCGAGTTCAGCAGTGCCCGCAAGAGAATGTCCATCGTGCTTCGATACCCCGACGGCCGCGTTTGCATCATTTGCAAGGGCGCCGATTCAGCTATCCTGCCCCGTCTTAAGCTGTCCTCCCTGGCCATGCAAAAGGCGACCGAGGTCCGCATGAGTGCCGACATTGAGCACGAATTATATCGACGCAGCGAGCAGAAGGAGCCTCGAAACAGCTTCGGTGGCCGCCGGAGCCTTACCGTCCGCCGAAATCCCATCGTCGTGACGGATCGTACCATCAACCAGCAACCGTCGGCCGACAGGAGCAAGTCGTTTGAGATTCACAAGTTTGTTCGGATGTCCGATGATCGGCCCCGCGGCTCCGTCTCCGGAGTCCGAGGAGTGTCGTTTGATGTGTCCCGAAATCAGTACCTAGCGACGTCAGGAAACCGGCCAACTGTGCCTGACCGGCTTGGCTTTCTCGACGATCTTGCCAAATACGACGACTCGGACATCTTTGCCAAATGCTTCAAGCATCTCGACGACTTTGCCACGGAGGGTCTTCGTACGTTACTATACGCCCAGAAATTCCTGTCACAGCAGGAGTATGTCGTGTGGAAGAAATCCTATGACGATGCGACGACGAGCCTCACCGACCGCCAGAGTAAGATCGAAGCCGCTGGGGAGATGATTGAGCAATCTCTTGATCTCATCGGAGCAACGGCCATCGAGGATAAGCTGCAAAAGGGTGTCCCTGAAACAATCGATAGACTGCGGCGGGCCAACATCAAGATTTGGATGCTCACTGGCGACAAGCGCGAAACTGCCATTAATATTGCACACTCTGCCCGAATTTGTCGCCCAGGATCCGAGCTCTACATTCTTGACGTCACGAAGAGCTCGCTCGAATCGCAGCTTGTGGCGGTGACCGAAGACCTCCAAGCAGGCTCCGTCCATAGTGTCGTCGTCATCGATGGCCATACCCTCAGTGCCGTGGAAAATTCTGCAGAACTTTCACAAAAGTTTTACGCCATCATGATTCTTGTCGACTCCGTCATTTGCTGCAGATCGTCACCGGCACAGAAGGCACTGCTTGTGCGCACCGTTCGCTCGCGGCTGGGCGCCTTCAAAGGGAAGCACCAGCGGGGGCTGACGTTGGCCATCGGCGACGGAGCAAACGATCTCGCTATGATCCAAGCAAGCCACGTTGGCATCGGAATATCTGGGAAAGAGGGACTTCAGGCCGCCCGTGTTGCTGACTATGCCATAGCACAGTTTCGGTTTCTACAGAGGTTACTTCTAGTCCACGGGCGCTGGAACTATATTCGCACCGCCAAGTTCATCCTCTGCACGTTTTGGAAAGAAATGTTCTTCTACCTACCAGCAGTGGTGTATCAAGGGTATAATGGTTATACCGGTACCTCCTTGTACGAATCTACAAGCCTAACTGTATTCAACACCCTATTCACCAGCCTCTGTACCATTTGCATGGGCGTCTGGGAGCAGGACCTGAGTGCAGAAACACTTCTCGCCATACCAGAGCTCTACGTGCACGGACAACGCAACATGGGGCTAAACATTTGGAAATATACCCGATGGATGGTGCTGGCCGCCGTCGAGGGTATCCTTGTGTGGTACGCCGTCGTGGCTGGTTACGGACGAATCACCCCTGGACCGCGTGACGAGGGACTATATGCTTTGGGAACTCTCATCTTTACCATAGGAATCCTGTGGATTAACTGGAAACTTTTGTAAGCACGACAACATGACGGCATGGTAACAGTGCTGACATTCTGCAGCATTCTCGAGACACATTACAAACCCGCCCTCGTGATGGGATCATTCTTCCTCACAACTGTTGGTTGGTTTGCTTGGGTTGCATTCCTGGACGGCGTGTACGGGGCACAGCCTTCCGGGCCATATGCCATACGCTATGCATTCCGTGACGGTTTCGGCAAGGACGCGCTCTGGTGGTCGACAGTGTTCATCGTGCTCGCCATGATGGGCTTGATGGAAGTGTGCATGAAAGTGCTCAAGCGAAGCATGCTGATCGCGGGCATCTGGCACTGGCCGCCGTGGAAGCGGGCGAAGCTGAGCGACAATGTGGAAGAGTGGGATCTGGCGTTGTGGCAGGAGCTGGAGCAGGACCCGCCGATGCGGGAAAAGCTCAAGAAGCTTGCTTGTGATGACTTTGAGGATGAAGCTGATGACGACGTCGAAGACGAAGTATTCGGACAAACATAGTCGCTGGCTTATCAGCTGCTGTGTTGGCTGTTGTCTTGACAAAGTTTGAAAATTATACCCCTAAAGCGTAATGAATTGAATGATTTCAATATACACGCAATGTGTTCAAATCCCAAATAAAAATTGCGTTTCATTTGTATGTATGTCAGATGCTCGCTATGCATGAACGCCGAATCCTTAGCCAAAAGCTTGAAGATAACAACTGCCCCTTGATGAATCATTTTCTATTGCCCGCCCCTCCGAAGGCTTCATTCGCATGGGGGTCACAATCGCGATGCTTTCCCTTCTCCTGACCGCTGCCAGACCTGACCAGCAGCGATGATCTCGCCTTGCCGACAATCTCCATGCTTCGAAAGGCCATGATGACGACGGCAAGCGAGGCTATTCCAAAGGCAAAGTTCATCCAGTTGGCGGCACGCATGGCGTTGAGGGTGACTGGGTCCCAAGGCTTCATTGCACCAGCATCCTTGATCGAGACGTGGCGGCCGTTGGCCAAAACCGAAGTCTGCAAGGCGGTGCTGATAGCCAGGCCGAGGGCGCGTCCGAACTGGCCCACGGCGTTTATGAGTGCACCGCCGATAGCCTGGTCCTCGGGCGGCAAGGCTTGCGATGTAAAGAGGGTGAGGCAGGGCCAGGTCGTGTCCACCCCAATGACGGAAAGTAGCATGGCAGGCAGGCCGTAGGCGTAGTAGGACGTTGTCGGTGGAATGGGCAGGGCGAAGAGCAGCGAGGCGATGGAAACGGCGAGATTGCCAGTGACGAGAATAAAGAGGGTTGGGATGCGGCCGAGCAACTGGGAGACGATAATGGCGACGATGATGCCACCCACTCCCATGGGGATGAAGCGCAACATGGTGTCGAAAGGGGACAGGCCCTGAAAGTTTTGAAAGAAGTAGGTTGCTTGGATGAGGTAGTTGTTGAAGGAGGCATAGAATAGGCAGACAATAACCATGACGGCACTGAAGCGAAAATTGCTGAAGATGCTGACTTTGACGAGGGGTGGCCGGGGTTTCCTGGTTACGACGAGGGAGCTGTTCAGGCGACGCTCCAGGTACATCTGCCAGGATACAAAGAGGGCGACGGCAATGAGTGCGATGACCATCAAGGTCGGGACCCAGGGGGTAGACCAGCCGACTAGATTACCTTCGGTGAGAGCAATCATGAGGCCGATAAGGCCCAAGGTGACGAGAGTGGCGCCAACCCAGTCGATGGAGGGGTGTGTCTCATTTCTGCCTCCAGTCTCGTGCTGGCTAGAAGGCGGCTCCTTGGGAATAGTAAATATTGCGACAATGGCGATGGTGCCGGCCAAGAACGCTGAGACGACAAAAACCCACTTCCAGTTGGCGTACTCGGCAACGAAGCCTGCCAGCAGGTTGCCAAAGATGCTGCCAATGGGGGCGCCGGCGGCTGGAAGATGAACGGTTAGCCGAGAGCCGGTTCGTGTTTCATGACTGATCAAGATTGAACAAGTACCATAGGTGCTGAAGGCATAGTTTTTGGCCTTGCCGGGTGGGAAGATGACACCAAGAATGCCAATGGCGGTCGGAACGTTGGCCGCAGCGCCCTACACCACAGCGTAAGCTGGAAAACATGCACCGTTCATGCTGTACTTACAAGGCCATGGAGTGCCCGAAAAAGGTCGAAGGCGATCTCATTCGGCACGAAAGGATTCACGACGGTCATGATGGTAACCCAGAAGGAGCCGAGGATGAAAACCAGGCGCTTGCCGTAGATGTCGGCGATGCGGCCCCAGAGGAGGAGGAAGCAGCCAAAGGTGATGGAGTACGACGAGACGAGCCACTGCTGGCGGCATTGGGGGATGGAGAGCTCGCGTGAGATGCTAGGCAGGATGATGACGACCGTCTGGAGGGAGAGGGTCTGCGGCAACCATCAGCACTCTACGCCGCACTCGATGCGATGCGAGGGTGAAGGGGTACAAATCGAGGGAAGAATAGGCTTACATTTAAGAAGGAAGCACCTGTGACCGTTGCGACGAGGGCAATGCATCGCGCCTTGGACATGGGCAAGCCGCTTTCTTCCTGGACGCCCCCGATGTCGTTGACGTCGGAAGCGGAGGAGGATGAGGAGACAGGGCAGTCGATGTTCGGACTCTGTTCTTCGGGGGAGACGGGGGAGCCGATGCTCGTCCTTTGATCGTTCGAGGGTAGCACAATGGTCAACTTCATGGACGACTCCATCATTTCGAAGGACATAAGGATGTCTCGTAGATCTCGCCGTGCATCGGGTTCTTGCGTATCGCCGTCTAACCTTGTTGCACTATGCGTACGGATACTCGCTGCTCGGGACGGGACGAGCGTGTGTCGTCGAGATAATGTCTCCAAGAGAGTGCGGTAGTACAGCAACAGCAGTTGCCGGATATATCACTTGGTTGCCCATTGCGACACGGGTCCTTGGAGAATCTCCCATGCGAGAAGATGGGCTCTGGAATCTTGCGGCCGCCCTCGGCCTTTTTATGGTATCAGCCGTGTAGATCACAGCCGGCGAGTGGGTCATGGGTCCATCGATGTGAACGCATGACGGATTATGGCGAGCATGGGCCAAGGGCGACATCTGAATAGCGAGAGGGCTCTGTGATGAAGTAGGCGTCCCGAAGTACGGTGGCGACAGAAGAGCGCCATTGATTGACTTTGTGTCCGTATTTGATTGAGACGGGCTCGAGCAGGAGGGGATCGTCATGTCCCCGAAGCTGACGTCCCGTTTACAGTGTGGGGAACAGCGGCGTGCGACTGAATCAGTGAGGAATGCGGCCATGGCGATGGGGCATCTTGTGAGGACCATGGCAAACCGTTGCTCAGTGATGAATGGTAGGAACGTCCATGAAGTTGATATGTTGAGAGATGACAGCGGGAGAGGGCAGAGGACGAGAAGATTTTTTATGTACTTGTACAACTACATACATGCACAGTAGGTAGTGTACAAGTACTGTAGGTGTTGGTAAAGTCGAGGGAAAGTGAGGCCAATGGCTCCTGCTGTACAAGTGCACCTCCAAGTATTTACGGAGTCCAGATAGGCTCGCAATGATTGTGGGTCCGCTAGTGCCTTCACCCCCGGTCCGTAACCGGCAGTCACTACCGGCGGTTGACTTGCAACTTGGATGAACTACTTACTTACGGATACAAGTACGGAGTACTCCGTAATACTTACACCTACAGTACAGTACAGTACCGTACTTACTGTACTTACTGTACTTACTGTACTTACTGTACTTACTGTACTTACTGTACTTGCTGTACTTACTTGTACTCTGATGTACTCAACACTCCATACTTGCAAGTACTTACTTGTACGGGGCACACGTACTGTACTCCGTATGTACATACATGTACTTGCCGCAATCACCGCTACAGTAACTGGGTTGCTCCGTCATGTAAGTTGAGTCGAACAGGTCACGGCCTTCCTCACGGAAATAACTCTAGATGGGCGAACATACACTTCATTGCACAACGGAGTAGGCACTGGCAGATGATCTCTCTCAATTTACTTGCGAGTTAGAGGCCACGATCTTCGTAGCATGCTACTGTTTTCTGCCTCTCCTCCTTAGAGGTAGTAGGGAAATTAAGGAGCTTGCTGTGCGACACTGGCCAAGCAGACAGTCCAATTAGTGGTA
Source organism: Drechmeria coniospora (assembly GCF_001625195.1). NCBI lineage: Eukaryota > Fungi > Ascomycota > Sordariomycetes > Hypocreales > Ophiocordycipitaceae > Drechmeria > Drechmeria coniospora. Next base: position 9,026,424 of record NC_054390.1, on the reverse strand, counting down.
GAGAGGGATGGGATGGAGATGAGAGACAGCGACATGACACATGGCATGACAGCCAACGGTTGCCACATGACATACCAACCCAGCATGCCATGCTGAATCGTCCCAACACCCTGGAGCACACTCTAAAGCGAATATCCCCGGTTTGAGAGGTACTTCAATAACACCGCGTGCCTGCTGCACCTGTATCCGCAGCGGGAAGAACGATTTGAAAGAGGCAATAGGGAAGAATTCTGCAGTATAGCCTAGTGCTGGTCCGATCCTGCTCGAGGCTGGCCAGCTGACGTACTGGACGCAAGTCTCCCTAGGTCGGACACACGTCCTGGAACCTCGTTCCCTTCCCTCCTCGCAACTCGCAAGCGATCGTGTCCTTCACTGCAAAAGGGTTCCATCTACATCCGTACAAGCAAGAGCCCTAGATGATAGAAATGCCTGATTCGGATGTCGGGACTCGTGCACATGCGCATCATTGCATCGCCTCAGCCTAGACATGTCACCAGCTATTGACTGTGCCGACAAAGCTGAACACGTCAGCAATCATTCTCATGCAAATGCAATCAATTCTGGCCTCGCCACCTCCTGCACTGCCCATCACCGCCTATTTCATCATGTGATGTCTTTGGTGGCCGGGCTCCGAAGCCGGAGGAAATATACACAAGTAAGTGTGCCCGTCCTACGAGCGGTTTGCTAGGGCCGAGGCGTGAGAAGATGACACGGGCAAACCACATAGGTTCCGGCATACGAAGCCATAGTGCGCGGGTGAAGAAACAACAAGAAGCCTGTGACTTCATATCCTTTCCATTGCCAGTGCCATTTCCATAGCCATTGCCAGCCAACCTTCAGTCCTGACCGATTCCTCAATATTTAAGGCCTTTCTCGAAACAAAGAAAGAGTGAGAGAGATGCGGAAACCGCTAGTAAACAGGACAATCGTACACGTACGCATGTGCCTGGTAGAGATGCATACTTCTGCTCTCTACCATCATATCCACCCCCTTCGCGACCGAAAAAGGGGCACGCAGAGTGCGTGCTGATTATGATACCATCTCCCCTCGATGCATCGAAATCAGCCACTTAGGCGTCTTAAAAAACTCCCGACCCAAGCTCCCGTATGATGCACTCTCCTCGTTCATGTTACTTCAGTCCCCCTTCCAGCCGGGGATTCCCTTCCCACCTCCCCTTCCTGATACCCTCTCCACCCGACTAGTGGTAGTTTCCACCCCAGCCGCCGCGCTGCTGCTGCTGCTGCTGCTGGCCGCCGCCGTAGTAGCCGCTGCCGCCGAAGCCCTGGCCGTAGGTGCCGTAGGGGGTGCTGCCGTGCTGGCTGGCGCCGGCGCCGGCGGCGGCACCGCCGGCGCCCATGCCGTAACCGGCGCCGCTTCCGTGCAGGCCGTGGCCCTGAAGGTGACTGGGGTATCCGCCGTAGCCGGCGCCCATCTGCGACGCCTGAGGTGGTGGCAGACCGCTCTGGCCGCTAGGCGCGCTGTTGTTCGCCGCCGATCCGGGCCGAGGTCCTCCTCCGAGAGACGGCGAAGGGCCCGCGCCGGACTTGGCATCGCCGAAAGGCTTCAGGTCATCGGCCGAGCCCGAGCCCGAGGCCGCAGGCTGGCTCTGGTTGTTGAAGGCCGCCTGGCCCTGGGACTGGAAGGAGGCCGATCCGCGGCCGAAGCTGTCGTGGGCGCCGCCGAAGCTGTTGCCGGCGGCGGCAGGCTGGTTGGCCGCCTGGCTGGATCCGGCACGGCCGTACTCGCCGAGGCTCGATCCCAGAGAGCTGTCGCGGTGAAGCGACGAGGGGCCGAAGGCGCCGGGGGACGACGTGTGGTCGTAGGGGGCGTTCGGGGACACGCCGTACGGCTGTCCGTACATGCCGCCCTTGCCGTAGGGGCCAAAGTTGCCCTGGCCGTATCCGGAGTAGTACTGGTGGTAGTAGGGGTTGTTGTAGTAGGGGTGGTTGTAGCCTGGGTACTGCTGGCCGTGAGACTGCGGCTGCGTGCCCGGGGCGCCCTGCTGCTGCTGCTGCTGCTGCTGCTGGCCCGCCTGCTGCTGCTGACCCTGCTGGGCCTGCTGGGCCTGCTGACCCTGCTGACCCTGCTGACCCTGCTGCGACGGGGCGGCTGGGGGGTTGGGCGTCGAGTGGCCGCTGTTCTGGCTCTCGTTGGAGCCGCCAAATCGAGGCTGGTTGTGGATGGCACCGCTCTGAGGGTACTGGCTCAGATTATCGTTCTGAGCATTGTAGCCGCCAAACTGCCGCTGCTGGGATGCGGCACCCTCGTGTTGGCCGTGCGCACCCTGCTGGCCGCCATACTGCTGGCCGTAGTAGTTGTACGGGTTTCGTTCTTGCTGGTTCGCGCTGTAGTAGTTGGAGTAATCGCCCGGGGCCGAGCTGAAGGCGCCACCCGGCTGTTGCGTCTGCGACTGAGGTGTCTGCGAAGCAAAGTTGTCGAAGGGAGGCTGGGAGACGGGAGCGCTCTGCTGGTGGAAGGGATCCGCCGACTTGGCCGAGGCCGCGGCGGCCTCCTGGGAGGTGGCGTGGCCGAAGCGACCGTAGTGCTGCCCGCTCGGGATGGGCGCTTGCGTCGCTGCACGATCCGTTAGCACGAGCAGGCCGCCGAAGAGGAGGAGGCGGGGGAGGCTACCTTGTGCGTGTGCCGCAGGGGCGGTCGGGGCTACGAAGCTGTCAGCCAAGCGTACCGAAAAGTCGTCCCCGGGCTCGGGTGCCTTCGTACCAGCTGCGCCGGGAGGCCCGCCGGCGGCGGCCTTGTGGAAAGGCTCGGGCACGGCAACGGGGTGCGAGACGGGAGGCAGGGCGGCGCGAGGGTGGGCGACGGGGGAGTCGGCCGGGGGCTGTGCTCGGGTCTCCGGCTCTTCGCGGTCTCCGTCGATGTCATCTTCGGCGCCGGTGAGGCTGAAGGCGCCGAAGCGGACGGCAGCGCGATCGACCTCCCGGTTGCCGGGCATGCGGACGGCCTCCTCCTGGTCGAGAACCCTTCGCTGGGAGCTCGGGGCGCGGATGGATCGGTCGGCGGTGGCCTTGATCGCCGAGGCGGCGTATCCGCTGGCCGCCGTCCGGTGCGCCTGGTGTTGCTGCTGGGCGGCGGAGAGCGGGGTGGAGGTGGGACTCTGTCGAGGGTCCCACGAGTCGGCGGCGGTGCTGGCGGCGGTGCCCGTGGCGGGCGGGTTGGAGTCGTCGACGACCTGCTCCAGGTTGGTCTCCGTCAGTTCGTCCTGGGTGGGGGGGAGGGCCACCTCGGTGTCGGCAACGGATTGGGTCTGGACAGGCTCGGCGCGGTTCGCGATCGGCGTCGTCTCGTTCGCAGCGTCGGATGCGGATTCGCCTTCGGCTTGACGGGCTTCGGCGGCGGGGCGGGCTTCGACGGGCTTGACGGGCTTGGTGGCAACGGATTCCTTGGCGGCAGGCGTCGGTTTGGGGGCCGTCGACCGTCTCAGCATGCTGGCCCACGTCTTGGCCGCGGCAGGGCTGGACTTGGTGGCATCGGAGGTGGTGGGAGGAGCGGTGGAGGCGACCGGCTTGGGCTCGGGCTTGTCCGACGAGGCAGCCTTGTCGTGGTCCCAGGCCGAGGACTCCTCGGTAGGGACGGAGAGCTGAGAGGCTTCCTTGCTGCGAGCGCCGTTGGTGCTGGCGTGTGCCGGCCGGCCACGACCGCCACGACCGCCTCTGTCGGAGCCTCGACCGCGACCACGACCGCCCTCGGAGACGGCACGGCCGCCCCGGGACGCTCGAGCGCCGGCGGCGGCCTGGTCGGTCGTGGCAGGCGTCGAAGCTGCGTCCTTGCCCTTTGCCCGGGCCGTCTTCTTCGGCTTGGAGACTTCGCCCCACTGGGAGATGGTGCCTGCAGGGGAGGAAAAGAGACGTTAACGATGGGTTCAGACACGTGTCGGGGGTCACGGGTGGCGGCCGGCACGAGGGCTCGCCAATGCCGATGGCTCGACGGGCGAAAATCAAGCCCAGGGAATGCCCAGGCAATGCCCAGGCGCCGACGGGACAGCGGGAAGGGGGGAGCGTGTGCGTGCATGTGCATACCCTCGGCGATACGCGCTACGGCCTCGTTCTCATCGCCGTTCGTCTCCTGCAGTGCGAACAGGACGTCGGCCTCGGACCAGTCGGGGAACATTTCGCGGATGACCGACGTCTTGCTGCCGTACTTCTTTCGAAGGTCGCCAAAGTCTCCGTCGTCGTTGGAAGCGCCGAGATTGTCGTCGGCCGTCTTGTGGTCGGAGGAAGCCTTGTCGCCGTTGGTCCTGCGGCCGCTTCGACCGGCAAAGCCGCCTCTGCCGCCGCGGCCGGCACCTCTACCGCGCGCGGCGGCCGGCCGTGAAGCGACTTCGGACATGGGAGATGATGTTTTTGAGACTCTGCGGCGGGCGCAGGCTGAAGGTGATGGTCGGAGGAGGGGAGCAGTGGCCGGTGGCTACCTGGCCGGACTGCAAATTGGGCGAAAAGGCAAGGTGGGGGATTCAGGGGGAGGAATGGCAGGAAGGCCGGATGCGAAATGCGGAGATGCAAAGGCGCTTGTGTGCAGAGGCCGACGTGATGCGCGTTCGATGATGCGCGTTGGGGAGAGGAGAGGTCGTGATGGTGGAGGGTGAAAGGGAGAGAGAGAAAGGCACGAGGTTTTCCCCGGAAGCAGAATTGGAGGTTCAGGTCTCCAAGGATTTTGGTTTTGACGACCGGACCAGCCCCCAACAGGTGTTAGCCTCAGACCCCATCGACCGCGTCGGCCCAGTAGCAGGACACTGCTTGCCTTGCGTAACTCGTTGACGTGGTGGCAGGTATCCACCCTAGGCCTGAAGCTGCCAGCTGCGGCACCAAGTACTACCTAGGTAAGTACTAGGTAGGTACCTACTCACAGTGCTGTGCGTACGGTACAGTACTCCGTGCCAACTGCAAGTACAGGGATGTAACCTTGGCTTAGTTACCTAGTAGTATTGCTTCGTGCGCGCCAAGTTGAACCTTTGTCGCTAACCTTGGCGGCGAGAGCACAGTATCGACAACCACCTTGCCTTCCTTGCCTGCCCGCAAGGAGGTACCGGTACCTGCCAGCAAGTATGTGGGCACGACGACCACGGCCAGTGGAAAGGGGGCCATTCAGCTGCGGAGGCCGGCGCAAAGGTACAGGTACGAGCCGCTCAATGTACTCCGTGCCCGCTCCACAAGTGCAGCTGGCAGCACATCGCAGGTGGTGCACTGTGCTGAGGCAGATCCAACCTGCAACTCTTCTGCGTCCGGCTCAGGTATTTTGCACATGTTCACACGTAATCCCCACGGTGGTCAAAAAGTCTGCAATATGGCGCCGATGTTCTAGGTACAACGATGTATATTGGATTCATTAGAAGTGCATGTTTGCGTGCCTTTGAGTCCTCCGCCGTGAAGGATCCCTGACACCCATTGTCCTCGCAGTCTTCGATTCTAAACATGGTGTGATCATTCATTCATTGGTGGTGCAGAGCAACAGGCCTTCAATCTCTTCGATAGACCCATCGAGGAGTGCGCATACTGTGCATGCACACCTTGCTTGTACTACTTACAGGACGGAGCGCGGATACGAGACGCTCTGGTTCGCGGATCACTTCCAAGTAGTACCTAGCCTGTCGCCAGAACCCTCCTGTCCATTACTTGCACTGTACCTGTGCACTGTGAGCAGAACGCACCGAGCCGACGAACTCTACGGAGTACGTACTTGCATGTACCCTCTGTACAGTACGCCGAACAGTGCTGGTACTTGCTGCCCTTGGTGGCACCTGTAAGTACTATATGTACAGTACAGTACTTACTTTACACCAATAGCACTCCAATCATTGGAGCATGCTTTTCACCCAAGACGTGGAGATCTGTATCCGTACAGCAATGTAAGTAAGTAAGTAAGTAATACATTCACTTCTGCTATGAGTAATGGATATTAGTAGATGTACTTGCAAGTAGTAGTACTTCACCGTGCACAAAATACGGAGCACTGGGCGTAGTAAGTGTGTGAGTGAGTACAATACAGCAGGTGCTCCGTACAGAGTACAGTACATGCACGCATTACTTTTACAGTGCGCTCAAGTAATTAATTCTTGTACTAAATAAACCTCCGGCCTTGCAGTCATGGCTTTTTGCTAGTTGTAAAAATAAACCGCACCCAAGTACTTGCATGTACAGTACTTGACAAGTCTCAGATGTGCCGTCACATCCTTACACCTACACCTACACCTACACCTACAACTACAACTACAACTACAACTACGTGTGCATCCGTGCAAATTAATAGGTATATATAGCAGTGCATACAAGAGTGCACTGCACGTATGTGCTCAGTGCACGCACCCCGTCAATTACAGTAATATTTGCCGTTGCATGATGGAGGCTATTGAAACAAAACAGACAAGGATGCCTCGAGGTGAAGCGAAGAGCCTCCTCGAAATCCTCCCCCGTCTCCCTGCACCAACGGCACCAGCAGCAGCAGGCCATACTTGCATGCACGGAGCAGTTCAGCGCGGCAAAGACTCGCTGCCGACTAGCCATTGAACCGCGAATCTTCTCACACGCATGGCCTCTGTTTCGCGATTGCACCATCGCGCTCCTTCAATTGGACATCCGAGTCCGCTCCTCATACACCTATAATTAATTACTACTTCGCCACATGCGCCCATGCCGCTATTCGCCTGATGCAGCCGCCGGCCTTCGATTGGCTGGTTCTGGCGCACCATCAAAAAGTGACATGGAGTGACGTACGAGGATGGTGTGGTTTCGGGTACTCCGCTGTACTTGGCTAGGAAAAATTTCACACCTGCTAAAGCAAGTGTGCACAATTGCCTGCTAATAACACCATGTATAAGTACAGTAAGTATTCGGCATACCTCGAGCCGGACGGCATCAGCCCGACACTGGAAGATTCGAAAAGTACGCCCGCCCTCCACCTCGTACTTCTCGCTCAACCTTTGGCACTGCTCATATCGCTCAAACCTGCCTTCCCCCGATGAAGAGAAAGGCAGGGAGCCAGGCCAACGGCCAGAAAGCTGGCGGGAAAAGGCCCAAGAAGACCTGCAATTGTACGTATCTTCGACCAACTACCCTCTCTCAACTTCTTCCTCGACTTCTTCCTCAACTTCTTCCTCGACTTCTTCCTCGACTTCTTCCTCGACTTCTTCCTCAACTTCTTCCTCGACTTCTTCCTCAACTTCTTCCTCGACTTCTTCCTCGACTTCTTCCTCGACTTCTTCCTCGACTTCTTCCTCAACTTCTTCCCCATCTTCCCCAACTTCCCCATCTTCCCATTCTTCCCCATCTTCCCCATCTTCCCCCATCTTCTTCGTCGCCACCGCTCACAATTTCCCGGTAGCCCTGTCGGCGGAAGAGGCGGCCAAACGGTTCCGCGCTGGCCTCCTTGACAAGTCGGTCCTCGGCTCGTACACGGACGAATATGCCGCCTCGACTCCCTACAAGCATGCCGTCATCCACGAGCTCGTCGACGACAAACTTCTACGCTCCGTGAGGGACGAAATCCGCAACAACGTCGAGTTCACCCCAAAGGAAACCGACATCTACAAGATCCACCAGTCCGGCGACCTTGCCAACCTCGACGGCCTCGACGACGAGTCCCTCGCCAAGCTCCCCTCGCTGCTCGCCCTTCGCGATGCCGTATACTCCGAGACGTTCCGAAACTACGTCTCCGCCATCACCGGGTGCGGCCCCCTGAGCGGACGCAAGACCGACATGGCCATCAACGTCTACACCCCTGGCTGCTATCTCCTCTGCCACGACGACGTCATCGGCAGTCGCCGCGTCAGCTACATCCTCTACCTCACCGATCCGGACAAGCCCTGGCAGCCTGAATGGGGTGGCGCCCTCCGCCTATTCCCCGTCCAAGAACTCGAAAACGAGGACGGCGAGGTGGCAAAGACGCCGCTGCCCGATGTCGTCAAAGTAATACCCCCGGCCTGGAATCAGCTAAGCTTCTTCGCCGTCCAACCCGGCGAGAGCTTCCACGACGTCGAGGAGGTCTACCATGCCGACACCAAAGCGCAGTTGGAGAGGGACGGCGGTCGCGTTCGAATGGCCATCAGCGGCTGGTTCCACATCCCCCAGCTCGGGGAGGAAGGCTACGTCGAGGGCGAAGAGGAGAAGAATGCAATGAACAGCAGCTTGATGCAGCTCCAGGGCAACCCTGCCCAGTACGACTTGCCCAAGCCGCAGCCGGTCAAGGTGCCCAACTCCAAGGGCGGCCAAGACGACTTTCAGGAGGCGGACCTCGAGTTCCTCCTCAAGTACATGGCGCCCACCTACCTCACGCCCGATACTCTCGAGCAAATCGCCGACCACTTCGAGGAGACGTCGAGCATAACGCTGGCCGACATTCTGTCCAAAAAGTTTTCTCACCGCCTGAGGGAGTACGTGACAGCCCAGGAAAATCAGCCACCGCCCGCGGATGGCGCCACCGTGGACGAAAGCTCGGGCTGGAAGGTGGCGAGGCCGCCGCACAAGCAGCGTTACCTGTATCAGCACCCCAGCCAGTTGCGTCCCGCAAAGGAGGAATCCCCCGTCACGGAGCTTCTGGACATACTCCTGCCTAGTCGTCAGTTCCGCCAGTGGTTGCAGGTCGCGACGGGATGCACCGTCGAGAGCTCCGACGTCGTCGCTCGCCGTTTTCGACGCGGTCAGGACTACACCCTCGCCACCGGTCACGATGGCAAGCCGCGCCTTGAGCTGAGCCTGGCCATCACTCCGACGTCTGGTTGGGGTGACGACGACGACGCTGACGCCGAGGCCGAGGCCGAGATGGAAAGGGCCAAGCCCAAGGGCAAAGGCAAAGGCAAAGCCAAGGCCGAGCCGGAAGAGTCGGCAAAGGAGCGAGACGGCGACGAGGTCGGCGGGCACGAAGTCTACATGGCCGGAGATGACGATGACGACGAGGATGCGGCCATCTACAAGTCCAGCGGCGGCGATGACAACATCCTCTTCTTCCAGGCGGCCGCCTGGAACAAGCTAGCCATTGTCCTGCGCGACAGCGGTGCCCTCAAGTTCGTCAAGTACGTCAGCCGTAGGGCCCAGGGTGATCGGTGGGACCTTTCCGCTGTCTTCGAGGTAGCGGAGCAGGACGACGAGGATGGCCATGATAACGGCGAGGGCGGAGCGCCAGCGCAGGGATCGTCGGACGAGGAAGAGTTTCAGGGATTTTCGGACCCCGGGGAGAGCGACTCTGATTAAAAACACGCAGCGAGAGAACAGTTGGGGATTGTGCATGGTTGGCACGCACGTGAACGCATTGGCTGTGGCGGCTTGGAAGGTATTGTCAGGGGAAAGCCTGTGCCCCTTGTACATAGCATGGGGGTGGAAAACTGGCTGATGAGATGGTACTATCTACCACACATGATGCGACAAAGTGCACACCATCCGCTACCATGCTCTTTGCCATCGGTCATGTGCTTGCCTTTGATGCGCTCGAACCAACAGCAGACAACTTTGGGCCAAGTATCCTTGTCCGTGATGTAGAATCGTGTGGACGGTTTGTCTGTGACGCTTTGCCTGTGACGAGGCGTCTGTGACGAGGCGTCTTCCTGCTTGATATGAACGAGCCAGCTCGTTCTCAGGCCATCCGGCAAGAGTTCGGCAGGGTCTGGCTACGGGGCTCGGGGCAGCACAGCAACGGCATAGTTCGCTCTCCGTGGGCGGCCTGACCGTCTTGGGTTGTTCTGATCGATGAAGCCTGCCTCCTTCACCCTGGGCTTGGCGAGGGCGAGTCGGTAAATAGGTCAGCCAGCTCGGATCGGAGCAGCTCCGTCACGCTCTCGGCCTCCTGACATCTACCGGATTGCGTCAGGTGGTTGACGGTGTCGTGACCGAGGAAAGCTATCCAGGGAATGATGCTCATGCCTTTGAGCTTTGCGAGGTCCAGCTTCTCGGGGCTCAGCCTGTGAACGAGCTTCCGCAGCGTCTTTTTGTCGCTGAAGAATTGCATGGCAGCGGTGTGATCGGGGTGGGTGGGGTGGTGGAGGTGAAGATGGGCCCTTTCGACGGTGAAGGGCCGTCGAAGGAGGTCGGCCGTGGCCATGTGGGCGTCGAAGAGCTTCTCCGACGGTGCCATTCTGCTGTAGGACTCGACGGTGGAGAGCCACGAGAGCGACCTCCAGGGCAGAATCAGAAGATCGGGCAGCGACGGGTTCTTGCGGAAGCGCTGCTCGGCCTCCAGCATGGTTTTGATGGCCGCGTCAAGGTTCCCGTGCTGCGGTTGACTTTTGGTCCGCACGAACTCGGCGAGGACAAATGATGCGCGCCTGAGACGGTGAGAGTCGTCCATGTGGGCCGCACCATCGTCGGCGGCGCGAGAAATCCATTCCCAGGCGACGCTCTCCAAGCGTTCGGCGATTAGGAAGGGAACGAGGGCACGGATGAAGGGTTGGTTGTCGAGGAATCCAAGGTCCGCCTCGGCACCGGAGGATCGGAGCCACCGGACGACGCGAATGGCCGTCTCCGAGGAGGCCAAGTCGGCGACCGAGTCCGACAAGATCAGTTTCTTGGCCATGACACAGCCGGTCGCCGCCTTGAGCGTCATCATACCCCTCGCGACGCCATGGTCAAAGACGTGCATGGGATCTCGCTTCGGCATGGCTAGCGGGCCCATGATGCTCTGTGCGGGCGCGTCCTTGCCGTAGCTGAACAGAGGGTTCGAAAGGATCGACTTGAGATGTTGGCTCGCGGCCGAGTACCGCATCTGCCGGCGTTGGCCCGTCGATTTGGGTCTCGTGGTGTCTGCGTCATCCGGTCCTTGTCCGTATTCGAGGTCGAGCTGGTTTCGAAAGGACGTCTTGAGGCCATCAAGGAGCTTCTGGGACTGCTGCTTCGATAGAGGCAGCGGTTCGTGGTAGCCGGCGAACAGCCTCCGAAGCGACTGGGCCGATTTTGTGGAAAACATGCCGGGCAACGATCCGGTGGGAGCGTCTTCGGCGTGGTCGAGCGTGGCCTTGCCTACGGCAGGCCCAGATCAATAAAGTCCCCAGGCAGGGTCGGGGATGGTGATATCATTGATAACTTGCCATCTGGTTCAACTGTCGAATGACGGTTGAATGGGCGTCCAATGGATGGGGGATGCTTCTGGGAAGGCGGAGAGGGAGGGGGGAGGGGACAAGTCACGTGATATGGCATCGTCGTCGAGCTGTTCCAGACTGAAGTGTGTTGAGGAAGTGCTTTTGGTGCTCCATTGGCATCCCGAAATGAGAGCAGCAGAAAATCATGATAAATACATACACATTATTGCCTCGCCATCCCTGATGGGAAAATTGGTGTACTTAGACACTGAAGGTCAATGTGGTGTTGCTACGTCTAATGAGTGCCAGAGACTTGGGCGTCATTTCATTCGTCTGAATACCTGCACAGTGCTCCGTACAGTGATGCTTCGGTACTTCGTACGGTGCTGAAGCTTGTCAAGCGCCCGCTGAATCATCGATTCTTCCTCTGTCCCAGCATCTGCCGCGCTGTTCCTCGCCGTCCTCCACCACCTCGCAACACCGTCCCGGCCGAAGCCGATTGCTGTTGGCTTCGCTGTCGTGGCGTGCTCTGAACGTCCCAACATGGCTCCCAAAACGATCATCGCACCGTCCGTTCTGTCGGCCGACTTTGGCCAGTTTGGCCATGAGTGTTCGAGGACGATGGAGCATGGTGCCGACTGGCTCCACGTCGATATCATGTGCGTTTTGCCAAGTGTGGCGCGAATCCCGGATGGCGGCTTACGGCGAGGCACAGGGACGGGCACTTTGTGCCAAACATTACCTTTGGAGCGCCCGTCGTGGCCAAGATTCGGCAGCATGTCTCGAAGCCTACCGAGCCGCAAGGCCGTGGCACCTTTGACTGCCACATGATGATTGCCGAGGTGAGACTCCGGTGCGCCACGGTACGCCGGGAGGGACTCTGTGCTGAAGAGTCGGTATGCAGCCCAAGAAATGGGTAAAGGAGTTCAAGAAGGCCGGCTGCGACCTGTACTGCTTCCACTACGAGGCGGCCTTCTCGTCGGCGGCCGAGAGTCCGGAGCAGTCGTCGGACAAGAAGACTAACCCGAGGGAGCTCATACGGTACATACACGACTGCGGCCTGCTGGCGGGCATCGCCATCCGACCGGACACATCGGTCGATGTTCTGTGGGACATTTTGGAGACGGAGGACGCCAAGGAGATGCCTGACGTAGCTGCACCCCCCACCCCGGGCGTCGTCGGCGTTGCTAACGTGCGCAACAGATGGTGCTCGTCATGACGGTCATGCCCGGATTCGGTGGGCAAAAGTTCATGGCCACTGAGCTGGCCAAGGTCGAAGCGCTGCGGAGGAAGTATCCGGAGCTCAACATCGAGGTGGATGGCGGAGTCGGTCCGACCAACATTGGCGACGCAGCCGACGCCGGCGCCAACGTCATTGTCTCCGGCAGCGCCGTCTTTGGTGCAAAGGACCCGGCCGAGGTCATTGCCGCCTTACGGAAGCGTGTGGACGAGCGAAGCAGCCGGCGAAGGTAGCTGATGGCCGGCCGCCCCGTCCGGCCGTCGGACGTATGTATCGTGACACGCCTACAGGTGGCCGTATCGAATACAACGCCTGCGTCATGATGACCGTCACCACTGCAGTGCCTAACCCTCCGGACAGTCGATGAGAAATGAGTGCAGCGTCCACAGTGCTGACCGATGCACCGAGGATTTGACAGTACACTAGCTGCAAAGCTACTAGCGAGGCGTTGACGTAAACCCAAGGTATGAAAGAGCCCCTGCAGCTTTGCCATGCTCATGAGAGCCGCATGATGCATCGCGCTCAAGTCCTCCGGCAGGTAGAAGATAGGCAGGCGGCAGGTAGGCAGGCAGGGAGGCAGACAAGCAGACAAGCATGTCGGTTGCAGCATGATGGGAAGAACCTGCTCCAGGCAGGCGGCAGGGAGGCAGGCAGGGAGGCAGACAAGCAGACAAGCATGTCGGTTGCAGCATGATGGGAATAACCTGCTCCAGGCAGGCGGCAGGGAGGCAGGCAGGGAGGCATACAAGCAGACAAGCATGTCGGTTGCAGCATGATGGGAAGAACCGGCTCCAGGCAGGCGTCCGCTCCAGGCAGGCGTCCGCTCCAGGCGCCGAGTCTCAGGACGTACGGCCACTCTATGCGCTCATTGAGGGTAAATAAGTGTGATGACAAACAAACACTTCAAGGTGCAATGATAAAAAGGACCAGCAGGACTGTCCGTTCAGTACCTCTTTACTTACAATCCATCATCCGATCAAACTCTCCGGGTAGAAAGCCCAGCGATACGCGCTCCTCACTGGAATCAGTTGGTATCGTCAGCAGTCATCACCAGCAAGAACCCCTTCTCAGTCATGCCGGGTGGCAAGGACGACGCCGGCCGGGGTCATACCGAGCCAGTCACGCATCGCATTGCCGTTTTACAGGAGACCGTTATATATTCCTACCACATAGTTCAGGCGGTGATCATTCGTCTGAGAGGTCACGCTGAGAGGGCTGGACGCCAGCTTACCAAGGTTCGCCAGCAGCTTGACGAGATTGCAGAGCGCCTCGACGTTCTCGTGCTTGATTTCATGCGTCAGCCCAACGTGCCGGGAGACAAAGTCGATGAAGTTCGCAGATACCTTGAAACAGCTCGGTCGGGGATCCTTCGTGTTGAACGTCACATGTCTGAAGCCAGAGCCCGGCTTGACGTCATCGAAGATCGGCTGCACGATGTTGCGTATGGCTATGGCGTTGATCATGATGACACAGACCGTCCTCATCCTGGTGGCCAAGATGATGAGGGCGCAAGAGACCAGCCTGCGACTCATCATGAACGTTTGAAGGCCGCTGCTCGCGCCGAATGCGCAAGGCGTGGTGTCATCTTGGGCGTTGATGAGGTTCGCCCGGCTGAAAAACCCGTCAATGTCCGTCCCCAGACGCTTCCGATTCATATTTTGGGAACCACTCGCGGTCTGGACCAGATGGAAAGTCGCGTCAATGCAGCCAAAAGTCGCATTCAGTTCATCCATACCAGACTTACTACCGTGGAAAAGTTTGCCGAAGCTGGCTACTGTCAAGCAGTCGATCTAGTTGACGAAGCCGTCAACCTGCTTAACCGTGGCGACCTTGAACATCCCGGTCTCATCAGGTTTCCAAACATTGGCGACCTTGAAAACATTGGCATCCTTGAAAACAATGGCAACCGTGAAAACAATGGCAACGCTGAGAACGATGGCAACGGTGAGAGCAATGACGAGTTTAACATCCAAACCGTCCTCAACATCCTTGAACGCTTTTTTGAACGAATGTTGCGAATTCTCCATCGCCTCTTGTAAGGAAGAAGTCCTTGGCAACGCTTGATGGTCAGTCACCTTGCTGGCCAAGAATGCAAAAATGGAATTCTGCGGTGCCTGTGTCCGAACAAAACCTACAAATACGACCCGAACCTAGGACGAGATAGTTGAATGCTGCGGGAACCTGGAATCTGCACATGGGCAGAAGCGATTTTGACAACGGCGAGATTGTTCGTGGCCGTCGGTGTCGCCTGCAGGCCGTGCCTGCGGGTCATGTCGGGTGAGGCGCTCAACTGTCGGAGCGCTTGCAGGTGCCTCAACGCTGCCTGACACTCGTCTCCTTCATTCCTACAATCACTGACTGCATGGTGACGTGACCCCTCGCGTCCGCATTATTCGGCCAGCAACCGGCCGAAGACGGGAGGTACCTACTGTTGGAGTGAGAGGACCATGCTCAGACTTTGCTGCGGAGGCGAGGGGAGATCCTGGGAGGGAAATCGAACATTAGAAGTATAAAAATGCCTACGCATACATATTTGGCTACTCGAGGCGCACCTTTGCGCCGACTTCTCTCGCGTCGACCGATTCGTAGCTTGCATCCTCTCGTGACGGTAGGTACTGAAGGCTTGAGGATGTTGCCGAGCACGACGGAGGGTTGGCCCGCTCCTCCAGCGTGTCGCCGGGGGAAACTGGCGTTGTATGGCACGAGGGCTAGGGGACGGCAAGCGGGACGAGATCATCATGTTATCAACGAAGGCTGTTTCGCTCGAGCAGGCGTAAAAAGGGGGACACGGTTGCTTGACCAACTGGCCGAGATTTCGACCTCGAATCAGACGGCGCGACAGACTCCTCACGTACAGCCTGTGCCGTGAAAGACGAACAAGCGATGCGAGACGACGTCGGCCGTGCTTGCAGCTTCCTCACAGAGCAGCGAGCATGGCCAGGACGGCGCCGGTCAAGCCGCCGATGTTGCCGACGACGGGTGCCGCGGCTGCTTTCGACGTCGAGGACTGCGCGGCATTCGTCGCCGAGGCCGTGGCCGACGTCGACGTCGTGGTCGTTGCCGAGCTGGCTGCCTTGTTGCACACCACCTTGTCGGGGACCTGGACGCCCGACGAGGTGCAGAGCTGCCTCGCAAACTTGACCGACTTGTCCTGATCCTCTTGGCTGCACACGTCGGCGAGGCAGCAGGCGATGCCGTCGAGGAAGTCCTTGTTCCGGCAGACGCAGGCAATGTCGGCCGTCTTGCAGCCGGCAACGCCACCTCCCGTGATGTACTTGCCGACGCAGCCTTGCTGGAGAATGGGAAACAGCCATGGTCAGCGGACGAAAGACAGCAGAACGGGCTTGGGGAGGAAGTTGTGGCCGGGGCGGCACGCACGGCACAGGTTGGGATGCTGTCCAGCTGTCCGGCGACGAGGCTGGCAGCGAGGGCGATGATGAGTGATGCCTTCATCTTGATGGATAGAGAGAGAGAGAGAGAGAGAGAGAGAGAGAGAGAGAGAGAGAGAGAGAGATGGAGGGGGAGAGAGAGATGGACAGAGGGTGAGAGAGAGATGGACAGAAGGTGAGAGAGACAGAGAGAGAGAGAGAGAGAGAGAGAGAGAGAGAGAGAGAGAGAGAGAGAGAGGAGAGCTGAAGGTCAAATGACGATGCAAAGGGCGGGGGTGGCCAGTTTTGATGGCGGAGCGAGACCCGAGAGTCGACGGGACGGTTGGTCGTGCATCTCTCCGAGGCACAGGCGACGGTAGATGGGGAATAGGGGGACTAGGCCTGATGAAATTGGGCTTCGTGCCTGGCTCTAAGCTGTATGCCAAGCGAAGTACCGGCCAGCAGGTACGAGGAGTGCTGGCGAGGCGTGCTGACGAGGCGTGCTGGCGAGGCGTGCTAGCAAGGCGTGCTGCCAACGGCTTTTCGGGACGGGCTTGTGCCGGTAGGTGTCAGTGTCAGTACATTGCAGGTACTTGCACTCGCACTCCACGACGCACCATACACATGTACATCTACCGTCCGCACTTGTACAATGAAATAAGTAATAATACAGCGGCGCCGTTGGAAGGGGGAATCATCATGGTCTCGGTGGCGTCGTGCCAGTACCAGGTACTTGAGGCACCTTGCTGCGAGCTGCATGTAAGCGCTTACCTGCTTAGCACCTCTACGAGGGTGTTTGTATCAGTACTCCAACAGGACAGCAGGCGTGGGGTATGAAACCGCCGAGGACGACAAGGCACAGGTACGGAGAAGTACATGCATGTACAGAGTGCTTAAAGCGCACACTGAGCACGGAGCAAGTACTTGCAGAGGACACCCCGAGTACAGAGTACTTGCAGAGGACACCCCCGAGTACGGAGTGCTTACAGTGCACTGCACTCCGTACACACGGAGCACAGAGACGTGCCTGTTGTTTGCTTCTTTCTGGTACAATGAACCCTGATTTCCCGGTCAGCGACTCCGTACCTTGTGCCTCGGCAAGGCATGATGCATCGTGGACCATCATTTCTGACGTCCTTGCCGCTCCCCCCAAGACGGCAACAATGTGCTCCGTACTTCCAGCGAGGTGCTTTGGCTTGTGCCGTCGTGCCTGGCCCGCCATGCCTGGCCCGTCGCCATCGTTCGAGCACCAACCCCCCCCCGCAGTCGGCCGTCGCTGGCTCGCTCGTGAGCAGCTCTGATGATGCGGCCGATGCAAGCAAATCGCCGCCGGCTCGGCATGGCGGATCGGCCATGTGCGGGCATGCATACTCTACATCTATAGTCCGTCGATGCGTAGATTCCTGCGTCTCTGCCGACGGCCGACGCCATGCCCATGCCGCCCTACACCTTCTTTCCCTGCCGGAGCATCTCGGACACTTTCGGCGGGAGCACCAGCGCGCTCCTATCATTTCTCCTGTAAAACTCCACCAACGCGATCGCCGTCTTCTCCGGAATGTCTTCCTGAATGAAGTGGCCGGCCTCGGGGAAGACCTGTAAAGCGTACTTGCCTGTGATGCAGCCTCCGTTAGCATCCGCTCGGCGGCACGCAAGCATGCCTTCATTCTCGTGCGGCGAACCTTGCATCTGACCGATGGTGAGTTCGGTATCGAGCCGATCGGTGCCCGCCAACAGCAGCAGCTTCCCCCCCGTCGCGCCCAGGAACTTTTTGCTGAGTCCTTCGAACCAGCCTTCCCAGAACGGCTGCGTCGCCGCGAGATTCGTCCTCCATCTCCACCGTCTCGTGCCGTCGGCGCTCTCGTCCCCGACGAGGAGTGGGGGCACGGACGTCCGCGCCGATGTCGAGTTTCGTATCGTTCGCGACCGAATGTGCCAGTCGATGGCTTCTTGCGTCGACGCGAAGCCGACCGGCCTCGTCGACAGGTACGTCTGCATGCTCTTCAACGCGTCAATGGCCGACCCCTCCACCACATCCAGCACCGCGTAACCCAGCAACGACTTGCCCAGCGCCTTCGACTTGGCCAGGTCCGTCACGACCGCTCCGCCGAGGGAGTGGCCGACGAGGATGATGTTGGGGAGCGTTTCCCATTTCATCTTGTCACTCGTCGACCGTATCATACGATGCAGGTCCGACGAGAGCGTTTCGAGCCGCAAATCCAGCGATGCGCCCTCGGGCGAAACCGTTGCCCCGTGGCCGCGGCAGTCCACGGCGAGCAGGCCGGCCGACGGGAGTCGTTTGCGCATCTCGGAGCCGACGACGGCAAAGCTGAGCGCCGACGAGCCGGCGCCGTGATGCATCACGAAGAGCGGGCCCTTTTCCACCGGCGAGGTGAGGTAGGCATGGAACTTCACGTCCGGCTTGTCGTCCGCCTCGAGGAAAAGCTCTCGTTCAAAGTACACGGTCCAAGGGATTTGCTCCAGCGTTCTGCTGCGCGCAAGCCTGAAGCCGTCGGTCAGCCTAGCACCTCGCACGCAATTTTCATCGGCTTCCATTACCCCTCTGGACGGGCAAACAGCTTCTGGCTCGGTGTCGGGATGATGGTTCCCGTCGAGGAGACGGACGATGCCGACGACGAGTCGTCATCCGTGTGCTCCGGCACCTCCGTCACCTGCGTCTCCTCCTCGACATCATCGATCGCACCGAAGGGTTCGTGCGATAGAGTAATTTTGGACTTTGCCCATGCTCGTTGCAGCTCGCTCATGTCGTGCGGCCCGAGGCATCTGCGACGACGGGGTTGAGAGACGAAGCAAAAAGCAGCACACGACGGCTGGCGGGACAATGTTGTCGGTGAATCCGAATCGTCACCCCTGTGGAGCTTGAACGTGGACCAGGTGTGAACTCTTGGCGTGCAAAGCGCTCTGCGTTGGATTGGCTTTGCAGAAATGTATCGTGAGATGAATTTCGAGTCCAAAAGTACGTCGTTGCGAGTGCAACTGGCGATGTTGTCACAGTGAGACGTCGAAAGCGGGGCACTAGCCCACTGTGTGAGTGGCCCTGTGCGGGCGCCACAGTACCGTGCAAATTACCCCTGGAGCACTGTCCTCGGAAGGATAAAAGCTTCGTTCATCGAGCCCATCGACCCATTGCGCGTTGCCGCGTTTGCCGATTGGGTAAAAGACAACGGTGCTTATTGTACATTCTCTACCGGCCGCCATGCGATCCATATTTTCGTACATGGAAGAATTATCTTTGCAAGTTCTCTCCTGGTTATCGCGTTAGCATTCATCCTGCCTCAGCCTCCATGTACAAGTATATACTTAAGTATGCACGCACACCCTGCGGAGGACGAACCCTCTGGTGTCGTCACGACGTGCAACGATCTGATCGCCATGTACTCCGTAAACCAGATTGTTCTGCCGATTTTTATGTATTGTTTACTTACAGTGGGAGCATGACAATGGAAGAGACCTTAGGTTGCTTGACGTCGTGGTGTTTTTTCTTCTTACTCTGGAGCCTTGTTTTAGCCATCATATTGGTGTTGGCGGAAGCTGGAGCGTTTGGCAATTGGCAACCCGCCAGCCGCAGTATCGTACACGACTACGGAGTACGTTACAACGACACGGGCAGTTTTGGCATTGGAACTTTTGCAACAACATTTACTTGTACGCTCCATGAAAAAAAAAGTTGTTCTTCTGTGCTTCACCTAAGGGACTACAGAGTAATTGGACCTGCACAGTACGTACATATTGCTGGTACGTTGAGTGCATTGTTTAGCGCAGGTCTGGCGAAAACGGCTTGCTCATGAGACGGCCGTTCAAGCATCCAGTAGCCTACAAGTAAATCTAGCCTATATCAAATCAGTGACACCAAATGTAATCATCGAGGTGAGACAATGACATAGTTCGCGGCTAACTGCAGGATCTGCATAAAATACATGTCGTTGTTCGATCCTGTTGGAGCCCACTGCCGTCGATCCGGGCACACCGTATCCGCACATGCACGCCTGCCAAGTACCTGGCAATTGGAACGACCGTCTGCCCAGCCATGAGGATTTTATGAAGAGGTCTGGCAGGCCGATGAGGGAGAAGGGACAGGATAGGACACTTTGTGACCGATGCTCTCCATTACAAAATATAGTGAGCGTTCGCCGAGGTGGTCGGCTAGGTAATTACTCTGCACACGTAATGGCTTATTTGTCATGTCCACCGACGGCTGTTGTGACCGGCCCTTCCGAATAGCCAGTCCATGTATGACGATGTCTCGGCGAGGATACGGATTATTACATCAAACTTGCCTGCTAGCTCTCGTATGCCAGGCGATCCGGTCGAGGTGATAGCGGACAACGCCAGGGGGAAACGTTGCTTATTATATCTCGAACGTGGCCGAGACCTGCCCCAGCAAAGCAAAGTGACTCGCAGGGCATGTACTTGGCACATGTACTCGGATTGCTTGCCACTAGGCCTGTAGTACGTTGCAAGTGTAAGTAATAAAATTGATAGTTATTACTGTATACTGTACAGATACGAGGAGGTGGCTCCTCGTGGGAAATAGAAATAATATCATGCATACATACTCTGCTTCAGGTCTTGGCGAGTACCAGCGGAGGCAGCCTTCTGTCGCGTGATACGGTCGATTCCCAAAACATGCTCCAAATGGCACCACGGCGGTCTCGATGAAAATATCCAATTCAATATTAATTGCAGCGCAGTGGGGGGTTTGTACTCGTGCAGATGCCTACAGTACTGCACGGCGTACTCAAGTCGCCTCGCTGACCCGTGCACTTTCGGGGAACTGAATGTGGCTGCCGGGATGCCCGCCAATGCGACTGTGGCTTCATATTGACAAAGCAACATGAACGGCATTGCATAATACTACTATCACGACAGTCCTGTAAGTGCATGCGCCGTCAGCAGGAATTGCGGGCTATTTGCCATAAAACCGGGGAATCGGAGAACCACGCTGCGAAGGCGAGGCAATGCACGAAGCAGAAGTAGACGTACATGTGCCGCAACGTCGGGGAGTGAACAAGCTCAGCCAAACAAAAACGCCTGCCAGCTTGGGTCGGCCTGAATATCCAGCCAGCAGCGCGGCGATGGCGTTCGAATCTCGAGTCCGCTTGGATGTGATGCAGCCGACCTGCCGGAGCCTTCGGTGTGCATGGCGAATCACACCTGTATGGTGTGTTAATAAGAGTTCATTTACACGCGCCCATGAACTCACGCCCCAATCGATCCTGGTTATAAAAAGCAGATGCTAGCGAGAAGCTGATGTCGAAAGTGAACAGAGGGCTCCGTAGCGGGAGGACATCCGACGGGTGAAGCAAACGTCCTTGGTGGGAGCATTGGCACCGATGCCTCACCAGGAGCATCAGTGCAGGTCTTCTGAGCGGTACTCCGTATAAGGGGAGACGATCATATCTTCCGAGGTGTGCCAAAGGTGTGCCAAGTGGGACTTGCTCCAGGCTCGCCTGATAGATGAGCGATTGCGCGAGTGCGGAGCACTGGGTAATTACCCGATGTTCGTGGTGGAACATCGAGGACGACGCTGCCACGCCACTTTGGCCCCTTCAGCCCTCGTGCGTACTTGCACCACTCGAATGCACTGCCGGCCTCCGACGGCACCCAGGTGGGCTACGGACATGGCCACTGCTCTGTAACTCGGCAGTGCCCATGCATGACTTCAGGATGGCGTGGTCTGTTCTCTCAAAAGCCGGACTCGTGCTGGGACAAAACAGCCAAGGTCAAGTTATGCTGATGCTCGATGCTGCCCGACACCCGTCGTCGCGTACGCCCACTCGTCGCTCTACCAGTTGAACAGGAACAGGACGAGAAGGATTCTGGATTCGTCGTGGCCATCGTCGCGTGGGCACGTGGTGCTACCCAACCTGGGGTGAGTCGAACCGTTCCGATTTGATAGGCAATGATTTGATAGGCCATGACGGATGCTGGCGCATTTAGCAGCGCCCATGTGGAAAACTTGGCAACTTGCTCCGATGTAATCGATCTCCAGGTTACCAAGACTCCTCGCGTAGCCGAACCCAATGCCGGCATGGTACGCTAATTTACCTGCATGGTGTGTGCCGTCCAACGACAGGGCGCCTCGCGGAAGGTGTACGTGTATTCGTACCTACATAGGTGCTGTGCATGTGCTCGCGGAAATACTCCGTACACCTAGATGTACTCCGTACGGTGTACACGTGTGCATCGTCGTAGGCGTCAACATTCGAACTGGTGTGGGATCGTGTGCACCCGCAGCTGGGCGAGTGCACCCCGAGGGTGCTTTGGGTGCGGCAAGTGGCCAGGCTGGTGGCCACTGGCAACGACTCTTCTGCTCTGCAGCTGCAGATGCTGCAGATGCTGCAGATTCTGCATTCTGGTTCGGCCTGGCTTCGGGTCGTCGTGTCGCAGCGGTCGACGGTGATGAGAAAGGGGGAAGGGGTGTGGCGGCAGGATGAGGAGGGCGTGATACGACATCGGGTGGCGGTGCGATGACAGAACAATCATGGGGGGCAACGGGCTACCACTTGATCGATCCTCAACACGTGTCGGTCCTTGCCGCCATCGCTCACATGGAATAAGGAAAATAAGGAAAAATAAGGGACAAGTAATACTCCGTACTGCACATGTTGGAACTCGTACTCGGATGCATGCTCCCAGTCTCCTTCACTTGCACCGTACCAGTACTGGAGTCGCTACTGTATGTACATGTAAGACGAGGAAAGGAGTAGTTGGGGTCCTTTCCAAGCAACTGCCCCCATGCTAATGCACATGCACATGCAGCTTCCCTGCCTCCTTTCCTGCCTGCCTAAATGCTAGTAGTGCCGACTGGTAAAATACATGTACGTACATTGTACTCCGCACACCTACCAGGTGTAGGTGTATCTACAACAGGTACTCCGTAGGTACTGCAAGTAATACAAATACTGGGTAGTGGCACTCCGTAGAGATGCACTGTATGCCCTGTAATTGTATATGGGCACTGTGTACTCCGTACTCCGTACTGCCTTCCTACTCGTATTGGTGGACATGCAAAGTACATATGCAGCAAGTACTACGGAGTTAGAGGAGGTATGCCCGTTCAGTACTGTTATGCCCCAACAATGGAGCAGCTGCTCGCACCGTGCCAGCACATGGCACAACGTACCCGTGCTCGTATGAACGTGGCTACTCCTCTCCGTGCAACTCAAGAAGCACTAGTAATGCATTCTCGTACGCATTTGTTTGTGACTCCCAGAGTCCTGCCTTCTTTCGGACCCCCGACAGATTTACACGGCTCGAAGACGGCGTATCGAACACTTGATCAGCACCCGTGGCAAGTTTGCCCAGGCCCCGACCGAGGACTGCCATGCTCGTGGAGAACGACCAACGATCAACCGAGAAGAAGACGATGCAACAACAAAGACTCGCCGCCTAGGCTGTATCTGCCTTTGCCAAACGCCTGTGGAGGCCACTCCATCTCGCATTGTGTCTGGGTCATCAGCCCGGCAGGATCCTGAGACCCTTGGCCAATGACTATCGCGGAGTCTCATCGGTGATGGGCTGGATTCCGGAGGACAAGTGATGAACCGAGCATCGGCAGCAACCCCCTCCATGAATTGCTGACCAGCTCCTCCACAGCGAAGGTGACTCTGCTGCTGCTGCTCTCCGATACCGCCGCGAATGCCAACTCTTGTCCAGAAGGGCCGGGCTGAATGTACGGAATATTTTGTCCAGCATTCCAGATTTCAAGTTCACTTGCGAGGCGCAGCTTTCAGTGCCAACTACAAGCAGTACTCCGCACTCCGTATCCGAACCCCGTACGGGATAATACATGTAGCTTCGTTGCTGTTCCAGCTGCTCTGGTGGGCGAACGCATCGTTACCATAGGAGCGGGTCTATTGGGATGGAGCTGCTCTGCCTTCACGTACTATTATTACTTGGAACACAGGCGCGGAGTACATAAGTACGTACAGTATTATGTTGCACAGTAAGTACTCCGTACCCGGTACTCCGTAATGAGGAACACCCACGCTGTACTGTACTCCGCACGGAGTGCATTCTTTTGCTTACATGTACACCGTACTTTCCTGTACGTACAGTAATAATTAGGCTGTAGCAGGTAGTCTTCTTATTTCTGTCTGCACTTACGGAGTACAGTACATGTAATTGCAAGTACAGCAGAAATAAAAGTACATGAGGCGCATGTAGTTGTACACAGTGCTTCGAACGGAGCACTCGTCCCAGTATGGCATCCACAAACGCAGCAAATCCTGGTTTGGTGGGTCTCGCCACTTGTCACACAACACTTGCCACCATCGATTGCCTTCTCCCCAGCAGTGGCGCCGACGATGTTGCCGACGAGCAGGACGCACTGCCATGGGATTTCACAGTACTCCGTCCGCCGCCGTCCTGGTTCATCGTACCTGTCTGGATTTGATCTCTTGCACTGTATCCCAGTCGTTGATGTGAACGTCGGACCAATCTCGAGGCTCGCCACGCGGCACATGTGCAACTGCCAGGATGTGATTTGCAACCGGACTCGGTAGCAATCTTGTGCATTGTGCAGATATACGGTGTACATCTACTCTTGCCAGTACTTTCGAAAGGCATAATGTTGCGTGTTGCATCATCTGATGACGAGTACGATCATAAAATCCACAGCTGGATTCGCGGAGCATGAACAGGTACATGTATCCGTACATGAAATTAATTCGTTCTCGTCAGACTAACACCGACAATAGTGATGGCTAGGGGTTAGTTCAAGCATTCGAAAGCCTACTACGAAGCAAAGTGTACGGAGGGCAACTCCGCTGAACAAGGGGGACGACTCCTGATGCGGGATCCAACGGCAAGGTGGCGCCAATACCAGGCTATCTTCATACAACCTGGCACAGACCCTCGCAAGCCTCTGTTGGTGGAAAGTCGAGAGAGGAGACGAGATACACATCGAAAAGCTCGGGCATACTTGGCTGTCTTGCGGCCAGCGTTACGAATTCCAACCTCCAAAACCATACCCTGCACTTGCGCCTGGTCTCGAGAATGGGACCTTCGGCTTCTCAGAGAATGCCATTGCCAGACCCCAAGCCAAGTTGCTAAAGGTGGAGGGAGGGCTGCCATTCATGGATGCTTCCGAGCCGCCATGCTTGGACTCCCGCTTGGATCCACTTACTTGGCGTTGCTGGAACAAGGATGCCAAGCGGATCTGTCCACCCAGGGGTCCCAGCAGATAGCTTCGCCTTCTTCGATCAAGTCCCGCCCAACCTGCTCGTATACGAAGTCCCCTGACCAGTCGCTTGCATGCGAGCATCTGCAGCTACCTTCTGCAGCTTCACTTACAGTGTGCAAGTGCAACAAACTCGCACGGATGAACGTGCCTCCAGAAGTCTAAAAATGCAGGCTGGCGTTTACGCCAGGACTGGAGCTGTGACAGGGACAGGGAGAAGCAGTCCGGTTGCTCGTCTTCAGTTCCAGGTGCCAATCCCGTCATGCCCTCTCGCGAAACCTCTCGTTTCGCCAGCTGCCCGTGGCAAGGTACCGTCCCGGAAGCCCCATGGAGCTGCATATCCGCCTCCATATTGAGAGTCGGCCTGGTATTAGCTCTCCAATGGTGTCAAATGTCTGGATCCCTACTAAGTAAGCATCTTACGAGGTCGTCGTGCATTTGCCATCGTTGAAGCCACCCCACCCACCCCCACGCCAAAACACCACTCCTCCTCTCCGCCCCCCCTCCATCCATCTCCCCCGCCCTTTTTGGCATCCACACCCACCTTTTCAATGTCAAGGATGGTGGTTGATCAAGTTCTACATGTACAAAATTCGCAGCATCGAGCATCAGGGGTACGAAGAATGATGAGACCAACAAAGTGATGGAGACAGAAGACCATCGCAGCCAAACAACAATCCTTGGCCGAGATGTCAACTTGTGCAGATAGGCCTTGGTTGCGAAAGAATCCCCAACTGCGTTACGCAGCCGGGTCCTGAGCTATCCTTGCTTGACGGCCTGCCTGCAGCCAATATGCACAGTTCACCCCCAAGTACTCCGTACTCTTACACACACTCCGTGCAGTGCTCATAATTGCTACCGACTGCATTCTGTCCGGATCCACCAATGCTGATCGGAAGTCCCTCAGGAGCTGCACACTATGCCACATATGCCCGTGGTGGAGACCAGGCTGGTAGGGTTAGACGTTCCCCGATGGACGGGCAGCGGCTGTGGCAGGATCAAGGGCAAGAGGATTCCCAAGCATTGCATGCAACAATTGGTCGCCGATGCAGATTCACAAAGGTTGCAAACCGACCACTGTCCCAACGAATTCTGCCGAGGCTAGATAGGCTAGCAAACGGCCGATCAGACGGTACGCATCGCCTGCGACAGTGTATAAACACCTGCCTTGCCCCCACCTGGACAATCTTCACGTCACCTGGATCGGCCTTTCACTCCTCCCGGCTGAGCTATCCTGGCTGGCACTGAATGAGCTGAAGCTGGCCAAAGAGTCTCCTCAATATTAAGCCAAGAGTTGCCCTCTCTCCCCACAGCTGGCTTTGATTTCATGAACCCGTTAGTTCGTCCGGTCTTCATCCTTCTCGCCCATCTCACCAGCTTCTCTCATCTACTCCCCCGGAGACCTTGCTTTTCCTCTGCATGCCACGACAAGGATTCTGCTCACCAACACCGGGGCGGAGACACACTACGAGCAGATAGCCGGTGTCGTGGCGTTTAAGCGCCATTCTGCTGCTTGACCCCAGTCGTCGTTGGGGGAGAAGAAACGAGAGACAAAGAATCACCTAATGGAAGGCGCAATAAGAATTTGCCGTTGCCCATACTAACCAGAGCCATCGACAATTTGGAGAGTACTTCGTCAATCGGCCGCATGATCAATCCCCATCGCCATTCATTTCATCAGAACGGCAGCTGTAGTCTCCTCTCACCCTGCATCATCTACCACTACGAGGCTGCCCCTTTCACAGAACGAAATTGCAGCTCTCCAGTCTAAATCGCAATCACATTACCCGGCCCTACATTTTCCAGAATTCTTATCACCTTCCTACGACTGACGACTCTGCTCATTGCCAACGATAGGGCAGAGAGGACAGCCCTGGCCTCAAAAAAATCCGTTTTCCAGTTCTGTTTCAGCGTCAGCATCTTGCAAATACTGCTCCTCGGCCTGATTTTCGGATTTTTCGACCACCATCCGACTCGAACCTTTTCTATCGAGTGATCTTACGAGCCGGTCCGATCCGTATCCGATTTCGAGCCCGGCGTATACACCTTCCCCGCACGCAAAAGCGGAAGCAGTGACATCCAACATTGGCCATCACTTGCAACCTCACCATTGATTGATCTTTTTTTCGTTCGGCAGATAGTCCAGAATCGATTCTCACTCCCGCAAGTTGGCCGCTTTGTCTGGAGCCCGACCAGCTGAATATGCTCAGGCGCTCGTGTCGCCCTGGCTACGTTTGAACAGCTTCCAACATTCGTCGAATTGCGACGTTGCCTTATTCCTCACCAAAACCCACGCGGCTCAGAAGATTCAATTCAGTGGTCGATACGATACTGCTACCTACGTCGTATACATTGTATCATTTCTATTTCATGGCCGTCGTCAGCACCCTGTACGCTCAATCGAAACCGGAGTCCTGGAAACCCGGTTGTCAGATCACACCTATTCTTCCAACAAAGTCCGCTGCCGTGCTCGATATGTCATACCAGTACATTGTACCACCAGGGAACGAGGGAATCATGGAAATGTCGCAGTCGGGATACAGAACCGGCTACAGCGCGAATTTGCATGATCCATCAGCGGCTGATGGAGACTCCGAATGTTCCTACGATGGCATAAATTCGAACGTGAGGCTGAGAAGGTCTTTCTCGACTCCCAACACCACGCGCTTGCAGCAGCAAGGCGGTCACGATGCGCAGTTGCTGTCGGAAGCGGCGGGGGAGAAGAAACGGAGCAAGTTGGGTTATCATAGAACTTCCATTGCTTGCAGTAAGTCAACATCGCGCCAGCCCTCTCGCCGCACCGGCTGATTTCAACGTGATGCTGTAAAGGTCATTGCCGCCGACGAAAAATCCGATGCATTGCGTCCCCGGACGCGCAGAATCGGTGCATCAACTGCATTCGGTTGAAAAAGGAATGCAGCTTCTATCCTGTGGACCAGCAACCGGGGGGCGAGAGCCGCGCAAGGGGCCCGGTACGACAAACCGCAGGGCCCGTCCTTGCGTCATCCACCTCCTCGCCCATCGTGGGTGGTGCAAGCCCCAGGGAAATGCAGCAGGCCGCCGTGTCCGGTACAGTTTTAGGCAGCAGCAAAAGACTTTCTGCGGGGGACGATTGCTTCCCTCCTGCTGTCAGAGGTTGGGGCTTCCACCGAATGGGCGATGATGGGAACACGATGGCTGACCTGGCGAGACAGTGCCGTCGAACGCGTTCTCCTCAAGCGGACGATTGGAATTTTCGGGCCAACCAACAACATGGCTAGGTGCAGATGCAAATCCGACGACAATGCCGAAAACCGAAAGTATCGACATGACTTGGCAAGCGTACCTGGCCGAATCGACGTTAAACACAACGTTTCCACCGTGTCCGCCGTCTTCGTCTGCCGCATCCACCACTTGGACATGCGCAACCTCGGAGGCTGGATCTCGCGAAGGTGTGGCATGGCCCGAGTTCCCACCGCTAGCACGGTCAATGTCGTATGGAGGGCAAGGCAGCGCCGAGCACGCGCAGCTGCAGTATCTATCCATGGGACATGGGCAGCCTTTCGAACGTCGCCCGTCCAATTTGTCCGACATGTTCACGCCGCCTCCCTTTGAGACACCGATCGGGAGTATCACTGGTCTAGATAATCAAGGGCTCCTGATGGCTGGGAGTATCTGCGCCGATGCGGAAGCTTGGCAACAGCAGATGATCCCGCCAGGGGAAGCCCGCTTCGGCGCCTGGCCATCCAACAAGACCTCCGGGGACCAACAGATATGGCTTGAAGAACAACGACAGCAGGTAGTTGCGGCTCGAGCGCCATCAGAGGCCTATTATTCTGCCTGAGTCGGGCTATCCAAGTCCGAGACCGTGGTTCCATTCCGGTTCTCAGCCAGGAACCAACTTTTCCGAGCCAACGGATGAACTCTACTCAGAGGGCTACTACCGCGTACGGATTGTTATGTAGAGTGCGCATGCTAGTACGTGCCCTAGCTCGCACCTTGAAGGATGAAAAGGCCACCCTGCGTTGAACCCCGACGAATTTGAACACATGGACTTGATTGACGGCGTTCACACTTGAACAAGGGAACATTGCGCCAACAGACGCCAAGAGTGACAATGAAACATGAAATATGAAGCTTCCTATTGGTGAACGGTAGCTATTATTGCTCATCCAGCTGCTCGGGTTATCGGAAATCGATAAATAGCTCGAGGAAACGGGACAAAGAGAAGGCGACAACCCGAGAAAGGGGGTTTCCAACTGTGGGCAAGGAACGCCTCGTTCTCGGATTGAGCCCATTTCGGGTGTCTGAAGAACCCGACAAGTATGCTGGTCAGGGCCAAGTCAAATGAGGATGGATCAGGCAATGAATTACTACTGATCACTCACCCAAGACACAAGTCGGGTTTGACGAGGTCGTGAATCAACCTCGCAACGAACTAGAGCAGAAATCCGCCATGACCCTCTTCAGCCAGTCGCTTCTTTTATGCCTATCGAATGGCGCCTCTGTTGCTGCTCTCGAAAATTCGCACCGTTGAGTGAGCGCGGCGTTATTACGCACAAGCTGAACGATCCGCTATGGCTCGGCGAAGCCATCACAGCTCCCAGAAACTACGACGTCGTCTCCCGAGCGCTCATTAGGATGCTTAACGGCCGATAAAGTTGGCGTTGCTCTCAGTAGCTCTCGTTGTATCGATCAGCGGTGTGGTGGGTGAGTAGTTGGATATTCCGTTCATCAGAACAAGGTCATGCTTGCGCGATGGGACAGGGGACGAATGATTTATACTGGTCGAACAGTATACGCTACCGTTGGTTGGGGATAACGAGCGGGATGAGGGGACGGTAATCGAATTGCACCCCGTACCACCAAGACTCGGTGAGGATAGGTAAGCGGACGTAGTTTTGACAGTTTTGGGGGATAGCTTCGGCGTTGTGATTAACCTTGTCGACACTCCAATGCTCGTATGAATTGAAGAGAAAAACAGGAAATTCGATGAGACGGGACTTGAAAGAAGCGAAAGCAGTCGTGTGTGACATCGTTTGATCCGCTCGACTTGGCGGCAAACGTGGTGATGAGAGGACTCGAGGGCAGAGGTAACTATGTGCCGAGACAGAACAAAACTGGTACCCGAGCCCGATGGATGAGCGTCACAGCTTCCAGGTGAGGACGAGAAGCGTTATGTAGGCACCGAGGCTCAAGGCGGTCATGAGAATTACGGTATCACCGCTCGTGTTGAACTTGCGACTGACGAAGCCATCGTTGACGTCTGTGGCGAAGAACTGGCGGTGGCCCTGGTGGCGACGGTAGATGGCGACAAGAAGGATGGCAGCACCGTACGCGGCGAAGAGAGCGCCGATAGCGTAGAACTCTTCGGTGAAGATTTTGACGATGACGAGTGCGAAGGAGAACTGACCGAGCGCGGTTCGCATGTAGGCGCCCTCAAAGGTTCGCTGCGAGGCACGGATCTCGACGAGCCTAGGGCAGGAGGGATTAGTGCCGGGCAGCGGGTGACTTTGGCTCGGGACGGCGCGTGCAACTCACTCGTCGGGGGTCAGGACGACGGAGCGCGCTCTATGAAGCCGAAGGCGAAGATACTCCTCCGGATGTGGCTGTTGACGGGACGGAGCGCAGCTACGGTCAGGCCTGATGCCAATGGAATGGGAATGCGGATATGAGGGCGTACCTGGAACATGGCAGATCAGGGGCGACGGAGAAAGGGTCTCGTCGTCCCCTTCTTTCGATATTATATATCAATGTCCCTCCGTATCGGCATCTGCGAGGTCCGTCGCTGTCGGTCGAGTTTTTGGTCCGGTACGGCGATGGGGCTGGGGTTCTCTCTCGTCTGCCCGTCCGTCAGGGCACCGTGCGGCTATGCGTGATGCAAAATAGCAGACATGCTCGTGGCATTCGCCGCACTCGTGACGGTGATGGCGTCGGTGGTGGTTGGAGCGTCAGGTTCGTACAAGTAATATAGCAGTTTGCTGTACAGTACGGAGTACTCGGTACAGGGAAAGTGCCTAATAGGTACTTGCCATGATTGCGGTGAAGCGGCGAACTAATAGCCATTGGACCTGTTTCAGCCTAGTGCCGGCTACGTCAAGGCTCCCAGTATGAGGATTACTGAAGTATTAATACCGAAGTATTAATACTTAATTATTCAGCACCCAGTACGGATACGATACAAGGACTCGAAACGGTAATTACGGAGTATTAATACTCTTAATACTCCATGAATACTCGTCGTCCAGTGCTAACGTTTTATGTTTTCGTGCTACGCTTAGTGCTGCGGCATCAAGCACAAGTACAGTAAGCCGGCACCATCGGCCATACTTGTACTTACTGTACTGCCCGCCAACCAGGACGGAGTACTTATTGCACAACTTGTCGATATCCTGACAGCAGACCACGATTGGGTGCAGCCATGGCCAATCGCACAGGAAAATGGGCAGACGCACAACACATCAATAACGATGAGGAATCCAACGGGCAACTATCTACGCGTGTTACTTTGGATGCTTTCGTTTCCCCTCATCTTTTTCTGTAGGAGCAGATGAGAGCCGTCGGCAACGAGCGAGCGAGCGGCAAGCAGTTTCATGATCAGTGTCCTGACGGGATCATCACGAGCGTCCATGGATCGACTTGTACCATTGCCAGACAGCAGTAGCACAATAGGAGCATTAATGCGACTACGCCGTACTCCAAGTACAGTACGTACAAGCACATCCATGCAAGTACATGTACTGTAAATGTCAGTATTGTGACCAGCACACGGTAATAATACAAGTATTACTGTACTTGGCGTGGCAGGTGGAGGTACGGAGTACACGTAGTAGTATTACTTGCAGTACAACCACCTACTTACTTGCAGTACAACCACCTACTAGGTACTTACTTGCAGTACAGTAGGTTACTTGTTGTACTGTCAGCAGGAGTAAGTACTGTACTGTTTGTACAGGTAGGTGTACAAGTAGGTGTACAAGTAGGTGTACAGTACAAGTAGGACCTAAGTAGTACAACTGCTGTACTGTAAAGAACGGAGTACAGAGGAAGTACAACTAGTTGTGCGTGAGCATGTACATGTACTTCATTGTGGTGCGGTAAACTGTTGTTACTTCGTACCTTTGGTGTATTTCGGTAGTCAGGAGTAGGTGTACAGAGTACTGTAATTATTACATGCTCCGTACAGTACTTGGGCGTAGTTGTACTGTAAGTACTTGCACTCCATTCGGTGCTTGTAGCTCCCTTGTCTGACATGGACAAGGCCCCTGATGAACGGAGCCTAGCCCCCTAGGGGAACGGGCATGGGCCCATGTTCGGGAGGGGATGTGGAGTCATCAGTTCACTCGGACCGCCACTAGCTGCGACTGGGTTGCGACGGCGGTTCTCGGTCCGTACCTACAGAACAAGTACTAGACCTAGTGTTAGGCGACTACGGAGTAGCTACTAGGTACTAGGTAACGATTGACTGACTCCCCAAGGCATTTTCACCCTTGCACAAGGCGGAATCCAGAGTGCATGTGCTCGACTGTGCTAATCTTCTGGACGAATGCGAGCCATATTCAGTAATTGCAGGCAAGAATGAATGGAGCTGGCATCTTGCTCACCTTTCTTTCGCGTCCGAGTGCGATGTCCATTTCCCGATGGTGAAAATTGCAATGCAACGTACCCCGTACACCTACTTGCTTTCGTGCGACGACAGGAACCGCCGCTGACAGCCATCGATACCAAGGCGAACCACGCCTACAGTATGAGGAAGTACTTGACAACATACTTAAGTAAGTAAGTAGATGTCCCAATATTACTACAAAGGTACGGAGTACCTACCCACGAGGTACCTGGTCTTACCGAGTACAAATACATGCAAGTACCTAGTACTGTGCACTGCTCATAGGGTGAACCGGATTGGTTGCGTACTTACTCCCTGGTACTTTACTTACATGCACTGTGCATATTTTCTTGCCTGATGGCGATTGATGACAGAGGAGTGTAGGGGGATGAGGAGGCTGGATGAGGGGACGGCGCGGTATGCCGTGTGATGTATCGTGCACACTCTGGTTCGTGCCCACGCCACTGTTTTACTCGTTTGTCTGGGATGGAACGCTCCGACGTAGGCAAGTGATGAGTGGCACATGTGCGCAGGCTGCAGCGTGGCCGCGGTATGCAATGCACGTGCGAGAAGATAACTGCACAAACTACATCTGCAGGTGGAAGGCGAAATCTCCACCACCACAATGTGCGCCTTGCTAGTTGAAAGTATGTGCACGCTACTTTGTAGCAAGGTGAACGGAGAAAGAGTACGGAGCGTACTTGATATACACAAGAGTAGCAAGTGTAGATGGAAAGTACAGTAGGCAAGCAGTATGATACGGAGCGCGGAGTGCAGTGCATGTACGGAGTGCTCCGTAGACGTTCTGTAGCCTACATACCTCCTAGTATAGTATACATGTAGCAAGCAGTTGGTACTACGGAGGGGCAGTACTGTAAGTAAGTACTTGCAAGTACTAGGGACGTTCATTGGCAGTACTCCGTATTCCGTACAACCATGATATTCACGGAATGCATCTGCTCAAGTACATATAAGCAAGTACTTTTCCTTGTACGGAGTACTCCGTACATGCAGTCCGTAGGGTAAGTACAGGCACCTACTATCCTAGTAATACTCGTAGCGAGTGAGATGCAGCAGGCAAGGTTGCTCCGTACGCCGTCTCGGTAATCCGTGTCCACATTACCTTATTGAATACCTTACTTCGTACCGAGTAGTCCTCGCAGCAATACCTTGACAGTACTCCGTACCGTGCCTAGTATTAGTTGGCCATCCCTGTCACACAGGCCTGCATGCGCCTACATGTGCTGTAAGTAGTTGCATGCACTTATTGCAAGTACAACTGCTAGGTACACTGACATGCTGTGCTGGTACCTGTGCGATGCTCGCACAAGCACGCATCGATCGCCTCAGCGCCGTCTGTCCCTCCCGGAGCCCATCTCCAGTCACGTCTCTGGACACTCCTCCTAGGCAAAGAATCGGTCTCGGCCGATCTCGGTTGAGTGGCAAGAATAGACATCGATTTGCCGGCGGACGCAGCATGCAAGTCCTTCTTGGCCGCGCGAATACCGTCTCCCGATCTGGCGGCCTCCAAAGCGACCGCCTCCAAACTCCCCGGGGATGCAGATGCGCCAAACCCACTCACTGCCGCAGCGGCGAGTACCTGTGGAGGGCCTGTGGAGGGTGGTGTCGCCCTAGGCGCTTTCGGCCCGCCGCGCTGCCAACCCTCCTCACCCTCACCTCACCTCCCTCCCATTCCACCTCGGCGTCGAGCTTCAGCCCTCCTCCCCCCCCTCCCCTCCATCCCATCCCATCCCCGTCTCCATCTCCATCTCCCGTGCCATCCCATCCCGCCTGCTCCACGACACCACAAGTCGATCAGGCCTTGGCGGATACGTCGCTCGAGAACAACGACGCCCCGTCCCGTCGAGACCAGCCTCGTCGTCGGATTGCCCTCGCACCACTGTTGCTCGAGGTACGACAAAGAGACGGGCCAGCCGCTTGTACGGCGGCGGCATGCACCTTGGTTGCTTTGTCGGACCCTCGAGAACGATGATTGCCCGGAAGTGATCACACCCTTGCTTCCAAATCGCGCAGAAGTGAAGCTCTCGACGGCGACGGTTCTCGCTTCGCCCGACGACGCAAAACGTCGCCTACGCTCCAAGGCATCCGTGACGGTGCAGCGTATGCAAGCTTTCCAACCTTTGCTCGACATCGGCGACCATGGCCTCCACCTTTGCCCCTGCCGTCCCGGACACTCTCGATCAGCAGCATCTCCAACAGCTTCACGCCGCCGAGGCCCGTAGCCGCTCCCGGCCCGCCTCCAGCTGCGACGGCCATCCGACGGCTCCTGTCCTCGACGCCGACGCCGACTTGCTGCCGAGTGGCATCGATTCCCTCTCCCCGTCGGCCAACCAGTTCGAAACCCCTGCAGGCTCCACGACGACGGTAGGTCCCTGCCAGTCCAGCGACTTCGGCGATCTCGACGAGTATCCTTTCTTTGCCGCCCACTGCACCGACCTGGATGGGACCGCCCCTTCGTTCCTCGACAATCCGCTAGGCTGGAACCAGTCGCTCTCGCTGTTCGACGATGACGCCCCTCTCGAGCGGAAACATCACGTTGCCGACGACCGCCAGTACCCGCTGACGCCAACCCACACCTCCACCGGCCATGCCGCCTCGCCGAGAAGTGCACACCATGGTGCCGCCGGCCTGCGGTCGACGGCCCCGCTCCTCCCAGATTCCATCTCGCCGCAGCAGCTGCAAAATCACTTCAAGCCGACGCCCGTCGTCATCGAGTCGTCGTCCAACCTGACTCCCAGCCGCTCCAACAGCAACCGCACGAGCGAGGATAGCCTCGCCCCCGCGCCCGTCTCCACGAACCCCCAGAGCCCCCGCGTCACCGTATCGGTCTGGGGAAAGGACGACACCGGCCCGGTTCATACTCTTGAGCGGACCTTTGACGAAGTGACGGGTGGCATCTACGCCGCGGGGGATCTCATATCCTCCCTCCATGACCCAACCTTTGCATCGTCGCGACGCGCCCCGATGGACCACTGGATGAGCGAGCCGACCGTGCGAAGAAGCGGCCTGGACCCGACGAGTCGTCCCGAGGAAGAGGTCACGAGCATCAACGACGTGGCGCGAGGAAGAGAAGCGCATGAGCGCGATCGCGGCGTCGCCATGTGGCTCTCCGAGAACCCAAACGATGGAATGGCACCAAGAGAACATTCCAGCGAGGACCTCCGAGCCATCGAGCAGGCGTTTGCCTTTCATGGCAATGACGACGTTCCCTTTGGCCTCGCCACCGAGAACAAATACGTCGCCGGCCAGACGTACTATGCCGAAGGCAGCGCCGCACCCCTGAACGATGCGGACCGCCGCATCATCGCGGCAGATCGCAACTGGGCCGACGCTCCCGTCCTGCATCAAATCACGACGAGCCGTCCGGGGCTGAGCCAGCCCCAGTCGTCGCAGGACGCCATCGAAAGGTTTGAGAGGTTGTGCCGCGACAACGACTCCATCATTTCCCGGTCCGCAACCTGGGGCACTCGTCGACGGAGCTTCACGAGCGTCTGTGACCTCGACGTCGAAGCCGTCACGAGCGGCAGCTTTCTCAAGAAGCTGTCGCTGAGTCGCGGCGGCGGCGCCGACAAGGGCACCAAGTCGGGAGGCTTGCTGAGGGACCTTCGAGGTCTGATAAGGCGACCGAGCGCGAGCTCGCTGCGGAAGCGCTCCCGAAGCCGTTCCCGCTCCGCCAAGGAGGCGCCGTCACCGAAGCCGGTCGAGGATGTCCGTCGAGACAACCTGTCTCCCATGGCCCGAGCCTCGAGCTGTGGACAAAAGCCGACGACGCCGAGCATAAACACGGCGCTCGTCAACATGGCGCACAACTTTGCCTCCATCGGCACCGTCCATTCGCGAAGCGGTTCCGTCAGCGGGCCGACACCCATGCTCTCTCCCAAGAGCGGCCTCGGCAGGAGTCTCAGCGTCAAGAACGCACTCCGACGTCCCCGAAGCAAGTCCGAGGTACCGAAAGCATCCGAGACGACGACGACGACGACGACGACGACGGCCGACAGCCACCCGAACCTCATGGGCATATGGAGAAAGTCCGGCGGCCCGCCCGTTGCCGCCCTCGCCAAGACGAGCCACGTGAATGCAGATGACGATGACGACGAAGACGACGACGACGACGACCTTGGCGAGGACAACGACGTCAAGGCCAACCCAAACATGATCGATGACATCGCACCCAACTTTGCGGGATTCCGACAGCACATCGTCGCCCTCAACCCCGGTCTCGACGGAACCCACGCCTTCTTGGTCGAGCGCATTGCCCACCAGCAGATCGTACGGTACAAGCACCTACTGGGCGCCAAGGTAAAACACCTCGGACTCGGCGCGCACTGCCCTTGCGGTCCGCTCTGCCTCGCCCTCGGCGGCGCGGCCAAGGTGGCCGACCAACGAGGTGACCACCACGCCGGAGCCTTGGATGATGTGGATGATGACGGTCCCGGCAAGGGGGCCATCAACCAGGAGAGCTTTCCCCAAGACATCCCCGTACCTCCCACGCCGTACCTGCCGGCCGAGTTCGAGTGCCAGCTGTGCTATCAGCGGAAGAGGTTCCAGAAGCCGTCGGATTGGACCAAGCACGTGCACGAGGACGTCCAGCCCTTCACCTGCACCTGGGACAAGTGCCGAGATGCCAAGATCTTCAAGCGCAAGGCCGACTGGGTTCGGCACGAGAATGAGGGTCACCGCCACCTGGAGTGGTGGACCTGCGATGTCGACGACTGCCGCCACACCTGCTACCGACGAGACAATTTCCTGCAGCACCTCGTCCGCGAGCACAAGTTCCTCGAGCCCAAGGTGAAGACGAAGGCGGCCATGAAGCAGGCCGGCGGCATGGACCCGACCTGGCAAAAGGTCGAGCAGTGCCACCGCGAGACGGCGACGCGGCCCCAGGAGGAGGCCTGTCGATTCTGCGGCAGGTCCTTTCCGACCTGGAAGAAGCTGACGGTGCACCTCGCCAAGCACATGGAGCAAATCTCCCTGCCCGTTCTCCGCCTCGTTGCGGCCAAGGAGAAGGAACTCGCGGCCGACACCGTCATCAGCCCGGTGCAAGAGCCTTTTTCGCGTCCGACAAAGGCGCTGCCGAACGAATCGAGCCCTCCCCCGCGGTGTGCGGCCCCGATGCAACCACAGCAACCGCTTCTGGCTGGCCACGTGCAGATGACATACACGAGCCAGGGTCACCTCGTGTACCCTGTTCTGCCGCAGGGTCAGTATCCCACCCCGCCGGCGTCGTTCTACCCGATGCAGTACGGCAACATCGAACAGAGCCTGCAGCAGCCAGGCCTGAGCATGGAGCAGATGGAGCGCAGCGTCGGCCTCGGCCAACCACCACTGCATGGCATGACGCAGGCTTCGGCGGCGTCGGCGGGTGCGTTCCCGCACGTCGGCAATCAGTATTTGTCGCTGGACAACGATGCGGGCCTGTTTCCGCACTTGACGGTGAACGCGCTCGGGCTCCAGAACGTCGGGGGGTCTCCGATGCGAGACACGCAGCCGACGAACGACGTCGGCTACGATCCGATGATGAATCCGGTCATAGGCCCGTCGGGTCTCAACAGAAGCCCATTCAGCGGCCACGAGTCGCTCTCGACCTATTCTCACTCCCCGCTCCTGAACACCAGCAGCGGTGAGTCCAACGGCCAAGAGCAGATGTGGGACGAGAAACGACCAGCAGACTTGGCTTGAGCGCCGACCACGCTTGGCACGCCGCCTTGCTTGGGTAGGTTTCGTCGAACGACGGCGTGAGGCCTTGATGCGTGGCATGTGCGGTTTACGATGCAGGAACCATTTGCGATGGTGCCCATTTCCCCTGACGAGATATGAGTGTTTGTTCTTTAGTTTGCCGCATTTCGCGGCCTGTCGTCTCCCTCGTTGGGCATGCTGAGGACGACGCCACGGTCCGTTGATTATGATGAAAATTATTCTTACCGAATGCGACCTACTTCAAATCGGCCGGTTGGATAGTTGGATCTGGCCCAACTCTATGATACGTATATAGATGATGTTTATGCATGACCAGAGAGCCAAGTATGTATAATTACGCACATGTCTGTCGATCTCCAGTACCTGTGGTCACGCTACCATTTTTGCAGATCTTGTAGCAGACGACATGATAGAGAGGTGCTTGATGAACCAAGCGATGCGGAGCCAATGAGGCCCGCTCGGTTTGAACGTGCAATCGTGATTGCGAACGAGCAAAGCTTCGGGGGATGTCTTGCATTTATTTTTAGATTCAGTATAAATACGGAGTACTCCGTACGGAGTACTCCGTACACTTGCTCGCAATGAGCGAGATGAAGCGGCTGTCGAGAGCGGGGCCAACCCCTTGGCGGATGACATTTGCACCTGCACGAGCAGTATGAAATGCTTAACCACATGAACGAGGACGGGATCAAGAACGAGGACGAGAATAACAGGGAATGAATTAGCGATTGTACGTGTAGCGATTGTACGTGTAGCGATTGTACGTGTAGCGATCATACGTGCACTAAAGAATGGCTTGAAGGCATCTTGGTCCTCCACGGATGTCGATGCTGGACGAGAGAGGGTGCTGCCAGTAAAAGTCCAACAAGAGAGCAACCGGCCCCTTGAATTTGCCGTACACGCTCAGCAAGAAGAAACAGTGAGTGCCGACTTGCGAACGGAGGCCAACGTAGTCGATAACGGCCTTTCATGACGGACTGGTACCGCTCATGAGCATCGGCGAGAGCAGATTCAAGATGCCAAGCGGTCTCGGAGGGGGTGGCGGAACACGGACCATGGACGCTCGTGACTTGAACGGCAGCGCCTCACCTGAGGCCGCGCGGTGCTGAGGGCAAGGGGGCCCGAGTTGGCTTGGGACTATTCTAGCGTCAGAAGGGCAGACACTGCACGAGCATGAAAAATGACGGGAGCTCAGGAAAGAGATTGTTGGACGTTGTTTATAGGCACATGTACTCCCAATACACGTTGGAATACTGGAGTCTAGTGTACAGCTAGTACCTAGTTCAACCGCGGGAATAGCAGTTGGGGCAGCGACGCAAGCTGCGAAAAAGAAAAGGGTGAAAGCCGCGTCCGACAATGGTAAAATGCAAAAAGTGCGCCGAGAGATTCATGTAGGCTTGTCCAGCACCCAGAAGAGCAAGGCAGAGGCCAAGGCAAAGGCGTACGAAGAAGGGCTTGGCGTCTGACGGAGGAGAGGCGAAGGAATTGATATGATGGAATGCATCAGGCTGGTGTTGTGCCCTCCTCCTACTCACTCACCCCTCCTGCCGGTTCCTGCCTGCCTGTGCCGGTCCTTCCTGCCCACCTACCGAAAGGCCAACAGCGGCGGCAGCTGGTCTCAGGGGACGTTTTGCTCGTTTCAGGCGCGACCGAGGGTTGCAGGGTGGGGCGGTCCATGGGCCAATGAAGGACCTTCCCTCCATCGGATTCGATGCTGGAGCCGCAGAGCCGCAGGAAGGTGAGACCCTGTTGGCTCCGTTTCAGCAAGTCGATGGATCCGGATGCCGACCGGGACCCCTGCGGGAGGGCGGCCGTGCCTGCCTTGCGAACGGTATTGGGCATGAGCAAGCATCATCGGCGAGGCGGTGCTCCTTCCCCCCCCCAGCACATTGCATCGCAGCGCTGGTTCGTACCTGCCCCTACGACCAGGTCTAGCACTTGCTTGCGTCTGCACAAGTACACCTGACCGGTACAGCACGAGTACGGAGTACATGTACTCGGCGTTGCTGAGCGATAGTGCGTCAAGCACAGCGACCTGTGCCATCGAGCCCGTACCTGTACATGCCCTGCTGCTCCTAGTGTTGAAGAGTACTCCGTGCAGACTGCACGGCCGAGGGCGAGTACGGAGTACGCCGGTCATGTATCCGTACTCGTATCTTGAGTTTTCCATGTCAGTGCCTTTCAAGGTTAGTCCATGTCTCTGCCGCAGCTGGCTGGGGCATCTCCAT
Source organism: Drechmeria coniospora (assembly GCF_001625195.1). Lineage (NCBI taxonomy): Eukaryota > Fungi > Ascomycota > Sordariomycetes > Hypocreales > Ophiocordycipitaceae > Drechmeria > Drechmeria coniospora. The sequence goes on along the minus strand of NC_054390.1, from coordinate 8,986,065 downwards.
TCTCATCGTGGCATTTCGTCGTTCTCGCAACGAGGGATGTGGGATCGAAAAGCGAACACAGCGGTGGTGGGCGGGAGGCCTTGGAGGCGGTCGGCCATGACACAGCAGACTCCATCCCGGCGCTTCTCATTCTTTTGCTTGCTCCTCATTCACTTTTTCGTTTGCTATTTTCCAACCCGTCTCGTTCTGCTCGCATTTTTTTCCATTTTGGTCAAATTCATTTCGTTCCGTCAGAGAGTGAAGCGTAGTCGCTTTATCACCAGCTGTGTTCTTGTCCCTTCCACCACCCGTCGCCGACTTTCAGACAAAAGAACCGTCACCGATTCGCAGTTTGTTTCATACTTGCAACCCCTCGAGGAGCCTTCGGAAAGCCACCACCCGCATCGCCCCAATCCAGCTTCCCCGACGGCCTTGGAACCGCTGCCAGTCGTGCTCTGCCTCTATCATACCAGACGAGCAGCTTCATCGCTGCTCACGAGAGCGGCCAACCTGGGTTCAAGTTCTCCTTTTGTCTCGACTTCTTTATCGTGAACTCTCTTCTCTCACTTCTCTCTTTCATCTCATTCTGTTCCAGGTTGATCCTCGGCCATTTCTTCTACCAACACAGCTCATTGCCTTCCGTTTCATTGGCCATCACGAGTTCGCCGCGGCTTTATCCGATCACCACTCGCAGCCTCTACGCACCATCATCCCCGTTACCCGTTCTCTCGTCATATTCCTCTTCTTCCAATCTGGCCATCGCATTCATGAGGGCCGGAGATTGGGTACCTAGTTACTCAATCTCGACAACGCCGGATCAACATAACAACTCGAGCCCCGGAGACTCCTAGCTGTGTTGTCCCCTCTCTCTCAGGATTGCCACCAACTACACGACTCAGGGCCATGGCTCGCTCTGATTCGGCGCCGACCATCCGGATAGCCGCCGTGGTTCTCGCATTTCTGGCGACGAGAACATGGGCCTCCCAGATCCTCAAGACGGACGGCTTCAGTGATTGCGGCACTGATGCCAGCGTCAAGGTCGAAAAGCTTGACATCAGCTACGACAACAACAACAAGACGGTGAGCTTTGACGTCGCCGGCTTCAGCAGCAAGGAACAGAATGTCACCGCCGTTCTCACCGTAAATGCGTACGGAAACCAGGTCTACACAAAGTCTTTCAACCCCTGCGACAAGGCCAATTTTGTCCAGCGTCTATGTCCCGTTCCCACCGGAAGCTTTGCCGCCAGGGGAAGTCAGCAAATCCCCTCTCAGTTTGCCGACATGGTCCCCGCCATTGCCTTCCAGGTTCCCGACATTGCTGCCCAGGCGACGCTGCAGCTGAACAGTCTCGAGGATGGAAAGAAGGTCGTCTGCCTCCAGTCTCAGGTCTCCAACGGAAAGACAGCGAACGTGCCGGCGGTCCAGTACATCGCAGTTGGCGTTGCCGGTGCAGCCCTAGTCTTGACTGGAGCCTCTGCAGTCGGTGCGGCGTTGTCTGGTGGTGCAGCGTCGGGTGGGGGAGTCGGCACCATCTCTCCCTCCTTCACCGAAGTTCTTGGCTGGTTCCAGGGCATGGCAATGAATGGCATGCTGTCTGTCAACTACCCACCTATATACCGCAGTTTCACCAAGAACTTCGCCTTCTCCACGGGTATTGTCCCATGGGTTGGCCTCCAATCCGCCATCGACAGCTTTCGAGCCAGCACTGGCGGCAACCTAACCTACAACAACGTCCAATATCTCAAAAACGCAACGTTGGTCTTTGCCGACGGTTCCACCGCCAGTCCTAACCAGGGTCTTTCGAGGGCGAGGCGTGACTTGACCAACCCTCTCGCCTTGGCGACTCGTGCAATCGAAACCTCCGTCGGCAGCTCTACGAACAGCTCGGGCTCGGCCCAAAACTCTACTGGTTTTCAGCACACCGTCAAAGGCATCCAGGCTTACGCAGAGCAGCTCGCCGTGCCCAAGTCCAACATATTCATGACTGCTCTGCTCATTGTCGCCATTGTCATCGCAGCCATTGCCCTCGGAATTTTGCTTCTAAAGCTTATTTTGGAATTCTGGGCTCTCTTCGGCACCTTTCCCCAGTCACTCGCTGGCTTCCGCAAGCACTACTGGGGGTCCATTGCCCGCACCATAACATCTCTCATCCTGATCCTCTACGGCATCTGGGTGCTCTACTGCATCTTCCAATTCACCCATGGCGATTCGTGGGCATCCAAGATCCTAGCGGCCGTCACACTTGCCATTTTCACCTCAATTCTCGCCTTTTTCTCATGGAAGATTTGGAGCATGGCAAGGAAGCTGAAGAATCAAGACGGTGACACCAGTGCTTTGTACGAAGATAAGAAGATCTGGGTCAAGTACTCCCTCTTCTACGACTCGTACAAGAAAGATTACTGGTGGATGTTCGTGCCCATCATTGCGTACATGTTCGCCAAAGGCTGCGTTCTCGCAGCCGGAGACGGCCATGGCATGACGCAAGCCATTGCCCAGCTCGCGATTGAGGCCATAATGCTTATCCTTCTGCTCTGGAGCCGCCCGTTTGAGCGCAAGTCTGGCAACATAATCAACATAGTCATCGCCGTTGTCCGCGTTCTCTCCATTGCCTGCATCTTGGTTTTCGTCGAGCGATTCGGTGTTAAGCAATCGACTCAGACCGTTGCCGGCGTCGCTTTGATAGCCGTTCAGTCGGCACTGACTGGTATCCTTGCGATATTGATTGCTTGGAATGCCATAAACGTTTGCTGCAAGGCCAACCCACACCGCAAGCGCAGAAAGGAGATGGGTAAGTCTCGTCTATCCGTCTCCAACTCCTCATGCTTTCCTCGCTAATCAATCACACAGAGGCACTTCAACGCGACATGGACAATCTCACACCACTCGACGCGAGAAATTCGCTGCTCCTTGGCCCGGGACGAAGCACGAAGGGATCCATGTCCTCCACGTCGAGCGGGTTGAAGGATTTGTCACCAGGCTTTTCAAACTCTCCCGAGCGATACTACTCGATGGGAGAGGCGATGCAACCTCCCCCTGCGCCGTCAGGAGGACCCTTGTATCGACCACTGACGCCGACGAGATTGCAAGAGACTCATAATCTGGTGGAAAACGCGGCGCCAATAGGAATGGGGGGGCCGCAGCCGTTGCTACCGACTGTGGAGAGGGACTATAGGGGAACGTATGGGAGGGGATTCAGCAGTGACCAAGGCAACAGATCTGGGTACCACCGATACAATAACTGATGGCATCCCGAAGGAAGGAGGCATCAAGGACATGTGAGAGGGGAAAAGCATACAAGCCAACCAGAAACCCATTATTTGTTGTTTAGCATCATACCCAGTTTTCCATTTTTTTTATCCTTTCGAGACTAATATGTCTGCCATTGCATAGCATTTCTTTTACTAGGGCAACCGTCACAACCGTAGATAATGAATGGAGCTCTGGCAATTGTGGCACTCGGTCACATTTACAACGACTTTTGGAGTTAGGGTGGATGGCTGGGAAGCAGCCTAGTTGTAACTTTTGAGGTTGTTGTTGTATCTGTCAATTAATCCACTCTGTTTCGCTTTGTTGGGGAGGATCAACGCAGCGAACAGTGTTATTTTTCAGGGGCGAGCATGGCTACTTGAGAAATCATGGTGGTTTTGCAGAAGCACATGGCAGTCTGAAAGTATGCATTGGCTTGCTATCTACAATGGATCGGCTGCAAGGCCTGAAAACAGATGAAATAGTGCGTTCAGTGTATGGCAACCCATGCATTATGTGGACAGTGCAAGACATGCATCTACCGCCAACCCAACTCTACGCCCAAGAGTCAGCTCAGGCTCAGGAAAAAGGGACCATGTTTGCAGGCATGGGAAGAGAGTTGCAGAGGCTGGAGACGGAAAAAATAACGCATTCCGATGGACAACGTACCTTCCTTCCTTCTCGTACACCACATCGCTAATAATATCCCTGTCGAGGTCCGGGAACATGCCGGACAGTGTCTCAACGACATTAGCGTGCTCGGCATTCTGCAATCTATGAGCCTCGGCTGCCTCCGCGCTGGCCTGTCTGGCAGCAGCCTCTTCGGCAGACAAGGTGTGGCGAACAGACTGCCTCCTGGAGCCGTGGTCAGGCCTGTGGTTGTGTCGATGCTCGTGTCGTTGATCGTGTTGTTGATCGTGTCGAGCTTCTCGGCCGTGGCGTGGGGGGTACTGGTCGGACGACGCCATTGGGTGTGATGGGTTTCCTGGACCAAAAGAAGTTGAACCGGTCTCTTCGGAGAAAATGCGACCAATGGTGGAGAGTGGCTTCTGGAACGTCCTCAGCAGGCCGGTGATGGCGGCACCATCTTCTCGCGAATCGCCCTCATTTGATGATATTGAGTACCGAGGGGTTGAGGGCTCTGCTCCATCCATCGATGACCGTCCAGCGGGCTCTCTAGGACGCACGGCAACCTTCTCATTCATCGTGGCCTGCTGCGATATGACAGGGGACTTGAACTGCTGCTTCTCAGCAATCGCAGAGACGGCAGCTTCGACGTTCTTTTCGAACTCGTCATCCGAGATGGTAAGTGAGGAACGATCCATGCTTTCAATGAACTGAATCGCTCCCATCTACGCGAGATGTTAATGTACCGAGCTACGTAAGGCGGTGTGAATCTTGACGTACCAGTGAAGAGAGGTAGTATCCAGCTTCGCCGCCAAGTTTATCCTGATTCCGGAAGCGTAGAATGTACTGGACATTCGACACCAAATGCTCTGGGTTTGATTGCAGCACCACGTGGATAAGCAGGGGCATAAACGAGTCAGCGGATGAATCCGATTTGTTGTGCTTGAGCAAGCCTAGAAGAAGACGAGGATCAGCGGCAGTTGCTCCCGAAGCCAATGTGTATGCGTTCTAGAGCCAACGAGGTAGGCGTACCGAAAATGACCTTGGAGCAGTTGAGGACGCATATTATTTTGTCCCGAGGCGCTCGGTAGGACCTGATCTTGAGAAGCTCTTGACGTTGGATTAGCCGAACATTCCTACTTCGCACCCATTGCTGCACCCACCTTGCTGTGCCAGTTTCAGGAAGCGACGGCCGCTCTCGCCGACGGGAGGGATATCAAGATGCTCTTCCTTCACCCATCCGTAAATGTTGATCTTCTGCGTCAGGATGTCGTCCCGCTCGACGTCCTCCTGGTGCTGTCCTCGACGGCCAGGTCCCATCGGCACAGGTCCGCCTCTCTTTTTCGGCTTCGCATCCGGTATGGGCATAGGCGGAGATATGGCGGGAGAAAAGGTTTGAGCGTACAGCCTGTTCATGACCAGCTTCTCCATCCCTTCGCGGGCATTGTCAAACTCGGCATCGGACACGTCCATCCAAACTTCGGACTGCATCATCTTGTTGGCGATAAAGGCCAGGAAGTCGCCGATAATCTTGACCTGCTCATGAACCATCCACTGCTTTTTGGCAAACTCGGACAAGAACGACTTAAGATATCTTGCCACGGGGTCGGCCTTTTTGTTGCGCAGCTGCTCTAGGAATCGATGAAAGTCGAATGGCAGCGACGGCTCCGGCTCCGGCTCGGGAGGTGGGGGGCGGTGCAAAGTCAAGGGCATCGTAGGGGACGTGGGAGAGACGACGACGGAAGATTTGCGTTCCTCGTCCGATCGCAGAGGCCTCTCGCGAGGGTCGTCTTTGGGAGGCACGGGTGGTCCGGAATCGTCGTCCGCGTGGTTCATGGATCTGGCACTCGAGGAGACGGCCGTGGAAATGTGCAAGGGATTGAAATCGGCAGGAAGGGATGGCGTGACGGGCTCGAGGCTTGACTTTCGAGGCGGGTGCTGCAAGGCGCCACCGAGCATGGGGGAGGTGATCTCCAGCCTCGGACTCATGACTTCGTCCTCGTCGGGGCCGCCGCCAGCCTCGCTGAACTGATCCATGATGCTCTGGATCTCGGACCTCGAGCCGCCATCCTGATCGTCCTCGCTCGTGTATCTCTTGTCATCATCCGACCTTGAGGGGGATCGGTCGTTGTCGTCGTCCGAGATGGGAGACCTGGCGTTGGAAGGGCTTCGCGAGGATGGCTGGGAGGTCATTGGGGTCGGTGGCGTGGGGTCGACATATCTGGGGGGCGCGGCAGAGAGAAGCTGGGCGGAGGTGTCGGCGGAGGAAGGCTGTCCGTGTGCGGGTTTGATGGTGGCCACTGAGGAGGCCAAGGCGTCCTCGGCATCGTTGGCCTGCAGGCTCTTGACCTGGGGCGGCGTAGAGGGAGGATTCGTGCGTGCGGTTGCATCGTGGGAGGTGTCAGCGGCCGGTGCCTTGTCCGTCGTTATTTGTGGTTCCGTCTCATCCTTGGATGCTGGAGAGTGGGAGGCCGGGGCGTCGGTGGCAACGACCGAGCCGGTCCTTTCAGCGACGGCCAGATCGGAGACGTGTGCCTGCGATGGCGTCGACGGCGGGTTTGTGGAAACCTCGCGGCCCGTCGGCTGCTCGAGCGGAGACATACACGTCGGCTGTGCTGGTTGTTCCAGGTCGTGCACGCGAGCCGAGATGCTGGGTCGAGATGCTGGTGTGCAGACGGGAGAGGTGGTGCTGGAGGAGGCGAAGCCTGACGAGGAGGCGGAGGGGGGGGGGGGGGGTGTAGGACGGAGACGATGCGATGTTAAGGTGATGAGACAGGCCAGATGCGAGGCCTCGCCGTCGAAGATGGCAGTGTCTCACGTGTGCCTCGTGGTTGAGGCTGAAGTTGGGGTCAGAAGGTGAAACTGGAGGGTCTTCTGCCGCTCTGCCAGTGGCATTGTACCGTGGAGGTGGCAGACGAGAGGTACATGGCACAAACAAGGCGCACGAATATTACTGTACGAGTTGGTTAGTAGGAACCTGCTCTATCATGTATCCACCAACCAATACACACCTTTAATAGCCAATGTTACCAAGGCAATAATTACGGGGTATTAATTAGACTCGTAACCATTGCTGAGAACGGTACCCCGCCAACACACAACGGTTCCTGCTGCCTGCTTAGTACCCAGTACGAGGCACTTCAAGCCCAACGCCTGATAGCAGGTAATGGCGCCCGGAAATTTCGAGAACAGGCCGGCGGTTCGTGTCTCGAAGTCTGACGAAACAAAGCGGCTTAGTGGCTGCAACCCTGCACTTGGGCGTCTGGTTCCGCGGGTGCAATACAAGTAATTACTTGGGTACCAAGGAGGCCTGGCTGCACTTACTTACATACTATTACTGTAATGCACAGTATGCCTGCGCGTTGGATGGCTCTACTTTACAAGTACTCCGTACAGTTAGTTGGTGTGCAGTACAGCACGCCCCGCCATAGATGCAAGTAAGTACCTAGTACTTACATGTACTTACATGCATGCAAGTACACCTACTGCGCGTACGGAGTACTGTAGGACGTGTACAGAGTACGGAGAACTTGTAAGCATATTGTGAATATTCTTTGCTGTACAGTACTCCGTTAGTACTGATGCATGTAATCGTCCGTAGTACTTACTACTAGGTAGGTACCTACTACTAGGTAGCACTTGTATACTAGGTACCTAGTACTTACCTGTAGTGCTCACGGCACCTAAAGAACCTCGGCACTGATGCCAAGAACGTTTCCGTTGAGCGGCTCCAGGCAAACTTGTAATAGTTGTTACTTGTGCTTCAGTGGTACAGAGTACAGAGTACTTAAAAATCCGTTCGTCTGGGCATTCTGGGTATTAACGCCAGTAATTACTTACAAGTACATGTACGTAGTAATACAGCATTAATTAAGTAGTATTAGCATGCTACCTAAAGCGGTACAGCAATAATACTGTATGTCGAGGAAGCCGTGATACGAACAACGAGGCACAGTACCACGTACCGAACAATACAACCTCCCCAACCTCGGATTGCAACTTCCTTCCAGCACGCCTCCGCATCCAGTGGTGTGGCCAAGGAGACAGCACGAGGGCAAATGCCTGCGTGCGTACATGGCCAATCCAGCATCAGTCCCAGCCGGGTCGGTGGGTGTTTCGCTCAGCGGCGAGGACGAAACTCCCCATCGGCAGATTCGTGCCCTGTACGACGACGATACCATCACCGTCTACCAGGCCTACAACCACTCCATCGCCGACGCGGCCGTCGAGCAGCAGAAGCTCAACGCCTCTCCCCACTTTCGTCCCGGCCGCATGACGTGGATCAAACCCAGCTGGGCTTGGATGATGTACCGCGCCGGCTACTCCTTCAAAGACGCCGGCCAGTCGCGCATCCTCGCACTCCGAATGAAGCATGACGAGTTTTTCGGCCTCCTGCGCCGGAGCATCTTGGCAAATCATTGCATCGCCAAGCAGGTCGATGGCGCCAGAGACAAGGCTGCCGTCGTCAGGGTTCAGTGGGATCCAGAACGTACGGTCAAGCTAGATGTGCTTCCCTACCGGTCCATCCAGATTGGAATTCCCGGAAGCCTGAGCGGCCACTGGGCCGATGAATGCATCGTCTCCATCGAGGACGTTACGGACCAGGCACGAGAGTTGAAGAAGACGATCGACGAAAGGCCCGACATCACAACCGACGAGCTCATTCAGCTGGGATTGGTGCCAAGGGAGAGACCATTTCCCGTCTCCGACGAGATTGCATTGATTCTCGAGATGGATGCTACACGGGACAGATAGTAGACTTTGACATATACGTACGACACCGGCAGCTCGAGAACGAACGTCGTCGATGTATCAAGGGCTGCTCCAGCGTAGGCGTCGGTGCAAACCCTTTACGGCACCTTGCGGTCGTACCCAACCGCGTCTTGCCCCTGCAAAACGGCCATCCCCAAGGAGGGGCCGACATCGATCTGGGCGGCATTGACGATGCAGAGCCCGGCGTCGCCATTCTCCAGTTTCTGGTCCCCATCATTCAGACACCTCCGATTCTCGGCCGGTCAATGAAGTTGGGCCCAGCCTTGGTCGACTTCAGCGAGCTGCTCTGAATCATTCTGGAAGCGAATGCACGGCCATGGACAGGCTTCCATTTCAATCTCGCTCGGCAAACCAGATGGCAGCCCCAGCGGTAACGCGTATTGGCCGCTCGCGCCACTCGCCTAGGATCGAGTGGCACCTCTCCCTGCGACTCCGATGAATTATAGTTGTCGGTGGAAAGGGACAAGGAGTAGGAGACAAGACAGAATCGGTGGCCGATTTCGTCCGAGAAGCAAAGCTGCGGGGCCATCCTGGGCATCGGTGCGTGCTCACAAGGCCCCGAGTCTGTGGTGGGCAGTGAATGGAGAACGGTGAATCGGCGTCCCTTCCTTCCACCAGTTTTGGCCCTCTACAGCTCGGCATGCCCTGGTCCCCTCACTTCCCTCACACTCTTTGATTCCCCCTTGCCCGCGGCTTTCCGTCAAACAGCGTCAAGTCGATTCAAATGGCGGACCAGGATGGCATGCGACTCTTCTGGGTTCAGCTTTCCCTCCTGCTCCCGTGCCTCATCTTCACTGGCTTGAGGATATATGTCCGTGCCGTTATGGGGCGAGATTTTTCCGCCGACGACTGGATCATCGTCTTTGCCACCGTACGACACCCTTCATCCGTCTCATGGCGCGCGGCAGCAAGAACGAATCCTAATCCGAGACGCAGCTGCTCTACGTCGGCTCCAGCTCCATCACGATGCGAGGGGCGGCCGCCGGGGCCATGGGCCAGGAGCACGGGACCTTTTCCGCCGAGAAGCTCAAGGCATCCCTCAAGGGCATATTCCTCTGCGAAGTCTTCTACCCGCCCATGACGCTCGCCATCCGCCTCTCCGTCTGCCTCTTTCTGCTGAGGATCGTGACGAGGAGAGTGCACCGATACACCATCCACGCCCTCCTCGTCACCGTCTCGCTGGCCTCGGTTGCCTACTTCCTGACTCTGGTCTTCCAGTGCGTGCCGCCGTCGTATTTCTGGAACCAGATCGAGCACGGCGCGGAAGGCCACTGCCTGAGCCAGGGTGTCCTCATATCCGTTGCCCTCATTCACGGATCCATATCTGCCCTCTCGGCCTGGGTCGTTGGTCTGCTGCCCATCGTCATGCTCTGGAACGTGAGGATGGACCTGCGCTCCAAGATCACCGTCATCGTGCTGCTGGGCATGAGCCTCATGTGAGTAGAGACGCCTCCCCGCTTGGGAATATGGGAGGGCAGGGCCGGCCTGTGTGCCAACGATCCGTTCGCAGCGCCGGAATCACTCTCATCGTGCGGCTGACCATGCTGCGATCGACGGAATTTCTCACTTCCCACTACTTTCACGTTACCATGTATGTCGACGCTCCATGGCGCCCGGATAGTCAGTCTGCTCACAACTGCCTCCCCGTGCAGGAGAACGGCTCTCTGGTCGATGATTGAACCCAGCGTCGGCATCATCGCCGCCTCGGTGCCCACACTACGACCCCTTTTCAGGAAACTGACGCCAAAGTCGTCTCGATCGCACCAGTCCATGGGCAGAAATGCTCGCTCCCGCGTGGCAGTCGAGTCCAAGTCTCGCTGGCTGGAGCTCACGGCCCGCGACGCCCGAGATGACGAACTGATGAGAAACGACAGCAAAGAGGAAGGCTCAGCATCCTCGGCTGGAAAAGGCATCGTCGTCTGGACCACCTCGGTAGCGCAGGGCGATATTCACTACAAGCCTCCGAGGGAGGGCATCAGCATTCAGACCTCGATAGAAGTGACCTCGACGATCCGCGACTGAGCATTTCCCATGCCCAAAAACCGAAGGGTGGAAGGAGCATGTGCATCCGGTGGGATGCTGCGTCCCCGAATCGCGCCCAAGCCTTGGCGCGTCAATTTCGATCAGATGGAGTAAATGTAGATGCAGCGTTGTCAGAAATTGCGCACAGCCGGAACGCAAGGGGCGTTGGCACCGGCACGCAGTATGTTGGCGACATCCACATGTCCACATGTCTTGGTCACAACGCCTAGAGATCATAAAATTCAGCGTTGTGTACATAATATATTAAGATTGAGCCGCAACTGATCCCATCTCTTCCACAGGAAAATGTGACGAGGCCTCCAACGCGGATCAAGTATGGGCCAAGGGCGGGCGGGCTGGCAGGTGGTTCTGTCAAAAAGTCACGCAATAGACCCATGCCCCAAAGTCTTCCAAAAACGCCAGCGCCGATATTTCCCTTTTTTCGCTTGGGATATTGTTCGTTGTTAATCCATCTTCACAAAGCGATTGCGCCTCTTCGACGTTCTCGGACGTGGAGCAAGCCCTGCAGCCCGCAAAAAACGAAGAATCCCTGGAAAGGAGTCAGCACGGAGGGAATGTTTCTGAAAATATTGAGAGACCTTGGAGCGACATACAGCGTAGACGATGACGGCTGTGAAGATGGTGCCAGCGACGACCTCGCCATCCTCTGGATCCTCGCGGCCGCCAACAAACTCTTCGTGGCCGCTCCGGTAGAGACCACCAAGGATGCTGAGAATGACGATGGCGAACAAGGAGATGACGGTGCTGCACAGTGAACGCTGTCAGCGCTGCACGGCGCTTGGTTTTGGCGGGAAGGGAGATGAGAGGTCTCCAGGGGGAGGCACCTACCACGACCATGCGTGCATGGCACTGACGACGGGCTTCATGGTGGGCGAGTTTGACGACGGGGTTATCTACGAGCGGTTTGGGAGCCGGTTGGCTTTCGGCACTTTGGCTTTGGCGACAAGAGAGTTGGTGATGCTGTTGGGCAGTTGATGTAGTCGGAGGTAGTCGATGACAGCTCCGACGTTCTGGATGTCGTCCGCAATGGGGCATCCGCTGACTAAGTTTCGGCAAAAGGCCACCGAGGTCCCGCCACATGTTGGATTTTAAGCCACAGCTACTACTCCCAGCCGATGGCCAGCTTGTCTTGGCCTGCTATCGGATTTTAGCAGGCCGTTAGTTGCTGGTAGGTTAGTAGGTACTAGTAATACGAACTGCGGAGCAGGACTCCGTAACCAAAGCCTACATACATGTGCGACTTCACCACCAGAAAGCGTACACGTATGGTTGGTTCCCAACGACCGAATGATTCTGGATCTGGAGCCAGGGGATGGACACGTTCAGTCGATCGACGATGATGCACGATCACCCCCCGCTCTCCACCAGGCTCGGCACGACGCGAATCACGTCACCATCGGCCAGAGCTCTGCACCGCCTTCTCATTCTGGATTCTGTTGGAGAAGCATCGGCAGACTCGAACAGGACCTAATGGTCAATCGAAATCATGGTGGGGAACAGCAGCTGAGGGAGGGAACCCAGCCAGGTCAAACTCGTGGTCCATTTGGCAACAGGCGTATAAGTAGGAAAACTCTACGAGGCCATGGGGAGGTGTCGTTCGGATAAGACGGCTTGTTCAACAGTTGAGGGGATCGTCGTGCGACGCAAATCGAAACCTCGAGGAGAGTGGGGAAGAGGGTGAACCGAGGGGGGGGTTCGTGGTTTCGCGACTGAATCAATACAGCGGCACCTCGGGCCGAGAGTGCATGTATGCATTTGTACCAAGCAGTTGCCGGGGAACCAGTGTGTAATGCTTGGTGGTTGGATGGCAAGCAACACTCGCGAGCGATGGTGAGGACGGGCGGTAAGTGGAGGGCGTTGAGTGGTGGTTATTTACAGCGTTGGGTGCTATAAATACATGTACAGTACGTGTACGGAGTACGCGCATACTATGTCCCGAGTGCAGTGCCCATACTACACGTACTATAGGTACCAGTTGCGAGCAGCCGTTCCAGCAGAGTATTTCTCCGTGCAGAGGACCTTTACTCGTAGTAAGCACGCTGCAGGTCTGCGGCTTCTTGTGGAGAAATTCGCGGATCCGTGGGCGCTCTATCCGGAATCGATAGTGCATTGCCGTCAGCGTGAGCGTCAGCGTCAAGGTGAGGAGGACGCGTGTTTTGGAAGCAATCATGATGCCCATGGAGGAGGGGGGCAGTGCCGGTGAGATGGGCGTCAGCAAGCATAAGCCTGTCTCGGGGCAGGCTGCAGGTGGCAGGGTAGAGGACTCCCCGCCCACCACACGCCGTTGGCCGTTGGACTTCCAGTGGGCCTTTACCCGCAGCAGGTGTGGGTGGTCGTTGTACTAACAAGGGGCTTGGCTCCCGGGCGCTGCGGTTGCCGAGCGGCCTAGCGTCACCAGGAGTTGGTCCGCGAGGAGTACAGGTACAAGTGTGGCACTACTGTAATATACTAGTACCTAGTACTCCGTACTCCGTAATTACCTACAGTATACGGTACTTGCACCAACCACCACGCTTGTTCTCTGCAAGTACAATGACAGGCTTAGCCGGGGTACATGCACTGCCTGGTAGGTAGAAGCTTGCACCCAAGCACAGCACAGTACGGCAGATCTGCACCTACTTGCATGTACACGTTCAGGCACCCTTGCTGCTCGATGCCACTTCGGAACGCTGAAACCTCCGTAGGGCGGCTGAGAAACGCTGCCGAACTGGCTCGGGGACCAGGGTTGAGACGAACGAGCCAACGACAGGTCCGTGCCGCCTACTAGGTACGAGGTAGACATGCGCCGACTGCTGCCACCTACGTTGCGCACTTGGACGCAATCATACACCTACAACTACACATGCAGGGAAAACGGAGTACGGAGTATACATGGCACACGTACAAGTAGTACTCCGTGCTCCAAATTCCGGTGTAAATACTCCGTATCATTCGCACTTGCATGCATAGCAATCTATTTTCATGAGGACTGCTCAGCAAGTCATTGGGGCGGCACCCCTGCCCGCCCTACAGGCTGCCATGCTGCCAGGCTTTTCTTTATTTTACCCGCAGGCGCGGAATACACTTGGATTGTACTCCGTACAGAGTGCAGTATGATATCACATGTACAAGGAGGTACTCTGCTGATACACTTGTTTTTGCGTGCGGAATACCTACCAATCCATGTACATGGAGGTATGAGGACGAGTACTTGGGTGTATACTTGCCTGCTAGGTGCTGTACTCCGTACTTGCAGCAGGTACGAGCACCATAATGTCCGTAGCAATCTGTCGCTCGTCGTCCCACCTTTGTACTTGAATCCTCGCGGTAGGTACGGAGTACGGAGTAACTATTTACCTACAAAGATGGTTGGTTGTAGCTGGTTGGTGCGAAAACGAGTGATACAAAGAAAAGCCCCCTCGTCCGGCCATGGTCGGCAGCCAAACCCTTGCATTCTTGTGATGCTCGTTCAGCATGCTGCGCCGTCTCCTGTGCCGAGTGCTGTGCGAGTACTTGACGAAAACGCAGCCGTCGTCGCTTGACTGACTCACTTTAGCTGTAACACGTCTGCCGTGTCCACTTTCATGTACTCGCAAGGTGAGCACCAACAAGTCACCGCCATCCTGGGCCTGCCTCCAGCCGTTACCGGGTTGAGGACTTCAGTCGTGGTCCGTCCACGCAAACAACAAAGCCTCCTCTTGTCTTACCTACAGTATATCTACCCGCACCCGCAGCTCTCATCTCCTACATCACACTCCCCTCCCGCCTCCCCTCGTTCTCCTCTCGTTCTCCTTCTCCTTCTCCCCTCCTCCTACTTCTCCTCTCCTTCTCCTCTCCTTCTCCTCTCCTTCTACTTCTCCTTCTACTTCTCCTTCTACTTCTCCTCTCCTTCTACCTCTCCTCTCCTTCTCCATCCCCTTCCTCTTTGCCTGCTGCGTCCCCTCCTCCCCTTTCCCCTTCTCCTCTTCTCCTGCCCTCCTCTTCTCCTTCCCTCCTCCTCGTCCTCCACCACCACCACCACCACTTCTGGATACGCGGAGAAGTCGTCGTACTACGAGTCTGCCACCGTGTGCCTCTTGTGCCTTGCAACATGCGATTCGCCCGCGCAATCGCCGCCGTCCTCTCGGCCGCCGTCGCACATGCTGCGTCCCAGAATGCGAGGCCCATTACCGGCAACCCCAAGGGTGTGAGGTACACGGCCACCCTCCCAGAGGACCCCTTCTTCCACGGCGACTTCGATGGCAACGTCGAGGGCTTCATCACGGCCGAGACGCCCGACGATGGCGTCGGCGTCAAGTTCACCGTCCACTTCGAGAATCTGCCCAAGTCCGGCGGGCCATTCCGTACGTCTCCCCTCGTTGCCATGACGCTGCTGTGATGGCCCGCCCGCGAGCTTTGCCATCGTTGCGGAAGGCTAACGTGCCCGGCCAGCCTACCACATCCACGTGAAGCCCGTCGTTGGCGGCAACTGCACCCAGACGCTGGCTCACCTGGACCCCTTCGAGCGCGGCGAGAAGCCGCCGTGCGCATCGTCGGCTCCCGAGACATGCCAGGTCGGTGACTTGGCCGGCAAGCACGGCATGGTGACGGCGGACCCGTTCCAGGCCGAGTACGTCGACAAGTTCGTCTCGCTCAAGGAGGGCGACGCCGAGTTCATGGGCAACCGGTCCTTTGTCTTTCACTTTGCCAACACGACGAGGATCACGTGCGCCAACTTTGTCAAGGTGGACGTCGGCGCGCCCTATCCGTCAGCCTCGTCGTCGGTCTATCCCGTGCCCACGGCCAGCGGTGCGACACCTGCAAGGCCAGCGGCAACCGATTCCACCGTGCCCTTTGTCGTTTCCGCCGCGTCAAAGGCGCACACGACGCTGCCCTTTGTCGCCATCGCCGGTGTCGCACTCCTTGCCTTTGCCGGATGAGCGGTGCCGTGAAGTTGAGGAATGCGGCCTTGACCGTTCCGGCTTCCCCCATGCATGACCAACGGAATGACATTACGGCTGCGAGCAGAGGTGCGAATGCTGTACCTGTATTCCTCGGCACCAACACAAGCGGACATTCAAGAGTGCCAGTACATGCATGCACTGCGACACGGGAGGGGTACGACGGCAGCTTCCGCTTCGGACATCTCATTATTATGTAATTATTCGTAATGTGTGCACTTACTCAGTGTACTGTACGTACTTGGTAAAAGAACAGTACACGGACATGTCGGCATGTCATTTCATAGAATGCGCCTGTTTCGAGAAGGTACCATGTTGTCTTGGTGTCCATGAAAGTGCTGACATACATGGGTGCATACACACTTCCATGTCGATGCAATTCAGAGGGGGGGCATCATTCCGATTCGTTGTCAGACAAGGAAGCATTGACGGCGGACTACGCATGCGAATGGAAACTTCTGCTCGACATGTTCCTACCAGTGACCTGAAATATACACCTACATTTACGGGCACTCGTACGAAGAGCAAGGACGACTAAGTGGAGGTACGGCCGCCGGCTTGGAGAATTCCCAGCATCATTCAGAGTGCGGGAGTATTACTCCGTACTAGATAGTATCATACAGTAACAAAGTACATAGTAAAGTAAGTAAATACACCGTACGGAGTACTTACAGTACAGTGAGTGCATGTACTGTACAGTACATTTAAGCAAGTACTGAATACAGTGCGTGCAAGTACAACTACGGTACACGAGGATGGAGTTTTGAGTGCCAACCATCAAACTCAATCCCTCCCTCAATTGGATCAATAACCCACTCGCCCATGACCCGCCCGCCCGTAAAGCCGATGCGATATTTGCAAACCTCAACGACGAATAATCTGCTGTTCAGCACTACGCATGTACGGGCACGGAGTATACCAACGTCCTGTGCGTGTACATGCATGTCACCTCCTACGCTGTGCTGTACGCCTACTGAATGTACAGCAAAGCTTGTTGGTGCAGGTATCTGTATCGATTAATTATGTCGTCAGTGTTCCGAGGATCCCCACGTGATTGGCATCGGCTTGCCATCGCCAACATCTTGCTACCTTGCGTCGTTTGCAACCTTGAGTAGCTCTCTGCCAGCTTGCCCGCCAACCTGCTAACCTGCCAACCTACCTGCTGTGCGGCAAGCGGCAGCTGTTCTAAACGTCGCAAATTGCTCCCTCGCTCGCTCCCCAGTTTCTGCCCTCTCTCCCTCACCTTCCATCATCCTTACAAACCTGACCAACCGCTCTCGGTACAGCCGATGCCCTCTCCCATCCTCCGCTCTCGCCTCTCCGTCCTCTCGTCCCCGATTTCCGCCAAACGACTTGTAACGAAAGTCCCCCGGACATCGTCCACCGTCGTGAGGGCTTCGGCCTCCTCGTCTGGTCCGTGAGCGAGCGGGGGGGGGTGACGTTGACAGAATGGCCAAGTCCAGGGGCAGGAAGTCGGCCGCGGCTTCTCACGAGCTCGCAATCGAAACCGAAGACAAGGGCCAGTCTCCGTCGCCCTCGCCCTCACCGTTGTCGCCACCCCCGTCCGCTGTCCAGCAGGGCCAATCCGTCCAGGCCGGCACGAAAGGATCCAAAGCAAGGAAAAATGCATCCTCGTCGTCGCTGTCGCCGTCGGCCTCGTCCTTGATTATCTGCCGCAACAAGTAAGTCCATGCGCACACTTGGACTGGACGAGCATGGCATGCATGCATGCATCAATGCACCAAGGAAGGAAGGAAGGCTGATGGAACCACCCCGGCGATCCAGGCACTGGCGACACATTTCCTCCTTTCACGGCCATTGGCTTCAGATGCCTGTCGAAACCCTCGAGACCATCGCCAACATCAACTACAATACCCCTCGGCCTCGGCCCATCGACCCAGCCGTCCTCTTCGATGTCATCAAGATCCGGAGGAACGTCGACGAAGCTTCTGACTTGGCCGTTAGGGCCGCCAGCGACATGATTTCCCCAATCCTATCCAGCGTCGGCGGGATCGGAGCTGGCTCCATGAGCTCTTTCGGTCTCGGTCCCGCCGGCCACGGTGCCAAGCTGAGCCGCGAGAGAAGATTTCGCATGCGAGAGCTGGCGAGCCAGAAGCTTGCCCGAGCCTATCGCCTCGACGAGATAGCTTCCAGCGTCGCCACCATGCAGGGGGCCTCCACCCTTGAGGAGATTGGTGGTCTGGTCCTCCAGCGCAACCCCAACGACCTCGACGCCAAGTACGTCCACTTTTTCCACGAAAAGATACCTTCGCGCCAGCTGGCCGAGTCGACGGATCTCAAGGACCTCGAAGGCATCCTTTCCCAGAAGAGGCAGCCGGAAGTGCTGCGCACCTCGGCCTCGGTCAAGATCTTCAAGGACGACCTCGATGGCGCTCTCCAGGACCTCACGGCTGCCATGAACTTGTCGAGATACAATAGCCAGCTGCACCAGACATCCACCGACCCCCTGCCAGAAGCCCGGCAGCTTCAAGCCGGCAAGAGACGGCCGGTCGATGTCATTCTTGCCGAAGATGAGCAGCCGAGCGGCCTCGACTCGCAGCTCCTGCTTCAACGCGCCTGCGTTTACCTTGCCATGGCATGCGACCACGTGCCCGGCGGCTTGTCCAACTCCTCGACGGCTCGGGAGCACCCTGAGCCCGAAGGAGCTGCTGCCGCCGCCGCCGAGCAAGCTGATGCTGACTCGGATAATACGGAGGAGAATTCGAAAGATCAGGCCGAGGTCCGCAGGATTGTCAAATCCATGGCGAAGCGCGCTCTGCGAGATCTGATGGCCTTCCTCTCCGCCTTCGAATACTCCCCCGACTTGCCCATTAAGATCCACAGGGACTTCTACGACCGGGTCGAGCATGCCAAGCAGGGTACCCGCAACCCACGGAACCCAGATGCGAACAGCCCGATCAAGCCACACACGGTTCACCCCATATCCGTCCTCTTTTCTCCTCAGCAGCCACCCGACCTTCCCGAGTTTCCCTACAAGACCGTCGAGAAAAACGGCGTCAAGGCTGGGCTCCACGACAACACTTGCGAATGGGTCACATATCATCCACTTCTGACCGAGGCCCTCCACTGCCTCTTGCTGTGTCATTGCCTTGCCCAGACATCACCAAAGGAGCTTCAGCGCCATGCCTACAT
This sequence comes from Drechmeria coniospora, assembly GCF_001625195.1. Classification (NCBI taxonomy): domain Eukaryota; kingdom Fungi; phylum Ascomycota; class Sordariomycetes; order Hypocreales; family Ophiocordycipitaceae; genus Drechmeria; species Drechmeria coniospora. The sequence goes on along the minus strand of NC_054390.1, from coordinate 8,967,325 downwards.
GGTCGCTCGCCTCGTTCGACTGTGCGACGGCCATCCTGTATTTCAAGCGAGCAGATCCCCGGCGCGTTCCGATTGGGTCGAAGTGCTCCGCAGAACAGACCAGTGGCTGGATCTTTGCGCTGGCTGGGACAGTCTCTGTTTCCCGGCACCCCTTCCGATTCTCGGCGGTGCCCCGAGGATGCCCTTAAGCGCTCACAAGCAGGTCGGGGCCTCCGCCGCCGCCGACTCGGTCGTTGCCAGCCAGATCCAGTCGGAGGGCAACAAGGAGATGGGAACCATGGGCAAGGCTATCCTCGGCGCCGCCTGCGTCGCCTCCAAAGGCCTCACCCGCGAGGTCATTCCCCTCGGCACCTTCTCGGGCGTCAAAGTCCCTTCCAGCGCCATCCCTCTTGACAAGGACTCGCCCTTGTTCCGCGACGGCGACGACAGCAAGGACGGTTCGCTCGCTTCCGATCGCTCCCTGTGCATTTCGCAGTGGGTGAAGGAGGCCCCGACGGTGACGGCCACGAAACCAAAGCGCAAGAAGCGCGTCAGGCGAGACAACGGGCTCGGCGAAATGGATAAGGCTGCCGAGGATCTTGGCAAACTAGAGCTTTGAGGATGCGGGCAGCACAGTCACGACGTGTATGCAGTCTTGCCGACTATCTGTCCGATCATGAGCAAGTGCTTGACGGAAGAACGGTCCTCAGTTCGCCATGTCTTCCAGTCCCTGATGCTTCGGGCTTGTCGAGCGCACTTGGCAACACTTGGACACGACCGCGTGCTTTTAGAGAGTCTGGAAAGGAGGCAGGGGGGGGGGGTAGAAGAATGGATACCCACTACAGGCGATATTTCGTTTCTTCATTTCCTTGTGGTGCCTCTTGGAACAGTCATGGCCGAATGGGGCACACTGGAAATACGGCCGCCCAGTGCATGCATATACGACACAGGTCCGACCAAGATGCCTCATCAGTTGGATCACGATGGACCTTCATGTCACGCAATTTTCAGAGTCTTGCGGTGTATTCAACAGCTAGCATATTCAACAGCCAACTCAGCGGGTATCGGGTATTTATGTCCATGACCCCAAATTGCCTCTTTGGCCCTTTGGGTTGTATACTCCACTCTTCTGCTGCATAAAGGGGACGACAGGCTCCCCTCGTGCCATCGCTTCCATGTGTCGGATGCATCACTCGCATCGAAACAAAGGTCCGATCCGAACCAAATTACTCCTTGGCCAAGTCGTTGGCAGCACTCACACTAAATGGTGCGTAGCATTATGAATGCCACGCTCATCCCATCCGCTTTTCACCCAAACGCCGGCGCTACCCGTTAGTTCATACGACGTCACGGCGATATGCATCGCTCAATACCATCTGACGTCCGACATGTTCTCTTCGGCACGCAGGAAGGCGTCCATGTCGCCAACGCCCTCTGTCTCGAGCACGTTCATAAGTTTCAACTGCTGCGATTGCGTCAGGCTGCCCTGCCTCCCGGGGGGCACGAACGAAAACATCGAGGCCGATTCAAAGCCGGCACCCATGAGATGCAGGCCCAAGCCGGCACTGGGAGGTTCGGAAAAGTGGCCCGGCATGGAATCGCCAAAGAAGCTGCTGCTGGTGGAGCCAAAGGTGTAGGGCGAAACGAGGGAAGTCGAAGGGTAGAACCAGTCTGCGGAGTTCGTCGTCGTCGGCAACGGCCGTTGCTGAGACATACTCTGATGCTGCGGTTGAGAAGTGGTGAAATTGGGCACGTGATGGTGGTCCTGCGACGTCATGTACGTCGGAGGCGGTGACATTTCCGACCGCACAGACAGCACGCTGGGGTCAGGGGCGCCATCCGACAGGGTCGATGACTGGCGCATGCCGGTGGGGGAAAAGGTGGTGCTCGGCGACGCCGCAGACATGGCGCTCGGGGGAACCGAATCGGGCGGCGTTGGCAGCTGCATCGAGTTGTGATGGGCAGACGACGGTTGGACGTGGTGGGGAGATATTGGATTCGCCGCCCCGAGATCGCCAACCCCAGCATCGGCCGAGTGCATGAAGTCGGGGGGAAAGTAGGAAAATCTCCGGCCGTTCATGTCGGTGGCGGGGTTGCAGAAGATGGAGTTGGATCGAAAGGTGGGGTGAGCCGGAAAGTTGGGGTCGAAAGGGTAGTTCGTGTTCATGGACTCCGGCGGTGAGTCGAAGACGAAGCCAAACTGCGGCGAGGTCACATCCGGACGGGAATGCGCCGACTGCGCGTAGGCATCGGGAGGGGACTGAGGTTCCAGGCCCGGCGACGGACTCGGAAACGCAAAGGCAGCTTGCTTCCCGGCCGTGCCCCCCGACTCGTAGCTTTGCAAGCACGCCTTGGAAATGATGCCGTACAGCTCGGAAGTGTAGGCGGTGCCCGGCCAGCGCTCGACGCACTTGTCGAGGCAGGCGAGGGACATTTGTATCAGCTCCTCCACCTCGGCCCGCGAATGCTGCTGCCGAACTTCCGGGTAGGAGGTGGCCCAGAGGAGGGCGTTCAACGCCGTGTTGAGCGTCAGGAGGAAAACCCAGGTGATGGAGACGGTGCCGGTCTCCATGTGGGCCTGCGTATGCTTCAGGACGATGACGGCGCTTTCGAAACATATGCCGGCAGCATGAGGCAGCGGCTTCGGCACCTGCGGAGACGGCCTGTACAATGCAATCCTCATCTGATGGAAGAAACCGGTGAACCTAGCCAAGTGTCAGCAGCCGAGCAGAAATGCGGTCGGTCCAGGCGACGAGTGTCGGCATACTGGAATTTGAGCCACGCGGGGGCGCTGGGCGACGCGTCGACCCAATCCTTCATCTTCTGCTCCATCTTGCCGAACCAGGGGTCCAGATGGTTCTCGGGCGTCGGCTTCTTTATCTCGTACAAGGTCCTCATGACCTCGGCCTGCAAGGCCCTCGACTTGTAGAAGTGAATGGCGGCAAGCTTTCGGTCGCTGACGGATCCGGGCTGGATGCCGGCCGAGGTGATGAGCTCATCCTCGACGTCGGCGAAGAAATCGACATCCAGTCGGTCGTCCCCTCTGGCGAAGCCGCTCGGGCGACCCATGTTGTAGGAAAGGCTGAACTCCATGGTGGCGACGATCCACACGAGGCGGCGACGCATGTCGATGGATTTGGGGTCCAGGTTGATGCCTTTCGTGATGGTCTCCTCGCTCGCCAACGACTCCTGCTGGCAGATGCGCGTTGCCAAGCCGAGGACGAAGTAGACGGGCGTCCTCGTCGGCGACTGCAGCGAGTACTGCACGATGAGAATGAGGCATTGAAGAGTCTTGAGGTCCTTGGGCCGGATGACGGCCTCGGCATACTGCATGGCGGCGACGTAGTAGCTGTCAGCCAGGCCGGCATACTGTATCTCCAGCTTCTGCATGCCAATGGCAATGACCATCCTGACGACGAAGCTTCTGTACGGGTCGGTATCGCCATTGTAAACGGCCTCGAGGTCGCGTTGAAAATCCACCTCGTGCAGCACGGGCCAGAAGAGTTGGGCTGGAAACATGATCAGAGCGATGCGGCCGGCGGGGAGGAGTTGGATTGGACAAAGGGACTCACATTTGTGCTTGAAGATTTCCACCAGCTTGTCCGTCGTTTCCCGTCTAGGAAGACTCTCGGCGGGGTGGTCGCTCATCATGGGGTAGCTAGGCTTCCTCACCGCCGCAGGGCCGGTCATCTGAATCGACTGCATGCGGGCCTGGCCTCTGGCGCGGACTTCGGGGAAGAGGTCGGAGATTCGATGAGAGTCGGTGTATCGCTTCGCCTCCTCCATGAGCAGTCGGGTCATGGCGATGCCGCTACTCGGGCCGAGATATCGAGGGGTTTCGTCGCCGGCCGTGAGACGGATCATTCCACCGGGCCGAACGATGTCTTCGTTGCTGCTCGGATAGTCACCGTCATCGTCGGTGAACTGGGCGAGCTCGGCCTCGAGGGCCTTGACGCGGTCCTGCAGCTTGATGACGTAGTAGCGATTGATTTTCTTTCCCTTGGCCGGATCGAGATACTCGCACACCGATCCGGATCTTTCGCAGGGAAGGCATCGTGGCAGGGTCGGATCGCAGCGGGTTTTTCGCTGGCAGGGTGTCAGCGGGGCGGGGCACGCTGCTCCTCGGCCGGAGGAGCGGCTTACCTGGCGACAGCGGCAACAAGCCGTCAGGGTGTGAGCTACACGGTGACCAGGGCTACCGAGGGGGTGGTCGTTGCGGGGTTGCTGTGGCTGCTGCGCCTGCTGCGGGACATATTCCTGGCTCTGGTGGCTCTGGTGAGGCGGGAACTGTCCCAGGCCCTGGCTGAAGATTTGTGACGGATCCATGGAGGAATGCTGGCCGGCCTAGGCTGCTCCGGAACGGAAACTGGCTTCTGCTGTCGAACCGTCACGCAACGTTCCGGGGCGGTGCAAGGGATGCAAAAACTGGTGGATACAGCTCGAGACAGAATCGGAGCCGTCGCCAACACCATGCGTCTCGCGGGGGGCGAGGGGCAGGCGGCGCAATCAAAGAGCGGTGGGCGATGCTGAAGAGCTTTCGGCGGGGATCATCACCAGCCCGCAACCTGCAGGGAGGGAGTGTATCGACGGTGGGCAGGCCGCGTCAAGGCACACTCGCAGTCGTCGTCGTCGTCGTCGTCGTCGTCGTAGGCAACTTCGTGGCGTGTGCTCGCCGAGGAGGGGAACGTGCTCGTCGTGCCTGCTCGTCGTGCCTGCTCGTCGTGCCTGCTCGTCGTGCTCCGAGGTCTTTCCAACGTGTCGTAGGCGGATGAGCAGGTGTAGCAGAGGGAGCAGAACTTGGCAGCCGTGGCCGTGGAACGCCGTGACTGGCCCCGAAGGCCCCGAGGCGGGTGCGGAGACGGTTGTCAAGGTTCAACGTCGCATGGACGACGGTGCGTAGGGCGGGCAGTGGTTGAAGGCAGCCGCGACGATGCAGGGCAGCAGGTGATGTCGTATTCAGCGGCTGTCCGGGGTGGTCGTCGACATGGGATGGGCGGGAATGTCGAGTCAAGAGCTCGAGATGGGTTCGATCCGAGAGGGAGAGAAGGAGTCTGTCGTTCGTGGTCAGAGATGGGGCAGGCTAGAACGGTAGGCATGGTTGGGACGGAAGCTCCGTTCGGCCTACAAGCACACCCACCTGCCCAAGGAACGTTTGCCAACATCAAAGGTACTTCTGCATGTACTCGGTACTGGTGGCGTGGATACGTCGTGGTACTTGGCTTTGGTACCTGCTCGTAGGCATTATTAATAGCACTGCAAGTACTCGTACGAGCACGCGAGGTGGGCAAAAGTATACTTTCACCCAAGTACTAGTACGTTGAGTGTTATTATTTGCAGTACGGAGTAATACTTGGGCACACGTATCGCGTACGGATACTGCTGCAAGTAAGTACGGAGTACGGAGCACGGAGTACGGAGTATTAATAAGAAGTACCCCATAATACCAGGTAAAAAAAAAAAAGCACTATTAAGTACAGTACCACCGCTACGTAAGTACTATACTGTACAGTACCTGCTTACAGCACTTGTAAGTACTTGTACTTGTACTAGTATTCCTCGGAGCGACCGCAATAGGGGAAGCGCGCTCGAACTCCAGGAGGGGTTCGACAGCGGCCACCAGCGCCGGACAGGGCAGTGGGGCGGTGGGGGTGCCGCGCTACCACACGACAAAGTGTATAGCCTGTGACAGTAATTTCGTGATGCTATTACGGAGCACTCTGGTTGGTACATGTACTTGCATGCAGTACTCCGTTTATGTGTACTTTGGTGTACTCCGTACTGTACATGTAGTTGCACAGCACGTTTACTGTACCTGAGGGCTAAGGTGTTGTGTACAAGGACTGACCTGTAGTAACGAGTACTTACACAAGTACTCCGTACACATGCACGATGTGTACAGCACTTGTACATTCGCATAGAAATGGTGGTCAACGCAAGCAGCAAGTAGGTTTGTCCATCGCTAGTAAGTAACACTACAGAGTACGTACTGCGTGGGGAGGCTCTCTACAATTTTCGTTCCTTGAGCCACTGAAGGTGTCGAAGCCAAGCAGACAGCTTCAATACAGGTGTCGAGATATTGCCCTAACGAGCAAACGGACACGGTAGACCTTGATGGCCTGCGTGCACAACTACAGCACTAGTTGGGTAGGCGTACAGTGCACTTGCACCTGCACATGTACAGTATTGCTAGGTACTAAGGTATTCCAGTAGCCAGGGTGGATCTCATCTGTCACATTTTGGCCGTGTTCGCCAATCTCCTCGCAAGATCATTCGTACTTGAAGTTGATGTGCACTATACATGTACATATGCACGAACGAGTAGCACAAGCAGTGATGAAAGCATCATCTTGACGTCGGCAATAGGGCTTGCTGCACTCGGCACTCCGTAAATGTTGGTAGTATTGATCCTTCCACCACGTTCGTTTGGTCATGTGGAACCAAAGTACGGACTACTTACTCCGTACTCCGTACAGTACAGAGCAAGTACAGAAACACAATACGGGAAATACGTGACGAACTACTACGAAGCTAGGCGGAAGAGGGTAGGGCCACCACCTTGTAATACCCGGCGGACCGCTTAGGCTGGTTCTCGTTCATGCGAACGATGCTTGGCTCAAGGTCGTGCCAATGTGTGCGTAAAAAGGGTTGTCGAAATTCACAGCACGTAAAGTACTCCGTATCTTGCCTTGCGTGCGAGTCCTATCCTGCTGCACATGTACGGGGACGAGGGCCATGATGACTGGTTTCGTAACTCGCCACGTTGTTGGCTGACGGTATCAAATACATACATGCACAATAGGTGGCAGGAAGGGTTTGGTCCCTCCAAAAGTCACTGTCCCTATTCCCAAGGCGGGGAAGGTACTTTGATCGGTGATGGAGATGTGTTTCCAGGTACTGTACGGAGTACAAAATGCGTCGGTACCACGTGAATGCGGTTGTACATGTAATTACAGTACGAGTACTCCGTACAGCACGGGTATTCGTTGCCCTCAGGACTATACAGGTGACTTCCAAGGTACAGTAATGCGTGCTAGGTACTGGAGTCGGCTTTGGCACGCACTACATACTGTGCTACCATTAGAGGCGATGTGGTCTCCTGGCTCGCGGGCGTGGAAGTGGGCGTGGAAGTGGGCGTGGAAGCACGCAAAGAAGACCGGCCAGCTGTCCGTTTCGCCATGCCTTCACCTTCAACCGAGCTGTATCGAGGCTCTGGCGGCACGGCCGCAAGATTATTTCCGAGCATGCCACACCGTCACCCAGACACAATGCGGAGTTGCGCTTGTCCATGGTCAGCCCACGGAACGAACAGCCTTCCGAAGCCGAGCACGCCACCTGGTCATGCGGGCAAGCTTGCCGTCGAACACATCTGCGACCTCATCCGGGGCCACCGGCTCTCTTCCTCGGACGACGCAACAGGCTAGCGGGGCGGGATGACGAATAATGGCCTGTGATGCGATCGACCGTCCGAGCCAAAGCACGGGCGAGCAAAGGGCAAGGTCAGGGACAAGGACGCCAAAGGACTCGTCCCTCGTCACCGTCGGCTGTCCGGGTTCCCTCTGGCTGCTCTGCCGCAGGCCGGTCGCCATTCGCACGCCACTGGTTGTGCCACGGGAAGCGAGGCGCCTCGGGCAGGAGAGCGAGCAGACGCGACATGGCTTGGAGCATTCGTTCACCCGTCGCATCCCAACAAAGGCAACAAGGACTGCGAGGGCGCCATGCCGATTCGACATCGTGGCCACTGCCAAGACCGACAGAGGCCTTTTGCTCGTGCCTGCTGCCCATTGCCTACTACCGAGCATGCTCGGCGTTCCATGATACGTACCATGCTTTCGGCCTCGAAGCTCCTTGGGATAAAGGTATTTACACGTAGTTGTACGAGCAGTTCGAAGGGATGCTACAACAATGCACCCTGCCAAACGTAGTACCGAGCCGGCGTTGACGTATTTATGTGTCATGTGAGCAGGCGCACTCGCAGTACGGAGTGATACTCCGTGCTTGTACATTCTTATACAACAACTACCTACATCCAAATACGATCATGTACGAAAAGGTAAAGCAAGCGATCAGGACGGGACGGAATCCTTCCAAGAATGTCCTGTACGCGAGCAGTGGCGCCTTGTTCTATCGCCGGATCTGCATCCTGCGGCCCCCAGATACGGCGCTAACAGTTGATGCCGAAACGCTAAGCTCAGCTGAGCGGCACCCTACAACGTGGGCGAGTACGGTGTATTGTACAGTAGCAGCTAATTATTAGGTAGCGCTGCGTTCAAGTGCTGCGAGCACCAGTATGTACCTAGTTATAGTGCTTGGTGCGGCGAGTATGTACCTACAAGTACAGTGCCAAGTGCTCGTAATACTGGACGATTCGCAACCCCCACACCCACGAGGCCGGCCGTCCGTTCGCCCGCTAGCAGCGAGCTCCAGCAGAGTTTAGAGGTCGTCAAGGGTTCACTCACCTAGCGCCGCTCCGCCTACAGCGCAACCAACCCCTCCACTCGACCCGCAACAATCGGCAACGGTTCGACTTCGCGGCAAAAGTCAGCCTCGCCTCGAACCCCCCCCTCCCGTCCCGACCATCCATCACATCCCTCAGACGACACAACGCCAACCCACGAGCATTGCCACTCTCTACTGCCACAACCCAACACTCGTGGCCTCACGTTCCAACCCCCCCCCCCCCTCCCCTCCCCTTCTCTCCTCCCCCCCGCCGACTCCCCCGCCTTCACCTCGCCTCTCCTTCCGTCAATATTCCACCCGAGGCGATGCCCCGGAACAGCTTCTCTCGAAATCCGGTGCTCCGCGTCTCGAGGCCAGTGTCTGCCTGCTCGCGCTGTAGGTCTCCCCAGTCCCTTCCGCCACTCGAGCGAATCGTCGCTCACTTCCCGGCTGACACGTCAAACCAGGTCGCAACGCCAAGGTCAAGGTGAGACCGGCTGCCTCCCACTCTCCCACTCCGACCCTTGTTCGCCCCGTCGGCTGCTGATCAAGGCCATCGTCAGTGTGACGGCAAGCTTCCGGCCTGTACGGCTTGCGAAAAGGCTGGCCGTGAGAATGAGTGCTCCAATGTGAACGACCAGTTTGCCCGGGGCAAGGAGCGGAGGTGAGTTGGCCGTGGCGAAACATCCTACTCCGCCCTGTATGACGGACCGGCTGATTGTCGCTCCCAAGTTACGTTGCCGCCCTCGAGTCGCGCATCGAGAAGCTCGAGAGACGTCTTCAGTTTGCGAGCTCCCGAAAAGCCTCGGTTGCCTTCCACGAGCATGATGCGTCTGCCGTCACCGAGGTCGACAGAAGAGACTCCCTCGCCACCATCCGCGCAGCCATCTATCGCAAAGCCGCTCGGAGCCGCGAGAACCGCGACCTCAACGCCATCGTCTCCGACTTTGGCCTCCTGTACGCACCTGCCAGCCTTTCGTCCTCGTCACGTCGTCGATGCTGATTCTGCAGGTCCGTCGACGCCACGACGCGCGATTTCGAACCTTCCGCCAGCAAGTTCACCTTCGCCAGAGTGGTCCTGGCCGCGACAACCGTCGATGATATCCCCGACCCCACACAGCAGCAGCTGCCCAGCAGGCAGGCGGCCCAAGCTCTCGTCCAGCACTTTCTCGCCAACATTTACTCCCTCTATCCCTTCTTCTCGGAGACAGCCCTCTGGACCGTTCTCGACGACGTCTATCGCCAGGATGAGCGTGCCATCATCGACGCCGACTACTGGCTCCTCTACATGGTGCTCGCCATCGCCTCGTCCTCGCAGAGCCGGAGAATCGACGACCAAATGTATCACGACGGCGTCGGCTTCGTCTCGCAGGCCCTGCTCTACGCCGACAAGGCTCTCGCCCCGGGATGCGTCACCCAGATCCAATCCCTCCTCTTGCTGACCCTCTATTCCATGCTCGACTCGGCCCATTTCGACAGCTGGCACGTCATCGGCTTCACCACCCGAGCCGTCGTCGACATTGGCTTTCACCAAGATCCCCCGTCCTCGTCCCTCTCCGACAAGGCTGCCTTGGACATGCGCCGCAAGATTTTCTACTCGGCCTACGCGCTCGATCGGTGAGTTTGTGAGACGAAGCAGGCATGCGCCGGGCACCCGCGGCTGACCATCCAACAGCACCATCAGCATGGCTCATGCGCGATCCTTCTCCTTCACCAACGACTCCGTCAACGTCGCCTTTCCGAGCACGTCGAGCATCGGTCGCAAGTCGGTGACGGCACCCATCGCAGGCCCTCAGTCTGCCGATCCCGCCCTGCTGCTTTTTCAACTGCGACGAGCCCAATCCTTCTGGTATCAGGAGCTGTGCCAATCGAAAGCCGAGCCGCTGGAAGACTCGTCGTACATTTGGCAGTGGTGCCTGGAGATGCGGGAGTGGGGTGATTCCTTACCCGCCGCGCTGCCGGCCGCCATGCGCCGCATGTTCGAGCAGGAACTGTGGTACAGCTACGTTTATTGCATCGCCCCGTCGGGGAGGACGCGAGAGGTCACGGACTACACCCGCACTCTGATATTCGAATACGCCCTGGCATACCTCGGCAGCATGCACGAGACGGCACAGGGCGGCCTGAACAGCGCCTTCTACACCTACCAAGACGCCCTCAAGGTCTTCTTTATGGCCAGCCAGCTCAACGCAGTTTTGCTTGCCGCCGAAGACGTTCTGCTGTCTGGAGCGCACGTTTCTCCTCCCCCAACCATGCCGGGTTCGACCCCTGCGCCGCCGATCCCTCGCCGTCGTATCCATTCTGGCGCCCCAACAGACGACAACACGGCCAGGAGCATCTGGTGCCTCGAGCGCGTTCCCCAGATACTTGCCCTCTACGGCGCACGCTGGAAAGAAGCTGTCATGCTCAAGCAGCACTTCGAGTTCGTCTCCGCCGACGCGCTCGACCGTCTTCGGGCGCGTCAGCAGATGCAGATGCCGCTGCCTCTGCCTCTGCAGTCGCACCCGGGCCAGTATCAGAATGGCGACCCGGCGCTTTCTCCGCCAATTCACCCTCCTGTGCAGGGTCAGCAGCCGAGGATGGACATGAACTGGGCCGAAGGCTACCCAACTATGTGATGCATTCGAACCTGGCGTGTTTGATCTTTTTCCATTTTGATGCCCATGCACGAGCGGTATGGGTTGGGAAACGGTATGCTACAGCGTTGCGAATGGATAGTCCGTCCACCTGTTGGTCGTAGGACGAAGAATAAATATACACGCCAAGAGCCCGGCCTGTGCTGCGAAAGCGGCGGGTTGGTTACCCCTAATCTCATGTGCCGCGCCGGTCTACCTGCGCCAGCGGAAACCCTTGTTTGCCAGCAATGTTGGCGGTACGCACGTAGGTCGGTTGTTCACCGGATGCATACTCCACGTCCCCATGTGCCTGCGTACTCGGCATGAAACTTATTCATCTTCAGCTCGTAGAATTTTCCCTCCGTGCCATCTAGAGCTCCAATGTGAGAGGGCAAGGCAAGCGGATCTACATTGCTATATGTGTAAAGAATACTCAAGTTCCGTCTCACCCACGCCACCAGACGACCGAACTCGCCCCCCGTCTTGCCCCAAGACTGACTGCTGGGGCCCGCTTCGTCGACTCCGCCGGGCACCGCCGAGGCCTGGATCTTCTTTCTCCAGGCACCCAACTGTCCAAGATGGAGGCTACCCGGTGCCGATCGGACGGAACGGCAATGGCGGCCGGGCCTCATGCAGGTCCGGATCTTGGCTAGCCGACCCGATGATCCTGGAGATGCAGGTTCTTCGTTTGCCGTGGGAGTTTGCGGTCCAGCTCGTACAGGTAGCCGCAGTTGGCGCAAAGGGACTGCGCCGGACAGTTAGCCAACTCGGAGATCCCGGCAGAGGCGGATTGGAAGGGGGAGCAGGGGGATCGGTCGTACCTTGGGTCCGCTAGGGCCGTCACGAACAGCCCAGACGCTGGTTCCCCAGACACGGCAGTGAGAGCAGCGCCACGAGATCCTCTCGAGGTCCGTCAGAGCGCCGCCGCCGCCGTAACCGCCGACGTCGGGCGTGCCACGGCCACCGGGCGTTCCTCCGCGACCGAGGGGGCTCAGGCTTCGGAAGCGACGCTTCTTCTTGGACCGCTCGCCGCGGCCCATCCGCTCCTCTTCAACCTCGACGGGGCCGGCAAAGGGGGTGGCGGCAAAGGGGGTGCCGCCGAGCATGCCGGCGGTCGAGCTGAAGCGCGCCGTTTCACGACGCAACCGGCGAACCTGGCGCTCGCGGTCTCCCTCTCGCTTCTCTATCTCCTCCTTGCTGAGGAACTCGACCTTGGGCTCCCAGTCGTCGGCGAGGTGCTCGGGGTCGTATCGCCAGCCGGCCTCGGCTCCGTTGGCGGCATCGTTGAGAAGGTCTTGCTGGGCGCCGCCCCAGCCGCCGACCAGGCCGCCGGCCTCGCAGGCTTCCTTCTTGAGACGGAGGACCGCTTCGTAGATGGCATGGGTCATGGCGGGCACCCACTCTCCCGTCAAGCCGAGGTCGGCACAGGTCACTTTGGCAAACGCCTCGGCCGTCCCAGGGGGGTGAAGGAGGGACCACTCGAACTTGTCGGTGTAGAGCATGGAAGCCAGGTTGAGGTTGAGGTTGACGATGCAGCGGTAGGTGTCGTCGGGGTTGAATTCGTCCGAGTCGGAGAGGATGGCCGTCGCTTCGGCCGTCACGTCGGGGGCTGGGGCTTGGGCTTGGGCCTGGGACGGCGTCGCCTGGCCACCCGTCTGCGCGGGCGTCTCCGGTCGCGAAAGACCCCTCGCAAAGGACGACGGGGAGTCCTCGCGCGACTTGGGCAGCATGCCAAGCTTCGGGGTGCCCACGGCCGACGGGGCGGCGGCGGCGGCGGCTGGTTGGGCGGAGGGCGGCGGCGGCGCGGGCGGCTGCTGGCCTGTGTGGAATAGCGGATGAAGAGCGACGCCGGCATACTCTTCGAGCTGGGTCCGTATCTGCTTGCTGATCTCCGACACGGCGGCGACGCGGTTGGGAAGGTCGAGATCCTGGGCCAGGTGCTGGGCGAACTGGTCCGTCGTCACCAGGGTCTCGTGCAGGTTCCAGCAAAAGATGTCCCGCAGCTTGTAGGGCACCGTCATCTCTCCCTGGCGGTACTGGGCCATGGAGAGGTCGACGCTGCTCGGGTTCGGCGGCGGGAAGGGCGCGGGGGGGATGAAGGAGGGTATGTCGAGGTCGATGCGGATGGGGATCAAGGTCAAGGGTAGCCTTCCCTGGGCGGCGTTCTGCTGATCGCTGCGCACCGCCCGGTTCTTGCCCATCCAGTCGCGCCATATGCCCTGGACGAGGACGGGCTCCTTGGTGTCCTTCCCGGCCCGGTCCATGGCGAGGCCCAAGGCCGAGTCCTCCTTGCGCAGGCTTCGCAGGCCCGTGGGCCGGCGGCGGGGGTCGTCGCTGTCGTCATCCAGGTCGTCGTAGCCATCCTCGGCGTAGTTGATGATGGTGGTGCCTCGCTTCGTCGTTCGCGAGATCGGTCCCGAGGGCGCGCTCGGCAGGACGGGGGTCAGGAGAGAGTTGTTGTAGGCGCGAAGCCGCGGCGCGTACGACGACTGGAAGGCCTGGGGTTTCGATCGCTCCATGATGTACTCTAGAGGACGGCGGGCGTCATATCATGCTGATGCGGAAGCCGGTCGTCGGTGCTGGTGCTGGTGCTGGCGCGGATGCTCGTGCGAGGTGACCAAGGCAGTGAGTGGCGGCCGGCACCCTCACGCAAGGGCGGTTTGCACGCGGTGCAGCCTCGGGGGGGGAGGGGGGGACGAACGACAGACTGACGCAGCGGTGCCGACGACGTGCGTTCTTCCGTGCTCGGGGTTTTCGAAGGAGCGTCGAAAAAGATGAATGGTTTGGTTTGGGGTGAAGCGAGAGGGGGGGGGGAGGGGGGTGATGCCGGGGCAGGTGCGTTCGTGCGTGGGTTGGTCGTTCTTGACTGGAGGAGTGTGGTGTGTTGTTAGTGTCGCGGCCTCTATGGAAGGCGCGGCCGACAGACAAATGGACTGAAGCGTTTTTCTGTCGCGCATTGTTGGTGCTTGCTTAAAAAAATCGGCAAGCTCCACGTCATTGGTCGAAGCGGGCAGCGGTGGCTTAGGTAATGAAGGTCCTAGGTACTTGGCTCCAGGCGGCTGCTGCACGGCGATGCATGTACATTGTACGGAACCTCCATGAAAGTGATGGACGAGGCTCTGGATTCACAGGTCCACCGAGAGGCACTGAATGCACTGCACTGCACTGCACTGCACTTGTGAGTACCGCATAATTTACTTGCTTGAAGTTGTACTTGGTAATATACCCTAACTTGAGTACGCATTACTGTACTGTACTGTACGAGTAGTATTTGTATGAAGGTGCCCCGGCAAGGCACCCGGGATATGCACAGTACGGACACTGAGTGCACTAAATTCGAGCGCATGTACCCCGGACGTGAAGTACTGTACAGTACTTGAGTAAAGCAAGTACTTACTTACTTAAAGTACATCCTTGGGTACAAGTACTGGTACTTTAACGCGTCAAACGATTTATCCGTGAGCATGTAATAATTATTACTTCGTATACAGTACGGAGTACGGAGTACTACTTGTGCAACTATTACTTAACGTATGTACATGTACAGAGTACATTTACTGTAGTATTGTATTACGGAGTACTTGAAGTAAGTACTTACTGCTCCGTGCCGAGCACTCCGTACGTGACAACGTCCGTGGTATTATACAGGATACCTACCACTTCGTCCTGTACCAAGCACAGTTGTCATTCACATACAAGATGTCGCATTACTCCCTACTCCGTGCAGTGTCCATGCAAGTATCCAGTTACGACCCGAGGCGGAAACACAGGGTATGCAGCTTGTTATCCGTTTCACCCCCAATCAGGTAATACTATCATATGTCGGCTCCATGGACCCTCGTCCGCAACGACATCACCACCGTCCAAGTTCCAAAGTTGCCCCACCACGTCGTCGAGCCGCGTGGGCTTCTTTCATCATCATGTATTGTAAATACGGGCCACCATGCTACAAATGGAATCCTGCAAGTTCGGCTCCGGCTCGGCCAACCCGGTCGACAAGACGAGGCCGCACCGTCCGTGCTTGAGGCCGTCGGCGAGAGTCGAACGATGGCCGAGCGGCCCCATCAAAACGGCTTCTGCCCAACGCTGCCGTGTCATCGTCAGCCATCGTCACCGACAGCATGCCCCGTCCGATGGGATGGAGCGACCCACATGTTGCCCGCGGGGAAGAAGCGACAGACGTTGTAGACCTTGTAGGGCTCCGAGATGCTGTAGGCGCGGGCGCAGCCGACGTGCGTCGTCGTCGACCACATGCACTGCGCTGGAGGTTCCGTCAACAACAAGCCGGCAGGCGGCCAGCTCGTGCCCTTTGACGGCCGCGGCAGCCGCGTGGAGCGAGCGCCGGCGAGGAGAGGGAGAGGCTTACACCAGTGCAGCCAATGCTCGTGGCCCGTCCTCACGGGCTCGTCGTTGTACAGCGAGGCCTGGGCGAGCCAGGCGTGCATGGCCGTCAGCATCGGGGTGTCGTAGGCGCCGTCGCATTGGCCCGAGGCTCGTGCGTAGAGGTTCTCGCCCTGGCTCGGTCGGTACCTGCCCGTGGCGTGGGCGAAGGGCTGCTGGCCCGTTGCCATGGCGTTGGCCCAGTACTGGGCGTAGGCGGCCAGGTTTGGGTCCCAGGAGAGGGAGGCGAGCCTCTTGGCCTGGCGAGCCTGGTTGAGGGCATTGATGGAGTAGCTGAGGTCCTCGCTCAACGTCGACGGGGTGCCTCGGTGAGGAAGGAGGCCGAGGGCCACGATGCCGGTCAAGAGTCTCATCTTCAAGCGATTGGACGCATGCGTAGCCGGGTGCGTATGCGAGTTCTACGCCTGACGAGCAGCCGAGATGGGAGGGCAGTGAATGGGATGGGAGGGGAGGGGAGGGGAGGGAGGTGTCGATGGGAGGCAATGGAAACGACTTTCCGCGGCGGCAAGGGAAGTTGAAACGAGCGTCGGGCGGTGATGGAGGATGGAGGAAGCATCGGCCGCCGAAGGAGTCGGAACAGAAACGCGAGCGCGCTCCGAAGCGAAGCGAGCTGTCGAACCGGTCAGCTCGCTCGGTCGCTCGCCGCAAGTCTAGATGGAGAGGAGGCGAGCAGGCGATGAGGCAGCCGCTCAGGCAGCTGTTCGGCCGTCCCTCGCACACGCGTGCCCAGACTCGACCTCTTTCCGTTTCTCGCTCTCGCTCTTGCTCTTGCTCTGCCTCTTCCTCTTCCGTAGCACGGCCACAGGTCGCCGCGCAACGCAATGGCCTACGGAAGGAGCCTGTCGCTCGCTTCCCGCTCCTCTTGGCCCGTTGCCCCGTTGGCTGGCCTGGTAGGTGCCTTTTCCCAGGTGCCTTCTATAGTGCTTTGGTAGTGGGTGCCTTCTATAATGTTTTGGTAGTGGGTGCCTTCTACACCAGGTGCCTTATATAGTGCTTTGGTAGTGGGTGCCTTCTATACTAGTGTTTTGGTACCTAGTAGTCGGTGCCTTCTACACCAGGTGCCTTCTATAGTGTTTTGGTAGTGGGTGCCTTCTACACCAGGTGCCTTCTACAGTGCTTTGGTAGTGGGTGCCTTCTACACCAGGTGCCTTCTCTAGTGCTTTGGCAGTGGATGCCTTCTATCGTTCTTTGGCAGTAGGTGTCTTCTATCGTACTTTGGTAGTGGGTGCCTTCCATACCAGGTGCCTTATATAGTACTTTGGAAGTGGGTGCCTTCTACACCAGGTGCCTTCTACAGTACTTTGGCAGTAGGTGTCTTCTATCGTACTTTGGCAGTAGATGTCTTCTATCGTACATTGGTAGTAGGTGCCTTCTATACCAGATGCCTTCCATAGTACTTTGGCAGTAAGTGCCTTCTATACCAGGTGCCTTCTACAGTGCTTTGGCAGTAGGTGCCTTCTGCTACTAGGTGCCTTCTACCACTTGGTAGGTGTCTTTTGCTACCGACCTAGGTACCTAGTACTTAGCAGGTTCCATCCACTGCAAGGTGCCTTCTGCCACACTGCTAGGTGCTCTCTACCACTGCCAGGTGCCTTCTGCTACTAGGTACCTAGTGCTGTACTAGTTCCCCCGTCAAGGACTGGTACCAAGGTGTTAGGCCCCCATGTACTACGTTTCTGCCGTATCCTCGCTGCGCTGCTGCTGGTTACTACCTGTTCCTTCTCGGTTGTGGTGTACCTGTTGCAGGTATCGGTGCCGGTCGCAGTCCAGTCGCTCCGACGCTTGATAATACGAGGACTGGAAGCGACGCATAATGTCCTTCTCGTCGGACAAATCCAAGCTCGCTTGCTTGCTTGCCCAATCATCTCAAGTCAAGTGGCACCTGTGGAGGAATTGTTAGACGACTTGGCCATCGCTCCGTCGCCTTGACCATTTTGGCCGCTGAGGCTCAGGCAACGTTCCGTTCACTGTGCATGTGCATGTGCATATGCATGTACGCATACTGAACATCCCGCGATGTGACTAGGAGCAGCAACCTCCTGCTACAATTAGATGTTCCTGTGAAAGCTACGTGTTGATGTCAGGTTGAAGGTGGAAGTAGAATCATCACTTGTATTACCATTTCCTGACTAGTGCAGTGACCTTTTAAGTATTGTAATTATTACTTGTAGGCCGAAAAGCAGACTCACAACGCTAGCCGCCTTGGGACGCACCCGCTTCTGCAGAGTTCTTGCAGTGCAGTAAGTGTGGACCTTGAAAAAGTACTTTGGACTCCACGACCGACTACTTCGTTGAGTGCATGTACTCGATTGCTTCATCTTTTGGTCGACGACGGCATCTACATCTCCAGCTTCATCCAACTCTTCATACCAGCCCCTGCCCAACTCGGCCCAGCATGGCATCGAGAGCAGCCTCCCGTGTCCCCGGTTCCATCGCCAGCCTCGCACTCGTCCGCTCCGCCGGGCCTCAGACCCTCCGCCATCCTCTCCCCGCCACGGCCGCTGCCGCCTCCCTACGCCTCTCGTACGCGGCATTCTACACCGCCTTCTCCCCAGTCTCCTCGCCGCGACCCTTCTCCGCAACATCTCATGCCGCCGCCCACGCCATCCCCCGGCCTCCCCGTCCAGCAACCGTCCGTCCCCGGTCCCAGGCCGCGGCCGAGATCAGTCCCGGCAACGAGGACCCCCTCGTCGGTGAATCCGAGAGCAGAGCCGACGGCGGCAACGAGAGTCCGCGCCCGCCGCGCCCTCGGAACGCCCCCTATTATCAAATCACCTTCACCTGCGTCCCCTGCGGTCACCGCTCCCACCACAACGTCTCCAAGCAGGCCTACCACAAGGGCTCGACCCTCATCACCTGCCCCGGCTGCCGCAACAGGCATGTCATCAGCGACCACCTCAACATATTCGGCGACCGCAAAATCACCGTCGAGGACCTCATGAGGGAAAAGGGCAACCTGGTCAAGAGAGGCAGCTTGGGCGAGGACGGGGATATCGAGTTTTGGCCCGATGATGCCGCCGAGTCGTCTGCGAGTGCCAAGTCGGGTTCGGATACGCCTTGATCATCTCCGCGTCCTGCCTGCATCGGTGGGCGCGACGACCATGCATGGCATCACGCTTCACACGCGTGGGAATGGACGACTTCCCGACGTCTTATGGTAGGGATGCAAGGTATAATGCATCAGGAGACCACAGGAAGACCACCGAGAGACCACCGGGAGACCACCGGATGCCCGCGCCTAGCTATCTAGCTCATGTCGTCACCTGCCTTCCCTGCCCTGAGTCACATTCGTGTATTCTATCCACGTGTACATACATACATACTCCCGTCCGATCTGCTAGAATAGCACCGCGAAAATGCATCTTTTCCCTTTTTCCCGTTCCAAAACGCCCTTGCCCCGTCGCATCGCAGTAGTCGTCGCATGCATCCGGAGCCATCTTAATACCCTTGGTACGACTGCCTCGCCACCTTTTGCTCCC